>NC_088981.1:106030147-107291883 GCF_963932015.1 Anas acuta
AGTATGGCCAGTCTACTTAAGAAAATGATTTATAGAGCTAGAGGTCTGAAGACTCTGAAGGCATAACACTGAAGGCATATTTAGGAAAACAGGCCAGCACGTACATGGAGAATTGTTCTTGAGTAACTAGGGCTGCCCACTCTACCCACTGTACACTAGGGCTTTAAGGGGGTAATGGATGGGCATCAGAAAATCTCTTTGAGAACACTTTTGAGATTTCTTAACTACGTAAGTAGACCTATCTTCCCATATTTTCTGTTTGCTACTTTTTTTTTTTTTTCTGTTTGTTTGTTTCTGTTCTTTCTTTTCAGTCTAGCTCTTTCCAATATACTCAAGTGTGCTTCAATACAGGGAAGTACCACTTAGGAAAAAAATGAAAAGGCTTTATTTTGTTGATTTCTCATAATGAAGTATGAGTATTCTTGAGCCAGGATTGTGAAACTAAACATTGTGTTTGCTGCTGCAAGTACCAACTAGCAGAAAGATTACACCTGTTGGTTTCAGTTTTGCATAGACAGGAAAAAGATGTCAGTTGATACTGGCGTATTGTGATGTTAAGGCTGTTCATTCAGTTTCCCTAAATATGTGCCCTTTTCTCTTTGTCTCTCTCTGAAGCTTAAGTAATAAAATCTTATGTATACATCCTTAAAGAGCAGCAATATGCATATATCTAGGATCTAAACAATAACCACAGCAAAGATTAAGTGGTAATCGTTACCTCATCTCTGGCCTCTTTTTTTCACCCATGGTAAACTTTACTGAGCGTAATTGTCCTTGACTGATTAACAGTGTATCCAAACACTTCCAATAACATGGTGATCTCTATTTCTACCTTTCTCTCTGTCTCCTTAAAATAATCACAATATCAGATAATTGAATGTAAAAAGCTGAGATCTTCCACCTATCTCATGGAAAGATTTTCTACTACATAGCCCTTGTCATGCTTGCCAGGGCTGATGTTGGTAAAACAGGCTGTGAATTGGCTGAAAGATAATAAGAGATTTAATTATATTGGAACAGTTCTGTAAATAACCTTATTATTGGAACCAAAAAGTAAAGAGACAGTCAGAAGAACACAATAAATTATCACATTAGCAATAACTTCTGCATCACTGATAATTACCTTTGCATGTTTTCAGCCTTTTCAGTTAGCAAGCTGGTGGTAAAATATTTTTGTAAAGGTTTAACTTAACTCCAGCTTTCAACTTTAATGTCTGGTGAATAGTGTTTAGAGACTTTACTTTTAGTTCAAGATATGATGATCTTGCAGATATGGTAAGGTAAACAACCTTATAACCTTGCAATTCATTTGTTATTCTATGATAAACGACTTCCTGCGAAGTGTTTCCCTACAATCAATGCAAAGAATCATAGAATAATTAGGGCTGGACAACTCTAAGATCACCTGCTCCAGCTGTCTACCTACCACCAATATCACCCACTAAACCTTGTCCTTAAGTACCATATCTAACCTTTCCTTAAACACCCCCAGGGACAGTGACTCCACCACTTCCCTGGGCAACCTGTTCCAATGCCTAAACACTTCTGAAGATTTTTTTCCCTAGAAAACAAAACAAAACAAACAAACAAACAAACAAAAACTTACTTCTTGATGAAAGTACCATAAGCTTCATCCTTACATCCTTACTACTGTCCAATTGAAGTCCTTACAGTAAGACTGCAAATGGACAGCTAATATAAAGAAAAAAAATTGTCCTGGAAATCCACCCTTGTGGACTTGTTTGCTACTATATATTTGCTGCAATTTCTTTGTGGATATAGCTCTTTCATTGACCTCACAGGGTTTGGAGAAAACTCTTAACCTGCCCTTTCTTATTGTGAGATGGGGCAGGTTAAGAAGGAAAAAAATAAAGAAAGTGAAAATATGGAGAAAATATGGTCAAATATTTTTTAGTAAATCACCAGAATTTTTTCCTGCAGATGGAAATCATGGGTCTACCCAAGAGAAGTACCAGAACTTTCAGTACCATCTTGTCAGAACTACCCCTTCCCTTCCACACTAACACAAGATCCCTCAAATTACAGTGAAATGGTGCACTAGTTGAGCAAAGTATATTAAAATTTTTCAACACTTGAACAAGAATTTTTCTTTTTTACAAAGTAACCTGAATTTGAAGACTTCATGTGACTGAAATTTAAAGGGTAAAAGAGTAACAGAAATAAATGTTTGTGTGGTCAGTTAGTAGGATTCCTTTGAAAAGATGTTAGAAATCAAAATGTATATTTTTTTTCAGTTATTATTTTAAATCAATCATGAAGGATTTTAGATTTTAATAGATTTCTCCAACTCTAAAATTGGAGAAATTTAAATCTATGCTGTTTTAGGCTTCTTGGACTTTTGTTCCTGCTCAGGAGAACCTAAAGAAAAAAAAAAAAAAGTATTGTGTTTTTATTATGCTGATCTATAATGTACTTTCTCTTGTCTGAAATTTACAAATCAAAACTCTTAAGGATTTCTCAGTTTACTTGCTGTTTCAGTTTGTATAAGATATTTCTGGAAAATGTAACTCCTCCCCTCTCCCCCCTTTTTAATTAAATATAAATATGTATGTTTATTTTACACTGGAACAAAAGAGCAATGAACTAGCAGCAAACTACAAGAACAATATCTGTTCCCTTATTGCCTGACCCTTGTGCCTGAGAGGAGTGGACTTCTAGCAAATTCCTTCACATGAAGCAGCAGTTGAGTAGTGAGGCAGTTAAGAAAATGACCACCCAACTAGACAGATGATAATGCACAAATTCAAAGAACTATATCAACAACAACAACAACAAATTAATACTCAGAAAGGCTTCTAATCTTTTGGTGGTCTAGATTTTTATCTCAATTAGTTACACCAAGGAATGAATTAACTCCAATTAATCCATCCCTGACATGGTAATATAGATCAGAATTTGTGACACAAGATGTTAATTATTCCTAATGAGTTGCAGGAATTAATGAGTTACAGTAATGTTGCTGTTAAAACAATGGCATAATCATCATTATTTAGCTTTTGTGCTGTACGTAGAAACTGTTTATTTTGTAAGAGAAAATGATCATAAATTAGATAAACAATGATATAATCAAGATATCCTTTAACAGTTATCACCTTTAAAAAAAAAATGAGAAAGATTAATCATTATTAATCATTTTTCCTATGGAGTACAACAGCATTGTATGTTTGTCTAGGGTAGGAAAGGCTAATATAACTTAAAATATACATTTTCAAAAGACTGTGAGAAAAGTCAGTGGAAAGGGTTCAAATGACTTTTCTGATATTTGGACCAGGGACTAAATGAACTCTCAGGTTTTCACAGTGTATTATATCTGTATCCTCTCTTTTCTCAATTTCCTTTTCCTTTACAGTTCTGAAGGGATCTCCATGATGCAACAAGTGTATAATAGTGTTGCTGTTCTGCTTTCATGAGTTAGTTAAAAGATAGCAAAGAAAAAGTTACTGAAAACTTGCTTTTGTGCTGGCTTTGGTCTGTGGAGGATTTTAATTTGTCACAGAGGTTTTTGCTTACATTAACTTTATAAAACTGTGTCTGTAAGCTTGTGTGTATGGCACTGCACAAAGCATATAAGTCTTTGTAGACTTATAGTAGTGGTTGTTCAGTGCTGCTCTTTGTGAACCGTGCAGGGGGCTTTCCTGGCAGTTTTCAAGGGAATACTCAAAGCCTTGTACAGCTGCTCCTCCACACAGTTAATGCATGTGTTAAGATCTAGGAAAAGGAGAGAAAGAGATGTAATTCTTTACTGTTGTTCTGAGAATCTGATATATTGGCTGCATGCTGCACTGTGATTATATTTCATCACAGGTTGCTTGATGCAATATCATTAGGCATTTATTTCCTTAGTGGAAAAGTGAATTACAAAACTGGGCAACAGAATCCCAGAATGGGGTTGCTTTGTGTTAAGTATAATGTAAACAAATGGAAGCTGATCTTGCCCCAGCAAGCTTGCAGTCCAAAATACAAATGAATTAGGAAAAAAAAAAAAAAAAAAAAAAAAAAAAAAAAGGACTGCCTAAGGAAGATATGTGGCACAACTGTCACATATCTGATTCTGACCACAACTGACCACTCTGATTCTGAACTACAGTCTGTAAAATCATACTTGAAGTTAAGTGTTATACAGGAGTGTAATACATTTTTAATACAAATTGGTTATTCATATTAAAATCACAGAATCACAGCATTTCTAGGTTGGAAGAGACCTTAAGATCATCGAGTCCAACCTCTGACCTAACGCTAACAGTCCCCACTAAACCATATCCCTAAGCTCTACATCTAAACGTCTTTTAAAGACTTCCAGGGATTGTGACTCCACCACCTCCCTGGGCAGCCTTTTCCAGTGTCTAACAACCCTTTCAGTAAAGAAGTTGGTCCTAACATCTAACCTAAAACTCCCCTGGTGCAACTTAAGCCCATTCCCCCTCGTCCTGTCACCAGGCACATGGGAGAACAGGCCAACCCCCACCTCTCTACAGCCTCCTTTAAGGTATCTGTAGAGAGCAATAAGGTCACCCCTGATCCTCCTCTTCTCCAGGCTGAACAAGCCCAGCTCCTTCAGCCGCTCCTCGTAGGACTTGTTCTCCAGGCCCCTCACCAGCTTCGTCGCCCTTCTCTGGACCCACTCAAGCACCTCGATGTCCTTCTTGTAGCGAGGGGCCCAAAACTGAACACAGTACTCGAGGTGCGGCCTCACCAGAACCGAGTACAGGGGGACGATCACCTCCCTAGCCCTGCTGGTCACACTGTTTCTGATACAAGCCAGGATGCCGTTGACCTTCTTCGCCACCTGAGCACACTGGCTGGATGGTTGCTTCATTCCATCAATTTTTGAAGATATCACCAAGCATTGAGCTTGATGACTAACTTCAGATCTCACTGAGGAAATGAGTGTGTAATAAAGCAGGTCTTTTAATGAAATAAAAATTTTAACTAAAACAACAACAACAACAACAAAACAGTACAAAACCAAAAACAAAACACCTGAACAACAACCAACCAAACAAAAAACAGCAGCAACAACAACAGGTTCTTTGTTTTTGTCCTAGAAATATATAAAAATGTACCTAGAAAAAAGTATGTACCTGAAATAAACATCCTGGAGGCAGTTTCCTACTTAAAAATTCACTACTAAATATGTGACATTATCTTCAGATTCTGTTTTGGCATCTAGAAAACATGTAAATAACACGTAAGAAAGGACAATGTAGAAAATTTCGTTAATGCATGTCTGCAATTAATTTCATTCAACTGAGTGTTTTTTTTTTTTCTCTAAAAGGAGATATTAAAAGTTGAGTGTGTGCTGCATGTAGGACTCTGGGAAAGTGAACTGAATTATCTCCTGTAAAGACCAGCACTCTCAAAGTGGAGAAATAAATGATGATCTTTGAAAATATTCATCCAAATTCATAGTTCAGAAATCTGAAGTTTTTAAAATCTGCTAGAGAACATTAATGGAGCTTAAGCATGAGCTGAAGCTGGAATAAGAAATACACTGCTTGTGAACTTGGGACAAAGAGAAAATTTCTAAGGGCATTAACATAGAAAATGCCTTTCTAAAATGCTGATGGAAATTCTCTCAAATCCTACACAAAAATAGGTATCGAAGACTGACGAATACAGCTAGAGTGAGACAAAGAACTGTAAACTGAAAATGTATTGTGAATATTCAGTCCCCCATGTAACTTGTGAATGTTTGCATTTTGACCTATCTCTGCTGAATTCAACTTAATTTCCCCAAACTAACTCTGTATATACTAGCATAAAAAATGTATTTTTTTAATGTTTCATCTCGACTGCCATTAAAATAGGGAAAAGCCAGAGTGAAACAAATATCCATAAAGCTGTGCTTACAAACTGCAGATAACATATACAATTATTATTATTATTATTTATTTATTAATAATAATTATTATTATTTACTGATTATTTTATTCTATGTATTTACTGCAAGCTAAGGATGGGATATACCTGCATACATTTAGATATACCTGGATAACATATTGGCTCAGCAAATGATGTAACAGGAGAACTAAATGTAACAATACATTTACTTGTTCAAGTTGCTAGTAGCAACATCTTGGAAACAAGTCAAAATCTTTATTAAAAGACTTTCCATTTTCTAGTTTAAATGAGAAAATTATTTCATATAGGTCCAAAAAGGTAATAGTAACTGTCTGTAAGACTTAATGTACTTTTTACAGAAGGGATTTCCAGTAGTATCAATACGGGAGTAAAGCAAATTAGCAAATTATATTTAAAAAATCTTACATGGGATCTAAGAAAACAAAACAAAACAAAACAAAACAAACAAACAACAACAACAACAACAAAGACACAACAAAACACACACACACAAAACACCTTTGAAAGCTCTCATAATTAAAAATATGAAGATACAAAATCAACTTGGCTGCCAGAAAATTTAAATCATACTGTAATATTATCAAAATAGATCACTTGTTCAATAAATCAGTAAATTAACTAATGTATGTATAAATGATACATTTTTCATATGACAGACATAGTAGTGTTGTGCGCTGTCATCAGTGTATCAGCTTTTCTTCTAAATGAGAATGCCACAAAGAAAATGGTGTTTGTTTGTTTGTTTGTTGTTTGTTTTTCTCTGCAGCATCTGGTGCCTAAAACCATAAAAACACTGAAACATTTTTGATAACTTTTTAGTGCTATATTGCAGTAAGGGCAAAAATGCAACACTGCTTGGCTGCTTCCCAGAAAGCTCTGAAATTGCATCAGGATTGTGTTAGACAGGAAAGTAAACTATAATCAAATGGTTTGAATTAGTAACTGTGTCATCTTTTTCTCTGGCATCAGTAACACTGAATAATGCCAATGCTCTGCTTTTTCCTGCTCAAGATACTTGATTTCCACAGCTAAGGGTGGCAGGAACCCTGCAGTCCTGCCAGCCCTACAACCTGAGCAAAGCTGGCATGGGTGACTGGCTAAAGTCAAAATTTGTTCTTTGACAGGGTGTCTCAAAATGCAGTAGAGAAAAACTCTGGATTTCACTGTTCTATGACAACTGTGCCAGCTGTTTTCCTGGATGTCTCAAATAATATCTTTGGGGATGTAAAATGTTCTGGAGGGGAACAATTCCTTGGAATGAAGAGAGCCATTTGTTTACGATCCTGGCAGACCTGGGATCCCTGTGAGAATCCACATGCTGCACTTGCCCTGCAGTCACAAGCTCTGGACAAGTAGTGCTGTTGAGTGAAGTATTTGTCATCATGTACATTAGTGTGACTCTCCAACAGTGGGAAGCTTTTTAAATGGAAAACAAAACAAAGCAAAACAAAACTGATATTTATTTGTGCAGGATGTTACTGGTGCCACAGGGATGCATATTTTGAGAAGAAAATATATATATATATTATTTTTTAATAGAATCAGAATATTACCAAGTATTGCATGATAAGAAATGATAAGCTTCAAACAGCTCTACTAATATATGATTAAGCAATGATAATACTGCAATGAATTGTCTTCCAGACAGGCAGTGGGAATCATGATTAAAGATCTTGGTTCCAGAAATAAACTTAATTTTTATTTTTATTGTCCTAGCAATAAAACAGTCCTGGGCTTAATGTTTATCTTGATAACAGAGAGGAGAGGAGAGGAGAGGAGAGGAGAGGAGAGGAGAGGAGAGGAGAGGAGAGGAGAGGAGAGGAGAGGAGAGGAGAGGAGAGGAGAGGAGAGGAGAGGAGAGGAGAGGAGAGGAGAGGAGAGGAGAGGAGAGGAGAGGAGAGGAGAGGAGAGGAGAGGAGAGGAGAGGAGAGGAGAGGAGAGGAGAGGAGAGGAGAGGAGAGGAGAGGAGAGGAGAGGAGAGGAGAGGAGAGGAGAGGAGAGGAGAGGAGAGGAGAGGAGAGGAGAGGAGAGGAGAGGAGAGGAGAGGATTTACACTTCTACCTTCTAACTAATATCATTACTAATATTAATAACTATGACTCCATATCAACTGCCTTCACCAGCTCTGTATGACAGTAGTTAAAAATAAGGTTCAAACCCCAAATTTCTCACTCAGAACATTTGTTTTCCCTATGAGATAACAGTTTGTTAGATTTGATATTTTAAAGTTATTCTGCTGAGACTGTTTTCCTTGTGCCACATTTTTCAATTTCAACAGTCTTTCATCTTGGTTTCATTTCACTCAGAAAAAAAAATATATATTTTTTTGATCTAAAGACTACCAACATCTCATATTTAAGCTTCTCCATCAGCTAATGTAATAACAACCCTTAAAACATACACTTTTTGGGTTTCCACAGTTGTTTCACACCTTTCTTCTTTTCCTTTACCCCCATTCAGAAATATCAATAGAAGTTCAGGAGAGCAGCAAGCATCCATGCACATCAGCACATTGCTTTTCCACTAACTTGCTGAGCCAGCTCAAATAAGTATTTCTTAATTGAGACCAAAACAGAATGTGTGAAACTTCTAGAGAAATTCTTCACATTGGGATTCAAACCACAATTGAGTACCATATGCTCCAAGAGCATGTTTATTTTTGCTGTTGCTCTTTGAATTTAAAGGAAAACCATACAAACAGGTTAACAAGTAAAATCTAGAAGCAACACCCAAATTATGCTCAAAATAACCCCCAAAGGCACCCAAGAAAAGACCCATTGCCCAGAACTGATATTTAAATCAATAGTTTCTCATCAATTTGAACTAGAGTTAAACCTCAACCAATTATATTTAAATATAATGAAAAATAAATACAGCTGAGCTATTAAGATAGCTGGAATAGCTGAAGGTCTGTCAGCACTTCCATTATAAATGAAGTTTGTTCAGGGGATTATAAGTACTGTAAAAAATGTGTTTCAGGCTGAAACTTGGCAGACAAAGGTTGTAGTTTTAGAGGCTGAGATTTTGAGATTTTTTTTTTTTGGAGAGGTTAAAAAAAAAAAAAAGGATTGCCCACTTCTAAGGTACAGGATTGGTAGGCTCTGGAATTTTTCAATGTTATTTTCAGTGCTCCTATAATTCAAAAAAGACTAACTTTAAAAATAAAATGATGTAAGCTATTATTAGTCCACGATGTGAACTAACCATATGCTACTTTGGGGATTTGTACAGGGGTTTATTTTTAAAAGGCAAGTGGGTTCAAATGCAGGTCACTAGACTAATATAGTTTTTTTGACTTGTAGGGTGGGATTTTTTAAGTGCCCTCAGCATTGGCCTACCTCTACTCCCAAGAGCTGACATGAATGATGTGAAAAACTGAGGATTTAGTATACCCTCACTCATCAGCTGAGATGATGAAAATAAACTAGGATACCTGCTTATTCTTTTTAGTCATCTCTCATGCCTTGTATTTGTGATAGACTGGAGTTTCAGCAAAAATTCCCAGCATGGGATAACACAGATTTATTGATATTACTATCATACATATTGATATATGATATTGATTCTACCCTGCCTCCTTTACCTTAGTGACTTATAGATGTGGGAAACCAGCTAAGTGTCACAGGCCTTTGCCTCCCAGCAACCATCTCCTTAATCTGCTTCTTCAAGGAGTACAGGATTAGCTGGTGTGCAGCGCACACTGATGGACTTTAATGAGAAAGTCAGTGAGCTGTGGTCAGCCACCCTAGAGACCACTGCATAGCAGCAACACTGCACAAAGCATGGATGCAAAGCTAGAAAAGAAATGTGCTGTGCGTCCAAAGTGTTTGGCACAATTGTCTAGTAACATGACTGTTCAGAGGGAAGCAAGAATACTTCTTTGTAAGAACAAGCATCTAAGTCTGAACAAGCATCACTGGAAAAGTATTTGTGAAATCAGGGAGCATTAACTTTCATCTTTTATCTTTTTTCTGTCCATGGAGGAAAGTGGATTTGCATGCCTAGGCTGAGAGGGTAATGGATGTCACTGCCATCATCACAAATGAGAGTCAGGGTCTTCAAAGGGTTGAAGACCTTTGTTCTGACACTTAGAAATCTCAAGCAGTGTAGGGTTCTTCCAACACTTCCCCAAGCTCATCAGTAGTTTCAGAGCTATTCCATTTTTGTTGATGTTGAAAGCAGTATTTTTTATAACCCTGCTTCAAAAAAAGTTTCTATTTCTCCTCTCCTAGAAGAAACAGCAAGGCAGTGGTTTCAAACAGTACTGTGATACAGGAAGTTATCATTTACACTTGGGTCTGAATTGGGCAGGTCAAGGATTTGAGCCAAAAGTTTTATAACAGTAACCAAACTCGGAAGCTATTGATTATTTCAGAATATTCTTTCTCACAGTCTTTAGTATGCTTATTGGTATGCAGAAAGATTTCTGTGCCAAGTTTCTGAGGGATCACAAACACTTTTGTTCCTTCATAATGTGAAACAAAAAATGGATGCTGAAATCTGAAAATGCATCATAAAATTTAATGAAATAATTGCTTTCTGACTACCACTAGTTCATTTCTATGACATGTGAAATCATATCCTTATTTCTGTATGTATTTACATAATGGAGTATGCCAACAACACTACAAATCCATCTTTTTTTTTTTCTTTTTTTTTTTTTCTTTCCACTAGCTCCTTTATAAATCATTTTTAATCTTTCAATCAATGTTAATGTTTTTAGAGATGTGAGTTTTAAAAATACATTTGCACAGCACAATTCATAGCATTTGGGGTGAGAAACCATGTTTATTTGTATTTCATTTTGCTAATAACTTAACAGCTCTAAAATACTAATCTACTCCTTTTCATACTCACAAACTAGGTTTCCAGGATCAGACTTGGAGAAGTTACTCTATTCAGAAAAAACAAGAAATATTGGCAGCAGGTCTGTGTGAGTGCTCCTAGTTCACTGCATAACTGAAAGAAAACAGAAGACTGGGAAGAAAAAAAAATCAGAATAAAATTAAACATATGAGAATAAAATCTTGTCAGCTAGGCAATATCTTATTATTTCTCCTATTGTCACTTAAAAGCGTATGCTACATATAGGATTTCTTCTGAAACATTGAGTTACTGAATGCTGAGTAACATGATAGACTTTTTATTTTTCCCCTACTGGGAAAGACGGAGTTGTGGATCAGATTACCCTGGTGTTACCTAGTGCCTGTTTGAAAGACCACCAGAGATTTTACTTCAAAAGACTCCAGCACAGACCTCCAGAGGAACATAGGTTCATTGGAGTAAGATTTGCCTTCCTTGCCATGTTGAGCTTCCTCCAAGGGCAATAATTTTGCATTTTTTAGGACAACACAAAAGAGAGCACTTCTGCAACCAGACTGAGGTTTGCTTTGCGTAGAACTCCCTGAAACCTACTTGGAAGCTATATTCCCATTCCCCACCCATCTTCCCTGTCTCCAGCCTAGCTTGATGGACTGTGCTTCCAAAAGCTATGAAGATAGATGGGAACTCTGTTACCCAGTCTTCTTAGGGATTGTGAAAGGAAGAAAGATCTTTTTGATCATTTAGGGTATCATACAGCATGTCTCATATAGTAGCCTGAGATTTTTCAAGTCTACAGTCTTTGTTACAACCTGTAATTCCTTTTCTGTGGAGTGCATCCTAGAGGGGTCATCTAAACCTGAATTCCAGGAAGCTGTAAATGAAAGAATGCCAAGATTTTCAATGTGAAAAAGAAGTCTTTAAAAGTGCAATTGTATCTTTCAGCTTGAAATCAAAGATGTTTCAGAAAACAAAATCAAGTTCTCACATAGTGGCCTTATGACTCTAGTCATCAAAAATCACGTAAAAACCAAATCTTTTAAAAGTGACTACACTTTTTTTGTTGTTGTTGCTATCTCTGTTTTTAAAAGCTGTAGCAGGAAGAGATATCTACAGGGAGGATACTGTAATTGAAGTGTAGTTCTTTACAAAATCTAAAAAATTAAAATATAAAAAATAAAACAAAACAAAAGCAATGTGAAGATACACTTACTTCCCTAACTTTGCTTCAGATTTAAACGCTTAAGTGTGAAACTTTGCATGGATCTTCCTGGGCTTGGAAGAGCACTAAGCTCTTGGCCCAGGGCCTGGAATAGAACCCTTCCTCTGCACAGACAGGTGAGCAGCAGTGTGGGTGAACCCCTCCAGCATTTTAAAACTGCAGAGTAAAAGTGTTTCAAATCTTCATAATGTCTTCATTCTTCATTTGCCCTTGAAGTTGATTGGGATGTTTTGACTCCTTTCATTAAGGCCTTTAATTTGTTTTCATTATGTTTTATTAAATGGTGACAATGGTAATGAAGAAAATTGATTTGATGTTGTTCTCTGCCAAGCACCGGTGTAGGGGGAAGAAGGAGCAATCATTTTCCTCTGACTGCTGGCTCAGCATTGGTAGGCAAGACATACTCTTTCCAATTGTGGGGGACTTGGCTGGGATCTGGTAACTGGGAGCAAGAAGAAAGGACAGGCAGGTTTTTCCCTCCCTGCAAGTGGAAAGAATCTGTGCGCTAGGTTTCAAATGCTATTGGAACAGCTCTGTTCAGAATTCTGGATCTCAAGCTCCCCTCCAGCCTTGTCCAGGAAACCCTTGTCCTTTGCAAGGACCAAAGTGTCCAAGTAGTGCAGTGTGTGTGTGTGTGTGTACAAGCAAATTGGAAGAGTTAAATTAAATCATTACCTTCTGTGCATCGGAATTCTTTCCCAGGGCTCCCAACTCTAGTGAAGAGAAGTTAAAGGCTGTTGAATATCCAAGCCTCAGCCAGAGGATCAAACATAATTTTAAATCTTACTTCACACTTCTGTTTCTGTTTCAGCAGGTCCACTTTGTTAGACTCCAAAGGCCAGAAGATGAGCATGACTAAGGGAAGGAAGCTCTGAGTCAACAATGGATCACAATTTCCTCTTCAAATGTCAAAACATACCCATACCCTCTGCCTTTAAATTCCTGGTTTCTCTTGTGACTCTTAATTACATATGCCATTCTCTTTTAAGGAAAACTAGGTCAATTTGAATCCTTTCTCAATGTGATTATAAAAGGGGAAATTCCTTGAACTACTCAGAGAATATTCTTTTAATATTTTTCTTTTGTTGTGTAAAAGAAAGCTGGAGAATTTTCAATATCAGAACACCCCACCCCTGGACTGAATCACTTCAAAACCAAATGTTCAGCTGTTTGCAGCTCCATCGTTAGATTGCTTTGTTATGTGATTCACTCCCTGACTGCATGCTCTGTGACACTGGGAATCATAAAACGCCCATTTTGGAAATTAATTCTGGTATGTACATAACCCACATAGCAGGGAGCAGGGTTTGGTGGCACTCAGAGCACTGCCTGTGTTATGAGGTGTTAGTGAAAGTTTTGGTCTCTTCAGCCTCTTTTATTGGTTCTGCAGTGGATTCCTTTCTTACAGATGTTTTCAAAACCAGCAGTTCCAAACCAGCAGTTCCAAGGAGAGTCTACTGATTGCCAAAAGTTTACAGCTGAATTTCTTGGCATTCGCAAGCAATGATTTCATCAGAACATGAAATAAGTCAGAGCTGCTGTTGAAAGACACTCTTTTATAATCCAGCAATGTAAATTTAAGACTTTTATTTGCTGCAGAGTTTGGTTTCCATTTGTTCAACTCTCTGATAGGTGTATTGCTTGGGAACAGATATAGAATTTTACAGGGCCTTTGTGCAATTTAAACCCCCCTATAGAATACCGTAGTACAACACCCATTCACATCATTAAAGACTTTTACAAGAGTATCATGTTCACACTTATATGTACTTCACTCTAGTGACCTTCCCTGTGCCATGTTTGAATTATTATAAATGGGCCCATGCAGAATGTGTCTCAATAGCTGGAGTAGGGAGGCTTTGTTTAAAATTCAAATAATAGTGAAATGGTGTCTGTTTGCTCCTTATCAACATTCAGCATTAAAAAAAAAAAAAAAAAAAAAAAAAAAAGTTGTACTTTTTTAAACTTTTCTTTAAAAGGCATCAAATGTGGACAAATATTAGCTTTTAGAACTAAAGGGGAAGTTATTCATTCACTCAGCAGTGCTTTGCAAGCTATCAATCTTTCAGGTGTTTCTATTAGCTTTAATCATTGAGGTTGTTTGTTTGGAGCAATTTCTAAGAGAATGAAGGTACCTTTGGCTCTTATCTCCTGTCATCAAAGCATCCATTAGGAAATCCAAGCCCTGTAGGCAAACTCAAGGGATTACTCAAAGACGTTTTCTTGAAACAAGCAGAAATTCGGTGCCCTCTCTTCAGTGCACAGGAGTTCAGTTGGAAACCATAATCTGAAAGAAAGGTTTATCTGGGGTTTACTACAATTTGAACAGGATTTTGTTCAAGGCAAACCTACAGATAAAAGCACCTTAAGTATGTTGAAACAAAGATGAGCCCACATTCCTTGTGGTGCTGTTTCTAAGTCCAGTGGTCTGTCAACAGTGTAGGGGAAAAAGCTCTAAAGGTCTTACAACTAACACAATAGTCAGTAGATTTGGCCCCTGAGAATCTAATTAATAGCTTTTTAATAAAGGAATGTTAATTATGTGTGAATCAGTCAAAAGCTGATCCAGTGGTAGAGGACAGAGGGTTTGCCAAGTAAAGAGGAAGCTTGAGGATGGAAAAAATGTAAAGATCAGCAACTTGTTAAATAAACAAAACAAACAAAACAAACAAAACTAAATGAAACTAAACTAAAGTAAAATAAAATAAAATAAAATAAAATAAAATAAAATAAAATAAAATAAAATAAAATAAAATAAAATAAAATAAAATAAAATAAAATAAGATAAAATAATAAAAATCTCTAAGATACAAGATGAGCTTAAAATTAAAAACTTTTGAAATGCATTTAAAACTGAATTGCCACTGAATTTGAATATTTTCATTCTTCAGGTACATGAATCTGATTAAGGTCACTGCTAATACAAAAATAAAACAAGAGATGTGGTCAAAATGATAATGTATTTACATTTAGGAAGCCTGGGCTTAGTAGAAAGTCTAGTGCAGTACAGTGGGTGACCTGGGTTCAACTCCTGCTTCTTCCATTTGAGTGCCTTGCCCTCTTTGGTTTTGATTCCCTGTGAAGGAAAATGATGAAGGCCTTGGGTTAAGCTTATGAAAAGCTTAATATAAAGTTTATTTATTGTCATACTACTACTCTTCCCAGGAGTCCTACCTGTGAGTTGGAACTTTGTCTTTGTCTGTAGGAATAGAAAGCACAAAGCCTGGTTCTGCTTTGAAGAACTTACTATAATGAAATGGGCCTGACTGAGTCACAAATGAGCAAGTCAAAAATTTGTAAAGAGATTTGTTTCAGGTTCTTGAGGTAACAGATATACTTATGCTTTTCTTTAGTCTGGATGTTTATCAGGGCATTCATCAGGGAATGAACATGTCTCTAAGGGCGTCAATCTATAAAGGTAGTGTAATGGACAATATATATTTGAAGTTTCAAAAAGGCTTTGACAAAACATGCTGGAGAAATTCAAAGTTGATTGGAAACTTCATCTGCTGTGAAGGTAGAGTTCTTTTCAGGATTGAAACTGAATTAATAGACAGGAAGGAAAAAATAAGGCTTAAAAAATAATTTTCAGGACCGAGAAGAATCAAAAGTATGATCTTTTGGAGATCAGTTCTAGAACATATTTTATTCAACATCTTCATTGATGGCCTGAAAATGGGAGCAAACGGTGAAATGTTCAAGTCTGGATTTGATAATAGACCTTTCTGATAGTTAAATATCTTAGCAATAACAAGAAACACCATGAAACTCTTACAAATTTGCATGGATGCAGAAAGAAAAGAAAGTCAACAAGATGCCAGATATCATTGGAAGGATACTGTATAGATGCTATCATTTTGTCTCTGTACAAAACCTTTGGAGCACCTACCTTCTGACTACTGTGTGTGAGTTTGTCATCTGAAGAAGGACATAACAGAACTAGAAAGAGTGCAGATAAGTTGTGTGTTGGGTCTGTCTGAGCTGGAGTCACCTTTTCCCTGCAGCAGCCCACACAGTGCTGTACTTTGCACTCGTAGCTGGAACAGCACTGATATCACTCCAGTGTTGTGTCTATTGCTGTGTAGTGCTGGCACAGCATCAGGACTCCTTCCAAGCCCCCAAGAGCCAGCAGGCTGGGGGTGGGCAAGTGATGGGGAGGGGACATTGCCGGGGAAGCTGACCTAAACCAACCAAAGGGATATTCCATAACACCTGATGTCACACTCAGCAATAAAAGGGGGGGTCTCTCGTGGGGGAGGGGGCTGTTCCTCCTGAACAACCACTACGCATTTTGAGGCCCTGCTTTCCAGGATGTGGCCAAACACCACTCGTTGATGGGAAGTAGAGAATAATTTTTTTCCCTCTCTCTGTGCTTCCACGCGGACTGATTGTTTCTTTTGTTTCTTTTTTTCCTTCCCATTCCCTTTCCCTTTAATTAAACCTTTCTCATCTCAAACCTCGAGTTCTCTGTGTTGTATTTTCTCCTCCTTCCTCTTTGAGGAGAGGGGGAGTGAGAGAGTGGTTGTGGTGGAGTTCGGCTGCCCACCTGAGTAAAACCATCACAAGTTGGTATGGAAGAGCTGTCTTGCAAGAAAACATCACAAACATTGGAACTCATTTCAAGAGGAAAAGGCTGGAAGGAATATAAAATTCTGCAAAATCCTGATGATATATAGAACTATTGTTCAGAAAATATTTCTTTAAGCAATAGCTAATTAAACTTCTGAAACCTATGGTCAAAAGAGGTTGAGGGGGAGGACAGTTTTAGCAGGTTCAAAAGGAGATTATATAAATTCATGGACAACAGATTCATAAAGCAATACTAACAAGTCCAAGCAAGATGTGCTTTCTCCATCTCTAATAAAATCATTTTATGGTAAATGAAACGTAGAGTGTGACCAGGATTATGTGCTCTCCCAGAACAACATTTCTTATTGACACTATCAGAAGCAGAGTACTGAGTTAAGAGGACTACTTGTCCTCTTAACCAATACTGCATGTTTTTTTTTTTTGATTCAGACTTCTCCAATGTTGGATACATTGCAGTTAAACTAAGGGAGACTAAATAAGCCATATCATAGAAGTGGACAACATTTTGGGTTGGAAGGGACCTTAAAGGTCATCTAATTCCAATCCCCCTGCAGAGACAAGTCAGGGACACTTTCCACCAGATGGGGTTGCTCAAAGCCCCATCCAGCCTTGCCTTAAACACTTGCACAGTTGGGACAACACTGCTTTTATAGGTAACCTGTTCCAGTGCCTCACGTCGCTCATAATGATGAATGTCTTTGTTATATCTAATCTGAATCTACCCTTTTCTAGTTTAAAATCATTCCCTCTTGTTTTATCACTACACTTCTGGACAGAGTCCCTCCCCAGCTTTCCTGTAGGTCCCCTTTGGGTATTGGAAGGCTGCTATATACCTTTTGTATATTAACTAGGTATTGGAAGGTCTTGCCAGAGTCTTCTCTGCAGGTTGAACATCCCAACTTTTTCAGACTGTCTTCATAGGAGAGGTGCTCCTGTCCCTTGATCATCTTCATGGCCCTCCTCTGGACTAACTCTAATATGCCATGTTGTTTTTGTGTTGGGGGAGAGCTGAATGTAGTACTCCAGGTGGGGTCTCACAAGAGTAGAGGGGCAGACTCATCTCCCTCAACCTGCTGGTCATGTTTCTTTTGATGCAGTCAAGGACATGGTTGGCTTTCTGGGCTGCAAGCACACAAACAATGTAAACAATTTTACCTCCCCAGAAATGAACACTGACTTTTTTTGATGTAATATTCCTTCATTTCCAAGAGCAACTAAACAGTGCATAAATGGCAATTACAGGTATGTGTTGAACCAACATCAGGTTAGAAAGAAGGTGAATTTCTCAGGCAAGAATATAATCATAATATTAATTTTCATATAAGCTTGATAATTTGTCAGGTTTTAATTCAGAATATAGACCCAATAAAAACTCTGGACATGGTTCCAAAATCCTTCCCTTACTTTAACAAATTTACATGTCTGTAGAATTGTTAAATGTAATTAGATTTCATTGACTCAGAGTCCATCTGTTGTCAGGGATATTTTCACATGATCCCATAAAAGAAACCTATTATAAGTTATGTAGTCCATCTATAGAACAGAGTATGGATGAGTTAGAGAAGCTTTCCATTTTCAGACAGTTCATCCTTATTATGTCTAGGCTTCATCCCAATTTTCAACTGACTCACAATATCTCCATCTGACATGAAATACCAGTCTGCACTAAGTACATCATCCTAGTCTAAAAGTCTTGCAGAAGACAACACATCCTTTTCAACCCAAGACTGGTTCTCATCAGCAAATCTTACCCACATCTTTTGATGCACAGTATGCAAAAATATAAAATGATTTAGGAGAGAACTCCTCTTTTAATATTTATCAGAGAAAGATCTGATCCTGCAGATATTCATGGACTGACAGAAAACTCAGCATATACTATACAGCAGGATGCGATAGTCCTCAGGAAAGGTAGGAATTCTGAGATTGTTATCAAGAGCAGATGACTGAAAAGAGACTTTTAATGTATTTTCTGTACTCGGGGTAAACTATGCTCTCTCACAAGTGCTGGCTCTGTGTAGAGGCAAAGATTGGCAAGTCCTTTAAAGAAGTAGGTTGCTGACAGTGGCAAAGCACCCATAGTCCCATTTTGAGCTTTTCTGGTACCAGAACCTGAAAATCAAAACTTAGCCACGACTGTCCCAAAGAGAGAAGTCAGAGCAATATTTACTTCCATGAGGGCCGTGAATCTTCTTAGCAACAATATTCACCACCTCTACATCTCCCATCATTTAGAGACAGAAAACTCATCTTTCCAGTCTCCTTCAGATCATATAATAATGAAAAGACTGTAGTCTTCTTGTCCCAGGACATCTTAAATGCTCTGAGAATACAGCCAGGGGCAGAGCAATTCTACTTTTTCTTGCTATTCAGGTTTAGCTTTTCTCCACAGAACTGGTTTTATTTGTGTTTCTATTGCTTATTATTTCAGTTTTAATTCAGGTTTATTTCACCATCACCTGTCCTAGCTACTGACCCTAAATATTTTAAAAGATGACTACTGTGGCTTATTCATAGATAATTTACACTACAATATAGAGAAGGGGAGAAGGAGAAGGCCGATGTACTCAACAACTTCTTTGCCTCCGTCTTCACTGCCAGTCAGTCTTCCCACATCTCTTGTTTCCCTGAACCTGAAGATGAGGGCTGGGGGAGCAAAGTCCCTCTCACTGTAAGTGGAAAGCAGATTCAAGACCAACTGATGAAACTGAAAAAGAAGTCTATGAAAAAGAAGCACTATATGACATGCATCCCAGGGTCCTGAAGGAATTGGCTGATGGAGTTGCCAAGCCTCTCTCCATCATATTTAGAAAGCCAGGGCAGTCAGGTGAAGTCCCTGGTGACTGGAAAGGGAAAACATCATTCCCATTCTTAAAAAGGGTAGAAAGGAGGACCTGGGGAACTACAGACTGGTAAATCTCGTCTCTGTGTTTGGCAAGATCAAGGAAAAGATCCTCCTGGAAGCGATGTCAAGGCACATGCAGGACAAGGAGGTGGTTTGAGACAGCCAACATGGCTTCACCAAAAGCTCATCATGCATGACCAATCTGGTGGCCTTCTATGATAGAGTGACTGCATCAGTTGATAAGGGAAGACCTACTGATATCATCTACTTGGATTTCTGTAAGGCCTTTGACATGGTCACATATCTCCAAATTGGAGAGAGATGGACTTGAAGGGTGGACTATCCAGTGGATAAGAAATTGGCTTGAAGGTTGCATCCAGATAGTGGTGGTCAATGGTTCTATTTCCAGGTGGAGGCCAGTTACGAGTGGTATCCCTCAGGACCAGTACTGTTTATCTTTATCAATGACATAGACAGTGGGATCAAGTGAACACTCAGCACTTTTACAGATGACACCAAGATGAGTGGTGCAGTTGATACAACAGAAGGAAGAGAAACCATCCAAAGGGGCCTAAACAAGCTTGAGAAGTGGGCCCACGTGAACCTCCCAATGTACAACAAATCTAAATTCAAGGTGCTGCACCTGGGTTGGGGTAATCCCAGACATGAGTACAGACAGGGAGGAGAACTCATTGAGAGCAGCCCTGAAGAGAAAGATTTGGGGGTTGTGGTGAATGAAAGGCTTGACATGAGCCAGCGGTATGCACTTGCAGCCCAGAAGGTCAACTGCATCCTGGGCTGCGTCAACAGAGGTGTGGCCACCAGCACGAGGTAGGCTCTGCATGATAGCCATTCTATGATTCTGTGAATACCTTTGAAGTCAAAGTAGCTACCATGAAAATGCATTCTCTAGACCATTGAACCCAAGTTAAATACTTGGAATTTAAATAATGTTTTTGGATTTGTTCACTAATTCTATTTCAGTGCCTTCTGTTAAAAACATCAGATTTTTGCTGTGGTGACATGGATATGATTAACCAAAAAAGCAAATCTCCAGTAAGACTTGAAGCTTCCTAGCATGAAAATTAGCAACAAATCTTCACAAAATTGGCTGTTGTTACTAGTTATTTGTGGCAGAATTGTGCAAGCAAATGTTTAGTATATCTCATAATTATTGAGATATCAGAAATTTTCCAATTTTGCATCTGGATGGCACTTTAATTTTTGATTAAAAACATGAAATGGATCATTTTGCTCTGAGGTTGTCTGAGATTCAACCCAGGTTCAGTTCACTGATTTATTTGATATGTTTTTATTTATGAGAGAGTTCTTGTTAACTATCTTAGGTTCCTTGCTTACATAAATTGGGAATGCAGGCATGGAATTATGCCACCTTAACCTTAGGTACAGAACAGAAAAAAATTAAATTCCAAAGTAAGATATCTCCCTCTGCCTTGCATTTCCTGTCAGAAACAGCCTCTCTCTATTGATATTAGGGGAAATGTGAAATGACTCATATATTGATTTTGGTGTTTCAAAGTGTAGGACTTCCACATCTTGCCCTTTAAACTTTCTACAGTCACTTGGAAGAGATACCACCCTGAGGAAACAATTCAGAACCTCCAGTTTAGCTTTCTCTTCTGAATAATATTGAGACAGAATGTGTATGACTTTTAAAGAGATTAATTTCCTTGCTTAAGCACCTAAATAACAATGTTTAATGCAGGAAATCCCTTCTCTGTGTGCTCAACTCAGTTGTGCATACGTGGTTATCTTAGTCTCATTTTAGATGCCTAGTGTGTTTCATCTGGTTTCCAGTTACTCTTCCAGTTGGACAGAAGTCCCATATCGCATCTGTTGCCTGCACCATCAGGGCATCTCACACACTGGGGCATCTCAGATATAAGTATGTACATAAGAATGGAGAAATTAATTTAATATATCTCCCCCATCAATTAGATGTTGTCAATCTCATTTCAACTAGATTTCCTGGCATAGAACTGAAAACCTTTCACAGCAGAAAGCTTTTCTGTTTCTAATAACAGGCATCTTCTGATAAAGAAAACATGGGTTGTTTGTTTGTTTTAAATGTTTCACCAGTGCTACAGTTATTATTTCAAACAATTTCTCAAATATTTTGCATTGATAAAAAAAAATAAAATAAAATCAGTATTTCATAAAGCTGGTGCTTAGGATTCTGGCCATTTTGTTTTTTCTTTATCTTAATCAGTTTTCTCATCTGTGTGCCTGTTTGATTGAAATTTGCTTTGGTGTCTAAGAAAGAAAGAACACTGGGGCCTCCTACAGTTACCTTTTTGATTGTAGTGTGTGTTCTAGGATCACACAGAAACCACAGACTTGAGAAAGAGGCATGTCAGTGAAGATACTTTACTAACACATATCAAGAGATAGTCTTCTTCTTAAAAGTATTATTTATGTGTCCAAATTTAGATATATACAATCTGAATATCAACTTATCAACTGATCCCCTTTATAACCAGTGGAAAGAAAAAGGCTCTTTTAGAATTCAATTTTTCTTAGCCTAATCGAAGCATCTAAAACTGTCTTGATGAATGGTATCCTAAAAGTGTTTATTTATTTATTTATTTATTTATTTATTTATTTATTTATTTATTTATTCTGTTGACTGTAAAGGGAGTCTAGACAGCTTTTTCATATATAAAAGTCTATGTGCAGATGTCTGAAATTAAGTGAAAGGAATCCAGAGAATTTACCATTTAAAAAAAAAAAAAAGAAAAAAAGCAACAATCACATAGGGAAGATGTGAACTGTATAATTATTAAAGAACATGCCTAGTGTCAGAGATGACACCTGAGTAGTCATGACAAGAATGGAATAGGTATTTCTTGAATTCCAGGTCAATAATATAACTACAGACCGTCTTCTCTATGAAGTGTTATGCATAGGTATACAAAAAATCTTAAAATAACATTTCCAGATTATACAGAAAGATTCTAGCTAACCTCCTGACAATATCTTCTATTCCCACCTACCTACAATATTCCCACCTTAGAATTCAAATGAATGTTTGTATTTTTACTCATTTAGGGAAACTGCTTAAAATCCAAATTTCTGTAGTAGAGTTTATTCAGGGGAAACAGCATGACATAAGATACAAGAACTCTACTTTCTTAGAAAACACCATAATCTTATAGGAGAAGGAAAAAAAGAGTGCATGGAGAGAGAGAATTACATCCCTTCCTCTTCACATTTTTTTAACTACAGTTATAATCCCAGGAAAAATATCTGAACAGATGTTTTCCCTTGAAAACATTCCAGAAAATGAAAGCACACATGGCATACTGATCTGCTACTTCCTTCAACACATTCTCATTCAGAGATAACAAATGTACCATGTGATGTTGCCATAGTAGCTACTTGTATTTTACCATGTACTGAAGCAGAGGAAACAGTATATCTACCCATTCCCTGGGCACTGGACTTGCTGTAGTGGCAGATTATTCCTCCAGCATTTGATGTAATTTTTCTTCTCTAACATTGCTCTGTGTGCAGCATTTCAGAGCATGCCTGTTGAAGTAGAGTATGCAGCAAGAAACCATTTAGATCACGTATTTTGTATGTCCAGTTTCTCTGACCTACTAAACTTGCCAAGCACCATGAAAGAAGAACAGCACAGCAAGAAACAGCATGTTCATGCCAATGAGACAGGTAATGGAATAGTTCAGGATGGTCATCTGGCATGGAGAACATTGTTCTCCTCCTTGCAGTAAATCCTTCCCCAAGCAGCTCCACCAAGACTTTCAAAATGGGAGAAGACGACTGCATTCAATACATCTCAAGGCTCTTATATAGCTGCCTATATTTCACACAGAATTGTCTAGGTTGGAAGAGACCTCAAGATCATTGAGTCCAACCTCTGACCTAACGCTAACAAGTCCTCCACTAAACCATATCCCTAAGTTCAACATCTAAACGTCTTTTAAAGACCTCCAGGGATGGTTACTCAAGCACTTCCCTGGGCAGCCCATTCCAATGCCTCACAACCCTTTCAGTAAAGAAGTTCTTCCTAATATTCAACCTAAAACTCCCCTGGCACAACTTTTGCCTGTTCCCCCTCATCCTGTCACCAAGCACATGGGAGAATAGACCAACCCCCATCTCACTACAGCCTCCTTTAATGTACTTATAAAGAGCGATAAGGTGAGCCTCTTTTTCTCCAGGCTGAACAACTCCAGCTCCCTCAGCAGCTCCTCGTAAGACTTGTTCTACAGACCCCTCACCAGCTTCGTCAAAGAAAAAAAAAAGAGCAGCTTTAGGTGTTGTCCCAGGCTTGTCAGACTTCAAATTAGGAGCTGTAACTTTCTATAGTCTTCCTAACATACATTCTGTCTGCGTGTTTTTCAAACAGACTAGTGACTAGATGACTAGTGAGTTTTCCATTAATTTATCCAGTAAAGCTGGTCAATGAAATGTTTATATATATATATGTTATAACACTACATATATAACACTTTTAGTAATGCTGGAAAAGTACTAAAAGTACTCATTATGAAAAGAGATGATATCTCATCTTCCTGAGAAACTGGTACGAACAGTAGGTAATAATAGAAATGCTTGTAGAATCCAGTGGAGAAACTTGAAATACTAAGAACTGTCATAAAATATTATAGGGCAAGAAAGACATTGTTAAATAGGAAGCATGATTGAAACAGAGGTATTTAAGGTCAAATGTTGCTCAGGAAAGCTGTAACAAAAGCAAGATTTGGTAGATCAACATATTCACTTTCTTACATTGACTTTAAAGTAGCTTAATAAAACATGCAGTTGACTATGTACACTGAGAAGACAATCAAGCCTGGCTGTGTCAATATCATTCCTGAAGAGAATCACATAGCACAGGCTCTGGGCCTCTAGACTTAATGATGAATAACTTTTTTTTTTTTTTTTTCAAGGAAAAAAGAGAAATGACGCTAATGATGGTAGAACTGAACTGTTCCTGAGTCCTTTCCTTCACAGGAAAAACAAGCAAACAAACAAGCAAACAAAAATCCACTAACAAATAAGTACAAAAAGAATTATAACATTATTTTAGCCTCACTTTTTGAATGTCATGATCTTCAGAGACATTCTCAGATAATTATTATATTCAGATAAAATAGATGTAAAGATATTCATGGGTATGGTTATAATTAAGGTATAATGGTATAATATAAATAATAAAAATAACAAAAATAATAAATAATATAATAATAAAATAAAATAAATTTATAGAAATAATGTAAAATAATAAAATATAATAAAATAATAAAACAATAATAAAAATAAATAATAATAAATAATGGTATAATATAAAGGTATGGTTATAATTAAGGTATAATTCTCAATTTCAAAAGAACAAATTAAGTTGGCTAATTAACAAAGTCAGTTGGTCTGAAGTACTTACGGATTGCACAGTAGTATAAGCTTGGGAAATCTCTCTATTAAAGGTACAAAATCTACAAAAATCTATCCCAAGTATGGAAGATACTTCTAATCTTTTTAAGCTTACAAAAACACAAAATAACATATAATCATGAAGAGTTTGTGTTGGAAGGGTCTTAAAGACCATCTAGTTCCAACCCCATCCCACTGGACCAGGTTGTTTAAAGCCCCATCTATCCTGGCCTTGAACATTTCCAGGGACTGGACATCCACAGCTTCTCTGGGCAACCCGTTCCAGTGCCTCACTACCCTCTGAGTAAACAGTTTCTTCCTAATGTCTGTATTGGATATTAGGTTGGATATTAGGAAGAAATTCTATGCTGAAAGGGTTGTTAGGCATTGGAATAGGCTGCCCAGGGAAGTGGTTGGGTCACCATCCCTGGAGGTCTTTAAAAAACATTTAGATTTAGAGCTTAGTGATATGGTTTAGTGGAGGACTTGTTAGTGTTAGGTCAGAGGTTGGACTAGGTAATCTTGGATGTCTCTTCCAACCTAGATGATTCTGTGTGATTCTGTGATTCTATGAAAAGCATAATTATAACTATCATGAGCCAAATCCAATGAAAACCTGGTGTTTTCACCAGGATGGATTAGAAATAAGAGAACACAATAGAAACATGGATTTGTTATGCAGTGAGTATGGGTTAAAGGTTAGAAATACTCCCAAGTGTGGCTGAAATGCTAAATCAATGCTTCCTCTTAATTTTTTACACATACAGTTCTGCTGAAAATGGAAGCAGAGTTCTGACGGCTCAATGTGAATACATTTATAAAAATTTCCTTGGGAATAAAAATTATTCTGTTGACTTAAAATCAGAAACCAAAGGGCTTAATACAATGTGTGGAAAGCTTACAGATTTCTGAAATTGTTGATCTGCTAGCAAGTATATTTAATTATTTTGTTTGAGAGTAATACTCGATGACTGGAGAACAGCAAGTTAACACCTAATATTTAAGTAGAGAAAGTTGTACATGCAATTACAATATCAACCTGAGCAAGGTTTGGATAGGCTTCAAGGTAAAGATAAATGGAAAAATAATATCAAGTGTAATAATGATTTGTTAAGGATTGCCTAATACTATTTAGATAACTTTCCAAGATGATTTTTTTTTTTTTCTACTCTGCAGAGACTTCTGAAAGCAATTTTTAAAGTATTACATAGGAGTTTAAAGTAGAGAAGCAGATGATGAGGGATTATAAAAGAGGGCATGAATTGTTTAAAAGAGAGATAACAATGTGTGATGTTGAAAGGAGAAGCATCAAGGAGTTCAGTGCCTGAAAAGGAGGTGAGTTAATGATGAGTACTAGGGAGGATGAATAGCAGAATGGTGTCAAGGACTAGAGTAACAGACTAAATTCAATAGTCTAGGCTGCAACTGATCTAAGGGACTAATAAAAATAATAATGATTAAAAAAATCTGTTATAGGTGAGACACTCAACTGAAAATGACTGAGGAAAAAGACTCAGACAAATTTTTATTAATAAAAGGATTACATAACCAAAAAAAATTAAAATAAAATAAAAAGAGAGATTGTAAGTGAAATCAGCTAAGATAAGTAAGCATGTGATATTTTGCAAAATGATACTCTAAATTCTCTCTCATTTGGAGATGTTTCTGTATAATTCTGTCAAACTGATGGCTGAAAGGCTATGAGAAGATAAAAAAATTTGTTAATATATCAAGCAATTTAATATTAGTTTGGGAAGAACAGTGCGGCATGAGAACAACTAGGTATAAATGATTAAAACTTAATTCACCCAGAAATAAGTGACATTTTAGAGTATTTTTCTAATGGCAATAATGGGAATAAAAAGCTGAACTGCACATAAAATGTTATAGAATTGGTTTAGGAAAAAGGTTATTTCTATGATGCTTGCCTGCAGCAGCATGGAAATAAGCTCAGTGGTTCCTAAATTCCCCTTCAATGATTCTGATCTTTCTTTTTTTTTTTTTTTCTCCATGATTCTGAACTTTATTATTATTATTATTGTTTTTCCTAATCTTAAAATGCTCATATGCCTTCATAGAAATATATCTGTCTCATTGGGATGATTTCTTTGAAGCCAGTGATATCACTCATAAATCCACACGGAGAAAATCAGACCTAAAGTGAACTCATAAATCCAAGGGGAATTCAGAATTCTAGGGACTATGCAATTATAATAAATGTAAAAACACATATTTTGCAAAACATCACTGATCTTTTCTGAGTAGCTTTATTCTTCCCAAGCAATTATGACTTCAATGTACCTTAGTGTTATTGAAATAAAATCTAAATATATAAACACTTTTAATGTTTTGACACAAATAAATTAAGCTACTTACTGTAAGAAGCAAGTAAGAAAAAAAAAAAAAGGCACGATTCCTTGATTTCGAGAGAAGTGATTTAAGAAGACCATATCTTTTCCCTATCCTACTAAAATATGAGACAAACTAAAAATGGTATTAACAACAACAACAATAAAAAAATCACATTTCCATGCAGGAACAAGACTAGGCAAAGCAAAGCACATTACACCGAACCATCATACACATAGTTGCCAAAATCTTTTTCCCTAAGAGCTGGGCATTCCACCAGAACATGCAGTATTCACTGAATTGGAGCAGGCTGTGTCAGGCTCAACTGAACACTAAAGCAGAGTTTGAGGGAGAGGAGGAAGGGGAGAAGGAGCATGCTGCCTCGATATGGGTTCAGCTCTATTAGTGTTACCTTGGATTGGGAACATGTTTTTGAAGTGAGCCTCCTCATCCTCATTGTAATAGCTTGCATCACAGTGCAGTTTCAAAGTGGACAAACTGTACTCCTTTTGGATGAAACTAAATTGGAAGACGCACTGCCAAAGCTCACCTAATGCATTTCAGTAGTAAATGATTATTTAAACTGCACAACCAGGCTAGATCTAGCCCAAAGTAAAGGCCCTGAAATACATTTACAGTGGGCATGAGGTATTCTCTGTAGTGTTTTGCTCCACAGACACACATTTATTTGGTTAGGTCATACCGCTTGCTCAGTGTAGACATACCCTATACCTCTAGCAAAGCTCACTTCTGCTTTTTCCTCCTGGGGAAACATAATGACTGTATAGCATAAAATGGCCCAAATTATGTTCAAAAAGAAACTACGATCCACATACAAATGCCTTCAAAAAGGGAAAAATAAAAAGATGTAATATTGTGGGCTAGGTTAGAGGGAGAAGATGTAACAAGATGGGAGACAGTTCAGACATCAGGGAAGGAAAGCCTGAAGTAAATAAATACAATAAGTAAAATAAAATAAAATAAAATAAAATAAAATAAAATAAAATAAAATAAAATAAAATAAAATAAAATAAAATAAAATAAAATAAAATAAAATAAAATAAAACAAGGTAAGGAGCAGTAAGGCAAATGACATAACTAGGAAGTAGAATAAGTAAAAGAACTGTGAGTGTAAATATTAACAGTGTATTCTCCTTTCTCACGTAATTAAAAGGATGTGAGTAAAAAAGGATGCGGTAACTTGTTCCATTCCTTGTTCTTCTATGAAAACAAACAAACTAACAAACAAATAAGCAAACAAACAACAAAAACAAAAACCACACTACCACCACCACCAAAATACTTTCTCTTTCAAGTGTGGTAGATACCAGGAAATCCAGGGTGTCCTCTTTCTCCTTCACATAAAGTAGGGTTTGGAAAGCCTGGACTGAATCTAGTGAGAGCTAGGCCTTCTTCCAGTCTCCCCACATGAACATGTAAGCTTGTAAAGAAACACTTCCTCATGTTCCTATTCATCCAGCAGGCTCCTAACAGAGAGTTTTTCCTTTGTTAACACACGAGTTCAGAATAGATAATCAGAGTTATCCCACCTCCGGGTAACCAGTTGTTAACTGTTGCAAATAACAGATGTGGACAACATCAGGGTGCAAGTTGTATGCCAGTGGCTTTTAAAATGGTAGGTAGTGGCTTAATAAGGGAAGAAATCAATACAAGTATGTTGGAAAAAAGTGGCAGAAAGATGTGGACCTGAGCACTGGCACAGGTTGAGCAGAGATATTACGGAGTCTCATCCCCTGAAGATCTTCAAAAGCTACCTGAATGTGGTCCTTGTCACACTGCTCTAGGTTTCCCTGCTTGATCAGGCAGGTTGGACTAGATGATCTCCAGAGGCCTCTTCCAACCTCACCCATCCTGTAATACTCTGATTTTGTGACCTGTAAATTTAAGAGATGGTTTTGTAGAGCCTCAGGTTCTAAATCCAGGAGAGAAAGAGTTAAGATACTTCACCCTCTTGAAGTGATATATACTGCCCCAGTACAAACACAATATATGTATATTTTACTGTCTTTGATCTACTGTAAAATGTGTGCAACTTCCCTCCAGTCAAAAGCTTTGCTTACTTAACAGAAGCTCTGTGTGTTCAAGAAGTTCAAGAAAGGACTCTATTAGGCATGTAATTAACTTCATGAACTAGTCCTTAATCCCACAGGCTTAAACAACTCCAGTTTACCTGCTGACAGCTGCCACAGCAATAAGTTCCCAGCAATCTTCCAGAGACCTTACATTGTGGCTTAGTGATGTGCTCTGAAACTTTTAAGTGACTTTTGTCTCCCCTTTAACCACAGACTACCTGCACAGCAGCCAAGCCATGTATAAGCCAAGTCTTAACCTACCTCCTTCCCTTCCAATGCTCATAGCTCATATCTCAACTGCAGCTAACCTTTCCATGTTCGGTGGCCTTACAAAGACAGCTGCCACCTGATAACTTCCAGCAGCTCTTGCCAGCTGAAGGAAGGAAAAGATTTAATAAAAGTTGCATGGCTGCTGTGAAAAAAAGAACTTCCACAAGGAGTCTTCCAGTAAGTGACATACAAGAAGCTCTTGACATATTTTCACTAATTAGTTCTCAGGCTTGTTCATGTCTCAGTTTTTTAGAGCTTTAGTGAACAAGTCATTCTGGAAGAGCAACCTGTACTATAAATGACTTTGTAACTGCCTTAGAGTGGGGAAAAAGAAACACATTTTGCTTTTTACTTCATTTCACAGGTTTCTGAGAATTGCTAGTTGCAGTACACTTCATAGCTCTTTAAAGTGAAACCAGTCAGTATTTTAAAAGGACACATGAAAACAAATTAAACTTTTGACAGACAGTACTAACAGTTCCTCCAGTCTGTCCCAACTCCTCTCCGTTTTGTTATTTTCTATTTCTGATAAAGGACAAAATATATCTACTAGATGTGAAATATTCTTAGTGAAATAAAATGACTTATCCATGGTGCCAATATTGGTATTCTTTAAAATAACTATACTCACATAAATGTTAACAATTCTGTAATGTGCCAGGCAATGTTTATAACTGTGCACAAAAATAATAATCCAGATGAGAGCTTCTACATTACGAGATGATTACGCTTTTTAACATAGTTTATAATTAAATTGACCCTTCTTTCAGCTTAATAGCCAGGAATAGTATCTCATTAGCAGAGCTTTCAATTTAACCCTTGTAAGCTGGAAAATATTATCCTATAATTAGCTCAGGGTATTTAAACCCTCCCAGCAAAGCAGTAAATGCATATGGATGCCTAAATGTTAAATGAAATTATAGTAATGCATAATGTAAGCCTTTTGTTGCATTTTTCTTCTTCCTTTTTTTTTTTTTTTTTAAATCAACTAAGGTTATTAAGAGAGAAATAAATAACTTAATTTCACTGCCTATAAAATCTATTATTTCATGTACTATTTCTTGAAATTGATTATTCAGCTCATTTCCAAGGACTTTTGAGGGCAGCCAGCTGAACTCTAGGAGTAAAGCTTGCCCTTATTTCTCCGTATTGTACTACTACGTAGCATAGAAAAATTATTTGTGAAAATGTGCCAAGAGCTGCATTGATGTCATTCATTGGAAAAAAAGTTTAATTCTCCTCCCAGTGTGAATCCCTCAACTCTTGTTAAAGTTAGTCAGAGGTATAAAATGACAAATGTTCACACATAAAGGATAGCAATAAAATATATTAGTTCACCTAAGTTAATGCTAAAGAGTTACATGCAGTCCATATTGAGAGCCCACCTGAGGCAGACAAGGCCTCAATACATGAATGAGGCTAAAGGTTGTGGATAGGGCATTCCCAATAAAGAAGGGATGGGCTTTCAGTTCTCCTCAGATCTTGTTCTCTAATCACAAGGTTATAAAAGTGGCTCCCACCACAGGGTCTTCTGTCCCACTACACAGATTGGACCAAATGTAGGAAGAGAAATGTCAGATACAGCTCCCCCTCACCTCAGTGCTTACACATCACCTGCTGGGTAGGAAAGCAGGAGCTGCAGTTCTGTCTGTATCAGGCTGAGATAAATGTTTTAACCATTAGATTGGAAAGAGTAGCATAAACTAACAACCTATTCTGAAAAAATCAAACCAGACATTTCTATGGAAATGCATTAAACCAGTGCCTGGAACTGAGAAACAGCGTTTGGCTCTGAATCCTTGTTTCACATAGGCACCTACCACAGAGATGCCAGTGGGCAAGGTGGGGAGAGAAGGTAAATAAACATACCTCTTTGCTGTCAGGCATTTTCTCTCTGCTAGCTGAGACACAACTCTCCTCTGCATGCTAGGTATGGTAAATCCTATTTTTAGGCACTCAGGTCTCCCTCTTCAATATATGGGGGACTAAGATGTTTCATACAGTAATTTCAGTGCCATTGTGGTAGAGTTTGCCAGGTTTTCAACAACACAGTGCTGTGTATCACAATGGCTAAGTCCAGGCCTGAATCATTCATCAATAGAGGAGGGCTACTAAGATGATTAGAAGACTGGAGCACCTGTTGTACGAGGACAGGCTGAGAGAGCTGGGCCTGTTCAGCCTGGAAAAGAGGAGACTGAAGGGAGACCTCATCAGTGTATTTAAATAACTGAGGGGAGGGTGTCGAGAAGATAGATCCAGCCTCTTTTCAGTTGTGTCCAGCAACAGGATGAGAGGCAATGGGCACAAACTGAAGCACAGGAAATTCTGGCTCAATATGAGAGGGCACTTCTTTACTGTGAGGGTGAGAGAGCACTGGAACAGTTTGCCCAGAGAGGTTGTGGAGTCTTCTTCTCTGGAGATATTCAAAACCCACCTAGATGTCATCCTGTTCAACCTGCTCTAGGTGATCCTGCTTCTCATGAGGTTAGAGACTAGATGATCTTCAGAGGTCCCTTCCAAGCCCACCCATTCTGTGATTCTGTGATTATTTATTGCTCAGAAAGCCACAGTTCTGTACATCTGCAAAAGGTTACACAATACATACTGGTACTCCACTGAGTAAGTCATACCAAAATCAACATTATTCAACATTGCAGTGGCACTGGTTTTCAAGAACAGTGTTGTGTCTTTCTACTTGTATCTGTTTCACTCATGTGCAGTACTGAACAGCTCTCTTATGTGCCTAATTTGGTTTTTGCACCTCTCCTTCTGGGAACCACAGCATAGTCTACTTTCTGAAGAGACTATGAGTGGTGTTACCCTGCCACAAGACACCCAAGGCCAAGAAAGGGTCTTTCCAGGTGAGATGTGAGCTATGATATTTTCTTGCCCCAGTAACGGACAACGGCATACATGTTGCCCCTTACATGGGGACATGGAGGGAAGCTGGGGTACCAGGATGTAGTATCCATTTTAACCATATTGTAGCCAGATGGCCAGCTTTGAATCTCCTGATTTGCAGAAGCCTTCAATCTTCAAAAATCCCAGTGGCATGAATGGGAGATGTTGTAAAGTGAGGCTCTGTTCCATATCAGCCTGGAACAAAATGCTCTTATCAGTAAAATCATGTGGCCCTTGCTCACCATTTATTCAGAAAGAAGCTCTGCTAAATAAGGACTTCAAAAGCTCTAAAGTGAAGCTGTCTGAAATTGATATATTCTTAAAACCGTGATCTGTACCTATTACTCTCTCTGTTTATTCTACTCCTCTTTCCTCTGGGTACTACAGATGCTTTGTGGAATTTCCAAACTAGAAATCAAATCCATCTGGGCAAAACTATAAATAAAAATTTTGCAAAACAGCTTTATTTAAATCGAATGCCAACAGCACCAATTAGCTTGTGCTATGCTATCTACTGTATAAGGCCTAAAGATCTGAACAGAGTCTTTCATCTGTTAGCATTCAGGAGACTGATAAAAATTTACTCTGCCTTTAAACAAGCTGTACGTGACTGAAATTTACCTCATCCTGGGGTGTGCTATAAATAATGTCAATCTGAAGGGGCTGTGAATTCTTTCACAGCTTTGTTTAAGAGCTATTCATAACCGTGGTTATCAATGACTGCACCACAAAATTTCTGTCAACTTAGAATTTCAGTTGCAGCCAGGAAGTTTGATGGATGCTTGCCCACTCTTCCCCAGTGAAATATAATTATCGAGGCATAAAAATCACTTAATCACAATGCTGGAATGTTTAAGCATAACAGTAATTAGTTCTTCTGTAAGTTTTTCCATCCACAGATGTAAGCATTTTACAACTGAAATTATCACTTCTATTATATAGTTGAAGTAAACTGAGGCAGAGAAGGAGCAGAACAAGATCATTTTTACAGTTGGCTAGAAAGAAAGCCTTAAAGAGAAAAAAAGTCATCTCACTGCCAATCCAGAGTCCCCCTTGCTCCTGCTGTTAAGCACAGGGTCAGGCAGAGAAACAGCAAGAAAACATTATGTCCCAGATTGTTCTTTGTGCTGGAACAACCTTCACTGAAAATACTACTACTACTATAATAATATTTTTATAAAAGCCCAACCTTTTACCTTTTAGAGTGTACTCATTGAGAAGTTTGGTACAATTTTCTGAAAAAAAATAAATGCAATGTGCTAAGCCGGCTAACGCTGTACTCCAGCCAGAAATGATGGAATAGGGCTCAAGCTCTCTCTCTCTCTCTCTCTCTCTTTTCTCAAGCTCAATCTCTCTCTTTTTTTTTTTTTTTTTTTTTTTTTGAATCAGAGCTATGATTATGAGCAATGGCTGGGGCTGTTCATATTGTACCACTTGAACTGAAATTATTGAACCAGTGCAAAATGAACTAAAGCAAAAGTATTTGCCAATAATGTTTTCATTAAAGCAAGGACAAAATGTGGACTCTCTCAGCCAACTCAATATCCAGTGGTGTTACCTTCATCACCCACAAGGCAGCACAGAGGACTCACAAGTCTTTGGATTCTGTGGGAAGGATGGTTCATGGGCACCACCAGAAATAGAAAGTAGATAAATTTGGTTCAACATAATAAACCTTGCCTGTTAAACATGGACAGGACTGAAGGAATCTTTTATTGATTTTTTGGGGGGTACACAGTCATTCTTAGCTGATAGAACAAATTAGTCTAGTTAATTTTCCTATTGTTTTTGACACCAGAAGAAAGGTGATCTGTAGATTTAGTCCTCAACAGAGAGTGTGAAGATGGCTACAAGGAGGAAAAGACAATTCAATTATACATCTGTATAACTGCACATTGACTGAAGATGAGCACTAGTACACACTGGTTAAATAGTAAATATTTAGTCTAATATTATGAGTTCTTCTGAGTTCTTCATTTGCATATACTAATAACCTCATAATTTCTATGCTGAGAGCTCTCAAATGCAGCTTTTCAGCACTTACAATTGTGCAGTTCCGCAATGTTTCTTATCTCCCAGGGTTATGCCACCATTTCTTTATCATATATGTCACAAAAATTACCCTATTAATCTTTCTTGCTAAAATCATTCTTTTTCCCTTGAACAGCTGATAAAAGAATTTTCTGCACCTAACTACCAAATGACATCGTGGTCTATTTTTTCCAACCTCATGTTCAAAAAATGGACAAAATTATTTCTATTAACTCAGTAGCATAACTCTAGCCTGGTCTTATCATTCCAAGAAGAAAAGGAAATAAGAAGAAATTTTGGAAGTATGAGATGTTTTTCTCTCACATAGAGCAGTCTGAGAAATGGTACAAAGAGATCTCTCTCATGATAGAAGGATGGAAAACCTATGAATCATGTTCTGTCTTCTGTCACTGGTGAATTCAAAATTCCTTCATAGGAAGCAGTCAGCATGAAGGTCATAAGATGTTTAAGATCAGCATTATCTTGTTTTAAAATACCCATGAGAATTATTTTAACAGAAAGAGAACATTAAAACAGCTTTACAGTCTTCAGCCACCATAGACAGTGCTGGCATCTTTTATTTACTACCTTATGGGGTCTGAGCCACAATTCCCATATATTTAAGTGGTATTAGCTATGCAAAACTTATATATACATATATAAATAAATAGCAAAGCCCTTTCAGGCTATGCGTAAGCAAAACATAAGTGGTTTGAAAGCTAGAGTAATATTTTCTCTACATGAATCTATAACTGAGTACCCACCTAGAAGCATACAATGCCTACTATTCTCAGCAAGAACTGTGTGTGTTATTTTGAACATGTTAAAGTGCATACAGTCATTCATCCTACAGGCAATAGTTGGTGGTAACTGTATAAGTATAGCCTTCATACTACACTTTTCAAAGCAAAATTGTACATGTAGGTACCATTGCACAAGGAAAGTTCAGATGAAGGTTAGTGTTTATGATAAGGAGTGGATGGTTAGGCAGTGTTTTAGGAGCTAGTGCCCAGCCACAATAACCAGTTTAATCAGAAGTTAATTGGGGAAAAAAATAATAAGCATCTGAACAGTTTTAGGTCACATTTTAAAGAGAGATTATTTGGGGAAAATATCTGCTAATTATATCAAGAATTTGATTGTTTTAATGGAATCTTTTCAAAAAAACTTTTGAATATTTAAAAGCAAAAAAGAAAAAGAATCACTAAAACCTTAACTATGAAAATATTTCACTGTTGCTTTCCATTAGATCTTGATCTTCAAACAATATCACGTGCCTCTGTCTTCTCTCTAGTGACTGCAGAATCAGTTTAACTTAAAATATTTTAACTCTGGAGTAATTGCTCATATTTTCTTCATTTAAGGTTGTATTTGGAATTTATTTAGTTCAATCGCTAGAGAAACATTTCATGGATTTCTTCCTAAAGATGTAGACATACCAAGATTTTGAAATGTTAAAAAACAGACATTTAAAGTGCACTGATGTGAAAGGTAATTAAAAAGTGAGAGAAACAGTAAAGTTATGAGCCTACCTCGATGTTCTAAGAAGTTGTCTTGCCAAATGGAACATAATATTGTTTGTTGAACATGAAAAAGTTATTTTCCAGCTTACTCTGGCTGTTTGCAAAAGCTCAGAAATGAGATCAGTTCTAGACTTTCAGTCACCTTACCAGACAAAAATCCATGTTTTAATTATAAATGCTTAAATGATTCATGTCATACTACATAATCCTACTTATGGTAAACATTAGAAAGAATGAATGGGGAAGAACATGTTATCTGGAAAATATTATCCTTTACTTCCGAGTGAAACTATTTACCTGAAGTCAGATTGATGCTTCTGTAAAAGACCAACAAGGATTTAACAGTCCTGATGTAACACAGATACCAAAAATAAGAGAATAAGAGTTCAGTAGAGTTATGAATAATTTGTTATTTGGCCCATAACTGACTCAGTGTCAGACCACTACTGTATAGACCCTGCCTGACTCTCATCCTGTTCTGTCTACAGGACTGGGGCAATGGAAAAAAAAAAAAAAAAAAAGGAAAAAAGGGAAAAAAGGAGGGGGAAAGAAGGGGGGGAGGAGGGGAAGTTAGTAAGGAGTTATAACTCTTGGGATTACAAATTAGAATACAGTGAGTGTGTCACAGTGGTATGGTAGATATGACACAAATAGGATTTCTAAGGTATTCACATATCCTTATTTCTGAGGCATTCACATATTGTCATAGGTGACAGCAAGGAAATATACATCCTATCTACCAACACATCAGAAAGAGGGCAAAGTGGAAGGTTTCTTCTTTAGTAAATGAGGGTATGTGACATGGAGATTGAGACATGCAGGGTGAGTAAAGAACCTTTGAGGGGAATTAAGGCCCAGAAAAGAATTCAGCATTTTAATGAAAAACCCTTTGGTCTCAACACTGCATTTAAATAAAGTCCAGAATTAAGAACATATATTTTCAAACAAACAGACTGCTACAAAATAAATAAATAAATAAATATATTGCAAAGACTAAAATAAACACAGAGCAGTCTGCACACTTGGGAATACAAACCTGGCCCTTTGCATCCATTAGTGGTGAAATAAATTCTTCATCTCCAAACATTGTGAATGGTCAAAAGTTCACTTTAGATATTGGTTAGTGTGTTTCTTTAATAAGAGGCCTGCATATCCGAGATAACAAAAGTGCCATGTGTTGCAGCAGATACTACAGTAAGAACTATTACAGAACAGCAGAGAAGATAATCACATAGACCTTATGTAAATAAGCAGAACGCAAATTACAGCTACAGTAAATCTAAGCAGCTTTCAATTTGCTCTTTCCCTTGCTGCCTAATTTTTCAAGTCTTTTGCTTAACCATGCATTTTTTTCCTTCTTTTGCCTGACTACTTGCCTTCTTGGGTTTAACTCTCCTGTTCTTAATGCATAGGAAACAGGTCTTGCACAGAATCTATACAAGAATCTTTACAGTATAAAATCTAGTTTAGGAAATAGTTGTGTATTACTTCACAAATTATAATCAAATCTATCAAGTTGATAAGGCAGGCACAATATATGCTCATTTAAAAAGCTTCCCTATGGCATGTTTATTTATATCTGCCATAAGTGATATATAAGTATGCATATCTGTGTGAGAGAGGAAGTGTGTTTATACGCTCATGACTACATGTTTGTGTGTGCTAAAGTATATAGCTGCATCTATTTCACATATGCACATTATTATCTGCTGATACCCAGGGATAATCACATCTAGAAATGTCATTTACTTAGCACTGCTGATGAATACTAGAAAATACCCTGAACAGTTCACATATACATATCCTAAAGTGGATCACATTCACTAACTTCAGGCCAAGTTACAACAGCTGAAAATTATCTGGTGACTAAGAGACAATGTGATTTAAGATACCAGATTAGAGAGAGAAGACCTGATTCCCATCATCTGGTCTTCTGCTGACCTCCGTGTGTTATTAGCAAAAAACTTCATTGGCTCTTCACTACTATAAAATATCTTCCCTTACAAACCATGCTTTGAAATCTGCATGTGAATAATGACTTCAAAGCAGAATATTTATTATAATTATCCAGGTGAAAAAATGTGGACCTATGTGGACATCCTGCTAATCAAGCAGTATCTGAAAATTAGAGACCTAAAGCATTTCTCCTGATAAAGATTATCCTCATGAAACATTTATTAATTCCCATCACTCTGTGAGAACTACATAGTGCATCTGTGCTTTGAGAATCAGATCCTGATTTTAGCCAAATTGAAAGGACAAAAAAATGCTTTTGAGGGAACAGAAAAACATGTTGCCAATAAACAACCATTGATTTCAGATGGTTTTGGCTGATTTCAGCATCACCTCCTACTACACTGTGTAAGCAAAGGGCTTATTTGTGATGCTGACATTTGTTTATTGGGTGCCATCATGTTCCATTGGGAGCTAGATAAGGACAAGTGACTCCCTTTATACAGATCATGGAACAAACATTTTCAATATTCAAATTTTAAAGCTGTAATTTTGATTTGATTTTAAGTAATTATTTACCATGGTTACTGTTACTCTTCAGTGTATTCAGGAGATGAGAATTAGACCACTGGGATCTGTAATCCTATTTATGACATAGGACTCATTAAATCAACAGCAAGGGTGATATCAAAATCAGGACATCAAAAGCAAAACTTCTCACTATTGCAAATTGGCACAGAGCCAGCTGATAGACACCTGCTGAGGCACTGGTTCTCCTACTTCAGAGGAAGCATACATTATGGGAGCAAGGCAAAAATTTCTTGTTTTCTTCCTGATGCTCATAAATAAAGCTATTTATTTATTTATTTATTTATTTATTTATTTATTTATTTATATTTCCCTTTTTCTCCTATCCTACTTAGTCAGGAGAATACTCCTGTGACTTTAGATGAGGAATGTTCCAGTGTGTGGTGTGTTAAGTAGGGCATTTTTAAAAAACAAAGAGAATCTGAGGTCACAGATATGAGCAGTAGTACTGGTAAAGGAGACATATTTCAGTGCTGCCTATGAAGTCTAAGCAGATGAATACATCTCTGAAATAAAATTGTTCTTTCTTACTTCAGTGAAAGCTGCATTTGTATGTGTTTATGGAAAATGCAGCTTTTGTGATGACAGTGAATATGTATGATGTATATACACAAATTAATGCAGAATATAGAAAAAAATATAAAATATTTTCTGTGCCAGTAAGAGTTTTATATGTCATTATAAATCCTGAGAACCATCAGAAACAGGCTAAGGCATCAGCTTAAATATTGCAAATACAAAGAACCATTCAAAATGTGATGGTTATTTAAGTAAGTATCTTCCCAAGAAATTACTTTTCTCTCTTCACTTGACTCTCCAGTCTTTCACAGTTACTTACTGATGAATATCTTTTTCCCATGTGTCTGTGTGAGAGAATGAGTGAAATGAAATGAAAAAAAAAAAAAAAAAAAAAAAAAGAGGGTTTTTAATTGCCATTTAAATTGCCATGCTGATAATGTCATCAAAGATGTATGTGTAGCACAGCCAGGTTGGACAATTCTGTACTAAAATGCAAATATCAACAACCAGCAGGAATATGCATATGCTAAAGATGCATAAGGACACAGAAAAACAACAGCCCTGGTATTTGTTTGCCAGCCACGGACACAGACTAGATCTCTTGGTGTCTCAGCTACAGCTGGGGTCAATATTTGTGCAGTTTGCTGTTGACTACTACGTTCCTCTTCTGTACCTTCTAGAAGGAGCAACAAACCCAGTCCATCCATCTGTCCGTCCTTCCTTTCTTCCTTCTCCATCCTAGTATCACCCCTTTTCCTACTCCCTGCCATGACAGCCCAAGCCCTGGCTTGACCCAGTAGGGATGGTAATATTCAATTTTGAGTTTATTGCTTTCAACGATTTCTGAGGAGACTGAATTCCACTTTTTCTTGTTACATTTTTGTTCTTTGAGCCACAAAAGCAGAAATCACTTTGTGTGGGTATTCTTTCAGACACACACAGGAACTAGACCAAGTCTGAAGAAGAGCCCCATACTCTTACTGTAGAATGAAGGAAGGGGACGTAAGTTTGTGTGCAGTTTGCAGGTTTTATGGATGATAAACACTCTGAGCTGGCACAGCTTCTTAATCCAGGGTGCTCAGCATCCTACACCAGGCTTCTCTGGCTTTTCTTTCAGATAGTGGAAAAAGGAGTGGTGGAAAGGTTCCTTCTTTCCGTCTTAGGTTCTCAGTGGGAAAAATCAGTTATAAGCACCTCTGCTGTTTCAGAACAAGGTTTGCAGTTGCAGCAAAACTTTGGAAAGGCTGTACACCAGACTAGAGAGTTCCCACACATAATTTCCTTCAAACCCCCATCAGCACGTATTACTGGTACTGGATGACCCAAACAAGTACATAGACATTGACACATTTCTATGCAAAGGAACATGTTTTATATGCACAAATAACGTTCACTCTTGTATGATGATGATGAGGGAATCTTTAAAATATTATCCTATTAACTTCAATTAACCTTTGGAACCTGATTATTCCAAATCAAACACAATACCCTTTGACCACACAACGGGCACCCAAGAAGAGGTGACAAATACTACAAAAAAAGATAAAAGATAATTTAACAAGAAGCAAGTTGTAAAGGGTGACAAAGTGTTATTTCCATAATAAGCTTATCTGAGCTTGGGTAAGTTCCTGAACAGGGTGTGGATTTGGCAGTAGTAAAGAAACAGGCCACACAAAGAATGTCTGTTGAGCTAATGAATGCCACTGAAGTGGTTGACTTTCATTTCTCTGGTTTGGATCCTTGCCACCTTTACTCTAATGTCAGATTCTGTTTAATTGGCAAATATGCCTTCAAAGGATTGCAGAGCCCTCCATGCTGCTCCATGGGCTGTTAATATTTAATTGTGATTTGTTAAAGGCATACTAGCAGTTGATAAAACTATGTGTCTGGGTGCTTTATTGCAGTGCAAATCAGTGGCTGGTCTTCCTACGTTCCCCCCCCCCCTTTTTTTTTTTTTTTTTTTGGAAAGAACGATGTTGTTTTAGAGACAGGGAGAGAAAAACATGCATTTGTTATAGTTTTCCATCAGAAAGTTTTTTGCAAAGAACCACAGACAGTGTTGAAATAAATTTGAAGGTATGAAATTCATAGAAGTGATTTCCTTATCAACATTTATTTCACTACAAAGGAAAACAATTAAGTCAATTGGAAATTACTGTCATCTTAAAAAGACAGAATTAGCTTTTGCCTTTTGCCCCTTGAAATGCCTTAACAAATTTTGGACTTTGAGGAAAAGGAAATTATTTAAATTTGGCCTTTTTGATGATCAGTTTGAGAATACAACAGCAGGAATCCTCTTGGAATTTGTCCAGATGTATTACGTTTCACTGAAGTTTCATTTCCATTGAACTTGTAGAAGCAAAATATCTAGGACATGATTCAAATCAGTAAGTCTGAAGCACTATGATGGATGAAGAGCTTTACATCACACTGAAGTTCGTACACGATTTCTAAATATCACCATTTGTGTTAATTACATGGCCAAAAAAAACACCCAGCCAAACAAAAAAAAACACCATAGTCTTTATTCAAACAAATGAACATTCAAGCACATGATACAAATAGCAAAATAGAAATTGAAAGTAAAGAAAGAATCCGTTGTAAAATATTTTCAGTCTTAGCCCAAGAACATTCAACAAAATCACAAAACCACACCCATTTCTTTGCTGTCTAAAAATCCTTAGTTCTTTTTAATTAACTGCTCCATTACTGTAACTTTTTATCTTCCTCAGAAATGAGAGTCAGCCAATAAAAAAAAAAAAAAAGCATCAAAGAAGTTATTTAACCCTGTAAGCAATAATTTATGCTGATGCCAACCCTTTGAAAGTGAGGGCACATTACTTTTTTGACACGTAAATAATTTCCCTTGAGTTCATTTCTGTTGTTGCCATGCAAGAAAATAAAGTTTATTCAAAGAGCAAAAATACACCAAAGTCTTTTTTTAGAAACTGTATTAAAACACATTTAGTGAAAAGAGGAACAATATTTCTGCATCTTAGTTATGTTTCCCTTTCTACATCTGAAAATTTGATAACCTTGATAATTTTAAAATGTTCTTTAATCAATAAAAACCAAGCCATGATCTAATATTAGTTACACCACTGAAAAACTCAGTAAAGACAATTGTCTTGATTCATTTAACTGTTTTCTTTTTTTTTTTTTTTTTCTTCTTGAATATTTCTAAGGATGAGGGTAGCTAATCATCCCAATTTTATCTCTAGTTCAGCTGGTGACCTGCTGGTTAGTTTTAAACTGTCTGAATATTTCTTTCCAAGAAAACAGGGAACAGACTTCCTATTCAGGAATTGTATGCTGTTACAACCACCTGTGCATCTGCCATCTTATTCAGAACTTCTAGGGTGGAAAACATTCTTGTTAAGCAGTCCAGCATAGAACCAGTAGTTACCATTACAATTTACAAGGAAATAACTAGGATCTAGAGCCTGAGGCTCAGACGGTTGGTTTATCCTGAACCAGTAAAACCATAAACCAGTTTGGATCTATGCTACTATTTTTGTACATTGGAGGGAAAATGCTAATTTTGCTTTTTTTTTTTTTTTTAAATTAATGTAAGGACTTTGAAGCAGAATTGTCATACCAATAAAGATTTTCATTATTCATTTTTGTTTTTAACTTTACTTTTCATTCCTTTTCATTACATTATTCATTTTTTTTTATTTTACTTTTAATTACTTCTCAAACAACTACTTTTTCAAAATCTTAAACATTAAATAGTTCTTTCAAACTATGATCATAATTCACTATAAGTTTGTCTCGTTATTTATCTCTGTGTTAAATCACTTACAAATGCCTCAGTCATTGTGATCTTCTATGGCAGTTATTTCCACAGAATCATCTTACATTCTGCAGAAAGCATTTTTTTTTTCTGTTTCAGAATGATATTTGACACTCTTTATCACATAGATGTCCTCTTGCCTTTTGCTGTTCAACAGGGACAATGCGATGGGAATGAGCTAAATTTTGAGACAGGTAAATCCATATTGAACATGATATACTGTGTGTAATACAAATATGCCATATAATAAAACAAAAAAAATCAAAAGCAAGTATTATTAAATATCAAGAAACACTGATTTTTCATCAAATAGATCTTTTTTCTTGTCTGCTTTCTCTTTAAACACACTTAGTGCCCCACTTCTCTGGACAAACACAGAAGTTACTTAGGATTCTTTGCATTATAGTTTGCTCAAGGCTCCTGTAAAACAAGCAAGAAACCCATCTCTCTGAAGTAAATAGTGGTACTTGAGTTATGAAGTGCTATGATTAAAGGTAGCAGAATTTAACCCTAAATTCAATGTTACTTTTGAATGAATCAGATGAATTCATCTCCTCTTGTCCATTATGGAAGTGTTATATTGTGATATGGTGCACATTTTCTCCTTCACTGTGTTTAGCATTACGTCTGTTTGAGCATGAGAAAAAAATAAAAATCTCTACATATAGTGAATTTATAGTTTTCCAAAAGGAATAGAAACCTGAAATGTCTTAGATAAAATGAAAACAGTTACATATTCCAATTGGTTTTAGTTGTTTTTTTTTTGTTGTTGTTTGTTTGTTTTGACTTTGCTTTGTATGACATTCTCTTAAGCCAGAGAAGGAAATAATACCTTGAACAAATCACTCAATGACAAATGCAAAAAAAAAACAAACAAAAAAACCCCACCATACTCAAAGAGAAGTTGTCAACATTTTCCTCACAAATTAGCAACGTATTTCTGTGGCACCCTCTTCTATTCCATCCTTTCATTAAATGAAAGCACAGACATTAAATGCATTAAATGACAGCACAGAGTCTACCCACCCTGTTTGTAAGTCACATAGAAAATGGGAAGCTCACTGGAGACCACAACTGCCATTCAAACCAATCCCTACAAATTTTGTGGTCCAAAAGCAGCACAGCAGCAACAACAAAAAATCTGAAAGACTGAACATGCAAATAGAAAATCAAGAACAACATGACAAGCAGAAAAAAAAAAAAAAAAAAAAAAAAAAAAAAGAATTTATGAAAGGAAGTTAGAGTGGATCACAAACTAAATCCAGGTGAAAAATGTGATGCTATTGACAATTAACAGGTTGTGACATAGAGGAGGTAATTTCTCTTTATCCTGCAAACATGAGATCCCAGCTGGAGCCCAGTTTTGACTACCCTGCTACAAAAAACAAGGTAAATCAGTTCAATAGAGTCAAAATCAGTCATTTCCAGCAATCATTGCATAGTGCTTAAGTTCTAGAAGAAACAAAACATACACCATATCTGAGCCACCAGAGCTACACCACTCTGAACTCGATGTAGCTACGTATAGAGAAAGGTCATGGGAGGAATATTAATGATTCTGCATTCTCATTGTGAAGTAGAGAGATGCCAACATAAACTGAATTTCACTTTGGCTTTTACCTATGCCCATTAGCCATAAAAACAAACAAATTCCAAAGAGCAAAGGGAGATTGTGTGTGGATAACAAGGGAGTTGGCGGTTAAACAGGTGTAGGACTGATATGATGGCATGGCCCTAAAACCAAGCAGCCACTAGCCTGAGAACTGCTGTCAGCTTTGATCATTATTTTGAACCCCTCCTGGATTAACATTAGATTTTATTATTATTACTTCATATATATACACTCAGTCTTCCACCCTTATTTGCTGGAAATAAGAACTCCTTCTTTCATTATTCCCCATGCCAGGATACTTCCCCATGCCTGAATTACCCCACGATAATTCTTCCTGTCTCCACATGAGATTGGTATTTCTGGCAAACCCTCCATAATTCCTAAATGTTGATGTAATTGTCTGCTCTGTACTTTGTTATTTGTTCCTGCTATTCTGAGACTTAATTTATAAAGGCAGTCACCTGAATTAACCCAGTAATTTATCTGAAATTTAGGAGTGCAAAAGGAAATCACAGTGAATATAAAATTTAAGATTCACCAGGTGAATCTTAATACTTTAAGTAGCAAAAAAGGCTTTTTGGAAAACATTCATTTTTTCTGGTATAATGTATATGTATATATATGATACTGAATATTTAAATCTTATTTTTCTAACTACTGCTTGACCTTTTATTTATATCTTGCTAATAAAAAGTTTTCTTAACTCAATTCACTATAGAAGTTTAACACTGTCCTCAGGTGAACATGAAGAGCATGCTCACACTGAACAATATACACAATTTGATACCAGCCTTTTCATTTTAATTTGTATGTTTGTTTGTTGTTTTTGTTGTTGTTCTTCAGGAAGAAAAAATAAATAAAAGCTTCCAGAATGCTTCTGTCAGCATAAAATATTAGTCTTTGAAAAAATGTTTTCATACAGGAACCTCAGCATGTCTAGCATTTCAACAAAAACATTTATGCCAAAATTTGGAGATATATTTACCAAGCTATATACATATTTATATATATAATTTAAAAATATGTCTAAAAAGACCCCAAATATTTGACAATATAAATTTATCAAATTATTTCCTATTGTGATATTAGATACCATCTCTTTTTCAGTCAAGCAATGGCTCTTGAAGGGAAGGAATAGATGAATTTTCCTACTCGTTTTTGTCTTGAAAAGGTGAAAAAAAGTAAAGGGATACAAGCAGAAGAGAAATGGGAGAAAACTCAGTGGACAGCTGTAGAACCACACAAAATGGTGAATAGCTCTAGTTACTTGGAGATCATGTGACGCCAACTGCTAGTCAGGCTCCATCCTGTTGGCCAGCTGGAGGAGACACTGGTTAGGAAAGACAAAAAGCCTCAAAATTTAGTTGGAATTCCTGGAAAACTTTGTTCTTTATTGTAGAAGTAATATGCTTCTGTCTCCACTTGTGGTCTGAAACATATCTCTTTCCTACAAAATGCTTGACTCCCACCTGGCAAATACAGTATTGTATGGACAGTGCAATTGACAGGGACAACCTAGTGCCCCACGTTCTGAAGAGTTTTGAAAAGGCACACAATGAATGAGGACATGGGAATAGTCTGTCTTAGCTAAAGAAAGCCTCATCTGCCTTGCAGGAACCGTCTCCTCAGTAGATACTCAAAACCCTCCTGGATGTGATCTTGTGCAACATGCTGTAGGTGACCCTGCTTGGCAGTGGGGTTGGACTCTCCAGAGGTCCTTTCCAACCTCAGCTGTTCTGTGATTATGTAAAATTTGTTGGTGGATTTGGGCACTAGGACTTGTAACAGGTCTGTGTCTATTCAAATTGGAGAATATCCACTCTGCTTGGAGACAGGCATCAGATGTGCATAAAAGTGAGTGGTTTCTCACAGGAGGTATTATGAAGGTGCTTTAACGACAGTCCTCAAGACAGTACTAGTGCTAAACAACATGGACAGATGAGCCTGACTTTACTGTGGGCACTGTAACCAGTTCGAGAAGATCACAGACCCAAAGCCTCAACCCTGTCTGCCCCTTCCTGCCTGAGAATGTTTGAGAGCCACTTAGTGCATAGGAAAGAGGGGAATCCTTCAAATAAGGACTAAATCTGCTGAAACAAGTGAAGTAACAGCACTGTAAAAATCCATATGGGGGCAAAATGACTGACAGTCTCTTACACAGCTCCAGTGTAGCTCATTAAACTTGTATTTCAATGTAGTATTTGTTTGACTATAATTTTTCTCAGATGCAGACCTTTTTATATTGTAAGTGCATAGGCACTCACTATTTGGGAGGTTATTGAACTAATTCTCCAGTAGTTAAAACAAGGAACAACTGTGACTTAGAGTTAAGGGACTGAAAAACCTCTTCTTTCTGCAAAATCAGCAGCCTGTCAGCTGTAAAGAATTACGAGCATTTTCAAGGATTTCTGCAGAAAAGAAAACATTAATAAAACGATTAACAGATTTTCTCTCCCTCTTAATATGTTTAACACTCAGCACCTTTGCTTACCTTTCAGCTTAATGTCAGTAGTTCATTTATTTTTATAAAGACTGCTGTAGGATATCTTGATATATGAATAGTTTACAGTAAGGCTTGTTTGGGAAGATCTCAATATACTGAGTATCTGACTGATACGGAAGGAAAATAGCGTATCTTACCTGTTCGAAAAAACAAGCTTTAACCCTACTGCAGATCCTGTTGGAAGATGTCAAAAACCTAAGTTCTTCATTTAATTTGCATACAGCTGATGAGTTTGCACCTCCTGTGTAGCTGCTGGAGAAGTTCACTGAGGCTGGGATGACCTGTTCTTGGCAGTACTCCGCCATCCTGATTCAAGGGGCCAGATACGCTGCCAAGACCAGAATACTGTGTTCTGCTCAGATGTTAACCAAGATCAAAACAGAATGTCAAACACTTCTGAGGCAAGGTTTCCTTCTTCACAGTTTCCATCTTCAGGTTCCGGTGTACTACAACCCAGCTTTCTTCTTTTAGCTGATCTGGGAGATTGATGCACATGTAAAACCTGCAGTTTATGATATACTCTAGTTTTATGCTTTCATCAATGACAGCTTGTAAGTTGCAGATGAAGGACAACAAAATCATTTGAAAATACAGATACTTTCTGAACTTGTTACGACCACCTACACTTCTAAGGACTTGAGAGGTGAGTGATAGATGTGTTTAGCTGTTTAACTATTAAACACCTCAAAAGATCTTTGCTACTTTCATAAATGATATTACTATTCAGGCTCATCTCTTTTTTTATATGATGCATTGAAAAAAATGTTAGCATGTCTCTAATTATATTTTCAGTCCTAACTGCAAGATGGAAACAGCTGTACTATTCAATTAATGCAGTAGCCAAAACATTGATTTATATTTTATTAGATTTTACTGCTATTATGAAGCACTGGAAAGAATAAAAGCCTTACTAATTTACCAGCATATGCTCTAAAAATGCCAAAATATTAAAAATTTAAGAGAGCTTTCTGAAAACATTAATTCTAGTGTACAGAGAAATTACTACCTAAAGGTAAAGTGATGTAACGGAGTTATTGCAATAAAAAACACACGTTGCATATTACTCACATAGGCTTTGATTCAGCAAAGCTCTAAAGCATATCTTTAATATGTGAATATCTCACTGACTTCAATAGGACTATTCATATGCTTAAAATTAGGCCATTGCTTAAGTATGTTGCTGTGTTGAAGCCACTGAAATCAACTCAGACTTAAGACCATGACATCATAACTTAAAGGTTACTTCTTAAAATAATTCAGAATGGCATTCACTTTAATAAATGTAAGCATTTACACTATAAGCATTTATGTTCTTGGGGTGTTATTAGCTTAAATAGCTTCTCCCACTATAGATATCCAAAGTTACTTAAAAATGAGCTTTATTTTTTCCTCTTTTCTTGTCTTCAGTGTTATCTTGATTTCTTTACAACCTGATATAAACTAAACACTTGTTTCGTTTAATATAAAAAACAACAACAATAAACAAACATAGTGAAACTCCTACCTGTCTGAGGTTAGATCAGAATGTCTTCCTATAAAGCAAGAGTCTTAATATTATGCTAACAAGGATCTACAGAAAAACATGTGTTTGTTTTTAGAGTGTTAATGATCTTCAATTGGCAGGAAGCACCTGATTTCCCAGGAGCTGGATGATATAAACCAGTAGGAAAAGATCTGTAGAAACAAGACTGCTATATTGAGAAAATATTTCTGTTTTGATTCATCTTAGTTTCTCTGGCCTTTATTTGTTATGAAAGTATGTTCTTCCCTTTGCTTATGAATTCAACTTTTAATTATGCTGATTATATCTAGGTCCAACTTGAGACCTGATTTTATGCTGTGAACTGACTTTGGTGGAATTTAAAGTGAGCTTTTGTGGTTTGGCTGTTGAGTATTTCCACAGAAAATCTAATGCTTACTATAATTCGTCAAATAATTTAGAAAATTGTGATTTCCTAGTAAAGAGCTTGATCCACATGATGAAAGCCTTATCTTATGATCTGTCAGGATAATTTCTTAGTTTCTATATTAACCAATCCTGCCTGTCTAGAGACACCAAAAACTACTCCCAACACAAAATTAACTACTTAAATCCAGCGGACTGTATGTATGCATTCCTGAATGCAGTATCCTTCAGCTAATAGATTAAAAATCACCTATGAAACTAACGTTAGGCATCCAGATGACCTCAAAAAGCCAGTCAGTGAAGGACTATAGAGAAAAATCTTTTCAAAATAATTTTTCTTTCTTCATTTCCTTAATGCTTAAAATATCCACAGAAGATGACTTATGGCATTGAAACTGATAACATCTTCAAAAATTGACTGAAGAGAGTTATTCCCATGATGTATATAAACATTTGTTTGTTCCTGTAGCTCACAGAACTGATGTTTTTTATCACCTTCTTTTTGTTAATATTCCTCTCTGATAATAACTGCCCTTTTCTCTCCAGCTAGCTAATTAATTATCACGGTTCAGTTTAAGATAGTTAATCTCAGCAAGTATTTAAATTGTTTCTATTTGAACTCTAAAAACGATATTGCTCAAAGCCCTTGTTTTTTCCCCTTCTATAGCACTGTTTTATTGACTTTCTCTGCAAACCTTTATTTTTCTTTTACACCGTAACAGCACCATGGATACAGTATAATTTATACACTTGACCCAGTCAGTGGACTGTCTATATAAGGTGTATTCTGCCAAACAAGAACATTCAGGGAAAAATAAAGGATTACAATATTTTCAGTTGAGTAATGAAGCTGAAAGTATGACTTCTTCATCTCTCATTCACATGGATGATATAAATCTTTTCAAATTTTGATTTATAGTCATGAATGAACAGAACAGAAAATAAAATTTGGCTCAAGCTACAGATTTTATTGAATTTTATACCAATTCAAAGAACAAAGCTAAAGGTTGAATATAAGGGATAAATTCATCAGAATTATAATGAAACATCAAAATTCAATAATGATGGCGTGTGTGTGCTTCTAGTACTTTCAGTATACTTGTCTCTCATCCAGATGATGACTGTGAAGTACAATGTAAGTAAACAACAATAAAGTTGAAGATTATTAATACTACTACTAGAAAGGTTAGCTTTATTTCACAGTTTCAAAAATTTCTAAGGCTTATGATTGCATTGCTAAAATATTGATTCAGATTTAAAACATCCCTAATTTAAGAATTTTTAATTCATCTGGTAACATAATCCATTCCTCCAAGAGCCTCTGGATTTTTTCTTTCCAGATCTTGACATAAATGAAACGTAAGATCCTTTGGAGCCTGGTTTTAGTTTGAGTTAATTTTAGTAAACATATTTTCCTCAGCCACCTATGTTCTTGTGTTACAAATTTCATAGCATAACCAAAGTAATAAACTATTTCCCAGATAAACAAAATGGCATAAATGGTCATAGACCAGTTTATTGTAGGAGGAATTAAACTAACATGCTATTATATTTAAGGATAGAAATAGTTAATAATTTCAGATTAATTATTAATAATTAATGTTGATGATGATTTGACTCATGAGGTTGCCTCCCTCTCTTTTTATGAAAAAATTGAGAGAAAGTTACTGTTCTGCCCCACTTGGTGCAGGGAATTACTTCTCAGACTCGCATAATTCAGGTGTGTCCCATCACCAGCCTGTTAAGTAGCACCTGCATTTTTCTCCTGTTGGGAGCTGATAAAACTTGTAAAAATAGCATTGTTTTGGCACGAATATATAACCCTAGAAAATATAACACTAGGACATTCACCAACAGATCTCTGTTCATCTTTCTTGTCATACATGTTTTGTACTGGAAGCCTGTTTTCCTATGCCTCAAGACTATGGGACATTAGCCAGGCTCTTGATCTCTTAAGTTTTTGTCTAATTCAAACAAAACCTGAAATTTCTTTTGTTACTGTGAAGTATTTCAAGGGGTTTTCCTTCCAAACTTTCTCTTTCCTATAAAAAGTTAGTTTTTGCATATTAACATTTAAAAATGAGTATCCATGTAGTCAGAAATTCCTGAACAGTTCTACTGCAGTTAAGTTTTTTTTTCCCCTTCAATTCTCATAAAACACACTTCCTAGAGAATTATAAAATACAGCTAGCCAGCTTTGAATCTATTCTGGCTTTGCTTTTAGTATCTAAATAATACAAAGTTTGCCATTGTGTGTTTTTGAAAGAATTATGAACTGTGGCTTTCCCTAGCTAAGTGAAAAGATGTCTTCCTTAATTTAGACTTCCCTGGCATGTCCAGCAAACAATGATTCATGAAAACCCTATTTTAAATTCTTCTTTACAAAAAGCCTTTTCTTTGCTCTGTACACAGGGAGAAAATTGACCACAAGCTTGTCTCCTGCAAATGTGGTTTCCTCATCACATAACTCTTCCAGCAGAGGACAATGCCTTTTTCATCCTAGTCAGAGCTAGGTTAACCAGAGAGGAAAATGTGTCCAAAACTGATTAAAAAAAAAGGGAGGGGAGGGGGAAGGGAAGGAAAGGGGAGAAGGCAGACATCCCTCCCCCTCCCCCCAACTGAAATGATTAGGAAACAACCTTGTACATAACAGATTGAGAAAACTGGTGAGAACTGTTGTATATATTTCATCTTAATGTGGGCCAGCTTCTTGGCTATCATAAACTGCGTATCAAGACATGTTGAAGGCTACAGATGAATTTTGTCACTGGATAATCTGGCCCACTTATTTAAACCACATATTTCTAAAAAATTTCTATTTTCAAATTACAAAAAAGGAAAAAGTGTTATAGAGAAGGGTCTACAAATTACAAAATTACAATTACAAAATGAGGCCTGCGGGCTGCCCCTTACACGTCATTGTTCTGTGGTAGAGTTCCTCTAAGAATGATGAAGAATAAAATGCTCATCTTAAACATTACAACATTAAGAGGTATGTTAAAAATAAATAAAAATAAATAAATAAAAAGGACAGGTACAATATAGATTTTTGTAATTGGTGTCCCATAGTGTACCTTGTGATGTAGATTATTCCAGGGGAAAAAAAAAAGGTAACTTCTGTTTACCTTTCTGTTCATAATATTTCTTTACAGACTGTTTTAAAAAGCCAGATATGTGGCAATGATAATGAATTTAATGAATTCAGGCACTCAAAATTCTGTCTCAAGCCTAATTAAAATTGAGTCTTAAACATTTAAAAATTCCTATTCCCAAAATTGATTTATTTGGTGGCTATAAATTTTCTTATGTTGTCTGTGAAACGGCTATAGCATACTATTCTTATTCATAAGAATAACTGATGCATACATCAATACAATGGAGGTTTTATAAATAGAATTTGCTTTCAAATTTATTTCTGTGCATTCAGTTGAATCCTAAGGGAAATGCAAAGACAAATTTGACACCTCATTTGGAATATTCCCATGTCTTTCCATTTTTCTTTCCTGATGATTTAGGTGTATGCAATTAATTCTGCAGTGTTTTGATTTTGTTTACTGACCTTAACTCTGCATTTCCATCTCATAGTTCAAAAATAACTTTTAAAGTGTAATAATTTTCAGGAACTGGATTTACCAATTTCAAAGTGCACAGCTGATTTAGAATAAATAAATTCCACATAGTTCATGACACCCGATTCCTGCTCCAACCACTATATTTTCAAATAGTTTCAGTAGGCCCAGAACTACCAAATATTTGCTATTCAACCCACACAATAACCAGAACCCAACACAAAAAGAATGGAAGACTGAAAAATTTCTTTCCCAAGACAAGAATTTATTGGAGATATGTGTGGAGGAAAATGTGCTAACTCATACCACCTTCTCTCTTGAATATATCTTTTTCTTTTCTCCATATCTTGTATGTAGAGTTCATATCCAGTGCTTCAGTTTTCTTTTGGAGATGACTCCTGTTTGTCCTCAGCATTTGAAAGCACTTCTTCAATGTTTTGGAGAGAACAATTAAAAAGCATCATCTTCTGATATATATATTAATGCTGTAAAGACCTCAGATTAACCATAGAGATTAACACAAAGCCCTTGATGTATCAGATCTATATCTATACATTTGTAGTCTAAAGTTACCATATGCTACAGAAGCAGTTGCACCAGAAAGTATTCGTGGAACCTAATTCTGGGGTTTTCAGTTACTGATTGAAGAAAAAATCTAAGCAGAAAAACAAATAAACGCATATCAAAGTCATACAGTTCTTGTTAACTGTTGCCTTCAGGGGGCAGTGGCGACCTGGTTCAGGAACCGCACGGCGACCAACCCCAGGCCGCTCGGTCCATCGGCTCACAGACACCAATGTGGTGGATGGCAAATGGCGTTTATTGTCGAGTCACATGGGCTTATATAGCCGAGGCCCATAGCGTCACTTCCGCTTGCTTATGTCACAGACCACGTGCTACTGCCCATCAAGGGAGGGGCTCCACCTTTCCGTACAGCGCCACATCTTCCGGCCGCCAGACCCTAACCACCCACAGTTAACCAACAATATGATTCATTTAATATGGGATTACTTAGCCTAATTGTTTACCATATTTTCTTTTTAATTTAGGTTTCTTTTTCTAAGGAGTAATACTCAATATTATTTCAAAAATCTCTCTTACCTTTTTGTTTCAGTGGTTGTTCTTGGAACTTGACTCTGATTTTCAAATTTTTTTGGTATTCCTTAAATTCCATACTGAGTTTTGAGGTGATTTGCCTGCCTTCCTTCCTTCCTTCCTTCCTTCCTTCCTTCCTTCCTTCCTTCTTTCTTAATTTCATTTATTTATTTATTTTATTTTCTCTGACATAGTTCTGGATTTAAGTAACTCCTGAAGTTAAACCAATCTTGTGAGTAAAGTTTCAATGAGGAAGAGTAACAGTCTCGTAACATCTTTTACCAGTGCCAGCTCTCACTAAGGAAATGGAAGGCTATTTGAATTGTAGATAAAATGTGTTCAGTTTTCCTCTTGTTTACAATCAATTTTATTGAACTTTGTGTAATTCTACATTCTACCATGGGGAAAAAAAAAAAAAAAAAAAAAAGAACATGTGTAATACATCAGTTATAATGCATGTATGCTAATGTTCATACATGTTTTGTTACTGCTCTTCTACAGATGCAGATCCAGCTATTGAAAGCATCTTTGAATTTATTCACTATTTACTATATATACATACATATATACATATATAAAGCACCTTAATGCCTTGTCTAAGCAGCTTAAGAAACACTAGTAATCTTTACACCCAGTCACACATAATCTACAGAAAACAACTCTTATCACTGGAAGAAAAATCTCGTTTTCCTCAAGGATGAGGCTAAGTCCAAGTCATCTGGTCTAGTTGGCGCCAAAGTTAAGAAGAGATATTAGAAAGATTATGAGCCCATAATTAGGGATTTATAATTACCTAATTAAAAGACAAATCCTCTCAGGACCAGCCCAAGAGTTTCTATTCAAACAAGTAACAGCTCTGAGTAACATGTACTAATTGGAGGGTCCAACTGGTGAAGGCTGTAATCTGGGAAGCAGCCTGGTTTCTTCTGGTCACTCCTAATGAGGTGCTGACCAATGAGAGGTTATTTTGTCCATTGCTTCAATGCTGTGGCAGCTATTAACAGTGACAGAATAGTCCTTGTCTTACAGTACTACTTTTGGAAGTCTAAATCATTTGATATTGTACCTACTAAATTAGATTTATGACAATTAATGACAATTTATGACAATTAATGACAATTAGGTTATGTTTGAGATGGAGTAGAAGAGAAATCCATAGGTCATTATAAGTTTACAGGGTTTGAATTCCAGCAGTGCTGAGTGGATTATACCAATCAAATCTAGGTTTAGGACTGTTGAGAAAGCCATCTGTTGTTTGTATTTTGAATCTGAATGCATAAAATGTAGGGCAAATCAATCATCTGCCTCAAACATTGACTTTCTAGCTAAGGGTGAATAGCTTCCTCAGCAAAAAGAAGGAAGGTTTTTGGTGGTGGAGGAATCCAGCTATTGATTTATGTGGCAAAATGTCAACTGATTAATCCTATCACAGAACTTTAATTAGATGTATGCTCATTTACTATCCTTGTCCCAGGGCTACTGCTGTTTATAGTATTGGCTGGCATTTGGACTTGCTGGTGTCAGCACTGCACAGCCAGTTTGCAACAGGCAACGTCATCACTTACAAAAATACTGCACTTTGCCAAAAAGCTATTTAAGCCAAAAAAAAAAAAAAGTACTAAAGTTTAAAATTAAAAATATATATACAAGTAATTCTAGTTGTACTTTGTGGTCTTCATAATTATTTTATTATGCAATCCTACAAATAAAGGCCAGATGGTGTAACACATAGACATTTCAAGGTCTGTATTAGAAATTGCAATCAATATTCTCAGTGGAAGTTCTATGAATGAAATGTAGATTTGCCAGTGGAATAGCTAAGGTGGCTGAAATCTGTTCATGCATTTTGAAACGGCTGCAAATGGAGCTTTTTTCACCTTTTGAAATGCACCTCCTTCAGAGCCCAAACCAAACTGTTGTCAAATATAGAAGTCAGGTCAGACAAGATGCGAAATTCATATACAAAAGAAAAGCTTTTTCTATCTAAAGGAAGAGGTGTCCTTTCCAACTCTACTTTCCAGAGTAGTTTCTCCATAGCATGTAGGACTTGCACTGGATTTTAAAGTGCCTTAAAAGAACCTTGAATATTGGCAATTGAAGTCTGATCTGCCTCACGCTACTTTTTAATATCTCACCTATCTAGAATCATAGAATCACATAATATCTGATTTACAAGTGACCCACAGGGATCATTGATTCCAACTCCTGGGTCCCCAAAGGAATACCCTACCCTCCCCCCCCCCCAAAAAAAAAAAAAAAAAAAAAAAAGATCATGTTTTTTAGAGTATTGTCCAAACACCACTCCACTTCTTGAAGTATTATTTGTACTTTTCACAGATTCATAGAATTGTCTAGGTTGGAAAAGACCTCAAGATCATCGAGTCCAACCTCTGACCTAACACTAACAAGTCCTCCACTAAACCATATCACTAAGCTCTACATCTAAATGTTTTTTAAGGACCTCCAGGGATGGTGACTCAAGCACTTCCCTGGGCAGCCCATTCCAATGCCTCACAACCCCTTCAGTAAAGAAGTTCTTCCTAATATCCAACCTAAAACTCCCCTGGCGCAACTTCAGCCTAATCCCCCTCATCCTGTCACCAGGCATGTGGGAGAACAGACCAACCCCCACCTCACTACAGCCTCCTTTAAGGTACCTGTAGAGAGCGATAAGGTCACCCCTGAGCCTCTTTTTCTCCAGGCTGAACAACTCCAGCTCCCTCAGCCGCTCCACGTAAGACTTGTTCTCCAGACCCCTCACCAGCTTTGTCACCCTTCTCTGGACTTGCTCGAGCACCTCGATGTCCTTCTTGTAGCTTGTTTCTTTGACATTTACAAATATGTCAAATGATGATGAAGGATAAGTCTGCAAATCTCAACATCAATCAAATATAGGTTAAAGGGTATTATTTGCTAAAATGCTGATCACAGAAATATTTATGTCAGTTGAATATTTCAACAAAAATCAGTTAATATTCATATCAGTTGTTGTGAAGTTTTATATTCTGACACAGTTATCTAGGAATGTCCTATGTGGAATAGGATTTTTGTAACATCAGTCACACCACTAGTATTTTTTCCCTTTTCTGGATTAGAGGTAGGAATGCAGTTCGTTCTCAGTGTACACCAGGTCTTTTTTGGTTCTCTTTTGAACTTGCTAATAAGAGCAATCTCAAATATTGAAAGACAAGGTTGTCAATACATGAATGGAGAGGTGAACACTGAAACATAGATGTGGAGAAAAATGCATAAAAAAAAAAAAAAGAAACAACAACAACAATAAAAAAACTTTATATCTTTGCTCTCTTCCTTATCTGATAGCTGCTTCCAGATCTTGTCCCCCATTTATTTGTATTGGACCTGTGACAGCTCCTTCCCTTTGCTGTCAAAGATGTTCCAACTATCTTTATCCCAGAGGAAACCCAGGTAGAAGTGATAGAGCAGTGCAGCACAGAGCACATACCAGGTTTAACTATCTCTGCCCAGGACAATCCACGTATCTCTGCAGACCTTGTTCTCACATACACTTCCTAATGCTATGTATTGCATCATACATTTTCATGTGGATCTACAAAACCATAATTATGGCAGGCCATACCCCAACTCTCACATTATGTCTTATCACACAAAAGCAATTACTAAGACTTAAAGTCACTTGAAGTCCAGAGAATACCTAAGCCAAGCGTTTGGCATAGTGAATACACAGAGTTGTGAGGCTACGTCTAAGAATGTGATTACAAGCCACGTTTAAGCCTCCTTAGGCTTAAAGGCCACAGATAGCCTACTCAGCCAAAAGTCTTAGAAAGGAGCATAGTGACTGAGAATTGGTAGTGCATCTCACTTTCATCTGAAAGGACTTCTTCCATGTTCTACCACAACACAGTAACAAGGACCATCAGGAGATTTCATTCACTTTTGATAAAATGCTGTACTGGTTGTCAGTGCTAATAACCAATGTCTACTTTCCTCCCACAACAACCTTCAGCCGCAAGCCTCTTGCTTTGCCATTAGCAGAGTCCTCCAACACAGTCGTTCCCAATCCTGCCTTGCTGCTTGTGCCTCTAACACCTGTCCTGAATCTCTATCTGGTTTACTTCTCTCTTCCCTCAACCACCGACATCCAACCATATTCTAGAATCTCATTCTTTATATTGAGTTCACATTCCTCCTTTCACTTTTTGTCGACCGTATCAACATAATACTTTACAATCTCTGCTAGTGTTCACATCTGAACCAGTTAGTGCAGGATTGTGAACATCACAGAGGAAGGTCTACCAGAATTTTGAATGAGGCCAAGACCTGGACCATCTACATTTACATTTACAAGGATCCAGAAAGAAAACCTTTCTCAGTGTTCAAGAGGCAGCTGGACAATGCCCTCATTAATATGTTTTAACTGTTGGTTATCACTGAAATAGTCGTGCAATTTCACAAGTTGATCTTTGAAGGTCACTTTCAGATGAACTATTCCTATTCTGTTTTGTTCTGTTCTGTTCTGTTTTGTTCTATTCTATAGAAAGCTAATAAAGCATATCTCATAACAAATAAAGTTTGGTCAAGTGACAAACAACAATACAGGCTCTAAAAGACAATGTCAGACATCTTTATGAATCAGGTATATCACTGAAAGTCCTCCTGCAATTGGGAACTGTTTGAGGAAGTAAGTTTAAAGGACACTTGTTAATAATAGCAATCAGAAACAAGGATGCATTCTGTGAAATTAAGCACAATACTCAAATCAATTCTGGAAATTATTTTGAGAAAATAATATTTAGATCTAATAAAGGTCGATGTGTGGAAAAAAAAAAAAAGCTAATCTGGACAACAAGCAATCAAAAAGATATTCATGTTAAGAGTGTAACAATTTCCCTTTTTCCCTTTTTTTTTTTCCCTTGCATTTTATGTGATTTTTTTTATTATTTTTTTTTAATTGCACTTTCTGCTAGTTCCTAATTCCATTCCATAAACAAGTTATCCAATAGATCTTTTTTTGTGACAACTTTTCAAAATTTTTTATTGGATTTTATTTTTTTAATAAACTAACATTTTTTTTTTCAATTACTCTTTAAAAGTGTTGAAGGCCTAGTTTCTCACAGGAAAAACAACAAACAAAAAAACCCAAACAAACAGGTTTTACAGGTCTTTTGATAGTTTTGTACATTGACTAAAAGAAAACATTCAGAAAATTCAGGACATTTGGGAACTTAATCTCTATAAAATATGTGAGCCCTGAACAATTCTCTAAATAGAGGAGAATGTTAATTCTTCCATTTTTTTGTGAAAAACAGGTTAAAAAATGCAAGTTGAAATCCATGATACACTCCCGTTTTGCACATTGTAACATGACAAAAATAATTACAATACAAAGGCAACAAGATTTACATATTAAACCTCACATTCCTAACTAATATTCTGTGGAAAAAGAGATCAGCAATTCTTACCTTAAAATACAACGTCTATAATAATATAGGTTTAAAATGTTTTGTAAATTGTTGCTAGTATATTTTAAAATAACCATTTTAACAGCATTATGATATAACTTTACAGTGCTACAAATATACTGTGGGGGTTCTTTCTGTGCAGCTCAGATGCTTGTTCCCGAATCTTAGTATTGATATTCAATTAACTCAGATTAGAATTCAGTTTCAGATTGTTTTCCCACTAAATATATTGATTATTTAGTTCTTCATATACTTTATTTTTCCCCTTATATATTTACTGTTGAGCTTTAGTTAATTTCCTGTTAATTTAGTGACAATTAGCAATTTTTTAATTGATCTCTCATTTTTGATTTTCTAATTCAGATAGTTCTCATAACTTACAATGCTGTAACACATGTAATATCTTGAATAAATGCAATTGTCTCTGACTTAAAATCACAGAAGTACTCTGAAAAAATGTTTTATTTTGAAAATATCCACATAAAAATATTAGGCATATCCACATAAAAATTTTAGACATAATATGTCTAAAAATATTAGACAAATATTATTATTTTTGAAAATATGATTTAATTTGAATTACTAAATAATCTCACTAGATCTAGAACCCAATATTATTTAAAAGCTGATGCATATAGAAATAGATCTTTTAAACTAATCTGTTACGAAAGCTATACTTGAAAACGTTACCTCACAATAACTCTGACAAAGGGGAAAGGGCAGACCCTCAGTGTATAAAATATTTGTTGTTGTGTTCATAATAGCAACTGATAATTAAATTGGGTTTGTAACAGATGGGAGGAAAGTAAGTCAGTTTGTGGCAGAAGGCAGACACTAGCTAATGCGAAATCACAAAAGTATGATGCAAACACTTGAATGAGGTAGATAAGTGAACTTCATCTATTATGCAAACTGTATTTCAGTTAAAACTGTGAATGTTTTTATAGAATTAACAGTACCATTCAGTTATTCAAGCATTATAGCACAGTTAACAACTATATAAATTACTAGAGTTCTTCAATATATCTCAAGTTTACCAGAGGGACCCACTTAACAAAAAAATAAATAAATAGATAAATAAATAAATAAATAAGTTTATAATATTATAAATTAAATTAAATTATAAAATAAAATTAAAATAAATTATAAATTAAATATAAATAGATAAAAATTAATATATAGTAATAAACTTTATAATAACCAAGTTCACATTTAGCCCAAATGTGAACTGATAATTGAATTAGTCTCTGATATTTGAACAAATACTATTAGCACTTTATTTGACTGTGAAAGTAATGTGTGTTCTATGGAAATAATAAGCCTATTTATTGAAATTCTAATTAAATTATATATATTTGAACAGTGGTAGTCATTTCTATAGTTCACAAATAGCCAGATAATGTAAACATCAGAGCATTGATGGACTATTTTTTTGTCTACATAAAGATAAAACTGGAGCAGTTCAAGAGGGCATTATTAAGAAAAAAAGTCTTTCATAATGGGATGTATTTGATGAACTTCCTGATTATCTGGTAACTGCCCTACTTTCTTAACAAGACGTTGTGGAACTGTACCTTGAAGAAGTCTGAGAAAGAGAGCTAAAGCTCTATAAAGTCAGAGCTATCTCCAGCTCAAGATTGAGACATGTCAATCTATGGACTGATGACACTAACGGTATGCTAGCCAACCAGTCCTGTTAGATGAAATATGTTTGACCAAGATATTTAAAGACTTGGCACAGCATTCATAACAGTGATTCTAATTAGACTGTTTGACATTCAGAAATCACACAGGAGTGGGCATTGCAGATGTTCTGGTGGTTATTGCCAGATCTATCAAAAACACACAGCATAGTCATCCTGAGCACCACTGATCAGTGTGCTGCATTTTGGTTGAGTTTACCAGGCATAAACCATCCAAATGTATGACAGATGTTGCAAGTCACCAACCTTGGTTGGCTCCTCACATCTATGCCAGACATCCTGTGTACAGTCTACCTGAGACTGTATTCCCACAGTATTATAAAAACTTGCAACTATTTTCAAATCCCACTTTTGAATCAGTTTTGCTTCCAATCTATACTTCAGATGTAAATAAACTTTGTAAAAACTAGAAATTCAAAAGATACAGAAGAATCAAGATCTTTCTAACTGTCTTTTAGATGCTGCAAGGCTGTGTGAAACTTTCAGGGTAAGGATGGTACATTGATACTTTTATTTTTGTCCAAAAAAAAAAAAAGAAAAATCCACATAGAGAAGGATAGTAGAATCTCTCTTAGCTCTCATGTTGGGCTTGGCACAGATTTAATTGACAACCCTTCATTTTTCCTATTTTCTATATATTCGGGGGGAAGGGGAATCTGTCATATGTATCTTTTTGAATTTCAACAATTACACAATTTCTACAATAACACAGTTCTGTATGACTCTAACAACAACAACAAAAAGTTGGGAAAGTCAGCTTTCTCAAATTCAAATCAGTGATTTTGATAAGTGTGATACTTTTTAAGACAGAAAATTCAAAAGAGAACTAAATCTAAAACAGCTACCTTTTGGTGTCTGTGCTGTTCAGAGAGAGAACAAGATTAAAGAACAAATGACAGTAGAAAAAAAAATAAATTGATTCTGCACCTCCAATTTCCCAAGGAGATTTGCTGCAAAAGCTACCTAAACTTTACTACCACTCACAGAGTAATAATGTATATATTTTACGGATAGCATATTATTCAATCTTTTTATCAGACATACTCATCAGCTCTGTGGATGTGAAATGTCTTTTTCCATATGAAATTTCTCTTGGCAAAGAGCAATCTGTGAACTTGCCAATGTAAATTTAACTGCAGAGTTCTAAGAAAATTAATTATAACAAGGAGAATTTAAAACTATTTAGGTTAACAAAGGTCTTCTATACCTAGATCTAATACAACTTGAAATAACAGTTGACTTTATATTTATGAGACGGACTGTAGACAAAGGGACCATTGCTTACCAATACCATAAAGGAGAATGTATAAGTATTTGATTATAAACTTCAATGAGATTTTGTTTAAAATGGGAGCTGAGTGGAGGCAGAAGCATACATGAATCATCTGGTGTGGTTGATTTCTCCCGCTCCATATTATTTAAGAGGCTTTACTGTGCCAATGAGATGGGAAAATACCAGGAATGTGCATAAATGACTTGAGAGACATGACTTACACTCATGTCCCTCAAAATCTCTGGAACTATTGACCCATTGTTCAAGCCATTATCTTCCAGGCTTATCTTCATAGAGCTTTTTTTTTTTTTTTTTTTTTTTTTTTTTTTTTTTTTAATATATAACTGGTTTAACAGTATAACATTTAAAGGCAGCATTGTTAGAACAGCTGATCAAAGTTCTGCTGATCAACTTTACTACCTTTCACATTAACATGGAGCTGTTGTCTGATTTGTGCAGGGGAGATGGCCAGCAGTGTAAGGCACAGAGACTCCTGTCACACTGCAAGTGCAGCTGTAGGAACTTCTGTCCCTTGGAAAGTACAAGACAGTTTATATAAGGCAACAATGGATGTGAAAGAGAGAGTCACCATCTGAAAGTCCTTACATATTTAAATAATATAAGTCCGTACATATTTAAATAATATAAGAAACAGGAGAAGACATTGCATATATTACAATAACAAACTCCGAACAGAATAGCAGACTCTGCAGCAGATTTGTTTTTTTGATGTTTCACACAAAGAATATGAATACATACACATTTTGGATGTTTTATAAAGACCAAATGGTTAGTATTAAAGGATCTGGGAAGGAGAAAAAAAAAAAAAAAAGCAAAAAAAAGCTATGGAATCCGTCTAGACTTTGTCTGATCCCCATCTCAAGTGCATGCCTTGCCCTTGCTAAGACCTGATTGCTCTTCCCCTCTTCCCTCCCATCGTTGGTTTCCATACAAAGAAAACACAGGTATGCAGCTCCAGACAGGTTTGGATGACCTGAGGATAATGTGGATGACCAGGATGGGGGGTAGGGATTCGGGGAGGGAGAGGACGGTGCAACATGAATTCTGACAAGAATCTGCCAAGAAATGTGAGAGGTTTTTCTTTGTAAAGGGGATTATCATTGGTTTATTTATTTATTTTTTTTCTTTAGTATAAACATTTGTAGTAGTCACATTCCCTCAGAAATGACTGTCCCTCTCATGCTGAGTTCCACTTTCTTTGTCTGCAGTCTGGTAGAAATGTGCAGTTCAGAGTATCTATGTTTTTACCTAGTAATAAGAATGTAATAAAGCAGATGACAGCAAATCCTCTACATCACAGAGGTTCTTCATTCCGAGTGAATAAGCATAAAAAGCGACTGTACTTCATTCTGGTGATACTCTGGGAAATGAGTTCATAGCACACTTACAAGTTTTGGCCCTTCAAGCAGGAGCTACATGTGGAGGGTGTCAAAATCTGGGGAGTATGCTAACTTTTGAGGTATAAGATAGATGTTGAGATGTCTCGGGTATAACAGATTATCACCTCTGTGCCCATTAGGATTATAATCCTCAAAACCTTCATGGTTACATTCAATGAAGTCAACAGGTCTCCATGTGAGACGGATGATATCTCTCCCTTAGAGATCAAAAGACTGATAAGACTATAGCTGTAAATTACAGTTATCTATCTTCTTTTACACTGTTGTCCATATTTTTCCAAAAGACACAAACAAAATATATGCCTTTATGTTCCCAGGTAGCACTCAGGAAAAGAGTTCTCAGCTTTACTTGGGCAGGATAATTTTGATTACTCTGTCAAGAAAAAATTGTTTGTGTCAGGTCAGCTCTGCATCCCTTTGTGAAAAATAAAAGGTTTGACAAAATACATATAAGAGAGAAATGAAGACATATCTCTTTTATACTTTAAAAGCAGTGTGTTTTGAAAGATTTATTTGAGGCTGTTATTATGGCTGCTTGTGAGCCTCTACAAATGAGGGTAGAATGCAGAGGAGTCAACAGTAAAAGTTGTTTTCAGAGCCCATTGTTCTGAAATGTTTCAGTGTGGAAGAAAATGAAAGAAACCTGTTATACCTAAAGCAGCAACAACTTTTTTTCTTATAATTATTTTTATTTTTTTTAATTACAGAATCTCATCACGGCTTTTTAAGGTAACACTGTGATAATTAATCTAATTTGAAGGGAATGTGTTGCTATAAAAATTAAGCATGTTCAAAGTTATGCAAGTGCTCTTGTTAAAATAAGACCCTGGGCCTAGTCTGCTGGAAAATATTGTTCTTCTATGTGGCAGGTAGTGATCAAACCCTTTATAATCTTCCAACTAAGGTAGACTGTGGCACTGTTCAATGCTACTTCAAAATAACTTACAGTGAGTAAAGTCAGCAAGTTAACCATTCAGACATCTTTTTTATTTTGTTCAAATTCTGTATCTTATATTTATATTTTACATTTTTTTTTTTTATATGAGATTTTGCTTTACTTTTCAAATGTGGAATGTTCTTCTATTTTTAACCTTTTTTTTTTTCAATGTGTTTCTTCCATTAGGCTGGATTTTCCCTGTATACTTCATTTTTTCTGCATTGTTTGCTTCCCTTTTTCCTGATTTCCCACTGTGAAATATTTTTATGTTCTTCATCTTTTAATGCCTTTGGATGGTTACTTTACAGAAATTGTAAAACTCCAAGTGGTGCCTTCTGAGAACATCTTCTCTATTAATGAGATAGAAAACAGCAGTACTTTATAGGAGCCACTTTTAATACAGTGCAATGTTAAATAAAAACATTTCCACTGATACAGCTTGAAGGATTTAGTTTCAGTTTAAAGGTGGATAGAGCAAAAAAAAAGTAAGACTTTGTTTTCTATGAATGGGGGAAAAGTAAAGGCAACACAAGCCCACTGCTAGTATCGTGAGAGGAAAGCATATAAAATGGTAATATTAAAATATTCCTAGCCGGAGCAGCTGCTTTGGTAAAGCATCTGCAAGTGTGTCAGTGAAAGAGACAGAGTTCCCTCAAAGTTGACCCAAAGTGGCAAATAAATTCCCACGGGAACAGACTTACAACAAACCTCACCACCTCGTGCTGCAAAAGCAATCTGCGGATCTTTGACCTTACCTTGACCAGTGTAAGTATATTGGGTATATTCTAAATACTCCACTGGTCACTGCACATTATTATTGCCAAGGAAGGAGAGGAATAAACAAATATATAATGTATGTTAGTCATGTTCTACTGCATCCTGGCAGGGACTTAGCTGAGGCGGGGGTGAGTGATTACTGAACGTATGGTAGAAAAGGGGTTGTGAAGCTTAATCACAAATAATATATTTCTCATGCAGTATAAAATGGCCTGCCCAAATTCTTTATTAGCTTACAGCAGTTTGACATAAAGACAGTTCCTTTGATGTTATAGGAGAATTATTATGGTTTTGGGCTTGACCAAAATGAGAGTCATTCCCAGTTTTTGCAAATACAGAAATAGAATAATTATGTTATTTATTCATTTATTTTTAGTAAATTTCATTATCCTGAGGGTTGTGTGAAACTGACTTAATTCAGTAAAGAATGAGTTGCCATGAGGATTCATTAAATGCCTTTGTGAAACTAGTAGCTGAAAAGCAGATGTTGCATGTAAGACTCTAATCATGAATTAGGATGTGCATTTTGGGGTTTAACAAATATTTAAATCAAAGTACTCTGTTGTTTGATACAGTTGTGTGAATGTCTGTGGGTACACATACCCTCATGAAGGGGAAGTGTGGAAAAAATCCAAACAACGACACATCACAGAAGGACATTAAGAAAGGAAGATGGAATTCAAAATTTCAGCCAGGCTTTGCAGCATGATCCTAAAGAAAATGATGCTGATGCTGATGCTGATGATGATTATTATAATAATAATAAAAGCTTTGGGGAGTTCTTTGGAAATGTGAACAAAGAGAACTCCTGACTACATCTGCTACTTCTACTTCAAATCCTCCCTGCAAGAACACAAATATTATCTTGTTACCTTAGACAAAAATCAAATGCACTGACATAAACCTGGTCTATGTGGTGACTACTGTATTTCCCTTATCAAAAATCAGACAGGATAATAAGTATCTCTTCAAAAGTCATTGCTGAACACTAGGTTATTCACATTCTTACTCTGCCTGGAAACATTTGCAAAAGATATTTAAGACATGAACAACCCCGTTCCATTAATAAAAATGCTGGCAAGATATGAAAAGATTTAAGATTACATGACTGCTCTGGTTAGGTGAGCTAAACAAGCACTGTTAGTAAAGTAATTGCTTTGTATAGAGAAACTCTCCTGAAAGAACAAGCATTAGCCCATTAAAAATTAAATATGCTACACCTAAGTGAATGCTTTTAACATCTATAATGTTGCAAATAAAAACAAGCTGTAATGGTCCTATAGAGATGCATGGTAAATACACATTATCCCTAAAATTCACAGATCATTCACAGTTAAACTGATGAAACTGAGGCTATATATTTTGCATCTAATCTTTCTGGTGAACAAGTCCAATAGGTGCATAGTTCTCCCCATGACAGTTGTTCTTATGAGCTCTCTGGGCAGAGCACTCACTGGCACTGCTGGTAGTGCTAAAGCTCCTGCTTGGTTTCCACTATTGACTCCTTTTCATCCAAGCACTATTTTCAACTCTACCATGAAAATGTACTACAGAGCTGTAACCAGCCAAGAATAAGCTATTCATTCTGTATGTCTGTGTTTCTTAAAATGTCTTTTATTTTTAGAAAGAAAGAGAATGTTTGAACTGGGTGTTTTCCCTTAACAGTAATAGTGAAATCTACCCCCAAGCTAAGGGTGTGTATCTGAGTTTCACTTCAGCCCCACTTGGAAAAAGTTCCTACAAACTACTATTCAAGACAGAAATTTTCCAGATGTAAGCAATGTCAATGAAGCTGAGAGTTTTGCTAATGCAGATGAATTTGTGTTCAGGATCAGACTAGTGGCTTTAGCCGTTCATATTGTCTTGAATTTTAATACAAATAATAGTAGTAATAGTAGTAATAATGATAATAATCTTCAATTATTCTGAGGAAAAAATCCTAAGATTCATTCAGAGAAAACCTTTGACAGACAACTACATGTAGTTGGTGAATAAATGTGCTCTCATCTATCACACTGACACAAGGTTCAAGCAGTGTTCAGCTCACTGAAGAACACTGACGTTAGCAAAACACAGCCAGTGTGCATTCAGTTTTCCTGACTCTTCATTTCAGTGTTCATGCCTCTTTTCCCTCCTGTCCTATCTGGAAAAGATACAACTAAATCCTGGAAAGAAAACACTCTTACATTTTATTACAGGAAAATATTTTTATTGTTTGGGTACAGTTGAATGTTTGCATCAGATCATTTTTCTGTTGAATTCATTCTTTCATTTCTTGTAATAATTACAAAAAGTGTTAACCTTAGGTAATTGCCTATCTTGCTTGCCAGCCTGCAGAGGGAAAGTTGGAGAGTAGAAGCAGGAATGTATAGTGACCTTCGGTTGGGATGTTAGACTTGATGTGTTTCCACTACAGTCAGGTGAGAACAATAAACACCCCAGGAAGGCAATTCAAGGTTAAAGTAGACCCTTCAGTCAGCTGAATCCCTCTATTGACCCACAGACTTTATGGACTGTATCTTCACTGACTACAATAAGAGTTTAGCACTTAGTTCACAGGTAGGCACACATAAAAACAACCATATGCCCAAGTGTCTCAGTGAATCTCTTGATGAATGAAGCACATTAAGAAGCATACCTCTCTCAGATGCACTGAAACTTTCTGTTTGTTGACATTAAGAAGAACATTTTCCCAGTTTTAGAGAAAAACAAAACAAACAAAAACCAACACTACATTCTGTCAATTATTTAGTTTACTTATTGTAATCTTTCATTAAATATAGCTTGCTGATTTAGGGGCACAGAGAAATCTTACAAACAAACAAAAACAAACAAACAAACAAACAACAAAACAAAATAAATAAAACAGTAAGGAGAGAGATCAATATGCAAGCTCATTTTCTCTTGACTGCAAATGTTACTGAGGGGCAAAGATGCCCTTGTTCATTAATCTGCAGTATAAATGAGCGAAAAGCTCCTCGTGACATGTAGGAAAAGCTTTTTTCAGGGGAGATTATCCTTTCTTCTCCTTTATTTCTCATCAAGAACATTACAAGGCTCTTTCTTTGGAAAACAACTTTTCTCATTATTGCTCAAAATCTTCTTGTCATCGTTTCTTAGGTGCAATCCCTTTGGCTGCTCTGTGGAAGATAGTGATGTAAAACCTCATTTTAGACTTGGAACTTAAACTACAGAGCTTTGAACTGACTGGAAGCCCTTAAGATTTCTTTACAGACATACAATGTGAAGCCTTTCTGCCATGTATTTAAATGGGGCAACCTCCAGCTCAGATGCCATATAATCAGTGTTAGAACAACCTTGTGCTTGGAATAGTCTTGCTGAGAGCTATGGTATGTAAGCATGAGCACAGCATGGCACAAACATGCCTATAAGATTTCTGCAAGGGACATTAACTCAAATGCAACATTTCTCTAATACAGCTACTTGTCTTCCCCACAGGAGCTTGCCCTCAGATTAACGAATAGGTATGATCTGTATACATCACTTGTATGTGATGTATGCACCATAGGTATGATCTGTATGCACATCAGTCTGTGCACTGACTACCCTGCTCTGGATGAAAAATCTATAACAAGTGTTAAATATGCTCAGAAAAAAAATGTATATATTAACCTATGAGAATTTATTTGAAATATAATGTTATACTGCTATATGCTTGAAATACAAAGAATATTAAAGAGAATTTTTATTGATCTTCAGAAGCTTTCCAAAGTTGTCCAGCTTTCAGATCTGAGATAAAAGACAGCATATACATGCTGACTCCACTAATAAATAATTTTCTGTGTTGTAAAATCACATTTACATAGAAAATATTAAATCTTGTACTTAATTATGTTGGCCTTAATTTTAGTGTCAGATTCTTAGCTAGTATCAGCTGATGCTGGATTCATTAGCTTCTTTGAATGGCTTAAATTTACACCATCTGAGGATCTGGCTCCTATTCTTGAAAATCCAAGCCAACACAAAAGGACTTTCCTCTCTGCTTCTTATAGGTCTTTCCAGTATTACAGCTACTAATCCCAGATGTAGCTTGTGCTGCTGACAGATGTCCTCAATAATTATATTGTTGGGTCTTCTGCTTACTATGTTTAGCATGATACTGACATATGGCAATGTTGCGTCGATACTGGGGCACTGAGCCAATGTTGTCATTTCCTATTTACAAAGTAATATGTTTGGGAACCAACACAAATTCAAATAGGAAGGAGCTTTCTGATGAGGGCCCCACAGTCAGTGCTGGTTAGTGGGAGGCATAATATGTAAATGGAGAGATTAAGTTCTTTATTTTAATTAATCAATTACTTAATTAAAGGGGCAGGACTGACAGCTGCATAATCAGGGTTGGAAGTTTGGAGATTGAAACATTTTCTCTTCAGGCTTACCACCTACATGTCACCTTTCATTTCTGTCACTCCTTTTCCCACCCTAATGTCCTGCTGCTTCTTTCTCTACAATACTTAGAAAATTAATCTCTTTCACCACTCCTGATACCTGGAAATATTATATATTGGGCATAATTTCTTTTCTAGACTACCACAATCTCCCTTCCACATAATTTGATACAGCTGCAGGCATTTTCTGCCACTGCCTCCCACTGCCTCAGTGTCATTCTTGTTTCTTGTTCATTGCTCTGTTCCTCAGTGCCAGAATGTCTCATAGGGGTAATCAGATATATCCTTCTCTGTTTTGATGTCCATGGTCTGCTCAAGGATTTTGTGTCCTTCCTCAATTCAGTTCTGTAAAGAACTTTCTACTGTGCTGTGTTGGCCTTCCTGGCTAGCAAAACAAATAAGCAATTAAGATTGTTTCAGTTTGGAGGAGATATGAGTGCTAAAATCAGGTGTTTAATCAACTTTTTTTTTTTTTTTGACTTACAAAGACTGTACAAAGCCCTATTCAACTGAACTTAGAAAGAAGCAAACAATACCCTGCTTCCTCTTAGAACAGTTTCATGCCTCTTTCAGCTAGCACTTTACCCCCCAAAAAAGTCATTCCTGATGAGCTCTGTTTGTTTGTTTGTCTTGAGGGTCATGCTCTCACCACTTGTTTGGAGAGTCACTAGTGTTTCTTTCCTCAGTGTTGTTTTTCCCACTTCAGTGCCCTGTGCACACATGCTTCTCTCCTAATGCATTCTCCAAAATCCTTTGTCAACAGGAACATCACATGGACATTGGTTTTGATGTGTGTGCCTTGCAGGAGGTTTTCTACAGATCTGGCCATCTGGTTGCAGTGTTTAACTGCATATTATCTAATAGATCTTATAGGTTGCTGGTTTTAAGTGAGGTTCAATTCAGAGATAATTCTGAAATGAAATAATCAAATGTATGGACCTAAAAACAAAACAAAACAAACAAAAACTTGTAGTCAAGTGCAGTTATCCTTTACAATGTGTTGGTCATTCACAGCTGCTAAGTGTAGAAATTTTTGCAGAACAGCATATTCTTGTCTAATATTACATATGCCTTTTGTCTCTAAGGTATAAAGACTTACAACAGAGACAGTGCAGAAGACCTTCTGGACCTCAGGTCTGATACCATCTTGAGAAAGCAACACAGAACTTCACGGAGGTTGTTCATGAAGACCAAGCTGCTCAGTGAGATAGATGAATGGTTTGATCCAGAGGTTCTGCAGCCCACAAGCCACTTGAAAACAGTGTTTTGTTTGCATAAAGTCCAATTCATTCATCCACTTTTGGCAGAATTAATCACCTATGTATATTGTAGAAGATACATATCTTTTCCAGTTTTACTGGTCCCAGTATGAATAACTGGGCACAAAGGGCTGGATGTTGTCAGCCAATTAGAAGATGGAGCAGTCTGTCTTGTCAAGTTTTTACTAAGCTCTTTGGCTTTAGTCCAGAAAATCTTGCATACCAGACTTGCATACCAGACTCACTCCAACAGTAGATCTGCTCCAAGAGTATAATATCTAGATCAAGGATTCTGTGATTTATCCATTAATTTTTCAGGTCAAGAAATCCTACCAGTTGAAACTGGACTATTAGTCTGTCTAGGCCTAATTAGGCCTGTTAGTCTGTCCTGGAAGGTAGGATATTTCCTTCAGTGGCAACCATGGAATAGAAGAGGATTACCCTTGTGCCATCCAGATTTACATCAAAAGATAGATTTGGAGGTCTGACTATATAAAAAGAGATGTTGATGGGGCAAGCATTCTGCTACATCTACAGAGCTAAAAATCCTGTGACTAAAGTATTCAGTACAAGAATGAGAAAAGAAGAGGCAATGAGAAACACCACATAGGCTGAATTGCAACAAGCAGCCAGGTCAGACCAAACTTTGTGAAATCTGAGGACTGAGTACTGCTCACACAGCCAGGAGGATGTAAAGAGCAAACCAACATGAATGAAACAAGGTTGATTTATGCAAAGATTCACCATTATCAGTCTCCTGAATTGTGAGTGCTGCCAAAAATTATCAGTTCTCTTCTGGAGTCCATACACTTGTGAAGAGATATACCCTATCATTACTGTGGGTGTGTTCAGGCTGAGAAAACAGCTGAAAAGTGGTGCTTTGATTCCATTGTTCAAAACGAAGCAACTTTGGAATCAAAACCACCTCAAAATTTTAACAGTGAAAGTCAGGTGTTCCCTTCCCATTCAAATGTGAATTCAGCAAAAATGTTGATCTTTTTCTTATATGCAATTTTGTATTATGGCAAGTATTTCTAGCTATGTCTGTTGAACAAACAGTGTAGATTTCAACATACAATATCTACATTGCCATAGACACTACTCTTTTTACCCCAACATCCTACCTACCACTGTTCAAGGATGAAAGATTAAGGATTTAATTAAATCAAAAACTTTAATTGGAAGTAACATTGAGGAGAAAAGCCCACTCTGAAGTACATTCACTGTTAGACAGAAAAACAAGAATATCTAAATTAGTGCTTTGACATCAGCTAACTTTTGCTTAAGCCTATGATTTTGGATAAATCACGTTATAAATAAGAATCTATGTTAACTTGTTCTTTGTGAAAGCGAAGAACTGAACTGTGAGGAGGACATTTATTTAAGATCTTTTCTCATTGATCAAGGGAACAGTGAAGATATTTTTGATCATAGTTATCTATATCATGACCTTTAGCAAGGCATTTACATCAGCTTCAGGACTTCTAGCTATTCAACCTTGAATATATCTCCAGTAGTTCCACATTATCATGCATGTCACAGTAGCTACAACCTTTGAAATTATCTTTTTTGAAAATGATATCATTTTTGAAATTATTAATTCAAAACAGGAAAAACTTGCAATTTTGTGTCTTCTTCTGCTGTAACATTAGAAAGGTGGCAAACATTGAGGGGCCTTCCTGTACCTTTCCCCACACCCTCCCATTCCCCGTCCCATACCATTATTCTTATGGATTCTTTGTGGATCTAAAGTCCACAATGTCTTTAAAGTAAAGTTTCCTTTTGACAGACAGAGCATGTTGCCTGCTGGAAATTCCCCTTTCTCATGGAGGAAAACTTTCCTCTGCAGGCTGCACAAATACAAGCTGCTTGTGAAGAGCTAGAATCCTATTCTCCAATGGTGTAAACCCTTTGACTTCAATGACAGCAAATAATTTGACTACAGGATCATTTTGTGTACTGTAGCCATTAAAATCTCTATTGCAGTTTTTATCATATAAAGAAATCTGTTGAAGGCACCTCAGTTATTTGGCAAAGTGCTGAGCACTCTGGATCTGATATTTCTAGGGCTTAGTATGTGGGCTGGTTACTATGCAACTGGAATTTCTGTTTGTTTTGGAAATACAAGATTTCTTTTTTGAGAGCATAGATCAGATGAAATTGCCAAATGCAATACTGAAAATCTGAGGCAAAAAATTATCCCTGCACATAATTTCCTTTTAAGTGCTTGAAATCACTGTTCTCCGTGTCCGTAACTGCTAAAGGATGTGCATGTCTTTAAAAAAAAAAAAAAAAAAAAAGGAAGTTGTTCAAAGAAAAACACACACAAATCACACAAATAAATAAAATAATGAAACAAAAATATAACAACAACAAAACTGACCCCACATAATACTAAAAAAAGTAAAAAATGAAAATAAAAGTAAAATAAAGGTGCAAAACAAAACCTACTTGTCTCTAAATTACAGAGATGTATTTGATGGATGGAGTTTTTGGCACAAAAGGAATTAGCTAGATGGTTCATCCAAAGATCAATAGTCCAAAGGTTAAACTAGTCCAAAAGTCCAAAAATAGTCCAAAGGTCCAAATCCAAAGGTCAAAAGCTCAATGACCAGGTAGAGACCACTGATGAGTGGTGTTCCTCCAAGATCTCTTTTGGGATTTGTACTATTTAATATTTTCAATAGTGTCACAGACAGTGTGATCAAGTGCACCCTCAGCAAGTTTACAGATGACACCAAGCTGAGTGATGTAGTTGACAAGCTGGAGGGAAAAGATGCCATCAAAAGGGACATCAACAGGCTTGAAAGGTGGGGCCTGTTGGAGCATATCAAAAGGAGGGCCATGAAGATGATCAAAGGACTGAAGCACCTCTCCTGTGAAGACAAACTGAGGGAGTTGGGGTTGTTCAGCCTGGAGAAGGCTCCAGGGAGGCTTTATAGTGGCCTTCCAGTACCTGAAGGGGGCCTACAGGAAAGTTGGGGAGGAACTTTTTTTTCAGGGAGTGTGGTGACAGGACAAGGATTAATGGCTTTAAACCAAAAGAGATTCATCTTTAATGAATCAACTGTTCTATCACCTTCTTTTGTCATGTTTCACATGAAACACTGTTTCACAGTGAAAGTAATTTTGACTTTTATATTTTATACTGAACTCAATTCCCTCAGATATTGTTAAGGGACATATTTAAGAGACTTCCAACATCTAAACAGATTCAGAGCTTTAAATTAGACTGCTGTCTTTAATTTAGAGGTCTATATTCTATTTTAGAAACATAAATTCTATTTTGGAGCTTTCCCTAGAAACTCATTCTCAAACTGTGACTAAGAGGTATGAAACTACATGTTATTTATGGCCTTAAATATACTATCTTGGTTTTGGCAGAGCTGAGAACCTTCTCCCAAGTGCCACTAGAATTTTCTGTCACACATCAGAAAAATCTTTTTGAAATTTGATTACTTCTTTATTGAAAAATTAGAATTTTTAACTATCAGCAATACAAAATAGACATTTTGGCCTCAGAGTTTCTACTGCTCAAATTCTTAGCTAGTGTCAATGATGATTTACACCAGCTGACACTCCAGCTACAGATAGCCAACTGATCACTTTGGGAACTTTAAGTGACCATTTAAGCATTTAACCTTAGACATATAAGTTTTCAATTCAGGTCTTAACAGCTTTGTACTCATCTCCATAAGAGAAACACCTCCCTTAAGAAGATTTCACATGTTATCAGGTCTGTTTTTCATTTAATCAACAAGTAGCATAGCAACTGCCTTGTCTCTTATTAGCTGTGAGAGCTTAAGTAGATACTTCAAAGCCCCTCTTGAAATTATAATGAAAAACAATTTCTAACTGAGAACAGTAGAAACATTTGCTTTATGTTCCCACGGCACCAGAGAAGAAAGAAGAGCACAATGAAGCTGAAGAGTAATGTGTTGACAGAGAGAGAGGCTGACGGCTAGGAAGACATCTAAAACAATAAACATTGCATGTCATGCCATCAAAATATTTCAGAGGGTAAAGCAGTTCAGGAAAACAGCCTGCTTTTGTAGCGTTACATTTTATTTTTCAGATGCTATTTACTACAGTAAAATTATAGTGGATGTCCCTTAACTTTCCATTGTAGGAAATGGCCGGCAATCAAGCTGTATTGTTACCCTGAAGGCTAAAAGAAACAGCTATTTAAATATTGAAAAGTATATTTGCAAAAGAGCCTTTCTTACTGCAGGTGTTTGAGTACTATTGTTTTGCTTGCACATTCATATTTTATACATCCTGCAAGAATTGCTTTATTTCTGGATGTGAATTCAGAATTTTCATATTTCCTTCTCTTTACTCCTGTCCACTTCTGTCGTGCTATTGCAGAGACTCAGAGAGAAAAAACTGCTTAAAACATATTTATGCTCAGTCCTCTAACCCTAGTTATTCACAGGGCGCCCGTGTGGGCTATGGCAGAGATGACTATAGTACTTGAAACGTTGTCATAACTTCAGGCAAAACTAGGGTGACAGAAGTGAAGACCTGAAGACACACAAAAGACAGAGTCAAACATCATCCAGGATCTATTTACTGAGTGAATCTGTGCTGCAGGTTGCTACTGAATGGAATTTAAAGATGAAGACTGGAAGACGCGGCAGTATCCAACCTACATTCGTGAGACATCTACTGCAACACCCACCACTCACCGAGGAAACTGGTGCTTATTCCTTTCTATGCCAACAGAATTGGCATATCCTACCTTTCATATATTCCTGGCATATTTTGTCTTTCCAGATTATTCATTCATGAGTCTACACTCCAATTTTCTCCTTGGTTCTTTGCCACCTTATTCTGATTTTGAATGAGATTCTAAATTTCCCAAAGACACAGATCCAAACAGGCCACCAATTAATCAGGAGGTATATTTAATAATTACTAACACTTATGCTAGTGTCTTGGATGATGTAAGTCTGGAAAGTGTATCCATTTTTCATACCTTGGACCACAAATTCATGTAACTCTTGTTATTTATTTATTTAATAACTGCTACATTCTAAATTCTTAACTTTAGCACTTTCCAAACCCAGCCAAAAAATGTCCTTTTTTTTTGTTTTGTTTGTTTGTTTGTTTTGTTTTGTTCTTTTTTTTTTTCTTCTTTTTTTTTTTTGTATGTTTTGTTTTTTGTTTTCCTCCTGGGTCCCACCACTTTTGAAGAGTTATTTCATTATTTCTATATTCTACTCACAAAATTCTATATAAAACCTCATTAGCACATTTCTTTCTTCATTCTCTATTTCACAAGCTCAGTTGCTGAAGTATTCATTTGTGCTGATAACTGGGCAAGCTGTTCCCAGGTCTGGAGCCAATCTGTAGGTCAGCCAGTTGGAGCAGTGACAGAAACACTGAACTGCATATCATCCCCCAGAGGCCAGCAGCTCTCCTCTCAAAATGTGTTAATTCTTTTCTCATGTTCTGCTGGCCAATGGCCTTTAACTTGATGTCCACTCCTTCATTTTCTAAGTTGGCAATTGCCTTTTGGTTTTGCAATAATTATGTCTGAGTAACAAAGCTCTAAGGCTACACTGAAAATACAAATATCCTGTGACAAGATCTTACTACAGAATCTACCTTTATCTTTAATAAATAGATAAAGTAAAAACTAAACAGCATAACTTTTAGTAACATTTAAGCATTCAGGACTGATTAAGTCTGCAAGTTTAAGAAAACTCAGAGCTGAAGCCTCTTTTTTTTTTTTTTTTTTTTTCCTTGAGCATTAGCGTTACATTGAAAGGAAAGCATTACACCATAATTTCAAAGACTCTTTTAAAGCTAAGAGTGGTGCAGATGGTTGGAGGAATAAATGAAAATACATCATTCTGCAATTCCAACACCTTTTGATTTAAATGGTTTAAGTCAAAAAATCAAGGTTAATTCTTGCTTCGGGCAAGACAGCAGCCCAGCATACAGTGCTGTATTCAGCACAGTATGGCTACAATTTAAAGCAATGAAGGGCTGCAATTTAAAATGATTAAATTAAGTAAAATTTAAAATGAAGACATACCAATCACAGAGGTGTTTAGCTAGTGTAGGTACAAGAATACACCGATACTGTGATCTCATGTAACCCAACACACAGGTGAGTTTTTGCTGGAATAAATTCCTCAAGAAGTTATAACAATATAAATGGCAATATAAACTTGTGCTTATAGTGTATCACGAATAGCTTTCCAATAGAAATTTTAAGGAATATATCTTGGGTGACCTCTGTGTAGAGGAGGAGAGTGATAAAATTTCCAAGTTCCACTGCAGAGGACTGAGAAATATGCTTACTGAAAATGTCCTGAGTCAGCTTAAAGGCTTCCTTTCAGAGCCTGTCATTTATGATCCAACAAATTTTCCCTAAAGCATTGGGTAATTTATTCTCCACAAAAGTAACACAGCAACAACAAGGGAAAGGGTTAATATAACATCTACATATAAGGAGAGGAGTTGCTGAAGTAAAAGTCTATAGAAAGCTTCTATCTTCTACATGATGTCTTTTTCATATTGCTCCATTTTGATACATTAGGCCCTAGGATTTGCTTTGTTTGCACAAAACCAACGTATCTCTCAGAGAGACTTCAGAGAGACTATTTAAATTCTTCTCCTCCATCTTTATCAATTTGATCTCTCCAGCCTGGTTAATACAACCCTCTGAGCTCACAAAACAGCAGAAGTAATACACCACAGGTGCTGAGGAGTGGCTATTTTAGCTGCTGTCCATCCTCCTGATCACCCAGATATGGAATTTGGATAGTAAATGCATGACCTTCTTAACATTTCTCATCAAGCAGTGCCCATATATCATTATAAATGGTTTACAGCCTGCAACCCCGCTGTTGTTCATTGAGTGGCATTAATGTGGTTGGCACTGCAAAGCAAGCAGTAGAAGATGTGGATATCATCCCAAAGGGAAAACGCTTTTAAAGTTCATTAGAGGAAACACATGTTGCTGCCGTACTGCCCTTGCACTTGTGAAAGAATAATGCCATCTATGTAAGCTGAGTCTGAAAAAAAATGATTTGCATACTGCATTTTGCACTTTTAAAGCCAAATTCTCACCTTCTGCATAAAACAGCTGTTAATAGAAGGAGAGGTTATCTGGTATTCCTATGGCTATTCCCATGCATTTAATTTCACTGTTTGTGCTGCATCTGTTCTTTTCTGCCACCTCCTGTCTTTTACTTTAAGATCCTTAAAATTATCAGGCACAATCTTTTCATTGTGTTTTCGCGTCACACACAGCCCAAGGATCATGATCCTTGAAGCACTGTGAAGTCTGCAGCACTTTTTGGAGCTCTTAAAGGTCAAGACAATGGCGCCTATATCAGACACATTGCCAGAGTTCATATGGAAGCCAGGGCCCCTGCTCACGGACCTACTCCACTTGCTTGGGACAAGAGACAGCCCATGATGGAGTTTGGGCTGTAGTGCAAACTGTCATGACAAGAGAGACTTCAGGTGAGGTTTCATACTCAATGTGAGCTAAACTATATTTGTGCTTGAAGGCTAATCCTGCTCCCTCCTTACCCTGACTTCTTGTTCCCACCTAATCTCTTGTGCTAGTTGCAAGTGCTGTATGATCTTCATTCCTTGTTTCAAACATTGTTCTCACCTACAGTAAATATCAAATGTGGAAAAGTCATTTCAATGCCTTAGTTTTTGCAAATTGAAACTCATGGAGCCAAATACATTATTCTGAACTGACACCAGTATGGTTGATAGCATGTGGGAACAGAATGAGCCTATTGCATTAACTATATTCAGGTCAAGTCTTGCCTATTTAAATTGATCTAATGTATGTATCCTTGAACAAATTCTACATTTCTTTAGCCTGTGCAACTTCAGGACCCATGTATGGGGCTTGTAAGATGTAATTCTAGTAGATTCTGAAACTGATTTTCTTATGCAGGTAACTCTTCAGATATTTTCCAAATAAATTTTATCAGAAGTCTTTCAATTCTCATACCGTTTTATATAGAAAGAGGGAAGATATTTCTTCCAATATTTACTGCATTCAATTTTGAAGATCCTTAATGGGAGAGCATTAGCCTACATCCCAAAATCATTCCATAGAAACACACAGAACACTGCCTGCAGCAGGTTCCTCTAGTTAACCCAATTTACAGTAATAGTCCCTGAAATAAATTATACTGGTGACGTATACAGCACAATACACTAAGTAAAAAAGTGCTGAAGAAGTAGGATTTTATGGTCATTTTTACCAGGAAATTATTTCAATACCACTCTTTAAATTCATTTTTTTTCCCAAAAACAAAGCCTTTAAATTAAAGATCCTTTATACTGTTATCAGATACAAAAGTGATTCTACAAGAAATAGAAAGTTATTGTTTCAGCAGTCAGAAGGAGGGTTATAGTCAGGTTAAGGTACTGATTATAGAATCCCTGTATAAATCTGAATTTAAAAGAGCATATTCCCAAATAAGGAGCCTTGTCTCTCCTGAGAAGTTCAGTCACTTGTAATTGATCTCATTGTTCTGCTGCTCTTGAAATACAACCTGTTCTGCACTTCCACACTAGCCAGGCTGAATCAGGGTCAGGACACTCTTTAATCTTTGACCCAAACTAGTTTTACCAGCACACACATTTAGCTGCAGTGCTTTCTGGGCTTCTAGCCTGGAGCCTCTGAGAACACAGCACATTTGGAGGATTTTATGGATTCTTCTGGAAGGGTCATACATTCACAGGTTGTATGAGAAACTCCTACCATTTCTTCTGAAATGCTGGGGTTAGGGGGGAGTTCAGTTGGATTAGAAGCCATTTACATTGTTGAAGCAGAGACATTTTTTTATACCTGTGTGCTTAACATTACTAGCATTTCATTTTTCTCTTAATCAGCTTTCAGTGGAATTGATCTTGACTTAAGATAGGGGATGACCTCTCAAGGTCATGCCCTTTCTGTCATCTGAAAAGTATTAACCATGGGCCACTCTAGGCCTTTTTTTTCAACTGGCAGGCATGCTGCCTGGAAGCACAGTTTTAGATTTGACTTGTTAGTAATTTCTATTTTGAACTTACAAATTTTTCTATGCTTACAAATTCTTCTATGCTTACTATATTCTTCTGCCTGTGAGTATGATGTTTCAGCTTCTTCCAGTCTAAAACGAGTGTTATCAGCTGATCATTCTGAGCAGTAAACAAAAATTGCTACCAGGTCACTATTCTTAAAAGCAATAATAAGACAGTTGCACAACACTTTTTAGCTATGTCTCATAGGAAGCAATTGACTGCCCCTCACACAACACGATGTACATCCAATGGTGCAGTGCTGACTAAAGGCAGAAGTTCCCATGATGATTTCTTCCAGTGAGGTACATATATGTAATATAATATATTACATATATATTATATTACATTACATATACATACAATATATACATTACATATATATTATATTACATAATATATTACATATATAATACACTTTAGCTTAAAAGTACATGACTTAAACTTCCAGTCATCACTTGCTGTTTCCTTCCTCCTAGACTGAAGGGTTATTTAGTACCCATTGCATTCCCCTGTGAAAGTACTGTGACTATGACCAAGGGCAAGCCTATATCATGGTGGAAGAGGCATCTGAGGCATCTGAGCTCTTCAATTTATCCTAACCAGCAGAACAGGAAGAGTAGAGCAGCACTGTACTGAGCCGCCAGAGCTGATTACACATTAAAGAGCCCAAATCCAGAGAACAGAATAGTTGCATTTGCAGGCAGGCTACAATTAGAGTTAATTATTGGTACCCTTAGCATGCTGAGACATCACATTAGGTTGCTCCTTCACTTTGATCCGTAGGTCCTTTTCAAAGTCCTGTCTATGAAAAGATCCAGATCATCCTGCCTCAATGATTTATCCTTATTTATTACTTCATGAAACATTTTTTTCCATCTTTTAATTACAAATGTTATCATAAGTGATTTATTGTTTACTTTCAAAAATAATCAGTGAAGTCACTGAATGGTATCAGGACTGCTACTGATCCCCATGAGACTCCATTATAAATATGTTCAGCTGTTGATAATTTCCTGGAGACAATCTCTTTTTAAGATCTATCACTTAACCAGTTCTTAATTCATAAAACATTTACTTTATTAATAGTATATGATGCCAACGTTTAAATCAGAACATCCTGTGTTGTTAAATCCAAATATTTTACAGAAATATGATTATTCAAAGAAGATTGCAATTTCATCAAAGAATAAAGTGAGATCTTTTGACATGAGCTTTTCATAAAACTATGTTGTGAAGAATTAATTTTATTTCTATCCTTTAATTATTTCTCTTCCCAGGTTTTCTGTTATATTTCCTAGAACGGATGTCAGACTAATTGACCTACACTTACTCCAGTCATCTTGTCAGATTTTTTGGAATATTAACACACTAGCAGTTTATTTTCAGTCAGCTGAAGTTTCCTTAGTATTCCAGAATTTGTTTAAAAATGAGGATTAAAAAATTCCTAGAGCAATTTGTGTGTAAACCATCTGTGTCCACTGAATTAAAAGTCTTCATTTCTATTGAAAGTTGTTTTGCATTCCTGAGATCATAAGAAGCTAGAAAGTTCACTGTTCCTATGTGGTAGAAGTATATCAAATGTATTTTCTTTCTACAAATTCAGTTATTTTATTAATTTTAACTTTTTAATGTCTTCTAATAAGAATTAGATTGTTTACATCCAAAATTAAGACAATTCCATATTAGGTCATACTTTGCTTCTAGTATTCATTAAAAAATACATTATGTCATGCCAACATCTAATCCTCATTACTTTTAGCTTCTCACATCCTCTTCTGGATATCTTTTAACCTCGAAATTATATACGTAGGTATTTCTACATATTGTACCCATTGTGTTTTCTTCCTGAAACTAGTCTTTAAATATATATATATATATATATATTCACAACTTAGAGACTAGGTTGTGAAATACATTTTGAAATAATTAATAAATACAGAATTAATATTTGAGATATAACTTCTCACCTTAAATGTAGGCAAACTGTAATCAATAGTATTTAAGAAACAAATTTCCAGTCCAACACCACTCTTACTGTTATGTCACTTAACCCAATCTTTTACATTGCTGTATAAGCTTGAAAGCATGAAAAGAAGCTCCACTTGTTCATAAAGAAAGTTATGAGTAAAGCTGACTTTTATGATCATAGCAGACTCTGTCCTGAAGAATAAGGTGAAGTTATTCCATGTCTTCACTTCAGCCAAATGATGTCCCTTTTGGTTTCTCTACTAACTTGTAAAAATGAAATCTCTTTGCAAAAATGTTCATCATGACCAATTATATCCCAAAGAATGAGGAAACTTGGAAAAGGTAAAGTAAATTCATATCTAAAGAACTATCAAAGAGTGTAACAAAATAACCTGATTCCTCATCAAAAACACCAAACTCAATGCAAGGGCAGGCATCTGTTTTATATATATATATAAATATATATATATTACATAATATATATATATATATTATAATTTATATAATTTATATAATTTATAATTTATATAATTTATAATTTATATAATTTATAATTTATATAATATAATTTTATAATTTATATATATATATATATATATATATATATATATATATATATATAAAATAGGGCATCTATTGAGCATTCCTCAGCTTTCAGCTGAATCCAATTAGTAGGGTAATTTGCAAAATATTACAGTGGTTCATAAGACATTTAAATTAACTCATTATCTGTTATCTGAGCCTGTCATAAGCTTTGCAACTCAACAACAAAAAAATTCTCTGCCTTTTACTGTAGTTTTTCATTAATGGAAAATGAGGTTCAAATGATGTTTCAATATCTTATGCAAAATGTGCAGCAGAGCAGGGATTTGAATGTTGTTCTCCAAAAGCTTAGAGACATTAACTCATGTACTGATCTCTCTTTCTGTAAAAACTACAGCTGTTGTTTGGATGAACAAGGAATTTACTTCCTGTGCAGTCAGTTCACCCCCAACAGTTCTCCGATTTACTTTCTTCCAGTTCTATTACATAGCTTATCTGTTTCTAAATCTGAACAGTAGGTAGAGAAATGGACAGCTTTGGAATGAAGCTCATGATGAAATAATTTATAATAATTCCAGATAGCCCACTAAACCTTTATCAGTCTATAATGACAATAAGCTTACAATAATCTACATTCCCATCTCCATCTTTCATTATTCTAGTTAGATTGTTTGTTTAAGCCTCTTAACCTAATTACTGAAATCCATTGTTCTCATTAGTGCCATTTGTTACCAAAAAAAAAAAAAAAAGTTTTCCTGCCAGAGTTGGAAAGCTCCCAAAGCATGCAGTTGGCTTCAGCACTTCTCTCATTCTCACAAGCTTAGGCCAGCACAGAACATCTTTGTTTTACAGTTGTCAAGGCTCTAAGCAGTTGTTGGGGTCTCTGCAGATGGTACATTTGCCATCCCTTATGGACAATATAAAATATGTTGATACTGACATGGATATAATTCCCAGATGAGATTACTGAAGGTAATTTTTCAGGAAATGGAAGTGTTGCAAATTGATGCTGGAATAAGGATTGTCAGGAAGAGAACAGAAACAAACAGACTTTCCTGTGGCAAACATCACTCTTGTCTTGTGATAAACTTATAAGTAGATGCTGCCAAAGGAGTTTGCAGGAATTTTTTGCATTCCTTGCCATCTCATTCCGGTTCATTAGCCAAACTCCTTTTCCCACAGTGTATCTATATTCATGACTGACTTTTTGTACAAAATGAAGTTCATTTATGAAGTTCATCCTCAACTTAATTGAAAAAGTGGGAAAAGTGAGGATCTGTGTTAACATTTATTTGGTACAATCCTTCAACTCTGGTGTTTGACTTTTCAGTAATATGACATCTTTTGCTACAGATGTGGTCAGTTAAATTCCAATAGGAAGTGCAATTTTTATTTGCATAACAGGTGCACTGAAAATATGTGGTATAAACCCTTGAAAATGAAATGAGAGTGCATATCATTTTTTATGTGTGACATGAATGAAAAAAAGCATGCACTTTTTCTTGTACACACTTTAAGAACTTCTTTGCAAAAAAAAAAAAAAGATTTTTAGGATGACATCAAAGTTTTCTAAGCTTGGTGAATTTCAAGAGCTTTAAGACATGTATTTAAACATCTAAACCATATGTGAAAATCTGTTTTGTTTTGTTTTGTTTTAATACAGAATTGCTATGTATCCCATGTTTTTGTACACAAATGACCTACAATCTATATTTAACATGTCTGTATTTGTTATTTTTCTGAAGGTCCATTTTGTCCCGTTAAGTTTTGTCCATATTACATCTCACATGCAAGCAGAAATAAAAACTGAAAATAAATTATCCGACATGAACTCATAATATGCTTAATTGAAATTTTACTTAAATTAGGTTTAAAGCAATCAGTTTGGGTAGGAAGTCATTCTTTAGATAAAAGCTTTACTTTAAACTGATATGGAAAGCATATCTTAAACTGATACGGAATCCATGCAAGCTTGGGGAAGAGCTACTGAAATGTTGCTCTGCAGAAAAAGACCTTCAGTCACCTTGGTGTTATTGATAGCCGGCTGAACATCAACCACCTGTGTGCCCAGATGGCTAAGAATGCCAATGTCATCCTGGCTTGTATCAGAAATAGTTTGTCCAGTAGGACTAGGGAAGTAATTGTCCCTCTGTAAATGACTCTGGTCAGAATACACCTGGGATATGATGTCCAGTTTTGGTCCCCTCACTATAAGAAAAATACTGAGTTGCTTGAGCATGTACAGGAAAGAACAAAGCTGGTAAAGGAACTGAAAAACAAGACTTATGAGGAGCAGCTAAGGGAACTGGGGCTGTTTAATTTGGAGAAGAGGAGGCTGAGGAGAGATGTTATTGCTCTCTAAGACTCTCTGAAAGGAGGTAGCAGTGAGGAGAGAGTCAGAATCTTTTCTCAGGTGACAAGTGATATGACATGAAGAAATGGCATCAAGTTGCCAAGGTGAGGTTTAGATTGGATATTAGGAAAAATTTCTTCATGAAGAAGGTGATCAAGTATTGGAAGGGGTTGCTCAGGGAAGTGGTGGAATCCCCATCCCTGGAGGTATTTAAGAGATGTGTGTAAGTGATACTAAAGGACATGTTTAGTGATGGAATTCTGTAGGTCAGGTTGATAGTTGGACTTGGTGAACTGAAGGTCTTTTCCAACCTAAATGATTCTATGATTGATTCTGTGCCCTCCAGATGGGCATGCTCCTGCTATTCAATGTTTATTACGTAAAAATACACTGTGATCCTACCTGAAACATGAAAGGTTCTTATGTCAGTTATTCCACACTGATAGTCTGTACCTAAAACAAAATTTCTCATGGGATGTCCAGTATCAAAGCATCTAGCAAAGTAAACAAGAGCTAAAAATATGCAGCAAATTGCCCTTTTTATCTCTCCTCCTCTTCCTTCTTTTCCCTTCACCTCTACCTTGAGCCTAGTAGAAACCATATCTTACTTCCTACTGAACACGTTTCTTTTCTTCAGATAATAGGTCATAAACACACATTTCTTTCATGAATTACTTCTGCTATAGTGAATAACCAGACTAGTTCTAGCAGGGACATACCTTCCTGACACTGTGATGAATCATGAATTGTTCACACAAATGAGGCTGAGTTAAATTGAGAGAGAGAATCCAGAAAATTTAATAGTTTATTTCATTTTATAAACAAGGACATCTCTTTTAGCATATAAGTAAGATATATAGGAAAAAATCAATTAGTAAGCTAGTTTTGATTGTGTACCTCTAGAATGTGTTTGTATTCTGTTTGTGTATAAAAGAGCTTTGAATATCTTACCTCTGAAGTATGTTGCTGAACTACTGTTTATCAGAGGGTTAAAAGCTGTCAGATATCAAAAGACATTTCTTAAATATTATGGACTGAAATCCTAACTTCGGTGGATCAAGGGGACCATGGCATTTATTTCAATGACACTGAATTTTCACCCTCTGTAGCAAACTCAGCAATTCTCTTTGCCCACAAAGTGCTTGGATCAGGTCCCTAGGACATTGCAAAGACCAAAGAATTTTACTTTTCAGAAGCTTTTCAGAAAGCCCTTTTTGATTTGGAAGTGTCTGTAGGGCAGATTCCGTCAAGGCAGGAAAGTCACCCCTTCCTTCCTTGACCTCAGGGAAAATGAGAAAAAGAGGGTCCCATGAGTAATGCAAATCTCCTTCAATAACAAGCCATGTGCTTTTGCTAAGTAAGATAATAAGTAACTGAATATTATTAATATGTATCAAATAATTATAATATATATAAAATTCATTTTCTTGGGTTAGACTTCATGGGTTGTGTTATATATCAAACAGTTATCTGTTACAATACAGAAGCATTGTCTACGTGAGTAAATTAAATATGTCCCATGTTGTTCTCCGTCACTGAGGTCAAACTGCACAGAAAATCCTGCACTGAGAAAATTGCACTCAGTGTGAATGCCCAAATGGAGTGTATTCATCCCATGCTAGCTTCTGAACCAATTCTGAGGTGCATCTTGAATATTGACATGCCAAGGATCTTTCAAACAATTTGACAGCAGAGATGGTGAAGTTCCAGTCCACAGGGATGTTCAGTGAAGCTACTCAAAGGACAGATATATATGATAAAGTCAAAGAGCCCAAGAGAATGAAGTCGCAAAGCACACCCCCAGTGTTGTCATCTGGCCATACACTAGCTTATGTTCTCTGCCACTGCCTGCAGGACTTGAAGGTGCTAACACACCCAGGGGAGAGTCATAGAGCACCTATGCTAGATGCACCATTAAAGCCAGTCAAATAACTAATTTAAGTGCTTCTTAGATTTTATAAGGAGTTGACAGCTGATCTTTGACTGTAGGACAGGATGCAGTGTATTTAACACTCTGTGCTAATTGCGTAGTTAAACTAAGCAGGTGCAAATCCTCTGCAGCTCTCTCCTGTGAGCTAATTCCCTGACCCTTGATTAATAAGAGTTGGTAGAAATTAGACAAGCTCACATCATCAACACAAACTGAAAGTGCATTCTAGTCCCAGATCAAGTGAATCAGCAATGTATTAGCAGCGCTTCCTGCCTTTTACAAGTATCAGTATTTAGCTTACCTCAGTGACTTCAGAGTGTCAGTGTATTTCACATTTCCATTAGTCATTCCCAAGTGAAGTACTGTAATTGATTCTTTTTTGGTCTCCACTGGTGATAAAGGTAATGGATTTTTTTGTCAAGCAAATGGACTTCCACTAAATGTCTGTTTCTTCATGCCACTGCCTCTTAAGTAAATGGTGAGGCATATTTCTATAAATAGACAAGTACCTGGGGGGGGCGGGAGGGGGGGGTGGAGGAAAAGTGATAGAGAAAGTGAGAAAGAAGGAAAAAAGAAAAAAAATAGTAGAAAACCATATATTTCCTGACATTGCACCTTTTATGATGGTTTAATTACTACAAACACATGAAACACATGAACATACATTCTTGAACCACTCATATCTTAGGGAGCACTGCAGGAAGCTGAGAATAGTTTGGATGTTAACAGATAAACTGCTCAAAATACACAAGAAAAATGAATCAAATGCCTCAGTACAGTGTCAGCAGTTTCAGTCTGGGGAAATTGGTGTTCTCAGAAAAGGTTGCAGGAGCACCTCACTATTAAGAGCTGTGGCTTGCAGCAACAATTGATATACCATTTCCTAGCAGCTGGTCTGCACTTGAAAACAAGAGGGAGCAAAGCCTGAGAAAAGCAATCAGCTGTATTTGTCACAACTCTATGAAGTCCTCAGCTATGGATATAGTTAACTCAATACAGCTTCACTGCATGCAGTGAGGGGCACCACGCCAAGAGTAGGGGTAGAATTACCTTGAAAAATGTTCAGGATGCCAGGTTTTTAGGGTTTCCTCTGTACAAGTCCTCAGTACCATCGACTTTGTAATGCTTCCTTTTGCCACCTAGAATAGACACCCTGAGCAGGTGTCCCTAAGGAACATCCTGGATTATGTTAAAATCCTATCACATCTGAAATCTCTGGGAAGAATTTTTTTCCTCCCTCTTGGAAACTCAAACTGCTGATTTCTTGGCTTTTTGCCAATGCTTCAGCAGAACAGAACAGAAACATCTGGACTTTTGCCAAGATCGCATGCATGTTTTTGGGAGGTACAAAAGTAGCCACTGGAGGTAGAAAAATATTAGCATTTGTCTGCCAGTAGTTGTCCTTTACTTCTTGACATTCACATGAAGATGTCAAAAGAGAAATCCTGGTATTCTGAGGTTTTCAGAAAACTAAAACAGAATAGGTATATGCATGGATAGCTCACGAAAGATTCCTGGTGGGCTACTGTGGTAGTTTTTGTTCCATCTTTCCATTTAGTTGATTTTATGAAAGAAGAGCATGTGTCACCAAAGACAGATTATGTTCCACTATATTCACCCATCCTGTCATGTCTATAAATTAAATCAGAGACTTACAGAACTGGGTTTAGAGAACAAATCTTTCAGAAAAGGCTTTAAAAAGGAAAGCATGTTTACCATGCTGTTGTTCTTGGGTGAAATATATAAACGTGACTAAAGCTTTTGTATATTTTTCCCATGGCAGATTTTCAAAAGGAATAGTATATTAATCTATAGCCAACCTTGTTTGGGGATACTCTCTTCTGAAATTTGTCATCAAACTTGGTATGTTATAGTTTTCCTCCTATAGTCTACCTCACAGTCTAGTAATACTGCCATTCACTCATAAAATGCTGCAGAATTTTATGTTAAAGATGGATAAAGAGGTCATTTTTATAATGACTATAAAAAAAAAAAAAAGAAAAAAAGTAATCTGAAGCAAAAAACCTTATATGTTAATATAAAACAGAATTTATCATAATTGGAGATTTAAGGGATTCATTAGATTGTTATTCCATGACCCCATAAAGGTAAGATATAACTTTCAAAACAAATTAACTATTGTGTTTCCATTTCCTTGCAACTTATGTAACATGCCTGAGCATTTGGAGACTTTTAAGAACTTACTGATTAAACCAGCACATCTGATTTGAACCTAAGAGTGATGATACTCCAGAAGGACAACAGTTTAAAGGTTTCCCTTCCACATGTAGATAGCACTGCAGAGTAAAAGTGAAGGGCAGTTGACATATCTGTGAGCCTGTGGTCATCAAGCAGGAATATATATCTTGATGTTCACTTGGCAGAGTGAATGTGGAGCTCCTCACTGGGGCAGAAATGGGCTGACTCCACTGGAATATTTATTGTTTGGATCACTGTTATAAAAGCCCATACTTGACAAAACAGTATGTCTGTATAGGTTTTTTTTTGTTTTTTTTTTTTTTTTTAATTTTTTTTTTTTCCTCTAGCATGTTAAATTTTACAAAACATTTGTGTGTCAGCATTTCTTCCCCTGCTGGGAGAGGAGGTGGGCATAGAAAAAGAAGTATGGCAAGTAGTTTGACTCTTCTTAAGAGCACAGCTTCCTCTCTAACATTTTCTATTCAGTGAAAATAAAATCATGTTATTTTAAGTCCACATCCTTAGCTGGTGTTTTGTAACATGATCTTATTGATTCTGATGGCTGCTGATGCCAGTTTATTCCAAATGAGGATTGGGTTGTCATCAATAAATCACTTACCTTCCAGATCTCTCTTTTTTTTTTTTTTTTTTAGTTGAACGTTATATTATTCTTTATTTTCATGATAGATATATTTTGAATAAGGTTTCTCCCTGACATTTTCAGCCATGTTCCAGTTTAGAAATCTAATCTAATTTATTTATCTAGACATCTCCCTCGCCCCCCACCTCCCATATCAGTGAAACTTGCAGTCACTTCCAAAGAGTGATTCATTCTGTCCTAAGAAATATTTGGCATGAATGTCTTTCTTCAGAGCTGCCTGTCTTTTTCTGTGGAGGCTGATCCTCTAGGCAAATCACAAAGACAGGAAAAGTCAAGAGACATGAATCCTAGCCTGGGCTTTACAGAGACAGAGAAACACTTAACTGATAAAAGGGATATACCAAGCTCAATCAGATGACTGAAGTTAGTTTGGAGATGAAAAGTGATTACTCCAATACCAACTCACTGAGCCCATTAGACAACATTGGAAAGCTGGAGGTGGTCTTTTTGGAAAAAGATGAATAAGAAGAGAAATGCAAACATTTTTCACCCCTTAAACACATCAGAGCACTCCCTGTGACACCTTCACTAATCCACAGCTGCATTGTGATCGGGCTGTGGAGGGTGTGATAGCTCAAAGTGAGCAGAGATTGGAAAGGGAGTGGATGTGGAGGAATCAAGCAGCACAGCACTAGCACTGAAATGGCACAAGATGAGTTCACCAAGCAGCAGTCAGGGACCTCACACATCTGTTTCTCAGAGCTCAGCAGGTCATCTGCGATTGAGAGAGATTAGCTCAGAAGACATGGAAGATGAAAACTGATGAATTGCCACAAATATGTTAAAGAGAGGTTCCTGGAGAGACAAGCAACTTCATCTGCAGCAGAACTAATGAAGCCTGGCTTTTTAAATATTTTTTTTATGGATTTGTGTCTTGTGGTTACATTCTCTGGTGTGAATACCAATTAAAACTTTTCCTGTGGTTGAAGCAGCCATAATAGCTGTCTCCTGTGTGAATTCTCCAGTGGGTGGAGAGCATGCTGGACCTTGTGATCAGAGAAGGTATAAGTTGATTACACCACTAATGACCTCTCTTCTTTCTGCTCACTTGTCCTACAAAATTAGATATTTAATTCCTTTAAAATTCTGTTGGCATGCTGGGCTGAAACTAGTTAAGTGATTCAGGAGATATTGGGATGTAAATGGAAATGATGAGCAGACCAATGTGCATATTTCTGTACATGCACAAATGCACTGCAGTCTCATAATATTCATTTCACTGTGATCGTCATATGATATGAATGTATATATATGGATTTATGAAACTATCTGCTGGGTAACATTGGCTTGTGAATTAAATAATAAAAGCTGAAACATGCCTTCTACCAAGGTGACATTGTTTACTAAGATAACAGGGAGTGGGGAGTGCCGAAGTGGTTTTGAATCACAGAATCGTCTAGATTGGAAGAGACCTTCAAGATCATCTAGTGCAACCTCTGACCTAACACTAACCAGTCCTCCACTAAACAATATCACAAAGCTCTACATCAAAACGTCTTTTAAAGACCTTCAGGGATGGTGACTCTACCACTTCCATGGGCAGCCCATTCCAATGCCTAACAACCTTTTCAGTAAAGAATTTTTTCCTAATATCCAACCTAAACCTCCCCTGGTGCAACTTTAGCCTGTTCTGCCTCGCCCTGTCACCAGGCACGTAGAAGAATAGACCAATCCCCACCTTGCTACAGCCTCCTTTAAGGTACCTATAGAGAGCAACATCTGAGCCTCCTTTTCTCCAGGCTGAACCCAGCTCCCTCAGCTGCTCCTCATAAGACTTTTTCTCCAGGCGTGCCTCTTGACTTAGTAAGAGTCAGTGCAGGCTAGTGAGTAAGTCACTGCACGGGACAAAGGAAATTCAGAATCTAACTTGATGGGGTAATTTTGGGAAAGCAACTTCAGCTATAAGTTTTTGTGCTTGTAAGAGAAGACTAGTGAACCTTTCCATCTACAGTGGTATCTTCTTCATTAATTTGATAACACACTTTCATTGACTAATACCATTTAAGCAAAGTAATGCTCAATTTTTATGATGGTGATGGTAATTATTATTAATTGTTAGTACTTGTGAGACCAGGTAGAAGCTATTTCAGGTGACAGCACTTTCTTTTTTGGGGAAACAGAAGTCACCTTCAAGAGAAAGTCCAAAGCTCTAATGTAAAAGTTACAAAATCTTAGCAAAATTTGAATGGATTTTCTTAACACTCAGTTCTTATTGGCACTGGAACAAGTGGACCAGTTCTCTGAGCTACTTACTGAACTCCTATTTTTAGTAAATTTTAAGAGTGACAATAAAATAGGAAAGATGGTCTTATATTTAGCACTGTGTTGGCTTCATTTCCTGACTTGGCTACAGCCTTTCTGTGTGAGCTGAAATCTTGTATCATCACCTTGTAAAATTTTTCACTGTCTAATACGGTCTTTGTAAACTACTACTTCCTCTTTTTAGATGTAAAGGTACTAAACCATATATATAGAAGCCTATACATAGATATATATGTATATGTGTATGTATGTATATACATATATATACATATAAATATTAAGAATATTAATGCAGTTCTGGAGCTACTTAATACCTCACAAAGATGGGATAAACAGCTGAATTTAAAAAAAAAAAAAAAAGCTATTTGTGGAATTCTTATTTTGTTCTGGAATTTTAACAAAAGCAAAAAAGCAAGTGTTTTTGTTTGTTTATTTGTTTGTTTGTCGTGTCGTCCCCCCCCCCCCCCCAGTCTTCCCCCAGCTAAACACTTAAACACTACGTAGAACATTTTTGTAAGGGTGATTAGGTGATTATTCCATACTATGCCCAATGGTTATATTAATTAAAATACTACTAAACTGCCTTGCTCCAGAACTATCAGCCCAGATTCATTGTTGTGGATTTTGGCGTAATAGGACTCTCAGAAGAAGACCATTGCTATGATCAAGTCAAAATGGTGATCCCATCTGCTTGCAGTCAGAGCTGGAACATAGAGTAAAACCAACTCTTCCCAGATGTCAGCAGAGAATTACCATATATTCGTGGATCTTATTCTTGAGGAATGTTATGCCAAGAACACCCCCACCTGGTCAAGGAAAGAAATGGAGTCAAAGAAAAATTACTGCATCTAAAATATAGTGAACAAAATCCTAAAGTGCTTATTTTTGGAAAATTACTGTCCATGAATGTTAAAGCATGAATTAAATTCTACAGGTCATGGAAGGAGAAAAGAAAAAAGTTATAATTGATTATTTTAGTTTTGTGACTATTCTTTGGATAATTTGTCACACAATCTGTGTATTTCGTATTGTAGTGTATATAGTCAAGCTAGCTTGCCTGGCCTGATCATCAGTCAGGACTCTACAACACCAGCCTCAGCAAAAACTACTTTCATTTGTTGGTACTGAAGAAAAATTTCTTAAATAAAAAACCCAGGTCTAGATATGGAATTCTTGTATTTATAGGAATTATACCATACTGCACACATTTAGTATTGAATCCTCACATACATCTGTTTATGTTGTTTTTGTGAATTCATGATAAAATCTTATTTCCCAGAACCTAATGAAAAGTAAAATACCCATAAACTGCTTTAATCCTCATTGAAATTCCCTGTGAGTTTTTCAGTGATACTGCAGTGATGCTTGATCAGATCCCATTCAGAAACTAAAGCCAACAATCTATTATATAATTCAACAAATTTAAAAAGTAATGGAAATGAAGCATGAGCCCAGAGTTACAATCTCATGCAGGACTTGGGTAATAATTTTTCTACCATTCTCTTCAAAAGGACTCTTAAGTTACAGCTGGATAAAGCAATAGGTTTTATACATCTTGAGAAATGAGCACAGGCACATTCACTGAAGGGAATTTGTGATTTTTAGCAAATGGATGATTTAGAATTCTTTAATATTATTTATTATTTATTTTTAGCAAGATTTGTACAGTGTTTAGCATTCAATCCGAGCTGCCACCTTCTTACAGCAGTGCATAAAGCACATCAACATGAACTTTTTTCCTACAGTCCCTTTCAACTTCCCAAGAAGAGCAGAAAATCAAATCAAGAAAGCCTATTTTATTTACTGTAGACAATCAACTTATAATCATCCCTAATTAGACTTCCAACAAGATGTTTGGTTCCAGTCCAGAAGTTCTTAATTAGCCTATATAGTCATTGATTTCAAGGGGAGTTTTATCTGAGTCAGGATTTTGAATGAGATCATGAGGAGTGAGCCTGGAGGAAGCAAGTGGAGCCTCACCCCTACACAGGTGTGTGGGTGAAGTTACATGGAGCTTCTCCAGCCCCTGTAAGGAACAGGCTGTTTGTGTAGGGAACAGGCTGTATTTTTACTGAAATTTAGAGGTATTCACGCAGGGCTCAGCGTGCTTCAGAAAAGGAAAAAAAAAATAAATCTCTTTTTCTTTTAAAGGTAGGGAAAAGAAGTTCACAGTGAAGTTCAAGAATAGCCAGGCTTTAGAAATATGAAATGAGAGGCTGAACTTAACACTGAGTTTCTGTGAAAAAATAAAAAATAAAAAAGCACGTGGCAGGAGACAGGGAGGAAAATGCAAGCAGGATGCAAAGAAACTGAGGCTGGATGGAGAATCAGACATGGAACCAGCTGCCTGGGTGGGGACTTTGGGAGGTCTCTGGCCAAAATGCCTGCTCAGGCACAAAAGAGAACTGGTAGGTCTGTAACAGTGCAAGCACTGAAATGAGAAAAGGGAATGAATTTACAGGGAGAGATATATGGGAAGACAAGGACTGAGATATTGCAAAAAGTACAATCCACCCTGCCAAATGTAAAGCCTCCTGGCATGTGGGTAATCAGATTACTTAAGGTAACCACCTCTGTCACGTGGACAAAATAATATACTTTTCTCAAAAGTGATGTATTAATTCTCTGAAACAGATGAAGAAACTTGGACAAAATTTTCTATGTGCATACACAGAATTCCATACAAAACAGATGCTTGGTCTAAAAAGTAATAGCAAAAAAAAAAAAAAAAAAAAAAAAAAAAAAAGAGAGAGATTCCAAACAACTGCAAATGTATTCCTATAAGCAACAATGCCTTTAACCTTAACAAGATACAGGAGCAAAAAAAGTCTTGGAGGAAAACATCCAAGACTTCAACATATTATTTGAAAGATTTAGCACACTGGGTACACATAATAGTACTACACATAATGATGAAGACCTGTAGATGTAAGTGTGTAAGTGTAGCAATCAATAGGTTTGTATTGGCTTTATAATTATTTTCCTATTAAAGCTAAATTAGCTGAGGTATATTTCAGGCATTTGTTATAATCTAAAGTATAGCCAATAATTCTTATCTTATTGAAGAAAAAAAAAAAAGATTGCTTTTTATTGAAAAGGCCATCTGAAAATCTTTATCTATGGAGTTTGTCTCACAGCCAAGTGTCACCAATAAAATGTCTCATGGAGTGCTCACTGCTGCTTTGCAGAACAGAGGGCTATTAAAAGTACCAGGTACTGATCATTTTCTGTCCTGACACACCCTAATACTGGTGTTGCCCTTGGATCATGTCTCACTCCTTTAGGACATGTCAGTTCAGCATCCAGCTGACCTATCCAGCATTCCTGGCATATCTTCAGTCAAGCCTCCTGAGCTGATATCCATAAAAAGCCACTTTAGCTGACAGAAAGGTTACAACACAATACCCTGGTTTTAAATGCCTACTTTTAAAACTATGCTTCATAAAACTTATTTTTGCTTGGGCCACCCAGCTCTGTTGTTCTTTGATGCTGCGAGGAACAATCTTCATTCCAGTCTTGTATCTCTCCCCCTGGATTTTACCAAACAGTCTGAAGGGGAAGAACACACTATTAAAGCCTCTCACAAAATGAATATTAACTCTCACAAGTCACGTATAGGAGAAAAAGTCTGCCTCTGCACTTGTCCCTCTTATGTATTCTGTGCATGCTACAGTTCCTCTCCCATGCAACCCAGGCAGTTTTCTTAGGATTATGTTATTTACATTCTGCCTAGATCTATGTGGATCCATACCTCTCAGCACAAGTGATTTTTACAGATTTACTATACCAGCCGGAGACCAAGGTAGGATTTGATTTTTATTTTTTTATTTTTTTTTCTTGGATGGGATTCACAACAGAGTCTCAGGGGCAGAACATCCCCCAGCTGTCTGAGGTGGAAGGTGCTTTTCACAGCACAATCTCTGCTTAAGACTTTTCAAAGGAGCAGAAAAAAACTGAGAGCTCTGACACATGATCAGGTCATTGAATATTAATGAGTTACCATGCATCAGCTGAACCACAGAAGCTCACTGCATACTTAATCTTAGCCCATTGCTATTGCCACAGATAACATTAAAGAATTACCTTTTTCACTGAGGTCTGGTGTGACTCATTTTATCTGCATTTGTTACAAGCTAAAAGCACTCACAGAGTCAGTTACTGCCACTCAGCTGACATGTGGTAACTCATGAAACTATGGTCACAGGGGATACAGGGAAATGAGTAGTCAGGTTCATCAAAGGTTCTCATGCACTCCTAAAATGTCATGTCAAATGTCAACATGGTAGAAAAAGCACTAGCAAATATCTCCTGACTTGAAAAAAGACATCCTTCAGCTGTCAGGAGAACAATGCAGTGATAAGTTGAGCATGGCTTACATTTTGCCTACACAGTGGCTCTGTTCCTAAGCTCCCTGTCCACCCCAAGAGTTTGTACTTCACCCCAAAAGAGCTCGTTTCTCACCAGAACTCCTTTGCATGGCCACCATGTTCATGACAAGAGGATGTTTGTGGACCAGTGCAGACCCATTTGAGAGGGTTGTCTCTGGTCTTCTCCTATTGATCCTATTGAGTATGCTGTATAGTTTAGCTTTAAAAAATATATTTTCAAGTTTATGTACATATCAATCAAGCATTTCAGATTATTAAGAAAAATGGCCTTTTTGACCTTTATTGTTTGTATTTTTGTTTGCTTCTATGAGTTACTGAAAAAAAAATGTCACATGGGATCTACCTACAAGAAGTGTTTTGCTTTTAAATAATACCAGATAGCTGCAGGGAAAAACAAAAAATATTAGTGGGCAATTGATATTTTGCATGGTCTCAGGAGGCAGAAGCCACTGAACACTTTAAAAATTATACTGCTGAGGTAATCAAGTAAATACATTAAGCCACAGTGGTCATGTGAAACCAATGAACATAAATGCCAGTTCCTGTGGGCCACCAGGTGTTGCAGTCTAAGATCTTTTGGGTTATGGCTTTCAAAGTTTCTTCCTTGAAATACGTGATGTCTGTGCACCTGGACTGTCTCTACACTGATCTCCAAAGTTTCCAGTGATAGGATTTGTTTGTGCTGACACAATATGCAGTGTGGAAATCTCTGCAAGTCCATTCTTCCCTAGGTCCTGTAAAATATAATTCAATGAACAAACAACAACAACAAAACCACAAAACCCACATCTTCTCTTGTTATATATGCACTGCTAGCATTCTGTCAGCCTTACTTGTTTCCCATTAAAATCTCAATTTCATTAACTCTTAATTTCATTAATTCCGCACATACCAAAGTCACTGGAAAAACTCCAGCAAGAGTAGAGTTATGGCAAAGCTAGATTTTCAGAGGAGATAAATAAATTAATAAATAACCCAAAGAATCATTAGCCAAAAATCTTACGTCTTTTTATTATTGGCACCAGAGGGTGTCTGTACTTAGAAACTGAACCACACTGAAGCCCATTCCCTGGGCTCCAAGGCCAACTGGCACGAGTAGACTGTGTCCAGAGCACCAAGCCACTGGTACTCCCAAAGCAGGTCGCCTGCATTCAAGCCACAGCTGGGACAGGCTGTTCTTCGTCGTTTGGAAGCCTCCGACAGACTCAGGCCTAACGATACAGATGATTGAGCTCCGGTGTCCAGATGCATATCCTGACACTTTCCTAACAGGTTATTTTGAAGTTTATTGTCTGCTTCACAGACAACAAAAAAACTGTTGCATTGGTATTTATCCATAGCATAGCTAGGGCAAACCTCTTCATCTGCTAAGGAGAGACAAGAAAAAGCTTTAAACCAGTTACCAAGACAGGGGGTAGCTTTTACACAACTACAACTTCTCTGTAACACCAAGCTTTGATTCACCAAGGTGGAGAGGCTATTTCTACTTTTTAATTAAGATTCACAAGATAAAGAGAAAGTTGCCAAGCTTTTAGTGTTAAATGTAAAGGAAATTGCAAGCCCTAGCAAAAAATAGATGCCGTGAGGCAGAGTGGGTTCCTCATTTATGAATGATAAAAGTGTTCAGCAAAAGTAATGAACGTGAAGAGGAAAATAATAAATGCAAAGAGGGAAACTGCATGGGTCACACAGCGAGGACATGACATTCATTTCTCAGCTCTGCCTGCTCAGAAAGGAGCCATTTGCTGCCGGTTCAGTTAAAAGTTGCCCCCTTCTAACCTCGCAGGAAGTTCTGTGCAGCTTTTCACAGCCCATAATTTCCACGATCCCACAGGGGGGTGGAGGGCTGCAGGGGAGCCCTGTCGCTGATGGGAAAAAGATTAGCACGGCTGGCAAAGACACGGAGCAACACGATAGGGAAGATAACTCAGCAGAGCGTCTACCCCAAAATGACTTTTTTTCCTTTTTTTTTTTTTTTCCTAACAAAATCGCCGGCATGTTGGCCTGACAGCCCCCCGGTTCACTGGGATTAACATCAAGGCTGCGGCGTAGGAGCGGTTCCAGAGTGACCGGAGGGAGAGACAATAGACAAAGCCGCGCTCTTTCATCTCGGGGCTGCCGGAGCAGCGCCCTGACAGGTGATGGATGAGCAGAAACCGACACGGCTTCCCCGCGTCCTCCCCAACACTGCGCGGTTTATGGCCCAGCACACTGCGCCCATTATACCGCCCCTCGCCTCTTCCCGGCCCTCCTCTCGCCCTCCAACCCCCCCATCCCCTCATCCCCTCTCGGAGCCCCCACCCGGAGCGGGGAGGTGCGGGGGGCTGCGGAGCACCAGCACCACCTAGAGCCGGGTGCACTGCGCGCCTGCGGCCGGGCCCAGCGGCATCATCTGGGGCACGGCCCGAGGACTCCGGGGGGGAGGGCGCAAATCCGCCTTTCTCTCTCTCTCTCTCTTTTTTTTTTTTTTTCCTGCCTTTTTTCCCCTTCTGTTTATCTTTTTTCTTTCCGTTTTTCTCTCTCTTTTTTTTTCCCCCATTCTGTTTTTCTTTTCTTTCCTTCTGTTTCTCCCTTTAATTTTCTTTCTTTCCTTCTGTTTTTCTTTATCCTTCTGTTTTTCTTTTTTCTTCTGTTTTTCCCTTTTCTTCTGCTTTTCTTTTTTCTTCCATTTTTTCTTCTTTTTTTTTTTTCCTTTCAGTCTTTTTTTTCCTTCTGTTTTTCTTTTTATCTTTTTTTTTTTTTTTTCCCTTCCTTTTCCTCCCTTCAGTTTTTCTTTTTGTTCTCTTCCTCCTTTTTTTTTTTTTTTTTTTTTTTTTTTTCTTAACTCCTCCCTCTCCCCAAGTGTTTATTTTACGAGTGTTACTGTTTGAGTCTGGGGCTGGGCTGTTGCACAGGGAGGAGGTGGGAGAGAGTCTTACCCCCCCTAACTTGACCCAGGACATCACTGTTCCAGGGCTTTCAGGGACCCTACGGAGGGGACAGCCACAGTCTGGTTGCTACAACCTGAGCAGTGACACAAATGGACAGGTGGTATTCGGGCTTTTGTGTAACCCAAAATGCAAGAGGCAGAAGCAAATTGCTGAGGTCACAGAGAAGCAGCCAAACTCTTGTATCAGGAAGTTGGTGTTGCTCCGTGTGTGTGCCCTCTGTGTGTGTGTGTGTGTGTGTGTGTGCATGTGTGTGGCAGGGACACCCAAGCCTGAAAACCTTTCAGTCATCTGTCTTCCTGGGACTTTGTTGCCATCATGCTTTTTTTTTTGCCTTCATTACATACTTAACCACCAAAAGCACCAAACCCCTGTTAAGCCCTCTCTCAGTTTTGGCACTCCATGTTTTGTGGTCGTAATTACCATCAGATGTAAGCATTGCACAAATGTTATGGAATATATCCCACAAGGCTCCCAGAGGAATATGTTTAGAGAGGAGTGAGAGTACAGGAGGTGGAAGGGAAAAGTGCATTCTTCCTGCCCTGCTGTCCCAGCCTGCTGCTGGGATGGCTGTCCCACCTCCTCACAGGTTTCAGCCCAGGAAGACTGTAGCCTCTGCACATGGTGCTTGTCCAAAAAGATAAAAGCTATCTACCTGTTTGGTGGGTCAAGACCTTTCTAGCTAGCTGCTGCCAAATGAGGAACTATTCCTTAAACTCCTTTGTAGCAGCTTGATTAGCACTCCAGTGATAGGGACGTTTGACTCCTTGATTCAGTCACTTCCCTCCAAATTCTCTGAAGTCTGAGGTGCTTTAAAGTATCTAAAGTCCTCTCGGATCTGTGCTTCAAATTCATACTTACTAAATAAATAAATAATGTAAAAAAAAAAAAAAAAAAAGACTTTTAAAAACCTTGAGCAGCTCAGCAGTAGTGCCACTTTGTAAGCTTACAAAAAATAAAAATCTCTGAGCAGAAAGCAGAAAATTCCCTGCAGTTTAACCTAGATTTTTTTTTAATTCACTTTCTATTATATTTCGGACAATGAGACAAGAAGGATCATGAAGGATTAAATACAAATATTACAAAAATACAATAGTGTAATTATTTGGGCAGGGGAAGAGGCAAGAATAAAATAAAGAATAAGTGATCTTTTAAATGAGCTGAATTTATTCATTTTATGTATTATGTGTATGAAATTTAGAATATTTATATTTGACTTCCTGCAGATAGATATAGAAATATATCCATGGTTTCTTTTTTTTTTTTTTCTTTTTTTTTTTTTTATGTGTCAGCATAAGGGTGTACTTCCCCTGCAGATGCTGTTACTGAGCAGAACCAACTTGTGTGTGTGTGTGCTCTCAAAGGATAAATCAGAGAGTGCTGTGTTTTGCGTTTGGTGTTCACATCCGATGGAGTTGTTGCACCTCTAGATGATGATTCAGAGACATAAAAAGATGGTTGGGGAAGCAATGAGAAACTGTCTGAGCTTGCTCTGGAGAGACCCTGATAGATGTGCCATGTATTTCCCCAGTATTTCCTATGTTATTAGTCAATACACAAAAACTAATACTTCAGCAAAACACAGCAAAAGTGATTAATTTGGAGGCCCTTGAGTCCACAGTGTTGTACAGCTGACAGTTTTATAAATTCAGACTTCACTTGAGCAATGACAAATGCATGCCATTAAGCTGAATAACAATACTATGAGGCTGAACAAAGAAGAAGTAATATAAATGATAGCTAGATGGACTAGAAAAGCAGAAAGATAGAAAGTTGAGGTGAAGTGCTTGGCTTCAAAGGTAAAAAGGTAAACCTTATTATCAGGCTGGTTTGCTTCTTGAGACTGGCAATTTCCTGACCTCAGAAAACGCACAGACCTGATCTCATTAATTTCATGAAGCACTTCACATTGCTGATAAATAAATATTATTTATATCTTGATAGCACATAAATATATATTTTTAACAGCATTGTAATAATTTTGTGTAGCAATGGTACTGTATTAAATTACATAAATTTGAATTTGATATTCAGAAACCCTTAGAAAAATTCAAGCTTTGGTTGGCATTACTTACCAAATGCTATCCTCCTCATTGAATATTCAGCTGCAAGCTGTACAGAGTTATATTTAAAACAAACAAAAAAAAACAAACAAAACAAAACAAACCAAAAATAAATAAATAAAAAAAACCCTTTATTTCTATAACTTGCAATACACAAAACTAGATTGCCTGTAAGGTCCATGTCCCTTCTCAGGCCTTTGATGAAATTTTCACCATGCTATTAGATGATTTCAGTTGATACAAAGGCTCTGTTTTGCTAAATTTAAGGCATCAGCTGGTACTTAAGAAAAAAAAATAAATAATACTTTGTAGAAAGTGAGAGTGGTTCTAATCTAACTGATAAATGGTTTAAACACTTTAAATTTTACTATTAGTGAATAGAGATACTTTTAAGAAAGAAGTAAAGACCTCCAAACTGTACTTAACAGGTTCACCCCCTGAAATGTGTTCATTCCTGATGCTATGATTTTTGGATCCCTAAAAGTAATTTTAATAAGGCTGTAGGGGATGTGGGACACAATTGTTTGCCGGAACATAACAAGAGCTGTTTTGAAAACTGGGCTGTAAACTTTTGCTTTGACATCACAGGTGATCTTAACATTTCCATCAGGCAGAACTTACACTCAGCATAAAGTTACTGGATCTAGTCCAGAGAATTTGGCTTGGATGAATGAACGGAGCTGAACGGAAATCCTGGGAATACCTCTCTTCACTGTGACTTACAGGGTAGACATAGTCAAAATTTTAAATTAAAATTTTACTACTAGCTTTGTCATACATGTGTTTTGTATGATTTTAATGAAACAGTTTACACAGGGTAACTGAGCAATATTAATCCCATTTATACAAGAAACGTTACCGTATTATATAGCATTGTGTCATTAATGTTTTGGTACCTGCTCTGGTAAAATTAACTGTATCACAATATTTTTTTTTTCAAATTGACTTGTTAGTGTGTCCATAAATTATAATGCTTGATCTTTCTATATACATCTCATGTTCATGTTTTGAGACTTCAGCTCACTTGTTCCCTACCATTGTTACTAAAGAAAAACCATTACTATGAGCAATTTTTATACACATATTAATTATGGATTACTGAGATTGCTTAATGAGGTTTTAATTTTCTGTTAAATATTCCTGATAGAGGAAAAAAATCAGTATGTAATTTGAAAAAAACATCATCTCATGATGAAACCAACTTCCAGTAAGTTTTGTTGGAAATATTTGTGAGAAAGCCTTTACAGTTCTGCAAGAAATTATCCTGCATAATGCTAATAAAGAAGAATTAGCTCAGGTTGTTGCTGATACCAGAAAACCTTTCACCCTATCAGGCTACCACACTTGGAAAGTATTATAAGCAACTACTAGGAAAAAGAAAATTAACATGGAGAGAAGTGGAGAGAACATTTGGTTTCCAATTGTTCTTGTGATGCAGTTTGCAATGATCATCCTCAGCTGGGTCCTGACTCAGCCATCTGAGTGAAATCACCTCCAATGGAAGCACCTCTCAACACACAGGCACAAATTTAGTAGGGTTTTCACACAGGCACAAATTTAGTTTTTTTTTGTTGTTGTTGTTGTTTTTTCTTACCACCAGACTTTTGGATTATGCTTTATTATACAACACTGGAACTCCAAGGTTTTAAAAGGGAAGATCACTTTTCTCAAATTTTTCAAAATGAAGTAAGATGCTGCAATACCAAAGTGTCTCACTAACTGATGTTCACATGATGTTCACAGGCAGGAGTCCAGCTGGCTGGAAGGAAGGTAGGCTTTGCTGATTTTTGGCTTAGTTTTCCAGGAGGCTTTTTTTTTTTTTTTTTCCTTTTCTTCTGTTCCTGTTCCTGTTTGAGATGCTCCAGCTCTGGTCAACTTGATACAAATGTTTTCTTCAGGTGAATGTTGATGCAAGTTATATTTTCCTATGATTGTTTCTGTGAGGAATATCATAGAATTATAGAACAGCTTTGGTTGGAAGGGACCTTAAAGATCTCCTAGTTCCAACAGCCATGGGCTCCCTACATCAGGTTACTCAGGACTTCCTTCTAACCTGGTCTTGAATGCCTCCAGGATGGGGCATCTACAACCTCTCTGGGCAACCTGTTCCAGTGCCCCACCACTGAGTGAAGAATTTCCTCCTAATCTCTAATCTAAATCTCCCCTCTTTTAGTTTGTTGTGTTTGCAAAAAAAGCTGCAGCCATTTTGCCCCACCACATGCAAATATCTCATTTGCAAGAGAAGAGAGGGTAAAGGCAACTCACATTTCCTCTTAATCTGAAGACTGGATGTTAAGAAGGTGGGAATGTGTGTCTGATGACCTCAGGCTATGTCTATGCCTGAAAATAAAATGTATGGAAGATCATAGCCTGGTTTACACCCAGGCATGTAAACTCTCTTCCCTCCAAAACCAGGGTTGATTCAGGTAAAATCCTCATTCTCTTGTAGTGAAGTTGCACGTATTTCCCATCCTCTTTCTGTTTAGTTGTTGATGTTTACTCTAATGTTTTTAACTTGAAACTTGAAGAAAAAGATCCATTACATCTGCTCATCGGGCTCTTTAGACAAGCAGTACTATTGGGCATTACAGCTCTTTGTCATATAAATAATGAAACTTCCTGAAGCAAAAGAGCCTTTTTGTATGGCCTGACAAAGACCGGTGACATTTTGATGAAATGATATTCCTGTTTAGGAATTCTGTGCAGTGTACCTGTCCCTTATTTTATTATTCTTACTCTGAGGAGCAGACCACAGAAGGTGTGAGCACACCTATGTCTGCAGCACCTAACAGTTGGACTCAGAGACAATGCATCTGAAATCTTATCTTTGCACATAACTAGTAGAACTAATTTGTGTCACTTGAGGAATGATTTCATATATATATATACATATATATGTATAAAGAATAATGTTCTTTAACCTAATGAAGTCTAAGGGATTTCAAGTTTGCAGAAGGCTGGAGAATAAATTGACATTCAAAATCTTGATCTTTCTGTGATGAAGATTGGGACAATTGAGTTTTATTTTTAACTAGATAACTCTTTATCTGGGCTTTTCTGGTTGGCAAAAGCTGCTTCTTCTGCATCACCTTCTTGCTGACTTCTCTACTCTGATGCATACTGCCCTCTGCACTACTGCAGCAGCACCTCTGAATGCATAAGGATGGGCATTCAGCTCATACCATCCTTCTTACAGATGTGTTCAGAGCTGTCACTAAGCACCCACAGAAAGTATCCACCCATATATAATATAAAGCTTCTTTTATTTTTAACTGGAAGAATATGGAACATCTTAGCAAGTACTCTATGGATAGATATAATTGTGTAATTCAGCCACATGGTGTGCATATATAAATGTTGTAATATAATGTAATATATTGTGGTAGCAATATTTATTTATTTATTTATTGGTCCATTTTAGGTGAATTACAAGATTGCAGTTTCCCTTTTGAAGTACATTTTGTTTCCCTGCTGACTTCTGAGTGCACCATCCTGATCTTGCTTCTCTGTGTTTTCTGTGTGAAATCTGGTTTGCCTTTCCAGTCTGGTTATAATGCTCTGGCATAGCTTGCTTATGGTTTACTCTGGCAAATCAGAGAGCAATCTGTTGTACAAGTCGGTGAGCCGATACTCAACCTGCTGCCAATGCTTACTACAGATAATATCTACAGTAATCCCTGTGTACTACAAATGTTTCACTTACACCCTCCAGTTTCTGTCTTCTCAAACAAGGCACAAGACAAAACAAACAAAAAAACTGCTCTCACAAGCGAAAGTCAACAACCTAAACAATATGGTGAGAAGACTTTATGTCTCTGATGTTGTACAGCCACAGTTAAACCAAAGCTTGAGGTCTTTGCTCAGTCTTCAACTAGTCCTTGCTCAGGTAAGGACCTTATGGTAAGAAGGCACACCAGAGAACCTCAGCTCCTTCTTTAGGTATCACCCACTCTTATATTTTTGTAATAATCCCCTTTTATAGATAGGCAGCCCAAAGATGCCCTTGTACCCTTTCATATATCTACAGGGTAAAAAAAAAAAGACATAGTTTCCTACATTGCCCTCATTACCTTCCCATTATGAATTCAGTAATAATGTGTATAGCTAACATGTAAGCTTTCTTTGCGTAGGCTTTTACCAGGGGGATAATAAATTCTTTTTCTTTGCATTTGAAAAAAAAAAAGGAGTATTTATGTAAGAATTACCTTCTGATGTTATTAAAACTAATGGAATTGCACTAGGATAGAAACGATATGTACAAGAAGAGGCTCAGGCTCCTAAGCCATGTTTACATTGGCATTTGAGTGAGGAAACCCCTTCTCTGAGCTGTACACAGATCATTCTCTATGCAGTATGGTTTATATAAAGATGTATTGTTCCCTGTTCCTACTCACTCAGAGAGCTTTTTGTGTTTTCACTGTTTTTATTCCCTCAAATCTTGCATGCAGCCCATTTTGTCTCCTTTCATCTTACTGCTGCTGTGTCCTGCTTCTTTCTTCGGCCTCTTTGCGGGATGCAGTGGAGTTCAGACTCTCAACCTCTCCTCAGATGAGTGGTGTCTCCCTCTTACAGCAGCCTGCAGCACTGGCCAAAGCACTGAGCATCCCTGGAGAGATCCCAGCACACACACTGACCACAGGCTGGTGAAGTCAGTGGCTCAGCATTTAGCTTGTGTCAGCAGTATCTCACACACCCCCAGTTTTATTCTACAGAAATATATATATAAAAAAGAAGAAAACACAAAACATCTAATATTGTATTAAATGTTGCTTACAAAACATTGTATTTAACAGCTTGTGTTGAAAAGAGAGAAGATATTTCTTCCCCAGGTGAGAACAAGGTGTGATGGGAGAGATAAAGAACAGTTCACGAAATTCAGCTTTTGCCTGGCATGATTTTTTATTAAATCCAGCTTTATTACTATTAAAGCTTTTTTTTGTTATTTTCTTATTTGAACTATAATAGTTATAAAATAATAGTTATCAATAGATAATAGTTATACAGCAGGCATAAGACAGTGAGAGTAGCATTTTACCAATCTTCAATTATACTACACTTCATCTTTATTGAATGATATTAATTATAATTCATGGCTTTTGCAAGCCACTCTTATAGTTAAAGGACACTCAAGTGAAAAACAAAAACAAAACAAAGCAAAACAAAACAAAAACACGAATGTAATGTCTAGCTCCAGTGTACTCACGTAAGCCATGTTAACCCTTTGAATAAATAACCTAGCTTTCTGTAATTATCCCTATTGTATGAATTGATAAACGCAGTCAAAAATGGTGGCTTTCCTAGTGAGAGGAAGATATTCATCTTATCAATTAATTCAATGGAGGCTTTAAAAGTTATTGTTAGAATGCTAGTATTTTATCTTAATGTTCACAAACTTCAGTCAGTTTCCGTGGTAGAGTTTATGTTTCATCAGCTGGCTATATATAATATTATGTAATAAAGTTATACATTTTCCTTAACACAAATGTGTTCATTTAAAGAATAAGTGCAGAAAAGGTGTAACACAAAGCAAATATCTGATGAAGATCCATTTTCTTTCCCCAGCCAACATCTGAGTCTTCTTGGACTGCATTTTTTGGGGGTAAGATTCCCTCCTTGGGGACAGGGTGATGGGGTCAGACTGATGCACGCCAGGACTGAGGCTCAGCACCCTGACCCTATGCAGCTGTATGGCTGGAGCCTCTGCATACAATAGTAGCAGATTTATCTAGACAACATTTCTTCAACCACTTACAGGAAATCAATGTGAGGTACCATCAAAAGCTTTACAAAGGCAAATTACTTGACATTGCTGCTTCTCCTCTGCTACTTCTTCCTCTCTGTTAAGGAAACCACATTTCTTTAACATGGTCTGAAATGGCCCATTATCTAACAGGGCTCTTATTTTCACACCCTGTCCTGATTTTTAAGGACGGCCACTTGCCTTTAGAAGTAATCACATGTAACAAGTCCGTGCTAAGCCAGTTCATTATATACTCTATGGTGAAGTTCATCAGGCCCAGCCTACCACAAGTATTAAATTTAGCTAAGGTTGAGGCACTGAAGCATGAACTTGGTATTTAAGGATATTCCTTCCAGTGTATCTACTACTTGCTATGAGATAATCATGAAAAAATACTAGCTGATAGACAAATAAATGCTTTTTCAGTTTTTTTTTTTTCAGCTGTGTTTTCTCCGATTGGTATTGTCAGTGCTATGCATCATTGGAAACATTGTCTATCTCCTTAGGCTGTTTTAATGCATCCATGTCTTTAATATTTTATGTTGAGAAAGTCTCTTTGTCTAAAAATATCTTCACTAATATCAATCCAGAGTACATTCACGGAAGTAAGTGCAGCAGTACCTGTAGGACAGAAAGAGGCTTTTTAGGTATTCCAAAGGGCTAAATTGTTTTGCAGTACCTCTTGATTTTATTGCCTAGATCTATAGGCTTTTTGTGAAGCCCTAAACGTTTCCAGGTCCCCCTGTCCCTAGTTGTTTGTATTCGTCTTTCACGTTCTGATTTCACTGTTTAAAGGGCAAGGAAAGTTTACTGAATGGAAAGACCTTGGAGTCTACAATATCAAACAGCAGAGTGACCTCAAAGGAAAACATATTTCATTAAAAAGAAAAAAGAGTTTCCTTGCAAATCCAGCTTGTTTTACCCACCCAGATCTGTCTTTTTGCTGCCTCTGTGGTAACACATGTTTTATATGAATCTATATTAAGATGAATTTTAACTTACAAATAACTAGATACAGCTATGCAGTAGGAGGGAATTCCTAAAAGATGATGTAAAGTTTTTTAAGCAGTAAAATTAAAAATAGCACATAAAACCTGACCAGTAGATTTGGATCTGAACCAAGGCAACACATTTGGGAAACATTATCAAGTTTATCAGGGGTAACATATCACAGAAAATCTGCTTCTGTTTATATGCCATTTATTATTCATTTTTGACATTTCCCTTTTTTCTTCAACCTTTTGCAAACCCTAGGCAAATATATGTTAGACTTAACTGAAATGTGAGATAACAGACCAGCCTTTTTATTTCTTTTCCTATAAGACAAAAGCAGATCTGACTAGAAGCAAAAAATAAAATAAAGTAAAATAAAAATCTGTAAAGTACAAGTACAGAAACAAATATGTTGATGGAGTAGCACTGGTAATAAAGGAGAAATCTGTTTCACAATGAAAACCAAGAAAAACTGAAATGTCTAATAAGATGAAACTAAGGGCCAAATTCTGTCCTTCCCTATACTGTCTTGCATTTCCTGATGTATAAATAGAACATTACAGACTGCTTACTCACACGAGCATACCATATTCATTATATATATATATATATATATATATATATTTTTTTTTTATATGACTAGGACATCTGTATTAATAGGGCTATGCCACCCAAAACATTTTTGCCCATGCTTTTCAGAATGTTTGCAGGTCTAAACAGTGCACAGTTGCCAAATCTAATTAAGGGAATAATGCACAAAATTCAAAATTAAAGCAAATTAAATTCTGGTAAATGACCCAATCACTCAGTTTTACTCAGACAAATTCTCACTGATACAGTTGCAACAAATTTTAAACTAGAAATTTTGTCTAAGAGTGAATATAGCCATGACTTTTACTTATTATCTGTCTTCAAAATAAAAGTAATCATTAAACTCAGTTTAAACCTGATCCAAAGTCAGCCAAGATGCATGTAAGCTTTTCTACTGAATGCACTTCATTTAGGTTGGAGAAGACCTATCAGATCATCTTGTCCAACCTTTAACTTAGCACTGCACCATAAATCCACCATTAAACCATGTCGCTAAGCACTACATCTACATATGCTTTGAAGACCTCCAGGGACAGTGAGGACTCAACCACTCCCCTGTTCCAGTACTTTACAACCCTTTCAGTGAAGAAATTTTTCCTAATATCCAAACTAAACCTCCCCTGGTGCAACTAAAGGCCGCTTTCTCTTGTCTTATCACTTGGTGCTTGGGAGAAGAGACTGACCCCTGCCTTGCTATAGCCTCCTTTAAGGTAATTATAGAATGTGGTAAGCTCTCCATAGAGCCTCCTTTTCTCCAGGCTAAACAACCCCAGATGCTCCAACAACTCATAAGTCTTGCTTTTTAGACCCTTCACCAACTTTGTTGCCCTTCTCTGGACACACTCCAGCACCTCAATATCCTTTTTGTCGTGAGGGGCCCAAAACTGAACACGTTATTTAAGGTACAGCCTCACCAGGGCTGAGTACAGAGGGACAACGACCTCTTTAGTCTTGTTGGTCACACTATTCAAAGAATATCCTGACTTGGAAGGAACCCACAAGGATCATTGAGTAACTCCATAATACAAGCCAGGACACTGTTGGCCTTGACCACCCGAGAACACTGCTGGCTCACATTCAGCCAGCTATCGACCAATACCCCCAGGTCCCTTTCCGCTACTGAGTTGCCCATAAGTAATTTGTGACTTTCTTCAGTGGATCCAAATGTAAAATATCAACATGTCTTTGAAAGCAGTTGACATTGCTTTGTTCTGATGTTCAGATCTCTAGCTGAGGTGAGTATTCATTTTTCTATGCAAAACTTCTGGACTGGATTCAGAAGCAGATCTTTACTACATATGTTCTAGAATACACATATATCAGCAAACACTCTTCACATGTCAAAGAAAGAAAACACAATACAGAGCATAAAATAGTGGAGACATTTATTTTAAAATGCAAGTACAATCCCAGAATATAGTAATATAAACATATATTGTTTAATTTTTTTTAATACATGCTGCAGTTTTGAAAGTAGATATATATATATATATATTTAGAATCTATGTAATAAAACTGCTCTGTGATTTTACCAATCATTGCATGCTGTTGCTGATGCAAATGCTTTATTTGAATAGCTATTGAATATTTTCAGTTGAATGGTTATTTATGGTAATAAAAGGGAAGATTTATTTTTAAGATTCTTGTAATTACAGTGTACAAAGACTGCAGATTTACACCCAGATGTTATGAAGGAAATTTTGGATAACTCTCCACTACTGTGGCAAAGCACAAAACTCATGTTTTAGCAAACATAAGTTAACATGTCTTAAAACATAGTATTCAAAGGACATTTGTTCAAAGTGGATACAGATGGAAGAGACCAGAGAGTAAGTCAAAAGGAGTTCCTAGTAACCCAATAAGGTTGAACTGCTGAACCCTGTGGTGGAAATTAGCATTGCTGGTTATGCTGTCAGGTAGCTGAGTGCTACTAGAAAAAAAAGATGATTTATTAGAGCACATGAAGAAAAAGTTACAGCTTGTAGGAATAAAGAGGGTTTTTTCTCTGTATTCAGCTTGTCAATTCAAAGGCTAATGACTTGAACAGACTTTGAATCAGATCCTCAAAAATCAACTAAACCTGTATGAAAACAAAATAATTCATTTTATATTGTTACTTTTGTTTCCAATCTTTCATTATTGCAGAAATCGCAGCACAGGACAGCCAGACAGTGCACTAGGCATTGCTCAAAGCAAAATTTCTGCATAGTGGGAACACTAAGATGAGCAGATGCTTCTCCTTCTGACCAGTGTAAAAGTTGGCATTCCATTCAAACCAGGATCTTGGCCTTTCAGTCCAACGCATGGTCCATAGTGGAGAGACTGAAAGACATTTCTAAAGGGCTTATTCAGTGCATAGGAGCTCCGGAAAGGATGAGGCTCTTCAGCAGTCTGTCTCTCCCCAGTCTTTGGAGGACTGCATAGAGGAGGTCACAGTTTGCTATCTCAGACAAAGCCCAGCGCTGCTTTAAGTGATACCCCTTGAAAGACCAAATTAAAATAAAGGTTCTAACACCTGCCACCATTTTTTCAAGATGTCCGTGGCAGGCTGGACTCAAAAATCTATGCTTCAAATCAGGCAGGCCAAGCTGAGCAAAGCTTAGGAAGAATTTACCTGTTTTAAACACAAGAAAAAATGTATTTTCTATTTTTTTTTTTAATGGATAAAATAATAAATAAATAATAATAAAAATAAATTAATGCCATTAAGAAGAAGGTGAGATGATGTCTTTTTAGCAACTCTGACCATGAATTATTTTCATCCTGCTTTCAAGATCAGGGAGGTAAACGACCCGCCACTGCAGAGTCTAAAATGATATCTTTCATTTTTATGCTTCTTGACCCATGAGGTCAATAAAAGATGTCCCAGAGGAATTATTCCAGCAGAAGTTTCTAATACAATTGTAATACAATTGAACGAACAGCTCAGGAAAAATGAACTTTCCCAACACACACAAACAAAAACCAACAGATTGACTTTCCAAAAAAACTCCTATTTCATGGCCCTTTAATTTTACACAGAAATGGCCCCAAAATTCCTGCATAAAAATAATCTGAATTAAATTGAAGGCTGCATCTTTCAGAACTAAAACTAAAAAATATTTGCTTGTTAGTCTTTTGTTGGTTGATTTTTATTAAATATGACATTTCAAATTGTTCGTAGGGTCAGAGTTAAAGAAAGGACAGTTTGCTTGCTTGTTTAATTCTATTTCGTAAGTATGAAAGAAGTGAGGAATATCAAATTTTCCAATGTGAACAATTCTCAGTAGCTTGGACTATATCAAACTCTACCAAAATTGTGCTGTGTTTTCTCAGTTCTGTTACACCATACCTCTGGATTCAATTTATTTGCATATTTTTATAATTCCTGTGTAGTAAAACTCCATTTTCCATTTGGAAAATACATATAATAAGGAGGACTACTGGTGCTTGTTTGAAAAATAATCTCGTTTCAGAAGTAGTATTTTCCAGCAAATTAATTTAAATTATTTTCCAGATAGCATATATTTGACTGTTTCTATTGACTTCATTTAACCTGTGCTGGATTACATTATTTAAGGACCTGGCCAATTATACCATGAATGGCAAAAAAATAAAGAGCAAAAATATTTGTCTTATTTGGTCTCAATTAAAGTAACTACAATTGTACAACATATATTCAGAATAGTGGGTCTCAATGTCAGTGTGAAACTAGTGAACAAAAGAAATCTTCATTAGGTTTTTAAGCTTTCAGATTTAATAAAGCAAATGTCAGTTTGACAGACTATGTAAAACAAATGTGGCATTCACCTTGAAGTTTTAAAACACAGCTGCGAGGAACTGCATAAGTCAGTAGTTAGAAAGAACTGCATAAGTCACTAGTTAGAAATAATCTTCCACTGTATAAATATTATAGATAGTATTATGAATGTGGGCCTGAGTATGTGTGATCCAAAATTAATCAGAAGAACAAATATGATCTGATATACATAACACAAATCTCCACAAAATCCTTTAATAAGGTTGGCTAGATAACAGAAGTTTTCTTTACCTAAAATAATTTATTTTTATAGAAATGTACTTTGTGGTTTGGTCTTCTATTGGTACATTCAATATCTCAGCAGCTAGGACTATATCTGCTCAGTGAAGTTCATCTAAGAATCCTAATTTAACTCCACTGTAGGGAATCATGTTTGGGAAGGCTTCTATTAAAAAGCCTTTGAGCTATGATGCTGCATGCTATTTAAGCCTGAGTTTCATAGTTAAAATGCTTATAATTAACCACAGCCTTGTGTGCAAAAACAAAACAAAACAAAAGACATGAAAAGGATTATAACCTAAACCAAAGACACAACTAAGAAATGCATAGAAAATTCTGTCAGAAAACAAATAAACAAAAACATATAAACATAACATTTGATTTAGAAATATATCTGAAATTATCAAACTTTAATCTCTGTTGTAAAAATTGTACAAAGTCACTTTTTTCAAAAAACCTTCTCATAAAAAATAACAAACTGTTTAGTTCTTACATCTCTGAATTCACTGGGAAGACTCCATTTACAACAGGGCAGATGGAGGCTGTTTATGGGTGAACTAAGGTGAGCCACCTCGCATTCCCTCACAGGCAGCTTTACACACAATAAGGCTAAGCATCAAGCAGCAGAGGTTGTAGCCTGAGGTGGGCCCTCAGGCAGCAAATGGAGTGGAAACTGAGGCCCCACACAACGCTGTGCTGCTGTCACAGAACGGGAGGTAAGGTTAGTTAAGCCCGTAACCTTCTTAAACCTTGGCATCCTGAAGTTATGCCTGTAAAGAGACAAAGTTCTTCATCTGGGGTAGAATATTTTGCTTACCAAGCCCTCTCCATATGACATGATTTGACTTGGGACATTGCCACATCACACAACCACATGGGAAAGCAATTTCTGAACTGCACAGTGCCTGCATACGTTCCAAGTCTTTGTCCTCTTTTTATTACGTACAACCTAAAACCTGTTGAGGTTGATCATCTACTGCTATCCTCCAACTTCTTTTGTGCATCTAAAGATAGACAATCTTCCACAATTTTCAAGACAGTAGGGAAGTATCTGTTTGCCATTTCACTAAATTAATGGAAATATTATTTAAGTCCTAGGATTGCTCTGAAGCAAATGCAGCACCAGAATAAGAACAATCACATGGGCTGTAATAGCAGTTATGACCAAAGTCACATAAAAATTTTCTGAACTGTAAATTCTTTTAGCAATTTTAGAATTGCAAGAGTAATGACAATAATTTCTTAATACCCAGGTCTGTACATTTGTCACAGTCCAAATATGCAAGACAAGAGTTTGATAATTCCAGCTGGATTCCAAATTGAGATCAGCTGAAAATTCATAATGTATCTTCCTGTTAAACTAGGGATTAGTGCTTGGTTGGTCTGTTTTTTAACTATATACTTATTGATTTTCTATAACACCTACTGCACTGTTCTTTTTAGTTTTAATTTCAAAGCAGTCAAGAGCCAGATCTCTGCAAGATTATCGGGTTATGTCATTGATCTGCACTAGCAGAAGACTCAACTTACTCAGTAATAAGCAAGTTGGGTCAAAGGGCACAACTGAAAAAAACACAAAGAGTATCATTTACACCCATGTCAATCAGAAACAGATCTTTTGCAATCAACTGAGTTACATTTATGTCAAATTGATGCAAAGAAGAATCAGGTTTGCAGAATTTGGATTATTTGGCAGTCAGGAATTCACCTTTATTAGTCTACAGCAGGAAGCACTACAAACTACTAGGTTAAAATATTAAATCTATTAGATGTCTTTTTTTTTTTTTCCTTTTTTCAAACAAACAAGGCTTTATTCACTTACAGATGAATAAAAATTGTGTCACTCTTTCAGTTCACTGGCTTCCATTACATTATCTAATGTGCTTCATGTCCATAGATTCTAGAATTTTGCATCAGATTTCATCTGAGGCAAGAGAATAGTAATTAGTGTCTTACTTTTCAATGAAATAATACATAAATATTTAATAATAATTATTATTAATAATAAATAATAATAAAAAGCCCTCTTAAAAATATCTGAAACCATCAACAAACTTTTCAGATAAGCGAGATTTTATATTTCTTGACTTTTTATGTTCATTGAATCATACACTTCTAATAGTTTTAGAAAACATGTTAATTTTAAAGCATATTCCCAGCTATACAACCACAAAATGTCTTCAGGAAAGATTAAATTTGGGAACTCCAATTTTTGACAGGGATCTGATTGGAAGAATTGCATGGGAAACAGTCCTGAAGAGGACTGTAGGAAAAGATTGTTTTTCATGGATCACCTCATCCAAGCTGAAGAATGGACTATCCTGATGAGCAGAAACCAAGCAAAGGTGGCAGGATGCTTACGTGGATGAACATGGCATTCCTGACTAAACTCAAATATAGAGGTAACATACAAGAAATGGGAACGGGGACAAGTGACCTAGGGAGAATATAAATGCTGTCTGAGCATGCAGGGTTAGGATTAGGAAGACCAAACCCTCTCTGGAGTTAAATCTGGTGAAGGACATGAATAGCAGCAAAAAGGGCTCCTACCAGTGTATCAGGAGCAACAGGAAGGCTACAGAAAATGTGTGCCCACTGCTAAATGGGGTAAGGGACCTAGTGACAAAGAATGCAGTCAAGGAAATCAGTGTTTTCTTTACCTCACTTTTTAATGGTGGGATTTGCCTTCAGGAATCCCAGGCCCCCGAGACCAGACAGAATGTTTCGAGAAAAGACTTACTCTTGCTAGAGAAGGTTCAGGTTAGGGAGCATTTAAACAAATTGGACATACACATACCCATGTGACCTGCTGGGAAGCACAAAGAGTGCTGAGAGCTGGCTAACGTCACTGAAGACTGGATGAAAGCAGGTGTAACTCTTTAATTCAAGCAGGACAAAGAGACTTAAGTTAACTACAGGCTGGTCAGCTTCACCTAAATTGATGTGAATTTGATGCGACAAGTCCTAGAAACCATTTCCAAACATAAAAAAGGACAAGAAATTGCTTGAGAGTAGTCAGCATTGACTGATAATAAGGAAATCATTGAATCATGGAATGGTTTGGGTTGGGTTGGAAGGGACCTAATGCCATCTAATGTCACCGCCCTGTCAAGGTCTGGGACACCCTCCACTAGACCATGTTGGCCAAAGCCCCATCCAATCTGGTCTTGATCACTTCAGGGATGGGGCATCCACAGTTTCTCTGGGCAACCAGCTCCTTAGCACCCTCAGAGTAAAAAATTTCTTCCTTATACCATGTCTGATAAACTTGATAGCCTTCTTTCATGAGATGACTGGCCTGGTGAATGAGGGAAGATCAGTGGATGCTATTTGTCTTTACTTCAGCAGGGTTGTTGACACTACCTCCCATAATATCTTCATAGACAAACTGATGAAATATGGATGAGATCAAAAGACAGAATTATACTGAGAAATAGCTGAACAGCTAGGCTCAAAGGGGTTTTGATTAGTAGCACAAAATCCACCTGGATGCCAGTCACTAGTGGTATACCCCAGTGGCTGATACCGGGGCCACTATTGTTTAACATCTTCATTAATAATCTGGAGGGAGGGACAGCATACACCTACAGGAATTTTGAAGAAGATACAAAACTGGGAGGACTGGTCGATACACCAGATATTTGTGTTGCCAACAAGAATATCATGATGTTCAACAATGAGAGTTGCCAAGTCCTGCACCTGGGGAGCAATAACCCCTTCCACTAGCACAGGTTGGGGGCCAAGTAGCTGCAAAGCAGCTTGTCAGAAAACAAAATAAAACTGAGGCACCTGGTGGACAGGAAGATGGCCATGAATCACCAATGTGTCCTTACAGCAAAAAAGTAAACAGCATCCTGGGTTGAATGAGGAAACCCTGCTCTAGGTGAACCTGCTTTGAGCAGGGGAGTTGGACTAAATCAGAGGTACCTTCAAATTCAGCTACTCTGATTCCATGAAGCCCTTGAATCATATTGTTATTTAAATAGTTTTGTACTTTTGTATTTATTCTTGGTCTTTGAAGACCTGTTTTGCAAACATGGAAACTGAAGGGGAAAAAAAAAAAAAGAAAAAAAGGAGAGAGAGAGACTTGCCTACATCCATATAGTTTTTCTGTAAGGGTTGTAGAGATATTTAAACATGAATGCAGAACTCTATATAGCTAGAAAAAGTTGTAGGATGAAAGAAAGATGCAGTATTTTCCAAATGTTTGCATACATCTACTGGTGCTATAATTTGTAGGAATACATAGATTCCATTAAACTTCCCAAGAAAGATACAGGAGAGGAGGGAAGAGATCATTTCATATACCCTACTTTTTTTAATTCAGAGTAAATGTAAGAACAAGTCATCTTGTATGCTACTTACGTTGCATTTCCAGTTTAAGTTTGGCTGAAATACAACAGAGAAAGCAACACAAAGATGACTTTTTGTTGCTTTGTAAATGTCAGTATACATGGAAAACATTAGATAGCTTATCTGTGGCCTATCACATGCCAGCAAATATAATCTTAGCAACTATGCTTTGTGACAGCCACTTAGTAGTAGCAGAAAGCTTAGAAGTCATAAATTAATTAATAAATACTTCTGAGTTGAGATTAAACCCATTCATTTTTTGCAGCAGCAAATTCTAGTCTTATATCACAACTCTCCCCCCACTTTTTTTTAAAGGCTACTCTGTCCCAAACTAGTCACACATATTTATGCACATTTTGAGGCTTAAATATTTACCATACTACAAAATACGTATTCTTACATAATGATGAACCAAAATAACAAGAAGAACTGATAAAATGGAGATCAATAATTTTGACTATAGAACTTAGTCTATATAATAATATAATATAATTAGAATATACGTATAATAGTTAGATAATAATTAGAATAATTTAGTCTATAGAACTTCTCTTCTGAAAGCAAATCATTTGCTCTTATCTTAAGATTAAATGAATCATCCTCTGGTTATTATTGATTATAAAGGCAGCCTGTGACAGCCACCACAGCCTTGGGTGGCACACACTTCACTAATGTGCAGTTATAAATTCCATGGAAGGGATTCATCTCCTCTTTTTTTTAAAGCTGTATCAACAATTTCCCCTGGACATGATGACAAATGATACTATTTGTCAAAAAATCCAGGAATTGTTTAACTGACTTGAAGTTGTATTGTTCTGGCATGCAAGTGACACATTTTAAATGCTTTTTAAAGAAACTATAAACTGGATACATAAAGGTGAGCCTATTATAACTCCGATTCAAAACTTAAATAAAATCCTTGTCAACTTTTAAATGTTGTCTCTAAATACAGACAGTGCCAATGCTTACTGTACCAAACTTTTTATTATTTCAAACAAACTTCTGTACAAAAACATCACAGCAGGCAAAGAAATTCAGTGGCTTCAGCAAACAGCACATGACAACTTGCAGAATGCTTTAATGTTTACATTTTTATTATACAAGTGACAAATAGCTTTCCTCCAGGCTACTTAAAGACTTCATGGTTTGACAAATAATTGCAGGTAAGCGTCTATTAACTTTAGTTACCAAAACTCAACAGAATGACCTTTAATCCACCTAAATTTATCTAACTGAAAGTGGCTATGAACAAAACAGGATTTTCCCTAATGTACATTTGTAAATGTCCCCCAATTAAAAATGGAGTTTGTAAACAGTGGATTTACTACTATAAAATAGCAGTGTGATCACCGCTTCCAGAAAAAGAAAAACTACTAGCAATTTCTAATTCTGTTCCTGACGACAACATAGTGATCTGCCACAACTGCAGATCTCTGAAATGAACTCTACAGTTGCAGTGGTATCTTGTAACATTACGTGTATAACACTAGCTTCTGTGGGTTCTCATAGGATTTGAGAAACCTCATAGTGGCAGTTCTGCTCAGAAATAAACTCTAAGGCAATTCCTATTCCAAAGAACTTATGATAGTAATACTGTTTAAGGACCAAGTTCAATGACTAAATTTGTAACAGCGCAGCTGAGTTTTAGCAGACCAAATGCATCTTCAAAGTCTTATGGGTAATGTTTCAGAAGCGAAATGCATGAAAATTCCAGTGACAGCACACAAACCCTGATTGATGTACACAAGAATAAACAAATACAAATCTGAATCTGTGCACAAGCACTGGAGTTTTCATACATACATGCAAGCAAAGTACACAATTGAACACATTTTCACAACGTGACCTCTGCAAGAATATGTACAGCAACTGTAGATCACTCAGAAAAGACACTTTAACGGAGCATGAACATTTTGCTGCTTTTGGCAAAATATTTCTATTTCATTTACTGGAAAAATTACTAGAAAGAAAGAACAAACAACTCAGCAAGGAACTCAAGTCCTTGAAGCATCAATCACACCTAGAAAAACAATGAAGAGCAGTCAGCTGAAAAATACCTCTGTGTGGATTCTGAATCAGCTGATGAATATTACTACCCAGGAAATTGATGGAGTGCCTAAGAACAGCTCAGGTCTTGAAACTCCTTTATTTCATCCCTAGTCTGATGTGGGCAATTTGACACTAGGGAATTTTACTGCTACAGAAAAGCATTCAGCTTTATACAGTTTTGTATCAGCAAAAAAATTATTTACCAGGAAGAGCTGTCTCTAACAGATAATGTTTACCATGATATATTTACACTGACAAACTTTTTTCTCAAGTCAAGGCATTAGCATTTTCCCTTACCTTTCTAAATCTAATAAAATTCTGTATAATTTTCAAAATCTAGCAATGGTCTTGAAACACACTTCATGTTTATATTGAATCTGAAAACAGGTATTAATTTCCTCAATGGTGGAAAGGTATAGGCTATATTTATTAGAGGTAAGATGACCTCTTTTGCAATGCATTTTTGGATGTCAGCCAGCAAATAATCCTTAAAATTGGATGTCCACTCATTACAGGAAAGACAATATATTTAATGAGGTTAATGAACATTCAGGTATTCTTTTATTCATACAATTTTACTTTCTCTTTGATTAAATTTCTCCTTTAAAGTTCCTTTTTCTATGGCATCTCTGATATTCCAGTTTATCTGATTTCATTTTGTCTTCATTACTACCTACTTCTCTGGAAGAGAAGGCATTTAAGGATTAAAATACACAGATAAACTGTTGTAGCTGAAGTATCTAAGTAGAAAAGGTATTTTAAAAGTCAAAAGATAAAGGCTAGCATAAAAACTTAGGCTGCACTATATAAAGTCAGTCAGGTTATGATTACAGATTCATATATTTTAGCAGTGCGAAGAAAATGGTTATGTAAATACACACGAGTATTAACACCAACTGTATTAAATTATGTAAACATACACATCTTCTGTGGTCAATACAAACATCTACTTGTCTCAGGATACTACTGCAGCATAGCTCGGATTTGTTTTGAAGTAGATTCATCATTCAGGTGTTTTGTAGTGAACCTAGAAATTACAAGTTAGAACAGTAAATAAAACAGTAAATACAATAAAACAAACATGGTTAATAAGAGTCTGAAAACTTCATTGGCTTTTTTGGAAGTCAATACAGGTCAATTACACAAAGACCCTTGTATATTCCTTTACTCACTGATCACTGGAATTTAATTACTATTAGTCTGGAGCTCTTTATCTTCTAATTACCCTTTGCAATAAATTATTCCTTATTAATAGGTGGAGAAATGTGAATAAATCCTGGCCTCAAGCCAACAATCATAGTTACTTCAGTGTAGCAAGTGTTTTAATTTAAAAGATGGGTCTGCAATCAAATACAGTGCCTGTGATCTGGCAGGAAACTGAAGTCAAATCATGATAGTTCAAGAACAGATCTTGATACTGACTATGACATCTTTTTTTTTTTTTTGGCAGACTTATCTTCTTTTTTTTTTTTTTCTCCAGTTAAAAGCCTCAAAAGAAATATAACAAATAGAAAGCAATATGAAATAGGATAAAAAAATAGGAATCTAGAGGAATCCTAATTAGGATTTAGGAGTCTAGATTGAATTTTGGCAGAACCTAAAAGTTTAAGAAGCTTTTTAAAATGTCTTCTAAACGTGCATCTTATGATGTACCATCACACAGAGAATCTTCTTTCTTTCTTGCTTGCTTGCATTTTAAACCAGCAGTTTATTTTGTGCTGAGTTAAACTATTATGAATATCCTAGGAGGACTGAAAGAGCTTTAGTGTGTTTCTTCCATTTAAGCCCAAACGCATTTGCCACTATGTATGTTTTTGGGGAAATCAATTACCACTCAAGCTCAAAGGACAACCGACACCTGTAGGATTTAAGTCTGTATCAATTTCAATTCAAAAGACATAAGTAAAGATGGAGGTGGTTATGGCTGTAGTTCTCTCTCTATCCTATTCCTCTACAGCTAAAAAATTCAACACAGCTGTGAAAGATTTGTTACTATGATGCCTTTCTCAGTTTCAGAGAGGTCAGATCATCGTGTTTTGCTTTCTGAGAGTGCCTCAAATGCTCAGGTACAATATAGGGATTTAGGTTAGATGTTTTCCTTAAGTTGTACCATTTAGCAACATTAAAATAAAATAATTCACTAGATCGCAAGGAAAGAGAAAAGGGAAGTAACGATGACCCGAGAAACAGAAATTTTGTTCTACACAATTCTATTCTAATTCTTTCATTCTAAGTGTTCTAACTACTGAGATATTTTATATAAGAAATCTTTCTCTAGCTGTGCCTTAAAATAAAGCTCAAACTATCTACTCCAACTGACGGTAGATGTAGATCAGTGCTCTAAATTGCAACTTTCCTGAAATTTGCAGTCTCTTTCCTGTCCCTTCCTCTACTGTTCTCTATTACTGTCTCTGCACAGGCTGCTGTGGTTATTGCAAACAGCTTTGAGGAACCTAGCTCTTCATTTCTAGCAGTCACTTCAGCTCTGAAGTTGGCTTTAGAAAGTGCTTGTTGAAGCACCATACCATTCCAGTTTTTAATACAGTTCTAGACAATTTGTTGGAGATGTCTCAAGAAGATTGTGGTAGAGCGAGCAATTAATATTCACGTCACCTAACTTTACTTATATAAAAGTCATTTATCTAATTTGAGATTTCTGATCATGCTTGTAAGCAACAGAAACAGAGAAGTAGACAAATGCTCATTTTTTTCCCACTGAATATTAACTGAGCATAGAAAACATGCTTAGCTATATTGTTTACTTTTTAGATAGCTAATTTTTAGGCAATTGAATGAACTTCTACTTAAGTATCACTGATGTAGGACATTACAACTTCCAGTATTAATTGTTATTGACTATCAAAGTGAAATGAAATTGAAAGAAATTAATATTACTTAAGAAAATCCCAGGTGATGAATGCATACCTGAAAAGACAGTTTTCTTAACAAAACAAACTTCTAGGGTGAAAAGTCTTAAATATGAAGAAATTGGGAGAAAAAAAAAAAAAAGAAAAAGAGGAATTTGTTAATTTGTTAAGGCTGAATCAAACAATTAATCGATACATACCTGAGAGCATTCAGAAGTCCTTCCACAGTGTCAGGTGGCTGTTCCTTTAAAACTTTTATGCATCCCTTCATCTGGGAACAGAAGCATGCCACTATTGAACAATAATATATGAATTGCACTAGCTGAAAGCAAGGAAAAATTTCACGAAAGATAGGCAGTTTTTTTTTTTTTCCTACTGAGTGTTAAAGCTGCTTTATAGGACACAATAAAAAGTGCAACTTATTTTAAATTAGAGAAAACACCTACTTTAGTAAGTAGCTGTTGATACTAAATTATAAATCAAAAACGTTTATTTTAACTCACACAATTTCTCCAATTCCAACTGGAAAAAGAGTTCAAGAATAGCTGATATAAGCTAAAAAAAAATCAAAGAGATTGAGAGAGAGTTCCATATCACTGCTGTTAGGAACTATCAAAAGAGATGTTTTAACTTTGACTTTTATTTTTATACTTTCACACAAAGAAGTAATTTTCAGTATTTCATTTATAGTTGTAAATGGCAATAGCTTATGGTTTGTTTCATAACTAGTGGTTTCTAACTTCATCTGAGATGAGAAGTCTCTGGTGTTGACTTTAAACATGATAGTGAAAGAACATCTGCCTTGGAGACTGTAATAATCAGGCTAAAAATACTGTCCAAATTTACAAAAGATAATAAAGCAGAGAAAGAAGACACAGAACTTATCTGACCCAAAATACAGACTCCTTATGTAGTTCATAGAGAGAAACAGTAAATTCCTCCAACCTATTCAAAATATAATTTCAGATGTAGTGAATGGTGCTCTGGAAATACGTATTTCTTCCCATTGCTATGTAGATATCCATTAGCTATTCAGAAGTCAGTCTAGGTAAAATCAATCTTATTTAAAGTAACAGATAAAGACATGGCACAGCCAAGATGTGATCTTTTTCCAAGTCACATTACAGTGCTAAATCTACAAGCCATTATTTTCTTTGTAGCTATAGAGCAACTCTGCCTTATTACGGAAGTGGATGATTAACTGAAGTCAGGATCCATGTATTTGCCAATAAAAATTACTTGGAAAATGTGACTCAGCCTCCTGTACAAAGACCGGTCTAACAATTTCTGATCACTGTTCAGTTGGCTTATTTCTACCTGTAACATAAAACTAGCAATGCAAACACCAAATCAGATGAAATTCTCACGGTAGCAGCACATGTATTGTTAAGTGACAAAGTTACTTCTCCTGAACCAGAGAAACTCTGCAATACAGTATGAAGTACACATTCAGATGTCCCATCAGATCAGACAAACTCAAAAAGGATAAAAATTCAAAGCATTCATTTCCATTTTTGTCAGCCTCAGAATCCTTAAAACAATCAAAAAAATAGAAGCTCTTAGGGTGTCTAAGCTAGGTGCCTATCAGTAACAGCTTGAAATACAACTCTGTGGTATCCAGCCTTGAGAGAGTAACAGAAAGGTAATTTGTTCCATTGTCCCTAAACTCTTCAAATGGCTCCAAAGAAATGACTAGCTTGGAGAGTAGCATTGTTTTTTTTAGTATGCATCACCTGAAATACAACAGGATTTTTATTTTTTTTTTTAAGAAGAATCTCTAAACTAATTAAGCAAATTAATAGTTGAGATCATATACTAATTTTTTAAAAAGTTGTACATTTAACAAAATTAACAACTTAACAAAAGTTGTACTGAGTTGTACATTTCCTGCCTCCCATTTATGCTGACTATCCTGTAAGATTACAGGGTTTTAGGATAAATGTGATAAACAAAGTATGCACACTGTATATTTGGTCCTGTGAAAATTTCCACTTGTGTATTCTTTGAAGGCAAGAGACCAAATTAGAAGTCAGGAAGTCTGAATTTAATTCCCAGACCTTATCTGCTGCATGACTTTGAGCAAATCAATTCACCTCTTTGTGAAATCCCTTTCCCTCTGTTAATCAGAGTCAAAGAGATCCAGTAAAATACTGGTATCCACAAATAAAAAATGCTAACAAAGACTCAGTGTCATGGAGTACAAAAACATGTATGTATGTATATATATATTTTTTTTTCTTCCTTTGAAGTAGACTGTCTTGTAAAGGGAAAGATTTAGCTTTTTTCATGAATTACAGATTATTTCTTCTGAAAGATGTAGTTCATGAGATTTAGGCTTGTAAAAACATGTAGCACCAATAGAGCACTTTTTTGTATGTGCTTGCGATATCTCAGATAAAAAAAAAAAACACTTTGATTTTGCTGTGACTGTTCATGCCAAAACTAGAACTGAAGGCTCATTATCAACATTACAACAGTAGCATTTCAGTTCTGTTACTTTAGATCACAGACAAAGCAGAGACAATGTAGAATATCTGCCTATTTACAACAGAGCTACAGCCAAGGATAAGCATTTTATTATAAAGAGATTACATGATTAATAAAAAATTATGACCACAGAACTCATTCAAGGCTAGCTATAATACAAAATTATTTTGGTGTGACTCTACAGTTGGTAGAAAAGCGGAGCTAACAAAGACAAATAGGAATCTGTGTCTGAGAGAAAATACCTTATTTTAATTTCAAACAATCTGATATGAAAGTACGCAGGTAGCATAAATTTTAAGTTTCGCCATTCAAAAGTAATTAAAATGATTTATACAAAGTCGTCTGCAAACTAGTTTTCAAACCTATGGAATATTAGAAAAAGTAATTCTTACATCAATCTTTGATGTCTTTGAGAAAGCTCCCACAGGATGAACATGATCATACAGAATAATAACTCCCACCATTACACGCATGCAGAACATAAGAGTCTCTTCACTGGTGAATCTACTCCTGTACTCTCTGAAAAACAGAACAAAAGAAACAGCAAGTCTTGAATTTTTTTAGCTTGATAGCTTTCCAAACTAGACTATGAATGTGTGAAACCTTAACATTGTACTTAAATGTAGTACAAGAAGAAGAATTTTAGCAAAATTTTAAAGATCTTTAAATTGCATAAGTCCATGTCAATTTAGAAAGAAGTTCAGAAAGCAAAGAGATACGGAAATCTGTCCTATTGACTCTTCACAGTTCAGATACTCACTTCTGTGAAGCCATCAACTTAGACATTTTGCTGAAGAACTTCCATAGTTAATGAAAATATGATGGACAAAAATTCTGCTTCCGTTTAGTCTTAGCAATGCAACATATTTGGACCTCAAATGAAACCTACTCTTTTTGCTTTCTTTGAAACAACTAATGTTTAGGTGGGATCTAATTTTAGCAGCTAGGAAGCTTAGGGCTTCACCTAGGTGAATCATTTGCTCTCTTCTAAGTACATAGGCAATTTCAACAACCCAGGTTCAGTAAACATCTAAAATGTAGAGGCACACTATATGGGACTTGACTGAACTCATTCCAAAGAGATTTTCTGTGACTTTTGAACAGAAAAATAGGAGTATGGATAGCACAGTTAAGTCAGTCCCTAACAGCTCCAATACCTGAAATCATCACAAAGAAATAAAGAATTAACTACAGTAGAGAAAACCAGAAAGTCTGAAAAATACTAATCACTGCTATTTTTCCAACAAGTATTATTCTGAATAGATAATACACATACATCTACTGTCATTCATTGGCTTTCAATATAAAAAAATACTTAAATATTAAAAACACCAAAAGCTTTACTTGTACTATTTCTCAGTTTACAATGACTTTAGATTTTATTCTTCAGTTTACAACTACTATTAACACAGCATCATAACATGACCTGATTTAAAGGCTTCAGACATTTACATGTGAAAATATTTGATTATCCCACAATTAGAACCAAGAACTGGATAATAAAGTCAATTTTCTTTTTCTAACTCTTTACTTACTGTTATTCTAATTTTGGCAAAAAAATGAGCTAACACATAAGGTTGTGTGTTAATACAATGATGCATTTTAAGATGTCCAAGTATTGTGAGATGAGCCCCACCTCCTACATACACTTCTCTAGAATCTTCATAAACAATCACAATAACCTCGGGCATTCTACCCTTTATATACCATTATGAGCAAACAATTCAAAGAAGACAACTGTGAATCTATCTTGTATGTGTTTTTCACTCAGAGAACACCTGTAACCTAAAAAATACTTGGCCAAAAGCACAGCTAAACAATAGTAACTCCACTGGCTATAATAACGCAAATAAATAAGAAAGCAACTATACAGTTTCCATACAATTGAACTTTCTCATATCCAGAATAAGATGGATGCATCCAGGAAAGACCTATTCAAATTATCTTCAAAATAGTCCCTGTGTATCACCCGCAAAAATGCCACTTGGAAGAGCCAAAACCTGTCCTGCTAATAATTTAGCAGAATGGGCAATCAAGAGACGGCAGTTGGCATATGACTCCAGTTAGACAAGACACAGATATTGAAACCTATGCACTTAAATTACACTTGTATGTTAACCTTTGTTGTAATACCATGTAATCCCAACCTAACAAAATTCAACGCTGATTGATGAAAAATATCCTAAGATGGTTAAAATAGGAGGCAAAGCTTTCTGAAACAGATAATGCTTTTTATACCAATATGATAACACGATAAAAATATTGAAAAACAAGATTTAAGGTAAAACTTACGGTGTTTCCAACATGACTTTACATACACTAGCCATAGTACTTAGACAGTCCGTTGTATTTTCAATTGGCAATGTTTTGTTCTAGAAGGGTTAAAAATAGACATTGTTCAGTAAATTGTCTTGTAAAATTAAAATTAAGAATGTCTATGCATTTCTCCCATTTCTCCCCCATTACCTACTTCTGATACAAAGTGTGTAGTTGCATTACTGAGTGTTTTCAGCATTGGTGTGGCTTCAGCATAAAACAGGGACATCCTATTGGCCATTTCATTGTTTACTTCATTCTCAATGTCTAGCTGATAAAAACACGAGGAAAAATAGTTAGTAAAACTCTTAAAAATTTTGGCAGTAGCAGGATGCTCATATCAGCAAGCAGATTGTTGCATGAACAGTTCCAGCCTAATCACTGCTGATTAACTCTCACTGTGAGGGACAGAACATGACAGCTAGCTAATCAGAAGAAAAAATATTACCACAAATGGTGTAAATGTGTGCAAAATAATAAATACATCTGCATGAACAGCAGATCAGCTTTTATTTACTTACATGCATGTTGTTTATTCTGTTACGGCTTATTGTTCGCCTATAATAACTGAAGTCATTCTGAATTGCTGGGTTTCTCATCTTAGGGAAAGACAAATAGGAAATAATCAGTTTCAATTCAAAATATATGGAAAAAAATAGCAAGTACTAAAAGATTTTATTTACCTTAAGTTCATCAAAACGAAGAGTAAAATGTAAGATTTCTGCAAACTCTTTAGCCAGAGCCTGTTCCCGTTCCAGGTGTTGAGTTGGAGTATAAGGTGGGCAAGTCAAGGATTCCAATAAGCTTTGCAGGGCTTTTTCTAAATAAAATAATAGAAGCACAGCTTTTATTCAGTCCATATTATGACAATTTTTACATAGGTATCTAAACATACTTTGTTAAAAAGGAAGGAACCCTTTGAATATGCAGAGCCCAAACAGGAATATTCTTCCTTTCTATTCTAAAGTGAGAAACATTTGTCAAAGACACCTGCCTCTTTAAGCTGTCGTTTCCTCTCCACTTAGCATCAGTGAGCTCCTTTCCCTTACTTCTCCTTTTCCTTATTAACACCCTTTATCTGGGATCCCTATCAAAAATTGTATGGAGAAAGCATTTTTCCTGTATTCAAATATCATGCCCTCTCTCTTTCATCTCACTCAATTAGCCATCAACAGTAGAGAGATTATTCTGGCATCTCAGTTATTAAAAGTGTACTCTTAGGCACTGATAGCAATGAAGTTTAGCTCCTGTGGCTGTAATTACTAGCATTACTCAAAAAGGGTACTCAATTTAGGATGTTGTAGAAGAATTCCCTTGTATTGGTAGCTCTCCCACTTTATAAATACATTATGAATAAGTTTTTTGCGCACTGGCTGTCATCCGGAATCCTAATTTAAAGATTAAGTACATAATTTTTTGAGGAGAACAGGGATGGCAAAATCAGTTTAAAATATGCTCAGGCTTGGATTTTCACCCTGCAAAAGAGTTTATCGATATCCTCCTTTCTCTTATCTCCCTCCTTAAAACAAACAAACAAAAACAAACATAAATTACTATATATTTTACTATATTTAAATATATATATATATATATATATATATATATATATATATATATATATGGTCTTAATTCATTTTAAAACCGCTCTCTTCAAGAATCCAAATTACAAAAAGCAAATTGCATTACTACAATAAAGATCAATGATGTGCTGAACAGTGGGAGGCATCAAACTTCATATTGTTACAATCACACTCTCTGCTTGTCCTCTATTTAGATAACATAGACTTAAGTGACAAGCTAATAAACTGCGATAATTTTGAAATCAAATAAAGATTAAAAGGTATGCCCTGAGAAATGTAATTGAAGGCAAATTTCTGTTGGTATCAAAAAGAAAGAATAACAACCTTTTAAAAGTTTGTGGGAAAAGAAACATTGTCTTTCCTTAAAGTAAGCTGGTAAAACAGATAAAATAACACAAGGCTCACCTAATCTGAGTGAAAACTCATAAAAACGCTTCAGCCTTACAACCAGAGGACATACTGAATTCCACGCTTTTTCTTGCAACTGGATATCATTGGGGTTTTGTATTGCCTGAAATGAAAACATCACACAAAAGAATGATCCATGAGTAATGACCAAAAGGTGGTTTGGAAGTTTTTTAGTACAGTTTTAGAAAGTAAGTATTATAAAAACACAGAATTACAAGAAATTACACTGTACAGGAATAGAAAACTACTAAACAAAAACAAAAGCAGTCAAAAAAACCCCACAACATTCTTTTCCAGCTTCCTTCTTCCTTTTAATTTGATGATTAAAAAAGTATTGTGAAAACATAAGGGAAGACATTTGTATAAGAAGAAACTTTTTTGTTTTCTTTTTAAGTTTTGATGCTTTTGAAATTTTCAACATATTCAGGGTCTTAAGTTCTATAGCTCATAATAGAAGTAAGCATGAGACTGATGCAGGAAAAGAGTTGAGGCAAATTTTAAGTAACAGTTCTGAATTTTACTTCAGGACCAGATTCACAGGAAAAGGCACCTGCAAAGTTGATATAAAATTATAATTTACTGTGTTCCATTATTTCTCTTATACAGAACCATTATTTTCAGCTTTTTTTTCTATTATTTCTGATATCTGAGCATTATTTCTTCCACATTCTTAACTGTTACTTCTGCCATAAGATACATGACATGAGGCATTTGAAACTGTATATCAAAGCGAAAAATAGTCACTAATTTCTAATAGTAAACCCAAAAGAAATTCCAACAGTGGTTTCATCACCTGATGATGTGACATTAGGGCTTACTATGTTACCCATAATCAGTAACATGTTTTCAAAAAACAATTTTAACGAAGATTTTTGTATAGTTCCACAGAACATGCTTAGATATAGAAGAGAAGCAAAGAACACATTGAGTTTTGCTTGATTTTGCTTCCAGAGAACTGTTATTAACATTAATGAACATACATCTCTAATTTCTTGTCCAGCTCCTTTGTAAGCCTGAAGATCTGCAAGCATACTTTCCGAGTCCTGCAAAACTGCACTGATCTGATTCCATACCTCCCTTTCTCCATCTGTGGGCTGTGCATCTAAGAAACATAAAAGCAAAAGGCATAAAGTCAAAAGGTAGCTGCAGTACAAATGGCAAGATTACTCAGTTCTACTTAATTATATTCAACTTGACAATGTGTTAAATGCATTTTTTTAAACACACAACTATACTGCACTGCCACTCTGCTAACATCAAAGTTTTTCCTTTCTTTACACCAAGGAAGGAAAACCAGTACAGTTTTGGTAAGCTCTGGCTCAGAATGTCTCTTCTCAAAAAGCACCATTTTGAAGTGAAGCAGTATCATAAAGCAGTAGTATTAGAAAACAGAATAATGCCTCAGTCTTTTAGTAAAAATGCCTCTCACTCGTGAGCTCCACAACTTGAATCCTCAAGCAAAGGATTGTTCATGTTTCTTGCAGCTTGGGAATAAAATCAAGCCTGAACGGTGCAGTAGAATATTAAACTTCCTCCAGGCTTCCCTAACTGGGCTAACTTTTCTCCTTTTGTAAAAACACAGGTACAGTACTATTAAACATTTTTCCTTTGTATGTCAAAGACCATTCCTGCTACTAAAATAAAACCAGTTTTGACAATGATAAGTTTGATTTTAGGGTGGGAATGGCCTGTAGGCCTTTATATTAAGAGAAATGACATTTTGAAGGAGATTAAAATGCCCACGCTAACAACACGAAATTCAACAAGTGCAAGCAAGGCACGTAGTGATAGGACAAGGGGAGACGATTTTAAATTGAAAGAGGGTAGATTTAGATCAGATAACAAGTTATTCACTCTGGTGGTGAGGCACTGGAACAGGCTGCCCCCTCCTTGGAAGTATTCAAGTCCAGATTGGATAGGGCTTTGGACTGCCTAATCTAATGAAAGATATCCTAGCCCATGGCAGCAGAGGTCGAAACAGATGATCCTTATAAGGGTCCCTTGCAATCCAAACCATTCTACAATTTTAAGATAAATTTTCCAATTCAAATCCCACGTGATGGGATTTTTAAAGCAGTATGATGTCAAGTGATGATGTCAGACCTCAAACATCAATTTGCAAGACAAGGTAGAGATCTTCTCCCTTCTTTTGCTTTGAAACATAAAGTTAACGACACTGATTTGACAGGATGACCTACATTTACAATTGCTGTCAGCAGTTGTAGAAATAATCACAGTGTCCCCGCAGATTTCTACAATGAGACTTTTTTTTTTCTCCCCTAAAGACAGTATTTTGATCTTAATGGAGGAAAAAAAAATACTGTGAAGGTAAATCTTATGTCAACTGTTAAGGGCTACTTGTTTGAATTCAAAGCAGAGATGCATTCAGTTTGAAATTCAATGATTAGGAAGAGCAACTATACACATCTCTACGTTAAAAGGCATTAAAAATACTTTTTCTATTTAGTCTTCTCACTCTCCCTAAGAAATGAGACACAGTTTTTCAGCTGTAAATCAGTACGGGATTCATTTACTCATCCCCCATTAGAAGCAAATGAACCAGTTCAATTTGGAGAGTATGGAAAGGGCAGACACTTCTGAAGACTTTCTCTATGAATTTTCGGGTTAGGATAATTCAGTTAAATATTAAACTGGTACCTTCCTTGTCTCAGCTCACTCCCCGAGACCCTATGGATATCACCTCCTGTAAACATCTTGGAGGGAAGGTAGAACCAAAGGGAAAAGTACCCCAAAGACAAAAATCACAGATGAGACAGTGCTGTTGAACTGAACTCTTAGTGATAGTAAGCTTACAGTGATACTGACTGATTCTTTCCCCGAGCTGCAAGAAATCTCATGTATACACTGTAATGGTTCTCTGACCTTGTGAAAAAGAGGGGAACAAAACAGTAAACATTTATGAGTTTAACAAGGAGGGTGGTACTCTTGCTAAAATGTTACATACCAAATAACAATGAAGTAGGAGGAAGGAAGGAGTCACCTATAAATCAGTATTTGTATTTTAATTGTTAAGTAAAAGTTAATTAGAGTAGTATTACCAGCATAAAAAAGAGAATAAGTAAGCGATTAGTACAAATCACAAGTGTAAAATTTGCATATACAGGTCACCAGAAGCATGGGTTAGTTAGCAAAGTACTTCTATGTTACTTTCACAGTTAATTCACTTTAAAAAGTTTTAACCCCTAATAAAAATTTAAATGCTGTAGACTGCTCAGCATTTTGGAACTTAGGAATGGTCTTTAATAACATCCTTTGTAGTTAATCTTTATCAAATTTTCCTAATTCATCTTTTGGAAGCTGGGGTAAGGGTGAACATTTGAAACCAACTGAGCTATTTTGTATCCCAGCACCTGGGGAAGTAGGACTAGCAGAAAGGTAGATGGATGGAAAAGGGAAGGGAGAGGGAGCAGGCTGCAAAAGCCACAGAGCAATAGGCTTAGCTTGCACTTGCAGAAGCAGTTTGTATTTATGCTGAAAGTGTTTAGCTTAAACACAAAGGCAGGGAGGATGAATCAGGCTTTTTTTTTTTTTAAACATGCATCTTATTTATGAACTGTACGTTACGCAAACGGATGCTCTGATAAAATTATAGTTGTGTTTCAAAAGGGATTTTACTTAAAGATTTTACCAGGTATTTTTGTCAGCTAAAATACCTGTGATCAATCACTGAAAAAGATACAGCTTGCTTCAAACAATAACAACAACAATAATTAAAAGGAATAAAGAATTCTTCATGGTTGAGAGTTTGGCTTTTAAAATTGTTTTTCTATTCCAACAATGCCAAAGCTCATTCCCCTGTACTGTGTGTAAAAATGCCATACATGAATCAAACAGTAACAGCCTGGAACTACTGCTTGGTAGCATCACCTCTTGCATCTTATTACTAGAGATCCAGCACATTCTTAAGCACTTTGAGCAAATTTATAAATAAAATTGTAGCCACAACTAATCCACACAGAATGTAAGCCCTCTCAGTAAGGTACCATGATCACTGAACTTACTGCATTTCAAGTCTAATAGTCTTTAGAGTACCCTCAAGTCTGAGTCTTTACAATTTGCAACTATCTTTCAGAGTGCGCTTTCTTTAGTGAGACAAAACAGGAAACCCTTGCATCTCTCTCTGATAACTGAGTAAATCCTCTTCAATTATTTCAATATACTGTATTTAAGTACAGTGTGGTAAATACTCTGGAGGGAAGGGATGCCATTCAGAGGGACCCTGACAGGCCTGAGAACTGGGCCTGTGTGAACCTCATGAAGTTCAACAAGGCCAAGTGCAAGGTCCTGCACCCGAGCCACAGAAATCTCAAGCACAAATACAGGCTGGGCAGAGAATGGATTGAGAGCAACTCTGAGGAGAAGAACCTGGGGGTGGTGGTTGATGAGAATCTTAACATGAGCTGGAAAGCCAACTGTATCCAGGGCTGTATCAAAAGCAACATGGCCAGCAGGCCATGAGGTTTCACCTCCCTCAACCTGCTCTTGTGAGACCCACCTGGAGCCCTGCATTCAGCTCTGGGGCCCCCAGCACAAGGACACAGACCTACTAGAACAAGTCCAGAGGAGGGCCATGAGGATGGTCCTCATTCCAGAGGGCTGGAATACCCCTCCTATGAGGACAGGCTGAGAGCTGGGGTTGTTTAGCCTGAAGAAGAGAAGGCTCTGGGGAGACCCTACAGTGGCCTTCCAGTACCTAAAGGGGGCTACAGGAAATCTGGGGAGGGACTCTTTGTCAGGGGGTGTAGGGATAGGACAAGGAGCAATGTCTTTAAACGGAAAGAGGGTACATTTATATTAGACATTAGGAGGAAATCCTTCACTCAGAGGGTGGTGAGGCACTGAAACAGGTTGCCCAGAGAAGCTGTGGATTCCCCATCCCTGGAAGTGTTCAAGGCCAGGTTGGATGGGGCTTTGAGCAACCTGATCTGGTGGGAGGTTGGAGCTAGATAATCTTTAAGGTCCATTCATTCTATGATTCAATGAAATTTGTATATTTGTATATACAGATTCTACCAGAAAATTTTCATACAGAAAGCAAAAAAAATAGTTTTGGAGAGAAAAGTTATTCCATTGGCTCCATCACAATTAACCAGAATATGGTAATTCATCCACTCCATGAACAAATTAACCCTTTCATCATTATACAAGCTCTAGTCAATATTTTTGATGGGACTTCAGATTTAAAAAAAAATGAAAGGTGGAAATGATGGAATCTGGACCAAATTCAGTCCATTTGTGGATGCATTATGTATTTCAGGTACTTGGTAGTGTTGCAACGTGGAACCATTTTTTTTTTCCTTAAAATATGTCATTTGTTTCAAAAAAAATCCTAACAATGAAAAGGTACCTACCTCATCCTTCACCATTTATGCATTAGAAAAAGCATAGACACGACTACATATCTAAGACACTAGTTCTCACGGGACAAGATTAAATACAGAAAAATGGTTATGAAGCATTTACCAAGACAAAGTCAAGTGTAACAATATCTCTGCAATTGATTTTTATGAAGAGATAACAAGTCAGTACTAAAAGGAGTACTTCCAATCCGTACACCATTTCTGTATCTGAAATGCAGATGAGAAGCACGGACATTTATTCCACCCTCAAAGTAATTTCAAGCTAAGGGGATTCCCAGTGAGGTTGGATAGTGCTTGCGTTTCATTAAGTGTGCAATTGCATTTGTCACAAAATACCATGGTCAGCTGGCTCTGACAACCTAAAAAATTAATAGTGAGTAAAGCAAGGTGTTTTACAGGCTCTACTTTCACCTTTCCTTGTCCTACCCATAGTTGAATGGGGCCAATAATTCCAGCAGCCACCAAAAGCAAGTCAGAGTGCAGCATATATACATGTATATTACTGCATCCTTCTGAAGTCCTCTTACAGGTCTGTCAGCATGCCAATGATTTTTCCTTTTCCAATCTGGCACATGATTACACAAAAAACTAGCCTATGTACTTGAAAAAGACAAAAAGCCTTGCTTTCAACTACAGTGAATAACGTATTTCAGAGGGTATAACCCTCTAGCAGGTATAGCAGGTGAAACCTGCTATATTCCACACATTAAAAAGAATGGTACCATATAGAAACAGCATCCTACCAATCATTTAAGGCAAAATTCCAGTGTACACTGGCTTTTTGAATTTCATCCTTTCTAAATCAGACAGAACAAAATGAAGCTCTCTAAATTGTTAGTGGCATGACGCTGTGCCAAACTGAGTCTGAGGCTTCCTTGTTTGCTGCTCCCTTCAGTTCTGTGACAGATGCGGAGTGGACAGCCTGAGAAGAGGTGGTGTGACCTCTGAGACTAAACCACAACTTCTTGCCTAGGGCACTCTCTGAAGTGCAGGAGACAAATGTAATCTCCCTCAGGCTGGATACAGATTACATCTCCAGACTTCCTGCCTGCAGAGTAAGGGAATTAATTAATACTCTATTGTGCAAAAAAATGGACAGTTGCTCCATTGCCAGACATGTTCTATTAATAGACAATTTTAATCATGTATGAAAAATTATAACTCAGTACTTCATGGATCGTTCCATGGTGGAGGAGGAACACTGGAAAGTAAGTGTCCTTGATTCTCGGGGGAGGGATCAGATAACAAGTCCACTCAGCTAACATTTAAGAAAAAGGGTTCAGGTTCTTTTAAGGTTCTGAGTTCAAAGAGTTTGGTCTTATAAAAGATATTTATATGTGAGTAGAGGATGGGACTGAAGGTGACACTAGAGACATTTCCTGCCAAAAACCTACAAGCTTTCCAAAGCATGTTATAAAACTCCAGTCTTTTAGGTTCAAAACAAATTGCTGTTACCCCAATCATCAAATTATTTCCGAGAATTCATGAAATAGTTATTTACTTTGCCTGAAGAGTGGGAAGTAGTAATTTGACAAGATTTCTGCAAAAAAGAGCACTCATAAGTTGCTACGGAAAGAGCTTCAAATACTCAGAATTCATTTATCTGTTACTAATTTAAAAAAAGGTGAAGGTCTAAAGAACAGAACAGTTCTTGAAGGGACAAAAACAATTTTAAGAGAACTCACCCTACGTGCTAACAACGAAAGCTTTCATTAGCTGTGAAGACCATAACTCTAAAGATTTGTTGTGTACTCACTCTTCCTAACCAGATTTTTATTTTTTTTTTGAGTTAAGAGCAAAGGAGGAATTAAGACAAAGTGGTATATAATCAATTCAAATACCTATCATTTTGAATACAAATACACAGAGTGTAGAACACTAATTTGCTTTCTGGAATTAAAATACATAAATCTGGGGTTTAATTAAAACATAATTATGTTCTGGAAAAATCATAATTTCTAAGAAAATAAATTTATTTCTGTTGCACAGAACAACTCAACCTTACAACATGTTGCCAAAAATTAAAGGTAGTAAGGGAAACTAGTAAAATAAGTCTACTGACTACTATGCTGACCTTATTGTGCAGTTTCTTAACTGAACTAAGATATCTAGATCTGTTTAATTGCTTGTCGTTCTCTCCAGCATTTCTGTTCTCATTCATGTGACACTGTTAGGGCTCTTCCAACCATGCAGTCATCCAGATTACTCTGATCTCACTGGAAGAATACTTAATAGGAAGTTGAAAGCTGGTAGAATTTTTTGTTTGTTTGTTTTGTTTTGAACAGCTAGTTCCTAGCAGGGTCATTTTCCCACATAGTTATCTGACTTAGTTATATGACTGGTGCAACCATATTTGTACATGTTAATTCTAGCACAAGGATATAAGACTACATGACAAATCATTGGGGATCACCCCTTTGGAGCAGCACAGAGCTAGATCAGCTTAAATTGATTATCAAGTGAATTTAAAACCTTCACATTCTTCTTGTGCTTCCTTTGTATAAGTGCTCATACTACTTTTGACCAACATCAGCACATAAAACCTCTGACTCTGGAGGTATGGAGACAAATCATATTTGTTCTACTCCTGCATAGTAGGAAAAAGCTTTTTTTTTTTTTTTTTTTTCTTCCTAACAATATTTGTATGGCACATTAGATGCATAGCAGGAAGAAGTATGTCACACACCCTCTTTTCAGGTACAATAAATTCCAAATGAAGAACAGCAAAATGTACTATGGAAGGAATATCCAAAAATTCTGTAAACATTTCAGACATGGTGCTGACAGATTTACTTTGAGATTTCAGCTTACTGCTAATGAAAAAGCGCACAAAAACTAAAAAGCAATATCCTGATGCAAAAAAATGGAATACAGTAAACGCATCAACTCAACATACCTCTCATCTAAAAAGGGACATTCTCCAGAGTATTTCCTGTGTTTTTATAATGTTCAGTTATAAATGCAGTTGAACTCAACAGAAACCTCTCTGGGATACTTATACTTGCACAGCAATGTTTTCAAGAAAGTTACTGAACAACAATAACTCCACTAACAATTGAAACTACAGTTTTACCTATTTAACTTTGGTTTAGTCATTTCGCAGTCTAAAGCAGAGATGAACACAGATGTGAGTTTTTCTCTGATGAATCTGTCAGAATAGGTGTGGCACAGTTGGATAAATCCTTGTGGACAGAAAGGGATACTGCATTTCTACAATCCAGCTAATTCGTCCTTTAAGTCTCTTATCTAAGGTCCATGACACTTCTAGATGCAAAATAGCTGGAAGATTAGTAAATATTTAAAGAGCCTGGCAGCTAATCTTTTTTATGCAGTATATTTAAAATTGAATGAAGGACGTCTGTGATAGTCTTATACTATTCATTAGCATAATACAAGTACCCTTGAAACTGCATTTTGGTTGAAGGCTTTATTGACACAGAAAAATAATATTTGCTCTCCTTAAAATAGGTACCTAACCTGTCTGTATTAACCTGAGGATTTGTTTGTATGTGTATATATATAAATATATATACACACATATGTATACGTGTGTGTGTATGAACATTTCTACATATTTTTACATTTATTTGAAAATTACTTTTTACATTTCAATGAAAAGCACAAGCTATTTCACTCTGCAGACTAATACAATTTAGGGGGAGAAAAAAGGAACAAATTGTGTAAGAAAACATTTATCTCTACAGTAACTTTAACTCTGTCTTAGTTTAAATTTAGCGGATCAAAACTTTACCTTCTAACACATACCTACAATGTTCAACAGCTACAGTGACTGGAAAAAACAACTTTTGGAGAAACTAGAAACAAAAATGCTAACTCAGCCTGCAGACACATTAAGTCTTTTGTAGAGAAAGAAAAGAATAGAATTTCTTGCACCTGTCCTGTTCTATAAGGATGCACTACACCACGCTGCCCCTGGCATCCTGCAGTGTCAGGAGCTCACCACACTAAGGGTTTTTCACAGGAGAACTGTAAGTAATGCAGTTCTAGTCTTAAAAATGTGACTAAAATTACCTTTTTGTTATAACATAAAAGATAACATCAAAATATCTGAGACTTCTCAAACTATCAAAATTTGATTCTACATTATATTCTATATTATATGAAACACCTTTCCAAAGCTTTGGAAAAGGCTTTTTTTTTTTTTTTTTTTTTTTTTAAACAAGGAAACTTTTGTAACTGCATTAGGTTCTAATAATACTTCTTACTGCTGACATCAGGTATGTAAGAATAGAAATCCAAGAAAAAAAAACTAAGAGTACTCTAATTATTTGACTTCTCTCCATAAGTTCAATACATATATTGATAGGTTTTTGGCTATGGTGAATGCACTTTTAAATATATGAATTTACAAACAAAACAAATCTTCAACTTTTTGATTATAATCAGAATACAGTCACTTTACAATGGGTTTCTCAATTACAATTACTTCTGCATCTCATAAAACACACGTAACACCAGAACTGTCTACCAGATACCTGGAGACTTCAGTGTATGCTCACGAGTTAACATAGAATCATTTAGTTTATGTTTGAGAATGCATGAGGAACGTCTCTGTACTTTAGCATAGTCCCAACTATCTTGTTCAACAAGGTATCAAAAACTGATGTCAACTCCTGATTGGAACTACAGTGGATGTATCTTTAGCAACTATACCTTAGAGATACAAAGCCGAAGGACTTTTAGAGACCTCTGAATAACCAACTCTAGTGACAACCTTTACCCACTGAACTGAAAACTAAATCCACAGAAAGTCACATAGCCAGCAATATGCAGATTGGCATCTGGCCATTAACTGAGAGCGCTTTAACACCATTCAATAGCTAAGGAGAAAAAAGCGTGCCACTACACACCTCTGTTGTCACATCCCTTCCACAGAACACAGATTTCATTCCATAAAAATCTCCAGGACTTTATTTCAATCTCTAGGTAGCTGTGCCTGACAAGTGTGTGTGTGTGCTTACACCAATCACTTGTACTTCCCTTGGGAGAAGGTGCTTTGGCCCACTTCAGTTCTTGTTGGCAGTGCACTTTTAGAAAGGCAATAAAATAGGTATTTTCCCCTCTCCCTCCTACGAGGCCTCCCACTGCCAGGCCACCTGTTTCCTGCTACGTCTACATTCCTGGTTCATAGGACTTTCTTACAATACAGGACATGATGGGACTGATTAAACCCGAAAGCTCAAAGCAGCTGAAAACCTTTGTAATAGCTTGGCACAGTGCTCTGAAGTTTGATAGTAAAAACTACATGATCTTTTGGATAAAGATTTGACATCTCAGTTTTACAATAAATTTGTCAAATTATATAGACAGAGGTGAAAACGGCATAGATGGCTTGCAGTACCTTTTTTTTCTAAACCCCAACTAACCAATTAACTTTTTCCATAATTTAAAACTGATCCTTCTTAACATAGTAAGATCGAGATGAGAAGATTAAGATACGTACAAAGTTATATGCATACACTCCAGTTCTGATCCAAGAAAGCAAGTTTGAACAATTTCATAAGATTTACATGCGCTTAAATGACTTTTTGAACCAGTGCTTCTGAGTGTGCACACACAGTCTTAGCTCATGTAATTTTTTTCAGAAAAAATACTTTCAGAATAAAATTCAATAAAGCTATTTCAAGGTATTAAATTGATGCCTACTCATCTGGAATTCTCTCAAACTGTTCTTGAAAATGAAGTCATTAAAAAAGTGACTTTTCTCAAAACATTTTTGTTTGTTCTTTAAAGATATTAAGAGACAAAACATTATACACTGTTAGCATTTCAAATAAAAAGCATTTCACATAAGTAATGGAGTAAGATTAAACTCATATTTAAGGACTTGATGACCAGTTTTCAAGACAATGTCTAGAAGTACATGCAGGAAAACTGTAGCCAGCAGAACTGCAATAGCTTTGATTCAGAGACAGATGCAACAAGGAAATTAGAAAGCGAAACACTGTTTGCAAATTGCTAAACATGCAATTAAGAGAGATGCAATCAAGCACATACACTCTGACCACTTCATTACTTCTTAAAAATGGTAATAATCCTGTTAAATCAATCACTGAACCAGGCAAAAACTGTGCCACCTACACTGTTGACATTTTAACAAGATTTTTATTTCCAATATATATTTGCATTCAATGAAGCAACAACAACAACAACATAACTGAATGTTAAAGGAAGCTGAGGTCAAGTTCATTCATATGCAAAAAATGGCTTATAAATCTTCTGAAACTAAGTTGAGGTAAGATTTTACTTGCATGTCTATCATTCTGCCCTCTTCTCTGCTCAGAATGAATTTAAATCACTTTATATGGTTTTATAAATATCAAAAAACAATATTCAACTGAAGTGTAATTTGATTTGCTTGCAAATCCCTTTTGAATTGCTTTATGATGCGTAAGCGCATGCAGTTTATTAGGAAGTAATAAGCGAAGAAGGCAAGCCAGGCAAGAAGCTTTGCTCACTTTCAAAGTCAAGGAAAAAATTTGGCCCCTGATCAAGCTCTGTGCAAGTGAGAACTTTTAAAAGATTTCCCATTTGGTTCCTGAAAAATAGAAAAGGAAGAGAAAAGGAGTCCTGAGTGAACAAATGGTTTTAGAGACAAGGACTTGGACAGACTGGTTGTGCTGGAAAATATACACTGCAAGCAATCAGATTTTAAAAGTTTTTCCTCAGTTTGCTGTAAAGTCAGGGAAAAGATTCTCTCATTGTCTAGTAATTGTTTGAACTTACTTTCAAAATCCAGGAAAAAATGTGGATAGTTTTCAATTTCCCTGGTAAGGACCTTAAGAAGATTACCCATCCCAGCAAACCTAGTAAATGCAACAAAATCGTAAACAGTTATATATGTAAACTTAGAATACTACAACTAAGGGCTTGACACAGTCTGCATCATGTATTAAACATTATGGCAAGTTCTGGACCATGAGAAACATTTTGATGGTCAGTTCAGTGATATTTAAGTGTGGGGACAGAGAGAGTAAGACCTTGGATAAATACACAAATAATTCTGTTCATCAAATTGGAATTTAAACAACAGTATAACATTCCTAAGTACAGACAGATATTTATGAGTTTATTTACTTAGCAGAAGAAACAAACTCAGAACTGTCTATATTTGTAAATCCTCTAAATTGCTGGACTCAGATTGCTAAATAGCATTCAACAGTAAGAAATAAGGTCTTAATCCCTGGTTTGGATTCTTAAGCATAAATTCACACATTATTGCACTAAAATGACTCAATTATTAAAGAAAATAAATTACTATATTAGAAACCTAAAAAGTCTACTTCTTAACTTGTAAGAAATTATGTATTTTTGAAAAAAATACTGAAGTTCAGACTCTACTATTTATCTGTTATTCCTATCTTGTATCAACTCAAAAACATTTACATGTGAAATTATTAAGAAAAATTCACAAAAGGAAAAGTGACCAGTTCTCAAAAAGGCAAGTCTCTATGGAAGACAAGAAGGAAGGAGATTTGAAGATATTTTTTTTTCCCCCCACTGGTACGGTCCTTAGAAAGTTCCATTATTCTAAAACTATGTGAAAGTATAGCTTACTTGGGTAAGCTTAATCATTTTTTCTCAGAAGAGAGGAATTAAACCATGAAAAGCTAGAATAAAGAGAGTCTGCCTGGAGGGATGTAGAAAAATGTAATTTTAGATTTAAAAGTCAGATTGAAAACTGTTTTTTGCCTCAAAGATAAACATTCTCAGTACTCTAAACCATGGCTCTTGAGGCTTACATCTGATGCTCATCTATTTTTCAGTTTAAGACTTTTCCCACTTAAGAAATCAGAACACACACAAAAATGATTCTAAGCATGTACATGGGTAAAACTTCATTTGAGGAGACAAAGATTTTTTCTAAATTTTCCCTCAAGCATTACAGAAGAAAAAGTATCATGAGTTCTAACTGCTTCATGCATATAAAGGATACATTTTTATAGCAGGAAAACCTAGAAAGGTAATGTAAGGCTTGATTTCAAAGCAGTCATAGTCATCCCATAAAACGATATAAATTTAGTCAATAATCCGTTCCGAGTACACAGTTTCATGTAAACCAGGTTTTTGTTACACATGCTTTGCATAAAGTATTTCTTCAAAATTTTCTCTCCAGAACAGATCTAGTGAGCAGACTGTCAAGCCCTTTACAATTAGCATCATCTTGCATACACAATATTGAAACATGAAGAAACATTCTCCATTATTCATAAAGTCATGTCCATTTACATGCAGAAAAAGGAAATACAGTTTTACTTTCACAAGTTCTACACTTTATGAACTGAACCTAAGCTTCTGATTAGCCTAAAAAGGGGAAAAACATGCAAACAGGGCAAACAACTTTACTCAAGACAAGGTTTAATGATGTATAATATAACATCTCATCACACTGAAATATTGCATTTAATAAACATCATTTAAGAGGGACAAGATAATATACGTACAGTTATTTTCCTTTTCAGAACTCAGAAAGAAACAATTTACATTATTAAGAAATACTACCACAATCTAAATTCAGTTTTTATTCTTCACATTCAATTCATTTTAAGCCGTATCTTACCTCATTGCCTTCAATCTTCAGAGAGAATCCAACCATTTCTTCTACTGCCAAAGTTAGCACTGCATCCAAAGACTGTTTTAGTTGATAGCATGCTTCGAACAGCAAGAAAGCTGTTCCCTTTGCCAAAAACTGAAGCTATGAGCCCTTATTTGCATGGAATAGCTTGAAGTCATGTGCCCAATATTTGGTTTCTTATCCTTCTTACAGAACTACAGCACACCAGAGCTGTGGAGATTTCTAAATATTTTTTTCTTGAATGTTTACTACATTTCTTAGCTTGTTTTTCATTCTATTCCCCTCTCCTTCAATCCTCATTTAGAAAATAGGTTCAGCTATTTATGTTATAAGTACTAAACAAGAACTCTCTTGCAAACTTTATACCAGGGTCAAACTGCATTTTGTAGAGGTCTTAAAGGCACTGGTTTGATGTCATCTATTTCCAATACACACAAAACCAAAAAAAGTACGTGATATTACTCAACATCTAGAAGACACGGTTTGTGCGTTTGATAAATATGTGTCATTGTTTATGTTTTGTAATAATTTCTTAGTGTTTTCCTAAAAGCAAAACTAAAAGCAAGATCTACTTCCAAGTAAATTTTCATTTTAATTATAAGTCTTCATTCAATATTAAGTTTTTAACTCCGTATTAGAAGACCAACCTTTACCATAATAGAAGTATTGAGAAGCATATTGTCCTGCCCCAAGCTGAATTATTTTATTCTTTATAGCTTGCTGCTTCCCATGACTTGAATCTTCCAAACTGTCTTTCCCTGGAAACTAATAGTTTTTCAAACCTCAGGAACCAAAAGTCACTTCCAAGATGATTTCTTAATGAGATTTCAAAGATAATTCAATTTCATTAAACTGGAAACCATTTTCCTTTACTTACTGTAAAATCAGTTCAATGTTGAAATACAACTCAATGCACGCATAAAAACATTGCTGTTGCAGTGATCCTAAATGACAGCAGCTTCTCCTTAGTGTCCAAATCCATTAAAAATTCAATTTTTACAGTATGTTTTAAAAATGACATGACGATGATGCTTGCGTTTTCATGTTTCCCACTTTTTCCAAACCATCAAAGCTTATCCGAAGAATATACATAAATATACAGAAAATACTAAGGTATTGTTGACAGTTTAATCCGTATTCGATACTGAACATTTCATTAGTTGCACAAACAAACCATAAAAAAGCAGCAAACAAGAAGGTACACTTAGTATCTTGTGTTTCATATACAACTATTCACTGGTATTTAAAAAGTCTTGAGCTTTGAAATAAAAATAACACAGACTGATTTTCTATTGCATCATCACTTTGTTCCTAAAATTGCATTAATTTAGTTTGGACATTCTCCAGGTTACTATTTATGATGGGTAAAGAAAATCCTTCTCCTACACTAAAGCAATCAATATATTTTTGAATAATGATAAGCAAAACACTCCCCAAAGTGCACTAACTGGGTATTATCAACTGAATTTTGCATGTCAAATGCTAAACAACATGTTACTTAAACTTTCTTAAAAATATTTGTATCTGCTGTTTCATGTCATTATATAATTTTGATGTGTGGAGTTTTTTAATATTTCTAATTGATAACTACAATATTTTATATATTGTTAAGAAGTAATAACTTTATAAAATGTATTTATTCTTCCTTTACAGGACTAATTTACATCAGTATAAGCTCAAAAACATCATTACCACTACACTACGTTGAAGGTAGACAGAGAGAGACAAACATTTAAACACTGTATTAGTGAAAAAAGACATGTTCACCAGCTCAACCCTTTGCTGATCATCAGCGTTCCTTTGCCAAATTTTGTTTTCTAAATCTGCCTGCTTACATAAACACAGTCTAAAAGGCTTCTGTCAAAATGAGCTAGATCAGCAAATACCTACTGCTTAAATTCATTTATATCACCCTAACTAAATGGGGCTGGGAGTGTTCTCATGAGCAGCTCCTCTGGGAGTTTCAGGAGAAACAGAGACTCCCAAGTTCAGAAGCAGCAATGAGTAATTAGGAATGATGACTTCTAATGGTGCATCTACGTTGATAGAGACAGGCATCCAAGTCCACAGTCTGAGGGAACTGTACTGTAGTAACCCTATTATTAAAGTAGTGGAACTGACCTTACTGCCTGAATACTTTACTCTGATTTCAAAACAAAACAAAACAAAACAAAACCTGCAGCATCTGAACCCAAGATGATGTCTCAAATCAAAAGCACAATTCCAAATTACTGTGATATTCACCTGTGAAATCTGTTGAGGTGCTTATAAGGGAACATAGCAGAAGTGCAAGACTTGGAAAATGGTCAGAAAAATATTGAGAGATAAAATCAAAATAAAAATAAAAAAATGCTGATTAAACATCATCACAATTTCTTCATGACAATAACCAACTTTGTTTTCTGAATCACTGTTTTTTTGATTGGGAGAAGAAGGAAGATGTAAAAGATCATTTTCAGCTACATTTTCCTACTCTATTATTAATATTTTTGCTTTTTCTTCTTCTTTGCAATAAGCATATTAACACTTACTCTCTTTATTATTATTTATTCTGTAAGAATTTATGTAAGGCTAACTCCAAGCAAACTGGAATTGCTGCAGTTCTTGGAATCATCCACAGAGTGATGGCACACAGAGAGACTAGAGTACTTACAAACAAGCAAAGAAAAACCAATACCCCACATTCCTTGCCCAGGTGAAGGATAAACAGAAACAAACAAACAAACGAACAAACATAACACAACAAAACTCAACCCCCCAAAACAGATGTAAAAAAGTGAAAAGTGGAATAAGAGAAGAATGTTGCTCAAGGTGAAAGTAATCAAAGATAAAAGAATAATTTCTGCTTTGAACAATTATTTTATTACAGTTCCTAGAAAAACAATGCTTCAAGCCAAGAGCTTTTGCTGTCAACAGACAGGTAGATTGTGGGCACAACTGAAAGCTACAAGAAAGGTGGGGTGTATCAGCAGGAGTTAATAAATGATTTGTAATGACAAATACATTTTTAAATAATCATAAAACGTTAAAAGAGTTGGCCAACAATATGAGAACCTATAGCCCCAAGGAGCAAAGAGCTTGGCTCATGGTTTCACTAAAATCAAAAGGTTAAAAAAAAAAAAAAAAAAGGATTACCTCAGATGAACTTAAAACTTATTTAAAGGGGGATTTTTCAACATGCCAACCCTCACACCTGAACACACTTTGAAGAGAATACCTATGTATTTTCAAAGTGCATAATATTAAAAAGAGACATCATGAAAGAATGAAGACCAGGCAAGAAAACTATTGGGATTCTGACTCACAGGTCACAATAAACAAGAATGGAAGACAATGAAATAATTAGAATAAAATTATGTTTGAAATAAAGGAACTATACAACATCAAGCTGTATACTTGATGCTTCCACCTAAGTATACAGTTTGAATCCAATTCGTTGACTACTGGCATCACATCCACAGATGCTTACACACCCAACAGGGGTTCAATTCCTCCCCTCTCCCAAGAAATAGAGCCTCAATCAGGTAAGCTAAACAGGATTCTAATATCTACCCAACTGATACCTGTTAAAGGTATCCTTCACAGAAACAGAACAGGTTTAGCTAGTTTGTTTCTTCCTTCAAAACAAAACCATTTTTTCCAGGTACAGTTTGACTTAGCGCTTTAGAACTTCAATTTCAAAGGGCATCTGCTTTCAACATTTGTTGATATTACAAGCAAGAACTCTACTGCTGATCCCATACAGTCTTACATACAGAATGAGAAACAGAATTCAGACGAAAAATCAGAAAGAAAAACAAAAACAAAAAACAAAACACGTTGCTCCTCTTAATGCCTTTTAATTAATGCCAATTATTCAACCTTCTGACTATACCGTACATAACATTTCATATTTTGCTCATAGAAAATCCAAAGTATGTGTCTGAAACAACAAGCTGAAACCCAACATATTCTAGTTCTTTGTACAGCAACAGCAAAGATTTTCCACAAAGTGATTTTTATTTTCAAGTTATTTCTTGAGAAAGTTGATAATAGGAATAAGTCTTTGCATGCTAACTTTGTTCTTTATCTATTTTACTTCTCTTTTTAATACTTAAATACCAAAACAGCACATAAAACCTCAGTCAAGCCAGACATAAATCCTATGGTGACTGGATTTCTTGCTGCATATTTGTTAGTGATCTGCTCTGAATGTGTCATTACGAAGGGCATAGCGCATTTTGCTTGCTGAATATATATTTCTAGTTTGAAGGGGGCTGATCTACAAGCTATGAACCTGAATCAGTCTTTATACATATTCCTTTCTGCAATAGGAGTCAGAAATCAAATGATATCTTATAACACTACGCACATTATTAATTTCAATCAAAGAAGTATATTGATACTGTCAGAATTAAGATAGCTGACATACTGAATATAACAATTGCTCAAGATTTGGGGAATTAAAGAAGAAATGTAGACCTTTGAGGGATTAGTTGCTATTAGTTTAAAATACTTCCATTTGTATAATACTGATCATACTTAATATCTCCTTCCAGAAAATAAGAAAATTTACTGACTCATTTGCATTACATTGATATTGTTGACGGAAATAGCAACAATTCTACCAGAAAGAAGAAAAATATTTAAAAAACACTGTAAATAGGCTGGATGGTTATATATATATAGTCTGGTTTTTTTTTTTTTTTTGAATTCAGAAAAGAGTAAGAGAAAAAAATCCAAAATATGGAATATGGGTGAATATGGGTGAGGGTAAAGGAGGAAAGCACAGGTATCATCAAGACAGCATTCTGAGAGATCCCCTAAGCCCAAGAAGGTTTATTGAGCTATGGAGGCATCTGGGTAACAGAACTGGGCATTAGGAGGTTTAATTAACCATTTACCTATACCAGTTCCAGAAGTCGACTAGCAATAAATGTTGTTTCTCAAACACTGAGGAATTTACGAGAAGAAAGGCTATTTTAGACTTTCACTTTTATAGTATCTTTATACTGTATTTGGTATCTGTTGTAAAGATCTGTTTTTCTCTAATACTTTTAATCAGTGACAAAGAAGCAGAAAATATCATTTTAAAATATGCAATAAGATAGAATGGAATAAAAATATTCTGGAAAACAGGATTACAATTCAGAATCATTTTTGATAAACTTGAGATAACATCCAAAAGAAATTCAGTAAATTCTAATGTAATATACTGCAGTAAAGGAGTGAAAATAATAATAATAATAAAAAACCACTAACAATTAACAAAACACAAAAACAAACAAAGTTACAAATGCAGATGGTCTGGAATGAAGAAAGACTGAGGAAAAATTACTTCTTCATTATACTGAACAATAAATTAAACATAAAACTAGAAAGGTGTTAAAACTCCAGATTTTTTCAAAGATTGTGCTTATAGTCAAAGAAAGGGAAGGGGGGCCCATATATTGAAGAATATATTTTCTTCAATGTATTAGTGTAATCTGTAATTAGACAGGAGCTAAAGAAATGGATGAATTCCAGTAACACTTCCTTTTAGCTTCATTATCTTTGTGTCATTTTTTAATTCCTTCTGATATTATTTTATTAACTTTCACTCTTTCCCATTAGGCACTCAATTCATTAGAACTTGCAGAGAAAGCTTGGGATCATAGCATTGCTGCAAAATATCCTGCCTTGAAAATTGTATTCCATTAATAGGCAAGCACATAAGCCGTCATAATGTTGGAAACATGAAGAGATTCATAATTTTACATCATGCCTAATACTTCAAGAAGCACATCCCCTCATAAATCTATTTCCAACTAATATGTTTTATGTACAAAGAATACCAAATAAGTTTTGTGCCCCAATATGAGCTACTAAAAGCCACTAAAACTTTTGTTGGCTACATTAACAAATCTGCTATTTGCCTTATGAGGGAAGAGCACTGCGGATGGTACTGAATTAAAAAATAATCCTTTTAATTAAAAATTGTATTAGATGGTGCAAATGAAAATTGAAATAACATTCTGACCCTGACAGGCTTCTTAGTAATTAATTCAAATCACTACTGGAAGCTGTTATTAATTTAGCAATGAAATTTGCACAATAACTTTTTATTAAGACAGTAAAATTGATGCACAGTAGCGACTTTATATTCTCCTTCTACTTTCCTATAAAATCTATTTTTACTTAATCGACTAATTTTCATGATGGTTAATCACAAGCGCATTTATGACAGCTTAGTCCCTTCATGTTAAAAGATGCACGAGTCTATAGTGGCCCATTATACAAAGAAAACAGAGTATTGTTCGATGATGTGAGCAAATTAAACATATGCACAAAAGTGAACATTGTACAGTTGTTTTGACAACCCTACAATGCTACTCAGTGGATTTCCTGTAAAGGAGACATTTAAAACTCACAGACCAGCCTATAGACATTTGCTCATTCAACATGGCTTCACTCGAGTAGCTACAACACAAGCTCAGGAAGCCTTTTGCTGGTGATGTGGTGCCCTCTGCTGTCTGCATGGGAATCTCAAACCGAGACACGTTTTTGAGTGTTTTTAATTTACCCAACATTGCACAGTACGATACTGTGGAAAGCACAAACTAGAGCTTTTACACAAAGCACATGAAAATTTATGCTCTAAATAAATCAAGTTAATTAATATTTTACTGAAGTGCTTATCCCTTTTATGCCTAAGTAGCTAGCACTAGCACTTCAGATCTAACCATGAGTTTTTATTTGCAGTGAACCATCAGTGCTAACTTCTGCATGAGATGCATGTATGAAACTGAATATTTGCAGGGACTAAAGCTACAGTATCAGCGCGTGAATTTCTCCTCTACCTTTACTTCCTTTTCTAAATAAAGCCAAAGTAAGCTAGATATTATTTTAATAACTAGATTTCAGAACAAGTATCAAAACCATTACATTGTTTTCCCCTTCCTCCAACTGAAACACAAAATTTTGTTTTAAAGTGACTGTAAATTTACATCTAAAATTATGGAAACCATCATTTCTCCTGAAACATTCAGTGGTGTATTATTAGCCAGGCTTAGCAGAGAATGAAATTGGGAGGCTGATGAGCTTTCTGAGCAGGGCATCCCAACCCAGCATATAACGCATGCTACACTGGTCTTTGGCAGCAGTTGTGTTTTCTCTATGTGAACAGAAATACTATTTTTGTTTACAGTTACTCAAGAAGTTTCAATTACTACTCTTTCTTTGGAAGTTAAGAAGCAGATTACAACTTAAAAAAGAAGAAATCTGCTTTTCCTTTGGTAGTCTGACTGAAAAGCAAATACACAGGATGAGATACACTAGCTTAAAAATGCCAATTGAAAATGTAGGTAGGTAGTTAGCTCCAACAGTTTTTTACTGTCTTTGTTGAATACTGCTGTTTGAGGGGCAATTCTAGTTTTACAACTAGAAACTATAGAAAAGACACTGTAATTATGTTTACTGAGAAATTTAGCAAGGTTTATTTTTTAGCTAAAAAGGATGTAAGAATTTTCTATTCACACTTCGAGATGAGATAAATCAAAAGTAATACAACCTTGTAAAGACATCAATCATTACCTCTAACAAAAATTCCAACTATAACTTATTTAAATAGTTCATTTAAAAATAGTTTAGGTACAGATACATAACTCATTAAAAAGGTTAAATTCAGTATATAAGTCATACATGCACACAGATGTAACAACATGTATACATACAGATACTACGCACAAAGTTGCAAATCAGCATATTTAACTGAGAACTGAGAATTAGTTGCTCGTTAAAGGGGAAGAATGCAAATCAAGATTAAATTGTAACAAAATAATGTAAATCAAGATTAAAATAATCTACTGAACCAAAGCCTTCTATTTGTTGACTCAAAGCTATCTAGTCTATGTGTCCAGAGATACAAACTGCTGTACGGCAGTAAAGCACACAGCAGAATGTCTCTGTGATTTCAGCTCTAAGAGTGTCATAAAACTCAGGTTAATTTCAGCTCCATACTTTGAAGAACTCACATCATCTGAGGATGGGGTGAGACAGGTAAAAAACCCTCAATTATTCCCAATTTCATTATAAACAAATATCATGATTGGAAGATATAAATTTCCTGAAAAAAAAAAAGTTTTATTTAGGCAAATCAAAATCAGCATTTTCTTTTAATCTTCAACAGTAAAACGACCAGTCTGTAATAAAGCATTAGAAGATGACAGGAAATTTAATTATGTTTTCTTCTTTCTCCTCAGAGCCAATCAGTATTTTACTTGTAGTTTATTCAACTCACCTATTAATAAAAGTAGTATAGCTGAAAACTTCAGAAAAAAAGTGAGAGATTTAGTAAAAAATGCTCAATTGGGGGTTGATGGGAAGCAATGGAAATTTACTTAGGGAATAAATAGTTAAAAGAACACAGTCAATGACTAAAGGAGTCATAAATCAGTCCTAAACCAGTGTGTTTCCGCAGGGGAAACAATCTCTTCCATCAAATAGATTATTTCTGTCAGATACAAAGTATAAATTTCTATGTATTTAAATTTTCTATCAGATACACCAAGTTATTAGCACTGTCATCTTTACTAAGCAAAGAAAAATCCCTGTGGAAAAAATATACTTCAAGTAGTAAGTGTATAGTGACTGAATAGACTTTTTGCATCTATCTCACCTTTCTGTTATTCCAAAGCAGAATTGTTTGAAGTCTACAAAAGATTCCAGCTAAAACAGGATCTATACTCTGAGAGTGTACCAGTGCTATACTCTCCTCAGTGCCATCCCAGAAAAGGTATTGACTACTTTCAATTAGGTCCTCTTCAACCCAGTTCTTGAAGAATCGGCTTGGTCATGGCTTGCCCAGCCACCCAATCTTTCAACCATAAATGCCAAAAAGAACTCATTGCCTGAAACACCATTATCTTTAACTTACTAACAATTATATTTCACTAGCCTAAAGAATCAATGCAGTAAGACCAAGAATGTTTGATCTTTCAAATCAAGTGAAATATACAAATTAGAAAATCCTTACTTTCTTCTATGAAGTTTAACATTCTGTAATAAATGACTCTGACTTTTTAATACATTTAATCCAGAACCTGCACTGACTATCACGAACTTCATAAAATAGTGATAACAGAAGGTTCTTTGAAAACGTGCTACTATCACCGTATTCTAGACAGGAAGAAAACTACAATATAGAAAAGGATAACTTTATGCTACTTGATTTGTTTTTGCAAAAGACTGTAGTTAAGGCTATTACCCACTAAGTGGCATTATCAACTCAAACATGTAAATTTGACGAAAAATAATCATAGTACAGTTCGTTTTTGCTCCTAGAAACAAATTCATGGAAAACATTTTCTCTGGGTGTTTCATTTTATTTAAGTTTATCCGATCTTTTGACAGAGCTCCAAACAGACAAATATATTAGAAAACCAGCATTACCAGCTTATTCCTCATGCAAATATCTAGCAGAAAAGAAACAAGAACATTTACAAATATCTAGCAGAATAGTCAGGTCAGAAATAAAACTATCATGACAGAGATATTAAACAAACCAAAAACATTACAGTGATATGAGTTCAAATTAGATAGATAAAGGTATCATAAGATATCTAAAAAGTAGCTGGCATTTCAAACTGTTGTGCATCAACAGTTCTAGTGCTTCCTACTGTAAAACGTAAAGGCAACAGAAGTCACACCAGGTGTTTATTTTACTTTAGATGAAATACTTTACTTTAGATGAAAAAAATAAATCTAATACATCAGGTAAACTAATTGACTGTTGATAATTGATTCTAAAAGATATTTAAAAAATACCAACCATTTGAAAGTAAGAACAGTATTTATTACATTTCAGTAATTATTTAAGGGTTAATTTTCAAAATGTTACTTAACAGTAAAAAAAAGAAAATGTAGCTTTCTGAGAAAAGTTTACTGGAGCAAAAGCGTTTAGAAACAATATAAATAGAAGAAAAATGTATTAGATCGAAACTCTCATTTTAAAACAGGTTTATTCTATTCCTATTTTTAGTCCCTCATCTTTTATCACTGTTGGCTTATATGTAGAACTGCAGAAAATAAGAAGAAAAAAAACTAGTGTCACTGTATAAGAGACTAGGAAAATGAAATAAGCAACTACTTCTGTCTCTCTTTACCACTTCAAAGCATGTATTTTAAGCTTGTGAAATGTCCTATACATGTACTCATGTGCACAGATAATGCTAGAAGAATCAAGACATTCTTTTTCCTTTTACTTATTTTTATTTTATTTTATTTTAAAAAGGGGGGGATTTTTTTTCCTCACTAGTCACCGAGGAATTGCATTAGGACATAGTCCTTTTTCCCTACATCCGCCTACGACAAACATTTGCTGCAAGTCAGCGACTCCAAAACCAAATTGTTTACAATTAACTCAAAAAGCCATTTAAAAAATTGTTTCTTTGTTCCAGTTGGAAAGAGAGACAGCCAGATGTGTGGCTTGTTGATCTTGCTCTTTTCTGACCTCTGAGTGTAGGAAGAACTGTAGCTGAGGAAGGAAGTCAGCAAGTTGTGTTAATGAAGGTGAACATTGCGAAAAAAGATGTTTGCATTTTTTATATAAGAAAATATCTTTGAAGCATTTTTTATTTAAAGAAAAAGTGTATTAAAAAGCTTTTCTTTTTGCTAGTGGTGAAATATTAGAAATTTTGTTTCTATAAAAGTCAATAAAGAGTGCAGGTTCTGTTACATTTTAAAAATTCAACCCCTAATTTCAGGAATTTCATAAAGTTTCATCACTGTAAATTAGCAAACACCTCATCATTAACACCTGCTGGGAGACTGTCCTTCTTTGAGAATGCAAAATTCAGGAGAAACATTTAAATTTTGGACTCCAACTGAGTCATACTCTATTATTACAGACAATAATCAGACCTAAAGCTGAGTTCCACATAGAGAGTGCACCCACCTCTTTGTAAAACACATCTGGCAAAACCTCCAAGACAATGAACGATGTTTTCTACAGTACCTTTCTTCATGTTTCTCCCTGAAGCACACGTGTGCTTTATAAATATTCAACAATTAATTAAAGTAATCTGAGTTGAAAACTATTCATTACATGGTTCTATGCACTACACACTGAGATATTTCACTAGCATAATAAAGAACAATCTCTCAAAGACTTCACAGTAACAGACATGAAACATTATCACTTTCTTTCTGAACTTTGAATTATTTTCTAGAAAACGTCTAAAATGTATTCTAAAGTTCTGTGACTACTCTGACCCTCCTTTTAGTCAGTGAAAGTTACCATACTTGAGGTGCTAAGAATGCATTTGCATGTGAAGCAAAAATTTACATCAGAAATTCAGTTTTAGATATTATTTTTGGCACCTAAGCATCAATCCAGACTCATCAGACAGTAAATGAAGATTCCAAACTGTACTATAGGCATCTAACTTGGTTGTCTGAATTGTATTGCTGTCTTCATCTTAACAACTCACACTAGTTTTGGTAGAAAATGATAACGCCTAAGTTTTGTCAACTGGTTACTATTTCAAGAATATACTTACCATCAAAAGACCTGAACGATATCATCACAGTTCATCTTTCAACATATGCTTATTATGTTACTATTTATTTATATTCAAGAGTTGGACTTGATGATCCTTAAGGGTCCCTTCCAACTCAGGATATTCTATGATTCTATGATTTAATTTTTGTTATGTTAATTTTGTTATTTTGGTATATTTTGTTATGTTATTAAACTATTTAATTAATGTTATGTATTCTTTGAAAACAGGAAACTGAAAACTAGTTTACTCTCTTCCCACTCCATGTTCTACTGACCTCTAAGGTCATTTGGAAAATGTTATTAGATCACCATACACATGAATATTCACACAATATACACACAAAAACATTTGTGTGTATTTCAGTTATACAAACGTTTAATCTGATTCTGGAGAATTAGAACAGTATTTCAAGTCATACATTTGGAAACTTTTCTAAGGGATATGGATCATTTTAAAAACAGCGTAAGAGACTCGATCTTCCTCTTTGTGCTAAGAGACGTGGAAAATCTTATCATGCAAGACTTCCAGCACAGCTCAGACAGCTCACAGCTATTACCACAAAGATACAAAGAACTACTTCTGCTGCATTAATATTTAAAAATTCTTTTTGGCTTGCTGTTGTTATATGGTTTTATTTTAAGAAACTTATTTTAGGGAAAAGTGTTTAGATGTTTCTACAGCCCATGTTTTGTCATTGTCTTTTGCCACAGACAATCTTTAAGGTTAATAATGGCATGTTTTGAAAAAAAAAAAAAATCATTATATCTGCAATAGGTTTCTAATAGCAAAAAAATAGGACTTCTTCAGCTAATAAAGAGATTACCAATTTTTTTTTTCCTATCAGTTGTAGCTCCTAGCAAGGGAATTAATAAAAACAATGAACTACATTGTAGTAAAGATTAACCTTCTATGGACTAGATTTAAAGAAAAAAATCCTTCATTCAGTAAATCTCCATTTCTTTATTTTACATTCCTTGTTTCTTATCATTTCCTGTTTCTTCTAACATGTTGGAGTCTTCATTAGCTTTCCTACCATTTTTCCCTTTATTCTTTCTTTTCAGTTTTCCTGTCTCTTAAGATCTCCTTGCCCTGTGCTTCAGTTCATCTCAGTCCCCCTCTACTAGGACGGATAAGACCATGAAGAGCATTCATTTTTGAGACCCTCTCATATCCAGTTCAGTAAACTCTTCTTCAACTAAAAAAAACCAACAATTTAAATTCAAACTTAGGGCCCATTCAATCTTTATAAGATGTAATAGGTATATCATATACATATGTATATATATATGCATATATATATATATATCATATACATAATTCTTATTTTAAATTCCACTTGACTTTAATAGAATAGAATGATGGAAGGCCCTTCAAAGGAAAAAAAAGCGTAAAAACAAAATACACACAGACACTTCACTGATTTAGTCTGTAATCCTTTCAAGCGTCACTTCATTAGCTTACAAGGTAGAAAAGAATAATTACTTACACTGCAGAAGTTAATCAAGGTTAGGATTATAGCCTTCAATCTTAACTAACTTTCCTTCTACCCCTTATATCCACCTCGTCTCTTGGACCTGGGTTTGTTCAACCATTTAGTGAAACAAAACAGGAATACTGCTGGTTTTCAACTACACTGGTTCCACTTTCAGCAGAAACCTTTGTGGTCTTAAATTAATGAATCTAAACTTTCCAAAGTCCTCTGCAAGTGGCTTTGTTTCTTTTGAACAAACATCCACATGATTAGCAAATACTTTTACTTTGATAGACTGCCATTGAGATTCCTGGGGTCACTTGGGAACTGCAAACCTGCTTTGATAAATTGCCAGTCAGACTGCTGCCATGTTGGGCTTGTTTTTTTACTTACAACAAATTGAAGTCTTTGTGGTCACCTGCCTGCAGCATCCCTTGCTGGATGACTCTCACAGCAGCTAACTAATGACAGAATTCACTAAAGCAGGGCCAGCTTCAAGATTCCTCTCCATATTTCATGATTTCCTTCTCTCCTAGAAACCACTGGATAAAAGCTAGCATCTCACAGGGCCTTAATTCCCTTAACAAATTAAGATATTAGTCTCTTTAAGATTTTAAGATTTTAAGTGTTACATGCTGCAACAGCACAGCTCAAATGTCATGTCTGCTTCGCATTTCCCAACAGCCTAGAAAGGGCTGGCAACCAGCAGCGTGTTAGGGTCAGAACCAATAGAACCATTTCCTGCAACTTGTAGCCTTCGGGCTCAGAAATCATAGCATATGGCCAAGTTAGTGTCAGCTAAGTGTTACACTGAGTTTTCCATTCTCATCCTTATAATCTATGTGGTAAATACTAGCAGCCAAATTGGCATGACCTCCAGTATTTCACTATGAGGAAGAAGGCAATCTCCAGGGACAACTGTTGTAATTACATGTACCTATTAAAGCCTTCTAGTTCTATGCTATCACCTTCTACTTCCTCCCCAGATACTGAAGTCTCCAAAGTTCCAAAAGCTGTTCACAAATCCTTCATCTTATTTCTCATGCATCAAATTTGTTCTTGGAGCAGAGTAAGCAAGAGGTTTAAAGACACAGTAAAGCTGATACAACAATTTGTTGCCACAAGTACTGGCACTGATTTCCTTGTGTAAACACCAGTACTTGTTGGATTCCACAGCATGCTGATCCAGAGGCCTAACCTGTCAGAAAACCTTCCAATATGTCTTTAAAATCCTACAGAGTTTCAGCAGCAAATTCCCTAAATCAGCACAAAGATGGATACAGGTGTTGATGCAACAGAAAGGGCAGACAGAACTGAACCACCATATTTTACAGCAACAAGTTAACCAAACTACTTACTCAATCACAAAATTAAATCCTATACATAGTTAGACCATGTAGAGTTGCTAATGCAGTTTCTCTCAGGAAAATAAAAGTTTAGGATAACTGACCTCTTATTCAATCTCAAATAAAAGTGGACTCAATCAACAAAGATAAACACTCTATATACACAGTGAAGTCTAGCATATTGCATTCTTTAGCTTTCTCATAATCAGTGCAAAATTAAGGAGATACTTAACACAAACACTTACTTATGTCTTACCTAGAAATAGAGTGGTTCCAATTCACATTCAAAAATCCGAAGTGTTGATGCTAAACATTCAACGTCCGTCTGTCACGAAAAACATTTAAGATTACACATGGGATCATTGTGCTTTTCCACTTTCAGATTTCAGTTAAAACTTTTTTTGCTTGGAAGCAAATACACCAGATTGTATCAAATGAAAACTGAAAATGAGTCTTTTAAAAGTGAAGTTTGGAGCATCCAAGAAATTTTAAAGTAACTGAATTCAAAAAAATCCCACTGGATTGAAATGGTCAGATATTTAAACTGATTTTTCATCCCATATAATTCTACATTACAAATTAAATTTAATTTTCCTATTAAGCATCGCCAAGATTGCACAGCCGTTCACTGGTACCGATATGTATTGCATTAAGAATGAAAAGAAATAACATTTAAATAATGAAAGGGTAAACACATTTCCAAAACATTATAATAGCTACTTATTACAACAGCTATATTTATTTAAAACAGTGTTTACATTGAAAGAAGTCTGGTGAAACTGATTCTAAGTTCACAAATTAAGTTTCCTGTCTTCTGAAACTTCTAAAATAAAGAATGAAACTGAAATGCTTAACAGTGATAATTTCATTCTCAAAGTGTGTGGGGGAAGCTAAGAGAAATGCAAGTAGACCAACCAGGTCCTTTATAAGAATCCACAGGTAGACTTGTTCTTAAGATATGGCTGTTGTATCACTTCTACAACTCTCTAAGTCAAAGAACTTACAATGATGCATGTTTGCTCCAAGAACAAAGTTAAATCAACTTAAGAGAAATAAATCTCCTAAATAAAATATTGGAAGTGAACTTCTTTTTCAACCATATCCTCAGAATTGCTAATTTGGCTCCACAAACACTCTTCACAAATATTCTGTTTCACTGTTCTCATGACTATGGAGAAACAGAGGTTAAGTCATCAGGTCCATAAATCAGTTCATTTAAGTTTGGGCTCTGAAAATCCCATGGTTTCTGGTGCTGTACTTATAAAGATATGACTAGGAACTGGGCCTAATCTGACTATGAATTTTTATTCATTTAATTTCAAAAAAGTAAGCATGTTTAATCACTTCCTGAAGAGAAATTCTCTTTTGAAAATCAGGGAGTGATATGGCACAGATTTTTTTTTCTAAAAATAAGTCCCTCACTACAAATTGTAACAATTCTTATAAAAGCAGATTGAATTAAATCAGAATGAAACACTAATTTCTCAAGTAGAGCACCCACATAGGGAACTAATTAGGAATAACTCCTCTGAGTAAACAAACCTTTATACCAATTAGTAGCTGGTCAAGTCAGGGAACTCCCTTTCTCTAGGGAAAAAAGTCTATTTTCAGCATCACTTTATTTTGCTGCTGGCTACAAATTCTCTAGTTCTGTAGCAATGGAGGGTGTTTAGAATTTAATTTTGAGACAGTTTTCTGGGAATGTGGTCAAGATTTAAAAAAAAAAAAAAAAAAAAAAGGAGCAGTGGAAGACCTAAATAATTGTGGTATTAGGACTTCAGAAGGGATGAGAACAAATCCTATTTTCCATATAGGCCAATTTTGCCCCAAAGTCTAAACAAAAAAAAAAACACATGTCACAGTAACAGTGAGATGACTCAAAACAAACAGTAGCATAAGTGAAAAAAAGTACATGGGAAGGAGAATTTACAGCTTTTGTTCTATAAGAAAAGAAAACACAAACCCTAGGGCGAGAATATTGTGCCCACATAGCATTTTGAAAGCGTCAGTTAGGTGCAATGGTAAAACTGTATCACAGGACATCATTCAAGGGAGGCTGAGTATTCATTTATTATTTATGACATCTGAATCTGCTAGACAGCTGTTCTGTGCAAGATGAAAAGTACATGAGTTGATTCTTACCTTGCTGAAGATGATTCAGAGCCTTCCTGATAATTAGAGAGAGACTGCAATCTGTGAATTTTAAAATTTTTTTGAAAGAATTGTTATTAATCCAAGCTTTGATTACTAAGTAAAAATCAGAAAAGTTACCAAAACGCCTTCAAAACATTATAGTAATTTCCCATTTTTAAAAAGCTATGATTACTGCTGCAAGGTATCTTCTCTTGTGCATTATGCCCAAAGTAAAAGGTCAATTATCTCATAGTACAGTGCACCAGGATAGTGAACTACTGTTCCCATGGTTAGAATAGCAAGGGAAAGTTCAGACCCAGCTTAGGAAGCTCCTGTAGAGTTAAATTTGACTAGGCTCTCAGCAGCTTTAACTGTCTCTATGGAGAGTTACAAAGAATTGAAGAAAAGGAATTGATAAAACCTTTCAAATGTTTTAACTTCACTACTCGTGGGAAAGAAGCCAAGAGAGAGGCATCAGAGAACAGGCAAGAGAGGGATGGAAAAAGGACTGGAAACACCCCCACAGAACCCAGAAAACTATTGATTTCTTACAGAGTAGTGAAATAGCAACAGACAATTTTTGACCCTCCAGTCCTGGAAAACAAAGGACTAGCTACCACACTTTTCTACAACATTTACTAATTAAAGATGCATCAAACTATCACCACTTCCCTCTTGACCCATCACAAATGACAAATCTGAAAGATTCAGTAACCTCAGCACTAATTAAATGAGTATCAGTGGGAAAGCTTCGAAGAGGGTATTCCACTTACAGCACCATGTTAACTCCCAAGCTACTAAGTGTCTTAGTGCTACTAAGGTATTTTCCTAATTTCATGTAATTAAGGATTAATAGCTGGTTAATAACTAGAAAGAGTGGTCAAGCAACAGTGCACTAAGATTCATTTTAAACTGAAACAAAGCAGATTTATTACAATGAATGAGAGAAAGTAAAGATGGTAGAACAGAATGAATGGAAATATTAAGAAAAAAAAAAAAAAACAAAAACAACAAAATATTAGTGCAAGTAAAGAAAAAGGCCTGTGAAACTTGATGCTTTTCAACAAGAAAAAAAGAAAAAAAAAAGGAGTTTAGCAAATCCAGCACAGACTATTCTGACACATATTAACTGTTTTTGGAGGGTGCTCACAACCGATAAAAAAGACCCTAAATCAGTTTGAGAAAGGGGAGGAAAGCATTTTAGTATTTTCGATGCTTTTAACTTTAAATAAATTAATTAATCCATTAAAAATCTCATACCAAAGTGGGCATCTGCAGAACTGTATTTATTTGATCCATAATCAGGAAAAGTTAATCAATTTGAAAAGATCAGAAATTTTCAGTCATTGAAGCCAGAGGCAATGCAGTTTAATTGAATTCATAATCTAATATCAAAAGAAAGAAAACAGAACTAAAAATACCTCAGTAAGGGCACTAGAAAAGTTATGAAATTTCCACCTCTTTTTGAGAGTTTTAAATTAAAATAGGCTACAAAGCTTCAAACTATAGAATCAGTCTTACATGTTTAATTATGGCAAAGAATTGCTGGAAACCTTTAAACAGATTGCAAATGGGACAGAAAAAATCCAGTCTGTAACTCTATGGAATAAAGAACTGCTATAAAAAAATGAAGTTGTTTGAATGCCATGATGCAAGCACAAAAGTTAAAATATATTTGACAGAAACTTTAGAATTTGTATCTTGTAAAATAATGTATTTAGATTATTTTAAAAAATCTCCATGTTCATATCACATGAGCCTTCTATAATAGTATTAGTGATGCTAAATGAAAACTTTGAAATCTAATGTAGACCTACAGAAAGGTAAATAAGTATTTTCTTGAATTATATTGTTTGTTTCCATTTGTTGATGCTTGACTGACTTGTTTTATTATGTAACTTGTCTTTTTTTGGACAAAAATGAACAGTGTGGGCAAGAGTAAACTCTCCTTTAACAGGTGTAAAGTATATTCACAGAAAGCAGACTGGCTGGGAAGTCGACTAGCACAGTTACTTAGGGAGTCCTGCACATTTTTATATAGAAAAAACTAGGTTTTGGCAACAAAACCCAGCAACTATAAAGAAGTAGCTCCAGCATAGCAGAATCATGAAACTACACAAATATTGCTACTTCCACAGAATACTTGTTTCTGTATAAACCTAACACAACCTAGCTACCAGCTGACAGTGGATTTGTTTTTTAAAAAACTGTACATTGCCTTGTAGAAGTCTTTTAATCTTTTAAAAAACTAATTCTGGATATCCAAATGTCTTTCAAATTTAAACAATGTGTGTATATATTTTTATATATACACACACATATATATATATACATATTTATATATAAATCCAAATGGCATGTAAAATAATGCCAGCCCAGTTTAGTAAAGCTGATACGATCAAGGGGGATGAAACAGGCATTTAAAAGAGACAAGGACCAGATGCCAGGAGGCTCTTCTTGTTCAGCTAGCAATAAATGCCTGGATGGCCTGGGAGGCAAGTTTACTGAGGTAAAACATGTGGCCTGAGTGAGATGCCATTGAGCAGGAAAGCAAGTGCCATGGGAGAGAGAAGATAAACTACACTGACCGAAAGAGCTTCCAGTTTTCAGATCTTGGCCTTTAATATAATATTCCTTTAAAAGTTTAGATAAGCAAAGATTGATATCAGTCTTCCACAGGAGAGCCAGAGGAATCAAGAGGGTCAACACTTTAAAATGTTTATAAAATAACTAAATACCAGTATACTCCCTACGACACTGTGACCCAGACAGGGGGTGAACAAACACATTTATGAGCAACTGAGAATTCTTGTGTCAGGGAGAAAGGAAAGGCACCTTTCAGCAAGGAAAACACCAGCATAATGAAAACGGGCAGAAGCAAATACACACGCTGCTGCTTACTCTGGAAACCTCAGCAAAAAATCCAACCCTTAAAGCAGCTTTAAAGGAAGGATGTCAACAAGGAGGAAAACCATCAGAGATTAGTGTAGAAGAGACAATTCTGTTACTGCTTCGGTAACACCTAGTAAGTCCACTTATCCCTCTTTAAAAGGCATTTATAAAATGAAGCATGGGAGTCAGTTCCGCACCCTCAGAGCAGTCGGCTGGGGGGCCTGCTGGCAGTAAAGCTTATTATACACCCAGGGATTTGGGCCGTCGCAGCCCACCACCAACTCAAACCTAAGGCATAACACAGCTGCTACTTTGAACGTTTCCTGCTGTGTAAGAAATAATTAAGGCTGTATGATCAGTATTCAAGAAAGCATTTATAGCAGAGAGGGCAAGTTAATTCTACCTGCAAATAAAGAGTCAAGTGACGTTGCATCACAGAACAAACTAAATGCGAAACTAGAGTTAAGCAAGATGTGATGTGTAATAGAGGCCAATCTCTAAATTATAACAATGCAACTACAACATTATTCCACATTTTAGAACTCATTTACTCAAGAAGACACATGTTACAAAATGAAGTTATGAATCTTTATTTCAATTTAAGATACAGGGAAAAAAGAGAAGTAGCAGAACACACTGATTGATGTATACAGTGAAAAACAAAGGCTTGTTGAATTTTTTAGTACCAAGCAGGTACTATTTAAATATTATGCAGGAAGATGAGAGAGAGAGAGAGAGAGAGAGAGAGAGAGAGAGAGAGAGAGATGTTAAATCTGGACTCTTGCGTTCAGGGCAGTTCTTGCTGAATTTCAACTTCAGTGGCACCTGCTCTTGGTTTTGGCTCCCTTTACACACAAACCCGGTCACCCACTGCACCCAGTATCCCCAGCCCAATCCACCACTCATCCCAGCACTCTCCCTGTGGCCCAGGACCTGGTTTCTGATTGTGAGGCCATTCCCAGACAGAGGGACACATGCCTGATTCAGCAGACAGCCTGTGCTGCCCATACAGCTATTCCTCCCTCATCCCCTACTGAAGAGGCTGGGAGACAGATGGAAGTGCTCCACAGACCGGATTCAACCCCTAAGTTGTCTAAAGAGACCCTGGCCCAACTGACATTAGGTTGCTAATAGCTTTAATGCTGCTTTAAAAAAAATAAAAAAATCAACCCACCAGTTTTGGCAAAATATAAAGTTAGACTTAGATCTCCCTGACAGGAGGCAATAAGACAATTAAAGAGGGTTGAAATATTTGCTTGAGACAGACTCCTCAGGGGAAACCTAAAGATCATACCTGTTGTTAGCAGGTTGCTACTGTTACTTTGGATAACAGAAGGCAAAACTTAGGAAAGGGATAAGTTTTACACTTACAGTATACATGTCCTCTGGTCAGAGGACACTGTAGACGACATCTGTTTACTTTTATTTTACTCATTTCGATTTAAAATGCCAGACCATTATTCTTCATAAATAAATATATTTTTAATAGAACTTTCAAAATGGCTAATTGCCTGTGTATTCCCTGGGGTTTTTCTCATACGCACAATGTGAAACTTAATTATTCTATGATTTTAAGTTGCTCAGGATTATTTTTCCAGCTTTCTAGACACAGATTCTTACCTTCAGATTTGATTGATTTTTTTTTCTCAACCCTTCTAAGCACACAAAGAGAGTCCTGCCTTTGCATTCTCAAATATGCTCCTGAATCCCAGCTTCCTGAAAAGCAGGATCTGCAGCTGCATATATAATAAAAAATAAAATAGAGCAGGGCAAATGGCCACACTCTGGGCTTGGCAGCAGCTAGCATGGTATAGCTTGTGGCTGGACAACTAAAATCCTGTCCCTCCAAAACAGCATGGCCAGATCCAGACAGCCTTTTGGAAATCGTCCACAGTCTATACTAACCCCAGAACTATGCTTGGGCATAATGTGGGAGAGTGTTAGTTGGCACAAGACAAAACTGTGTCACGAACAGTACTAAATTTGTAACAGTACAGACAGTTGCATGCCATATCCATTCCTTATTTAGTTCCTACTATAAACATGTATCATGATTATAGTTCCCAGTTGCTTCTGGAGAATATCATTTTAAGAAGTGAATTCCATAAGTAGCCAATGCATTTCAGAATTAACAGGTCACCTTTTCCAGGCACAAGAGCTTCTAGCCTTAATAACACATCCTAATCGAGGATGTTGGTGCAAATTTGTACTCTCTTAGGATTTAGAATTCTTCTAGTGTATTCAGATAGACAGAAGATGAACATCTGGGATCTGACTTCTTCTTTTTAGCAAGCCTGGATTGCTGTCAGTATTACACTGGACCAGACTGTCAGCTGGTATGAAGTGGGCACAGCACTAGTGACAAGTAGCCAATGTACAGCAGATAAGACTCTTCCCCAAACTTTACCTGCATCAGGGTGGTGGGCAAGGCCAAAATTAAAATACTTTAAAAGGTTAGCGTTTTTTTTTTTTTTTTCTTCTTCTTGTAATTCACAAACTCGTCCGTGTCTTCACAAATTTCTTCTAAATCAGAAATCCTGACTTACTTACTTTTCCTGCTAACACAAATCAAAAGAATTTACACTTAATTTTCACAAAAATGGATACAAGTAACAAGTCTTTGTGCACAAAACAAAGGCATATAATTTTTTTCCAAAGGAAAATATAGCTACACTGGATCCAAATTTTATACTTAGGAAGAATTACTGTCTCTTAAACTTTGTATAGATGTAAATGATTATGTAGTGTCACAGGGTAATGAAAAATTAGAAAAATTAAAACTGAGTATAAAAACATATACTCCTTTCACAAATGCATACCTATAAGTTATCTCAATACATGCTTCTCCAAGGCTTACCTTGAAATAGCCTTAAAATGTAATGGTATTGACAAAACTGCATATTATTCTGCAAAACCTCAACCTGCCATTGATAACTGTTGGAATATCGGCTGCCAATCTGGTCCACTGAGCTCTGAAAAATTAAAATATCAAACAATGCTGCCTTGTCCCTTGCCCAGTGTACCAGTCCCAGCCAGTGAACTCTTGTACCCACATTTGCCTGGGAGTACTTTAATCGTAGCCCCTTGAATTATATGTGCAATTTCTGTCTTTCAAAAAAGTGACATGAGCACATGCATAAAGATGTTAACTCCAGTTAACGAGAAAACTAACAGATCTGCCAACAAAAAACAACCAAAAAATAAAATACAAATGCCCTCCCACATAAGTGAAGTAACAAACTTCTTAACTCTCAGCAACAATAACATTGCTGGCATGAGACAGGCATATGTTTTGCACAGATTTTGGCCTAAATCCTAGTTCTGATGTGGAAAAAAAAAAAAAAAAAGTAACAAACCAGCTTGTTGGAAAGCGAAAATACGACTGTAGATCCTGAATTACTATGGTCCTTTTTCTGTTTTCTCTGACACGCTGCCCAGAATACATACGGTGTCACTAGAAAAAGATGAAGCTAGGAAATAACTGGTCAATACTGTCATCTCAGTTTTCTCCGGTTTCCTTTGGACTCCCTGACAAAATACTTCATTTCATATGAAAGTAAATTCTTGCATGAAAGATCTTTACTTTTCACAGTTGCTTAAGAAAAAAAAAAAAAAAAAGTCTGGTTTCCAAAGGTAGATCCATTCTGCTATCATTCTAAAACCTGTTATGTTAGATTGAGCTGGAAGAGAGACAGCTAATTTGTATGCCTCCAAGTCACATTGTTTCATAGCGTCAGTAAGTAGGGAATGTAGAAGACTGACTAAAACCAAATTCATCATTACTGTGGATTGACGTGGAGATGGTTTTGAAAGTATGTTCAGGACATCAGCAGCGAGCATGGTTGGATCTGACAGATTAAGACTGTCCTGGTGCTGGCTGCACACTTAGATGCTGAAACATAAACCAGTTGAACTCTACCCGTTAAGCCATGGTAGAAGCCGGGTGGCACTTATTTAGAGCTGTTAATTGTCTTCACTCTGTGGAAAAAATGTGACTCTCACCAATGTGAGAACTATGCTTTTTGTCAGAGTGCATCAAAAGAAAGCCAGGAGACTCGTGCTTTGCTGTACACTGAAAGACACTGTAAGACTGCAGAGCAAGTGGGCACAAGGCCCCCAGTCATGGAAAGCACTGAGACTTCCAGGTTTGATTTCTGGGCAAGCCTTCAAAGGATCACCTGAATATTCTGTTTTCTTGAAAACTGGAGAAGAAACTTTTTAACAGTGCAACATTAAGCACTAAACTTACCCTGCATATCTACAGTCACTGGCACAAGATGGGAGAATACCACACACAGTCATTCTTTTAATCACCAGCAGGAAAGTTTCTGCAGGTTTGGAGGACAGCCTAATCCTAGAGAACTGGTATTTTTTTTTCTTTATTCCAAATTCGTTTATATCCAGCCTCCCTTCAGAATCTCTCGTCCATGTAGCAGAAAAGAAAAAAAAAGTTATTCTAAGAATGAAATGTTTTACTTCAATGTCAGTTGAAGGAAGTACTACCACATACTCTGACAGTTATATCAAATTAAACGCAGACAGCAGAATGTCTAGCACCATGTGGAAGAGTTAGTGCAAGAAATAGCTACCTGAGTAACCTCCCCCCTGTTTCCCTTTGAGATCCGCTCTAAAACAAGTCATATGGCAGCACTTTTCTCCTTTTATGGGCAAAAAAAAAAAGGAGAAAGGAAGTCAGCACCACGAGCAGGACTGCATTGCCACGTGAATCAAGAAGCTCAAAGCTGGAAGACTACGTGCTTGTGCCTACCTTGGTGGAATCAGAACACACACCCTGGAAGAGGAATACCATGAATCAGTTGGCAGGCACTTACCACGTATATAATTATGTCACAAAATATTTCATGCCTGCTGTACTAGAGAACTTACTGAAAACCAAAGGAGAAAGGGCATGTAACATATTTGTATTTGCTTATCTAACATCTTCTTTCTTTATGTGAATGGCCTATCGCTAGATACGAATCTCTTCTTTTGGAAGCAGCTGTAGTGATAGTATGACTCAGAGCAGCAATTAAAATGCATTCCTGTGAACTATAGTACTTTCTGCTGCATATATTTCTCTGCCAGTTGCATGCTGCCTCAGTGCCCAGCACCCACTCCCAGCGCCGTGGGAGTTTATTTTTTGTTCAGCACCAAGCTGTGGTCTACAAGACAGTCAGAGAAAGTTACAAACAATCTGACTTACCACAGCTTGGCCTTTTCAAGAAAACTGTCAGAATGTCATTAGCTCAAAACTCGGGAAAGGTAAATGATATAGAAAATTCCCCATGTATCAGGCAAAAAGGAATAAAAGCCTTGTTGTTCTTTTATCAATAGCAAGAAAGAAACCATTGTTTCTGCCTCAACAGTTAAACCCCTAAATCGTATGAGGGGACTCCTACCTATAAAAAGCTAAAGAATCAAGAGACAAGAAAGCCTTTTCCTTAGCATGCACAGGTGATGGGACCATGACACTGGAAGAATTCCCATTTCCTCTCCAACGACAGGCAGTCAGGCACATCAGCCAGACCACACATAATGTATGTACATACACACAATGACCTGCAGGGTACCTGCAGACACCTTGCGTGGAACTGGGTACTTATCTGTCGGCCGTACAGGTACCTATCATTGACCAAGAGCCACCTTGATTTTCCTCAGCTGCTGATGCGCAGTCATTCAACGTTTTATTTGAGCGCTGCAACTTAATATTCGACTGCTTTGGGACTCATCCTGCAAACAACTGAATTCAATTACATGAGTTACGCTTGCTGGGTTGCAACCCACGCATCAAAGTTAAAACACAGATAAGCACTGGCCGGGTCAGAGTCTCTGTCCTCAAAGCATTTTTTTTTTTTTTAAAGGAAGGAAACAGTCTTCCCACTTATCAGATCATTATCGGGTCAGATTAGATGGCCAAAACAGCAGAGCTCTGGAAGTAGTTTAAAATAATCCCACCATTTTTTGAAGTCTAACATTGCTATTACATGGAAAATTAAATTAATTAAATATATATATCTCTCTATATTTGTTATCGGTAAAGATTATGATTTGCTCCTGGGAAGCTTTCAAGTTTTACCAGTGGGTCTTTAACTCTCTTTTGACAAATGTTATTTCAGTATAAACAAGGGATATTTCTTTAAAAAGTAGTACTTTAACCTGTAGGTGTCCCTTTGCCTTATAAATAAATTAGAAAGCACTGAATAACTGCAATTGCAAAAGTACAAACACTTTATTACGATTGTGGTGAGTCAGACTGCCAGGATTTGGCAGCCCACAGTGTTCCTCAGCAGCAGAACAAAAGGGGATTTTTTAGGCGGATTTACTTTTGGTTCAGTAAAGGACAACATGATACTGTCTGTGCCATAATGAATCAAAACCTCAGTTAAACACAGGCGTAAGTAGTCAGACCACAATATTTTTTGCCTCATGTAATAAAAATGGACAAGAAGATTATCTATACTTCTAAGGCCTCTAATATGTATGCTCTGTCAATGTCTTCTGGATACAAAAACCAATAAAAGGAGTAAGATTATCTAGTTGTAGAACTACAAATCTGTTTTGCATGCAGCATATCCCCATAATACTTCAAGATCAGGAATTATTTTCTATTTTCCTCTTGAGTACAAGAGGTGTTCAGACAAAACAGTAAGTGGATTTTTTTAACACCTTCTCTAATTAAAAATATAAACCCTGTAGACCTAAGTATTGCATTCCCAACAAAATCTTTCATGTATTCAGAGCATGAAACACATTTTAAGAGAGACTCATTTTCCAGCTTCCCAATCATGATCTCATTTGGACTCGCAAACCGTTCCCACAGTAATTGATATTACAGCGCTCTGCTGTAATACAGTCTTCTGAGAGGGTGAGGAAAGTGTTCCAGTCCTACAGGGTATTTATGCTTTAATAATAAAAACATAGGAAAAACAGTTGCAAAGTATCAGCTCCTATTTCCTCTGCTGCCATGAAAAACCCAATCAGTTATTAGGGAGATGACTGAAGTCTTATTTCCAGAAACTTCCAAAGATGCCCACATCCATCATGAAATCCCTATCTAAAGGAGTCACCAGCAGTCTACAGATGATCCTTCAAGCAAAACATCATAAAATTATCAAACCATTCAGTAAAAGAAGTCAGACTATGTGTATGTGGGTGGGAAAAATTGCAACTGATAAAAAAATCAAGACTCTTCTTGGAAATGAAGCATAACAAATTTAACAATCTAGCCTTCTAAAATATAAAGAGGGTTGAACAACTCAGAGAAATATTACCATAACTGTTTCCCCTCCTCCAATTTCCACAGCATTAGAAGAACCTCCCCCAAAAATTAGGAACAGCAAATCGTCTGTACCAAATAACAAACCAAATGATAAATACCACTGCACATCTCTTCTGATGGCTATTTAAACACAATTCTGGAGCCAATTTACTTGAGATAAGATCATACGGATCAGTTACCAGAGAGAGTTTTCCTTATTCTCCAAAACCAATCCAGCTCCATCAGTGGCACCATCACTCAGCATTTCCGTACCAGCTAACAGTAATGAATTTCTGCCCCACAGGTCCATACCGCCATTAATATGCATGAGAGAAACCCAAAGATGTACTTTCTGCTCCCCTCCCAGAAAGCCATTAACTCAAGCTAACCTCCCAGAATTAATATGGGGTTGCTGCAAAATTAAAAAAATGAGGATGATCAGGCTATGTACCAAATACATTAGCAATACAGAAAGTAAAACAGAAAGTTGGTTTTCTTTGAAACGCCTTTGAGAAGTAAGAAAAACACCTCTTCCCCACACTTCTCACCCTAAATACATTCAGCCTAAACAACAGAAATATTGGTAAACTACTGGGTTCAGTTCAGTTGTATACTAGAACCAGCTGTTCTAAGTTCTCAGCACCAACTTAGGCCCCCCTGCATTTCCTGCAGACATTACTCCAGGCAGGACATGGGTCTTTGCACATCTTGCATCTGCCAGCAAAGCACAGACACAGTGGAAGTCGCAGGGCATCTGGAATAGGACATGATGCCTGTGTCGGGCAATTCAACCAAGCCATGCTCCAATTGTGTCCTAACCCCCAAATAAAGTTGTTCTTTGGAAGGTAACTGCAGTCCACTCTTGCCAAATTCTGGACTTCATCCCCCAAGAAATTTACACTTTTAGATTTACCACTTCATATGAGAATAAAAGCACAACAATGCATTCCCATGAAAATTCTGAAGATGGCTATAATAATTTGAGCTAGGAACTTAAAGTAACCGGGATAGTAAGCAGGAAGCCCTCTAACCTAATAGGAAACAATGCTGAGAAGTAGATACCTTAAACAGCATTATCCTGGAAGCTCAAGAGATGCCTATGTTATTAAGAAGGGTTTTAAAACCTTCAAGCCTCCCCGGGAGGAAAATACAAAGACATCCCTTTCACAAAGAGATGAGGGAAGGAGTCACACAATTTTGAAGTTCTGGATGAGAAGACGAGAGCACACCCCCGAGCACCATTTAGCAATTCAAGAGCATCAGTAAAGCAACCACGGAGGAAGTGCTGGGTGGTATGCTCTCTTCAAGCTAAAATGCTGGCTCACAACCACACCTCCATTTGACAGGGCACTGCCCTAGCCAACGGACTAGTTTCTCCCAGACCATTCCCAGTGAAGGTATGAAACTGAAGAATATTTACTGGATGAAAGAATGAAACACCGACAGCGATCAGATTTCCCTCACCTCAGACGAATGTCTTGATCACACAGGGCAGGAGTTGCTCTCCCTTTGGCCTAATTATTTTTTTTTTTCCCAAGTAACACAATTGCAGGTGAAATAAACATTTCCTACCACTATGGGACAGTTTATGAGATGCTGACTGTTGTACTTTCCTGGGAAGAGAGAGATGTGAGCTTAAGTTACTTCAAGCTGAAAAGGGGACATAGAAACAAGCTTTCCACTTCATGGGTAATTGATGCAACTAATGCACCATTGAATATAAAGAGAAGAGGGAGAGAGAAACATCATTGCAAACATTTCTTCCTTGAGTTTGAATAAATAGTTTACACTTCTTATTTATTTATAAGCAAAACAAGGTTTTCAAATCCAGGAAGATCATTCCTGTTTAAGGATGCCAAAGGCAGTTAGGCACAAGAGAGATGCCAGTCTCCAGAACAGTCACGGGGGTAACAGTGCTGGATGGATGCAGACGTGTAGCTCAGTGTACCTAATTTTCCCTACAGTAAAAACACAGACAGCAGCGTGCTTTCAGAAATGAGTTTTAAGAACACCATAGTTGGCTTTGAGGCATCTAATTGTAAAATAGGCCACTCAAATAATTTATGAATTCAGGCTGCAATTCAACAGGGAGAAGATTTTTCCTCCAAAATATCATATATTATACATACATATATAAATAAAAGGCTTCTAATAGCTACTTAAATTTTAAGTAAAGCCCATGCGTATCAGAGAGCTATAGGACAGTGCAGAACAGCTGTTATCTAAAATGTCAGCATAAGTCCACAGACCCCTTTAAAAACACCGAACTACCTCCAGAGCATTATTAAATTGTGAAAACTCCAATGCCCAGATATGACTCAATCTTTCAGAGCGCACCACAGATAAACACGTGACCAAACGCAACATCCCAATATATTCCATTCCATGTTCCATATATGACACCTCCCATGACATGTCAATGCTGTTCAACAGATCTGAGGGCGACAAGTTTATGAATCACATTTATTAACTCAAAACTCTGACAAAGAAAGAGTGGCAGTAGTGATAGACATAAATAACATCACAAGTTGCATTGCTAGTGGAACCTTCAAAATTAATTTTTCACATTTTACAACCTTGACAAATTCCTTACACAGATTTATTTAAAAAATAACTCTCAGACTTAGGCATTAGCTTCATCTTTTGCACTGCCATTTATCTAATCCATGATTTTAAAAATCAACTTGTATATTCCACTTCAAACAGGCCTTCCTTTGTAAGTATTATCATTGACAGGGAAAAAAAAATAGGGCAAAATTCACAGAAAGTTCCCATAGCTCACTAGTTACGCAGTCTATGGACAAGTTGGTAAAGTAGGTAAGAATATTTCAGCTGGTGGTGAGCAAAGTTAATTATTCTTGAACTAAGTCTGTAAGGTATGGAAGATGTGAAGACTCATAAGACTATTTCTAAACATTTTAAATCCATAATAATAAATACAAATCTTTTAAGCACCTGTGTGTCACTGCTGCCCTAGTTCATATGCATCCTACAAGATATTTGTCCTGTATCTGCTATTTTTCAGGTACAAGCCACTACTGCTACCAAATCAAGAACTTGTATCAAACAGTATATAGAGATGGAAAATAAGACACATGTATTTCATTTTAATTGCAAGTGTAGATTGGAATTCTGTGAAAGCAGAGGAACGGTAAAATGTGTACTTCACAAGAATTAGGACCTATACAACTCCCATCATTCACATTGCTCTCATCATTATTCATACATGAATGCATAGCAGCTTCTATTACAATTTTAATTTAAACAGCAAAATTCAAATTTATGACTCCATTTTTTGCAGCTCTCAAGCTGTCCCGTATTTTAAATATTGTAATTCATGCTTCTCAAACTGTTTTCTCAGATTTAATGTTACTGCTTTGCATTCATAGATAACGTAAGTAGAAGGCACTGCTAAAAGAATGATTGATAATACTGAAACAGATCCAAATACATACTGAATTCAGTACACAGGAAATACTATGAGGTTTTGGCTCCTTCAAATTGATACATACTATTACTATGCATATTCCTCTGCCCACTGATACTATAACTTGCATTGACATAGTAAGTTTGTTTCCAAGGATTTAATAGGAGACCTAATGATGTCTGGATTGTATACAGGTTTTGGATTTAGAATATTATTTTTCTGTTTTGTATAAAATGTGAACTGAATGATCAAGTTAATGTGCTACTGCACCTAGTACTAAAGAATGTGATTCCACAAAACTATTTTACAGTTTCTCTAAAAACTCCAATTAAAAGGTTATTTGGAAATACATATAATCAATTCAGGACGTCTTATTTATAGTATCTGTACACCTACAGTTTCTGTTATATAGTTTCTGTTAAGGTAGAATTGTTATTCATCTAAATAATGTCTAGTATTTTTATATACATTTTCATCACTCATTTTGTATAACATGTAACCCATGTAAATCTGCAACACACTGCACATGCAAATCCCTGACGTCTGTGAGACTACCATAGTGCTGAGGACAAGATATTTTAGGCTGACAAAACAGTGTCAAAAATTATGTCATGAAGACAAGCTAAGCACACTAACAATGAATTATCTTCCCAGCACTGTAAAATTCACTAACAGGCTCACTACTATGGCAAAATGACATCTGCTGACAGTAACTATATAGTAGTACCCAAGATCTTCACCATTTTTCCTCTGTGAATTAACCAAGTATTTTTTATTCTAATTACTGGCATACGTTGCCTTTTTAATGACTTGTGACTTGCTTATTTTCTGTTTTTAATAAAGAACTAGTTCACAGGCATATGTGACTGCAAAACAGTAGATGAGAGTAGTGAAAAAGTACAGAGCAGTATACAGTAAAATAATGGACAGTCATTAAGAAACCATGCGAATAATTCAGAAAGCCTCTCTTATACTTGCCATAGTTTATAGTTTCAAGTGAAACCTTAATGATCAGATACATTATACTACAGTGGTTCAAAATGCAGCTGAAGAATCTTATTCTTAGTTGCTACTCTATGCTTTTTATAAATTTAAATTAAACCCTTTATGCTAGTCTCAGTCTGTAATTTCATTAAAACATTTTGTGAGTTGTTTAACTTTATGATTTGTTTGCTTTTATTTCAGGCCTCGTGTGTGGAGGGGTGGTTTACAAGAATGCAGAAAGAAGAATCCAACATGAGAAATGACAAAATTTATTCCCTAAAAAAAATAATAAAACAGCCTTGCCAATGTATAATTTTTCTTTATATCTTAAAAAAGATATAAAACTTAGCATAACTGAGAAAAGGGAAGTATCAACTTAGTTCTCTGTGTAATATGAGTTGGGGTATTTTTGTAGACCAATGCTGAGCATGTAAAATTCTTTGCCCACAAGGCAACCTCCTGTCACAACTGCATTTCATTCCAGATCTCCCCACCTAAGCGTTCACAGTCAAAGTCATTTTTATTTTTTTTCTGACCTTGCAGATGGCAAGAATAGGAGAAGGAAAGCAAAGCAAAAACATCCCTATCCCCCTCAATTTTCCTTTTCCACATGCACACACAAACTGCCCTTAGGAGCTGGTAAACAAAAACAGAGTGCAAAGATTGTCTGTATGGAAATCAAGGACTACCAGAACAGGCTGGAAACCAACACACATCACAACCCTCAGCAAGTTATTAGCAACAATGCTGAAAGAATGGGAAGTTAAAAGTGCTTCTGGTGAATTATGGAACATTTGATTTTATACACTGGCATCATACATTACCAGGGCCTTAGCAGAACAAAACCCAGATAAATAAGTCCGAAGCTTAACTGTCTTGAAATTAAGTTAGGGGGAAAAAAAAAAAAAAAAAAAGGCAGAAATGCTTGTGTGGTGTCTGTTCAGAGATTCAAACGATGAGATGAATTTAACATTGCAGAACATGTTTTCCATCTGCTCTCTCTCATGCCTAGCCTTCACAATGGCACATCCTTCTAGAAACAGTGCTCACAGCACTCTGCATCCAACCATCTCCAGCAGCTGAAAGTTTTCCCTAATAACCGAAGTTGTGAATTTGAACCCCCCTTGTCTCCAACCTCGAGCAAGGGCATACTTAATCCAGAGAAGGGCTACAGCCTTTTTATTTGATTGATTGATTGATTGATTGATTGATACCCTCAGCCCCGTTACAGCTCATCCTGGCACCTGGGCCCACAGGGAGCCAGGTGCCCACAGCACCCCGGCGTGATGGGGGTCCCTGAGGAAGAAATAGGAGCTCCTTTAGGGGCTGAGGCAGCGATGAGAGCTCAGGCATGGTCCTTTTGGGGCCGAGGAAAAAAAGCCTCTCCCCGAGCTGAGGCTAAGATCTACCAGAAAAACGTTTTACCACGGGGGAAGGGAAAGCAAAGCGTGGCCCTGGTGCCCCGTAACCCCACTGGAGGCCGCTGGAGCCGGTGCTTTTTGAGGCAACAGTTGGCCGCCTCCCCGCCGGCAGCCCCCCCACCCCTCTGCCCCCCGAGGCTGGCAGCAGGAGGGCAGGGAACGGGGGGCGGCCGCAGGGAGCTGGGCTGAGGGAGTGGGGCACAAGGGCGGCGGCGAGGAGGAAGGCAACCCCCGATCTGAGATGAGAAAGATAAAAATAAAACCACCACAAAACAACGCAGGGGCTGCAGAGCCTCCCGTCTCCCAGCAGGGCGCTGCGGGGGCGGCTTCTCCCTTCCCTCCCCCTTACTCCCCCAATCTTTTCCCCCCCAGAGAACGGGGCGCCGCCTTCCCCCACCGGCGGCCAGCCGCAGCCCCCGAGCCGCCTTACCTGAGCTGCCCGTCGCCGCTGGCCGCTGCGGGGACCCTCGTCCATCCCCCGAGCCTCAGAGACAGCCGGCGGCGCGGCCCAGCCCGGCCCGGCCCAGCCCAGCCCAGCCCCGCGCCACACTCGCAGGCCCGCCCCGCGGTGGCTGCGTGCGGCTGCCGCCAGCCGCCGGCCCCGGCCGGGCGCGGTTCCCCCCCCCCGGACCCGCCTCCCGCTGCTGAAGGAGGGCTGTGAGCCCCTCAATGTCTCCCCACCGGGCTGTGTAGGGTCACAAGAGGGAGGAGGAAAAGAGGATGAAGCCTTCCCCCCCAGTGGAGGGTGGGGAAGGGGCGGCAGGGCGCGGGGGCAGAGGAGGCGGCGCGGTTTGAGATCAGGAGAAGAGGGAGAAGGAGGGTGAGGGGGGCACCCTGCCTCTGCACAGACCTCACCCGGGGAGATTCGTGCTCCACACGTACCCCCCAGCCCAGCCCAGAAGGGCAGGGACACCCGGCGGTGTCACCCCTGAAGCCACTGAGGAGCGGCCCCCACCCGCCCTCTTCCTCTCAGCGACAGCGGCTTTGACCCAAATCAGCCCTGTTTCGACCCAAATCAGCCCCGTATCGACCCCAAACCGCTCCATTTCGACCCAAATCTGCCCTGTTTGTACCCAATTCTGCCCCGTTTCTCACAGTTGCCAGCCCGTCCCCTTCTCCTTTGTGGGCTTTTGACTCTTGTTGTGTGTGTGAATGCTTGAGTTCAGCTGGGCTGCAAAGACATTTTGTGTGTGTGTGTGTGTGTGTGCATTTCTGACTTCGCAGAAGGCAGTACTTCCTCAAGATGTCAAAACCAGATCTGAGTCCATTCACAGCTCGTGAAAATACTTTGTACTTCCTCTTACTGTTTGGAGGGTTAAGTAAGGTTAAAGTTGTAAAAGTGGCTATGCGATGCTTGGTTTCCCCCTTCCCCAAAAGCCAGTCTATGAGTCATTTACAGGAAGAAAGAAAAAAAAAATCTCCTACAAGTAACTATTGGAAGTACAGTATAGAAATACCAGGTTATTTATTCTTCACATCGGGGTTTTGCTTACTGAGCTCTGTAGATGTGAGACGCTGCAAGGCTGACCACAAAGCCATTGTAACACCATTGTCAGTGCACCCAGGGTTCACAGCTTTGGGAAAATGTGTCAGAGAAAAAGGGCCTCTGTGCACTGAGCAGGTGTGATGCTCTTGAACAAGGCAAGTTTTGCAGTGTTGTGGAGCAGAGTGGCTTGGTAGAGCTGCGAGCATGTAGGATCTGCTGCTGACTTGAACCTCTGGCCTTTCACACCAAGTCAGCAGAGCAGCAACACTTACATGCCCAAACTTGTTGTCTTTACCCAGGCTGTGGTCAGATATCCTTGAACTGTTCTCTTTTGGTCTGAAAATTCCAAATTTTCTTGTCAGAAAATAATTCAAGGGACAGAACTGGTCTATTAAAAGGCTTAGTCTTTGTTACAGCGGCACGTATTTAATACAGCTATCCTTACAGCACCCGGCTTAGTGGAACACTAAACTGCTGGCTTGCATTTTTTTATCCGCAAGTCTCAAAAGTACCTTTTAAAAAAAGTAAAAAGCATTGCTCCACTTTCAAGCAGGAAGAACAGTCACGTGGAAAACTTGAACCAGGAGAGAGAACTGAACCTCAGATTCACAGCTAGCAACCCTTTTCCTTGCTTATTTTTCTGGGGCATGTGTTCTGACCACTGTATAATGGACACGTCTTTAACTGGTTGCTGTTACAAAAAGAAATAGCTGTCTACCACCACTGGTAAATACTCCCGTTCTGTTAGTGTGTGTTACATATGCTCTCAGAATGCCTGCACTGAATGCAGCTGGAACTTAGCCAGAAGAATATTTTGATTCTGGATGCTGATAGTATTTAGGAATTAGATATGTCCAACTTTTAAATTCTGTCAAAACAAAGGGACTGTTATATATTGATGAAATGAGCTGTAGAACATCTACCCAGCTTTAGCGTCATATACTGCCGTAAGACTGAAGTTGAACAGCCTTTAGGGGGAACGGCAGTTGAGTGATAGATTTCAGATTCTCAACTTTGGACAATGACGTTACAGACCAGGAATTAATTGTTTAGTCAGCTACTTGTGTATTGGCAATACCACAGTAACTATCTGTGTGAAACTGCTATGCCAATGCAGATGTGAGACAAATTCAATTTGGGACACATTTGGTAGGATTCAGATTCCTAAATAAAGCTCTTTCTTATCATTTGGACTCTACGAGGTGTCTTATATAGTGCCCAGCTTTTGCTCAGAAAAGGTGCAAAATTCTTACAAAGTTCCATCTCATATCTACCAGCTGCATGCCAGTACCTCAAACACCCTAAACTTTTTTTTTGATTTAAGGATGTGCTTGCATTTAGGCAGGTAAATTGTACCTCTAAAATTAGGTATGCAGACACTTACATGATCTTAGACATCGGTCAGGTGTCTAAACTCCCACTACAGTCAGTAGTAGTGTCTGGTTCTGGTACTTTCATATGGGTGTCTCAAGCATCACAAGAAGCAGTCAGGTGCCTACCGGGTAGCGATGATATGGACCAGCTGCTACAAAGCTGTGTTATCACAGCTCAAAGCTACCCAGGCTCCACTGAGCCAAGACCTGAAGGGGTAAGCAGGAATATGCAGGGCATTTCAAGATGCCCTTGGTTATCTTGCTTTGTTTTCTGCCACTCTTATAGAAGCATGCAGGTCTCTTCTAGGTCCTATGACCCATACAGGTAGCTCAGACAACTCAAGATACCCACTGCTGCAGAAGTCAATCTGTCTTCACTGCAATGGAAATTTCAATCCCTAGCTGAAGACAACTGCATACAGACAACAAAAATTTGGAAGTTTGAATCTTACATTGAATCCTATCCAAATCAATTTGCTATCTTAAATCTCAGGGGAATTTAACACATTTTATTGCACAGTTATGACAATGTATATGCAACCAGTAGTCATGGCTTAACTGAACATTGTAGCATAGCACCAATAACACATTTTTTAGATGCTGTCTGTATTTTGAAAGATAACATAGAGGTCTTTCTTTCTTTCTTTCTTTCTTTCTTTCTTTCTTTCTTTCTTTCTTTCTTTCTTTCTTTCTTTCTTTCTTTCTTTCTTTCTTTCTTTTAAATGGGAATGATCAAGTCACAAAATCATAGAATCATAGAATCATTAAGGTTGGAAAACACGTCTAAGATCATCTAGTCTAACTGCCCACCTCCCACCAATGTCACCCACTAAACCATGTCCCTAAGCACCACGTCCAACCTTTCCTTGAACACCCCCAGGGGTGGTGACACCACCACTTCCCTGGGCAACCCATTCTGATGCCTGACTACTCTTTCTAAGAAAAAATGTCTCCTAATTTCCAACCTAAACTTCCCCTGGCACAACTTGAGGCCATTCCCTCTAGTTCTATTGCTAGTTATCTGGGAGAAGAGGCTGACCCCCAGCTCCCCACACCTTCCATTCAGATAACTGTAGAGAACAATAAGGTCTCCCCTGAGCCTCCTCTTCTCCAGACTAAACAACCCCAGTTCCCTCAGCTGCTCCTCATAAGACTTATGTCAGAGACTTATGTCAAGGCTTTTGGATAAGTCATCCACAAAGTTAGCAAATATTTGAATGACTATCTACCTAGGACAGTGTAGCCTTCTGTAGAGAGCACAGTGCCTTAAAAGTTTGAAACTCAAGGTTTTAGGCAGAATTGCGCTAACAATCATCTATCTAGATGCAAACAGTGGCCTTGGAACAGATGGAAAAGTGAGTTCTCTGCTTTTAATATTTGACTTGCCAAGAAGAAGTAATAGATTTATCTAGCAGTTTTCTCAAGTATTTAATGAAGGGGTTGCTTTGTGGAATAAAAGGACATCTTTCTTAATATTCATTTTAACTCTGTACAGACTGCCATGAAGGAGGTTAATACAAACAGCATTCTTAGAAAGAAGGGTTTTGCACCCACTTCAGAGATTACCAAATTCAAAGGAGAGTCTCTTCAATTTCAGCGGCCATTGAATCAGCCCCTTAATCACCTCCTCCATCTGGAAGTACTTTATTTTTGTGGTTAATGCAGAAAAAAAAAAAAAAAGGATAATGCTAATATATTCTATGAAGTAAATTGTATGAATATTCAGTATGATCCTGTCATCACTTGCATAATTCATGGTACCACTGATACTGTTTGGAATTGTAGCTGTTCATCACTTATGAAGACAATCCTCTCTACAGTTCTGGAATTTAGGGACATAATTTTCTGAGTTATGAGTTATACTGCTCAAAATTAGGAGTAAAAACCGTAGATGAGACATAACAAACCAAATAAATAAATGAAGAGGTGGTGGTGGGGAGGAGTTAATCTGTCATTTTATGAGTCTGAATTGTGTCTGAAATTGTTTCCTACCAGAGAAATGTGCTGCTGTGGTTTGTCAGCTTATTTTTCTCTCCTCGCAAAGAATCTTCTATTAGTAAGTGGGCAGAGAAAACTTCTGCTTCTCAGTTGTTGTGGATATCTTCTGCTTGAAGAGCCTGCTTTCTCAACATGCATTGAGCCTTCATTGGAAATCCCCTGTTTATTTCTCGCATCAGCTGATGAAAGAAATTAGCAGAAGCATGGGCAGACAGCCCTTTGCTGGCAAAGGGCCAGCCACTGGAGATTACAGCAGCTACACTGATCACAAAAATATAGGAGTCCCCACGGAATACAGCTGGAAATCTGACTTTGTTTACCTATTTGAAACTCAATATGTTGAAAATATAATCCTCTTTATAATGCATGTACACACCTTAAAGAGGTATACAATAAAATGTATTTGTTATATATCTTAAGTACATGTATATTCATTAGGCATTCAATGCAGACAATCTTCATTGTCGGTCTTACACAAATTAAACAACTTTTCTCAAGAAAGTGATATGATTAAGCTTCTGGTATAGGCTTTTAAAGGTATCAATATTCATGTATGCAATTTAAAAACAGTTGAGATTTATGAAATATATTGCTTAAAGTAAAAAGTAATTTTACTTTTGTCATTTTTGACCAAGTCAGAATAATATACATGTACATTAAATAATGAGACTTTGATTATGTAATTGAATAGGAATGTGGTAAAACCCTAGGATATTTTTTGGGCACAGTTCTCAGCTGTAAACAACTTATCCAAATATACACAGGCAAACCATAATAATAGTGTCCCTATACACTGATACATGCTTATTGGTAACACTATAACACTAAAAATCATAAAAATTAATAACAAGAAACTTATCTTTTAAATTCAAAAGTTTATCAAGTAGCTAACATAGAATATTTACTCATTCTATATTCTTCTTCTACAATGAAACTGCAGAGTAGTGGAATTATATTGTACAAAACAAAACAAAAAAAAAGTTCAGATTTTCTTGAAATAATATTCCTAATGAAAAATTAATAGCAATAATTGCAATAGCTCACCAGATATGTAACATTGCATTTATCACTATTAATGTTAATAAGAAAATGTCTAAGTAGCAAACTATTTTAAGCTGGTTGGCACAAACCCATTTTCATTTGCATCTAGCAAGATGTATCCTGGCAACCATATATTTTTGGATTTGTAACAATTTATTCTATTCATTTTATGCAAATGAGGTAACCAATACTGCAAGAATCATGAGAATTCAAGATGGATAACTTGGATAACATCGTTCAGAGCTATATATAGATGACAAGGAGTGATATGTGAGTAATATATGTATATATTTAACAATCTATTGAACATTTCTTTCCATGTACCTACCCAGCTAAGGGGTTTATCTTGCACAATTCACATACTTTTATTGCAAAATAAAGCAGTAGCAACCCAAGCTGTGTCCTGTGAAGTAATGATTATCACACACCACAGTCATGATTCTGTTTTGTTCTTTTTGGGGTTGAAAATGCTGCATGTTTCCCAGCCTCATACAGAGTTTAATCAACTGGAGGGAGGAGGAAGAGCAAAGGCTCTAGCTGTTGACCGCATCTATGCATGCTGACTTGATAACTTGATAAGTTAACACAGTATCTAGAGCAAACATGAAGCTGAAGCTATATATGGAGTTTCTATCTTATTGTGTGCAAGTGTCATTGAAAGGACACATAAGAAAACTTTTGGTTTCGGTGCATATGTGTGAATGATTTCAATGCATTTGCTATAGGATTAGATTACAGCAACCTGTGCATCTTCAGTACATTCTAGTATCATCAAAACCTTGTTTGATTAGAGATTATCTAAGGTGTTCAGCTGGAACAAAGCTCCGCTTATAGAAATGCAGAGTGTATAATGCCATCATAAGAACAAAATGCTTATAAAAATCATTAATTCTTCTTAAACAGGCTCTTTGCCTCAGTCCTCACTGCCAGTCTGGCTTCCCACGTTTCTTGAGTCCCTGAACCTCTAAGCAGGGTCTGCAGTAGCAAAGTCCCTCCCACTGTACAAGAACAGCAGGTTTGAGACCACCTGCAGAACCTGAACAGGAACAAGTCCATGGGGCCAATAACATGCATTACAGGATCCTGAGGGAACTGGCTGATGTAGTGGCAAAACTCTTTCCATCATATTCAAAAAGTCCTGGTAGTCAGGTGAACTCCCTGGTGACTGAAAAAAAGTGAAACATCACTCCGATTTTTAAAAAGGGTAGAAAGGAAGATCTGAGGAACTACAGACCATCGAGCCTTCCTCTGTACTTGGGAAGATCATGGAACAGGTCCTCTTGGGAGCAACGTTAAGGCACATGAAGAACAAGGAGGTGATCTAAGACAGCCAGCATGGCTTCCCCAAGGGCAAATCATGCCTGACCAATCTGCAGTCTTTCTATGATGGAGTGACTGCATCAGTTGACAAAAGAAGACTGACCAATGTCATCTACCTGGACTTCTGTAAGACCTTTGACACAGATCCAAATGACATCCTGGTCTCCAAATTGGAGAGAGACAGATTTGATGGGTGGACCAGTCAGTGGATATAGAATTGTCTGGATGGCCTCAGCCAGAGATTTGCAGTCAACAGCTCTATGTCCAGATGGAGGTTGGTGACAAGTGGCGTCCCTCAGGGGTCTGTCCTGGGACCGGTGCTTTTTATCAGTGACATAGGCAGTGGGATCAAGTGCACCCTTGGCAAGTTTGCAGATGACACTAAGCTGAGTGGTGCAGTTGATCCAACTGAAGGAAGGGATGCCATCCAAAGGGGCCTGGACAAGCTTGAAAAGTGGGCCCAAATGAACCTAACGAGGTTCAACAAGTCCAAGTCCAAGTTTCTGCACCTGGGTTGGGGCAATCCCAGACAGGATTACAGACTGGGGGAAGAACTCATTAAGAGCAGCCCTGCAGAGAAGGACTTGGGGGTTTTGGTGGGCAAAAAGGTCAACATGATCCAGCAGTGTGTGCTTGCATCCCAGAAAGCCAACTGCATCCTGGGCTGCATCAGCAGAGGAGTGGCCAGCAGGGAGAGGAGATGACTGTCCCACTCTGCCCTACCCTTGCGAGGTCCCACTTGAAGCACTGCATCCAGGTCTGGGGCACCCAGCACAAGCAGGGCATGACCTGTTAGAGTGGGTCCACAGGAGGGCAAAGAAGCTAAACAGAGGGCTGGAGCACCTCTCCTTTGAAGTAAGTCTGAGAGATCTGGGGATGTTCAGTCTGGAGAAGACTCCAAGGAGACCTCATTGCAACCTTTCAGTACTTGAGGGGGCTTATAAAAAAGATGTAAAGCAACTTTTTACATGGGCAGATAGTGATAGGACAAAGGAGAATGGTTTTAAACTAAGAGGGAGATTTAGATCAAATGTTAGGAGGAAATTCTTCACCCAGAGGGTGGTGTTGGACTTGGGGGTTTTGGTTGGTGAGAAGCTCAATAAGAACTGTATGCACACTAATGTGTACTTGCAGCCCATAAAGCCAAACACATCCTGGGCTGCGTTAAAAGAATCGTGGCCAGCAGGTTGAGGGAGGTGATTCTCCCCTTCTACTCTACACTTGTGAGAACCCACCTGAAGTGCTGTGTTCAGCTCTGGGGCCTCCAGCCCAAGAAGGACATGGAATTGAATCCAGAAGAGGGTTGTGAAGATGATCAGAGGGCTGGAGCACCTCTTCCATGAAGAAAGGCTGATAGAGTTGGGATTGTTTAGCCTGGAGAAGAGAAGGCTCCAGCAAGACTTTATAGTGGCCTTCCAATACCTAAAGGGGGCCCACAGGAAAGCTGGTGAGGGACTTTTTACAAGGGCACATAGTGATAGGACAAGGGGTAGTGGATTTAAATTAAAATAGGGTAGATTCAGATTAGGTATAATGAAGAAATTCTTCACTATGAGGGTGGTGAGGCACTGGCACAGGTTGCTCAGAGAAGCTGTGGGTGCCCCAGCCCTGGAAGTGTTCAAGGCCAGGCTGGATGGGACTTTGAGCAACCTGGTTGGTTGGGAGGTGTCCCTGTCCAGAGCAGAGGGGTTGGAATTAGGTGATCTTTAAGGTCCCTTTCAACCCAAACTATTCCATGATTCTATGAAATACCGTATTGAATGAATTCTTTATGCTGAAGATCTGATACCCTGTCTTGCATAGAGTGTTTGGAAAGGGTTTGTAGGATTGAGTTTCTCCTTTGCAGAAGCATTAAGTCATAAATGGATGTTACCTTCTTGGTTCCTCTGTGTTAATAAAAGACATTACCACTCCCAGCTGCTTGTCAACTTTTTGCCTGTGATTATTGTTCCCTATCCTATTGCTGGTATGACTTGCTAATATAGTAATATAGTCAAAATGAGACAGGTTAGATGAAACAGTTTAAATAGTAGGTCTTTACTGGGTCATCTCATTTTGAGTGAACCATCTTTTTTTTTTTTTTTTTTTTTTTTTTTACCTTAGATCTTAAAAATCAAAAATATTGTCTCTTTAGAAAGAAGTGCTTCTGCCTTTTAGTTGAACATTCAAAGAAAATTTAAGTATAACAGCACTGGTAAAGACTCCATCTGAGAGGGTGCCAACACACAAAGACACACAAACAAAATTAATTCTTCTATAATCTAGGCATTCCAAGCTTAGTCTATCACTTGTCTAGTTTATAATACAAACTGCACGGCAACAGAAGTGCTAGGAACATTGAGATAATGCTTTCTGCACTGCCCAAAAGTGCATTACTTTTTGCTGTGTTACTAGAATTAGAATAGTTATAGGCCATATACCATCTTCCTGCTAAATGATGTCAAAAGTAATTTAAAAAGGTAAATATCATTATTATTAGTAAACTACCTGTGCCTTTTCTGGCATTTGAACAAGGAAAGCTAAGCACATTTTCACGAGTTCTCTAAATAACCATTACATTTCTTCTTTCAAGCATTGAATCTATCCACAAATGAAAGAATTACTTATCTGAAGGATAAATGCAGCAGTAATTAGGAAAAGTCAGAAGCCAGCAGTCAAGAAGATGTTAAAAATGAACAGCAATTAATACTGAATCTTTTATGAGGATTCATTGAAAGTTTATTTACATGGGTGGAAAAAGACCCATGTCATCAATATATTGAACAATTATAGGATCAGATCATAAAATGGTTAATGTTGGAAGGGACCAGAGGCAGTTTCTAGTCCAACTTACTGTTCAAAGCAGGGTCAGCTTTGAGACCAAGTTGCTCTGTAATTTATCCAGTCAGTTCTTGAAAACCTCCAAGAATGGATACTGTACAGCCTCTCTGGGCCTACTGTCTGACTGTCCTCATGCTGAAAAGACTTTTCCTTATATCCAGTCTGAACATCACTTTTTTTCAACTTATGTGCATTGAGTCCCTTCCTCCTGACATAAATCACTCTGAAGAACTTGTCTCTATCCTGGATAACCTTCTCAGGGGTATTAGAAATCTTCTATTATTTCTCCCTAATAGTAATATATAATACACAGTAAGTCTTTACCTCATTTTTCCTATCAGCTACTATGAATGGGAAATAAATGTCTTACTCTACCTCACCTCCTTCTGTTTTCCCAATAAAGCCACCGATCCTAATCCCCTGACCTCCTCCCTGGTATGTCTTCTGTGAGCCATGTACAGCAAAGTCCCCAAAGCCATCTTAAATCATGATGTTGCTTTGAGCTTTTATTCTAGTGAAAGAAGCTCCTTGCTTTCCAGTAGTGACCAGAAGTTTCTGGGAGCCAGATATAGTGTCTCATTGCTTTGGCATTGCTTCTTGTAACAGTCCTAGTTAGACATACCACAGTTCTACTTTGAACAGTTTCAGCTTTGTCACTATGGTGCAAAACAATCCAAGTATTTCTCTGACAAGATGATATGCAAACAGTCTTTTCTAGCTCATTAATAGGTGGCAACAGAAAGCTATTTCTCCTATGACAAGAAACAAGTTCATTCAGTTGTTAGAAGGAACTGAACATTGATTTATAAAACAATTAATTTTGCATGAAAATGAAAATTATAAAAAGTTTTTTTTTTTTTTTCATATCCTGATAGATCTCATAGTAAGGCTGAAGCATACTCTGCTTTAATTCTTTCACCGCATTTTCTGCATTTCTTTGCATACAAGTGATGGCTTCCTGCTGCAGGTAGCACCTTTAAAAGGAGCTGTAGGACTGAGATGAGAACTGTGTTTCAGTGCAGCCATAACAAGAAAATGTCAAGCTGTGTCACAAATTCTGCCAGAATTAAAATGAAGAAAGCCATGGATGAAGACAGAGAAAAGCATTTAAAATTTTCTTGGATAAGACAGCCTCTATGACTCAAATATAGCAGTGGAGAAAACAAGATAACTTTTCATGGCATCATAACTAGATCAAATCATAAGGAGACCTCTCTTCATCACAGAGTTTGAAATACAGCTGAAATCTTATGCATAACCTAGATGAAAGCTGGCCTTCCTGCACACAGAGCAGAGAGGAGCTCTGCTCTTTGCTGAGGTTCAGGATGAGGGCATGAAATTCCTCTCTGTGTGTTTGCTTTGTGCATCCAGTGATTACAAATGGTGTTTTCTTTACCCTGAAGGTTCAACAGTGATAGGGAATGCCATGCAATGAACAACATAAAACAAGCCATTAGAGCTTTTCCTTCCCAAGCTTTAGTTTGCATCACATTTTGTCCTGAACAAATTTTTTAATGCCTTTTCACCAAGTGAAGAACAGTATAAAGAAGAGGCTTAATGCAAATGAATCAATGAGATAATTAGTGCTTTAATCAAACAAGCAGGTTCAATTCATGCAGTACCAAAAAGGCATTTCCAGCTCTGCCTCCCTGACAATCTTTGCTATTAATTGAGCACATCTAGCTTCCAGTTTGCTAAATAGCACAAAGATGACGACATGGGCCATGCTGCTGTACGTGGTTTGCAATCCATTGATTAGCCTACAGCAAACGGAGAAAAAAGGGGTGAGGTTAAAAGTTGTATTTTAACCTCTTAATGACTTGGAAACCTACTGACTTCAGGGTCTTGTTCAGGGTTTCGGTTTCTGGCAGTCAGCAACTTTCAGATCTTTGAAGGGTTCCTCTCTCTCCGAGGGTAACTGCCGTGTGAAGCTCAGCAAGAAGCAGCACAGATCTGCATATTCAGTTCTGGATACAATAGCTCCATTCTCACTGTCAGGTCAGCAGTCAAGTTCAATGTAACTCCTCCTTCTGTTTCTGAATCAGGACTTTATGGAAATGCTGAGGATTTTTAATAAAGTAGCTCTGCTGTGAAACAAATCTGCCCTTAGTGACAGCTCTGTACTGAGCCGCACCAGTGCAGAGCTTATTAAGTCAAAATTTTAGAGTTCAAAGACAGCATCAGGTTTCAGTGGGCGTCTCTCCTGATTTGCTCTTCACTGCAACATAATTTGTTACCACCCATATTTTATTAGACAAGTAAAGTCTACATGCTCTTGCTGTTGTAAAACTGGGTGTATTTCAGTAACCAGTGAACCATTCACACACACACACACACTATCAGAAGCCCAAGCTTTGAGTCTTTAAACTGATTTTCAGCCTTTTTTTGCACCTAAATTCAGATGCAGTCTATGATTTCTAATCAGTAGCAAGCTCTTCCATAACCCTGGAAATGATATTTTTCAGTGATCCGTATTTTGGTGCAATATTAAATTAATGCACCACAGGGCAGAGAAGAATGTTATTCCATGGGTCTCAATTCAGTCATTAATATGACCTGACGTGGTCAAATCTTTCTTCACACAATATAATTTCTGATGTGGTAAACGCCATCCTTTAAATTTCAGTGCTATAGCCTTTGCAAAAGAACTGTTGCAGCTGATTGAATGAAATCAATCTTGAACGAAATCAGCAGCCAAATTATTTTATTTTTAAAATATAATTGCAAATTGTAGCATTACTGGCAACACTTGCATATTTTTTTCCCCATTGTTTTTATAAAAACCATAAACAACTTTTTTTTTTTTTTTTTAAATATAATTCTTTACACCAGTTGATGGGATTTTGTTCTGATTTCAATACTTTGTGTTGCAATCACATGGAACCCGGTTTTTAACTGTGGAGGGCTTGTGATAGTGTTAAATGCATCAAAAGCAATTTCCTTTAACTGAGTTGTTCTTGTGATCCTCACTAACAGAGAATATCATTGGGAATCCATCTGCTGGCCTGAATTTCTAACTTGGTCATTGGGTCTCTCAGTCCTTTTTTTGAGGATTTATAAATACAAACTTACTTCTTTATATCTTCATCCCACAATAATCCAGTAATCCTATACATAGCTGCTGCAGATCATTGTCCAACCTCAGTCTGTCTCCCTGGGTGTTTTTCTGCTGACTGGGAGGCCTTCCTCTGCTACTGCCAGAATTAAACTTTAGCCACAATTAAAAGATTTTGGAAAATAGTTTTTGAAAACAGATTGACCTCTCAGTGAGTGGGTTGCAGCGGGTAAAAAAATAAAATAATTTTAAAATAAAATTCTTAATTAAACCAAACAATTCACTATCATCTTCTGAGGTCAATTTTGTGTGTGACCAATGGATGTAGCAGGATTTGAGTGGGTGTAGCTGTGGAAAGGATCTAACTGATAATTTTATTTTTCAGGGTAAATTCAGCCATATCTCTTTGCCTTTTTTTTTTTTTTTGTTTTGTTTTTTTTTTTTTTGGTCAAAGTTTCCATTTTCTGTGCAGGAAGTTTTCACTAAAATTACTTTGGTATCTGTCTGAAATGGTATGCAGCATATCATGCAAGGTGACAGTAGAGTAAATAGGATGCCTGTTAATGAAAGTGAATTTCCTTCTACACAATCATTACTTTTGTCATGCTAACTTTCCATATCCTGTAAATATGAACCTCGCCTCCAACAGGAAACACATGTGCACACGTTCTTGTCATTGAAAAAAATGATACAAGGCAAAGTTAGCTGGCACTGAACTTTTAGACTGTAATGTTTGTGAATAGTCACAAACATGCCAAGAGGGGATCTATATAAAAACATGAAGCATGAAGTTGTAAAGTAAACGCTGAAAATTTACAGTGATAGTTATAAGTTAATGTAAGCTCGAGCATTCTGATTTCCTTTCCTTCATTCTGAAGCATTTTCTTGTGAATATAATAGAATCTAAAAACCGTCTAATAATAATAATTAACCTTTGAAGTCACAGGATTTATAATACTGTGATTATAGCTACATAGTCCTGTCAATGGTCTGTTCATAAGCTGGTATAGCTGAAACAAAATTAAAGGAACTACTTGTGAAGTGCTTGTATGTGTAAAGTAACCCATGTTCATGTATATACAGAAAGATCAGGACTATTTTACAGAACAACAAAGAACCATCATTTCATAAAGAATTGTTCTGTAACACTATATATTTATTCATGCTACTATATTGAACAGCATACATGAAAAACATTTCATGGATTGTGTTTTAGTGAAGTTTAGTAATGGGCCTTGAGGGAGCCATGGGAGAATCTTATAAAGAACATCTTTGGTAGCTTTAATTACAAAGATACTACCTGCATGCAAGAAGAAAAACATGTAGGTCTTATCCCTGTTTTCCCATTTACAACCTGACATGTTAGGACTGTGCTCCACTATATGTAATTCAGTAAGGTGTAATGGCAGTCGTGGCCTGAAGAAGCTGCTGAGACGAGCAGTAATATCTCAGGAATATTGACATAGCTGTAGAAGTGTTATGTGTTGCATAAGAGAAAGAGAAAGAAAGAGAAACAAGAAATCTTACAATATATTTGAGAGAAATGTAGCATCATTATAGAAACTTATATTTCTATAGCAGCTGTTATCTCAAAACATACAGGTGATGCTTGTAAAGATGACTGCTAGTTGTTTTAATTGGGACTGAGGCTAATATGTAGTAGCTTAATTTGGAAATGGCTCTCAAAATCCCCACTTTATTTCACAGAAACCTCAAAATTTCCTAAGGTCTTGATTTGAGCCTTTGCTGAGCACTTTGATTCAGCCATGTGAGGAGCACTAATGGTCAACACAGGGCTGATCGATGTCAATGACAAGGCACAAAAAGCAGAATCTATTCTGGCTGCTCTCTCTGAGCAAGCTGCTCTTGGAGGTCCTGCTCAAAGGGTATGGAGTATGGAGCTTGTCTCATTCACTTCTGCAGAAGACACCAGGGGAAGGGCTGGGAGTTTTTGCACTTCAAGTGATGTGTCAGGGAGCATCAGGGGCAGGGTTCTGGGCAGAGACAGGGACATGGGGGGCGAAGTGTGCCTCTGATTCCCTGGCATAGCATCCTGACCTTTCTTCTCATTGGCTCTGTCAGTAAATAGTAAATATTTTTCTTAACAGATATTTTAAAATCCAATGATCCTTTTTAGTACAAGTCTGTTATGAATCTTCAACAGAGGCTGATGGCTTTTTGCCTCTGAGACCCACATGTAGCCTGCAGCTGTGCAGTTGTAACATGGGATCTACCACAAGTCAAATATTTGTAAACTTCTGTAAACATACAGGTCAGGTCTTGATCAAACCCTGCATGGCTTTTATTCTTTACAGATACATGCTTTCATTTAGCTTTTGAATGTAAGTGTGCAAAAAGAAAGTAACAAAATGTGGGGCTGGTATCTGCAACTGCAACCAGAGGTCACTTGAGAGAAGGCTTAGCCATCCAAAGAATTGGCAGATATAGGTATTGGCTGTTGTTATGCAGGCAGTTCTAAAAAGTTCCTACAAAAGATCTAGTGAAATAGGATCTTCTTTAAAAAATAATAATCACTGCACATACTAAAGTGCTGTTTGTAGGAAGTAACACTAGGAACATTAGATATAGATAGTCAATGAGTATAGCCCTTAAAAGTCATTGCACGTCTCAAATGTTGCTACCTTTTTTTTTTTTTTCTTTTCTTTTCTTGTTGGGATGCCTTGTAATGAAGTCAGACCAGTTATGGTAGCAGGCTTAGACTGCAAGAGGTATTCATTCCAACTGCAACAATATTTGTAAAAGAACATTCCTGGGAGGTCTACTGGCTTATTTCAGGATGATTTTTTTAATAGAAGCCATCTTTCATTTGAATACTTCTGTTTTTTTTGTTTTTTTGTTTTTTTTTTTCTTTGTTCCATTGGTTTGTCCTGGAAGTCTAGGATGCAAAATTCAAGACAGCAAAAACATTAGAATATTCATAATTTTACCAGAGTTAAAATACTTACAGATGATACAGAATGCTTGGAGGTATAATAAAAAGGCATATTACAATATATCACTAATTTGCTTTAAAAACAGAGCTTAAAAAAAAAGTCAGAAGCTATGTAAAATTTCTTTTAATACAAATCCACACTTCCCTGATTACCGCAAAACACCAGACTCTATATCACCTTTCCTTTCTATGAAACTTCAGTTCTGGGTCTCTGTTTTCAATTCATGCGAAACAGCAAGGTGTTAAGTATAATTAAACTTTGTTCCATTACTGCAATGTCTAATTGTTACAAGTTCCAGGTTGAGGGGTTGGAGAACAGAAACAGATCACTCAACTGTTTGATACTGAAGAGAGCAGTCTTCTCATTATGAAGGCATATGAACAAAGATAAACAATAGAGCTATAAAAGCTTATTAAACAGTTTTAATGTAAATATAAGAACACATGTATTTATGTAGTATTTAGATTCTAAAGCTTTCTCTCCTTCATCTGGCCAACTGATGGATGCTTCACAGTCCTCTGGCTAAGGATATGTACCTCCCTCAATATTAAATCTTGAGGCTGAGCAAGATCTGAATTCTGGTACACTTCTTCAGAACTGTCTTTGGAGGATATTCAGATTCAGTTCTCCCCGTCTTTTCTTTCTATATGGTTTTCTTGGTCCTCAATTGATCCAGGAAGGAGTTTTGACTTTTCTGTCATTGGTTATTTGCCCCCTTGTGTTTTAGAAATATGATGTTCTTTAAGTTCTCTTCTATGCTGATCTAAGCATTCACTAAAATACTCATCCTAACATGGCCTTATTCAACTCTGAGTGTTCGGTTAGGCAATATACATGTAGTAAATTCAGTTTTAGAACTCCTAGCACCAAATCAAAATATCATGGAAAAATGATAGTCATCATTATTCTAATATAAACCATCTGTGTGAGTTCAAATCTCTTTGATTAACTTCTCTGAAACATGGACCTTGTAATGGTGGGTTTTACACACAGTAAGTCATTGTCTCTCTGTTCCACTTTATGCTGCATCAGATGCTTGCCATTTTCCCATGGTCAGCATAAAGATGACAGAAAGACATAAAGCCAACTAAATTTTGTATATGCAATTTGTACCTATTGTCTCATTGTGAAACTCTTCACATGCTAAGACTTATAAATAAGAACCTGGGAAACAAGAGCCATACTTTACACCAATATGTGAGTAGAATTAATCATTATGACTTCTGAATCCCCAGACACCGTGGTAACAAGTAACTAGAAGGAATGTAACTCCTCCTTCTAACTCTGTCCTTGAGGGATACCATACAACATGATTCATCTGACCTAACTTTAGATGTCTACATCTGAGCTAGCCATACTTTACAGACGATGAAGAGAAAGGGGCATGTGATTCATCTGACCTATTTTAGCCACATACTTCAGAATGAGTTTAATTGCAGTCTAGAAATGTGTCTTGGTCTCCTTGACTATAAAATTAGTCTACAGAGACCTGATCAGATGAAGATGTCTAAAATAGGTCAGAGGAATACCATTTAAACTGTCTGAAAGCAGAGACCAGACTATGTAAGAAATTCCACAAAGGAGGGAAACTAACTAACTAAATAAAAGATCGGATCTTAAAGCTACTTAGTGCCAGGAAAAATTACAGAGGTGTCAGGTGCTTGCCGAGCCATTTTGTGTTGTAAAATAATTCATAAACACAAAATATTCCTTGCTCACTTGCTCACATGGAAACATCCAGAGCTTTTTGAGATTCCCTGGGATATTTGAAAGAATTGAACATGTTCGTCAAATATGACATTATTATCCATATCATTGTGGAATGGCAGGTAGAAAACAGGGCAAACACTCTAAGATATATGAAACAGTACTAGATGTACTAGTACTATGGGAAACTACATCAGCTCTATACTGTCCTTGTAGAAGGGCGTCTAGGGTGGGTATCAGTTCCAGATGGAGACACCTATACTTAGGTTTCTACCTGTATACGTGCTTGGTGTCTAAAGTTACAGTTATATTCAACAAACCTTAAATTTTGATATATTGCACTGCATATAGGCACCTAATGGTGTATGAGGTGCTCCAGAGCATCACACCTATCCTCTTACAACTGCTACAGCAAGTCCTATTCGTTTCTTAAATAGCAGCACATGGCAATTTTTTCAAAGGCAAGCTTGAGCTAAGGAAGTCCAAATCAGTATTGGTATTCCATTCCTATATTGTGCGACTCAGTAACTGCAAGGAGAAACAGTATTTTATAAAATGTAAGCAATTATTTAAGGTAAAAACATCTATTTTATTTTTACTTTATTCAGCAAGAACTTCCTCAGTTCAGAGGAAGTTGTCAATGAAAGAGACTTTAACAAGTACTGCAAATGCACTGAATCTCCTCCAGCTTCCTGTCCAACTAAGGAATCAATTTTTTTTTGTTCTGAATGTCATATGTTGATTTGTATCAATTACGAGTTGGCCTCAAAGAAGTGTTGCCAGGTCAGAATGTTGTTACAGAGCTACTTAAAAGTTTAAGCACAAGTACTGACTCTCCTATGAGAAATATATATATATATAAATTAAATTTTTAATTTTTATTTTTTTTTCCAGTACCATCCGTGTTATTGTGATGGTGTGTTGGGTCTGTCTGAGCTGTTGTGATGGAGTTCGGCTGCCCACCTGAGTAAAACCACCACAGATGGACAAATTCACGCTTCTTTTGATGTGACATTTGGCCCGTTACTATCCTTTCTTCATTGTTTATATTGGAATTGGGCATATTGTCCCTGGGCTGTAAATATTGATCATTTGTAGTAGACTTATTCAGTCATTTTGAAATGCTTTTAGTGACCTTACAGCAAAATGTCAAAGTGCAAAAAAGGAAAAAATAAAATTAAAAAAAAAAAAAAGAAATTTTCAGATCTCATAGGCACATTTTCCTGTTTCTAATCTCTAAAATATTAATTTCCCATTTCTAAAATATTATCTCGTGTTTCCCATAAGTCTCAAGTTACTAGACAGATTTAAATATATTTTTCAGCACATCTTATAACAACTGGAATACATATTTCAGGTTTTCATTTTATAAAAACTGGAAAACATATTTTGTGTTTGCATGAAGAAATTTAGAAGACTGCTTCTTATGAAGCAAGTATAGATTTTTCTTGCCTAACCTAAGTTATTTCTACCTATAGTTTATTTTCAAAAGATATGCATTTATTACTATTTTATTTATAACATTTAGTGTCATATAGATCACAAGCACTGGAAAAATACATATTTTGCATAAAAGTATAATGCAACTGAATACCACATAAACCAGGGATTTCTACATTCTGCCATCACTAATCTTGGAAAAAATAATGAGATGATTATTGCAGAAGAAGACATTACCACACAGTAATTTTGAGCATTAGTCAGAACTCTGAATACAAATAATGCGTAGATATTATTTTCTTATGAATACTGAACAATATTAAACTCTATGAGGATTTTAAAACCATGGCAATATTTATTTCCCTACTTACTGTGATAATAAAGCAATCACTAAATAAAGATTCAGATCTGAAAAAAATTATTCACATTTGAGGCAATTTACCCTGTGTTGGTGTAAGTGCATATTATAGATCTTGTTGCTTAGAGACATGACAAGACTGGGCTATCTCCAGAATAGCAACTCACTACAAACACATATTTCAGGGTCCTGAGCCAATCTTCCAAACACTATGACTCTTTTGTTCCCCCTCCTGTCTCTCCTCCCTTCCCCAGCAAACACATCAAGATCTGAGCTGAGGAAACCTTTTCCAACATTCACCTTCATTATTCATTGCCTGACTTGAATAGACCAAAAGACCAAAAATCCCTGGTCCTTCTCCCTTTTCTTCTCCTCTCATCTTCCATGAAGGCTGCTAATATAATGTCTGCAAAGCTGTTTTCCTATAGTAGGGGACTTTTAGTCAACACAGTCATGACCTTTTAAGACTGACTATCCCAGTGCAAATAAGCATTAAGAGGAGGAAGGAAAATGTTTTAAAGGAACTAATTAATACTTTTGGAAAGATTTATTAGATTGCTTATTAAATTTGATGTTTCTTTGTTGATGTAATATTTGTATTGTTGTATGTGTGATACCTTTTTGTGTCTAAGCATTTTAGTTTCTATCTTCACATGTTCCAAATGCAGATAATTTTAGCAGTTTCATATAGTTTATACTATATGAGTTTTGCTTTGTTTTTCCTTCCAGAGTCAGTAAATTAAAATAACCATACAGTATTACAAAAGTCCTGAAGTGACATTAAGTTCTCTGATGAAAATTGATTGCTCCCGGTTTTTAAGACTTTTTCTAACAAGATGTTACAGGCTGGACAAGAAGATTCAGTGAAAGATTGAAAATATACTTTTCTTAAATGTACATTTAGCCATTGCTGTGTCCTGCTGGAAGCACTGTTCTCCACTCCAACTTGGGAGCTTTAGATGTGCTTTAGGGTAGAGCAAACAGTAGAAAGGAATGTTAAAATGGTCTTAAAATGTTTGATCTGAACTTTTGAACAATTTCCCTATCTTCTGTTCTGGCTTCAAGTCATAAGCATGTTTAAATAAAAGCATAATTCTTAGCTACTTTGGATAAGGTGATATTTACTTCCTTATTATAGAAAGTAATCAGAAAAAGGCATCAGAATATGAAATGATAAATTGTATGAAAAAATTTCTGATGATATATGTATGGCTGAGGGTTGTACTTTCCCAAAGAGGAAATATGCTCCAATTACCTGACAAAGGCTCCAGATATTGACTTTGTCTTGCCTATCTTGGCATGTATGGTCCTGCTTCTTTTTAATTGCTTTATACCTGCAATTTAATCCCAACTTAGAAATGCCAGGGCTCCTCTGTACCTACAGATAGGGCAGAAGGAACAAAAACTTTGACAGTAAGGAAGACAACAAAATATAGGAAATAATGCTAATGCAATAATAAAAAAGGGAGAGCTGTCAGAGATTCCTTGAAATTCATCAGGAACTTTCTCATTATCATTCACTTAAGGTGAAGGCACAGATCTACTTGTGATGAGTGGCTACTCAAAACTCAGAGAAATGTCCTACACCTGTCTTTCAAAGATATGCCTAAAAATATATCACAGCTAAACATTTTCCTATGAGTCAGAAAATTTCACCTCGCATGTATTGATATAAATATGTGTTGTATATTAGTTGTGTGACATGCTCCCCACCAAGACAGGTATTTTGAATAAAAGCATTTAATGGCCTGCACTTTCCCAATGAGGTAATTGGGAATGCATGACTTCCTCCATATACCTTTCATAGCAGCCTGTTCCCAGAGGAATGCAGAGAAGGTGCAGGCCATGCCCTCCCAGACTTGAAGGGAAAATTGATCTTGACATTCATGCAGGAATGTGGAGAAGAAAGTTCCTTGTGCTTTACAGACCAACCCACTCATAGAAGAGCCACAACATTTTAGGTCTGAATAAGCATTTACTGTCTTCAGTTTCAACCAGCAATACCAAAGTGTATTGGGTGTGCCAGGAAGCTCTTTTGATCCTCCTTTCTCCCAACATGAAACAAATTCCTCTCCCCAGGATTAAAACATGGTATGTTGTGTCATGCTGTTGTTCTGGAAAGTTTGAGTAAAATTAGTCTCAGGGCTGCAAAAAATGTGAATACACACTCCACAAATGTCTGTGTACACATGTTCTAGAACTCCTTTCTGATATAAAATACTTTTTCTAACTATACAAATGAATGCAGGAAAATGTCACCTTTCAAAGAACAACGAAAGGTTGAAAAACACTATAAGGACAGTCAAGTATTATTTCCTAAAACTGAAAACTCATATTGACAAGTTCTTGGTTAATATGAAGCAGACCAGCTGTCCTCGCTTCCAATCCCTCTCTACCTTCAGATAACCTCAGGGCAGATGGTTCACTGAAGAATGTGTTCAATCCTATCTATTTTATTGAATCTCATATTTAGCTACCTTTGTATCATATTTCCTGCTCATTTATCATTATTCACTGTGTTTTATAAACCTGTATATGCATCACTACCGGTTTTATAATCTACAATACTCTATTTGTTGTTCTAGGATACCACTTAGAACAAATCAGGTGCCGTAAAATAGTGCCATCTTGTGGAACTCATCAGTTGTGTAGCTATTTCCATTTTTTCCCAGTGATATTATTTCCAAGTCAACATTTTTGAGTGCTAATTTTTATTGTGACATACTGAACACCGTATATGTGAAGGTCTTCCAAACTATACATGAAATGTTTTTCAAGAAAACAAAAAAATGAAATTTCCCTGTTGAACCACAAACATTCCTGATATCGTCTTTTTTTTTTTTTAGAGAAAAAATATCAATCCCACTAAAATAAATGGAAAACCAAACCAAAACAAACCAAAACAAAACAAAAAAAACACTCTTTCTAGGAGACATTTCAGGCTTTGAAAATAAGGAAACTAATTATGCCATGAAACTATGTTGCTAAAAGGGTGGCCTAACAGGTTGCCCCAATAAAGTGGGGATCGTGGAAAATATTGTTTTCCCAAAATTCTCATTTATATGGGTGAAGAGTGTCCTGGATATCAATGGACTGTAGACAAAGCACTGAACATCTGAATTACTAAAGTGGTTTCAAGAATCTATCTACTATTACATTCATCTATCTAGCTGGCTCCCTACAGAACTGTGAAACTAAGCAATTTTCATGTTTTTACTCTGTGTTGCTCCTGACGAGAATGTTAGCATCTGGGGAGGAGAAATATGACTCACTGTTTATGAGTATGATATTCACTCAAAGTAAATTGAAGGATCAGGGTGAGTGTCTTCTCTTGACTTCTGTTTTCAGCTTGACCTTCAGTTAGAAAAGGTAGTGTGAGAATTTCAAAAGCACTTGGCCTTGACCTAGTTCTTCTCTAATTAAATCATTCCTAAAACTCCCATTCAGTAAGAGGTCATTTAGACTGTCACTGAGGACTTTAAAATTAGTTCTGTTGCTTATTTATGCTTCAGTTCCTCCCCTCTGTATAATGGATGTAATAATTGCCTGCACTGTAGTAGCTCTGCAAAACTTCATTGGTATTGGATAAAACTAACTACAGAAGTGCAAAGCAATGAACGCTTCAACTGCAGTTAAACTTGTACATCTGGCCACATGGCATTTTGCTATACAGCTCATAGGAAGCATTGTCCAGTTTATAGAATGCCACTATTATGTTTTCTTAAAAATAAATAACATGGATTGTATGATATGATTATTAATTAAATGTCAACTACAGTTGTCAACTACGGTTTACCTATGAAAATTCAGTTACCCAACAAAACAGCTTTGTAATTATATTAAAGTAACTAAGTACCACCAGTGTGTGGTTTATATGGAACCAATTTGTATGTATTTCAGTGAAAACTAACAATGTACTGTACTGTAATAGCAAGACTGCAGCCAGTAGGAAGAGGGATGACTGCCATCTATTCAATGTAAGGCTGCACCTGAAGTTCTAATTTTGTGCTCCCCAGTACAAATAAGAGCAGAAAAAAAAAAGAAAAAAAAAAAAAGAGGTAATCTCCCTCCTGACTATTATTGGGTGTTTATAGAGAAAATGGAGCTAGATTCCTCTTGGAGGTGCAGAGCATCCAGTGCAAGGGGCATTGAGGACAAAATGCAGACAGTTAAAATGCTGATTAAACATTAGGACAGAAACAATTACTATAATGAGGATGGTGACATTCTGGATCAGTTTGTCCAGAGAGGCTGTGAAATTTCCATCCTTAGAGAGAGACATGGCAAGGCCCTGGGCAACCTTATAATGTCAGTTAAATTCAGCTTTGAGATTGGCTCTACAGTGAGTGGGGAGTTGGACCACACAACTTACAAAGATCCATTAAATCATTAAATCTTAAATCATTCTCTTATTCTCTGTTTCTATGTTAGTAAATATGTTTTATCATCAAGAAAAAATTACAAGAGCATTATTCTCAGGCAATAAAAACACTGGCTACTTCCGTCTTTCCATATATCAGTGTTTTTGCTTCTATCAGAGTGCAGTGGCATTTACAGTGTGCTGTCTGGAACAGAAAAATAAATAACTCTAATTCTGCTGTGTTCATTTGTTAGTATCACTGGCATATAAATACATGCATATATATTATTTATTCTGTCCCCAGCAATGTATTTTTATGTTTATAAAATCCTCGCTATTAACATTCAGAATACTAAACAGTCACACTGGGACCAGAAGAATATAGCAAGCAAGAAAGCAAGCAAGTAAGCAAGAAAAGTAGTTAATTCTAGAAAACAAAGTCTGTAAGGAAATTAAGACCTTTTTGAACTAAAATACTTTGGCATTCATGATAGCTTGTGCTCTTCTCCTTACAGAGATGTACACTATTATCTAGAGTCTCTGGTTTTCATTGTTCTTGAGAATAAAAGCCCAGGTAGAATGAATTAATTTACCATAAACACTGTAGACAATATACTCCATTTAATGTGTATATTCCATTCTATTGAAGGAAAAATAGAAGTGTTCCGAATCAAATTCCTGTATGGAACACTTTTTATGGAGTAAATGAGTTGATTTTTGAGGTACATACATGGAACTGCTCTCAAATGTGTTTCCAGACAGGCTCTATTTTGCACCCTCTCTGCACTACTTATGCTTGCCTTTGCACTCAGAAACAAGTCTACGTCATCTCAACTTCTCTCTGAGAGAGAAATATGGACTCCTGAAGGAAAAGGTAATTCTGGAAGAGATCTTTCTTATTTCATTCTTTTCCTCCTCAAATTCTAGATTGGTCAGGGCTACTTTCTGCTCAAAAACCTTTGGTACAGATATTTTCTGAGCTCTACACAGGCAGGAATCATTGTTTAGTGAATCAGCACAGCTATGCTATGTTGCCATTTTTTTCCAGTGATTTAAATGAAATGGCCATGTCTGTCATAAAATTAATCTTTAAAAAATTAAAATAAAAATTACAAAAGTAATTTAAATACAAAAATAAAGAAGCAACTAATAAAAAACAAAAAACAAAACAAAAAAAAACCACAGTGGTTACACTTAACATCACAGTTTGCATGCATGTAAGTAGATAAGACAGCAGAAGTTTTGAGGAGTACAAGATGACATAAGATTATGTTTTCATCATACAAGTCTAATAGTTTTTAGTGAGAAATTAACGGAACCAGTGAAATCATAAGTTCTGGAGAAAGTCTGTTGGGATTTCCTAAGGAGCAAGTGCCAGAATATGAGTGCCACATTGTAAGACAGTAATAACTCTAAAATAAGTAGGGAAGGGTAAAAAAAAAATATATATTTTTACATCTGTATCTTCTAGCACCAAGTAAACAAAAGGATGATAATTAGGATTAGAGCTTGTCCTTCCACAGTCATATGCCAGACAGTGTATGCCTGATAGGAGCAGATTGGTGTCAGCTACCCAAGGACACCGCTGTGTTGATTGGTATTTTAGCACTTCAGCTATGGCATGCAATTTGTTGACATACTAAATATCTCCCACGTGTTTAAACAAATGATAAAACCTACGTCGGTGTCCCGTGTTTTATAAGGACTGGGAGGATATCTACATAAAACACCTGCTCTGTTTGCCGGTGGGACAAGACCTGTGCATGCGGGTGTCCAAAACCAGGGCTTCACCCCTGGGCTGGGTGTTGGTACGGGCCTGGTCCAGCAGGTGGAGCTCATTGCTAACAAAAAGGCATTGAAAAGGAAACGAGGAAAGCAATTTTTTTTTTTTTTTCGTTTAGATTTTCCTGTGACTAACAGCTATTTTGGCGTCATTTTTATGATTTATCACCCTGCAGCTAATATTACAATGTCGCTCACAAGTGATCATAATGAGTCCTAGGTGGTGTATAGGTGAGGTGGTGTTGATTAGCTGTTGACAGATCTTCTGCAAGATCCTTAATGACATCCTGTGGGATTCAGAACGCTTTCAGATTCCTATAAACCAGACTGCATCATAATGAGAATAGAAATGGCAGCTAATTGCTGTGGAAGAGCACCAGAAACTTAAAGAGAAAATCTGTACATCCTGTAGAGACCTAATCTTGAAATCCAAGGACAGGCTTTGAAGAACTGGTAGTACAGACTATTCAGTATACTGTGTTAAATAAGGCTTGGCATAAGAATCATAATTAAAACGCTTGAACAAAAATCCTTAGAACATGTCTTTTTTATTAATTGGAAAAAATAACTAAACTTAGTAAAATATTGTTCATATCTACATGTTACTCACTTCCTAATCAAATTAGATTTTGTAAAGCAGTCAGATAAATCTCAGATCCTTATTTTGTCTTTGTACAGGGAAAAAAAATAATGCCTTGAGGTCTGTTGTCAATGGGCTCTGACAATGACTTAGAAACTGCCTGTCAGATTCGGAGGTTGGGCTTGTCACCTCTCCAGGCCTAAACGACAGTGAAGAGCCACCGGCTGTTTGTCAGTGCTGCATAGTTCATGTAGAGGATACATGCTGGCTTTTTAATGTCTGTAAAAACACCATGTTGGAAACACTTGTTCATAGAATCATAGAATCATAGAATCATAGAATATCCTGAGTTGGAAGGGACCCTTAAGGATCATCAAGTCCAACTCTTGACACCGCACAGGTCTACCCAAAAGTTCAGACCGTGTAACTAAGTGCACAGTCCAATCTCTTAAATTCAGACAGGCTCGGTGCAGTGACCACTTCCCTGGGGAGCCTGTTCCAGTGTGCAACCACCCTCTCTGTGAAGAACCCCCTCCTGATGTCAAGAATGTTTGTTGACAAAGATGTTTGTTGGCAAACACTAAAAAAACTACCTGTTCTTATCTGGATATAGAAATCCCAGGACACTTCCTTGTTGGTCTCTGAATCCCACTGAAGCTCCAACTTTACATTTCATTTTGACCTTTTAAAGAAAGACAAAAACATCCATGTGTAGATGATCTCTGTTCCTTTTTTCCATTTTTTTTTTTCTTTTTTCCCCCTCCTCGGTCAACACAGAAAATAACTGTAATAATCCCAGACACAGGGAGAGATCAGAGTCAGATGCCTGAAGTCACTGATAGTAAAACAACAGCTACTTAGTCCTCTCCCTTCAGAAATCAGGTTAATCTCAGATCTCGTGACATTTAAAATGTAAGAAATCTTTATTCTGGTCAGTATCTTAACTGAAAGATTGATGTTTAAGTAGCAGAAACAAAATAGGATAAAAATATTGAATAAAAAAGCAGTTTTTGTTTTGTTGTTTTGCTAAATCTGAAGTTAGAGACAGCTATATTTCTCCTCCTCCCTTGTGTAGGTCTAGAAGTGAATGCAGAATCCTTATGAAAATCCTTGCTTTAAATATCGTTGTTAGTACCTAGGACCTTAGCACTGGGTATAGTAGATATATTGCTGTGTTCCAAAGCAATCATACAATGTCATGAGATAAATTACCTTGTGTGAACCTCCAAAATCTGTCTATTCTAAGCAGTTGCACTGATACAAAACCTGGTAGAAAATCCATAACAGACAGTAGAAATTTGGGATTTTGACAAGTTTGTCATTGACAATATGCTTTTATTTACTAAGCAGAAGCTTTGCTCAGTTGTAATATACATATACATATGTACTTTATAAACAACAACAAAAAAGTTAAGAATGTTTTTAGGAATCGCGTTGATAATTTATGTATTGCACTAAGGTAATTTGCTGTCACTGAAGCCAATTCTAACAAATGTTTCACTGGTTGGAGTGGATATTTTATTTTATTTTATTTTATTTTATTGGGGGAAATGGAAGGAGTAAGAGTAAAGCATAAATTAAACTCATTTATTTAACAAAAAAAGCTACAGGCCTGACCAAGCTCCCTCCACGGCAGACTACACATGCCCATAAACCATAGCACCAGGCCATATATCTGCATTTGATGGCCCAGAGACAACATATTTATCAAGTTTTCTCCCTGCTTCAACCTGCAGCTGGTGAGATATAGCATGGCTCCAGACAGCAGACATAGGTAGCCTGCCTGCCACCACGGTCAGGGGTGCTTGCAGATGCAGAACTCACTAGGAAAATGGCAGAGAGAACCCAACTTGGTGTGGGCTTAATGATATTGTCTCCTAGGGTGTAAATTCCCCCCAGCTCCTACTTGGGATTTATCTTGGAGAGACGCTGTTGAGGATTTGTGAAGGTGGCAGGGAAAATGAAGAGTTCTGCAGCATGGAAAGGATGGTCCAAGGCTCAGCTTTCCTCCCAGGACATACCATATTGTTCTGTGTGGGTACATAAAGACACTGTGGAGGAGGAGGATTCAATATCCCAATAGTGAGGGTAATCTATCAGAGATGAGAAAGTGTAAAGTTGCAAAAACCTGCATTAGAGAAATGAAGAAATTGAGTGACCCAATTACTATCGACTCAAACCCTGTAGACTACACCTTTAGTTGATGGAATAATATGGGGACCCTTTTGTTAGTGACTCAGTGTGAGTAGAGGTGAAATGAATAGATGAAACAAAATAAATAGGCATATTAATCCTGTCCTTAGTGCTCAATGCTGAAGTTCCTTGGACACTTTGCAGCATTAATTCCATCCACGCAAAAAGTAGGAAATATATTACATAAGAAATCTTCTACTCCCAGGAACATTCATAGCTTTTGGGAATTATATGAAATACAATTAAAGTAGATTTTCAAAAGATTGCTATGTTAGAACTATGTTAGCAATTGTTTGTGATGTTATATTGTTACTTTAATTATAAATTTGTCATCAAGCATAGTCAATTCACTAGGATGAGTCTTAATAGCAATAGATATTGTTCTAAAAGTTGAGCCACAAAGCTAATTTGAATTAAGGTAGAGTATGCATCTAATCTTCAGTTGTTATTCCTCAATACCAATCTATTTAGAAATCATCTGAGTATTTTATCACATATTCAGGTTAGTCCAGAAATCAAATCAAACTAAATGGGAATAACACACCTATATTTCAAATTTGGAAAATTCAGAAGAACCTACTGAATTCATTTCATATGTAGACAAACTCCTAGGAAGCCAGTAGCAAAGCAGAACATCAAACAGTGTGTTGAAAAGAAGGGGAAGAAAACGTTAACTAGAAATGCAAATGGAATATGACAGGAGTTTGACTCTGAGTATTTATAGGTGACAGGGTGTTAATGTATTATGCAAAAGAAAAGACAAAGCTGGTTTCTTTTTGTGGATATTGCATTAAAAAACAAACAAACAACAACAACAAAAAAACATACCATCACCACTAACGTTAGTAGAAACATACTCTATCTACAGTGCCACATTCCTTCTCCAGCTAAAATGGAGGAGCCTTAGGAAATGAAGTCCACATCATTTTTACTACCCTGCATAATTCCACAGGGGCTGGGAAAAGGCCAGTGAGTGTAATTCCAGAAATATTAAAGTCTGCAACAGCATGATCATCATGTTTTGTGCCCTTCTAGTGCTGGCTTCTTCAAAAATCAGTGGACCTTAACAAAGACCAGATCTTTAGATAATGTCTGAAGGTCAATGATTCTTGACTCATAAGTGCCAGGTATAACTTCACAACTACTTGGCAGTGGAAAAGCAGAATGCTAATGTCTCAAATTGTGTGGCCAGTTACTAGTGGATCAAATAAACCACCCCTGTGAATAAATCTTCCCTGTGTCCTTGTAGTGTAAATCGGGCTTAGCATGTTGTTGTAAATAACTTAGAAATTAAGAGCTCCAGTGTGAGTCTACCAGGTATGTTATACTCTTTACATCATATGAAGCATGCTGCAGTCTCAGCTGTTGCTCTTATTCCCACGGTGGTTATAAAGGGGTGGGGAAAGACATCCTGACTTTTATAGAGTCCTCCTCCTCCCCAGTCACAATCTAGGGCAACCGTTAGCACAGCTCTCAGATCTGCATTCCTCAAGAAAGGATTGCCACAGAGCTTTTGATGTGTATTCTCCATCCAGATAATCTGAAATCAATTTGACCCTGAATTATACAATGGGACAACTATTAGATTTGCCCTGCTGTACAGCTATTTTTTCCAACTGCATGATATACCATAGAGCTTCTAACTTTCTTTAAGGTGAGCATCCTTTAACAGGAAATGTGGATGTTGCAGTTTTTCAGCATGTCTACATCCTATGTAATTAATTACACAAAACGATATTATACTATTTATAAATGACAAACTCATTTATCCACAGAGAATTCATCCAGCTTGTGGATTAGACACTGGAGCTGGCTCTGCCTGGACTATAAATTATGACTTCAATCACTGCAACATACAAATTCATGTGTATTGCTTCCAAGGCTAGCAGCATAACCAGTTAGCACAGCCTAACACAAATGTGTGTAACAGCGAGCTGATAACTTACCCATTATCACAGCAGCAAGCTGTGTTCCTGGAAGTTGGAGTCCTAGAGGTTACAGCGAAAAGACACATGGCTCTGTTCCACGTCAGCTCTTATCCAGAAGGATTTATTATTTTTGCCTGAACACAAGCCCTGCAGGACATATGCTAGCTCCTGCAAATCCTCTTATGCATGTTCTGTCTAGAAAGAAAAAAATGAAACAAAACAAAACAAAAAAGCAACAACCAAAGCCTTATGGAGAATTCATGCTATAATGCTTTACCACTTATGGAGTAAGCAGTACTGAAACAAAGAAACTCAGCTTGCATTTTCTAGACTGAAGAAAATGTTGTCTTAAAAATTACTTAAGAACAAAATCCTTCCAATGAAGAAGGTTTCATGTCTCACATATGCACTTTTATATGGTATTGTCCAGTTTAGTATCATCATTGTCTGAACCCCTTCATATTTCAGAAGGGAACATTATTTGCCACCTTCTCATCTCTCTTATTAAATTGTATTTTTGTTACAGTCCCAGCAATTTTGTGCTGATAAATCACAGTTTTCTAAAAATACCATGTCATGCCAATTCCTTAGAATCTAACTATAATCAAAGTAAATATATATGGCAAATATATATGGAGTATATACGTAGCTGCTTTCCTCCAAACACTGCAGCTTTTAGAAATCATGTGGTTACAGGAAATACCCAGCTTTCATATATGATGTAAACTTTGTTTACAAAACTCTCATATTATTGCAGAAAATGCCTAAAAATATGTTGAGTTGTATGTATGTTTTCCACTTAAAGGGTGCAAAAAATAGATTGCAAAGAAAACAAGCACTAAACCAACAAATACAAATCCTGCAATTTCATACTATTTTTTTTTTTATCATTAAATTTGTACTAAAGGTTGCATGTTTGAAAGGATGCTCCACACCAGTACAGTTTTAAGGCCAAAACAGAATAACTTAAATCCCTCAAAGGGACTTTTATTTGTGGAAAAAAAAAAACTTGCAGTCAACCTGACACAGCAGAGTGTGATGCTTGGAGCTGTAGGCAGCTAACAGCCTGTACACTCTTTGAGTCTTTGAGGTTTATTAGAGTGATTTTCATAGAATTAATCCTCCAAAATTGCTGTCTCCTTTAGCTGATCTCCTTCTCCAGCTAGCTCTTCTGTTCCCTTGCTTTGATAATTCTCTTCACAGAGCAGTCTCATGAAGCATGCAAGAAACATGCATATAATAAAGCTGTCTTGAGCAGTTGCTTGGTAACTGTATTAAAATGCTTCTAATATTCAAGAGATACATGGATTACAATAATAAAATACAGGAATACAGCAGGGAATCACTAACAGCTGTTAGAGATTTAACACCCACATCCAGATGCTTGAAAAAAACATGTTGTACTAATTAGCAATGGATTATTAGCAGTTTGAGTAATTGCTCTGGATTCAGCATAATGATCCTCTCTGATATGAAGAATTTAAAAAAATCTTTCTGATTTTTTAATAAGATTACTCCTTATTATAAGTATGTAACAAGAGATTATAAAATTTAAGGTCATAGATTTTAAAATAATTCTCGAATAACAAGGTTTGGAGATCTAAATATAACAAGGAAATAACTGGTATTCTTACAGAATTCACACCTCCTATTCAGGATCCACTGCCTCGTGTTTGCTTTTCCATACAAAGATCATAGCAGATGTCTGTGCAAGGAAGGTCAGGAGGAAAATGTCTTGAAAAGATGCAGCACATTTATGAGTGTGCATGCTTTTTTAAAAACGTGGATTGTACTGAAATGTTTTTTTTTTTTTTTTTTTTTTTTTTAGCAATGTAACCTAGGACTCATAGGATTAAATATTCATAGCCAGACTCTTCCTTTCAAAACCAGCACGAAGAATATTTGGGTTCCTCCCATACTGCCTAAAAGATTGTAGAATGGCTGCAATGGCTGTACTGGAGCCTTGCCAGTCCTACTCTGAGATGGGAGTGGGAGGCGTGGGTCTGACTCCGGAGGCCAGTGATCAGGGCAGTCCCCTGAGAAGCCAAACATCAGTGTTCCAATCCCTGCTCCAAAGAGCATTTAATACAAAGAGCACATTTATACAAAGTTGAATAGCTAAGCAGAAAAGACTAAGAGGATGTTGTAGCCAAGTAGCCAAGTTATTATTGCAAATTAAAAATGAAGAGTGCTAGACTTTAGATGAGAACTCTTCATTTTGTCCTGCATCCTCTTTCTAGAATTAATTACCAGATTACTTTGGGATGACAGCTTGTCCTTTATTAATAAATAAATAAATACGGTAACACTCATAAGACTGTGAATATAACCAATACTCAAGTTTCCTTCACAGAAATATAATGTAAATAAAACCAGAAATGTAGAGTGCTATCTAAATTTCACCTGTTCCCTTATTGGCATTTATTAACACTCCTTTCCCTTTTCACTGTAATTAATTATAAATAGTACAATTATACTGCCATCAGCATCATGCCTTCTATGCTGCTGAATAGGAGGTAACACAGTAGGCAACGATAAAAAGAGACCATGATGATAGGGCTGAGGGATAAAGAAAAGAAAAGAGGATAGAAATATAATCAGTGTATAGGTACCACATGCAGTCATCCTTTGAGGAGAGCTGCTATGCAAATAGTGAATATTACCACAAAAATAAGTCACCTTAGCTATCTGAGCTGTCATAAAGATTAAAACTGAGTTACTCAAGTGAACAAGAAAATCAGGACTTAGTATGCATTCACAAAGGCACAAAAGTCTGACATTTTATAGTATATTTTTCTGAATATTAACTGTTCAATTATTTTACTGCTCCATTTTCCTGCTTCTTTGTAATGGAGTCTAATGATGTTATGTATACTGGAAGTTATGAACTGGATGATCAGAAGAAAATATAGAAGAAAATACTATTGAATTTGTTGAAATGGTACTGAATTTTTATCTGGAGCTGACAGAGCTCGAAGCACAAAGATAACACACACGGTGAAAGTTATTTTCTTTTTTTGGATCAGTTGATGAGAAATGTGCCATCATGCAGCTCACTTTACAAAACAGATTTCTTAGATTACAGTACACAGAATTCAATGTCATAGATGTAACTTTTATTTGCTGGTCCAAACTAATTTCCATGTTTCAGACACCATAGCCATAAGGTCCATTGTATTACAGTAATAAAAATTAGGTATTCAATACCTTTTAAAATTATTAGCAAATAACAGAATTACTTCTGGTGACTTTAGCAGCCTAGTAAAATCAAGAAATTCATATTATTCTAGCAATTACCATAGGTGGTTCTACCTTAATTAAAACAAAACAAAACAAAAAAAACAACAACCAACCTTTGAATGCGTTTATAACATTATTTTTATTCTACGACTACAGAAAATGCAAAGACTATTTATCAATGTATCAATGTTACGCTCAATTTTATTTAGGAATAGCTCACAAGTAGAAATTTATTGTACTTGTGATTGTCTTTTATTGGGGTCATATTTACAAAGTGTTTTGTTGTGTGAGTCTAGTTTTTCATCAGTGTGCCATGCACAGTCATTATATAAGCTATGGCTTGGCTATCTGCTATCAAGGTAAAGACATTTATATTCATGTATTCAATCTGACACAGAGGAGGTAGATTTAATTAACAGTTCATAAATCATATCATATTGCCAATCTGGTATATCTATACCAGAAGGCTTTGATCTAATCTGAATTTCTATGTGCATGAAGTTTAGCTTCTTCCTTTCTCTGCTAATCACCAATCACTTTGGTACTGTAATAGATATATACTGTAATAAAGCACGTATTCATTGTATAAAGTATATAGTAAAATATATAGTAAAATAACTTGATTGCTGCTTCACATTTCAAAACCTTGATTTTATAATCAAATTGTTAAGAGATTTCACAGAAAGGATTCATTGCAAGTGGAAGCTGGATGACTCTTGTTTATAATACAAACTGCATACATATCATCAACAGCATCATAGATAATCCTTCTAGTTTAAGCAGGATAGTCTTTTTTTGGCACACCCCAGACCTCCATGGACAGAGAAAGAAAAACAAAAGCGTAATGCAAAACACTGAAAATGCGGTGCTAAGTGTGTAAATCATGCAGAATGTGACTTTTTCTTCTGCAGTGGGAAACAAAGAGTTCATTTGGCATTAACATGTTAGTCCTAATCACCACCTCTTCTTCACTAAAAAAGCATGTTCATACTCTCTTCAATACTCAGCCTGGCTCAGGCCTAGTTCAGATCCTAAAGAATCTTAAGAAATGTTAAACATTGCTTTAAACAGAACAGAGGAGCCTGTAGCTAATTTATAAGATTAACTTTGGTCTTTGCAGTCCTGATTATGTTCATCAATCATAACAGCATCAATATTCTAATCAGTGTTAGAATAGTTAGTTAGAATGTCAAAGCTGAAACCTGTCAAAACTGTTAATAATTAAAAGAAAAGATAATCATAACATTCTGGAATCTCTGACTCCCCATTATGGCCCTCTGCTGTGGAAACTGCCAGGGAATATGCTATGGCTCTGCAAGAAACATTTAATTTGTGGAGGAAATGGAAATCATAAATCTTTCTTCATATAGACTAAGGAAAACAATTGCTTTGTTTGTTTGTTTGTTTTAAACTTGTCCTACCATGGCATGTAAATCTGTGATATTTGACATTGAAGATATAAGCTATTTATCAAAAGCAGAGACAAATTATAGAAAAGGAAGTTGGAAAACATTTTTACTTTAAAGTGCTAATAGATAGTTGCTTTCTGTAGCTCGTGTCAAATTTAGTGAACAATAAGAGAAATACCACTTCACGTCTCCTTGGTTACAAATCTCTTTACTTAAGACATTAGAATTTTAAAGTCAAGTGCAAGGAATAAAAATGTACTGTTTAATATAGTCCAGGCTGAAGTTCTGAACCTCATTCTAGGACAGGGTAAAATATATCTATGTATTGAATACCAGTCAGTGACATTGCCATTCTTCATAAACCAGGGGTCAATGTATTTTGATTGAGATTTAGGTATGAGGATATCGAAATGGAGCTGTCAAGGTTCTCTGCTTTTTTGGATGACCTGTATGTTTTCAGATGTTTTCTCCTTGAGATTTAGGAGTTAGGGAACATCATCACTGTTCCCCATGGGTCTTACTTGTAAAACTGTTGTTCCAATGATAGCATAAAGATTTAAGGGAAAGAAAAAACATATTTTGGTATATTCAGGGAGTAATTCTCCATAGTAGTCAGTATATGTCAAAGGAAATAAATTCAGGGTTTCAAAGAGTAATCTTGTTTCTGTGACCAAATGCAGGGTCTTACCTACCAATTTGCAAGCTGTCTGAACACGCATCAGTATGGCTAGGATTCAGGGCAACACTAGTACACCTCTGATTTTATATCTTTTTATAGAGCAACTACAGGCTCAGTTCAGTTCTCCAAACAGAGGATTCTAGTGCTATTTTAAATTCCAGAGGGTGTCTAAGACACCCATGTAGTGTTTACAGATGAGGCATGAGATACATACGAAGTGTACCATCACTTGGGCACAATACTTTGATTATCTGAAAAGGCATTAGACACAGAGTTGTGTTACAACCTTGCTTTGCCACAGTTTCCTAAGTACCCTATGTAGGGATCTAGTTAAAGAAGTTAGTGGAGCTCAGGGCTTTACTGGAAGCCCCTGAAGTTAATGGAGTTGCTTAAGGTTTCCACAGTGAGAAGATGCAAATATCTGACTCTACAGAAAAAATAAAAAGAAAAAAAAGAAAAAAAAAAGATCCTGTTATCCTGTTCTTCTTTGCCAAGGTGGATCAAATATATGTTGTTCCTGCCAAAAGGAATAGGTATTCAAAAGCCAAAAGTACGTTAATTCTCCATTATTATGCATTTTTTCTATCACCTACTGCACCTACTGTTTTAACTATCAAATTTTGAGAAATTATGAAATATGAATTACACCACATTCTTTCGTGGTCAAGATTTGTAAAAAAACTCTTTGAAACAACTTCTGATTTCTGTGGGGCTTAGAAACCAAGGTTCAAGTGTTGTCTGCATCATAATGAGCTATAGAAAAACAGCTATAAAACAGTAGCTATAGAAAAACAAACAAAAAAACACACAACCCCTCACCCGCAAACTCTAATGCCTCGATTGTGAAAAACAAAACAAAACAAACAAAAACAAACAAACAAACAAACAAACACAAATTGACTGAATTCAATGTGAAAGGGATTCTGCCTGGAAATCAAGAAGCATTTCTTTACTGTGTGGTTGACTGAGCACTGGAAGAGGTTGTCCAGAGATGTTGTAGAGTCTCCCTCCTTGCATATCTTCAAAAGCTGCCTGGCCATGGTCCTGGGCAACCTGCTGTAAGGGTCCTTGCCTGAGCAGGAGAGTTGGACTGGAGGACCTCCAGAGGTCCATTCCAACCTTAACCATTCTGTGATTCTGTGTTCTTTAGCCAGTCCTATGTCTAAGGATAAGCTAAGAGTACTGATAACCAAAGGTGACTGAAAAAAAAAAACACAACAAAACGAACTCCAGGGAAGTAAGTCCCACACCCCTTCACGAGTATCTGGGTCCATCTTTTCATCCTCCAGGGAGCCCAGAGAGTGGAGAGAAGCCCAGGAAAACCTCACAGCCTGGCACCAGGACAATGCACAGCACAGGAACCATAACCAGCCTCCCTGCAGAACTGTGGACCAAGGAGGTCATGCATGGAGCCATGACATTAACCCAGCCAGCTGCTCTCCCTCACTGCACCATCTTCCCCACAGCCCAGGAAAGTCATGTAATTAATGTATGTGTGATTGAAGTGCTTTAGTATGCAAACCTTCCACATTGCCATTTAGTTTTACATATGACACATGTAGGTTGGACTTACTGGGGTGAAGGGAATTAAGGGAATTAAGGGAGTCAGGGGAAGCAGATCTGACACAACAGCAACCTTGAGTAAGCTAGTGAAGAGAAGTGGATGGTGATAAACTACTTTGATCCTGTTTGGAACTGAATACTACTGAATAGCACTAAGATCTGAGTGAAGAATCTGCAAGTAAAATGTGCTGACAATGAGAGGAAGAAAAGCCAATTTAGGGAGGTTTTTCCACTCTTGTTTTTAGCATGATCTATTCAATACAAATGAAAATTTTCCACTCTTTTGCATGGAAATGATTTAATATTTTTGATTAAGATGAAAAGAAACAATGAAAGAAAGTTTCTTAGATTCTACATAATTTAGATAACATGCATAATTCAGCAGGGACAAAATGTCAGATGAAATAGAAATGATCAGTCTGATGTAAACTGATCTGCCTCAGCTGACCCTTACTTGTTGGCTGCAGAGAGCTGAACATTATCTTTGAGCCCCCAGTATCTTATTGGCATTTGTAACCTTGTGCATGGAGCAGTAATTTGTAGTAAATCTCCTCACACAGCACTATATTCACAATAATTTCTTATCTGAATTGTGTAGTGAATATTGATAATAAAATATCAGGCGTTAATGCTTGCTAACTGTTTCAGGACACTAACTATTGTATAACTTCCTTCCAAGTGATAAAGGCCAAATCAGCAGGTATGAAAGAGAAAAAAGTAAGAGTCGTAGAATCATGTAATCATTGAATCATAGAATATTCCGAGTTGGATGGGACCCATAAGGATCATCGAATCCAACTCCTGAAATATAGCAGAAACATTAGTACCCAGAAAGAACTAGGAAAACAAACAAAAACATGGACGAATTACTTAAAACACAACAATATCCTTTTTTTTTTTCTTGATTCCTTTTTTTTCTTTCTTCCCTGTTTATTTAGTGCACAGTCACTATTATTTGCATCAGTAAATCATACCATTTGCCTGGTCTGACCCCATATGTTACACACACATCTGTCATTAATTGCAGATACAATATTGGTGTATTCTACTGCTGTCAAGTCAAAATAGAATGAATTGAATTCACTAAGAAATGGAAAACAAAGAAAAGACAAGATATATGATAAAACTTGTTTAAGACACAGCTTTACATATGGTAAAGAGATACTGTATTTAGCTTATTGGGATAATAAGAAAATGAGGTAATTAGCCCATTAGTTCATTTGAAATTCATAGTTGTATCCACCTACTCCTGCAGTTCCGCAATGCTGCAACTGAATGGTTTTATAACTCATTTAGATTTCCACGACTAACTGACTGACTCACTACTGTATATGGCCACAGAGCGACAAAAGTGAGGCAAGTTTTTGTCCTAAAACCAAAAAGAAACAAGTAAACAAAAATATAGAGGTTCCATTTGCATTCACTTCTATGCTGACATGATGAAGAATACATTCAGAAACTCCTTAGAATTCAAAGAACAGTCTTTCTGATGCTATACAGTAGGGGATTTCCAGCACTATGCACTGGTGACAGGAAAATTGTGCATGTTGAAAATATATAATAAATATGCAGGGTCATACGGTTATACTGTAGATCATATTTAGCAAAACTTTCCATTAAAGGTTGTATTAGAAACTACATAGACTCTTGTAAATGAATGACTGAATCAAATGTATGAAATGTATGAAATTAAATCAAATTTTGGAAATAAAATTTATGAAATCCTCTGCAAAAGGAAAGAACCTCATCTGATTGATGTTTGGGAATTTAAGTGTTAACTTTTTTGTTTAAAAAAATATTTTATTAATAGCTGCTACTATTTTGAATGATAGCATCTCCTCCTCCAGATTATCATAATCATTATGCCTGAGATGCACTTGAAAGGCAATTTAGAAATGAAATTGTAGGAAAATCACCATCTCTTTCTAGGGAATGTTGCTGATGGTGAGTTGCGTCCTCTACCATCTGTGATTTCCATCAGTGTTTTTTTATTCAAATTGATCAGAATTGAGACCTGGCTATCTATCTATCTATCTATCTATCTATCTATCTATCTATCTATCTATCTATCCATCTTTATGTATTTGTTTATTTGTCTATATATCTTCTAAATCTTTATATATCTAATCTGCTTGAAGAGATCCTTGGACAATTCTTTAATACCCCTTACGTTCAATAAGTGAAGAGTCCTTCAGGTTTAAAAGACATTCAGCACCTGGAGGCACCCCATTGCCTTCCTTTCCTTCTCCATCCCCAACAGCAAGAATATTCATGTCACTGAGATATTGTGAGATAAATTATAGCTGAGAGGTATTTAAACTATATCTCTTTTTCTTGTACATGGGAGGATAGTCAAATAACATCTAGCAGAGAGTGGCAAAATACCTGCCTTAAACAGACTGGGTAAGATGAAGATGATACTAGCTGCCAATAGAAAGCATCCTGAAGAACTGGAATAAAGAAAGGTCTCCACCTCTGGTTTGTAAACCCAGACAAATGAGAAGAGAAATGACGTCTATCACCTTTTGGTTGTCATAAGATTCTAGATATTTTTTTCCTGTAGAAAATATTTTTTTCCTGTAGAAAACATTTTTTTCCTTTTTTTTTTTTTTTTTTTTTTTTTCCCTGCAGCTTATTTTGCCTATTCTATTCTAAACTTTAACAAATAGCAAATTATTCTAGTCTGAGAAATGATTGTGACCATTTCATTTCACTAACTTTAGGTTTCAGTTACCATGCTCAGAGTGAGAAAACATGGTGGAAACCATACTTAGTCATACTCTATTACCATAAATCAGTTGCATCTTCATTTCCAGATGAGTTGTAAAGTACAGGCTATTAAAATAATATTTCATGACTTAAGTTATTATTTGGCTGAAATAGGTTGGCTGCTTGTCCATTTTAGAGATGAAATATGTGTGAGTCAGTGTGGTGTTTTAACACAGATGGCCAGGTCAGCTCTACTACATTGCTCTCTCACTCCCCCTCTTCAACAGCAGAATAGGGAGCAAAAATATAGTGAAAAAAAAAGGCTTCTGGGTTGAGATAAGGACAGGAAGATCACTCATTAATTACCATTGTGGGCAAAACAGACTCAGCATAAGAGATAAAAAGACTCAGAAAAAAAAAGAAAAAAAAAAAAAAAAAGAATTATTGATAACAGACTAGATCAGTGAGAACTAAAAGCAAGCGAAAAACAACTCCCCTCCTCCCCCCCCCCTCCCGAATTTATTCTACCTACTCTCCCTGAAGCAGCACTGGGGAATGGGGATTGCAGTCAGTCCATGATGCTTTGTCATCTGCTGCTCCTTCATTGTCACCCTCTGCCCCTGCTCCATGTGGGGTCCTTCTCACGGGATGCTGTTCTTCCCAAACTGAGTCTGCAGGAGCTGCCCACAGGCAGCAGCTCTTGAAGAACTGCTCCCCCATGGCTCTGTACCACAGGGTCCATCCGCCAGGAGCAAACTGCTTCAGCATGGGTCCCCCATGGGCAGCAGCTCCCCCCCAAATCCCCTGCTCCTGCGTGGGCTCCTCTCCACGGGCTGCAGCTCCGGCCCGGGGCCTGCTCCTGTGGGGGCTCTCCATGGGCCGCAGCCTCCTCCAGGCCACATCCACCTGCTCCACCCGGGGGCTCCTCCACGGGCTGTAGCATGGAGATCTGCTCCATGGGGGACCCATGGGCTGCAGGGGGACAGCCTGCTCCACCAGGGGCTTCTCCACAGGCTGCAGGGGAATTGCTGCTGTGTGCCTGGAGCACCTCCTGCCCTCCTTCTGAACTTACCTTGGGTGCTGCAGGGCTGGCTCTCTCACATTTTCTCACTCCTCTCTCCTAGCTGCAGTTGCACAACAGTTTTTCTCCCTCCTTTCTTCCATCTGCTCTCCCAGAGGCCCACCCAGCCAGCATTGTTTCCTGGCTCGGCTCTGGCCAGTGGCAGGTCCCTTTTAGAGTTGCCTGGAGCTGGCTCTGATCTGACATGGGGTAGCAGCTGGGCTCTGCTCAAAGAGGATACCCCCGCAGCCCCCTGCTACCAAAGACCTTGCCACATAAGCCCAATGGAGGCGGAGGTATAGGGAGTCTCACAAATAGCCTCTTACACAGATGCAAATAGAATTACCATATGATAACTGAATGGGGATAAACATCTAAATAGCAATGTTTAATTTCTTACAGTTCCCAGGTCCTGTGCAGGGAGATGCATACCTGTAAATTCAAAATTTCTTCTTTTATAGGAAAGTCTTTACGGATATTTATAAAATGCATTGAATACATCCCCAATTTTAGGTCCAGATCAACTATTCAATCATTTACCCATGTGAAATTAATTGCGTGTTCATAACAGCATGCTTCATGTACTTAAAACATATTTCCCTTCAGTAAAAAAGAATTCACTAGCATTTAGAAACTAAACAGCTCCAAGGTAATGTGCTGGTAAATCCCAGAATAACAAAATATTTAGTTATTGACAGCAATTTTTGTCCTTGAAATCTCAGCATTTTAGTCTCATTTGCTGTAGGAACCAGAAAAAAAAAAAAAAAAAAAAAAAAAGGCAAGTAGTTTTTCTTTGTTCAGTTTCCATAGCAACAATAATAATATATCCCCTCTCCTCCCTCTCCCCCCCCACCCTTTACTTTTCCCTTTACAGTGATGCAAGTTTCTGGAGATTGCAGTTTATTTGCCACGTAACATAGAATTGCTCTACTCCTGCCTAGGGGGAGCTGTGCTGCAACAGATATTCTTCAAGTATTTATGGGTATTTGCTTGAGAATTTGGCATTGCATAATAACAATCTTGTGTTGTGACATGGTGAATCTTATTGTATAAAATAAAATGATACTACATAAGAATCTGTCATGATGTAAGTATACTTCTACCAGGCATTAATTGATGTTCTGGTTTCCTTTTCTCCCTCTGGTAAGGAAGGAATGCTGTTTTCTGATGTTGTGTCCCAGGAAGTTCATGCAGCTTTATAGCCATTGACCATAACAGTTTTATAGCTATGAGATCATGCAGCTTTATAGGCATTCCCAAAATACTACCAATGATAAATCTAAAATAAAGGGAGCAGCACAGTCAGTATGAGGTCCATAGAGCAGGACCAGTACTGTTCAGCATCAACACTGTTCCACGAGGAGGTCTGAGGTGAGCTGCACCCCATGGTCTGACTTTTCTGGAAGAAAAATAAAAGCCAGGAATAAAATAGTGGTGAAACCCACATTTTTTATTTTATATTTTACATTTTGTTTATTTATTCATTTATTTTTGGTCTGATCTTGAGTGGAACATCTCTGTCTTACCCTCTCCTGAGACCTATACTAAAGCATGCCTAGCATTTGAGGCAGAAGTCAGCTGCTGTTAGATACTGCAAGTGCTACATCAGAATTTGACAATTTTTGTATCACCCTGAAAAGCAAAGAGAAGGTTCATGAACCCAAGTGATAAGACAAGGGGAAATGGCCTCAAGTTGCACCAGGGGAGGTTTAGACTGGATATCAGGAGAAGTTTCTTTATTGAAAGGTTTGTGTGGCGTTGGAATAGGCTGCCCAGGGAAGTGGATGAGTAAACATCCCTGGAGGTCTTCAAGAAATGCATAGCTCTAAAACTTAGTAGCATGGTTTAGTAGTGGACTTGTCAGTACTGGGTTAAAAGTTGGACTGGTTGATCTTAGAGGTCTCAGAGTCGTCAGGCACGATCTCCTCTTAGTTGGCTGTCACCAGTCACCTACTTATTTTCCAAGTGCTTTAGCAGAGTCTTCAGGAGGATCTGCTCCATGATCTTGCCAGGCACAGAGGTGAGACTGCATGGCCTGTAATTCCCCATGTCTTCTCTTTTTTTTTTTAATTTTAAAAATGGGGGTTACGTTTCCCCTTTTCCAGTCAGTGGGAACTTTGCTGGACTGCCACAACTTCTCAAATATGATGGACAGTGGTTTAGCAACTATATCTGTCAATTCCTTCAGGACCTGTGGATGCAGCCCATCAGGACCCACGGACTTACACACTTTAAGTGTCCTTAGATGGTCTTGAACCTGATCTTCTGCTGCAGTGGGCTGTCTAAATTTTGATTTACTGTCTGCACAAAGGTTAGCTGACTTTTCTTTCCTGTAGCTTTTCTTTTCTAGCATCATTCTCTCTGATGTACATTTTTACAAAATTTAAAATATAAAATTTTAATTTTGTTTTCTCTGTTATCATTATGAAATGGAAGTGTTTTAACATGGGTAAGGCAGGTACAGCTACCCCACTGCTTTTTATGGAGCCACTTCATTGTCAGTGAAAGACTGAGTTTCATAATTTACAGTAAGAACTGCTGAGACAGAAAACAAAGTCTACTTTCATTGTATCTTTTAGCTATAAGGCAAAGTTAGCGGCATTTGTGACAGTATAAACATACAAACTAAGAAAATGCATGAAAAAAAACAGTCTAAGTAACGTTTGTATTTGTTTAATACCATGGTCCTCGAGCAACTAGTCTTGCAAGACTGATTTTGAAAAGATATTTGTATACTTTTATTGATGCATGATACTGAAATATAATACCTTTTCATAAGGAAAGCTCTGTACGTTTTATTTCCATTTCTTTGGATATTAACCAGCAACTTGATGAAGAGCCAGATGCTGGTGGAATTACAAGAGAACCTCAACAGAGTCTTTAGCAACTTTCTAGCCAATTTTTTAATGAGCAACTAAGGACTTTGCTTTGTTTTGCTAGAATAAAAATGTTCTGTTAAAATAATGCTTCATTAACTTAACAATTCTAAAAATAAACTTTGGTAAATGTGAGGTGCTTTTCCTTCCCTTACAGTTAACTGATTAAGTTTGGAGATGGAAACAAATCTTTTCTGTCATCGTCTTCAGAACAAGATGTGGAATTTCTGTAGTCAGGGTCTTGTTCCATATTTTGTTTCATATTTTACAGACAAAATGCAAAAGCTAGGAATTTGAAATCACTTGTTTTACAAGGTAAGAAGGCAATAATAAATGTAATAATCCTCTACCTTTTCCAAATTTTAAATGACCATGGATAAGGTGATATTTACAGTGAAACCTAAAGGCTTTTTTCAAATTCATAAAGCTTAGATATTGACTGCTATACAAATACCATTAAGTATGTGGGTCATCCACCTGGAACTGGTTGTATGGGAGACCTGCATCTTTCCACAGAAGGCCTGACACTAGTAACCCATGTTACTAGTTCAGGTGCCCATGTTTAGATAGCTAAGTAGAGCCCCTCATGGCATTCAATTCAAAATGTTTTGTTTTGTTTTCTTTTGTTTTGACTGAAAAGTGAATACATATCCGAAAGGTAAAATAGATCTTTCAGATTATATGTGTGCAAAAACTCCATGTTGGGCAGGTAAGTGATTTTTTTCATTCTTTTGCATCTACAGATTTGAACTGCAATGGTATGGCACAAGAATAATAATGTTCTCAGCCTTGACCTATGTAGTATTTAATCTGTTATGTAGTATTTAAGATGTTACGGTCCACAGGCAGGCCACAGCATTTTGTGTGTCAGTCAGCTCTGTCAGCACAGGTTAAAATGCAACAGAGGAATAAGCTCTGCAACTCAGATTGCAGACCCTCTTAGGGATGACTTGCAAATTAATATATGAATAAACAAACCAAAGATGAAGAAGGTAGTTGGATTGCCACCTGCATATAAATCCTCTTTCATCTGCAAGTGGGACAAGTGAAGATTTTGTTCCACCTCTACAAAAAGATCAAACTCTAATCTGTAAACTTTTCTTACAATGACAAGCACTTATATATGTCAAAGAAGTTAATGAAATCAACTACACATGCACCAAAGGCAAGGACTGCTTTGCATAATCGAGGGAATACAGTCTGTAATTAAAAAAAAAAAAAAAAGTGTTGTATAATTTCATAAATCTGAAGCATAATTTCAAAAGTCAAAGCAAATTAATAAGCACAGCATAATTTATGGATATCCAATATGTACTTTTCTCAAAGTAGCACTGCAGCTTTTAAGCACTGCAGAACACAAGTTTAATATGCACAGCTTAAGGGACTGGTGAGCACCAGGAGGGCTCTTTCAGTGAAAGACAAGCTGTTCGTAGGTTCCCTTTGGAAACCTCAGTGGAATCCAAAACTCATCCTGCTTCGGTGAGCAATTCCCCTAAAGCTAATGGCTTGATTGACAATTGCAACTCCATCAGTTCTTCTGGTTTATTTGAAATGGCTCATATAAACCAAATGTATTATGTACACTTAAATTGAAAATGTCCTAGTCGTATTTGTGTAATAGCTTAGACAAATACACATGTATCCATTAGCCATGCTTTAAGAGGGGAACAGGAGAAAGTATTCAGTGTCACTAGTTTCAAAGGATCATGCACTGAGTCAAATCCAAGAGCTGAATGCCTGTGGAAAGAAGGAAAAGTTGAGGTCGTATCTCAAGCACTATCATTAAATACTGGGAACAGCTAGCTCATGTTGTTTCCTGTTCATTTTGATGAGAATTCTTACACAGATAAGAAGTCATCAATGCAAGAGTTCAACAGGCTGACCTTTATTTTCATATAATTCCTGTAAATGCATACTGTGAAAAAAATAAAACATGCTCTCCAGTTATTCACACAGTCACACCTATGCAACACGTGAACTCAGAGGTCTTCTTAACTTGCTATTATTCTATTATATTCATTTTTTGTTTCCTTTGTGACATCTTTTTCTGTCTAGTAAGAGTAGCTTTATTACCATAGGCCATAATGTCAATATAAAAAGTAATAATAATAAAAAAATGTAATAAAAAAATCCTCCTTTAACTGTCAGAGTTCAGCACACATGGAAGTAATTAAATTCAGAAAAAGACTAGTCAGCTTTCCCCAGCTTTCTTCAGCCAGTTATAGTTATCAATCTAAACAGAAAATCTCAGTTTAAAATTTCTGACAATTGAGCTCATGTCTGCAAATTCATCTCAAATATCTCACAGTCAAACCAGGCTATTGCAGAGTGCTGCATATTTGAAACACATATGACTGTGTTGAATGCTTTGAGAATCTCTTGGTGTGAAAAATGAGAAACAGTGAGTATAAGCTGTTGAATGAGAAGTTCTACCTTCAGGAAAACGTGTGTGTAATTAAAAAATAAATACCTAGTGTCCAATCAGTTATTCTTAGACCAAATTTTAATATATAAAATAAGCAAAAAAGCAGATGCTGGCACAGAAGACAAACTCTTCTGTAGTTTCTGCACAAATTGTATTTTCTAATGTCTACAGTTCCAGGTTTCCATGCTTTTTACCTTTTATCAGCTGACTGGAGTATTTCATCATATCATAAACACTAAAGAAAAATAATGAAGAGAGAGTTATTTGAACAAGTAAACTGAAGATAATTTCACAAATGATAACAAATATGAAGCTTTTTACAATTAGTGATGAAAAATTCTGCAAATGTTTTTGAAGATAATATTATGTGCAGTCAATCCAAAGGGAAGCACAAGGAAGTGATGCCTAGGATGACCCATCAGGTAGGTTCAAGTGCATTGGAAGAGAGTTCATCCCTCTGGTGGCTCTAACAAGTCTCCACTTAAACTCCAAATCTTTGTTGGCCAAGAAAGCCAACAGCATCTTGGCTTGTATCAGACACAGAAGGGTCAGCAAGACTAGGCAAGTGATTGTCCCTCTGCTCTTGGCTCTTGTAAGGCTGCACTCCAGAACACTGAATAGTGTGTTCAGTTTTGGGCCCCTCACTACAAGAATGACATCCAGGTGCTAGAGCGTTTTCAAAGAAGGGCAACAAAGATGGTGAAGGGTCTAGAACACAAGTCTTATGAGGAGAGGCTAAGGGAACTAGGGTTGTTTAGCCTGGAAGTTCAGGAGAAACCTTATCGTATTTTACAATGACCTTGAAGAAGATTCTAGAAATGTGGGGATCAGTCTCTTCTTCCAAGCACCAATGATAAGACAACAGGAAATGGCCTCAAGCTGCATCAGGGATGCAACGGCATCTTTATATAACTTTAGGTTGGATATTAGGAGAAATTTCTTTACAGAAAGGGTTGTGTGGCATTGCAATAGGCTGCCCAGGGCTGAGTCACCATCCCTGAAGGTCTTCAAGAAATGCATTGCTGCAAAACTTAGTAGCATGGTTTAGTGGTGGACTTGTCAGTACTGGGTTAGAGGTTGGACTGGATGATCCATGAGGTCTTTTCCAACCTGAATGATTTTATGATTCTATTATTCTATGCTTCTTGCTTTGTATTTGCACATATGAGAGGTTGAGAGGTTGTGCCCAGGGAGGTTGTGGGTGCCCCATCCCTGAAGGTGTTCAAGGCCAGGCTGGATGCAGCTCTGGGCAGCGTGCTCTAGTAGCAGGCAACCCTGCCCAGAGCAGGGGGGTTGAAACTAGATGACCATTACAGTCCTTTTCAATCTAGGCCATTTTATGACTTGGGGTTTTTTACTGTGACCACTTTGGCTTGGCTTCCTATGGCTTTCCCTGACCCTCCTTGGTGGCTATAGCTCTGCTTCACTTCATATTTCATGCTCAGGTGCGGACAGTCTCACAGAAACATTGTAATTTTCTTGTTATCACAAGGCTCTACTTCTATCTATATTTGTCAAAAATTCTAATTGAGAATGAAGCATTACATTTTCCCATTTCTTTCAGTACTTGGCTCACAAATTAATTTCTTTCCACTGCTGCAAAGGACCAAAAAAAACCCAAACCATATACATGTCAGGTGCTCTGGAGGACAGACATCTGGCCCACATACTTCTGTGGCCTCAATTATAGTCTTTGGCAATGGATTTCACCATTGACCATTGAAAACATGCTGACTTTACTCAAATCAAAAGAGAAATAGGAGAAATTTCCAAAGGAATAGAGAATTGTTCTAGAGAAAAAAGTGCTGAGGGAAGACAGGGCTAAGAAGAGCTAAGAAGCAGAGAATGGAAAACAGAGAGAAGGATAAAAAAAGCCAAACCAAACCAACCAACCAAAAATCCCACACATCCCATGACAAAAGTTAGTATCCTGACTATGAATACAAATGAAGATGTATGCTCTCTGCCTAGTAACACTGCTGATGAGAAATGTATGGACATTTATAATGCTAATCACAGTACAAAGAAGCAAACTGTCAAACAGCAGCAGCAGCTATATATAGCTAGTACACTGTCCATCCCAGACTTTCATTAATACCTCATTGGTATCCTCTGACTTTTCAGGCAATTTTAACCATATATTTATCCCCCCACCCTCAAGTTCACAGTCAAACACAATCTGCCCCATGCTTCTTGATGCATTTCATATCCCTGCACATCCACCCAAAGTAAGTGACTATGCAAAATTTAGTTACAGATCTTGGATCTGTATTCAACTTTGGAAATTTTTACAGGCTCAAATGGACACATTGAAAGCAATAATTGTGCTACTCACATAAACAAAGATCGTATTTCCAACTCATACTTTTCAAAACCAGAACATAATAGACAAACTAAGTGAGCAAATTAAGGCATTAGAAATGCCATGAGAAAGTGAAAGATGCAATAATAAAGAATATTGTTTTAGAGAGTGAATAACTGTAAATTAAGTGCTGCTTTCACTTCTGATCACATTCTTGTTTCTTTTTTAACCATTCTGGAAATCATCCAGTGTATATATTGCCTTGGGCAAAATTTCTCATTATTTTATTTTATTTTATTTTATTTTATTTTATTTTATTTTATTTTATTTTATTTTATTTTATTTTATTTTATTTTATTTTATTTTATTTTATTTTATATTTTAAAATACCTAACTCCACAGGTGTGACTATTGATCTTTAAGGTTTTTTGCCTTTTTTTTTGGGGGGGGGGGAGGTAAAGGGAGGAGGGGAGAGGATTGATTTCATTAAAGAAAAAAAATAATCCAGCAACCATTAAGTTATTAATAAGCCACTGAGCTACACTATCAATATGCAGATCTTTTAAAATGAAATGTGATGTTTATTTTGAAAAAAAAAATAATCCAATTTGAAGTTTGCTTTAAGCTTTATATTTTATATCATCTATTCCAAATCTCATGTGACTGAATACTCAAAGCTACAAGTGTTTATGCAGCTTTGCTGGGATGACAAATAAGGTAAATTTATATATAATTTTATTAAAAAAAAAAAATCATTAATGTCAAAGGATTTTGATGTTAGTTCCCATCAAAAGCCAATAGAAGGCTTACAAGAATCTCAACAGCTTCTGAGATGATGAGAAAGAAATATTTTGTGACAGATTAAGCCACACGCACAGATTGAGTCACAGCTGGGATCATAACTCAGAAAACCTGACTCTATTTCCTAGTTTTTCCCATTCCTATACCAAATGTTGCCCACAGGACTTTATTAGACTTGCTCATTGGTTTTGGCAAAACATTAAATGAATTCTTGGGCAATGACACCTATACTTAAGGAGAACCTTTGTCTTTAAGTAGATCACAAAGAAGATGGACTGTTTCCAGTAACTACATAATGATCTATCTGAATCACTTTTTCTTCAAGCAAAATTCCTTTTTGGCATATTGAATGGGTGACATGAAATGTCAAGTTCATCTAGTCTTCAATGTGTAGCCTTGTGCTACAGCAAAGTGAGGAAAAAGCTGAAGGCTTACTGACAGCAATATAATCTCTGTAACACTGAGATTGATCTAGACTGCAGAGAAAGGGATGGCTGTGGTGCATATAAACGAACAAGCAGTGCTTTTGGAAAGATTACAGCTGGCCTGATCAGCAAAAGACTGAGGCTGTTCACTAAATATCACAGCCTCCAGCTTAAGAAACCATGTACAGGAAGCAAAAAGAAGATAACATGAAGGATGAGAGTAAAGAAGCAGCAGATATTTTTTTTCTGTGCAGGCTCTGATTAAAATACAGTAGAGGAAACCATTCAAAGTTCGATCAGCAGGCAAGAGAGTTAAGAGTGATAGATGAAGGCACAGTCAAGCAGATAATTTTTTGTCTTAACCCTGATGTTACCAGGATTGTGAGAAACCATAAAGATATTAAACTATTTCAAATATGTTTCTTTTTTTCCTATCCTTGGTGTGAATCATCATGAAATGCTACTTGAAGGCATTAAAAAAGCTGTCCATCTGTATATTTGGCCAAGCGGTTGTAGTCAACAGACTAGCAGCAGATTTTGAGGAATTTCGTAGCATATTTAGAACCTGTTAAAAAGCCTAATAGTCTCCAACCTACACACAAAAGATAATCTATAGGGACTGCACATATCCTATCTTACTCTTCTTTTAATTCATCACATCATCAGTAAGTTTAAATATATAAACATTTTTAAATATCTTTATTTTTCCCCATGTAACAGTGCCCGAGACTACAAAATCATCCAGTCAAATTTTCATTACCCCGTAGGCCACACTATAAAATGCAGATTTGAATTATTGAATAGGATCCGATATGCATGTCTGGCAACTGAACCTTTCTACATGGCTTTGAAAACTTATGAAGATAATAGACCAGTGTTGTAGTGTCATTTTGTAGGATCTTTCAATTCCTCTGGTTATGGCTTGGTATATATCTGATACCAAATTAAAGATTAAATGACTGAGTACTAAACAGTATTTTTCCCCAAAACACCTTTTAAGGGTGTAATTCCTTATACACAGGGACAAAGGAAAACAGAAGATAAACAATTAATGCAAAACTATAACATATTCACTGGCTAATTTAGGAACAGAAGCAGGCTTGCAAGCACCTTCCATAAATTCACAGGCACCTAAATTAGACTTAAAAAACATTTCAGAGTTATCCATATATTTCTATAGAGACAATTAACTGGGTCGTGGACAGGACACAGCTATCAGGCTCATTACAGCTTTGATGAAGATATTGAGCAGGCCCCTCTGGTGGATCAGATGACCGGGGGAAACTCCCTGCCTCATGCAGCAGTAGCTCCCAACTTTTTTACGTATTCTTCCTGAAGTACCTAATGCAGCAATCATTCCAGGTCTGAGATGTGCATTTTTTCAGGATAAAACAGAACAACCAAAGCAGACTGTAGGAGGAAGTATAATACTTGTGGCATATGATAAACTTAAAAATGCATGATAGAGGGCAAGGAAGAGAAAGTTCAAGTAGCCTTCTCCTTGTATATATTATAATATATGTATTAACATATAAACCTGCAAATACAGCAGTGCCACCAGAGAGCTCTGGATCCATTTTCCTTGTAATAAAAGTGTATTCTCTAGTGGTGAGGTTTCTCATTGGTACTAGACAGAGGTGTGTTATACTAGATTGTTTTGGGTTTATGTGGCAAGGGTTTGGTAGCAGGGGTGGCCTCTGCGAATAGAGCCCAGCAGCAGCCCCATGTCAGATCAGAGTCAGCTCCAGCTGGTTCCAAAAGGGACCTGCTGTTGGCCAGAGCTGAGCCAGAGAGCGACGCTGGTTGGGCCTTTGGGAGAGCAGACTTAAGAAAGGGAAAAAACACCATGCAACAGCAGCAGGAAGAGCAAAGAGTGGGAACCAGCCTTGCAGCCCCCAAGGTCAGTGCAGAAGGAGGGCAAGAGGTGCTCCAGGCACACAGCAGCAGTTCCCCTGCAGCTTGTGGAGAGGCCCCTGGTGGAGCAGGCTGTCCCCCTGCAGCCCATGGGTCCCACATGGAGCAGATCTCCACACTGCAGCCTGTGGAGGAGCCCCCAGTAGAGCAGGTGGATGTGGCCTGGAGGAGGCTGCGGCCCATGGAGATCCCCTGCAAGATCAGGCCCCAGGCCAGAGCTGCAGCCCGTGGAGAGGAGCCCACGCAGGAGCAGGGAGTCTGGGGGAGCTGCTGCCCATGGGGGACCCGTGCTGGAGCAGTTTGCTCCTGACGGATGGACCCTGTGGTACGGAGCCATGTGGGAGCAGTTCTTCAAGAGCTGCTGCCTGTGGGTAGCCCTCACAGGCTCAGTTCAGGAAGGACAGCATCCCATAGGAGGGACCGCATGTGGAGCAGGGGCAGAGAGTGACAGTGAAGGAGCAGCAGATGACAAAGCATTATGGACTGACTGCAGCCTCCATTCCCCAATGCTTCTTGGGGGGAGGAGGTTGAAGAGGATGGATATAAGGGGAGGGGGGAGGGGGGGAAGGGGAAGGGTGAGGGGTGAGGATGGCTGAAGATGTTTTGAGTTTGCTTTTAGTTTCTCACTGTTGTAATCTGCTAGTGATAGGCAATAAATGACATTAATCTCCCTGTGCTGTCTGTTTTTCCCATGATGGCAACTCATGAGAAATCTCCCTGTCCTTATCTCAGCTCTTAAGCTCTTTTCCTTTGAGAAGGGGAAGTTAGAGAATAATTGTGTTGGAATTTAGTTGCCCAGCAGGGTAAATGGACCACACTTATAGTCTTGTGAGCCCTCAAGAGGTCTACAATATGAGTGAAAAATCCCTGTTACCCAGTAGCAGCAGGATACTCTGCTAAGACCTGCACACTAAGTACAGTTTCCAGTTCTCATATAACAGTAAATATTGATCATGACCCAGAACACATTGATGCAAACCATGATGCAAATTCAACAATAAAAGTCTGGGTGAATCCTTTAGCTCCTTGCAGATGGCAATTTTTTTTTTTCAACTGTTATTTGCTTTTTTTTTAGTGTAAGGAATTTATGACTTTAGACAGGAAGAGTTTGGGGGAATGACAGGTGGACTCCCAGTAGAGATGAACAACAGATACCATAATTGTTCTGTAAAGCTTTCTTCTTGCTCAATCCCCGTTGTCTTTCCCCACCCACACATCTTGTGTGTTTTTAACATGCTCTTGTTTTCTGTGCAGGCAGTGACATGTAGCAGAATTTGTTTGTCACCTGCTTTCCAGTTCTATCTCATGGTCTTCCATGGATGACCTGGTCTTTACTCTTCTAGAGAAATGTTTATGTGAGAATGTGGCTTATGATGGTATTTTAACTGCTGATTTTCTTTGTTGTTCAAAGATTGTATGAGGAACTAATTAAACAGAAACATATACACTGAAGCTTCAGAGGGACTGTTTGTTGCTCAGATATTATAGTATCATAGAATCATAGAATGGCTTGGGTTGAAAGGGACCTTAAAGATCATCTAGTTACAACCCCCCTGCCATAGGCAGGGATGCCACCTACTAGATCAGGTTGCCAAAGTCCCATCCAGCCTGGCCTTGAACACCTCCAGGGATGGGGCATCCACAACTTCTCTTGACAACCCGTTCCAAGGCCTCACTATGCTTGCAGCGAAGAATTTCCTCCTGATGTCTATTCTAAATCTATTCTCTTTTAGTTTGAGACCATTCCCCCTTGTCCTATCTTTATCTACCCAAGTAAAGAGTCCTTCTCCATCCTTTTGGACCCCTTAAGTATGAAAGGCCTTGAGTGCTTGAGGTGAGGCCACAAAAGCACAGAGCAGAGCAGGACAATAACTTCCCTCAACTGCCTAGTCAAAGTAAGATTTAAACTGTGTTATGTTCATGTTATTATAAAGACATCTTCACAAAAAACAAAACAAAACATGAAAGTTGCTTGTTCCTGTCTGTTATCAGCAATGGATAGCACAGAGTTCTTGCAGTCAGTTATTCCAGCACAGTATGGTTTATAGTTTAAAAATTGTATTATTAATTCATAAGTCATGATAGTCAATATAACTTTAAAGCTTTAAAGATATGTACTTAATATAATATACAAATATAAACCAAATAGTTTCACATCCATTGATTTCTAATGGCTTCACAAATGAGTAAAACTTAGCATGAATGTTAGTAGCCATAGGCCAAAACTGTAACAGGAACCAGATGAAGATTAAACTATTTGTACAGTCATATTTTACTGTTTGGGCTTTGCACTTGCTTCATTTAGTGTAGATATAGAATCTGTTCTAGTGCAATATAGTCAACAAATTATAGGAGCTGCTTGTCTGAAGTTCCTTCTGAAATGCTTCCATCACACCTCTAAGAACCTCATAGAGTCATAGAATGGCTTGGTTTGGAGGGATCCTTAAAGATCATCAACCCCCTCTGCCATGGGCAGGGATGCCACCCATCATCAGGTTGCCCAGGGCCTTGTCCAACCAGAGTCTCCAGCAGCATCAGTGAGGACAGACTTGTAACTGGGCTTCCCAAACAATTCCAGCAGACTTATGAGATAAATAAGGCATCTACTTCATTTTGCAGTGAAGTCCACATTTAAATAGAGTTACAATATAGAACTATTCAGAATTATGTCATGATCATCACTCTGCTGTAAGTGCTGCTTTTAAACACTTGCAGGTGTTTTTTTTCTCCTCACTCCCATGCTGAGGAAACCAATAGTCCTTCCTCTACTGACATCCTCAGAGGGATACAGTCATTTTGTACTTACCTCGCTCTCATCACAATAATACTGTGAAATCTCGCAACCTACATACAATATGTCTCTGAGAAGGGGAAATGCCTTCACTTCACAGGCCATAACAGAAGTGCAGATTAAAGAGGAGATCAGTAAAGGAGGTCGGAGATATTTGGTCTAAAATAAGAATACCACTGTAGAACCCCTCATGCTATTGTTTTTTACATCTTCAGACATTTCAGTTCATTCACTACTGCCTTAGTTTACATGAAAAAGTTTTCAGATGCAGCTATTCTTGCCTGGGGGTGTCCAGAAGTTTTCACATTCATCTTCCTATATGCAGCCCAAAAACCAAACAGATAACATAATCATATAAATCTTGCTACAGCAGAGTGCTTTCCATCCCTAAGGGAAGATAGCTCCCTTATTTTCCAATGCACTTTAGGTACAAAAGTTCACAGAAAGGTGATTCACACGTATACTTTTGTATTGACCATTTTTATCAACTAATTCCATGTGCTTCAAAACAGCTGTATTTTAAAGTACCTAATTCTCCCCAGACTGTGTACAGGGAATGAAGGTATGGAATCAAGAAACTTTAATTTATGCTCCATGGCATGACTGGAGGTGATTAGAAAGATTCCAAATCTACATTTTTGACTAGATCTGGTCCTGACACCCAAAAAAGCTTGCACAAAACTCCACAGATGAACAACACAGTCCTCTGTCTTCTGGACAGCCTTTGTCACATAAATATTTTATCCTCTTTCAACAATCATGAAGGATATTATTCTAAAAGGAGGATGATTCAAATCTTTAGCAAGTCAATCTTCTTTTTACAATATTGTCATGAAAATGAAAGAGCTGGAAGCAAGTTAAAGTTTTCCACCCAGGAAAAGCTATACTTAGAAACAGGAACATCATGTCAGCACCTGACATGAAACTGTATCATTCCCAAGTGCATTCAAAATAATAATAATAAAAAGCCTGCCCTCTTTGCTAAACTGTGCTTTATTGCATGCCTTCTTCCTATCAGATGTCAGAACTACATTTATTATCTATAGTCTGTCTGTAACATTTGAATGATTCCCAGATCAGTGAGCATGTAGGACCACTGATGAGCTGCAGATACTTTTTGTATTGAGTCTTCAACAGCCCTTGGAAAACTCTTTGATTTTAGAATACTTTAAGAAAGTTACTAAGCTGGGTCATTGATGTGGATGATCTTTATGGCTTTAAATATTGAAAAGAATTTCCTTCCTGAGTTTAGATAGATTTTTTTCTTTCAAATCAAATCAAAACAAAACAAACAAACAAGCAAAAGCAAATACAGAAATCAAAAGGACTGATGTTAAGAAAGTAACAAAAAATTTGTTGTCATAACAACAGAGCTAACTGAGTAGAGAACCCAAAATAAACTAATGATTTTTTCAGAACGTGAAAAAACTTTTAGGGTCACTTTGTTCAACAGTCAAATAACATTGAGTCAATATAAAAAATTTAAAAATAAAAAAAGTGGAATAAAAATATATGTTAAGTCTGACCTCCTAAATTCTAACTCATAAAAAACCCCTTTTGATATCTATTTCCACTGAAGTATGTTGGATTTTAAAGATATTGTTCTGAGAGACCACACAGAGATGTTTTGGAATGAAAGTAATGAAAGTACAGAAAACCTAATACTTTGGTCCTGAGGTTACATTCAAGAATCATATGCTACTTCCACTAAAATCATTCACTGTTTTACCCGTACAAAGGGTATGTAACTTAATATTGACTCTGGGTTTTGCTCTGAGATAGTGTAAATTATCTTTACTTTACTGACTTCACTGTCACAAAGCAAATTTACCCTTGTAGAAATTGAGTTGTCACCTACAAATCTACTTAATCTTGTACCAAATCTTTGCTGAAGGGATAATAATAGAAACATTTGAATTCAACAGGATTCATTGATTTCCTGGAATGAAAACCTGCAGATATGCCTGCAGTTTTCATATAACAGCTGTTGTCCTTTGTGACCGTGTTCCCACTGAGAATTAGTCAAAATTCAGCCACTGGACTCCATGCCAATATCTCCGTTAACCAATAATCCACCTTTAATGATAAACAAAAGATAAACTATGCTTCTTTTTATTCAGCAGACAATTTAGTAATGTGTGAAACTGTTTTATATTTGGTTAATAGGAGTTGGACTTGATGATTCTTATAGGTCCCTTCCAGCTCGGGATATTCTATGATTAATATGTGTGTTAAACCATAAAGTATCCCATTTGCTGTATTTTACTTGCCCATGGTTACAAAGGGACATAATTTTCTCTTGGGACTGCTGTGATGCAGATAGAGTGGAATAGATTTACAAGAGGGTTGTGGCAGCTTTTGCTTCTCCCTTAGTGCTAGCCAGAACACACTTCATGCTACAAAGAGCATCTGAGCTCTCTACAACAGTTTTATCCCTAACATGGGTGCCTGGAGGCACCCAGAGCTTTCCCTCTTTCTCTTATACACCTCAGTTTTCAGTTATTCATGACTTTTCCAAACAGCGAGCATGAAGGCTGGGTGTACTTTGCCACAGACAGAATTCTGACGATGTTCTTAGTTTTTCTTACATAATCTGCTTCTTTTCAATAAGTCTGTCTGTGATTACAGTGGCAGCCAACAATACATAGTGACTTAATGAGATAGCACACAGATGATTCATCGGATCTGCTAAGGTGACTGCAAGGCCACCAAGGTAATGCACATTATTCCCTTCATCATCCCACATAAATAAATAAAAATCACTCACTTTCTGCAGTACCATATTTTTTTCATACCCTGAATCTGTTTCCGCAAATCCTTAGCTCACAAAAACATGGCATGAAATACTATTTATTTATTTATTTATTCTGAATTATTTTGTTTCCAAAGATATACTTGCTACTTAAATCCCAGTATCTCCCTCTGTATGATCACTCATGCATCACCTCAGCTCATTTCATCAAGGGGAAATTTTTTTTTTTGACAAAATAAATGTCAGTCTTTGGTGGAAGAGGATGGGAAGCTTTTTGGTACAAATCTATTGTATATTGTCATGGTTTAACCCGGCCAGCAGCTAAACACCACACAGCCGTTCGCTCACCCTACCCCCTCCCTCTCTGGGATGGGGGAGAGAAATGGGAAAGTGAAGCCTGTGAGTTGAGATAAAGACAGTTTATTAAGACAGGAAAATAATAATAACAATAATAATAATAACAATAATTATGATAATAGTACTACTACTAATAATGTGTACAAACAAGTGATGCAATTGCTCACCACCCGCTGACCGATGCCAGCCTAACCCCGAGCAGTCCGGCCCCCCTCCCCTGGCTAGCCACCCCTATATATTGTTTAGCATGACGTCAGATGGTATGGAATACCCCTTTGGCTAGTTTGGGTCAGCTGTCCTGGGTCTGCTCCCTCCCAGCTCTTGCTGAATCCCCAGCCTGCCCGTTGGCAGGACAGAGCAAGAAGCTGAGACGTCCTTTGCTTGGTGTAAGCACTGCTCTGCAACAATTAAAACATCGTCATGTTATCTTCTCATCCTAAGCCAAAACACAGCATTCTACCAACTACTAGGAAGAAAATTAACTCTGTCCTAACTGAAACCAGTACAATATTCATCTATATGAGCTGCAGATGCATTTGCGGTACTAATATTCTTCACAGTTCACTACAGATGACAAGAAAATAGCATCAACAGAAGAGTGAACCAGTCACTCATGGGGTACCCTGTCAGACCTACAGGTTTCTGTCAGCCTAATGACGAGGTGGATGATCACAGACAGCACTTCTAATTTGCAGCTGAGGCTGTCAAGACAGCATATACTTCGAGATTTTATTACCTTCTGGACAACAGTGTGAGGTGGGTAGATTCTCAGGCTTTTTAAAGTTAAGACAGCAAAACACATTTATGAGGCATAAGTAAACTTTTAATAGAAGGTTTAAGTAAAAAAATCAGGTTCATCCAGTAGCTACCAAGTTGTGCTAGCAGAGGTATGAAAGGAAGTCATGCTTGATTTTTCAGAGCTTCTATGAATATCAGTAGATACTATAGTCCTGAACAAGAAACCAAAGCTCTCACACACACATACAAGAAAAAACACAGTTCTTATTCATAAGCAAAATAACACAGTTACTCCTGTTCCTTCCTGAGACACTTCAAGTTCACCTGGCACTTAGCCCAGGGAAGTTGTCCCTTTCCCACTGACTGAAAGGCAGTGCTGGGAGAGGAGTTACTGTCATCTTCCTCTGTGTTTTGGTATGGTGTGTCATGTTCTGAGACTGCCTACCAGAACCAATCCAGCAGGTTTAATCCAGCAAACACCTCTGGGCATCAGGCTGAACTGAATTTTGCTTAAGCTTTCATTTGGGTACTGATCTGATCAGAAGCTGGGATATTTCAGTCCATAGTCAGACTATTCCTTGGGGTACCTAAAACTCTGGTAGTTATAAGGAGATCTAAATTCAAGAGTGATAAGAAATACAGATATAGATAGATATAGATATATAGATATAGATATATACACAAACATATTGGTATGGTTGATAGATCCTACCCCATCAGTAGGAAGATGCCAAGGAGTAAATTAGCTATCTCAGATAGTCATTCGGTTAAAGTTAACTTTTCAGAGAAGCATCTCTACCCTCCTGATAGGGAAGGGTAGGTGACTAGTTAATTTCAAATCTTTTTCTCCTTTCACTCTTTAGGGAGAAATACTCGATGATGGAATTAAATGTTAAATTCATAGATGCTTAAATTTCAGTGTGGTAATGCCTGCTCTAATCTTATAAGAAAATTTGTGCCTTACTCCTTCTTTACTTTTCTGAATTTTCATGGTTTATTTGAATTAGCATTGATTTACTGGCAGATTTACTGACAGATACTTGATACAAATAGAGTGAAATCATGTTCCCTTTAGTTTATATGACAACATTGTCATTGCCTTTAGTGGGGACAAGTTTTTATGTATATCTTGGACTCACTTTTGCAGTACCAAATCTAACGTGCTTCTCAGCTTTTCCCTCATTATCTACTCAGTGATTGTCTTCCCTGATGACAGTGCTTCCCATTTACAAAACGTTTTAGAAGTTTCCTAAATTAACATTTACATTGGCATGACTGTTATTCTGTTTATGCACAATTGAAGATACTAATAGGTGAACTGGCACTTTAAAGCAGCTGTCAGCGGGGAATTTAGATGACAATTAGTATACATTTAATGCTTTAACAAGTTTTGAGGACATCTCACACAAATGCACATTTGTATGTGCAGCTGCTAGTATAATAAACCAAGGACTTCCTTAATCATTTCCCCAATCTAATTAGGGAACATAAATGCTTATTTTATCAACAGAATTGCAAGATAACTCAAAGCAGGACAGGTAGATTGAAAACACTGTAGAATTAATTACTTTGACTTCACAAAGGCATCTGGCTTAATGTGCTACAAGCAAACCAATCCAAAACACTGTACAGCTGATGTTGGTAATTATTATTGAATTTACTATTAAACAGACTCAGTGTTGTATCACCACTTTATTCCATAGAGAAGCATGCACATAAAATCTTAAGTTGATAATATAAGATGACACTGACCTCTGTCAGAGCACTTGTAGCTGGGTCTGATTTCTGAGAGGACAGATTAGCATTGGTTGGTGCTGGGATCTCAGCTGTGCCATCCACAGGTGCTATTCCACTACTGAAGGAACCAGCTCCATTGCCAACATTCATAAACTGTTAACATTCTTTAGCAATCTAAAAGATGAACATTTAATTTAAACTCATCACTGTTGCTGTTTTCATGGTCAACCAGGGAGAAACACTTCCAGAAGATATACACACATCATCATAAGCTCTAGACTTCAATGGGAAAATATCACTCACTGGAGACACCTTTATCTTAACACTGACTGTGAGGGAGTATACTTGATTTGTTTAGGCTAGATGTCTGACTATTTGAGTGTTGGTGGATGAGAAGAATCACTCTCAAAATGGACAAACACAGAGGGCAAAGGTACACTTATTATTATTATTATTTAATATTTTTAAAGTTATTATAGTTGTTATAGTTAGCTATAGTTATTAAACAATAAAACTTGCTGCTAAGGCTATCTTAGGATAGTCTTAAATGTCTTAAATGTAGTCTTAAATGATCAAGATTTTCTGCATTAAGAAAATATTTTCTACTATTTCACCTTAAGTATATGAACTAAAGCATTTAGTGAATACTTTTGGGATGTCAATAAATATGATTGGCATGGCTAAAATGAAATTTGCACTATTAAATTCCATTCTTCAAAATATATGTGTATATATATATGTATTTGTTAAGATATTTTTAATGAAGTTCCATTGCCTCCATGCTTAGGAAAAGCTATGTAATATTCAACTGTGTGATTTAGTGTTAGGTTTGTGTCATTGACTTGTTACGCAAAAATAGATCTGGATTTGCCCAATATATAAAATTTTATATAGGCAAATTGAGTTTTGTCGTTTTGTAGCTTTAAGTACTTGTATTTGTAACTATGTTACTTTATTAACAGAATTTTGCTGTCTGATAAATCAAAAATATTGATGCTGCTTTTATTACATAAGTTGCAAAACAATGTAAGTACTTGTGGTTGGTTCTTAGATTTCTTAGGGTAGAACTGTGATGAATATCCATCTAATGTGTAATTTCAATAATATCTACATCACAGACCTTTGACATATATTCAGTCAATTTAAAATTCCAACAAATGGGGTAAGGAAGTTTTTTGCAATTAATTATCCTTTATTAAACTTTTATGTTTCAATCTTAACCTGAATTTATTCAGCTCAATTTTGTTTGAAAAATTAGATTTCATTATATCTTTTTCTGTAGAAGTATTAACCTTTATCACAAATCTTTTTCTCTTGAGAAGATACGTTATCAAATTAATTCAAAAATATTTACTTTCAATTCCATATCCAAGGGTCTACTGCAATTTTTTTTTTCTTTTTTAATGTTTGCAAACTATAAATCTTGAAGACACAATGAAAGAAAATTGCCAGAAAAACAGACAAACAAAACAAAACTAAAAAACTGTACCAATTTTTCTGAAAAAGCTGAACGTCTTGTGAATACAGACTCCAGAGTGTCAGCAAAACTAGCTTTAGCACATGCTGCAAGGTATCCTGCTCTTGCTGACCTTTTTTTTTTTTAATAAATAAATAAATAAATAAATAAAAGAATAATTAAAAGTGTATAAAATAACATAATAGAAAGACCTTACTTGCTGTACTGGTGCAGATCACCCACTAAGTAGCCTATAAGCAAATCATAAAATACCTAGACAAAATTACAGGAGCCCATGATTCTGTATTTACACTTGAGCAAGGCCAAGAACAACATCCAACAGGGGATGGAGCTATGGATTCAGGTCCTCTATGTCTGTATTTGCCACAATCCATTTTTTTGTGTTTTATTATGCCTCCGTGTTTACTCATGGAGGCTATTTTCACCTGATACAACTTTTGTTTTTATCTCTTTTTTCATTTTCAGGGAACAGTAAGGAGAGCATGTGACACTGGACTGTGATGTTACTCTCCCTTCGACGTGCAGAAGGTCTAATCCATTTTGTAATTCTGGTCTGGGTCTGATGACTGAGCCTAGAAAATAAGTAAATCTCTGGACATAAAATAATAAAAGGATCTAAAATAATACAGAAATCACAGATTTTACTTCATTTTGAAGTAATGGGAGAATAAGTCTTATCAGTATATGTGAATTCTTATAATTCAGACTGAATGTAGGATAAAAGAAATTTCCTTCTAGTGTCACTAACACATCTAGTAATCCTCCACATGCACAGCAGCCAGCTCTGACTTGACACTTTCCTTTTATATGTGAATTTATTTGACAGTTCTTAATGCTGACCTCTGGTGAGGTTTCCTCCTTTAATTAGATGGGATTTTATTCTCACTAAAACTTACAGCAGTAGGCTTTGACATTTTTCCTTTTTACATTTAGATTTCGTAAGACAACAGTATCATTACTAGTACTTCCAACACTTAATGTGGAAGAAAAAAACCCTGTTAACTACAGATTCAAAACCAGCAGACACAATGTTTGTGAGTGCACCTTCCAGTATTTCCTGATGGTAAAGCGCATATAGCTTCACAGCAAGAAGCAAAGAATGCAGCAAGCAGCAAATGGCTAAAAGCCCAGAAATTCATAAAACCTAAATTGGATGAGATTTTGACATTCATTACATATTTATTTTACAAATAATCTTGGAGAGAGGATGCCTTTCCTAGACATTAAAGTAGATATTTATAATATTTGATTCTTTATTTTTGTATAAACGAGACTTAAATCCCTTAGGGTTATGGTGTTATCAAAAATAACCTGACTGCGAATGCCTCATCTGTTACTGAAAATTCTAATATTTTGTTTATTTTTTTTTCCATGTGTGAAAATAATCTGTAGGACTGATCACAGACAAGAGCAAAAGGAGCTATTTTTATTAACATAGGGAAGCTGTGAAACTGTGTAGTGTTGAAGAATAATTAAAAAAAAAAAAAAAAAAAAAAGCAACTCTCTCTGTGGGCCTATAGTTGTGGTTTTTTTTGATTGTTTGTTTGTTTTTCCTCATCTGAGAGGTAAAAAGTGGTTGGATTGTTCTTTTTATACTGCTGCTCAGTTAGAGTGAAATACATTTATATAACACAATTGGTTTCTCCAAAGAGGTCAAATTATCCAGACTTTGATATCCACACATTGTCATATGTACTGTGCATAGTTTTGTTAGATTTTCCTTGGGTATAACACCATGCTGACACAACTGCTTTGCTTCAGTTTCGCAGAACCAGCTCTACCGAACCTTATGTGAATTCCCTGGGCTGCACACAACTCTGCAGGATCTGCAGAGGGGGCTTGGCAGTGCCTTCTTGGCTCTGAAGACAACAGCAAAAAGTTGACATAATTTTTAGAGAGGCTATTTCACCTTTAGAAGCTGGAAAGTCTTAAATGTTCAGCCGTAGTCGTTTTTTTTTTTTTTTTTTTTTCCCATTTCTTTTCAGGTTAGTGCTAAAATTCATTGAATGTTAAAGCAAGAGTAAGTCTAAAGGGGAAAAAAAAAGTGTGTATATATATATATATATATATATATATTATATATATAATATATATATATATATATATTCTAGTAAATGAACTTCATACAAAGAAAGTTACAGTGTAATCTAGTCCAATAGGCCATTGCTGCTAGGCACGAGTTTATACATAGTCATTGCCATTGCAGGGTGTTTGTCTACAGAGTCCATCCTTTCCTGCAATGGAAGGAGTAAGTTCATCTGTGAAGGAATCTGCACAGCTTCTTGCCTGGCTTTGGTGGCATTGTGCTACTGCAATATATATATAATAATATATATTGCAGCCTCCTCTGGAGAAGAGGAGGCTGAGGGGAGACCTCATCGCAGTCTACAACTTCCTCGTAAGGGGGTGTCGAGAGGCAGGAGACCTTTTCTCCATTAACACCAGCGACAGGACCCGCAGGAACGGGGTTAAGCTGAGGCAGGGGAAATTTAGGCTTGACATCAGGAGGGGGTTCTTCACAGAGAGGGTGGTTGCACACTGGAACAGGCTCCCCAGGGAAGTGGTCACTGCACCGAGCCTGTCTGAATTTAAGAAGAGATTGGACTGTGCACTTAGTCACATGGTCTGAACTTTTGGGTAGACCTGTGCGGTGTCAAGAGTTGGACTTGATGATCCTTAAGGGTCCCTTCCAACTCAGGATATTCTATGATTCTATGATTCTATGATATATATATATATATATATATATATACATATATATTTAATTTTATGAGCCAGCTACTTCCCAAATATCTGGAAGCACAAATATGACATGTGCAAACATGTCCATGACCGCAGTATAAAGCACAGGGCTTTATATCAGTACGAAATCCTTACATGGCAAAATGAGTTTGACATACTGCCAGGATGCCAGCTGTATGGATTCTTAGCTAAATTTGGCTTTTATTATCTCTTAGACATTTAAAGCAGACGTGATCCAAATTTTTGCTTCTCTTTGTTCAAAATTACAATGACAAAAAACATATAAGAGTGAGAAAAAGCTTGAAAAGGTGAACAAGAAAACAGTATGAATTGAAGGATGATGAATAGCATATCTATTTATTGCCTAGGAAAACTCAATATAACTTTTAATGTTTTAATTCCAGTAAGAGAAGAAGGACATAGACTTAGTTCAGCACATGTGGCACAAAGATACTCTCCTGTACTCCTTTATATCCAAATAATTAACCGATAAACCTGTTCCCATCCAAGTGTTACAGAAGAGAAGCAGAAAAGAAGTGATGTGGGCATATCCACATGCAATTATGCCAGACTTATAAGTATCCAAGTTTTCAAGAATAAGAGCTGTACAAATGCTGAGGAATCTTACTTATGTTATTTGTTAACAAATTATTTATTATGCTGCAATGCATAAGAGAGAAATTCACAGTAACAGCTTTTCTTCTGTTGCCTGAGCATTTTGGGTTGAAAAGATAATAATAATAATATAAACTCACAATCTGCCACAACAGTGGAATGTGTTCTGAAAAAAAATATTGTATCTAGTTTAACTGTTAGCTGGAGTGTGTCAGTGTCTCTCAGAGTTAATATAAAATTTCTGTAAAGAAAGGCAAAGTGTGCAGCAGGTGCACAATAAGAAAAAATCCTTTTTCTCTGTCAACAATCTCAGAAACTCTTCAGTACTGATGATTCTGCACAAAATTCAGGTGACGAATGATAAAGGTTGAGCTGGCTGAATGAGCAGAAGAGATGGCAGTGGATTAGCAATACAAAAGTCCAACAAGCACAACGGCAGATTAAAAAAGAAAGTGCTGAGGCATGCACTAAAAGCAATTCCACAACCCCATTAGCAATTAGAAGATATGGCAAAGCTCCTTGCTTCAGCAGGTTGGAAACACAGCCATGTTAGATGTCTGTACAAAGTCCTCTGTATTTGGTGTTTTCAGCAGCTTAAACTCTGCTACATTGAATTACATTTCATATACATGATCTTTTGATCCCTTTGTTTGAATAACATCATTGTGCCATAGATGACAGACTCTCTTTTTAACAGGGAATAGCATCCAGGTTGTGTTGTTCTGTAAAATGATGGTAATGCAAGTAAACCATCTCCTTTTTCAGTAGAGTTTACTCTTTCAATCAGAGTCCAGCACTGAAGGATGAAGCATGATGTAAAGGTATAGGAGAGACAGATTTTTTTTTTTTTCTGTCTCTGTCACTGTTTCTGCACCAGTGAGGGAGGTTTTGTATTAAAATTTCCAACAACAAAATATCACGTGGTTTATGGTCTTTGTTGTTTCCAGAGCTGCAGCAGTGCATCTCCCAATCTGAAGTACAATTTGTACTTTGAAAGCACGCAAAGATTCAGTTCTGTATATATAATTTTCCCCATGTGAAAACCAGAGATGTTACTTTTCCAATGAAATAATTGATTAAATCCTTAAAGATTAAGGAACAGAAAAGACAAGTAAGAAAACACAGGTTTTTTTTTTTTTTTTTTAGTATACATGTTTCTATACAATGAGTGTCTCTTAACATTTTATTTTATTTTATTTTATTTATTTATTTTATTTTTATACTAAATGCAGACTAGCAAATTTCTTTCATGGTTTGATTGAGTATTTTTATCTGAAAAAAATATATATTACTGTAGAGATAATACAAAGATTCCTGCTAAGAAGAAATCTAATTCTTGTTTTGCTCACATTGTCCTGAACTAACATCTCTAAAGTGTGTTCCTGTATAAGGCAATAAAGACAGTCTTAAGTTTGCCCTATTTTAGATCAGAATTTTGCATGAAAAACATAAGGTGAAAATTACTGCATAGCATCAGATGGCTATTTCTCTGCAGTCAAATTTTTCCTCTGGGGTTCTATTTAGGACTTTTTTCTAGCAAGGAATTTAAACAGGAACAGCTGTGAAACAATACAGCAAATTCTAGGCAGCTATATTTGATGAAAAAGGACCTGTTCGTACATTGAATGAAACAGCTGGAGCTTAAAATGGGAATTCTTATTTAAACACTCTACACAAAATAATGATACCTTCAGTAGTACCTTCTCAGCTAACATTTCTCTCAAGATAGTCCAATTTTTTAGTTTCAAGGTGTGAGTTTGCAGAAATCATACTTAATTTTCGAATGGAAAAGCTGCATAATGCTTTTGGATATGACATGTATGACATTTACTTGATTTATTGTGTTACAGCTTTGGAGCTCTGTAACTCAGAATAAGAATGGAGAAAATGTAGAAAATTTGAGTTTAACATGTTACCATCTATAAAAAAATTCAGAACTGGATGTTTTTCATGTAGATTTATTAAAAGTCAAAAGATGTTTAAAATGTGCCATGCACTCAAAAAAAAAAAAAAAAAAAAAGACAAAAGCAAAACTCTCTGTTAATTTAACTTATACTCAATACTTCTCAGCATAGTTATTTCACAACTTGTTTGATTTCACATTCTGCTTCATATGAATTTGTCAGATTAATGTAGTTCTCTTGAATACCATTTGTGCTAGTTATTGAATTAGTACATACTGTTTCATATGCAGTTTTTTCCAAGTGTCAGTACATGTCTTCAATTCCAATTTTGTATCAGAGAGTTTTTAACAATGTTGCCAAGGCTCCATATAAAATATTTAATCACTGTAAGTATCAAAGTAAAGTTGATTCTCTGCTGGGCTGTTATTAGAATTAGTGCTTCTGAGCTGAAAGGAGATGCTACAGGACATATTTTCATAGTGAGCTAGACGGTATTTTAATCTTGCAGTCACACTGAGTATAACTGGAGACAGGTGGCTAAAGCTCTACATTCTACGTCAAAAACGTAATGCTCTCTCCATTCAGATATGCCTAATAAATTCTTAAATTCATCCTGTTCTTTTGCCAGCTGAACACTGCAAAATGGAAGGCAACATACAGTGCAAATGCTATCTATTCATGTAGCTAAGTCCACATGGATCTCAGGTAGTTTAGGATTTCACAATGCATGATTACAGTATTGTGTATTATAGATATTTAGACTTAAACCACCATTATGAGCATCTATTCTGACCTTCAGCTTTTCACAGGCCACAGCATTTCAACCAGTAATTTTTGTAGTGGAAAGAATGAGTTTAAATGACAATGGAAAGAAAGATTTCCATCTTGCAGAAGGAGAGCTTATTTGCTCAGAGGCAACATTTTATAAAGTGTATAAAAATTAAAAAAATAAGCATCTATAAGACTATACATAAAAAGAATATGAAACTTCATATCTCTGTGATTTTAATACTATTTTAGACACATTACTATATAGCCACAATTTGCAGGATTTTTTGTTGATAAGGATTTTGTGTTGATTTGTCATATGCAGTGCTATGCATCTAACACAGCTCCCTGGCAAACAGCCTCTGAATCACTGTCACTCAGAATCACTGTCAGGAAGACAATTCTTATGTCCTCAACTAAAAAAATGTTTTCTAGTAGACATTTGGCTGAAGAAAATTTCATGTCCTGCAGAGCAGCATCAGGAAACATTTTGAGGTAACATTTGTCAGTTTTTGGACTCTGTAACTTGAATATTTTAAAGGTACTTGATAAGGGAGACCATGCCCTGTGCATTATTGTTAGACTAATGCCATCTGTTTCTCATCACAGCTACCAGAGAGACATAAAATTGGACTCAACTGATTTAAATTTCAGGCCTGTGAAATATTATTTGAATTTTAAACTCCAGCATAAACTCCAGCATATTCATTTTCAAAGACTTTCAGTAATCCTGCTTCCTGGACTGGACATTTCCAGCACTGTGCATTTTTCTACCTGAGTGTGAGTCCTCTTTTAGGAAGTGTTTGCAGAATATGATAGCAAATGACCTTGTGATTGTGCTGGCTATAAAATGCCTAATTTTAAAAGGCCTAATTTTAAAACAACTTAAACATAATGCTCCTGCATTTTATATTATAAACTGTGATTTAAGCAGATTTTTAACTGATCCTGAGGAAAAAAAGAATTCTTGAATTCAATCCAGGTTGAATTCTCCTTCAGCCTTTGAGGGATTCAAACCCAGAATGCTTCAGTTACAGATAAGAATTCTGACCAAAAGTCCATCATCTGGGTCAGGTGGGAACACTAGCAGAACCATTGAGACTGGATTATTCCCCAAACCTATGAGTAATATCCAAGGGTACAAGTTCTGCTTGGAGTCTCCCAGTCTGATATTACAGGGTTTGCAATATGAGCACGGGGTAAGGCTATTTTCAACTACCATTAGTTAGTTCACAGTTGTCCTATTGCAGTTTTAATATTCCCCTGTGAAGTAACTTTTTTTGTTGTTGTTTCTTTTTCCCTGTCTGCCACATATATTTTGTCAATATAACAGTCCATTTTCAGTGGGATGGAGGCAGGACAACCTTCTCCAACATTTCATTCCAGAGTGGCCTGAAGAAAGCCTACCTGTTCAGAGCTTTGTAATTCATTTCTTCCAGGGCTAACAAAGCTATTGTGCTTACCATTTCTTTCTTTCCAAGCAAACTCACTAAGAAATAATGAGTATATCTTCAACGTAATTAGCCAGCACTTAAAACAGCAAGAACTTTCTAGTTCATACTGCTGAATTGCTAGTGCAGTTTATGGCACAAATGTGGGCCATTCCAACTCGTACCCTCCCAGAAAATGTTTCATCACATCTCAGAGGGAAGGAGGGACCAAGGAGTTCCCCAGAAAGGCAGGTTGGATGCATTGGCTGCCCGAATGCAAGCCATGCTATACCAGCGGTCTACCAAGGGACAGAGGTGGTTTGTGCTCTGTTTTCTTGCTATAACAATGCACACTGAGTGCTTACACCTGTGCAACAGCTCTCTTTCAAGGGGTGCAATATCCAGAATTTCAGGTGTGTAGTTTTAATTAGTCTATATCTATGGCATGTCTAGCACAAGTTCAGTCCAGGTTCCGTGAAGTAGGATGATCTTGTAGGATGATGTGGAAGGCATTGTGTCCTCCTGTATTATGCTGCTGACAAAAATCCTCACTCAAGTCCTTTTATGTTAAGAAATGATTATTAGCACCAATTATCTGAAATTGGTGGATTTAAAGCACTGCTCAGTATATCTCTAATGAATTCCTGCTTCAGCAAATTAACTAAAGCAATCTTTTCAGGCTTCCTATGGATTTACAGTGAAACAAACAAACAAAAAACAACTAGTTTTAACCCTCAGTGAAGGCTCTTCCTCTATCTAAAAGCTCACTTGCAATACATGCAATAATAAACACATAGATAACTCCTTACTAAATTTATTTCAAGGATGTTTACATATACATACATAATTTATCATACGTACATACATGCATAATTTATCAGTTGCATAAGGACTCAACATTTTCATAACATATGCACAGAAACAATTTCTAAAGAAGACATACGATGTTTGTCTCCTGAGAGGTCAAAACTGAGGCTAAGTAGCTCCTAATATTATTTTTTTCTTTAAAATGAAAAATACCTAATATTTAATTATTTTTATTATTATTATTAACTTGTTAATGAAAACTTGCTGAGATGTAAAAAAATGTATTTTATTTCCTAGACAAACTAAACATGATCTTGTTGGTCTTTGGAGCTCTAGGAGAAACAGAGCAACAACTTGTTGCTAATCTGCCAACCATCAAGCATGTCACATATTGATGCTAGGTCTGCCTATGTATTCCTGTTCTACCTCTGGACACTGCTGTCCTCACTTGATGAAAATCAACAGATAAGGTGGATCAAACAGTTGAGGAAGACTTAGAATCTCTTCAAATTCCTTAAGAATCTTAAGATTCTAAAGATTCCTTTAGAAAACGAATTCTACTCACACTGATTTATATTCTTTAATTTAGTTACCCTATATTGACTTTACCATATTGAATTGAAATTTTTGTCAATGACATATGTAAATAGTGTATTTTCTATACAAAATAAATTTGTCATTTTTTTTTTTCATACATATAAAAAAAGAAAAGACCAGGATATCAAAGCCAAACAAGAGATAAAAATTAGCTACTTCTGTTTTCTTGTCAAATGTTGATGTAAATGTATTCCATCAAAACACATGCTCATTTTAAACTTGGCAGAACTCTATTTTGATTAAAGAAAGGCAGCAGCAAATAAATATTTAGAATATCTAGTTGAAATTCTAGTAGTATTAAATTGTCCATTTGCCTTCAACTATGTCAATCATCGTATACAACTAATTCACTATGTCCATTAAAGAACAGAAAATTTATGGAAAGATGATTTTTCTTCATCTTTTCTGTTTTGTACCCCTAAAGATAGAGAAAGACATGTTATTTTATTTTGAAGAAATGAAAATAAAGGGAAAATTTCCACTTCAAAGCTTATTTCCATTTCAAAACTTAGGAGCACTTTTTTTCTTTTTTTTTTTTTTTTTTTTTTTTAATATATATATATATATTTATGATACAGTTGCACTGCAGCAATACAGTGAATACACCTTTATACAACATTCTTCTGAGAAGCACAGGGCTCAGCTTCAACAAGAATATTTTAAGCTAAATGTTGGGAGTAAACTCCAGGATCATGGATTCATTTATTAGGAGATGCTAGGAAAACTAGTCAAAAATCTAGGGATCTAAAAAAAATAATATGTTTTTTTTTTCCTCCAGTCCTTTGATTTTTAGGAAGGCCTCTTTCTTTGTGAAGTACTAGAATTCCTAATATAAAATCCTTATCTATGTAAAGGAAATTAATAAAATGTTATGTATTATTATCATTAATTTAAATTATATTTGGTGCATTTCAGGAAATAAATGCTCCAACAGTTTCCCATGGAACTGTCAAAATCTCCAGTTTCTCTACTGAAATAAATAAACAGTCCTACCACATGAGTAATATAAATGGAGTTTAATACAAAAGACAAAACAAACAAAATAATAATAATAACAATAACAATAACAATAACAACAACAATAACAATAATGATAATAATAATAATAATAATAACAACAACAACAACAACAACAACAACAACAACAATAATAATAATAATAATAATAATAATAATAATAATAATAATAATAATAATAAAACACCCAGAGTTGAGGGACAGGGACTGATTGGATGCAATTTCCTCAAGGTGGTAACTTAAGCCTAAGGTACAATGCACGTTATTACCATTTTTTTTTTCTTTCTAATTTTGAAGTGTCTAACGTAGTCTGTCTGACTCATTCATTGTTTTGAAACAGAATTATGTTAACAAAGATAGAGCCCTTGGTGGATGTAATCAAATTACAAATCAAAAGATTTTGTGGAGTTTCTCTCCTTAGAGATCTTCAAAAACTGCCTACACATGGTCCTGGAAAAATGCCTCTAAGAAATATCTCTAAGTGTCCGTGCTTGAAAAAAAAAAATAAAATATGTGTACATGTGTAAATGTAGTGCCAATTTTAAATCCACAAATCTTTTTCTTCAGGATTCTCTTCAAGATGAATCAGACAGATAAATTAATGTTAAGAAGAGAAATATTTGAACATCAAAGAAAGTTAAATCTGTAGTCAAGAATACTCAAAGTAAATTGATCAGAAATCTGTTCTACAGTCTCTGAGCAAAGTATAGTTTGCCCTAAATTATCCCAAACAGTTTCATGAAAATAAGAAGCAATTCTGATATGACTTTAATGCAATTTGTACTACCTAGACATTAAAATCTCTGTTTCTTTTAAAAAGCAACATTTTCTTAATTATATTTCAAATAACTATTTAAAATTCTCTTCCATAGACTATATATTTGATGTAAGTGCATATACCCTATGCTAACAATAATTTTGAATGTTGAAACAAAAGCATAACTATCACAATCTAAAACAAAGTAAAAAAAAAAAAGGCAAAAGAAGGCAAAAAAAAAAAAAAAGCTTAAAGCTTAATTACTGCTAATTCTAATCATAACATGAATAACATGGATATAATAATATAATTTACTTCCGAAAAAACAAATCAGCCACATCCACACATATGTTTTAGAGTTAAATTTCTGTAATAGAGAGATATTGGTAGTTAAAACAAGACCAACAACAATCAAATCAGGTTTTCATTGACTGCATTCATATAAAGTTATAGAGATTCTTCATTTACATAACTGGAAAAAGCTGTCTCAAACTGAAGTATCATCACAAGAACTTTAAAAACAAACTGGCAAAAAGTAGGCCACCAGCACCTGCTCATCCATGAATTTTAACTAAAACAGTAACTCCTAGAAAGTTGCTGTAACCATAGAATCATAGATAGTATCATACAATCAGCCCCATGATACAGCAGAAATGATGCTCATGTACTTTCAGTACTTCTGAGTAGCCCGAGTAACTGCAGACCAGGGACCTCTTATTTCAATTAATGCAACTGAGTGCAAGGGCACACAGAACACAGTGCAGAAAATTTTGGATTATTTGATAAGGCACTACAATTACAATGGAATTTTAAACAAAAAGGTAAAGATGTTTCCGTCTTTTCCCATTCTTAGGACACCACCAGCTCTGATTGCTCCTGCCCAGCCCCTGTAGCAGAGAGCAGGGCTATAGTGGATTTACTCAGTTATTACAACACCAAACAAATGCCTTAATTAGCCCACCCCCTTAATTTTTGCTGCCTGCTACTCTTTGCAGGACTGCTCTGTCAAGGGCAGTGCCAGTACAGTCCTGTTGGCCTAAACTCAATCTGCTCCTGATGCAGGTCTTTTTTAAAACACACTGATTTCCTGAGAGTGATCACATCACACTGCTCCAGCCAGGTCTTCACTTGAAAATCAGACTGGCTTATTGCAAATAGTGAGAAATATTGAAACCCTACCTCTCTTTCCGTCTGATCTTAGTGTATTCAAATAAAGAAGTTCCTGTGGAAAGTTCTTGATTTAAAAGGTTGGCAGAGGTTGCTGGAAAAGGTGGAAACAGTAGCTCAGAGCCAATTCCTCCCTAAAAGTAAGATATAATTTTAGAAAATAGCTCTTATCAGTTTAGGGTGATAACCTCCAGACTGTGACTGAATATTCATTTACTTCTTCCTGAATCTATATTCAGTTTTTAAGATAAAAGATGTTTTCTAAATGTAAAATAGAAACATTTTAAAAATACAAGATCAAAAGTGTTCAGAATACCATGGAGCATTAGAAAACCAGGATTAGCAAAAGTTAAAACTGCCAGTGAAGCAAAATGCAGCCTGATTACAGTTAGAAATCAGTTCAAATAAGAATAAGAAAATAAGAAATAAGAATAAAATCAATTCAAATAAGAAAGAATATTTGCATTTTTTATTAATAGGCTAGATCAAATAAAGTCTTTGTGCAACTGAAATGAAATTTGTTTCCACAGACCCACCAAATACCAAGATAAATCATAGTTAAAACTCTCATGACAGTTTTCTTCACTTGTTTGAGCAAAGAGAAGAACACGACAGCTGTGTTATCAAATTTATCATCTGGCAATCTATTATATACTCAGATTTCTGAAGTAAGTGTGCATCTCTCCATTAATTTTAATTAAATGTTTGCTTGATCTTAACTTCATTAAGATAACAATTAGAGGTCAGTGTGAGATAATGAAAGGTAATTCTGGTTGCCACTTTTGTATTTGAGGGAAGGAAGTAATTTCATAAATCTAGCAGCATAGGACATAGTTTTGGACTTTAATGAGAATAGAACTAACCTTTAGCTTTACATGCCTCTTGAGCAAAATTTAGATGGTAACTGATTAATATTAATTTTCACAGCTTTGGTTAGCTGCAGAAAACTGCATAGTGCAAGACTACTGCTTATATCTGAAGTGACAAAAAGGAGCAGGGGTTTGGAGGTGGCTACTCCTCCAAGGAGTAAACTCATCAAGTTGCACGTATGCTGCCAGCAGAAATTAAAAAATCCAGCCTTCCGTTGCTAATTGCTGTTGCCCTGTCCTCCTTCTCCTTACTGCCCTTTTGCCTCCTGCTGCCTTTTCTGACCCAAGCACTGATCTGTTTATACAAAAATGCCTTCGACTGCTTCTGTCAGTGGTGGCTTAAAAAACAAATATCTCTTTGCTACCTCAGCTCATTTTGACTTCAGCAGGAGAAGGGCGGTAATTACAGTGGGTCCGAGTGAGGGCAGTAATTTGTCAGGCTGCTGGGACTAATCAGGGGTCTCCACCAGCAGGCACTTTCTTGTGCTATGCCTGAAGTCTCTTTCATTCCTTTTATTATTATTATTATTATTATTATTATTATTATTATTATGAAGGCAAGAAGTTCCAGAAATAAATTTTTCCTGTTCCAAAAGGTCCCCAGAGAAAATATTCAGTTTCATTGCAATTACCTGTATGAAAACATGCACTGTCAACCAGCTCTGCTTTTGTAAATCAGGATTATTTTCTATAAATAATGTAAATGTTTTCATAACTAAATCCTGGATAATACCATAAAACTGTCACTAAGCATAGTTCTGTAGAGCCTCAGACCTTCCTTACAAAAGATTTCATGACAGTAATATATTCCATCCTAAAACCCATAGAAAAAAGATATTTTTAAATTTTTACTAAAAGTTAAAAGATAATGAGAATGCACAAGACTTTATAGAAGATACTATAGAATTATCAATAAGGAATAAGTACAATAATATCCAGTTGTTGGTTTCCTGAAACGTTCAGGAATTCACAGAGCTGCAAGAGAAAGAAAGGGAGAAAGAAAGAAAGGGAGAAAGAAAGGGACAATATAGTTATAGAAGTGCACTATTTATTTCTTCCACATAAATCAAAGAGAATTGATTTCATACCTGCCACCTTGTAACTTCTCTGTCTCAGGGGAAACTACACACAATTCAAACACAAAAGTAGGAGAAGCATGAACCAGGTTATCAAACTTTATATAATACATTAAAAGAGAGAAGCAGAGAAGAAAGAGAGGGCACAAATACAAACATTTTAGACCTCTTTGATTTTATTGTTAAATAACAAGTTATGAAATATAACATTGAAAAGAAAATAATGGAAGAAAGGAGTTGGGGGAGGAGGATTTCTTATGTGGCTGTTTGAAAGAGGAATCTTTCATTGTAATCACTCTCATTATGCTGGAGACTAGAAGTATCCTTCTAAATGCTTTCTGGTTGTAAATAATATCCGGTTCCACACCACTTTTATTCTTTCCTTAAAGTATATTTAACCTAGAAACAAAAATAATCTCAGACATACTGGCCTTAATTTGATGAAGTTCAGTATGTATTCTCTGTGTCTCAGACTCAAAAAACATCCTTCAAGGATTTCTTGATAGGGAATATTACCTGGATGGGGGCCTGGTGAGCCTTTTCTCTTTCTCAGTGAAGCATGTGTGGTGGTTTTATGCTGGCCTCATTTCCCTGGTGGTGCTTCAGGATGTTCCTTCGGACTCTTATGCTGTTGAGAAGCACTTGTGTCTGTTTAAGGACCCTCTGCATTAAGTGTGGTGAATAGAAATCCACAGAAGGTGTTTTGCAGAGAGTCAGACGGGAGGACAACCGTCTGTCCAAACTAAGGATCCATAATGTGGGTATCTTCAATCAGCTGAGAGTTGAAGGATGATCATCTCATTCAAAAGCATATCTATGAGAGGAATCACCTTTTCAAGAGGACTAGCTTACACGTGATCATCAGTGATGTGGATCTCATGGAGTGGGCCCAGGAATTAATTGTCCCTCACCTAACCTCAAACATCTGCTAGGTTGAATGAATCTCCATCAGAAATGTGTTTCTCTCCACTGACTTTAAAGGTAAATCTGTTAGGACTTCAACATGCACTAACAAATAATTTTTTGCTTATAGGACTTTTATAGATTTTTATGGGCTAAGTGGTGATTTGAACAGTGAAAAGAATAATTAAAACTAAGTTAGATTGAAAAACAAACAAAAAAACACACACATGCAAAAAAAAAAAAAATAAAAAGGAAAAAGAAATCACAGAAATGGTCAGTCACTGTTTTGAATTATTTATCAGTCAGGAATCTCTCCTTTACTCTTTGCTCTCAAATACACATAGGCCCTTTACTTTCAAAACAAAAACAAAAACAAAACACAAACAACAAAATGGCGGTCCTGCTCTCAAATGTAGTAGCTGAGAAGTGCAGGTGATGGAAGTGGATATGTTAGCTGGCTATGTTTTGCTTCATATTTGCAGCACCTTCAAGCTGTAATGGTAAATATTAACATTTTCAAAAATTTTCTTTCTTCTAAGGCAGAAGGGAACATTAAAATACACATTTAGAATAAATGAACCAAAAATCCTTCAGACATACTGTGGACCTTATAAATGATTAGTTTTCCTGGCTTTCAAAGCACAGAATTTCAATTTATTCAAATGCTAATGAAAATTTGATTGTAATATAAAATATAATTTTTCCTCTAGAACATTATTAATGCAGTTTCAGAGATTAATGTTGCAGCCAGAATGCTTCGTTTTTCATTAATCTACTAGTTCACTGATGAATTTACTTATAAATCTCTCCCTTCATCCAGTTTATATCTCATTGCTCCACCAAATTTTATGACAGCAGAAGTATATTACTGCAATTAAAATATCAATAAAACAATCCATAGGGCCATTTACACTATCGTTTATACCATGCTGGCAAGATATGAGGATTAAAGTGAGCACGGGCCCTTTTATTATTTAAATGCACAAGGTAGATCCAGCCACAGTGTTTGAGGAGAAAGATTCAGTAAGATTAATAAAAAACCTAGACCAAAAGTAAAATGAAGGCTGAATCCCATTAATCATTAAATTAATTTTATCTAATTTCATACTCCTTTATTCCTCCTTCTTTCCTGTCACTGGTAGGCCATGTATTGAGAGATAATTTTATTGCCATTTCTGCATTGCCTCTTGCACTGAAGGCATCATCATAGCATCTGAGTTCCTATACCTCTTTAAGCAACCTAACTACCATTTACAGCACATTTTCTTCTTGCATTCTTTCAAGTTATGATAAATGTATCTGGGAGGGTGCTTTATTCTAGAAACGTGCAAAAGAAAGAAGATATTTTCCCCTATGCTTGGTGCAAATATAGATTGCAGGCATTCAGCATTATTATTATTATTATAAATCCTGCCTGAGAATTGACAACCTCAGTGCAGGTTGATAAAGGCTTGATAAAGCTGTCTCACGTGTCCTGAGAGTAGGCTTGGGAAAAGCATGTTACTTTTTTTTTAGATCTGTTCTAATATTTTCTTCCCTGTGATGAGGTCTGATTTCCCACTTTCTCTGTCACTTCCTGCAGTGAAAGCGGTTTAAAACCTCAGGTGGTCTATGAGGGAGGTGAAGAGAAGGACTGTTTATGAGCAATTAGTTGTTGACCAAGACTCATAACAACATATAATTCACCAAATTCCTTAACTTGTTCTGTGGGTAGAATGTCTTTTAACAGCTATTGATACTTGACTGTTTCCCCACTCTGCAACCAAAACCTAATCTGAGATACACATACACAGGTCTAAATATCCTGACGAGTTCAATCTGTTGCAGATTTAGCAAAACTCTCTATAGTGTCAATAAATTCTGGGTTGTGGACTACAAGGTACAATTTTATAGCATGCAAAGCATGCCCTTTGGTTGCAGTTTTGTAATAACCAGTGTATCCACAATATTGCTCATAGGTTCTGAATTTAAGATCTTCCTGCATGTGTCATTAGACAGATAAGTAATATCCTGATGTAACTCAATCTGAAGTCTGTTGTGTATGAGGGATGCACAGGGAAGGTGAAAGATATTTGACAGAGTTATATACTGTGTCTGTCTTACAAAATCCAAAAATTGAAAGGTTTATCCTAGTTACAGTTTCTAATAGTAAAGAATTAAGAGGATATGTTTTTCAATTACATTGTCTAATATTTTGTAAATTCTTCTTTTCATCTATTCCTGCTAATGTGCAGTCCAAGATAATGCAAAATTCTAAAGGGCTTCATGTTTTAACAGCAGAAAAAAAAAGAAAAAGGAAAAAAAAAAAAGAAAAAAAAACTTTAACCTTTTTATGTTCAAAGTTCTTTCTTTTTAGCAACCAATAAATGGTCCCACTGATGCACCAAATTTGCCCTTTACCAACTTTCAAAGTTCTGATTTAGGTTGTTGAAACTTTCACTAATCTGTGAGATTAACAAATTATTTTGCTGCTAACAACTGTAGGAAATTATTTATGCTGCTATTATCTGTGAGAGAGAGCATATTGCCAAGGTTAAATGCTGAGACATGGAGTTACTGCAGAAAGCATTACCGACTTGCTTTTTAAATGTAAATCTCTCATAAAGGAATTTATTCTAATATAAATTTAATATAAATTATTAATATAAATTTAATATAAATTATAAAATAATATAAATTTATTCTAATTCTCATTTACTTTAAAATGCTTCGAATGTATGTGGGTATTATGTGGTATTTTTTTTTCCTCATCTTCCCTTTCTATTCCTTATTCTTAGGTGCTTGCCATGTGCAGTATTCTCAGTCATGACTTGCATCCAGAAAATTTGTATTCAGTAACTTGGCATTTGATAAGATTGCTAGGTTATCTGAAACCAGGCATATGGTAGGCATGTAGGCAGCCCAAATAGCCAAGGGATACATAGGGATTAAAGGAAAAGAAATTCTGTCTCGTTCCACAGTGTAGTGATGGACCCGCTTTAAACTTCTAGTGTTGCGTGCCTTTGTCCCCTCCACAGACATGGAGGATGTAGCATTGCATATTGCTCCATTACTTTTTCAGCCTCTCTTTGTATGACTGTATTCAGCCAACAAACCTAGAGTTTGGTATTTCCTGCAGTTCCTGAACACACAAAAAAGGAAGATGTGTTTCTATAAAACACACATCTTATTTTCCCTTTCACCATAACTTTCTTAGTCCTGTCCCAAAGCATTATTCTTATCACTAGAAAAAAGCAATGGAAACTACTGAGTTTTCTTCTGTGCTAATTAGATCCTAGAGAATATTTAAGTATGTCTTTTGAATTATCCTCTGCAATTTTGCCATAATAACTACACTGGTTTTGAAACTAGAGAAGAAAACAACAGATCAAGACAAATTAGGAATGAAATCAGATAAATGGGCAAGTCAAGATGGATTATTAGAGGCCTGATATAATTCAAAATCTTATTTTTATGAATCTGGAAACAGCGATGAAAGAATCTGACAGGGTGTTGAAGTATAAGAAAAAAATCTGTTAGATATTTAATAACCCTTCCTAAAATCTACTTTCTCAGAGTGAGAAACAATGATAGTTTGCAGGAGATATTGCAAGAGATGCAGTTTTAAAACTGAGGGTAATATGTAAAGCCAATGAATTCCACAGAGAAAAACAGAGAAATAAGTAACACATAGCCTTTTACTTTTGAGTGATGAAGTAGAAGATATTCACACCAAACTTAGCAGCCCCTCCTAGACAACAGAAGGACATGCAAGTAGATGAGCAGATCAAAAGAATGGGTCCTTCTAATCTGCTAAGTACACTCCAAAGCTCTGCTGAGTTCATTTCTTAATTGAAGCTCAAATAGTAGACTGACAGCAGCACATCACTTTCTGACATATTGCTGTTACTGTAATTAATTGATAGATATCTGTCAATAAGTTAATTCCAACAGCACTTTCCACAATGTCTCTAGCAAGAACGTCAGCTTTCTGTCAACAGTGTAACTGCAGGAATGGCACACATTTGTTAATTCTGGAAGTGCTGCACATGCTGGGAAAATCTGAAATGCTCAATCCCATCTGGTTCTCCAGTTAAGTAAGAATGGGGTGAGACAATACTTTGATGACAGACTTTTACAAAGAATTTAGGACCTTCAACACAGTTGTGTGAGCTACTTGGGTGATATTCTTTTTTTTTTTTTTTTTTTTTTTTTGGAGTCAGTAACAGATGTGTGATAAAATAGCAGAGTTTATTTTGTCTGGTCAATCTGTGCACAAAAATCCCTCTGCAATCTTGTTTCAGAGATGCAATGGTGGAAACACCCTCAGTTTTATAATCCCCATTGGCTTTGCTGCATGAAAAAGCACCATGATCATAAAACTAAAATGCAGTTCCATCATGAGAATTACCTGCAGAGAGGCACAAGTTCTCTCCCATAGGCTGCCTCTCAGGTCTTTTGCTCTCCAGCATCTTGTACTATTCATCAAAGCAACAAACACATGGTCACGTCCTGGGTAACCATTAAAACCACATAGCTTTCTTCATTATGTAAATGCCTGTTCATTGCCAACATGCTTGGCAATGAAATGTAATGATTCTCAAAGCTTTTAATCATTCTGTTTTCAGAAATGAAAAGGAGTCATATCTTCGATTTGAGGTCAGTTAGCTTTTAGTTGCTATGAATTCCTGTCCTAGTTTCAGCTGGGATAGAGTTAATTTTCTTCCTAGTAGCTGGTACAGTGCTTTGCTTTGAATTCAGAATGATGATAATGCTGATAACATGCTGATGTTTTAATGGTTGCTGAGTAGTGCTTACACTTAGTCAAGGCCTCTTCATCTGCTCATACCACCCTGCCAGTGAGGAGGCTGGAGGTGCACAAGGAGCTGGGAGGGCACTCATCCAGGACAGCTGGCCCAAACTAATCATAGGAATATTCTGTACCACGTGGTGCCATGCTGAACAATAAACTGGTGGGGGAAGGCTGCCTGGTACTGTGCTGAGCATTGGTCAGTGGGCGGTGAGCAATTTCATTGTGCATCACTTGCTTTCTATATTCTTTTGTTGTTGATATTATTATTATTATTATTTGTACTACTATTATTCTTATCCCTTTATGTTCTATTAACCAGTCTATATCTCAATGCACGACTTTTTATTCTTTTTATTATATTCTCCCCCATCCCACTGGGATTGGAGTGGAGTAAGCAAACTTCTGTGTGGTGCTTAGCTGCCCACTGGGTTAAACCATAACAATTCCCTACCTATATTAACTCAACATTTGCTTGCTAGGTAGGGTTGAACATTGAACTTCACATTGAGCCAGTGGAGCTGAGGCTTGCCAGGTTCCTTGTGGAAGCAGACTAATAAGATATGACATTTAATCATATATAGCAATGATATGGTTATATGAATCTCCCAGGGTTCCTCTCATCCCAGTCCAGAAGGGAGGCTGCTGCTGGTCCATATTCCCTATCTGTCAGCAGTGAGGTTGAACAGGTATTCCCAGATGGTTCATGCCCATGCAGACATACACCCAATGCACACATGTCCAAGCATACAGGTCAGCACTGAGGTCAGAGTATTAGGAGAACCCACACAGATACCCATGGTGCTCACAGACATCAGCATCACAGACAACCACCTCCTGTTCTTCTTTCCAAGAAGACTGGAATTGGAGTCAGAGCATGTACACTACCTCAGTCTTGGTTCCCAGGCAAACCCATATCTGTGATTTCCTTGAGTGGTAACACAGACTTTAAATCCTTCTGATATCTGCAACCCATTTCCACACGCAGGCTCAGGCCTTGGGTCTTTCTCTGTGTGGATCTCTTCCTACCCATGAAATTCATTAGTTGTTAGTACACAGGGGCTCAGAATAGGGATTTATTGTCACAGAAAATAGTTAGAATGAATTTAATAAGAAAATAATGCATTTTCAGTTTTGATCTTAATTTGTATTAGTTTTATCAATACAATATCCTATATTAATTTGTTCTTTTTATAATCATAATATATATTAAATGCATGTCTGTAAAACTTATATCTTGGCTTCCATAAAATGAAACAACACAAAATAAAACAAACAAACAAACAACAACAACAAAACAGCTGGAATATAATACAAATATAAGCCTGCACAATTTCAACATGCAAAAAGTGAAATAATATATGAATTTGGAAAGTCAAGTAGAAGATAGCAATACAGGTGAGTGCTATTTTGCTCATAAGAGAATACTCTTCTTATGACTACTGTATATCATCTTGAAGTTCTCCTTCCCTTACACACCAATTATGCAGTAACAGCAAAATTTGGTTAGGACAGAAAGGCAATCTTATTTTATCTTGCAAGCCTGACAAATCAATCAACTTGTTTTAAGAGTGTCTTAATTCAAAAATCCTTCAACACTTATTTATTTATTTATTTATGCCGTGTATCCGGATTCAGAGACAGTAAAAAGACTGCAATGAAATCCCCAGTGAATAACTGATATACTCACATGCATTTAGGTCAACGAAAACTAATCCTATCACTCTGTAGAATTTATGCTGACATAAAAAATCGACTAAATTTAGCAGAATAATTTAATCGGGTATTTCTTTTTATTCCTACATTAGATATCACTGAACACAGGCATTTAAAAAATTTTCTTTTTTTCAGACACATCTCTTGAATTTCATGCTTAATATTTTTGTTTGATAACAGCTGTCACATTTCTACAGATTAGGTACATTCTTTAGGGGGTAATACATACGTTCTCCTTAGAAGGAAAGATATATTTTCTACGGGGTAGAAATGATGCCACCTAATGATGGCTTATAAATTTATGCTCAGCATCAGGCTTCTGTGTCAGAATTCAGATGAAAAAAATAAAACATCTAAATTTAGTTCTGTGTGTAGGCATGCCACTTACCTAAATCTCTATGAAGTCAATAGATAATAGACTAATCAATACAGTCAGTGTAACGTAGAACTCTTCTAGAATTTGACCCTGAAGTTAATACCTAGGTCTTTGATTCAATTGCCCACATATAGGCATTTTGTATAACATCCTTTATAACTACGAAGACATTGTTATGGGGCTGGCAGGATACTTGTGTTCTTTGGTCTCAGCAACTGAATGACAGACAGTACACATTAGAGCATCCTGAATTCCACTTAACACTCCTGTGTGGAGATCTGAACAAATCCTCACATCTCTTGAGTGTTTGTGGGCACTGATGTGTGGAAGAACTACATTCAACTCTCTGTAGGTACCTAAAGGTGGCATACAGAAAAGCTGTGGAAGGACTCCTTAGAGTGACAAGGACAAGGTCACCCTTGTCAGGGTGACAAGGACTTGTCAGTGACAGGACAGTGAATAATGCCTTTGAACTAAAAAAAAGGTAGGTTTAGTTTAGATACTTGTATAAGGAAAACATTCTTTACTGTGAGGGTGGTGAGGCTAGTGGGTCTTGGTTGGTCCAGTGGGAGGTGTCCCTGTCCTGAGTAGTGCGGTTTGAATTAGATGGTTGGTTCTTCCAACCCAAACCATACAATGATACTATAATTCCATGCCTCTCCCCTTACAGATTTGGTAAATTAGGGGGGCTTTACAGTAGTTACTCTTGCACATTATAACTCTATTTTCTTGTATCTGCCCCAAGTTTTCTTTTGTAGGTAGATCAATTGCATAATTTATTTTGTTTTAGTATTCTTATGTCACAGAAATCAAACACCGAAGAAGCCTTTCAGTACCGTTTTTCCTCCCTGTAGCAATGCAGCATTGTTCCCTATTGAGCTGAGCTGTTCAGAGTATTCAGAGTATAAGCTATTCCTTATTTGGTTATATTAATAATACCAATTAATTCCAATATGCCTAATTATCCATTTTTGAAGATTATTCTTAATAATATTTATATATCTAGAAGTAAAAATCAAGAACTTTTTAAACTTAAAAAAAAAACACACCACCACCACCAACAAAAAAACCCACAACTTTGTATTCTCATGGTAGAAAAAAAAAAATCTAACAAAGCTTCTAATGACTACAATTACTTATTTTATACCTTATTTTATATATAAATCATTTGAAGGATCTTGAATGGATGAGGTTTTCCTAAAAGTATTAACTTCATTCCAAAATGAAACTGCTTTTTAATTCTTCACAGATCAATGATTGATATAGCTTGAGTTTTATTCTGTAATCTTTTTAGCCTTTTTTCCTTCTTGCACACCAATGCTTGGTAAAATTATGCTGGAAAATATATATGAATGAACAATTGCTGTATTCAGAAGCAGTTTTTCAAGCCAAAAAATAATTTTATCTATGGCGTAAGGTAGAAAAGAGAGAAAGAGTTTAAATTAGTCAGTGCCTGAATGATATATTGGTGACCTTTCTAATATACAAATGGTTACACATTTATTACCTTAGATTAAATTACCAAAAAATATCTCAAACTAATTGGTAGGGAATTAGTGTTACATGTGAAAAGTTTCTAATTTTCTTTAACCTGTGATAAATAGACAAATCGTCCCATTTAAGAAAATATATTTAATGCATGATAAAACTAATTCTGAAACAGAATATGTTGACTGATAGGAGGAAGGGCAATATCAGTTATCTTTTTTTTTTTTTTTTTACAGTCATCACTATCATGAAGCTTCTTTATATTTGGAATGTATTTTTGGAACATATATTTGGAACAGAAGAGAATAGTATCTTTTAAAATCATAATAAAAAAAATAAATTGACATTTAAAAGTTAGATAATTAATCTAATCTTGTCACCTAGACAGGAGTAGGTATAGAAACAGGCAACAAAGATGGGAAGACTCATACCGTCTGAAGACATGAATTTCAGAAGAGTGGAAGGAATTTCCTTTCTCTTTCCAGAAACTATTGAGGGAGCTTCAGTCCCTAAACCAGACACTTTTTAGGTAGCTGAGTTTAGGTGAGATCAATCTTTCTCTGACTTTCTAGTGATAAACCACTTTTATAATGAAGATCATTAGGTGTTCTGCCTATTTTTCCTGTCTCCCTACTTTGCATGTTTTTTATTTTTTATTTGTTTTGTAAAATAACATTTGGAAGAAAAACTGATCTTTCCCTCCTTATCACGTTTGTACTTCACAACTCCTTAGTAGATAGCTTACAGGCAAGAATCATTTGCAGTAAATGAATTAAATGTCAGTTTTCATGCTTCAACAGATCCTATTCCAAATTGTGCAGATGGAAAAAGATGGAATTCAACCTGGAGCAGAATGTGGCCTCAGGTTCTGAGAAGAAACTGTGAGGGCTTCCTATGTGGAAGTAAGGCTCACCTTTCATATTATTTTGTTGTTCCTGAAGCATAAGACATTGGATGGCTTTCCAAGAATAACATCACATCCAACCACATTCTTCTGCTTTATGAGCAAATCTCCAGGAAAGTTACATATTTTATAAAGATATACTCCCACAATTTGGTTGGTCTTTATGATTTTTTTTTTTCTTTTCAGGCTTTATTATGGAATTCTTTGTGGCTTATTTGTGAGTGGAATAGGTGGGACTGGCCCTTTTTTCATCACTCCGTTCACTCACCAGAGTCTGTTCTGATAAAGGCTGCTAATCCTATTGCTTAAAATTGTTTACCAACACTAATATAACCATCTAGTTTTGCTCTTCTTCTGTGCTATTTATAATGTTTCATGAAGTTACATAGTTTAATTTCTGTGTATATTTTCATATTTTAAAAACAAAAATCATTTGTGTTTTTCTTTTGCTTTTATTTTTCCCCTCACTCTTGATATTATTCCATTTCTGTAGTGTTATAATGGGCTAGAGATAATCCGTATTATTAAATTGACCTGAACCAAGGCTTTTATGCTGAAATCTTGTTAACTTTTTTTTTTTCCCCAGTTATATCAGTTGTTGTCATAGTTTATTACCTCTTCCTGAAAACCATTCTTTCTTAAACATCGTGGTTACAAATACACTTGTAAGCATCTGTTTTGGTCTAGTTTTTCTGCAAGGTATGATATTTGTTCATTTTTTAAAGGATTTATTATTATTATTATTTGAAAACTTTCATGATGTTGTTCATCAGAGAGAGCTAGACTTCTTTAAGAGTTTTGTCTTTATGTTTCAGGTAGCAGCTGAGGGAACAGCTATGCTGCCAGCGAATCTTTGAGCGTTCCATTGTAACTCCATTGCAAAGAATTCCCCAGCTTCCCCATTTCTGAGAGTCAGTCTAGGACTATCTAAACAGTAAGAGTAACACTTAATGCTATTTTTTGTCTTCTACTGCTATTTTAAGCCACTGTACAATTTATTTGGATTTATTTTACATATAATTTATGGAATAATAAACGAAGTGTAATCATTCTGCTCTCTTTTTATTTTATTATTAAGAAAATCTGTACTTTCATCTACAGAAATCTATTATCCTTCCACAAAGTGCTCTGGTGAAGAACATCAAAGCATCAAAATGAATACAGAATAATGATGATTAGCAATTTATTTTCAAGCATTTCTATAGGATTCACAATGAAATTATTTGTTAAGCACATAATCTTCCTCCTCTGAAATTTCATACTTTTAAACTTTTTTTTTCTTGTCTTCAGTTTCTTCCAATGTAAACAATAATCTGTCTAAAAATTATTTTAGACAGATAAAGCTGTGCTGTGACAGTAATTGCAGTTTGACATTATTATTATTATTACTATTATTACTATTATTATTATTATTTTTGTTCAGCAGTTTGACAATTAAAACCCCTGTAGTTACTACACTCTCTTCTTTTCTAGTATTGTTTCATTAGTTGTGTAAACAGTCATATTTTGGTCACCTTGAGAAGCTTGTTACGCTATATCAGTATCAGGTGATTCTTTTCTTCAGCTGCTTAGCAGCATTTGCAGTTTTCTTCATGTTGCATAGTCCTTTGTTGATAAAAAAAAAGATTTGAGGAGCAATGCAGTATCTATAAAGATAATCCCAATATATGCAGAATCTCTGGAAAAAAAAATCTACTTATTGCATGTATTAATTGTTAATATAAGCATATTATCCTATTCATTTTTGCTTTGCTACCTATGAAAACTTTGATGTTTCTGTTACTTTAATGTTAACTTTTTAGGCTGCATCTTCTAATTCATTAATTTTGTGACTAAATTTTATCTCACTATTATGTCCATGTTCTCTACCTTGAGCTTGAGAGATTCCATTTTTCATGTTTCATTGTTTTTCACAAGCCTAAAGTGTTTTTCGGTTTTCAAAGGTTTCCCCTCTGATTAATGTTTGTCTAATGAACTGATAAGTTTAAATTTCTTTTCTTGCTAATATTATATTATGAGATTCTCTTGGAACATATGATCTAATTATGATGTCTGCTATCACAAATGGCCACTATAATGACCATTGTAAATAGCCCATGTAAATGGCCACATCCATTTCACATAAATGTACATCTTATGGTGGTCACATTCATCTTGTGAAGTCTCAGATGGCTTATTCTTATTTGTTGCCTTTCCCTCAGGCTGCCTCTTTTACATCTTTATAAAAACATTTGTGAGGGCAAACAATGAAGTTACACTATTTCTATTAGGTAAATAGGTATATTAGAAAACTTTTAATTGGTAGAGGAGGTAATTATTGTATTGTATGGGACCTATTTAATATTAATGCATTATTCATATGCATTTACAAAAAACAGTATATTTTAACTCTCTGACTAGAAATTTTGTTTGTCTGTTTGTTTCATGCTGAGATGTAAAATATAAAGCTAACCATTGTGATTTTCCATGTTTTCCACACTTTGAAAACAAGATAATAAGAATGCATCTTGTGTTTGTGTAATATGGACTCAAACAAAACCCATAAAGCATTTCATAGAGCAAGAATATAAGAAGGTAAAGAAGCTGTTAGCCCTGGGGCTGGCCACAAAAATTCAAAAGACTGAAAAAGATCAAGGCAATTATGAAACTGTTTGGTTCACTAGTCAAGACATTTCACCAGCAGCTTGTAAGCCTAATATAATGCATATGTAGTTACGTGGTCAGGTGTAAATTTATCACAGTTCACCTGACATGTTTTTTTTTTTTTTTGAGCAATTCTCTGGAGACAAAATATTAAATCCCTGCATATAAGCACCAATGTCAGAATAACAGATCAAATTTATTTTAACACTGTGTTATTCTAAGATTATAACTATTTAGACTATCAAAATAAAACCAAAAAGTTTCTGTCTAAGTGTTACATAGTTACTCATTTCCCAATACTGAGTACTCCAAATACCTCTTTGGTGCAAGAAAACATGATTTTTTTTTTTTTTTCCCTGATCCATATGACTTAACATCTTAGATTTTTGAAGTTCATACAAAAGGTAGTTTGTGCCTCAAGTCCAGGCTAACACCCAAGATGAAACTGTTATGCATGTCCGAAGTCCTTGTGATTAGATGCCTGTCTGAGGTGTAACAGTCAGGAAATGTTCACTAGTGTCATAAGAAATACAAAAGCATTTTCAGTTTGTGCTCCTTTTAACAGTAAACAGTAACTGAAGAACAAGGCAGGAACAAAAGAGCCCTTTGGATCCTCTACTTGCTCTGAAGGACAAAAAACAGCGTATAAAAGGATTGTCTCTGTTGTGCTGATTTTCTCTGTGAACAATTAGCTTTTTTTTTTTCTTTTCTTTTTTTTTTTCTGGTATCTACCTCTTTCCTCAAACATACAACCTCTTACATGTGTATTTATATACAAGCGTAAAGAAAGACCAACATATGATGTATTAAAATAAAATCATGTTAAAATCATGTGACATAAAAATCGTGTACCTTTGAAGGAAGCTACTTGTATTTCTTTTTGTTTAGTAATCCACTGTATTGAAATTAACGAATTGTAAGACATAAGTCTTTGCATAATGATCTTTTTAAAATAACTGGAACTCTGCTCAGATACAAAGATTCTGGCAGAAATGAGATAACAGTGAAGCTTAAAATTTTCATTTTTAAAAGCAGAAATATGCATCTTCCAATTAGGGCTTCAAAAGTATAATTGAGGCTGGAATTTTGAGAGAAAAAAAATTAAAAATAAAATAAAGTAGCTTTATTCGAAATGCTCATGTTTGCCCATATAGCAAACATACAGAATTGCTCAAGAATAAATCTTAAAATACCCACTGCATATCATTTGACAATTTCCAAAGAGATTATTTTAGCATGAAATTTAGACTTTTTCTTAGTTTTTCTAAATGTTGTTCAGAGGAAAGCTCAAGGAATATATCTAATAAATATCTCTAATTTGACACATCTTAATTTCTTCTGCAGTCAATCAATTCTTCACTCCATAAAGGAAAATTAATTTGTGAAGCACAAAGAAGATATTTAAGTGGGAGAAGGAATGTGTGAAATATTTCTTCTCTGTTGCTCTTCTGGGAGCTACATGTTTGCGCATTACACCAAATATCTTAGATCTCTTAGTATCTTAGATCTCCCAAGGAGATCTGAGATTGTTTGATAACATCTAAACAATATTAATTCCTATTAGTATAAAACTGCAATGATTGAGCAGTTAGTTGCATGAACACTGTTGGACAAATTCCCTTAACTTATTGTAATAAAGACCACATTACTGAAAGCTAAATTCATACTGGCAGAAGATATAAACTGGCAGGGAAAAAAAAAAAAAAAAAAAAGAAAAAAAAAAGAGAGAGAGATAAAATATTGATGAGGTAAAAATGATTTTCTGGCCAATGAGTCACACACAGTTTCATGTTGGCGCCTCTTCTGCTTATAGTCATTTGTCTCCATTTTTATTGCATATCATTAAAAGAGCTATGGGGAAATATTGCACTTATTCAAGCTAAAAAGCTGATTGTGTAAAAAAAAACAGTATGAAGATAGATTCATAAAAACTTGTTAGACTTGCTATCAACATTAAACATCATTTTTCATTCTTTACTGCTAATTTTAACAATGTACACATATATAATATTGTTGAGGTAAAACATTAAATGTCTATATTAGCAAGTGACTACATTTCACTGCTACTGCTTAAGTATAAAAATTTCACAACTGTGTTAGTGTTCATAAAATAGTTCTTTCTAGACTGGAAACAATTGTAGATTTTGTCCATTTTCATTTAACAAAAACCTTGGAGAACATATTTATTAAAAATGAGAAATCCTAATTTGATATGCCTTGAGACACTTTTTTTTTCTCCCAAAATGTAATTTAATTTTCAATTAATTTTATGCATAGAAAACTTAAATCTCGATTTACAAATAGTACTTACAGTACTATTTACATAAGTTTATTTTTAGTAATAGTAATTTTTATTTTTAGTCATAGTATTTACATAATTTTATTTTATGAAAAAATAGCTTTTGTACTACCTTGAAATTTGAAATGAAATGTTAATTTGACCAAAATAAAAAAATTTGTTTTACTGTGAGATTAGCAGAAGAGTATTCATCTGAAATCCTGAACATTATTATTATTATTATTATTTTAAAAGTTGCAATAGAAATTCATTTGGGACTAAAAAATTCAGACTAGAATTAAAAAGCAGTGTTTTATGATTTTTTTTTACCAAACTTTTTGACTAAAACCTATAATATTGAGCTAATTTGTATAAGTATATGTCATCATTTGAAAAACTGTGTTAACATATGCAGATTTCTAAATTATAGTTGATTTATTTAGTAAGTCAGCAGAAAGAATGGCATATTTTTTAACCAAAGATTCCCAGTCATAATGATTAGTATGTATATAATCACAATGCATTTTTTACTAATGTCAGTATAAAAGATGACTGTCCTGTGGTATTGCACTGATATTAAAATCAAGTTACAAACTGTGAGTTTTCTAACAAAGCAAAACTAATCGAAGATGAACTGACTAGTGCAATCATTAAAGCCTTAATAAGATTTCATCTATTCTCTGATTTGAAAAATGAGACAGTTTAGATTTCTCCAGATTTTCAGGCAGTTTGAGACGTGAGTTGAATAATTTCTCCAAGAAATTGGAAATTCCACAGTCTTTCCTCAAGTAGAACCTCTATTGTTTAACTCCTTATTTGTACCAAGCATTTAACATACATTTACTGAGACTGATAATTATCTTGAAGTAGATCAGCTATAAGAGCAGTACGAGTCTGCATTATACTTTGAAATCCTTGCAATTAGTAAACACAGTAATTTCCTTGCATGTATATGTAAGGCTTTATCTAAACCTTTACAAAATGTGATTTAAAAGTTCACACTAACTTCAATGACAATTGAGGAAGGCTTAAAAAGAAGTCTAGATGAGCAAGAGTACATTTAATTTTATGTATTTAAATACTGCCATTGAATGCAGAGGAAATTATTCTCGCTCTTAAAAAGAAGAAATGCTGGAAGAACCAGCTTTTATATTTCTTCAATCTTCTCTAAGACTTTGAACAGCAAATAAAATGAAGTCCTTCTCAAATAATGTATTGAGGGAATGAACCTGGGCAAACATGCAGAAATACATTAGACCTCAGTAAAGCATATGCCACCAAATACCTCACCAAATTTATGGAGTTAGCCACTGAAATGCAAGCTTCCTTCTGAAAGAGACTAAGAGCAGCTTTTCAGAGGGACTCTGCAGCCAATAAATTACATCAATTTTTATGTCAGACTTGTTCAGCCAGACCAATAGAACAGCATACAGACAAGTAACTCCAGGGGAAAAATAAATAAATAAATAAATAAAATAATGCAGGACTCCATTTATTCACAGTGTTGCCAGCTATGACTATTCAATTCTGCCTACTGGAGCTGCACTTTGTGTTGTTATTGTTTCTCTGTAACAAATAACAGGATGTACATGTTCTACAAAGGGTTCCTTTGTGTTGAGATGTCTTTCTTCACAGCACATATTTGTGTTGTCAAGGCAAAGCAAAATCAGCAGGTCAAGAGAGGTGGTCCTTCTACTGTGTGAGGCCACACCTGAAGTACTGCGTTCAGTTCTGGGGCCCAAGTGCTAAAGAGACCTAGAGAAAGAGTACAACAGAGAGCCATGAAGATGATCAAGGTATTGGAGCACTTTCTTCTGAAAAGAGGTGGAGAGAGTTGGGGCTGCTCAGCCTGGAGAAGAGGAGGGCTAGGAGATACCTCATCAATGTGTATGAATACCTCACTGGAGGGTCCAAAGAAGATGGAGCCAGGCTCTTTTCAGTTGTGCCCAGAGCCAGGAGAAGAAGCAATGGGCACAAACTGGAACACAAGAAGTTCCGTCTAGGAAACACTTCCTTACTATTCTGAACAATGGCACAGGTTGCCCAGAGAGGCTGTGGAGTCTTCCTCTTTGGAGATCTTCAAAAACTACCTGGCCACGGTCCTGGGCAAACTGTTCTGGGTGTCACTGCTTGAGTGGGTGGGTTGGACCAGATGAGCTCAAGAGGTCCCTTCCAAACCTTAACCGTTCTGTGATTCTGTGATACTTGTGACAAATAACACGCAGTGTCTAAGCATATATGTATAGAGCAACACAAATTTTTTGCTTCTTGAAACAAATATGATGTAAATAATATGCACATATAACAAAATTTCAAGTGATTGCCGCATAAGAGGGGCTTTGCAACATGCTTTAATTACAAGACAATAACAAAAAAGAAGTCCCTTACAGCTCAGTTATTTTCACAATCTTTATTATTTGCCTGGAACATGAATAAATCTATCTTACATGCAACTGAGTGGGAGGACAGAAAGAAAAGGAAGACAGCTAAAACCAATTACTGAAAACTTCCCCAGATTACTACTTGCATCTCTTTGTGCAGTTCTGCATGTTTTCAGCCTTATTAGGTGAATATATGTTCTCACAGGTGTCACTACTCTGTATCTCTAATAATGAGGTGCAAGCCCATAATGCCTTGAGTACTGAGATTTATGTTCAAGGAATCAAGAAGCTAAAGCAAGCCAAGATGCTTGTCAAGCAGCAAGAAAGCAAATGCAACTCCAGGGAGCCCAGCAAATCAATTATTGCCACTGAGGAGGCACCTGTGTCTGCTAAGATCATCTACATTCTTCAGAAGTGAGTGTGACTGAATGTAAACAGAAAAGAGATCTGGCACAATGACAAGAACTGTTGATAACACTGGATTTGCCTTTTATGAAAAGTATGCACATGGGTAATTACCATGCCTGACCTGAGTCTCAATAGGTAAGGAGAGATGGTGAAAATGACCTGAGAAGTACCATTTTTTCATGGAGAAATACATGCTTATGCATTTGTAAAACAACAGTATCTGCCTAAAACAGGCTGTTTACTAATGAAATTTATATATAAAACAAATAAATATATATAAATAAAATTTATAGTGTTAATATGCAGTAATACTGATATTATATTGGCTGAATTAAACAGTAACTAAAACAGAAACAAAACTAAATTTATTTTATATATGTAAATTATATATACCACATATGTATGTGTACACGCACACACATATATTTAATCAGTTTCATTGTTTCTTCCATTATATTTTCCTGTTTCTCAGAACAGTTAGAAGTGCTCTCAGTATTGTCATTAGGCCTGTTTAATAACTTAATACTCCAGTGGACTGCTGAAATAATGTGATTTCTGTCTTGTAAATCTGCCAATTTCAACCAGAAACTGCAAGAGAATAATGTGTGTCATTTGTGAATCTGTCTTTTGTCACCTCCAGTCTAGCAAAGGGATAGAAGAAAAAAAAAAAAAAAAAGAAAGATCAACCCTCACAATTATGATCTTTTTTTCCCCTAGGAAGAATTGGTTTAATACCCTCTCTACTCCCAGCATACTGACATCATTAATATAAACTATATAAACTATATAAACTGTGGTGCTGCACAGTTTCATTACCTTATTTAGACAAAGTAAAAATTCATATATTATCCCAATACAAGTAAAACGCACTTGAAGTTATGTCTAATCATCAGAGATCAGATGTAGAAGACCATATGTCTATACATTCCTGCATTCACATTGGGAAGAAAGAGTAGGACTTTGTGAAAAAGATATACAGAAAAATGTTATTTAATAATCACAAGAGAACAAATAATAAGCTAAAGTATGCAATCATCAGAAATAGTCACTTGGGGACTCCATTTCTGCCTCAGAATTATGGATGAGTTTGAGCTATACCAAGGCATGATATAACATGGCAAGTTGCTGTACATATGCATGAGTGCAGAAGGAATAGTGATGGTATATTTTCACATTTTAGTTCCTACTTCTGGTCCTGATGTAGGACTGTAGAAATTACACAGACTGTGTCATCTGTGATTAGAGAAGGTGGCACAAAAGAATCCTGAGGTGGAGGTGATGGCTCCAGCACTCTGCTAGAGAAGCTGAACTATCTGACACTGAAGTCTGGCCTTGTTATTCACCTGATGCTTGTTCTGAGGAAATGTGAGTCAGAATCAGTCTAACACCCACCTCCTATACACAACTTAATCAAATTTTTTCATGAACTCGTTTGCTGCGATATGGAGAGAGTACATGTATATGTCTGTTAGGAGAGTTAAAGACATTTCTGGTGATACTACTTCTATCTTTTCATTTGTTTTTATGCTAAAGATTGTCACAGATCAGGTCTTGTGTCTTCTTGAGTGATCAGAAGCCATCAGTTCACACTATTACCAGCTATGCTAGAAAATACAGCATTGCTTCATCTCCTGCATGCTGGTGGGAATACATACATGTATCACCTTCCCAAACCTTCCAAAGACACAAATAATTTCATGAGGTTTGGAGACCTACTCTGAAAGCTCTTTCAGAGAAATTTCTAGCCTCTGAAAGAAGAGTTTCAGCATCAATTTTTCCCGTAGTAAAACGTGTGAATATACAGCACCCTTAATGTTGCATTTAAGTACCTTTGGCAGTTTGCTGCAGTGTTAACTGGAGTGATGTATAATGTTACTAGAGAGAAGCAAAGTTTCCACAGAAATTACGAATCTTTAACACAGGAAACTTAAGGTTTTGAAATGCAATTTAACATTATCTCCTGGTGTCTGCTGACCCCTTGTACTCTTCTGGAAAGTAAATAAAGAAGAATGGTCCCTTGAAACAGAGAGCTAACCTTGACTCTCAGTGCTCTTGTTTAATTTTTATTTTATTTTATCTCTTTAGCCAATCACCAAAGAAATGATTTCCCTGTCACTTTCAGAGTCATGTATTTCATGTTTCTTGAAGTTTGTAACCATAAGTGGAAAAAAAAAAATGCATTAAAAAAAGGAAAAGGACAAGGAGCTCTGAAACAATTTATTCTCTTACACTAACACCATAGCTGAGATTTTTTAAAGGCAATTACACAAGAGCATATTTGTTTGTAGTTCTATAAAAGAGAAATGAATAAGGTGCCTATTTCAATTTTCATGTGTTTAAAGCCTGGATAGAAAGGTTTTCCTTGTTTGGATCTTGAGGAATGGAACTGTTTTTTGCTATTTGTGTCTGTCTGTTTCCCACCTTTTGTCTCCCACCTTCCTTCTGCTAGTTTTTTACTGCAGCTTAACACAAAGAATATGTCAGCTGGGATAGTAAAAATTGCTGACAGCCACATGACAACTGGACAGTCACCAGATGTTATTCACACTGGTCACTCTCTCTGGTTTGCTCTGATGTCTTTTCTTTTGCTTTACTAAAAGATGCAAGGTTGTAAAAGGTACTTGGTGAAGGGGTAAATAGCATACATGATTTGAAATGGAAAGTAGAAAATGGCTCAAGACAGCAGAAAGATTTTCTCTGTTCTTTCCCTCTGAAGAATCTGAAGAAGAAAAATGAAAATAGTGGAAAAAGTGAAGCAGATGTATCATTCTATAGAAAACAATATTTTTAAAAGGACTCCATAAAGGTTATTATTATTATTAACCATATTTATATACAAAACCACATAAATAATTACTTATATACAATGTCAAAGTAGATATTTAGCAATACATTTGCATTATACTCTAGATCAAGTTACAAATAGATTCCAGACAGTCCAAGCTATGGTCACCATTGAGCAAATGATGGACTATTATTGTTTTTCTACAGATAAGTAGAATTTTTCTTTTGAAGCCTTAATCTATGCTTTTCAAATTATGCTTAGATGCCATTCCTAAATAAGTATTTGTTTTTGAATACTTCATTAAACAAACAAGTCTTGCGTGAACAATGTGCCCACCAGGCAACTGGGATGAGGAGTGGAAATGGTGAACTACTAACAGTACTTTTGCTAGATGCTCACACAACATTCATATCAGGTTATCATAATATGAAAATAAATATATAAATCTTAAACCAACAAAGATAAATGCCTCACCCTTGGAGGTGTTTAAGGCCAGTTTGGGTGGGGCTTTGAGCAACCTGATTTAGTGTAAGGTTTCTCTGCACATGGAATTGCAACTAGATGGTCCCTTCCAACCCAAACCATTCTATGATTCTATGAAAGAACTAATAAAGCTCAAAATATAATGGGAATGAGACTTCTCCATGTCAACATCATGTGCTTCTAAAAGGCAGTATAGAGAATAATTACTGGCCAAAGACTTGTATAAAAGAAGTGAAAGAGAGAATAGGGCAATACCTAATAAAGGTAGGACAAAACCACAAAATCTTTGCCACTGCATCGTGATGTGAAGAGCCACAGACATTAAGACAGACTTTATCAGTTATAAACTTGTTGCAGTAAGTGCATCAGAATATGCACTTCAAAATAGGGACAGGTAGGGGCAAAAAATAGGAGGGGGCAAAAAGGTAGGGGCAAAAAAAGAATAGGTTGCAGAACAACAGTGTAGTAGATAATCATGACAATTCAGTCTAAGACAAAGGCCAAGGATATAACTGTCTTAGATAAACAGCTTGTTTTGCGTATATCGGTAGATAAAATATTGAGATTGCCTCTATTAACAAATAAATAAAAGAAAATCTAATTCCTCTTCTGAAGTGTTAATAACATCCTACACCTCCACTGGCATTAATGATGTAAGGGATCTTAGTCCAGGCAGTATTTACATTATAGTATTTTAGCATGCCAGGATCTGTGTTTATTGAGACGAGGCTAACTATTAATCATTACTATGCCAGTGCTTCTGTACATTTTATAATTCACTGAAATGAAGTAGCATATGGTGAATAATACTTTCCAATTACTTTAGTTAAACAGTGTGAAATAAATGTAAAATATCGTGCTTCCTGTTGCTGGACAAAATACTTTCCCATTTACAGACTATCTGAGAGGAAATAAATTCTGTGACAGATATCCTACTATAAATGACTTAAAAGTTCTGTGGCTTAAGATAACCTGTTCTGTATCTTCTAATAACAGGTAATTATTTACCTCTGGTCCCAAGGGTACAGCTTATACAGAAAAACTTTCATACCTTCTACTAGGTCAGGTTGTCTCCTGGCATCCCACAGTTACTGCAGCATTAGTGAGAAATGAATTCTTGTTTTTTACAAGAACTTTATAAATTTTCTCCAACTACTAGGAACTAACTTGTATACTTGCAAAATTATCAGTCTTTTCATAACCTTTAGTGCTTTAAACAGCATTTCTACTTTTAGTGCCAGTTAATGTCAACCATAGACAGGGTCTTTGATCAGGTATACCTGTATGTACAGTATTTATTCTCCTTCAGATTGCGGCATTAATGTCTTCACTTTTACAAGCCTTACAATAAGACAAGGAAAAAAAAGATCATTTATCTTTTAGAAGACATGCAAACAAATTTACTTTTGCACTCACCTCCTATCCTTCCTTTTTTTTTTTTTCTTTTTTTTTTTTTTTCCCTGAGCTGACAGCATCATCCTGAGGAACACTGAGTACAGAACTGGTTCTAAATGGACAGTAAAAGCTAGTGAAATAAAAGATGAAATAGAGATAAAACTGCTGGAGAGGGAAGTAAAAGTTGTTTTTCTCCTCTTTCTTTCAAAATTCTGGACATGAAAGAAAGTATGTGCCAGAAATTTAATATTAATTGTATGTGAGCTTGGTGTTTGCAAAGTGCCATGGAAGTGTATGCCCTCCAAAACACTACCAATATTTCACTTTAATCCTTGTTTCAGAAGCAGTTATAAATATGACCTGAATTACTTATTGTTAGTATAATACTATCATCATGTATATACTATATTATTATACTGCATTATTATCCTTATGATTGCAGCATCAATTTTGCAGGTTGGGAAACAAACAAACAAACAACAACAACAACAAAACACTAAACTTTGGGAATGCTCAGCCTCAGCTTGATCCCTGGGATGGTGATGGAATAAAAATACAGAGGACATGAAGGTGACTGGGAGTAGTCAGCATGGATATATGAAGGGGAAATCATGCTTAACAAACCTCTATGATGGTGAGCTTGGTGGTGAGCAGTGCATGTTTTTTAATATTGATGCTATTAAGGCTCTTGACACTCTTTCTCATAACATTCTTATGAAAAAAAAAAGATAAAGCACTAGATAAGTGGACGGTGAGGCAGACTGAAAATTAAATGAACTGCTGGGCTCAAAGGATCATGATCAGAAGTCCAGCTAGAGTATGGTCAATACTGGTGTACCCCAGTGGTTGTTATTGAGGCCAATGCTGTTTAACATCTTCATTAATGACTTGGAGGGTGGGAAAGAATATACCTCAGCAATTTTCAAATTTTCCCAAAACTGGTAGGAAGGGTTGATACAACAGATGCTTGTGTTGCCATTCAGAAGGACCTTGACAGGCTGAACAATTGGACAAACAAACACAGGCAATGAAATAAAGGGAAGTGCAAAGACCTGCACCTGAGAAGGAAAATATCCAGTTATCAAGACAGTATGGGTGGCAACAGGAAAAGAACTTTGCAGAAAAGGACCTGGGTACTGTGTTTAATAAGATGGTGATCATCAGCCATCAGTGTGACTTCATGGCAAAGACCAACACCTTCTTGGACTGTATGAAGAAAGTTGTCATGAGCAGGTCAAGGGATGTTACAGAATCACAGAATTTCTAGGTTGGAAGAGACCTCAAGATCATCGAGTCCAACCTCTAACCTAACACTAACAGACCCCACTAAACCATATCCCTAAGCTCTACATCTAAATGTCTTTTGAAGACTTCCAGGGATGGTGACTCCACCACCTCCCTGGGCAGCCTGTTCCAGTGCCTAACAACCCTTTCAGTAAAGAAGATCCTTCCCCTCTACTCAGCACTGACTAAACACATCTGCAGTGCTGGGTCCAAGTCTGGGCTTCCCTGTACAAGAGACACATGAACATTCTAGAGTAAATGATTATTAAAATGGTTAATGAATTGAAAAATCTGACACATTAAGAGAGAACTGGGATCAGTCAGCCTGGAGAAGAGAAGGCTTGAGTGGACTTGTCAATGTTTATAAATACCTGCTGGGAGGAGTAAAGAAAATGAAACCAGACTCTTCTGGCTTCTTAGTGGTGCTTAGTGATAGGATGAGAGGCAATGCACACAAAATGAAATACAAGAAATTCAGTTTAAACATAAGAAAATATTTTTCCTGTGAGGGTGCTCAAAGACCAGAACAGGTTTTCCAAAGATTTTGTAGAATCCCTGTCCTTGGAGGTATTCAAAACCTAGATGGACAAGGTTCTGAGAAATTGAACCAGAGCAGGTATTTGAACCTGCTCTGAGAAGACAGTAAGTCCTTCTAATCTCTACTAATCTCTGATTGTATGAATTAAAGCCACCCTGTCCTCTAGGTATTGAGTTTTCCTTATTTTTAGTCACAGGACAAGACTCTAAAAACCAGATGATGGACCTAGATGATATGGCATAATATATGATCAGTGCCTTGCTAAACCAACCAGTTATGTGGGCATTTGATTATCAAGAAATGGGCTAGAGAGATACAGGGACAGTCTGACATTGTGACCTGGCCTATAGCACAAGAAAATAGGACAGAGAAGCCATGCACTAGTTATTGTCTCCAGCATGTGTTATGCAACTTCTATTAATCAGTCTCCAGAATAATAATAAGTAAATAAATAAATAAAATTGAGTTGCCGGATCTTGAGTGCTTTCTGTGCTTAAAATATAGAAGGAAAAAAAAAAATTTATATACATTTCTATTCATAGATGTTCCCATTGACCAGCATTTTAACATTTTCAAATGGTAGGTATGATATATTTGTAATCCACTGGAAGCACACATTTAAGGTATCTGCTCTCTGAGAGACTATATTTATAATTTTAATGTAAATATACTTATTTATATATTTATATTCAAAGCTCTGTGCCAAAAAGTTAGACATAGTGGTACTTAGTCTGGGGGTCATTTAAGACCTGGCCAGTAGACATAATTACATCTCTTTTATTGGGCTGAGCAGTGCCAGGACCTATTCCCTGGAACAGCTGACATAGGTGGGCCACATCCATTGCATTAAATTCTCTCACTCTCCAAAAGAAGATACTCTGTATGCAAAACTTCTATCAGAGGTGTTTCCTGGCCCATCCTGGCCCAGAATCTTTCCAGGAGCAGTCTGGGAAAGTACTGTTTGCCCAGGGATGATGCTGTGCCAGGGATTCTTGTAATAATTAAACAGTCCAGATGGTTGGCACTATTTAGTTTATGGATACAGTAGTATAGCAGATGTAGTCTCAAATCAAAATTTATCTTACATAATTCAAATTTCAAACCCTAAACTTACCACGTTAGCCTCCCTTAACCTAAATAGGGCTGTGACAGATTAATCTCATTCTGTTCTCACCACTGACTATGGTGCAATTTAGGGTGATTTAGGGTGATTAATGGGGATCAGACAACTAATTATAGTCTGTTAATCAAGAAGAGTTCCAGTTTAAGGACAGATTACCAAAGAATATTCAAGTGTGAGAGATGTGATAGATGCTTTAAGGGGATTTTAAAATCAGACAGACCTTAACTGCTACCAAGTTTTCTACAAACATTGCTTAATAACAGCTTCTAGTGAATCTTACCCAGGGCTGAACATGAATCAGAAGTAAAAATACATTTCAGATCACCATTAATCATTATTTCTTTGAGAAACTCTGCAGATAGGAAATAACAAGACTTCAGTCAAATTTGGTTAATTGCAAGCCCAGAACCTAAGTTATGTGAATACATGTAGAATGGTTAGTCTTGAATCAGCAGCACCAGAAAAATCACGTTTATTACATTGGTTTGCCTCCCAGTGAAATTCTGTCAATGAATAAGGATTCACTGACTATGCAGGGGGATTTATGATTGGTAGGGGATTAATTTCAGTTTTCTCACTGAAAATAGAACTAAATCTAATAACAAACTAATCTCAGCATGTCACATGTTCATTTTGTTAAGCAGAAAGGATGATCCCCCCAAAATACAAAAACATCTTATTTACAGACAACATCCTGTGAAGCCAGATTGTCCACAGGTGCAGAAAGCTGATCCTATTTCATTGGGAAATGATTTTAGACTGTTTCCAGGGACTTGCTGGTGGATAAAGAAGTGTGGTTATATAGGTAAGTATATTAATACAAATAATTCATTTTCACTTCAAGAGTCATCTGAAAAATGACAGAATTTTTACTGATGGTTGAACTCACTCAGAGATGTCAAAGGTTTGGCATGTGCACATCCTCTCTTTTAAAATTTAGTTGTTATCTGATGCTAGAATAATACTAATTCTCTTTTTCTGTCAGGATATCATATTTGTAAAAAAAAAAGGGACTAATTAGTAAAGGCTTTTGCAGCTTGTCAAAATGAGAATTTGGAATAAATTCTTGTCTAGTGCAATTAATTGAAATTGGGTGTGATACCACATGTAAATGTGATTTTCCCCTATTAATTAGAAGCCTTAATTACTTTGATCAGAGACCTCATTATACCACTTCTGGAAAGTGATGGAAGTAGGAAAAAAAGAGGGAAAGATCTTGAAAGAGACATTTATTCTAATATCAAAATTTTATTTTTCTTGGTGGTCATTATAGAAAAGCTTTATTGGATTTAAATTAGAATTCTTCTGGAATTTTATTTCAGTCCTGAGCCCTACTCAACCCAGATTAAATTTGTTCAATGCATATTAAAGTTGTTTAGTTATGTTGCTTAGTGAGAGCAGCACATCAGAGCAACTCAGAAAATATGGGGACCAGCAGAGAGCGGGTCCTGCAGGGCAGCCAGTGGTATCAGGGTCCTGTGATCTGTGTTTAGTTTCTGCCAGCCAAAGTTCTCCTATGAAGTCTTAGATTAGATGCTTAATATTACTGTGCTTCAGTTTGCTTCCTGTGTAGAAAGATAGAAATAGTTTTCTCTCTTTCATCTGTTCATCATCATCATTGTTCTGTGTCAATGTAGAACAGACCAGCAAGTGCAGCACATTTGCCCAGCTATTTGTGCTGTGGGTCAAGCAGTCCTGTTTAGAGCAGGCCAGAGGGCTTGCTGCACAACATTGTGGGGAAGAAAAAGACACAGACAGCTACTTCATTAACTACACAAATAACATCTTAGTGAAGACTTTTTAATTCTTCTATGTACAATTGTGCATCCCATGTAAAATCCCAGCCTGGGTCAGCTATACATGTATGTACGTACAACATAGAACCCTTCCTACAGCTGTAACCACCTAAATCTATTTCACCATCTTTTACCAGGAATGAGTGATGAAATGATTTACCATTCATGTGGTGAATATTCTTTGTTAGGACTGGAGGAAGGAAGATATCTGTGTTCTATATAACAACAAAAAAATATAATAATTTGTCCTCTTTTATATAGGACTCCACAATACCTAAAGCCGTAACGTGTATTTGTTTCAAATGACTACTTCTTCTCTTCAGCTGCTACTATAATTCTTATGTTACCAGTGTCACTATTCACTTTTTTTTTTTTTTTTTTAATCGGTACCTTCTGTTTATCCATCCTACAAAGGTCTGTAGTCCTGGTCTGCATTTTAATGAGGTGATCTAAGGACACTGGAAAGTTTGCTGAATGCAGTCAAAAGTAATGAAAAGGCTTTAATAGTTCCCTACAGCAGTGCAGGTGTTTAAGTTCTGTGGAATATAATATTTTCTAGTGTTAGCACATGAGGCCAGACTTCAACCTGTTTTTTTTCTATGGTGATCACAGAAGTCAAGTTTCTATGTCCTGTTACTCTGAGACAGCCCAGAGGCTTACATACATTTGCTGAAGATATAAAAAAGATATTTTTCTAAATGTTTGTGTTAAGTGGCAAAGGTTTGAAGGGGATAAAATAAAGACTCTGAATTTTATTTTTGAATGATTTTTAGAGGCTCAAAAATTAATGTCCTGTACACTGAGTATCAGAAAAATGTCTGAAAAATGCATTTTTTTTTCTCTGCATGAAGTATCAGATTATACATGATCAGACAGAACAAAACAACTGTCACTGCCAAACACCAGCTGTGTACCATACTCCTGAACTTTATCAAGCACCCTTCAGTCATTAACTTTATTAATGACTGAATTTAATTAATGACATTAATTTTTCTGATTGTACTCCTAAATTTCTAGACCAAAAAAAAAAAGTGTCTAAGGTAAGATGACAAAATTGCATCGGATTTAATCAGCAGAAGAAGGTTGCTCTCCTAAATTAGTATTTCCAGACCTGTTTGTGGGTTAGCCCTGGCAGGCAGCTCAGCACCACCCAGCCGCTCTCTCACTTTGTCCAGGTGGGATGGAGGAGGGAATCAGAAAGGTGAAAGTGTGAGAACTCATGGGTTGAGAGAAAGACAGTTTACAAAGGACAGCAAAAGCTGCACGCACAAGCAAAACAAACCAAACAAAAGAATCCATTCACTGCTTCCGATCGGCCATTCCCAGGAAAGCAGGGCTCATTGCGTGTAATGGTTTCATGGGAAGACAAATGCCATTACTACAGACATTCCTCCCTTCCTCCTTTACCCCAGCTTTTATCACTGAGTGTGAAGCCACATGGTATGGTACATCCCTTCAATCAGGCTGGGTCAGCTGTCCTGGCTGTGTCCCAGCTCCTGGTGCACCCCCAGCTACCTCGCTGGCAGGGCAGCACAAGGAAAAGTGCTTGGCTAAGTTCTTGACTAAGTACTGCTCTGCAACAACTAAAACATTGGTGTTTTATCATCACTAGTTTCTTCAAAAGTCAAAAGCATAGCATTGTGTGAGCCTCTACAAAGAAAATTAACTCTATTCCAGCCAAAACTATGGCAGACCCTGAACATGTTCTTTGCCTTTCTTCATCTCAGTTGTACATTAGTTGGAAAGAATCCCACAATAGGTACTGAAGCAGAGGACCTTACATTAAAAAAAACAAAACAAAACAAAAAACAAACAAACAAAAAACAAAAACAAACAAAAACAGACAAGAAAAAAAAAAAACACAAAAACAAACACAACAAAACACAAAACAGTTTTCTCTCCTGTTTCAGTCAGTTCTCTCTGACTTCTATTAGCTTGCTAGCAACAATACTTAGAAAGAAATATGCTGCCAGCCATATCTGACTTTTCATCTCCCTAAGTGCATTTCAGCTTTACCGGTGACAGATTCCTTTGTCCCCAGTGATGTTGGAGGATCTTACAGAGAACTTATTGTCTATAAATGGTATTAAGAACCACTGGTAAATGTGGATTTCTCTTGTGCTCACTTAGCACCCATGTGCCCTTTACAAAGATGAATACAAAATCTCTGTTTTATTATAGACTAAACTTAAAACACTCAGGAGACAACAGTATTGTCAAACATCAAGTTGATGAGCAAAATTCAAGCACTATTTTGGTAGAACCTGGGAGAAGGAAAGGAGTAAGAATTCATAGCAAAACTCCAGTAAATGTAATTAATGTCAAGTGATGATTGCTATGTAGTTTGCCTGCTTATAGTTTACTTCAAGCATGTACATTTGCCTTTCCCCCAAGATTTTTTGTTTTGTTTGAAGTCAGTGCAGAATTAGCTATTTACACTTAGAATTTACCACAATATTTGCCAGTCTGTCTTCTGTCTACAGCTTCTGTTCAAATGTATCTCTGAACAGTGCCTAAATGCCTTTAACTGTATTTGGGTGTATTGTACCTGACCACTTGCCCTCAGAGTTGTTGCTGTACTTGGCAGACTGTAACTATAGAGGAATTTTAACTAGGCCAAATCTCATTATACGTTTACAAATCACCTGGGCACCCAAGCCAAGCCCTCTCTGTAGTCATGAAAATGCCATGGGACATGTAAAGCTGTAAGTAGCTGAGATATTAATTTTGTATCTCTTTCAAAGCAGCTGCTGCAGTAGATGAAACTTCTGGGATAACAACACATTTTCACTTACTGCTGGTAACTGTCCTCAAAGGGCAGAGCAGCACCCATTAATGAACTAGTACCAAATAGGATATTAGTGGGTATTCCAATGCTACTCACACTCAGTTCGGTCAGTCTGAAAGAAAGTTGAAAGGAATAATAATTAAATGCGTGGGGGTATGTCAGATCACTTGATCTATATTTAATAGGTCATTCAAAAAAGAATCATTTGGTGGTCATTTTTCATATTATAGCCAGAGGGCAGGTCTGTATTTCAAAATAGCCTCTTATTCCACTTACAATAGTGTAAAGGTGGTTCAATACGTCGGACCATCCCTGAGGTTCATTTCATCCTGTGCTCATCTTGCAACAGGCTTCAGCTCATATCCTCTGTCAGGTCTTGCTACACAAAAAATTAAACGGTCAAAGTAATGTTTTGAAGGATTTATGAAAAAATATAATGACATGATACTCAAAACCCACATATAGGCTGTTAGCAACCTCATCTTTCACTGTTGGGAATACTGCAAAAATCCCCTGAAAATTCCAGTCCAACAACCACAGAGCTGCACTGGCAGGGGTTTGTGAACTCTGTACTTATAGTTATTCATACATAATATTATCTAAAGTATAAACACATACATATCTCTGTGTAATGTGTTTCTAGTTTATATATGTATATTTATACATTTTATATACATACAGATAAAAGAGCTCCATGTGTTTACATGCAAATATATTAAGTCTGGGTGTTATTTTTTTTAACCTTAACCAGTGCTTAAGCACTACAAATAAGTATGCACCCTGGTATTCAAATGTGGGTATGCAAGAAGTCTCACAAATCTCAGAAATCTTTTGCCTCTGCTGGATTTTAATGAATGACAGCAGTTTCAGTTTGTCAGCAGGACATAGACGTTGTTTAATAGATTTAAAAGATACTGAGAATGTTTCTGTGTCTTCATTCATATATGGGCTGTATATTAAATTGTTAACAATTTTCCCAGATCCACAAAAAACTACTGTGCCACCTGCCATCTCTGACCCCTTTTACATCATCTAGCACCCACAGTGAATGTGTGGCTGAAACGTGGAAGAACACTCCAGCCTTTCTCTGAGATGCTAATTTCTGCAGAGCATTTAGTACTAATTAAATCAGGTCAGGAACTTTCCTGAGCACTAGCATGTGCTGCAAAGTCGTGGTGTGAAAGTGGCTTATGTATTGCTCCCTCAGTAGCTCCTGGGCACAGCTGGGCAGTTACTTGATTTGAAGACCCAAGAGGCTGTTTGCATGTAGTCATTCTGCTCTCAAGGGTAGAAGAGGGAATACACCAAGTAGTACGCATGTCTATTAAGTCTGTGTACATACACTGATCTATATAGACAAAGGTTCAGTAAGCATCTTAGTATATAAGTTCAGATATTAAGTTCAGATATTATCAGACTGCAGAATACAAGCAGTCCTACACAGCAGCTGAGAAAGACTTGATTGAGGTTTTCTGTGTTGCATTTGTCTGTCAGGTTTCTAGCCTGACTGCAGCTTTCTCTCTTAAGGTGACAAAGAGCCAAGCAAGAGACAGGGGTATTTATTAATGAGCATTTTCATTTAGCAATTAAATGCTGATTGTTCCATTGATCTTCTATTCTTCTATTCCAAATACTTCTTAAATACATTAAATGATGCTGCTGCAGAGCATAACATGGTTTCTAAACATTTCACAACAGGAGTGCATCAGATATCTTCCTTATAGGTCTCAGGTCTCTGTAAACATCATGGACCAGATAATAACACAATTAGTAATTACACTACTAATTATAATATCATAATAAAGATATTATCAAATGACGACACATTTGTGGTAGATATTGCAGTGAACTTCTTTACTTATTGCATTTACCTGAAGACTTTGTAAAATTAAAAAATAAAGGAAGAAAGAACAATCAAGATTCAAAATAAAGAAAGAAAAGGTACAAGCTGCCAACTAATGGGAGGATTTTATGATGAATTTTAAATATTATACTTTAATGAAGTTATTTATATACACACTTTTTTCCTTCATGCTTAAACTGGGTTTTCTAGAGCAAATGGTAATCAAAAAAAGCTATTACTCAGGTGGACAACCTGACTTTGGTCCATGCTAACCTGAAATGATCCAGTCTGCAAGTCTTATTTCCCAACCAGTGCAAAAAACACCACATTTTACAATCTTTTCCACTGTGTCTAATTTATGCTTTTCATAAGGTCTTAGAAAACTGCTTCTCAGAAGGACTATAAAGATAAGAAAATATAGTTTGCAAGTATAATATATATATATATATATATTTTTTTTTTCCCCTAGATATGTTCTTAGTTTTGTAAAGCAAATTCACTTGCCAGTTATGTTGTACTTCTAAATAGAACATAAATAAGTAAGTTGATTTGAAATGTAGTATTGAAAAACTAAATTAGTTAAATAAATCTAGGCTGGGAATTGTCAGGTAATTATATATATAAAGCAAAAAATGTAAAAAAAATACAAAAGAAAGAGACAAGCCCGCTGCATTTTATGAAGTAGTGTTTATTGAGATTTCTTTTTCCATCCATTGAGATCTATTTCCATCCAGGCTGCAACAAGACAATTAAGAGGTTGCCAATTGGTTTTGTTTATTGCCATGTGATATAACAGTAATAAATAAATAAATAAATAAATAAAATTTTTAGTAATATAATTATCTTACCTTTCACATTATATTCTGGTAAGCTCAAGAACTCTATGACAAATTTTTCAGTGTTCTTAGAGATATACCTAACAATGTAGCATGTTTATGCAGCCCCATTGAATCTTAATTTAACTTTGTAATAAATATTCTTGTTTATTCATAGCCTATGTACTTCATTCTTAATTGTCAGTTATGTTATTGCCAAATCTGAAATTACACTTCCACATCTTATGACTTGACTTTTCAGTTATAGAATGTACTATAAAATAAAATGATCACTTGGATTGGTTTTAACATGAGAAAATTATCACTAATTTAGTACATTGATCAGAGCTCCCATTATACCTGCCACCATTTTACAGAAGATATATGATATACCTTATTTGTGTTCATGTCCTTGCTGAGATTATAAATTGTATTTTTAAAAGCCTGCCAACAAGTGCAAGAAGTTTATTACTTCTCCGTTAGGTTGGTTATTCAACATACTTAGTCACAGGTTCATCTTTCTGATTTTAATCCAGATGTTGGAATGTCACACTTTTTCTAAATACAAACCTTTTAATAAAAGAGGAAAAAAATAATACCTTTTTATATGTGTTAAGTCCCAACGGAGAAATCTAGTTGCTTTTATCATCCAGCACAGGCCTCTTTGTACTTTTAGGTCTAAAATTGTGTAAGATTTATAAAATTTTAGTGTAATAGTTACTAGTAAAAGCACTCTTTACCAGCATGTTGTCTTCATTTCACTAAAAAACCAACCAAACAAAAATAACAAATCACACACAAACAAAACAAAACAACACAAAACAGACCACAAAACAAACAAACAAACAAAAAACAGACTTCTAGAATATGTGGTAAACCTTCTTACAGATTCCCTATTTTATTTTAATATATTTTTTTTTTTTCTATGTATATACTTGGAAAATGTATTGTTTTTCTGTGTTTATTTTCAGAAAACTCACAGGCAACAAGGCACAGTTATTTCTCTCTGCTTTGGGTCTAAAATAATTGTTTAATCCATGTCTTAATATTACAGTCAAATGCAATTGAATTCAGAGTTTTTTTTTTCTGCTGATTTTAATAGGCTGTAAACCCATCACACATACTTTTAGGTAAAATGAATTGCCATCCAGACGCACTTATTGTTCTCTACTCTTTACCACCCTGTGTAGTTTACATAAAACAAATAAAAAGTTCAGACCTAAATGGAAATTTTGGACATTTCATTCTGAACCTAGATAGGCAAAATAATGTTAGTATAACTTAGGGATCATATTGCACACGTGTTTGCTTGTTTGTTCCTTCTCTAGTTGTACTGGGTATGGCTGGGGTTTGGCCCTGTAGGCCTTTTTACCATATGTGCTACAGGAGTAGGCATCTCAAGTCAGATATAGTGAAGAAGGTAAAGGCAAAGGAATCATCTGAAAATCTTGAACTTCCAAAGGGGGATTCTCTAGTGTGAATTCTTTCCTACACAGACCTCAAATAGTCTATACAGGTCCTTGAGTAGATGTTTTCTGAATGCCTTAGACATTGGAAACTTCAGCTGTAAGCTCACTATTCAGTGGCAATGAGTTTTGAGGCATGCCTCCAGAACCAACATGGATTTCTTTGCTCCAGTAAGCCACTTCTTTTGACAACACCAGGGCTATGTAGTTTTTCTTCAGATCTGCTATAGGGGATTTCGCCCTATGGGGAAGAACCTGCTCTTAGCAATTTTTATCATGTTAGGTCAAAAATATGTATATGCACCTAAACCAAAAGCAGATTTAAACGGTCTGCTCCTTTTGTGAAACACAAACACAAAACTTTTACTTGATGTCACAGAAGTCTAATACATAGATTAAAAACTTGCCAATTTTTCTTTACAGTTAAATCATTTGGTCTAAGTGCTGTCATGCACAGGAAATCAATGTTATGCTTAATCACACTGATGTGCATTTCAGTTGTACTGTTCATCCTTCAAAGAATAATTAGGCTTTTTAGATCCATTTTAAAAATGACAACAACAACAACACACACAAATACTCCTTTTTCATAATTTTAAATTCCAAGTGGTGAGTTAAAATAATATTTTTTAACTGGTTATAAATCCTCAATAGCAGACAAATGACATAAAATCAATGAATTCTTTATAATGTTACTTTTATAGCATCATTTACATTTACCTCGATATTGATGTTTTGGGAGTCAGGTTGCATACTGTCAGACATCACAAATTATAAGCTTATACTGGATTTTTTTTTTTTATGTCTTCAAGAATTGTATTACTTTATCATTTTATATCATATCATTTTATTTCAAAGTCATCATATATAGCAGTCCTTAAACCTGACTACATACATTTTAGCAGGGATGTTGGCAATGTGACTTAGAATTGTCACACAGACATATACACTTAAACTATCAGTACTATCAAAAAAAGATCTTTAAGTATGCCAAACATTTTGAAAGACATATTTTCAAACAAAAATTTGAATATTATATTCATTTTTCACTAATTAAAGGTCAGATCTCTTTTCAATATACTTATTGATTTGTTCAATCTGATGTTGGTATGTTTCAAGTGTTGCATAAATTGAACTGCATTTCTGTTCAGATTCCATTAAAATGACATTGTGAAAGGAATCTTATTAAGGATGCAAGATATATATCTATATATACATATATATAAATTAACTTTTCTGAATGTAATGCAAACCAATTTATGAATGGATCATTTTTAAATATGGAAAACAGGTATGATTTCATAAAGAAATTTCTTGCTGTTTGGGACAAATTTGAGGAAAAAAAATAATTTATTGAGTATACTTAGCCTGCTTCCAATTATTTTTCCAAAGTACTGGTGAAATAGAAGGCAATTAATCAGTTTAAATAGAGTGTAACTGTGAAAATGTGAAAACAAGGGTTTTGTCTTCAACCTATGCAAAGGCCTTGCCAGAACTGAATATATCCTTTACAAGTGTTTTGACAAGTCATGATGATGACTGTTGTTCCTTGATTAGAGTAGAGTTGAATATAGGTCTTAGCCTCATTGCGACATTGACAAAGAGCAAAATATTGTGAACGGAGGTTAAAAAATGGTAACTTTTCTGACACCTCTAGTTGCGTATTTAATAAAGTTGTATAATTTTACTCTTCATTTCATTCCCAGTTTGTTTTGGCAAATCCTGTCTCTCTCTTGGACAAAACTTATCTTTGGTAGTTAATAGTTTTCATACACTGCTTGCACACCTACAATGGAAGTGGAGGATTTTTTTTTTTCCAAGACATCTTAAAAATTGGATGAAACATTGAATGTGATGAGACCTGGCTTTAAGTAGGATGGTTCAGGGTTTGAGTCAATTAATTCAACTGTCTGCAAAACAGTTTCCCTTATAGTCAATGTAGGGTGAAAATAAAAGGCTTCACAGGAAGACTCATCCCAAACTAAGAAAGATCTGTCCAATGGATAAGATGAATAGCCCTCCCAAAAGAGATTTATTACTTCCATTGACAGTGGAAAGATCTATCATGTCTTCCTGAAACTAAATGCTAACTTTTAGATGCTTAACTTTCAGTGAGAAGATCTTAAGAGTTTCTTCAAATCCTACCAGACAGCTGACTAGTTGATTAAGTACCTAATTATTTTTGACGTCTTGCTTTTTCAGTGTTGGAATTTCTACAGATAAAACATTTCTAGAAAACAACAATTTCCAGTAGTGCATAAAGTACTTTTTTTCCACCAATTTCTAAACTTATCAGCATGCACAAATAATTCACTTTTCATGTTGCTTTTCTTATCTAAGCATTGCAGATGACACGGTATTGTTGACTTAAGAACTAAACCATCTATTCCATATGGTTTGGTCTATGTACATAAACATCATATCCTTTAGCAGCCACAGAAATCATAGTACCATACTACCTCTGGAAGGTGATTCTAAGGTGATGTATTTTAACGTCAGTTCCATGAGAGCATTTTTTTTTCCATTTTGGAAATTTCTAATTTACATTTCCATTTTTTCCATTTTTGGATCCATTTTGGCTGGATGCAAAATCTATTAGAAAGAACCAAATTCTGAACATGGGATATTATGAATTCATTGTGTATATATTAATAAAGTACAGTTTCTATGATGATATGGGACATTGGTCTCTATACTCTAAGGTATTTATTATGAAGAATTCATAAACTGAATGTACAAGTATGACAATTTGTTTTAAATGTTTCAGTGCTCTGTGCCTCATCATGAAAACTATGACTATTTTGCAAGATATTCAGGAAAGATAAAAAACTTTGAAAAGAACTACATCTAGGAAGTAGACTCAATACACATATTTCCAATTATATATAGAACTTCTAAACTGAAATACTGTCATGATAATAACTATAAGAGAGACAGTGCTCTAGCATTCATACTTATACCAAATTTTGACACTGATTATAGATTACCTAAGCATTAAAAAGGTACTACTGTTGCATTACATCCTGTATCATGCCTCATCATACTAGTATATAAAAATTTAATTTATCTCTATTAACCTATTATTTTTAGAGATTAATTTTTGATTGTTTGCTTTCTCACACTGAAATGTGAATTACTATGGGACAAAGTTTCCACAGCAAGTGGAAAGAACATTAAAGAAAAGAACACTTTATATATATCTTTAATTAAAACAAAACCATTGATCGGCATTTATCAGAGTTTAGAAAGTTTTGTGACTACAATAGAAACAATAGAGATAACTTTGTCTCAACTCATGTGTTTGGAGATCATTATCATCTTAATGGGTGGATAATGCAATGTGCCTGTATTAAAACCACCATGGATTTATAGAATTTATTATTATTATTATTATTATTATTATTATTATTATTATTATTATTATTATTATTATTATTATTATTATTATTATTATTATTATTATTATTATTATTATTTTATTATACCAAACAAACTCTTTACCCTATACCTACTATAATTTCAGGTTTTCAAGCATTTGGAGAAAGGAATACAGTTAGGAAATTGTTCTCTGAAATAATGTGTGAAAGCCAATAGAAAAAAAAAAGAAAGAAAAAATGAAGAAAGAAAGAAAAAATGAAATGAAAATGAAAAAATGAAATGAAAAAAAGAAAGAAAAAATTAAAGAAAATTTTTATCCATAATTTGCTAACATATACATAATACTTTATGTATAATTTGCTAACACTATTTGATTTAGAAAACTTCTTCTGCATCAACATAACACAGGTCTAGGGGAAACACCAGATGTATGACGGAAGTAGAGGCTACTGACATTGTTTCACAATGCTGTGAGAATTCACTGTTTGAAGTTTATTAGTTTTACGCTTTGGCAACAATGTTCCTTTCCTGCCAGGGAAGAACTTCTCATTCAGTGCGGGTGTGGGTACAATTCCTCTAGGGACCCGGGCCCTTGCTCTTTGAGCAATTCTTCAACAATTCAGAGCTTATCTGAATGAGTTCTTTGTATTCTGCTGTCCTGTACTGAAAGCCATTGTGAGGAATGGCAGAAGCAAGGAGCTGGCCACCTAAAATTATTTTGTTTTAAATTCAAATCTGTTTTCATGGAAAATACAAATTTTCTGGGCAAAGCAAGAAATCGCATTAGTACTAACTGGCCCAGCATAAGCTCCCATCTTTCTGCATAGAGCATCCTCTTCTGTTTATCTGGAGGCTCTGTGCACCCTCACCCTGTATAACAGATAGGGGAACAAAATGTGACTTCAAGTCTTCTTCAGGATTTGTCCTTTAGCTCACAAGAAACAATCAATCAGCCCCCTAGGAAATAATGTGTTCATGTAGCCTATTTCAATAGCATGAGTTTTAATCTTCTCATCTGTATTGCAGCTGAAGCTGTTGAACAAATAACTACTTTCCAAATAATTTGGAGTGAAACCAAATGTTAGTACATTTTATTCAACTCTAATAACTAAAACTCTTGTAGACCTAAAAATGCTAATATTTCTCATCTTAAATGTGTAGAAATTGCATGTAATCCTTTCACAGTCTAGATACTGGATTTTCTTTTCTTTTCATCTTTTACATTGAAGAGTTACTACTGTAACACTCAGTTTTTATGCATGCTTACAGTGTGCATGGAAGGGAATATGTATTTCCCACCACCATTACTCTAGCTTTTCCTCTGTCTTTCTTTTCCATTCCCCCACTTTTTTGGAGGACTCAGCAAACAACCAAACAACAACAACAAAAAACAACCAACCAAAACAAACAAACAAACAAACAAAACCTAACAACCCCCAAAAAACAGGAGCTACCTAAACCTGGTATGTACAAGGGCTGTGAAGTGTTTTTTGCATATTTCCCCATGGTGGGCACTACTAAAATGTATGGATGAGCAGAGAATCATATCAGTGTTTCATCTGTGTACCTCAAGAGCTGCAGGAAGAAGACAAGAGCCAACAACCTGACATAAGTATAGTAATGATACACTGCCTTTGCTTTCCTTATCACCCTTCTGATCTTCCAAGGCAGAAACCCAAACAGATCTCTCCATAACACAGAGGAAATAAAAAATGAATACAACCCAGAGATAATCAACCTTTCTTACCTCTCCCGTAAGAGTTGCTCAAATATTTTCAGAAGCAGAACTCCCAGTAACTGTCTTGCAAGTGTAAATTTAATTGTTTGTTCTTGGAGAGTAAATAAGTCAGGCAGTGCATTTTTAAGGGAGACTTTCAAGAAACATATATTCTGGAGACCTTGTCTGACACAGCTTTGGTGTTAATTTAATCTTGTCTCTAGTTTCTCAAAAAAACCTTGTAATATCAGAATTTCTTTTATGTATGTAGGACCTGCAGACCTGCCCCCCTCCCTCCCAACCCCCCAGAATGAGATATAGCTTCACATTGAAATTATGAAATTACATTTTTCCTCTCAACAACATTGATCATTACTGTGTAGTATTCAATTTTGTAGTGCTCATGAGAGTAGCATGTTTTAAGACATTGAATGCTCTGTCCAAGTGACCTGCAACAACTGGATGAGAATATTATAATTCTCTTAGTAAAAGATTGATGCACAATCTCACAAGGCAATTAGAAACTCAGTTTTGCCAATCTAATGTTTAATTCTTTCTCATGTTTTGTTAATAAATAAAATCCAGGAATAGAAGGAAAGAAACTACAGCAGTTTTTAATATTCCACAGGCACACATCCTACCTTATCTAGCTGAAACGAGCTATTTACTCTGAAATGTTTAGTGTCAAGACTCATATTATGTCTGTCTCTCAGGTATCTCATCTGGAGAACAAATAGACCTAGCACTTATACTGCTTCTGATTTGTGGTTTCTGTGCAGTTTGTTAACACTAGTTTCTTACGGAAAATTACAGGTAGGACCTAGTCACATTCCCTAGTACTTATGTAAGTCCCTTGTACTTATGTAAGTTTTTGGTGTCCGGCAAAATAGTTCTCCAGGAAGAAATGTTTACTTTATTTATTTATTTATTTATTCTTTTTACTATTAGTTGAGACATACACTTGTCTTTGAAATCTTTCTTTCAGAGTAACAGTTTATTTGTTCAAGTTGAGCTTTCAAGGTTAATGGGGAAATTTCACCATTATATGAATGACACTCTCCACTTACGCTTTCAAGTTACTGGATCTGCCTTCAAAAATAATTGAGTTTTCCTTTTCCAAGAATCTCCTTTCAAGCCCCACATTTCTTGAATGTGTGACAGAACACAAGTGAGTTTCCTAACTTTGTTTGACTAAGGAAAAATCTTGAACCTCCTCATAACCCACCATTTTCCAACAAATATCACAATACATTTTTAATTGTCAGTGAAGCATTAATTCAAAATTTGGACACATGTAAAATTAGAAGTTGTCAGAGCATCTATCAAAAGGCATGTAAAAAGATGACACTTAGAAATCCCTTTCAGCTGTCCATAAAGTGACAGATGCTCGAACCTTATGATTCCCAAAATAGACTAATTCTTGGTAATGCAACTCATTTGTTTTGCAAAGGAAAAAATCCTGTCAGCTTTATATCTCATTTCTACAACATGTAGTGGTAGCTATAATTCTTGCTTACCAACTCCCCTATCCTTGCTTCCTCCTCTCCACCTTCCCCCAAAAGCTAAATAATTCTAAGCCACATCATTTGGAAATCCTCTACAGGAGGAAGATGGACAACTGTACAGAGAGAATAGCTAGGTAGCTAAGGCAAATGGGATGAATCTGTTTCTTCTGTTTCTTCATTTTCTGTAGGAAAAGTCATATAACTGAAAATTCTAAGACAGAATTTTTAGGTGAGAGAAGTCCTTCCCAACCACTCTACAATCCCTAGGATGTGTATTTTCTTTCTCATAACATGAAATCCAAAGCCAGATTCTTTTCTTCTTAAGTATAAAGTGTCTATAATACTATAACTTTTGTATGTTGCATACCAATGAAGATAAAATTATAGTGTCAAATGTCAAAAGTTGTATCATTTCAAAGGAAAAATGCGCAAAGATGAGCACAGAAAGGGATTTAGAACATTTTTGTATGATTTGCTAATTCACTCTTAAAATTAAAAAAGAAATAAAATCTTAAATGGGGTACTAGCTACTAACATTTTCATTTTTTACCAACAATTACTTTTAATACAAACAGAGCACTTACATGTTAAAATCAATATGGAATATGGAAAAACAATAAAGAGAAACTAGGAGAGGTAGAACTTGCAAGTTTAACTGCACAATCCCAGCTACACCCCAAAGACAGATACAGAAATGTATGGCAATCATGTCTAATTAATGAGAACACTAATAACAACACTATTAGAATAGGAAGCAATAGTTCAATTGGAAGGGCCTACAAAGATCCTCAAATCCAGCCACTTCATGGCTAAACAAAAGTTAAAGCATTTTATTAAGATCATTATCCATATGTGTCTTGAACATTGATAGGCATGGGGCATCAACCACCTCTTCATGAAGCCTGTTCCAGTGTTTGATCACCCCCATGGAAAAGAATGTTTTCCTAATGTCCAGTCTGAATCTCTCCTCATGCAGCTTTGTGCAGTTCCCTCATATTCTATCTCTGGTTATGAGAGAGAAGAGATCAACACCTCCCTCTACATTTCTCCTCTTATAAAAAAATATGTCTGTTAATAATTCTACATTTTCACAGTTTACATACAAAGCTGATACTTCAGTCTGTTAGCTTGCCACTATTTTGATTGACCCCTGCCACATTTCTGCATGGAAAGCTTTCTCCTTGTTGAGTAAGCAAAGTCATCTAATAGAAAACATAATCATATCCTAAGGTCTTCCTTCTGGTGTACACTAGATTTATGTAGGCATATTATTTGCTCTGTCTTTTTAATAGCACAAAGGATAGCTAATGATATTTTGCTGACCTTTCAGTTCCTCTGTGTTAGTGATCTCTCATAAATCTGAAGGTTCACATCCCTTTTATACTTCAGTATAACAACTTTTTGATGTCTTTATGTACAACATTTATAAGACTTATGGTTGCAGAGATATTAGAAATATTTCATGAATATCTATCTTTCACAGGAACTGTTTGAAATAAGGTCTTTAAAGCTTCAATTTTAGAGCACTGTTTCAATATTAAATGTTAGATTAAAAATATTGAAGTAATGGTAAGATCTTTGGTATCTTCAACAGAGGAAACATGGATAAGCTCCTGTACTTTTTTGAATATATATATATATATATATATTTAAATTGGGTATTCCACATTAATAATTTTCATCTTTTTGTCAGTTTGAAAATTATATATATATATATATATATATATATATATAATTTATCTATTTATTTATTTTAGAGGAAATGGAAATAAAAAGAGACTAAAACAGATTTGGGAAAAGAGTGAATTTCCGTCTTTAAAAAAATCTCCCATGTCCATATGTTAAAGCTGACATGAAAATTAACACGTAATCATTTTCAAAAATGCTTTTGAAGTAATAGGTTTCACAAATGAGAGAAGTAGAAGGAGATTCCAGTGTTGACCAGCTCTGGTTTCTATTAACTTTTATTTATTTACTTGGAAGAACTTATTGGTATAATATCCTTTCCACTACAAGTTTAAACCCTTTCTTCTCCAAAAATATGGTTTCCAAAGATCTCAGGTAGAGCAGTAGCAGTCATACATTTGTATTAATGATGACTTGCAGTATCTTCCTAAGGACAAAATGCTGGCTTTGGTATGTTTTGGTATTCTAGGAAAACCGGTATGATTTCCTAGAATCTATCAACAAGAAATTGTCAAATTTTAAAATACGATCATCTATTCACAGTCTTATTGCACAGTTATTTTTTTCCATTTATTTGACCTATAATTAGTGGCAAGGGAATTTTAAGAAATGAGGAAGCGTTACTGTAGCTTCTCATCCAGTCCTTTAGCACATTTTGGAAAAGTGGTTGATAAGGTTCAAATTAAAAGTAAAGTGCCCAGAGAGATCAACAATTCTCTCAGGAATATGCATTTTAACCTCATAATCACAACAGATCATTATGACCTTCTTCAGTCACTATAACCCAATTTACCACAAATAAATCTATCCTCCATATATTCATTGCTCTCTTTCTAGCGACCCTGAGCTGATAGCTGCTGTAGTTGTCTACATCATTTCAGACACTTTTAAAAAAAGACTGGTTATTCTGCATTTTATTCACTCCATAAAATGTTATGATAAATATTTAAATATATACAGTACTTGTTTATATAAGACATAATTACTTTAATTTGGGCTGATTAGATATGCCTGACTGAACGTACGTTAATAATTTACTTTTCATTGATTTGTTCCAGGGCCTAGAGGGCTCTGAGAACATTAAAACAAAATCCTAAAATGTTAAATAGGAAAACAACTCAATTTATCTGAACAATGCATGCTAGTTCAAAAGAAAAAATAAATACATATCATAACAGATTCATCTGGACAGATATTTAAAAAAGCAAAGAACCATGTCATTTGAGTTCAGACCTCCAGGCAAACTATAGGTGAACTACAGAATAAAGAAGGAATAAGTGGATATTACTTTCTTGTATAAAACTCTGGGATGGATTTGACCTAGAGTTTTTGGCCCAAGGCTTTTCAGCTTTATGATGAGTTTGACACAAGCAAAAGGATTAAGTTAAAGACATTTCTGAGCATTTACGTGAAAAGAAAGATGCATAATCTTAATTTCAATTAAAGATTTTCAATTCTGCAGTATGCATTACTATTTCATTAATTTTGCCATTCTAAATAAGCCACACTAGAAATTTTGTAATTGATTTTCAGACGAAATCCCTTCCTCTTCTCAACATAGAATCATGGATTCATAGAATAGTTTGGGACCTTAAAACCAACTAGTTCCACCCGCCCTGCTATAGGCAGGGACAGCTCCCACTAGACCATGTTGCCCAAAGCCCCATACAACCTGGCTTTGAACAACTCCAGAGATGGGGCATCCACAGTCTCTCTGTTTCAGTGCCTCATCACCCTTAGAGTAAAGAATTTCTTCCTAATATCTAAACTATGTTCTTTTACTTTAAAGCCATTCACCCTTGTCCTACCACTACATTCCCTTATAGTCTATCCTACCTGTAGGCTCCCTTTAGGTAATGAAAGACTGCTGTAAGGTCTAGACCCTTCTCTTCTCCAGGCTAAACAACGCCAACTCCCTCAGCCTGTCTTCACAGTAGAGGTGCTCCAGTCCTCTGATCATCCTTTTGGTCTTCCTCTGGACTTGCTCCAACAGCTCCACGTCCTTCTTGTACTGGGGACTCCAGAGCTGAGCACAGCACTCCAAGAGGGGTTTCACAAGAGCAAAACAGAGGGAGAGAACCACCTTCCTTGACTTTCTGGCTATATTTCTTCTGATGAGGCCTAGGAAACAGTTAGCTTTCTGGGCTGCAAGCACACATTGCCAGCTCATGTCTACCAACATCCACAAGTCCTTCTCCTCAGGGTTGCTCTCAATCCATTCTCTGCCCAGCCTGTATTTGTGCTTGGAATTGCCACAACCCATGTGCAGTACCTTGCATTTGGCCTTGTTGAACTTCATGAGGTTCACAAGGGTTCAACTCTTAAATCTGTCAAGAAGGACTAAAAATTTCAAATATAAGATTGAGTAGTTCCTTACAAAAAAACGTTTGCCTCTCAGAGATGCCAATAATTTTTACCAAACTATGCATCTAAAATTAAGGTACTTCAGAGACTGCTGTTCAAAGTCTAATTTTCCCAAAACCATAAAAGTCAAAACACGTTAGTAATAATGTCATCTTTTTCTTCCTTGCCAAGTCTTGTGGGCCATAGCACCTCCTAGAAGCATGATTCAGCAGTTGTGTAGTGTTATTTACATTGCATCGGGTAGATAACCTGGCTTCCACCTGCTTTCATACAAGTCCTGTGTCATATATTCTTGTCCCTTCCAGATGTCTCTTATATCCTAGGGCATTTCGTGTGGCATTAGTGATGTGTATGTGTGCAGCTAGAAAAAGACGTCAATATCTGCATGTGATCAATCAGTGCTCAATACAGTTAATGGGGTCAGTGAGTATTTCAGCCAACTATCAACTGCAAAAGGCTCAATTCAAATTCTGTAACATACTCACCTCCATAAGGCTGGACACTTGAATGACCTGAATCCTGCTGGGAGGCTGCTGAAGGCCAAGAGAGATGCTGTCAAATATTTATATTTGACACTAATTGACATTATTTGGCATTAATTGCCTACTTTGAAACAGGGAGTTTAAAACAGGTAAACAGAGGTGTCTAAATGTCAGTGTTTACAAATGTGCCAAGTGTCTGGAGAGGAGGCTGGTTCTAAACTAAAGGAACCAAGGGTCATTTCAGGTGTTCTGAGAGTGCAAGGGTTAGCAGATCTCATTTCTTAGTGAGCTTGACTTTAATCTTTTCATCTTTCAGCTAAACAGAGTAATGAGATTTATCATTCCTGCTCCTTATTTTGCTGCTAGGAAAGTACCCTAGAGTACTGTACATTTATGACCTGTGAAACATCAGTTCCCACGTAATGCAGAAGATTTACATGTGCGTATTGCTAATTAGAGAGTGTTGAAAGCTGACTCTTTGACTATGAGTAACTGCTGAAGAAATCAGGCACTGAAGCAACAGATTATTTAGGAAATTTCTTTTAATTCTATCCCTACCCAATTTGTTATTGAAAATTTCACCGTTCCAGGGTTAGAATATATAACAATTATTCAACAATTTTGAGATTGTCACACACGCAAAAAGAAATTCTGGCATATCTTATGAGAAATGTGTGGTCAGTTCGGCCAACCATGAAAATATTATGTCACATTTTTTTCTCCCTTCCCTTCCCTTCCCTTCCCTTCCCTTCCCTTCCCTTCCCTTCCCTTCCCTTCCCTTCCCTTCCCTTCCCTTCCCTTCCCTTCCCTTCCCTTCCCTTCCCTTCCCTTCCCTTCCCTTCCCTTCCCTTCCCTTCCCTTCCCTTCCCTTCCCTTCCCTTCCCTTCCCTTCCCTTCCCTTCCCTTCCCTTCCCTTCCCTTCCCTTCCCTTCCCTTCCCTTCCCTTCCCTTCCCTTCCCTTCCCTTCCCTTCCCTTCCCTTCCCTTCCCTTCCCTTCCCTTCCCTTCCCTTCCCTTCCCTTCCCTTCCTTTCCCTTCCCTTCCCTTCCCTTCCCTTCCCTTCCCTTCCCTTCCCTTCCCTTCCCTTCCCTTCCCTTCCCTTCCCTTCCCTTCCCTTCCCTTCCCTTCCCTTCCCTTCCCTTCCCTTCCCTTCCCTTCCCTTCCCTTCCCTTCCCTTCCCTTCCCTTCCCTTCCCTTCCCTTCCCTTCCCTTCCCTTCCCTTCCCTCCCCTCCCCTCCCCTCCCCTCCCCTCCCCTCCCCTCCCCTCCCCTCCCCTCCCCTCCCCTCCCCTCCCCTCCCCTCCCCTCCCCTCCCCTCCCCTCCCCTCCCCTCCCCTCCCCTCCCCTCCCCTCCCCTCCCCTCCCCTCCCCTCCCCTCCCCTCCCCTCCCCTCCCCTCCCCTCCCCTCCCCTCCCCTCCCCTCCCCTCCCCTCCCCTCCCCTCCCCTCCCCTCCCCTCCCCTCCCCTCCCCTCCCCTCCCCTCCCCTCCCCTCCCCTCCCCTCCCCTCTCCCTCTCCTCTCCTCTCCTCTCCTCTCCTCTCCTCTCCTCTCCTCTCCTCTCCTCTCCTCTCCTCTCCTCTCCTCTCCTCTCCTCTCCTCTCCTCTCCTCTCCTCTCCTCTCCTCTCCTCTCCTCTCCTCTCCTCTCCTCTCCTCTCCTCTCCTCTCCTCTCCTCTCCTCTCCTCTCCTCTCCTCTCCTCTCCCTCCCCTCCCCTCCCCTCCCCTCTCCTCTCCTCTCCTCTCCTCCCCTCTCCTCTCCTCTCCTCTCTCCACCACCACCACCACCACCACGACAACAACAAAACTGTGCCAAAGACAGCAAGTACCTCTTAATATTGCAACATATTAAAAAGTGTGTTTAGCCAAATTTCAGTACAGATAACCATGTCTGCAGGGACTTACCACATGAAACCACATCCACATTATTAAAGCAATGTGAATTAACAAGCAAACAAACAAACAAACAAACAAACAACAACAATAAAAAATATTTTCCTGTACTACAATGAGATGTAGAATATGGTAATCCTGAGATGGTGCTGAGATGGTGGGGTCTCTTGGATTTAGAGCTTGGGCTTTATGAAACATGCTGAAAAATGTCTGAATATTTCTATAGCAACAATACCAAGCCCAGCAGGATTCACAAAATTCACTATATTGTGATCAAGTGTTTTTAGCCGACATTTGATTTGACTGTGGGCAGCTCTAAGTTATGCAATCTTCACTCTTTACCAGATGTTGCGGGAAGAATTTCTCTTTTGTTTAATATCAACAACATTTTTTCCTTGACTTCATCCACTGCAATCACATGTAATCATGTCAGCATTAAAATACAAATGCCCAAACTACCTTTTGTATTCATCCATAGTAGTGAAGGATAAACAAAATAATGTAAACAAAATAAATGAATAAGAGTCACAGGATCTCTATAATAAATCAAATCTTTTTGGAGGACATTTTCCAATAAATGGTATAGGAACGATCTGTTTAATCTACATTATTCTTCATATCCTTCAAACTGTAAACTCTGTAACTCCATGTTGCCTGTGTTGGTAAGAAGCAAAGAAAATATTAATGTATTCCATACTGCTATTACTGTCTATCATTGAGTATAGCTGGTCAGAAAGCAGGAATACTTGTCCAGTCCAAATAATACTGAATTTCACAAAAACATGATTCTAGACTTTCTGAAAGAAAATGAAGCCCCATGGTTCTCTGCATCTTCTTCATGAAATGAATATCTTTGGTCAGTTAATGAAACTGGAATCCCAGGATCTAAAGCTGTAGGAAAAGCAAATAGATTATATGAGCTGTGCAGCTCATATATCTGCCCTTACTTGCAACACTACCATGAGCAGGTTTGCAGCTATAAGCAATGCGCCACTGCTGTCCTGATTCAATGTCATGATGCCATTTAGTATAGAAATATTGAAATCTGTTTTTTTTTTTTTTTTTTTTTTTTTTTTTTCCAGTAAAGTGTTTCTCATGTTTCATCTCACTAGTAGGTGATAGAGATATATATCTCTATATACTAGAGATATAAAAAATTATCTGGAATTTCTAACATATTTCTAAATTTCATTCACTTTTTAAGTCAGTCATCTATTACATTTGTTTATTGGGTTTATTTGTCATAAATTGTGGAAGATGGTCAGCTTTTTTTTATTTTGTTTTTAAGCAAAAGAATTATTATTTTTTTTCATTCTAACCCAGTTGTAATTTCTGCTTGAATTTTGGTACATGTTCTCATTAATATTCAAAGGTTTTTCACTGTAGTCAAGGTCAAAAATATGTATAATTGCAGTTTTTCTCAAAATATTCTACAGAACAAACTGAATTCCAGAATAAATCATACCCTGCCAGTCACTGTCTATCAATATTAAACTACCTTTATTTCTAATGTGAATGAAACACAAATCAAACATAATGCACAGTACTGGCTGCCAGTCTTCAGTTCCTCATAACTCAGCACCCTGTGGATTCTAATCTCTGAAAAATGGCTGCTGTATCCTGAAAGTGCAGGGATGCTCTTATTCCCCTATGCTATTAGCATAATTTTGCATTATGGAGTCTTACTTTGGACTCCGGTTTAATTAATAATATCATGCAAAGTTCTGGGTGACAGCTGGAGGATGCAAAAAGCTTTTCCTTCCCATTGGTTTTGATCCACTTCTGCAACAGACCTCTGATAGAATTGCAGTATGGTCACTAAGCTACAAAATAGTCTATGGTTTGTGTTTATTCTTTTGGCATCAAGCTTTTCCATGCTTAGTTTTCTGCTGACACCAAGCCACAGGAAGCTGCGTATAGACCTCTTTCCCCTTCCCCACCCAGTACTGGCTGCTCCCTGCCACATAGAGAATTCTGCCAAGAAGCAAAGGGGAAGGGCTTGATTTCCCTCAAGCTGTGAGTAGGGATGTAATCATTCATTTTAGTGTCAAGGTGTCGCCATCAGCACCTAATCTAGTATAGCTTTATGTATTTTCATTGTTTGGCAGTGCCTCACATAGCCTTTGGTAATTTTAAACTGCATTTCTGAGAGGTTCTTTCTTTCTGTGTGGATAGGTACCTACGTGGCATATAGTTCTGGAGGCCAAAGTTGAAAAAACAAACCTGAAATTATCTACCCAATAAAACCTCAATTAACACACTAAATTAGGATGGTCCTATGTTCTTGCTGCAGTGAGAGAAGCAGGATAGCAGGCTAGTAATATACAGAAGGCAAATGAAATGAGTTTAGAGGTAGTCCATAAGAAAATATAGTAGCAATTTAGGCACAATTTTTAGAAGTATAAAGTCAGAAGGGATAGAACCAGGCTCTGATGTTTGGAAAATAAACATTGTAGAATCTAATTTTAAGGACCTAAACCATTGTCATCTTCACCACATTGCTTCTAAACTGTACAGTTTTCTGTATAGTTTTATTTAATTATATATATATATTTTTTCGCAAGGTATTAGCAAGCTGAAGAGATCTCCATACTGTTCTGCAAATGCCCTGAACCCATTTTTCTTCTATCACTCCCTGCTGTGACTCCAAGTTCCCCCTCAAAGTGTCTTTACAGATTGTTACAGCATTTCATAAACAGAGCTGCATGCAGCTCTTTCCACATCGAATGAAAGTGTCCACCATAAGAATATGTCCACCATCACACAAGCAGTGCATCCAAGATTCTTCTTGAAAATTTGAGCAAGTGAGAATGCCTGACTTTGCCAGCCAGCTACTTGGAAAATAAAGCTGCTTTGAATGAAAGATTGCTCATTGACTTACTTAGCTCCTGTATAGCTTTATTGAAAGCAAAACAGTATGTGTAATTTAGGACATAAGTGGCATCCAAATGTGGTGGTTTTACTCGGGAGAGCAGCCGAGTTCTACCACAACTGCTCTCTCACTCCCCCTTCTCAAAGGGAAAGGGGGAGAAAATACGACACAAAGTGCTCAGGGTTTGAGATAAGGACAGGGAGATTGCTCATAATTATTAAAAAATTAATTATTAATTATTAAAAACATTGCTCAATTATAGTAATGGTCAAAACAGACTCAGCATAGGGAAATAATAAGATTTATTGCCTATTACTAACAAGCTAGAGAAGTGAGAAATAAAGGAAAGAAACCAAAAATGCCTTTCCCCCATCCGGCCTCTTACATCTCCTCCCCTCAAGCAGTGCAGGGGAACGGGGAAATTAGGGTTGCGGTAAGTCTATAGTGCTTCTTCTCCACCACACCTTCTTGGTCCCTCTTGTCCCCTGTGCCATGGGGTCCCTCCCACGGGATACAGGCCTTGCCGAACTGATCTGGTGTGGGCTTCCCACAGGCAGCAGCTCTTCCAGAACTGCTCCAGATATGGGTCCATACCATGGGGTCCATCCCTCAGGAGCAAACTGCTCCAACCTGGGTCCCCCACAGGCAGCAGCTCCTGCCAGGTCACCTGCTCCAGCGTGGGCTCCTCTCCATGGGCTACAGGTCTAGCCCAGAATCTGTGGGGATCCTCTACAGGCCGCAGCCTCCCTCAGTTCAGGTCCACCTGCTCTACCAGAGGCTCTTCCACAGGCTGCAGAGTGGAACCCTGCTCCACCATGGTACTCCATGGGCTTTAGGGGGACATCCTGCTTCACCATGGTCCTCACCACAGGCCGCAGGGGGACTTCTGCTCCGGTGCCTGGAGTACCTCTCCCCCTCCTTCTTCACTGGACCTTGGCACCTGAAAGGCTGTTTCTCACTCCTCTCACTCTCCCAGCTGCTATGTGGCAGTTTTTGTTTTTTTTTTTTTTTTGTTTTTTTTTTTTAACCTTTGTTAAATATGCTCTCACAGAAGTGCAAACAACATCTCTTATTGGCTCGGCTCTGGTCAGCAGCGGGGCCCTTACCTAACATGGGGCAGCTTCTAGATTCTTCTCATAGAAGCCACCCCTATGGCCCCCTGCTACCAAAACCTTGCCACATAGACCCACTACACCAAAACACTGTATTTTTATTTTGCTAAGTAGTTTCTCTTTTTCTGGGAGACAGTCCTTTTTATGTTGGGTAAATTTTTATTTTTATTTTTATTTTTTGACAATGAATCATACCTAGTCATTCTGTACCTCAAAATATGTTCAAATATAGCTAAAAGCTATCAGCATCCACTTGATCATTCATTGTATCTTTGTAAATATTCCTTCTGAAAGGACAATAAATACTTCAACAGTGGTTTTGCCAGATTCCATTGCTCTGTTCTTCCACAGGTAAAATGTGCATAATGTGTCTTCAGGGTAGATTTGGATGTAGGACTTTGAGAATGGCTTAAGGATTAGACAGTGCTATGTGAATATTAAGTATTTGCATGCCTTCACGGCTGGTAAAGGACTTAACAGTTTTCATACCAAAGGTCTCCAGCTTTCAAAGGTCAAAACCCAATAATCTCCGAACATTTTCCACTGTAGTACACTAGAATGGAATGGTGCTAGGAAAATGCATGACTATTTCTGAATCTTTTGATTGAAAGCAGGATAACTGGCTGGTTGGCCTTCTGCTGTTTTTTCTTGTCCGTGAGAGCAACATCTCCACACAGCCACCTACACCACTGACCAGCTTTTCAGCCCTTTCTGAATTAAGCAATGTCCAGAAACAATCATTTACGAGTTTTGTGGCATCTCAAGCATTTACCTCTCCAGGCTGCATGGCTCTTGAAGTATTTGGGGGCTAGGATTCTACAGCGTTACCATTCAATAAATTGTTTAGAAGAGTTTGCTGGAATATGCTGGAATATAGAATTTTTATTCTTCAGAATATTTATATATATGTTTTCATAGCATGTGCTCCAAAATGGTTAAAAAAGTTCAAATTAAAATGTAGGGGAAATTTAAATGTAGAGGAAACAAGAGACAGCAGGAGAGAAAGAATTAAAGAATTCCAGTTCTGAAAATGACATTGAATTGTTTTTAGATTCCAAAGCAAGTCGAAATAGCTGGTTGAAGATATAGTCAAAGACTGTTTCTGCACACTGAAAGTTCTGTCCCTATCTAGCCTGAAGTCACAGCAGACTTTTCAGAACATAGTTTGATGGTAATATAGATTGTCTTAATAGGTCAACAGAAGCATGCAGAAGGAATTCAGAAAAAAATGTTTCTTGTAAAATTAATCAGTTTGAGAAAGTTAATAGTTTAACTGTTACCAACAGAACACTGATCAAAGAGCACCATGGCATCAATCAGGTATATTTATATAGAGAATAGAGACAAACATATTAAATAAAATAACATCAGAAAGTAAATCACATTAACATCAAGGATGTGCATTAGAAATAACAACTTAACAAAATATGTTATCCAGAACTGTAGATATGAAGTCAAGGAAAATAACAGCTTAGCATTTCTACAGAGCTTTTCATCCAAGCATTTTAAGGCATTCAAAAACAAAAACCAAACCAACCAACCAACCAAAACCTACTTCTCTACCTGGTTTGTAGATAGAAGTGGTGTTCAACTTAGCTAGATATCTTATGTCTTGTATAAAGACAAGATAAAGATAAAACTAAGTTTTGTATACAACGCGTCCAACTTTAATTCTAAAAATAGGTCTTGACTTTAAGTTATCCAGGCACTTTCTATAGTCAGGCAAATAAGAACAAAAAGGTTTAACTTAGTTTATAAGCCTAATTTAGGATGGAATGTAGTTACAATTTCTGAAGAATGACACCTTCAAAATGTTTATTTACTATATGACAAGAAGTTGAGGTGCTTACCCTCAGTACAGATGTCTATATTGAATTTCAGAATCTTCCAAAGTCCAGGGAATTCATCCTCAGGTTCAGGAAGGCATCTAATGAGCTCAGACATGTCTTGCTTAAGTTGGGGGTGGCAGAACTGTATCCTTTTGAAGTACCTAGTCTGGCAGGTTTTACATTTTTATGTGGTGAAGCAGTGTGGAGGAAAGAATACAAGTCTATAGTCGGATGGTGTGTAATATTAAACATGAGGAAATATTAAGAAATAAATATGCAGTTATTATCTGAGAAAGAACAAAATGAGAACATAGCCTTCTGCATTACTTTTCAATATTTTTGATCTATCAGCTTAACTTAACAGTCTCACTGAGAAGTTAAAGACTTAGTAGATATTAGCAGTTAAGAGTATTTTGAATTTCTCATTTTCACCAAAGGGAAAATAAAAATTTAAATTTGTTTTTATGTGTATGTACACTCAGATCAGGCAATGTTGTGAAAATGAAAGAATAATCTCAAATCCAAATTATTTGCCAAATAAATATCATTTGTGCCACATGCTATCACTCCTTCCACAGGATCAAGAACTTGTCTTTTTCCATTCCCAATTTAAATATATATATTTAGTAATTACTTTTAAAATACAAGATTTAGTTATTAATAATTACCAATTAATAATATAATTCTTATTAATATAATGAGGTGTATAGTCTATTGTTTTGTTTATAAGAAAGTTAGACTTTTCATTGTCATCATTAGGTTTTGGATTGGAGTCTCCCTGGATACTTGCGTCTCTAACTAAAAGATGTTTTCCTCTAACTTACCTTCTTATTTCTATAAAAAGAAACCCTGCTAGGGGCAGAAATATGCCATCTCATGGCTTGAACAGTTATGCAAACATACTTTACCTTTATTCACGTTGACTTATAACTTCTTTAAATCGACAAAATAAAATGATTAACAGGCATTATATGTAAGTATTACAAGAGTATGTGGTAAAAATATCAAAGAACTATTTGTCAGAAAATGTTTTTGATATTACCAGACTTCTAATATATTCATCATTTCATGCATTCATTCAGTTTGTGAAAGTTTTCATGTGATATAATAAAATTTGTTTACCTTTTTGTATGCTTAAACTTCAATTCCTTTACATTTTCATCACTTCTATATTTACAACATCAAGAGGTTCACAATGACTTTGCAGATATTTTGTCAAAGCATTTTTTTGGGGTTGCAGTGACATAATTCAACATGATTGGTATCAACACAAATCCTTGATACATGCTATATTGAGACATGTTCATTACTCAGTGTCAAAACATCTTCACATTCTTCTGATCAAAGTCAACAGTGCTACAGATTGACACAGAACAGTACTTTTTAGCTTGTTAACTAATTAACAACAAAAAAACCCTAACTTCTCTTTTGTCAAAAGCACATCATTCTTCTTCATAGTTAACTTTTACTTAGAAGCATAGTTAACTTTTCTTCCAAAGTGAAAAGTTGTAATAGTGTCTTGATGAACTGGAGAACACTGCAAAGAAAGCTGGAGATTATTATTTTTTATTTATTTTTTTGTTCCCATTAGCTTGCAAACCACCTTTTCATCAAAAGATACCAAATATTAAAGGGCAGAATATGACTAGTAAGAACAAAACTTAGCAACTCCCAAAGGAAATATGTAATAATAGAAATATTATGTAGTTTTCAAAATTTCTATAGTTTGTGACCAAAAAAAAAAAAAAAAAAAACCAAAGTCTTTAAGTCTTGTGCAGTGAATAAAAGAACTATTAGATTTGGTTAAAAAAAAAAAAAAAATGCATGCCAGCACTTTAGGCTACTATAAACCTCTCAACTTTACAGAACAAACTGAATTTTTCTGTTCCAAGGATCAAAAACAGATATCGAGCCTAGACAAGGATGAGTTGTCTACATGGGGCAAAGGGGCAAAGCTAGAGCCATGGCTTAATGTAGTTGCAGAAAATATAGAAACTGAATTCTGTTCAAGGACTGCTTAAAGTTCATATGAAGCCACAGGCCTATATTGCTCCTTAATATGCTCCTTAATATTACCAGAAACACTTTTGCCAGTATGCCAACAGTGGTACAATAAGCCCTGGGAACAGTTACTCAGTGTCTTTGCCATTGCGCTGTTCCTTCACTGTTGCTGCTTTGGGTAGTGCTGCTACACAATCTCATATGGGGAATTCGCTCCCATGACTCACTAAGGGTAATTTAGATAGTGAAACACCTACACCTTATTTATTAACTAATTAAAAATACTGTTTTTGAGGGCCCTGAATTAATATCATGTTTTTATCTGCAAGAATATGTACACTCAGATACTTACTCATGAGCTCTAAACCAGGCTGGAATGTCCCACTGAGCTTTTCATGTTTCCCCTCTCTATCTCATGTTGAAAAGACAAAATTATTCAAGAAGGTTGGTTCTTTCCTTCCTTCCCTTCCTTCCCTTCCCTTCCTTCCCTTCCTTCCCTTCCTTCCCTTCCCTTCCCTTCCCTTCCTTCCTTCCCCTTCCCTTCCCTTCCCTTCTTTCCTTTCCCTTTCCCTTCCCTTCCCTTTTCCCTTCCCTTCCCTTCCCTTCCCTTCCCTTCCCTTCCTTTCCCTTCCCTTCCCTTCCCCTTCCTTCCCTTCCCTTCCCTTCCCTTCCCTTCCCTTCCCTTCCCTTCCCTTCCCTTCCCTTCCCTTCCCTTCCCTTCCCTTCCCTTCCCTTCCCTTCCCTTCTTTTCTTTTTTCCTTTCCTTTCCTTTCCTTTTTTCCTTTCCTTTTTCCTTTCCTTTTTCCTTTCCTTTTTCCTTTCCTTTCCTTTCCTTTCCTTTCCCTTTCCTTTCCTTTCTTTCCTTTCCTTTCCTTTCCTTTCCTTTCCTTTCCTTTCCTTTCCTTTCCTTTCCTTTCCTTTCCTTTCCTTTCCTTTCCCTTTCCTTTCCTTTCCCTTTCCTTTCCTTTCCTTTCCTTTCCCCCTTCCCATAGCTGTAAGAAGATAATAATGGCAAGGGATCTGGTCTGTTTTCTCTCTTGTCAAATGCATATTGTACACGAGGTCACTGGGGAATAAAGGGCTTTTTGCCAAATATGAGCAATGATCTATGATGCTGGAATTCATTTATCTCTGCATTTCTGTGCTGTAACGCACTGTGTGCAGTCTAATGGGATTTTATACTGGTACTTTTTCTCTGATTACCCAGTTTTCTTCACCTTGGGTTGCCGCCATGAATTCTCATTGGACCTGTACTTTAGAATAGATTAAAACTATACCCTTCCTGTGGGAAGACAGAGTTTTCAGCCAGAAATGGTACAAAAAACTTATAAATTTGTTTCATTCACTTTGCCAGCCAATTTTACTTAGATAACTATAGGTATTGTTTCTTGGGTTTACTGCGACCACACAGATACTGTGTCCTTTCTTCCTAACATACACTGCATGGGGTAACTCTGTAAAGCAGCTGAAAGAAATGGCTGGTATGAGACATGGCTGATCACTTTGTAAATGGTTTGTAATGGTTTGTAAGCAAATAGAAGCAAAGCATATGTTTAAGTTCACCTGACTTTAAACTATGGAAAGTAATTAACTTACACAACTCTACACTGTAGATACTGTATTTGGCTAGAATAATAAATGACAGATCTTCACTTGTTAAAACCATACGCATAAAAAGAAAAAAAAAAAGTTGAAAGAAAAAAAAAACACGAAACACCTTGTACTCAATAAATTAAACACAAGCCTCACTGAATTAAACACAAGCCTCATTACATTATAAATGTAATAAACGAGGAAGTTTACTTCTTGTGAATGGTTCCTGTCTGAAAAAATCAGCTTCTGAGGAGTAAACAAGTCTCATCTCCTTGGTTAACAATGGTCCATAAGTCCAATCCACCCTTGACCTTTCTGTGAGACTTGCAAGATGAATAGGTATTTGTTACAGAGTTATGAAGAAGGGTGAGTAAATGTTATGTTAATATTGAACAGGTGCAATTTCCAGAACTGAGCTAAGATCTCCATCTCTTGTTACATATGAGAAAGTTTCCACATCTAGGAAAAAATTTCCAGTACAGAGACTACAGATTTAGATTTTCATACAATGAATATTGCCACAACCAAAAATGAAATATGTGGCCCTTGGACAGATATTAAACATTTTTGAGTTAAGTTTTCAAGTCTTGTACAGTCAGTGGGGAAAGTTAAACATTTTTTGAAGAGGGTAAGAATAGGTGTCTACAAGAGTTCATGGTAAGATTCTATTGGAAATCTGCCACTTGCACAGATTTGGATGTTTACATGAGATGCAATGAAACAGATCTGTGAAAAAAAGACAGTTGAAATGACCTTGAAATTTAATTGTGTATGTAATTTCAGCAGTAGATCCTGTCTTTTATGTAAAAATTCCCTGGTCAGAATACACTTGCGAAAAGTGGAACAGACTTCTGGACTAACCTCAGCCTGGGAGTTTGTGAATATACAACTTCAAGATACTAGTGGTGGAGTTTGTCACAATATCAAGCTAGCTGTCAGAAAAGCTAGGATTAGAACATCTCTCAGATGTTTATTACAAATTGTGAGATCACTCTCCTTGAAGAAAAGGAAAAAGTCTGATGTTAAATCAGTTGCTGTTACTGAAGTGCTGGAGCTGGGGACAAAGTCTTAGGTTCGCTTCCTTAATGAGGATTGAAACCCAGGTTTGCCAAAATTATATGCACTACTACCCTTTTCTAGTAGAGCTATTCTATCTCTTGATGAGGCTCTACATGTCTCCACGTCTGCCATTTCTTTCTGCATTTCTTCCTGGTGGTACTTCAGAGGTTCCATACAAGACTGATGCATGAATTAATGCATGGTTCCTTGGAGCATTAAGTATGAAACATCCAAATTTACAAAAGAAGTTTGAAATCCAACCACCCTGCTGCCCAAGCTTCTCTAACAAAGTAATATCTGAACAAATATAATACAAAAACAAACAAAATAAAACAACAAACAAACGAACAATGATCCATATCTTTCACCACCATCTTTGAACTGGTTTCCTTTTTTCTCTCTCTCTTTCTCTACCCCCTTCTTTTCTCTCTTTTTTTTTTTTCTTTTCTTTTTTTTTTTTTTTTCTTCTTCTTATTCTCTCCTTAGTCATAGTACTGGTGACTTAAGGTTTTTCCCAGGTAGCAGAAGCAGAAGATCAGGGTTCAAATCTCCTTCTGTTGATGAGAGTCTAAAATTTATGTTTTCTGCTTGTTGTTTCATATTTGCTTTCCAGGTTGGCGGACTTTGTGTTGACAGCATTCAGAGAAGCAGTCTAAATATCTTTGATAAAAGCCACTCTGTTGTTTGAATATTGAAAAAAATGAGGTCCTGGCAATCAGAATATGTGGTGTAGTAGAAGCTCAGGCTCCTAATTCTAGTATAAAAACTGTACTGTGTTCACTGTGGCATTTAGACAGGTAGGCAGGGATTTCCCCTTCTGAGTTTCTGTGTTCAGAACCTACATTCAGGTTCACAGTCAACTCCCTTTTAGGTTTAATTTAAATTGTATGTAAGCTCCTAAGTGCCACTGAAAATCTTAATCCTTAAATTCAAGTGAAATTTAGGCACTTTAAGATTGAGAGAATAAATCATCATAAATCTGGGCTAAGTTCCAAGTTCCAGAAAGGTTGAAAATTTGATGGTAACATACTATCACTTTCAGAGTTCTGTTCCACAAATGATATTTTAGTCTGTTTTATTGAAACTGACTATTAAAGCTGCTATTAAGCTTCATACTGCCCATGAGTAAAGATCTGCTGAAATAAAACCAGGGAATATGTATATACCTATAAAAGAACTACCCCCTTGAAAAGAATACATGCATACAAAATAATCCTATACCTCAAGAAGAGAAAAATACTGCACACTGTTAAATAGATTGGGACATAAACACGTAAGTATGTATATATGTATATCCAAATATATATACGTTTCCTGCATGTATGTATGCATACACATACAGTTGACATAAACTAGCACGTGTATAAGCAAAAATGTATATATAAAACATCTCAGATGTCACATACAGACATGTGTGTGCATACATATATACATAGTATATTCATTATTTCATATGTATGTAAACATTACACTTTTCCCCCTTTTGCATTCTACACTGCATAGCAGATTTCTAGTGGCATAATGAAAAAATATAAATAATATACAGTTAGTCGAGGTCTATTTGTATTTTAATATCCAGATAATTACTATTGAGCAATTACAAATCATGTTCCTATTTCCAACAGGAATACATATTTTAGTCAAGCAGATGAATAAAGAAATAAAATGTTATCAAGAGGCTATAGATAGCAACAGCATCTTGCACTTGTCACTTCTGTTTGAGGATTGGTTGCTAGGGAGATACTGCTCTGATAATGCGAACACTTTCACATTTTTCTGGACAAATGTCTGCAGATCACCTCTTGATTTTGTGTTATCCCTCCTTTCTATCCCCTGCATTGTGGCCTGGACTCTTGCACATGGAGCTACCTGTTTGTAAGTGGTTGTGCAGGTTTTGATCTGCTTTTATACACAATATCTAGAAAAAAAAAACAAAACAACAAAACTGTTAATCACGTAGCACTATGCTAAATATGAAATTATTTTTTCGTTTATCTATTAAAAAAATGCCTTCCTTCAAACTTGGAAAAAAATAATTTATGGGGATAAAATTAGCTACTAATTACAATACTAGCAAAATATGCTTGTACTATTTCTAATTGTTGTTTTCAAAAACAGAACTACAGGCTTCAGTAGATAGGAAACAATCAATTTTTACTGGACCTTTGATCCTTTTCTAGAGAAAGGAGAAGGAGGAGCAAATGCAAACTAGACTTCCTACTTTTGATGGACTCCATCTGTGTTCTGACCAGATAACTTCAGTAAATTATTTTTTGAAGAATGCAATTTACTCATTCTACCATTGTGATGGATCTTATTTCCAGTCATTATAAGATATCCATTTTGCTATGTCTGATGTTATGTTTCCTTGTCCCTTTCACCCATTCTTCATAATTAGAACAATGCTTCACACAAAAGAAGAATGACTTTGACTTAACTTTGATTCGTTTTTAAGAGAAAGTGTATATTTGTAGTGCATGGACAAAAAGAGACAGAAAACTGTGACAGTATAATGTAGTCTTATGGGAACAGAGCCAGTCATTTATCAGACATGCATCTGCAGTTAACTAACTAGCTAAACTAAAGATTTATATGATAAACTAAAGATTTATATGATACCTGTTTTTCAGCAAAAACTCCCACTTCTGTAAAGATATGAATTGTTAATGACATCTCTTTGTTCAACTATTTGAAAGGGTAATATTTTACTACCAATCTTTATAGTGCATTGATTACTTTGATTTTCAAATTTACATAGCTTCCTTTCATCAGCTTCTTCTATTCTAAAATAGCTCAAACTGAAGTAGCAAGGAAAATAAAGCTAATCTAATATAACCTATCTTTATTCCAATCAAAAGAGTCAAAAATGACAAGCCTATGCATAACCACTCATTTTTATAATGAAGAAAACAATTAGAGAAATATTTGATATCCTACATAGTCCTTGCTTTTCTTTCATGTGCATTTTTGAATGACCTGTAAAAAAAATCAGGTTTATGTAATTTCTGATTCAGGATCATCATGACTGTCCCCCATCCCCAAGACTATATTAAGTTTGTAGTAAGAAACATGTTTTTGTACTCAGGGTCATGGGTGATAAATGTTAGCAATATTATTTTTATATTCTGAAAATGGAACTACTCCTTGTCATAATCTACAACATTTTAATGACATTTTTTCATACTTTTTCTAGTTTTTATTATCATTTACTTATAATAAAGGTCAAGCTGGTATACTGCTATTGGCTGCAATGGAATTAATATTCTTCACAGCACCCATATGGTGCTATATTTTGGTTTTGTGACCAAAACAGTGCAGATAACACACCAATATTTTACCTATTGCTGATCAATGACTATACAGTCAAAGTCTTTTCTGCTTCTCACATAACCAGTGAGAAGCATAAGCATAAGCAATGAGGAGGCTGAGAGCACACAAGAAGCCAGAAGGGGGGACAGTCACAACAGATGACAGAAATGGTCAAAGGTGTTTTCCATAACATAAGGGTTCTATATCGTTCATGCTCAACAGTAAAAGATGGGGTGGAAGAAGGTTTTTTTTTTTCAGAGTTATGGCATCTTTCTTCCGAAGAAGCCATTACATGTGATAGAGCCCTGCTCTCCTGGAAGTAGCTGAACATTTGCCTGCCAGAGGGTAGTAGTGAATGAATCCCTTACTTTGCATGCAGTTTTTGTTTTACCTGTTAAGATGTTTTTCTCTCAACCTTTGAATTTTATACCTTACTTTATATCTTTTCTCAGTTTTATACCTTATCTGATTCTTTTCCCCACCCTACTGAGCAGAGGTAAATAAACGGCTGTGTGGGGCTGAGCTGCCTACAGGGGTTTATCCACAACAGCTAGCTAAACAGTTTATTAGAGAAAATTGTATCTGCTTGTTCTGGATAGTGAGCACCCCCCCACCACCACTATTTTTTTTTTTTTTTGTCGCTTTTGTAGTGATGTTCCATGTTTTTATGTAAGATGACATTACCTGATTCATTGATTAATTAGTGTAGAGTAAATAACATGCAGAGAGAGATGAAAGGTAAGTTGTGTGTAAGGCTGGGGAACAGTACGTTTAGAAGTGCAAGAGAGAACCTCATATTTTATAATGACTTGGACGAACAAAAAACACACAGGGAATATGACTGATATCTTGAAGAAAATAAGACAGATACTTCATTTGAAATAATGATTCTGTGAGAACAATATACATGATTTTTTTTTCTAATTAAAAGATGAAATCTTCAGATTTCCCCAAGGAATTTAACTAAGAAGCAGATCAGTTAGTTAGTCCTGCTATTTAACGAACCTTCAGGATTTTGCTTAAAATTTCAGGTGATGACCAAGGAACAGATCTAGTTGCTTAAATTAGGCAACTAAATAAATCAGTTTTCCATATGCTGTTTTCTTGAGTTCCTCAGCAGCAACAAGGGCAGAAAAGTATGGAAATACTTGGTAGGTACTATGAATTCTCAACTGCATAGCCACTTCCATCATTCCTAAAAGAGGATGCTACTGTACTTGTTGTCTTGAGCCTATTCTCAAGGCACCACTCTCTTTTACTAGTTTTTATTAGTTACAGGCTACCCAATCAAGGTATGCAATTATCTTTGTTTTGAAAGCATTAGGGCTCACTATATATATATATATACAATTTTCAGATGGCCAATTTTTCATAACTTCTACATTTCCTATTTAAATGTAAGTGATGCACAGAAAATTATATGGCTTTGTTTTTGTAGGAAATTGCTGAATTTCTGAACTGCTAAGCTGCAAAATTCATTTTATCACATCGTCAGTCATCTCAAAATTCCATTTACTTTGCAACTGAAGCACTGACAGCTCTATCAAAAACACACATGGGCCAGATGCACAAAAACATTTTGGTGCTGAACTACATCCTGGCCAGAATGCGGATATCTAAGCCAAAGGCAGGATGGCATGAGATTTTCTTCCAGCTTGTGCATAGGTTTTGTGACTCAGATTTAATGGAATTACTTTAAACCAACTGAGGTTCACTTGCTCTTGAATGGCAATGCTCTGGAGCTTGGAGAAGGGGTGTGGAAGAAAAGAGACAGGAGGAAATTCACCAGATCAGTCCTCTTACTATATCTTTATTTTATCTGCAAAAGGATGAAGGTTGAGAGGTACAAAGTGCCTTTACACAGAACGCTTCCACCCATCTTGACAGAAGACACTTTGGCAAAAATATTTACTTCCCCTAGGGAACAGATGTACTAAATGAGTCAGTTTGCTCTTGTTCACAACCCTTTTGAACTTAGCCCTCTGCCAAAGTTGTCTTTAAGGGTGATGTGGAAGTACTGCAATATTTTAAAGAATTTATGAAACTTCAGAAGTCTTGAACTTATTTATGTGTAATGAATGGACTCAATCCTGTGATCTCAGCCTAGTAACATAGAAAAGAAATCTAGAGATCACATTTCAGAAAAAGAGAGCTTATTTTATCAGCCCATACTTGGTGAGGCAGATGGAGAGAATTTTGTTAATGAAACAGCCTTAAATCTATGGCCAGTGTAATGCATATAAATTTCATTTGAGAAAAGGGTTAATGGAAATATATTCTTTTTATATAGCAATTTAGACTCAATTAAATGTGATTTGATATCTTGGTATATAATATGGGACATAAGTGATGTCATTATATGTTCTGCTTTTTCTGAAGATCTTGTATGAATTCTGTTCAATTCACTGCTCATCCACATAACAGATACTGATTTGATTTCTTCTGGCTGTGCTTTCATTTTAGTGAGTCACCATCCATAGGCAAGAAACACTCAAAGAAATCCATCAGAATACCTACAGTGTCACTACGTGTTGTGAAATAATATGGTGTATGATATTACTACTAGTCAATTGTGTCATAGGATGTCAAAATATCCTTCACACCTTAGAAAATTAGCACATTAGAAAATGTAAAAAAGGAAGCATATGAAATAGTCTGAACTTAAAAAAATATATATATTTTAATATTTCTCTTTCTGTTAGCAATAAGCAGACTGTCAATTTTTAAATTTAGGATTTTCTTTTTTTCTCCTGTGGATAAAGAACACAGAAAGAGGCTAATTAACTAAGTCATACAGTTCAAGTGGAAATACCAGGAAAAATCATATTCTATAAACAGACTAAAATATTTTAATAGTATATCTCAGAAAGAAATCTAAAAAGCAACAAAATAAAAAATTAAATACTAAATAGGCACAAAAGACACAAGACAAACTAATTCACTGGTATTTGGGATATTTAGTGATACAAACTTATTTTTCTTACTTTTTTTTTTTTAGTGGATATTAAATCCATTCTCACTTTATCATCATGATCTCTGTTGGAATGTTTTCAGTGTTTGATAGAACTGTTATTACTCATTTTGTCAGAAACAGGTATGCAAATGAACCATTAAAGCCTCTAATACACCTCTTAAAAATTTCAAGAGATCTGTCTGCATGAAACACACAATGATAATGAAATGGAAATACCTGACCTGGAAAGAAGTAGAATAATAACATTTTTAAACACTGATGAGATTTTATTGATCTTTATTCCATCATCCTTTGGAATATTTTTCACAATGCATGGTGTGAAATTTCTGATCAAATTTAATCCAGACAAATTATAACTTTCTGAAGTACTCAGGTATGAAACCTACATTTATATTTGTAGTTGTCTCAGATATTAAGGTATTATATCTAATTTTTCAATTGTCATTGTATGCATTCATAACTAATAGTGAAGTCCTCATAACAGTTCTGGTTATACTTAACTCATACCAGTGGTACTGTTGTCACATGCTCATTTTTATTTAATTTCATCCTGGCCTCTTGTTAGAAAACTCTGTTGTTTTAGAGTTATCTGTTGTTCTTTGAACAACTAAAGAAAGGTTTTGATAAATTCTTCCCTCCCTTTTTAAATTAACTTTAACTGATATGGAAGTGAGACAGTGCTGACATTAATGGACTGCGCATTATTGTCCTTCCCTTGAGTTTGACTACCTCCATTGCAAATGTCTGCTAAAGGTCCAGGTAGCAGATTACATGAAATACAGCTCTGTAGGGAATGTGTGCACAAGTCATATGGCAACAGGCAATCCACAGCATGCATTGGCCACTGTGCTGTTTGCTGTTTGTTGCTGATTAACTTTTTTTTTTTCTTTTCTTTTTCAGTATTCCACTTGTGCATCCTTCTGCTTGTGCTTAGTGTTTGTTTGTTTTTTTCCCCAGCTACATTTTGTTTGTAAACACTCTGAGGTATGGATCATCATTTTGTTCCATCTCTGTGGGATTTAGCAAAATAACTTGTTCAATTTGGCATACCTATAAAACAGCTGAAATTTCTACTTCTACAGTATCAAGCAAGCATTCTTTTTGGCCATACTTGCTTGGAAATCACTGAAAACTTTCTCTTTGTCTGCTGGTATCTGTTCTGACTTGCATAACACAGGCATCAAAGGTAGGATTAAAACAATTAAAAGGCGTAAGATTTTTTAATTTTATTTTTAAAATTTATAGCTGCTGGAAAGCAGTCACAGTATCTTTTTTTTTTTTTTTTTTTTTTTTTGGGGGGGGTGGGAGGGGATGTAAAAATAATAAATTATTTAATTATTTTTATTTTATTTTTAGCTACAGAAAATGAACGAAATTCATGTAGCTAAGGAAGGGTACCACGTATTATCCTGCCAGTGTCTCAAGCTATTTCTTACAGCAACAGTCTTTTTACTAGCTTTAATTATGTTTACTTGGAAAGACAAATTTTAAAAGGTTTTCATGAAGTAGACAATTGGTCCAAAGAAATCAACTGTGACCAGGGAAAGTTCTTACATGATTAACAGACCTTAGACCCTATCCAGTGGTGATACTCAGTGGCACAATCAACAATCCACAGCTAAACATTAAGGAAGTACTAGTGATTATTAATCTTTTAGGGACTGTTTATCTATGTATTAAGATAGTTCTGTGAAATACAAGAGCAGCTGGATTGTATGAAGATACTAATCTGTTAAATATTTAATGCCTGTGTCTCCATTAACATCATATTTTTTGAATGTTATTTACACAGATGTGGAGATACCATTTCATTAATTCTGTATGTAAAAACATAAAAGTCCTTGCTGGATCAGCAAATCCTGACATGTCACTTAAAAATTTACATTTTTAATTTACATTTTCGTAAGTCCAGTATTATATCTCATTTCCTTCAACAATTTATATTTCTGCTTGTACAAACAAAGTCTGGATAATAAGAAATAACAAAGCATATGGAATTTTAAATTAAAAGTCCTGTAATGCCTATAAACAGAGAATTAAGATAAATGAAATGCTGACATATGGTTATACATTAACAACTTTCTCAATTTTCTTTTGTATTAACTGCTTGAATGTTTCTCACAACTGAAGATGGATGTTATAATGCTTTTGTGGATATGTGGAATTACAAGTATTCATAGATCTATAGGCCTTCCTGAAGGTGGCTCCATTTGATAAAGGTTAAATTAGATAGTACAGAATCAACTCAAATACAAATTCTTAGAGTAATTTGGAGGAAAATAACAGCAATAACTGCTCAGATAACAGTTATATCATGAAAGAATTTCCATAAAATATTTTGGGGATGGAACCTATATATTCTTGAGATTAAGAGAATAAAGACTGTACAAAAACCAACAGAACAGTCTTTGCTTACTTGATATGTACATGTATGTCTCAATCTCAATTCTGAATGAAAGGTTGTCTTACCTGGTATTTTTTCTTTTGTTTCAATTCTGAGAAGTGCAGGCTCATTAGACTGTATCTCTTCACACATGGCTGTTCTAAGGTTCAGTGAAATGAAGAGAGAGAAAAAGCAAGAGAGACCTTAAAAAGAACTTTTGTTTATTTTAAGATAGTGTTCAATTCTGCTTCAAATTACTGCAGCTCATGTTGTAGATGAAAAGATAAAATGTACCAAGCTTCATTTCAAAAGGAATTCTAAAATAGGAAATGGAAGAGGAAATTAAATTTCTGTGTATTTCAGGAGTGAAGAACTATAGATTCAAAAACTTTGAAAACCAGTGAATACAATTGTATTTGGTCTGTTGATTAAAAAAAAGAAAAAAAAAAAAGCTGTGAAACATTTTTAGATAATTTAAATTCCAGGTTAAAAGCATTTATTAACAGGTAAAAACTGCCATTTTTGTTAGCAAACACTTTCCCAACACTGTATTCTCAGTGGCAATAAATGAATGTAAAGATGGTATTTTTCCAATTGTAGAAGATAGATATTTAAGCCCAAACTAAAGCCTAAGATATATACTCAAGGTGTTCCATAACTGATCATCTTTCTACTGGGCTAGCTGAGTCTATGCTAATATTTGTCTCAAAACTCAGGTGCAGCATCTTTCAAACCAGCTGCATCAATTAATAGTCTTCTGCCTGATATATGGTTATAAATGTTTCTTAAACCTACTTTAGGCATTTAAACATTGTTGAAAATATTATATGTGATATTTATATATATTCTACCCTACTGTCTGCCAGTAGTCCCATGTACATCTTCTCCAAATCACGTTTCTCTCAGTTCTGCCATAATGCATGTACTTCTTAAATCAATAACGACTCTGTAATCAAACTTAAATCAATAATGACTCTATAATATTCAAATTCTATATACAGAGTGCTTGGACATGAAAATAATATTTTTCATTAGTAGTTGAGGCAAACCCCAAAATAATAGCAGTGTTTGTGGAAGGTGGCTCAACATATTTCCTGGACAATAAAATCCTAGCTTTTTCTACAGTAAAGGCCCACAAGACAGCCTCCTCTGCCCTGGTGAAAACCTTTAAATCTTTGATATCTGCTTCACTCGCATAAATATACGATGTTGTTTGTTTATACATGTTATTTATACGTAACCATTAGAATACAATAAATCTTTCAATGTTTGTATATGTAGAGGAATTTTCACTTTCTGATCAGTACCAAAAATAATTCGTGGGAAAATATCACATTTCCCCAGAAGTTGAATCACATCTTTGCAAAACTATCTCAAAGAAAATATCCAATCAATTCTGCCTTCAAACATTTTTCAGTCTTGAACTGAAATATAGACTCGTGAGTGGTTATCTAAATTAAACAATAATAGATTTGATAGAGTGATGAAGAGCTTCTTTGGTTTCTGCTTTTTCAATAACTTTGTTATTGAAGCAAAATAATTGTTTCAATTTTTTAATTAAAAATATTTTGTTATAACAAAATAATTGTTATAAAAAATAACAAAAAGTTTTAAGGATCACAAACTTAAGGATCTTTTCTGCACTCAATACAGGCACACAATGAATTTATTCAGGAAAGACATGACAGAGGTGAGTGAAGAGATGAGTATAGATGAATAGATGAGGACAGGGAATCACAGTCCATAACTAGCAATACCAGTTTTAGCTGTTAGCAAAGCAAGATTAGAAATGAGCCAAATGATATATATATATATATATATATATATATATATCAGCCTTTCCATAAAAAAGAGAGAAACACAGATTTAACCATTTTTAATGGTATATTTTAAAGAAATCTTAGAAAATTCACATTACATTAAATCTGCATCTATAAAGAGTTAAGACAATAAGAAAAGGACATGTTTATTCTCTGAAACAGTCCAAACTGGAAGACAGTTTTTTCTTCTTTCTGTTGGAAGGTTAAAATATGACTCTTTTAAAAATTGTTATGTACTGATGAAAGTTCAGGGCTGTGCTTCTGACTGTCTGACCTGTGACATACCAACTTTTAAACACACATTAAGGTCTTGTATTGAATATCTTTGAATCTTCTATTGAAGGTCTTGTATATATATAATATATATATTTAAGAATTAGGAGTTATTGAAGATATATATAATATATATATATTTAAGAATTAGGAGTTATATATTTAACTGGAATAGTTTCTTTTGGTAATTGTTTTCTTTAGAAAATAGCTTTTCAAACATTTTCTCCTTTTCTCCAAATGGCTATGTGACTATCAAGAAGACTTTTAAGATTAAATACATAATGGCAATTTTTGTCTTTTGTGAAGATTAACTAATGAGTAGCCTCTATGGTCTATAGAAAAGATATTTCTAATTTAGTGGTTAAATAACTGCTGATTTTAGTTGAAAAAATATTCTGAGTAGATATGAATAAGAGTTTTACTAAAAAAAAAATAATTTAAAAAAAATAAAAGGGCTGCTGAATGGTTCTACCTAGATTCTTTCTCCTTGTACCAGAATGTGGAAAACTCTAGAAGAATTACAAATTGTCAGAGAATTTTGATGCTAAAAAATTTATATATATATAAATAAAAATTATATATATAATAAAAAGATATTCTTATGAAAATGAACATATTTAGAAAAAAATATTGATAAGTATTTTGTTGATTTAATTAATATAACAAAAATTCGTAACTTATACAGACATTTCAAATGAATACATTTAAATTGTGTATTCTTGATGAAATTCAGCTTTGCCTTTTTTTTTACTCTCCTCTCCTCTTTTTGCTTGTTTTTATATACTGCTAAAAACAATGAACATAGCAAAATGAAAATGTAAAAGGACCTATTCTCCTTTTTTATTTCTAAAGCAAAAATGATACCTGAATTTTTTCAAAGTATTATTGTTCAATGAAATGGAAACTTTTGATTTGCAATATATGCACAGTTTTCAAAGGAAAAGACATCTTGTGTCTACTGCACTAAACTATCTGAATATTAGAAATAAATTATTTTTGAAATTTCAATATCAAAATTGAAATTTCAATATGCAAAACTGGGGGAAGGAGAATATTTTTTCTCTTACTTTCTCTCCATTGGACTGTAGAAAAATATATGTATCTAAAATTATTCATATGATGGTAACAGCAGGCATATTTTTTTTAATAATTAAACCCAATTTGGTGGAAGGTGACAAAGGAACATGTAATTGACAACTGTTGTGTAGCCACAAAAAAGAAACTTCATGCAATATTAATGAGAATACTTATCCTCCTTTCAAAATAAGTATACTCCACAGTCACTGTTTGCAAGATTATTTTAGGCAGCAGGTTTTCTTATTCATTCATGCCTTTTATGATCTATAGAAATAGAAACTTGAGACCATTCTGTTTGATCAAGGAAATTAATACATTGTATTTTTTTAGGTTATGAAGACATCAGCAAATCCATCTTGAAGTCAGGAAGCGCAACAAAGTCATTCTTCAAGAAAATGCCTTCCTGGGAGAGATACAGCTAAACACAGATGGAAGTCATTTATGGAAGAATTGCATCTTTTCACATCTTTTACCTCAAAAAGTTAGACATTATCATGAATTCTCATTGAAAGCCAAAAAACACCGTTACTTAGTTTTGGACATAGCCAAATTTCATTTTTGCTGAGATTCCAGATAAGGTGAGGTGTACTAAGAAAACATTCTTTAAATGAGATTTTATTTTTTTTTTTTTCTGCTTAGAAACAGCTGACTATTCTCTGGCCTACTCTATCTTTTGCAGGCAGGTGCTTACAAATCAGTGCTGTTTGAAATGACCTGATATAGAACAGGTTTGATGCAAAGTCACAGCATCTGTGACATTAAGTTGCAGCTAAGAAACCTTCAGTAGTACTTAACACTTCAAACTCTACCACCAACACCATCACATCCAGCTTGGGTTGATCTTAGAAGACTCTATGCAACAAACCTCTACTTGTGTTTTTTGCTTAAGCAAGCTAGAATACCAGTGTCTAGTTCTATTTTATTTATTTTATTTAAAAAAGTTATTTTTATTGTCCCTGACAGTACTGGTCAACTTTAACTCTATTCGAGCTTTGGAAACATGAATTTTCACCCTACAATGGTGAACAACACCTCTTTAGTCCTCCCAGGTTGCCACACTGTCCTGGTTTCAGTTAGGACAGAGTTAATTTTCTTCCTAGTAGCTGGTAGAATGCTATGTTTTGGCTTAGGATGAGAAGAGTGCTGATAATACCCTGATGTTTTAATTGTTGCAGAGCAGTGCTTACACCAAGCCAAGGACGTCTCAGCTTCTTGCTCTGTCCTGCCAATGGGCAGGCTGGGGATGCAGTAAGAGCTGGGAGGGGACAGACCCAGGACAGGTGACCCAAACTAGCCAAAGGGGTATTCCATACCATCTAACGTAATGTTAAACAATATATAGGGGTGGCTAGCCGGAGGAGGGGGGCCAGACTGCTCAGGGTTAGGCTGGCATTGGTCAGCGGGTGGTGAGCAGTTGCATTGTACATCACTTTTTTTGTACACATTATTAGTAGTAGTACTATTATCATCATTATTGTTATTATTATTTTCCTGTCTTAATAAACTGTCTTTATCTCAACTCACGGGCTTCACTTTCCCATTTCTCTCCCCCATCCCAGAGAGGGAAGGGGGAGGGGGAGCAAACAGCTGTGTGGTGTTTAGCTGCCGGCCGGGTTAAACCACGACACGCACCTCACTTCCAGTGGTCATACCTGGTCTTTTTCTGTCTAAGCTGTAGAAGAAGATCCCTGCTCAGCCAAGCCAACGTGCCCCACCTGCTTAACCCCTGACATTTTGGAATTGTCTATTCCTGTGCTCCTAAGTGGTGGTACTTAAGAATTGACCAACACTGATAGACCCTCAGGTCTTCAAAAGCAGTTTCAGGGTACCTTACCAATTAGTTCCCTGAGCAGCCTGAAGTCTGGTCTTCCTTATGCTGACCCATGCTGAGCAGTTCCACCTGGGTGTACCTCACACAGATGTACTCACTGCTGCCATCAGACCCTGACAGAAAGGTCAGGCTAACCCTGAAACCTGTTATCTGGATGGAGCTTCCAATAGAGTTCCATCTGGGTATTTGTGTTGGTTTCTGTGGCTGCAGAGGCCACAAGGAATGCAGAAGACGTGGCTTTCTTCCAGGTGGATGCTGTGACTGGATCTCCTCATGAGTGGGTCACAGCCACCTGTTGAAGTGACAGTGACAGCACCCTCCGTCAGGCCCTCATGCATAAACAAGCACCCAAAATGCCCCACCCTTGTTAACCACCCTCCTGGTCACTGTATTTCTGGTCACCATGCTCCCCAGGGGCTGGGGTTTTCTTCGTATATGTGGGGCTGCCTATAGCCTGGCCCAGACCAAACCTTGTGGGTTTCTCTTGTGAGGACTGCAGGTGGCTCCTTCTGCTCCTTGGGGTTTCCTCAGTGCAGGATCCCCCCTGCACAATCCCCTGCTCTGCTACGGAATGTGCCTGCATCAGAGTTGAGTGCCTCAGTGAGCCTCTGTTATAATTAGAATAAACTATAATTATCATAAATTGTTAAAGTAGCAGTGTTGTGGTAAACAAAGCTGACACTATCAATGTGATGATTATTTTAAAAAATAAAAACAAATTCTGTTACTCTTGACAAATTTAATTACGGGATGTTTTTTAAATGTAGATGTTGCAAACTGTTTGTGGTAATCAAACTAATGATTTGTCCTTGCTATTTAGCAAGGTTTATTTTATATTAGTGAAAACAGAAAGGTAACACGAGGCATATTACTCGAATACTTATCAGAATCTGGATATGATTAATATCCTACTTTCCTGATGAAAGAATGAGAGGACTGGAGACAGATTTCATCGTTTTCTTATTTGAATGATACACAGAAAGTTAAAATAAGGCAGAGATATTTGCCCTCTCTTAATCAGTGTAAATTTTGAATTCTTCCTGTGATGGTGTGTGCTTTCCATTTGTGACAAGCAAATAAAATAAAAATGAGAAAAAAATCTCCTTCCCATGTGACTACCAAGGGGCTTCAGGAGTAATGTGCAGAAAATCCCAGTTATTACTTAGTTTTATCTCATTCAAACTTACAAGTCCCTAAAGGAGTTGTCCCAGAGGCTAAACTATGTATCTTTGCTTCATAGCTTGGAAAAAAAGACAAGAATATTTTGGTTGTCCTCTTTCTTCCCGTGTTTTTCATATCTGATATAGCTTGATTTTCCTTCTTTTTCTTTTTCTTGTCCTTTTTCTTTTTCTTTTCCTTTTACTTTTCATTTTTCTTTTTCTTTTCCTTTTCCTTTTTCTTTTCCTTTTCCTTTTTCCCCTCCTTCTCTTTAATACAGATATGTGCTGTCTCAAACTGAACGTACTATTTAAAGCACTGAACACTCTTGTCAATTTAACATTAGAAAAAGTCTTTTCTTTCCTGACTATACAATCAAGTAGCTAAAATTAAAGTAGACCTGAAGGTTGCTGTTCCATTATATAATTGTATATCCTCTGGTTTTGTTTCTTTCTCTTGCAATCTTAATTTCAGCAAGCACACTTTTGCAGTTTAAAACACCCTATTCTGAACTCTGCCTGATATGAAGCCATGAAACCTCTGACCTGCCAATAGTTGCAGATCCAGGGTCAAGGAAAGATATTATATTCTTTGCAGCTTATATTTTGTCTCTTCTGCTAAGCAATAGGAAACTCTTTGTTCAGTTGCCAGTGAGTACCGTTTTTGCTGAAATGTTTCCATGGAGACAGGGCCTATCTGAGCAAAGCAGCCAAGAGCAGGCAGCTGAGATGTGTCCTACAGCCCTTCCATAGGTTATACATGTGCTTGTGCACTGATGGAATTCACAGCCAAGACATCTCTCTTCTTCATGAACCTCATTTTGTTAGAAGTTAAATATTTATTTCCCAATGAAAATTTAAACCTCTGCAAATTACACAAGGGAGAAGCAAACAAAGAAATAAACATTTCACAGAATTTTCGTATTCTGGAGATGTCTCAGGAAACATAAAGGCCTTATAGAATTAAGGTCCTATTTTTTGAGCTTAGGATTGTTTTTTGGATTTATTTATTTATAGATCTAGACCCAAACATACAGCTCATTCTTTAACATGAGCTGACTTTAGCTCATTAACTCCTCTGCATTTAGAAGAGAAATGATAATTCCTGGAATATCAGAATGTGAGTGGTTTACATAAGCACTTTTACTGCTAAATTAGTTTCTCAGTCACAGAATAGAATTTGAAATCTGTAATTACTACTGTAAAGTTTTGTATGCTTTATTTGGATTTTCATAAATTATTTTTTTTTCATTGGAATGTATATGTTTGCTCCATCAATGTACTAGGAGGAGGGAAAACTAATGGAAATGTATTTTATTTCAAGATTCAGGTATTCAGTTTTCTGTTTGTTCATGATATCCAAATTATGCTTCATTCCACTTGTTTAAGCCAGGCACTCCTAGAAAACAAACAAACAAACAAAAACAACAGAAAAATCCCACAACTTTTGAAAGTATTAAACTCTACAACATGGTTTACATACCACAAATAGATTTTTTTTTTTTCACTTAGAATCATATGTGAAATTCTGACCTCATCAAAATCCATATTAAAATAAAATAAAAAAGGCAAAAAAAAAAAAAATGAAGATACAGCTTTATTTTATTTAACAAAACCAGGAAATTTTTAGTACAGCTGTAGAAAATCCTAATAAAATTTCATTTGCAATAGTTCATACTTTTCTGGTCGCCTAGACATTTCAAGAGTGTTAAGATTATTTTGGAAATATATTATGAGAAGCTGAATTAATTTGGTTTAGTTTAGTAAAACAAAGGTTGAGGTGAGCTATATTTACTTTGTATAAATAAGACTGTTAATTACTTTAAATAAATTCAGAACTAAAAGTATTTGCAGGACTTAATTCTACTTAATTCCTAGTAATATTAAATACACCCAGGTGTCCAGCCACTTACCCAGCTCAACACATGCTAAAGCAATCATCAGATATTGGGTCCAGAGGATTCTTTTCTTCCGTGTAACACGTATTTGTGCAGAGGTAGAATCTTGTATGATGGTTGCCATCTGGGAATTTTATTGAAAAAATCCAGAAATCTGATATGCAGATGATGCTCCAGCTTATTCCTGCTTTCTTCCTGGGGCATACCATAGTCTTTGGTAAGTGTGTGGATGCATTTCCTGACCCATACTGTTTGCAGGTGTGTGGAATAGTGTTCAGTCCCTCCTGAGTTAGTCCTTATTTGTTAGGGATTCATGCAGTGACTCTGGGGGTCCCTGTCACCCTATGTACTGCTGGTGAGAGGATCAATATGAACATGAAAACAGAAGCCACATTCACAGGAGCCTGTTGGGTCCATTTAGCTGAAAACGTTATCTCCCTTCAGAACTGCTCCTGCTGTCGGTCACAGATGTTGTCTTTGCTAGAATGTCTCTGAGGGGGGCAGGAGAATTGAATTCAGACTGGTACAAAATCAAGGGAACCCCAAGACACTGACATTTCACAAATGATGCTTTTCCCTTGTGTCACACAGTAGAACAGACCTGAATGCAGGGGCATCCTGTAATGAAGAAACCGAAAGCCTAGGAAAAATTCCAGTCTTGAAGCCTGTCCTAACGTTTTGCAACTTTTTTTTTTTTGTTGTTTTTTTTTTTTTTTTTCTTTCTTCCTAAAATCACAGTTTATCTTGCTGTTGAAAGCATGCAGATTTCTTATCTGTAATGTTCTTGTCTCATGCAGCATTTGCAGTAAACTACACTGCAGCTATTTAGGATTTGGTTGTGGTTAACTCTTTGCCACACCTTGCCATTTTGCAGCTGTTTCAAAGGCTACAATATAGGAAACAAGCCTGTGTTACATGAGTCAGAGTTTCATTCTGTGGCAGTAAAGGGCTATTAAAATCTGTCTAACTGCAGTCTGGCAGGTAAATCTGTTTCATGCTGCAGTCACAGAGGAACCCATGGCTCGATGTATCCAGATCCAACAAAAAGTGTCACAGAATGACCTGGTCTCTGTCTTTGCAAGAGAAAAGATCTGGGACTATACCAGAAGACTTGAAGGGCCACTCAGTATGGCAGAGAAGTAAGGATGGACAGATTGATAATACAGAAATCATTTTGCACAGAATCTTATTCTGAGAGATGAAAAGCTACTATAATAAACACATTAAATGATGATGCATCTTAGTACAAAGTTTATAGCCCTGCTTACTTGACCTCAGTTTGCTGAAACCAATGGGTACCAGGCAGCATTAATCTTATAGCCGAGTAGAAGAAGATGTTCAGAACTCTGTTTCTCTTTTGCTGAAGATTTGAACAGGTAGAACACTGTCATAGAACCGGTTATCTTCAATTACTTGAAGGAGAATGAGCCATCCTATTTTCAGAGCTTCTTTCTGGAGCAGTGGAAGAGAGAGAGAAAAAAAAAATAATCGCAAAGCGAAATCTTGTCTTTTGCTTCCTTTTAAAAGGTGATTGGGTGCTTGACCCTTAAATCTGTCTAATGTAGAGGAGTGTGCCGTCAGTGCCTGAACACAGGCATGGTTTCTGCTCAGCTTTGCAGTGGAATTTAACAACCATCTTGAGCTGAAAATCAGACACAGACTTTCAGGATCAAACTTATTATGCATTCAGTGTCCCAATACTCCATCTGCTGTTTCCTTGTTCCATATCCCATTAACAAATGCTAAGCTGCAGATTGTTTTTCACATAGTAATGAGCTGCATAAGTATGCAAACAAAACAAAAGTTATAGATTTCTGTTAGAATAAGTGCCAAAACCACCTCCCGTTGCAACATTGCTAATGACAGGATAGCAACAGTGGAATAAAGAGAGCAATTTGTAGTATTCCCAGGTCAGCTGCACATATGGTTTCTCTAAAAATAGGTAGGTGAGGCCAATTGTTCTGAACTTACAATGCACCAAATTCGTTTATGCTTCAATTGCAATAGCCTTGGTGGATATGTATCCTGGAAGAATTTGGCCTTGCATTGGAAAGCTTCCTACAAATGGTGGTAAAAAAAAGGTGACCAGCATAAATAATGTCATTATCCCAATTAACTGGAATTGATTAATTCATCCATCCATTTCCCAAATGATTATCTCCAATTAAAATAATTGTCTGGATAACATTCCATTGCTAGATCCCTAGGTGAAACAGAGATCTTCCAAATAGCATTTTATTCACATGCCAACACAACCATCACTACCTGGCAGTAGGGAAATGTTACAATCTGCTATAGTTCAACATGAGGACAGAGGAAGCCTTGGAATGTCCCCAAGTTACACAGATTCTTCTAAATAAATTATTATTTGTAAAAACATAAGGATATTCTGAAGTAGGACTTTTTTGTTGCAAAGGAAAGGTGCCTGGTGTAAAGAGTATATGTTCTAAAGAAGCATAGACACAGACAAGGAGCACAAAAAAATTCATGAGTAAATATCAGTAGGCATAGCCAGCCCTGGCAGCAGCACCACAGCAGACTGCCACTGCATATATTTTCACAGGCTTCACAGTAATGGATGTTTTTTAAACCACACCTTTGAAGGATCTAGCTCTGTTGATGCTTATAGGCATATCCTCCCAGTTGGGAGGGTGATAAAATGTTTGAAGATATCTGTCTGAAAATGTAAAGTATGGGCAGGGGAGACTTACACCACAAACCCATGAGAGGCAAGAGTCCCCTTTCTGTATGTGATTAGATGATGGGTGTGACAGAGGCCTTGAAAAGTGTGAGAGGGATGTAGAGGAGTCATTTAAAGAATGAAATAACAAGAGCAAATGAACTGTAGGGAGGAGGATACCCATAGCCACAGCAGAGCTCTGACCAGGAGATTACTGCATCTGCTAAGCGCAGAGAAAGCTTTTCTAATGAAATGTCTGAGTATGAATGGACATTTGCAAAGATGAAACAAAAAAAAAAGGTATCTAAGAGATGTTTCATACAGAAAATATGCAAAATTCAAGCATAGTTTGCATCTAAAAACACTAAATTCAGAGTTGAATAGGATGCCCAAATTACGGGCATACATAATGAGTCAGTAGACTAACGAGTACATTTTCAGGAAAACAAGATAGCAGAAAACTAGGAGTAAGAAATTAAATTTTGTTGAATCTGAGCTTCTAGCTTCATAATGAAGAGAAAATGTCAGAGACATTGCAATTTATATTTGAGCAAAAAGACAGTTATATACTATTGAGATGCAACTGTGAGTTCACATAAGTAATGGAAAATGATTTTTATTTACAAATGGAATTTTAACAGGTTGAGACACAAAGGTAAAAATCTACCACAAACAACACCAATAAAAAACACAACACAAACATTGGCTAAGTAGTGGAAAACCCTGCAGAGAAGTGATAGGGGGATTAGAATGGTTGCATATGGGACATACTGATAAAAAGATAATGAAACTATAGAGGGGATAGGGATAGAGAAGGCAGCGATTAATGGGAGCAAGCAACAGGCAAACTGACCGTGTAGAAAATGTCTATCACATCACAAAAGGTGAAGCTAAATTTTGGTTTTCAACTTAGAATCTGTTTGGTTGTTTAAATGTAGACATCTCATGAGAATTGTGCAAGACTCCCACATGGTCTCCACTCACCCTTCTGCACCGTGTCTTAAATGTCACTCCATGCAGAATTTTCAAGTGCCTGAGAAGCACTAGATGTTTGTGAACTAGATGTTTGGTAACTGAATAGTGTCCTACAGGTCAGATTCTGTTCATGCCTACAACTTCTAAAGCTGTCTGTATATAAATGTCTACAAATAAATTGAGTTTACATTCCTATTGCAGTCAGTATTGCAATAGGGCTTGTGGAGAAATTCACATTCCCAGCTAACGTATGGAGCTGCTCAAGTTAAAGTGCCCAAATTTATCATGAGACTAATGCCAAAATGTAAAAAGTTTATGACAGTGAATAAAGTCAAAAATCTTTTTTTCTTAATTTTGCTAGAATTTGCTCACTCCCTCCCCCTCCTCTCCCAGCACACACACATTTGTACATTTCAATATATTTTAATCTTCAGTTTAAACTGTGTCTTGTGAGACTCAACACACCCTGAGGGTGGAACAAGAACAAAGCCTCAGTTACAAATATCAGCTCACCACTTCAAACAGCTCCCCAAAGCTGATGTCCAGTTGACAAAACCAGGGGTCTGTATGTAATGAATAGCTGACACTGACTTCAAAGTTACCTCTGGGGATAAAATAATAATAATAATGATAATGATAATGATAATAATAATAATAACAACAACAACAAACAACAATAATAATAATAATAACAACAACAATAATGATAATAATAATAATAAATAAATTGAAAGTGTTTTGGGGGATAAAATGCCAGGCAGAAAGAACAGTGGTAGGGTATGCAGACAAAACATCCTCCTCTGAATGAGGTACTTCCATTGCAGCAAGTGAACATGATGAATATAATAATGATGACTTTTGCCTAGCAATATATACTTTCCACTTGACCTCTTCAAATTCCCTGTTAGTTGTTCCTATTTGTTATATTAATGCTGATTAGAATATACATAATCAGTCACAGGTATTAAATGCTGGTGGGTCAATGTTTTTATTAATGTATGTCACCGAAGAGTTATTTCAATTATAACTCTAGGAGTAATTGTAATTTTTTTTTTTTTTTTTTTTTTTTTTTTTTTTGGGGGGGGGGAGGAGGAGGGGTGCTTGTCTGCTTTAGGTAAAGACCTGCCATTACCTACAGCAGGTACTAAAATTGTTTAAGCTGCAATTTTATAGTCTGAACTGCTCAGATGAAAGAATATCATGCAGTGAGAAATGTATTAAACAAGTCTGTAGGAAGTACATAAAACTCTACATATCCCATACTGGAAAGGCTAGAGCACTTACTGAATGGGTAGGATACTCTGATCAGATCTTTGCCCATAAAATGAGTTCAAATTATGACTAAGCTTATAAAGGATAGTTGTAAAAAGTGGCAGAAGTGAATTCTGGAACAAACCAGGACAGGCAGCAATGTTCAAAAGGCAAACTCCTTTCTTCTATACTTTTAGAAATATGATTACAAAAGCAGCTGACATAAAGTCACTACAACTTGAAAGCAGGTGATTCTATATTTTTGTGCTATTGCTATTATTACGTTTTCATAAGAAAGTACCCAGTTCTAAATCAAATATGTATTTTTTCAGAAACATGAAAAATATCAATAGCGCCCTTGGCTATCTAAAAACTTGCTGGCAGTTGAGTAAAGGTATAGTATTTTCAAGAATTTCTGTACACCAGCACTGTGGCCTAAGGACATAAGAAAATGCCTATTGAATTGCTGCAGTTTAAACATGAGATCAGTCAAATCTTTATAATACTCTTTATTTTGTATTGGGTTTGGCATAAGCAGCTGTTTTATGAGCCCAGTCATATTGTTTGAAATAACCTTGCTAAGTCTTCTGAAAGCTTTATCATTTCTACAAGTGTTTAATCAGCTTTGGAGGATTGAGTGTCAGATACCTGGCTCTCCTCAAGTCTACAGCCATCAGATTTTATGACATTTGACCAAAACTGTTGTGACCAGTGGAAATGAAGACAAAGAAATAGAAATACCTGTTTAAAGATTCTCGGTATATCTATGAGCCTGATAATTCAGTAATCTAAAGTGATTTATTATTATTTTATTATTATTATTATTTTTTTTAAGAAAAAAGCATGCACTATAAATATGGAGATATTTATTTTTATGAGAACCAAATAACATCAATTAAATTGAAAATCCTCTATCATATTAAACTGAGGATGATTAATTGGGGGGGGGGGTTGTTTTGTAATTTTCCTTATGTAAGTACATGAAACAAATAAGCTTTCATTAGATATCAAAAGCTCTAAGAGCATAGCCTACAGTTTGAAAGAAAAAAAAAAAAAAAAGCTGACTAAAGAATAGCAAGTACTTTTATGTAAAAAAGAGAAAACATGTCACAAAGGCAGTTTTCCTGTCTAAATTTTGGGATAAACTTTGAAAGAGGAATCAGAAGTTGGAAGTAAATGTAATAAGATATATTATGTCATTAGCAAGGATAGACCATACTAAATTAATTCAATGTTGTTCTTTGAAAACTATTTTTTACTGATGAGATACATTCAGTTTAATTCATCAGGACCTTACAAAGACACCTAATATGAAATAAACAGGAGAATATGGAGATCAATAAAAAAATGGTAAATGAAAGATGATGATATAGGTTACTACTAGCATAGAGAGAGATTGGTAGTGGGAAATGTGAAGAAGGATTTCAGTGATAAGCATGGAACTGGATCCAACAAGACCCTTATGCTCATGGGTTAAATATGTATGAAAATATACACTAACTATATATTTTTGTTTGCAGCCCCCATTTTAGGAAAGTATGCATTACCTTTTAAGCTGTCTCGTACTTTTGTTTATTATTTCATGCTAAATAATTGGATTTTTTTTCCCTCCCCAATAAATTTATAAATTTGCATTATAGTTTTGCATATATATATGCACATGAATATGTGCATTTTGTGTAATAATAAGCAGCATAGCTTAGCTTTTTAGAGGGTTTCATTATTTTTTAAACAGCAACTAGTTATTTCTAAAGATATTGTCTTGTAATGATATTTGTGTCAGGCAAAGAAAATCTTTGGCACTTTTATAACATCACATCCCAAAAGAACGGAGTGTGCTTCTTCAATAAGATATCTTAAAAGAACAGGAACTACTATGGATTTCTCATTTCTCCTTTATCATTTTATTTTATTTTATTTTATTTTATTTTATTTTATTTTATTTTATTTTATTTTATTTTATTTTATTTTATTTTATTTTACTTTTTATTTTTGTTTCCTGATCCATTACTCCTCTGTCTCCATTACTTGTGACCCAGAACCTTTCCCCTTTAAAATAAAAAACTTCTTACTTTCCCCTCAAGGCTTCAGCATTTCTCACAAGCAACCATTTTCTTTCTCAATGGAGAAAGGCTAAATAATATAGCTAATTTTAAAGAGAGTTACCAATTTATATTTGAAGTCTTTGCTTTCACCACTGTGCCAACACAAAAGAGATGCAGGTGGTCCACTCCCACTCTGTCTTAACAGATGCATTTATTACTGGCTACTGTCAACCAGGTCCACTTATGTCAGTGGGAGGGTTGCAAGAATTAGTCCTGTAATGCTTTGTCAATGGGCACTATATCTTGTGGCTCCCTCTCTTCCAAGCTTTTGAGTTTCTCCCATTTGTTTCATATTTCTCACCACTCTTGTATGTCTGCTGCCCATGCATACTTTCAAAAAAATGACATAAAAAAAACTATGAGCATAAGCCATTTCTCCATTTAGTCAGTTATGACATTTCATGTCCTGTTTTAAGCAGTTGCCTCAGTCGGAAAATTCAGGATTATAATGTTGCTGTTGTACTATGTAATTGCTAGCAATGTGTGGCTGGGTTAGGCTGTTGATATTTCCTTGTGTCAACATCACTGAAGTTTAAAGCTAATGTGAGACAGACAAGGAGATGGAAAAGAAGAGCAAGAAGTGGCAGCTCATCCTTCCTGTAAACCCTGGGAAAGCACACTGCCTTAAAAGAGCCTATCCTGGGATGACAGTCCTTTCCTGGAAAGAAACAGTTACTCTGACCCTCTGATGCTCCAAAAGCCTAAAAATTTGCTGCTGATCTACTCCATGCTTGGCTTATTCTCTTTGTTGACACTAAATGCTCATCCGTTTTTATCATTCTGCCACTCATGGAAGGCAGGGTGTAATATTGCACACAGAGTTTAGGTGGTGACTGGGTACATTAAAAAGAATCTTCTCCTCATATGCTCTTCTAGGCAGTTGGAGAGAGTCAAAATCCAATCTTATGTAGTTTTAGAGAACTGGTGAGAAATGATAGCTACTGCTGTGGTAGAGAAGGCACAAGTGCTTTCTGAACCTTGGAGGTGATTGCCTGTGCTTTACAGAGACACAAGCAGTAACAGACAGAACAAGATGTCTCCCCTCATCTCCAGATGCTTTCAACCATTTTTAGAGCACCTGAAGCAGTAGAAAAAACCTCAAACAAGCAAAAGATCAAAGAGCAGCAAATTTTCTATCTCTGAGTAATAACTAATTACAATGACAACAAAATAATTGGGAATAGTGAGGCAGAGAGTATAGAAAATATCTCCTCCTTCAAAATGACCCTTTTATATAACTGCAGCCTATTTTAAACAACCCTGAAAATAATGAGCTGCAGGCTGCAATTAGCATGAAAAGTAGGCTTATTTCAGTGAAAAGTTTGAAACAGCTGCTAAAGTAAGAGGAACTTTGCAGAAAGAGTCCTGACAGCAGTTCTTATATTCTTAAGTTGACAAGTTCCTGGCTAAAATTCATTGATCTCCATTTCAGGGAGACTAAGCAGAGGAATTATGGCAGATTCTATTACCTAATATTATTTTCAATAGGAGATGACAACAGAATGAACACAAAATGTGTGTTTGCTTACCAAATCTTGTTTACTTGTCTGGACTGTGAACACCTTGGTTGATGTGCTCTGGATTTACCCTGCTGTGGGTCAGTGGCATCAGGCCCTGGGGTGCTGCTCAGAACTGCAATGCTACCGTGCCCATTACTGGGCTGTCATTAAAGAAATACACTTTCTTTCAGGAGGAATTAATGGAAGCCAAAGCGTATGTATATATATTCATATATATATAGTACCAGAATAATATTCTAAATAAAAAAACTAAGACTTTCACAGCAGAGTCCTGATTTTGAGTTATAATATAAAAGAAAGGAAATTCATCTAGAATGGCAGGCTAAAAATATACAATTGTCATGTTGATATCTGGAAGGAGTTGCCCGGTCAGTCTCACAAAAATTTCTGTACAGTCTTCAATTCCTTGCACACAATAGTATTCTTATCCTAAACTTAAGACAAGCAAACAAACAAACAAAAACAGTAAAAAAAAAATAAAAATAAAAACACACCTGTAAAAATACACTACTGGTGGAAATGAAATTAAACTATGCCTGATTTTCAGTATCTTTGGGGTATCAAGGAGTCTGAGAGTAGTCAGTTAGAGGATCAGTTAAATGGGTAAAATAGGTTAAAGTTTCAGAATTTGTACCTAAATTTATTGCCCCAATGAGAAAAAAATCTTTAAGTTTTGTTAAGTAACACCATCAGGCCTCACTAAAAATGAATTCTACAAAATGCATCACCATTCAGACAAGAATATAAGCAAGCAATTAAATCTGTAACAAAAACAGGAAAACCCTAGGTGTTTCTCTACAAATATGGAAACCTGAATCACTCCAGGACATTATTCAAATCCTCAAATCTTTGAAATGACTTATATTCATGAAAGTCAAATTTGCTTGGATATTGTTTATTTTATTTTATTTCTCTTCGAAAATTAATTTTGCTTCCATTTCCTGTGCTTCCTATTTTTTTTTTTTTTTTTTTTTGAGCTTCTGAGTTTCTATTATTCTTTTATATAGTGTGTGTCCAGTTAGATTAGATTTTCTGGCAAAAGGGCAAAAGTAGTAACTTGCTTTCGTTATTAAAAATTACTTTGCTATTCAACATTTTTTCAAATTTTATTCTATTTTCTTAGTTAGACATAAGAAACTCCTACTGCAGCCTTGAAATTAGACGAAGTACATGGAAACGTGTCCACCTGCACTTTTAAGAGTAAAGAGCAATACTACACCTCTAAGTGACCCTGTTATAAAGACTTTGTTAATACATACCTAAAGTTCAATGATGCTTTTAGTGCCCCTGTGGTTAACATAATATAATCATGAGTGTCTTTCTTTCAGGTGTGGTTTTTCTATCAGCATATGCTTGACTGAAAGCATCTGATTCACAGCCTGTGCCAGGACAGCAGATGCTGCGCGAGTCATTTCAGAGTGATACAATGTGTGGAACTCATGACTGCAAAAGTAACATCTTTCCTCTGAGATCCTATTCTAAGATATTTTTGAAATCCTTTCTCTTACTTTGGAAAGTTTTAGAAAAAGAATAACATGTTTTTCATATCTCTGGGATCAGTTCTATGTTACTTTCTCATACCAATGTATATGGCAGAATTATTGGGTTGCAGAACCTTTTGTCAATGGCTTATCTGTGGGCTTTGTACAGGAATAAACTCACATAATGAAGGGCACTGATGAAGTGTGTTCTGGTGATCTGTATTTCAAGGTCAGCATCTAAGAAATAACTACAGACATCTGATGAACAGGTGAGGAGAATGGTGCAGCACAAAGGCAAAAAGCAGAAAAAAAAAGGAAGGTTCTAGGTTAGAATTACTTTGTGAACCTAGGATTTGCTACGATTCCTACAGAAATTTAATATTGGAACAGACATTTATGCAACTGAAGGAAAACTGATTTGATTGTAAGGCCATAGTCATCACTGAAATCACTTCCATCTTTGTTCAGTTCCTATCAGTCATGTCTGTGACTGGCATGGAGTGCAGACCTTCAAACAGGCCTTTGAAATAAGTGCTAAAAATGCCAAATCCATTTATTTATTTATTTATGTAATTTGCTTTATAAGAACTTCATAATGAAACTGTTCTTCATGTAAAATCTGATAAGCTATTGCAGACTGTGGAGAAGACAAAACTTCTCAGAAACCAGGATTCTTAAATTTTAGACTCCTAAGGAAAGAAAAACAAATGCCTAAAATGCCTATACAATCCAAAGTGAAACATAGTAATTTTGAAAATCTCTTCTTTATTTATAAATAGACAATTAAGCTAGAGACAATGATCAATCACTTTTGAGAATAGCTAGAAATAGCAACCTGAAAATCTTCAGTTGATGAGCTGGCCCTACTGGATATTTAGAACCTAATTTAACATTTTTTTAAGAAAGTGTTCTTCAACTCTGAGCACCTTTCAACTCCCGAGCCACTAAGTTTAGTGATAATCATCATTACCTCCCACCATTCCACTAACTGGAAATAAAAGGCTTTGAAATAAATTGTCACAGCACCTAACATCCAAAAGAAGAGTAAAGACATGAGCTTTCAATATCATTTCTACCTCATAGGGGACTTACACTAATCATTTGTCCTGTCTATCATTTATGTCATTTTTTATATCATTATGTCATATATCATCTTTCTCCTATCTAAACTTCCATAGAGTTTAGGCCCATATTCAGGCTTCTGTGCAAGATGTTTACATCTTTTATTATTATTCTTTTTTATTAGTTGACAGATGCTGTTTGCATATTCCATACCCAGTGAATAAGTTTGAATTGACCCAGAACCCAATATTGAGACATCTTCAGTGGTAATCCTTATGCTAAAATGTTGTGCTGCCATGGCTGTCTCTTTTTCTCTGAACTGTAATCTCATACCAACTATATAAAATCATAACAACATACACACTGCATAAGAGAGGGTTGATAGTGCCTTAATAGACACAGAAATCTATTCATAATACTTATGGTTCAACAACTGGGTTCCAGACATAGACAAAAAAATATTAGTTACGGTCTGCTATAATTTACTTACCTGCACTCAAACTGGCTAGGACTTGGTACTCTCTGTTTGCAATTGAACTACAGAAAAACAAACAAACATACAAACAAAAAACATATTTCAATGGATTCAGACAGATTTTTCCTTAGTAACATATATTGTATATTCCTTAGAAAAAGTACAGTATTCTCGTAATGAATTAGCTAACAATGAAGACCAATTTCTAGCAGCTTTTTGAGCACAAATATCCAAAAATCCATAGCTAAAATAAATCATTTTATATATGTCTTCAGCTACATGAATTTATTTATATATATACACGTATTCATAGACGTGTATACATGTCTGTGTATACATTTCTATCATCTACTATCTATCTATTTCTACTTTATTTTTTTTTTCAGGACTAGGCATAATCCCCGCATGGAAGCTTCCCCACCACCTGACCAGGAGAAGAGGCATCTGGCAGCTCTAATGAGGGGACCACAGTTCCCATATTTTCAGTTGCAGGACCTGGCATGCACTCTTTGCAAGAGTAAAAAATAAAATAGCAAATGCATAAGTACACAGTTCTGATTTAAAAAATAAAATAAATTAAAATAAAGTAAAATAAAATAAAATTATATGATAACAAAATAAATTCCATCAGCATTAGTTTATCTGAATTACATTTATTTTCTGGCTACAGAAGAAAATGATACACATTTTTTCCTTTTATATCTGATCTCACTGGGAAGCCCCATCATTGTATTTTTTGCTGATTCTTTCTGTTGCTAATATTCACTGCTTTTCATTCATCTTCTGCAATTTATCCTATAAGCATCCACAACATTTGGTTAAATGGAACTGTTCAGAAGCAGTTTTTAGGGGGAAGAAACTGAAATTCAGGATGAAAAGAAGCAGAAATCTTTGTCCACAGCTTGATTATCTTTGAGTTACCTGATTTTAAATGTGCCTGAAACATCTAATTATCCAAGCTCATTGCAGAAACAAGAGTTATGACATAATTTTATTGAAAAAATAAATAAATCTGTTTTAAATGACAATGACTTTGTCAAATCAATGCTTTCACATTACCTCAAGTTAAGGACTTAATCCCAGGTGTGTATGAGGAGTTTCAATATCCTAAGTGGTTTTAGAAGAGACAACAAGGGACCTATTTCAGTCACCAGCATCTGGAGCATAAAGTCATGCAGATGCCTAAGCTAGCTGCCTTGTTCCTGTGATAGAAGCAAGAACAGCAGTACACTTGGGTACAAGTTATTGAGCTAATATTGCTCTGTACTGCATTGTACTGCAGCAAAATATTCAAAATGGGGCCCACTTGTACTCCATTATTTGCACTCACCAAAGCTCAAAAGTCTTTGTCTACACAAATTCTGTCTTGGTCTTGCCTCTTCCTCAAAATTTGCAAACAATTTTCCCATGATCCTTCAAGTACAATAAATATTTCAGTCACATGCATTGCAGACACAATAATAATAAGTAAGCCAACCAATACTGTAAGTAAGACAACCAACTGGTTGTCAGCATATTTAAATTAAATCTCAAGATCAATTAAAAATGTTGAGTCTGTCTTGCTCCTCAATTGTTCCTCAAACTAACTTGCTAAAGTAATCTGTGATCAGACACCCACATTTTTGACCAGTAGCAAATTCAAAACAAGCAAATATTTTGAGAAAAAATATTTTGTTACTTTAGTTGAAGTGACTTCCTCATTTGATATTTTTTTACTAACTTTTGCCAAATCCATTTCTGAGCTAGCTCTCTCTCCCTCTCTCTCTATGTAACTATATATATATATATATAGAAATAACACACACACACAGAAAAAGAAATATTTACTACATAACTTCCTTATCACTTTTTTTTAGTGGCATTATAATAAATCACTCCAACATTGCTTCTTTTTCTTCTCCAGTTATTTTTTTTTCTTTTATCTTAATTTATGTCAGGCAAACACCAGAATATGGTTTACAATTTTTAATATATCTAAATCACAATATAGCTTCATTTTTAAAAGGCATTATTGGATTTTCCCCAAATTAGTATTCTAGAAAATATACATTTATTATGAATGGTTAAAAACATGTTTTTACTATTTTTCAGCTTTTCTTCAGATCAATGAGCCTTAAAAATGAGCAAAGAATTCAGCATAAAAAGATGTGAATTAAATCAACCTTGTTTTCCTTATTTTAAAATGTAAGTTTCAAACTTGTATAGAAGTATTGTTATTTATATCAGATAAATAAAATAAAAATATACAAACTAGCTTCATTTCTCATAAACTGCAGTTTGCCTACTATGCACTCCTCAGATACGAATTTCAGGAAGTTGTGTAGAATCTTGGACTCATTTAGACAGAAAACAGGTGGCTGAGAACAAAAATAAGTTTGGGTTCCTGTTTACAGGGAAATAATACAACAGCTCTTCTGTGATGTCAAAATGGCCATAGTTATTCATGCCTTTATCTCCAGAGTGAATCAGAGGAGCAGATTTTACCCTAGCTGTGTACATTTACTAATATTGCAACAGCAAAACAGTTCATTTATCATCTTCATAGTACTATGAAGAATATTGAAAGTGTATCTTAACTTCAGCCACATAAATCACAGTCTATTTGCTATATTGCTAGCAAGCTGCCCATAATTACTATAGACCTTTCTTTTATGCTTTCTTCTATCCATTAATATTATTTTTATTGCTATATTTTTTCTTCTTTTTTATGCTAGAAATGAAATGGAAAAATGATATGAACTACATATTCATATTGGCAGAAAAATTGTAAACAGATTGGCAATTGATGATTAGTTAGCACTTAAAGCTGTAGAGAAAAGTATTTATTCCTCTGGTTTGAGAAATGGAGGGTAAAAAGCAAATTTTATTTTCATGTTATATGTGTTTTATACAATATTATATTAACATATAATATCACCTACAAAACAAAATGATTTCTTCTTTTTGCAAATGTGGCTACTCTATAGTAATTTTGTCCAGGGATAGTTCCTACACTATCCTTAACAAACAAACAAACTAAACCACTAATTTTTATGAGAGATACTATTCTTTTATTGGGAGATATTCTTTATGAGTAAATATAGTGATAGTAAAAGGGGTAATGGTTTTAAACTAAAAAACTAGCACAGGTTGCCCAGAGAAACTGTGGATGCCCCATCCCTGGAAGTGTTCGTGGCCAGGCTGGATGGGGCTTTAAACAACCCAGTCTAGTGGGAGGTGTCCCTGTTCCTGCAGGGGGGTTGGATCTAGTCAAACCCAAGCAATTCTACGATTCTATGAGTCTAGTATATAACTTTAAAGTAATGATTTATAATTAGATATGACATCACAGCTCTGCTTAAGTCTGTAATGGCTTTCCCCACAAATTGCAATGCAGACGGGATTTTACCTCAGAGGAGAAAAACCTGGTTTTCATCATAACGGGATGACTTTAATTAGATAACTGAATTAACCTCAAGAATGAGAGCTTGACAGTTCAATAGAAATACAGTGGGACTCAAGATATGTAAATCTGAATTCATAAGAATCAAATCTTATCCTTGTACCTATAAAAACTAAAGGAAACTATGGTCATGCTCTGCCTACTTTAAGAAAACATTTCAAGTTGCAAAGTCTGCACTTCTTAAAGGCCTGGTATACTAAGTGACACAGGAAAAAAGGAGATGGGACACTTAATAATATGAGAGATAAAAGGAGATCTTCCTTTAGAATCATAGAGGCATTTAGGTTGGAAAAGACCTCTAAGATCATCTAGCTCAACCTTAGAACTAGGATAATGAAGTACTCTAATTTCTGAGCCATATACAAAACAACATTGCCTAATATCACAACAGGGTAAATACAGGGGTACTCGGGAAAAAAAAAAAAAAAAAAAAAAAAAAAAAAAAGTCATCATAAAGTAACCATTAATATCGTGTTAATTTCAGATTATGGATTTGATGTTCAAATGACAAACATTGGAGACAATGATCCCACTCACCAGTATACAGTTTACCTCTTTTTGACCTGAAAAAAAAAAAAAAAACAAACAAAAAAACTATTTCTAAGAACCTGCTCTTAATGGAAATTAAATTCAAAATCTTCCTGAGAAAATGTCAGAAATGTCAGTCTGAAGTTTGTTGAACTGGTCTTTACTAATGAAAATCAGTTTTCTCAAAAAGGTCCCAAGCAGCCATGAACAATCCAGAATTAGAAACACAATTCTGTTGTCTGTCCTGGAGGATAAGGGCATTAAAATATCGAAATTAAATTGACTTTAATGACTATGCCAAGTAGGATAGAACAGGATAATTACAGAATAACTTTAAGGATGACATGGCAGACATTTTAGGAGTCATACAATTTTAATAATGCTGTAAGACTTCACTGACATTGAACCCAGGTTCCCAAATAAAGATTAAACCTTTTCCCTTAATTGTGAAAAAACTCTTGCAGTTTTATAGGCCTTGAAGTCTTTACACATTTTTGTACTTTCTATGAAGCTTGAATTATAAACACTTGTTACCTGGAGTCTTTTTTTTTTCTTTCTTTTTTTTTTTCTTTTCGTTTCTGTCTAATTTTTCTTCAAAGCAAGAGGTATGGTTTAGTTCAATTGTTTCTTTAAGTATCTCGCCAGGGGTGGCTGTTAGTCACTTACATGAAGTGCCTCCACTTAAAGGACCAATTTGCACAGCAGGACCCTCAGGGCACTAACAGCAAGACAGGGGATATTTAAAACAGTATTAAATAAAATAAGAAAAAGTGTGTAGGAAAACTGAACAACAACAAAAAGTGAAAAGGAAAAGAAAAAGTATTGTGATTGGGAACATGTAACTAAGAAAAAACAACCTGAATATTGCTGAAAAGATGTAAGCTGTGAGGCACTCTGAAAGGAAGAGGCCATGCCAGTGAAACTTCTGATAGGTGAGAGATTATTGTGATTTTGAATATTTAATGCAATTTTAATGCCGATATCTTTGTGCCAGATTAAAGTTTGTTTTTTAAGAAAGATGATTCCTTGTGTCTTGGCTGTCCCCAGTAACATAGGTAACCCAGCTTTGAACCCCTAGTCAGAACCAAAGCCAAAAAATGAGCTTAAACTAGTTCAATTGTCTACTGTCTTTCTGACAGAAAGTGGGGAGGAACCCTTAAAACCTTAGTCACTTCCAACATGACAGCAGTGTCTTCCTCATATCAAAACCTGAAGGTCTTCCTACCAGGCACATACAAACAGTATGTGACTGTTGCTATAACACCTATTCCAGTTATGGTTGTCTGAGGATTGCCATACATCCATGAAGTAGAATTTTTCCCAGACCCATTTGTTTCTGTCAAAGAATTCTTCCTTTCAGAGGAGTTAGTATAGCAATGTCAAATATATCCACACGTGTCTTACGATGAATGCCAAGTTATCCATTCAACTATTTCTTTCTCCTCTCAGCTATGTGATCTGTTCACATTTCTGAAGAGAAAAGCAAGAGAGAGCTTATGATGTATTCATGTATTCATGAAGAGAAATGGTAAAGGAAATGCTGCTAAACCTACTCATGTAGGTCTTGTTCTAAAACTTGGATAAAAAGGGTAAAGAAAATATATTTTATTGTTCTCTTCTCTAGAGCTGTAATTCATTTTTGAATCTCTTAAGTTTGCCTGACATTCACTGTCATATTTAGGTGCATTGAAAACAGGTGATAACAGACTTCATGTATTATTACATGTCCAGATTTCTTTGATGCTTCAAGCTTAATGTTTTTTAAAAATAAAATAAAATAAAATAAAATAAAATAAAATAAAATAAAATAAAATAAAATAAAATAAAATAAAATAAAATATGTGTTTCTAAGCAAACCGTGACTATTTTTCTATTATAATATATGTTTTGATCAGACTACTGTATGTGGATGAGCCTTATATTTGTTCATGGTTGATAAGCACTGCTAGAAAAACTCCGGGCACTATAATACATGATGTTAAATCAGTCCACTAACAGAACAGCTGTACAAGATCTTAAGACCAACAGAAGTGTGAAATGTAGATCGAAATTCATCTTCCTACACATGTCCAAGAAAACAAGACTTTTCCATATTTTATGGAAAATGCTGCATGTATCTCTGCCAACCAATAAATCTAGGAGAGAAGCCCTATCAGAACCTGTGACCTAGCAGCTCCTGCCAGAGACCATCCTACGTCTGGTAGGCTGAAAGGTCTCTGCTTACCAGAAACAAAAGACGAAACATCAGGGCCTTATTTTTCAGAAAAAAAAAAATGAGTTATTTTTCTCTTGGAAAAGAGATCATAAAGGGTACTTATGCTTCTGTCCTGGTCTTTTAAGGGCAATAAGTGGGGTAACAAAATGGTTCTTTGTTGCATTGAGTTCAGCTCTACAACTCTGTCTTTAAACAAAACAAAAGCTTGAGAGTAGTCTTCTTCCAAAGCAAGCAGTGTGGGATCTTCCTGTGTGAAAATGACGACCACAGAAGCATCTTTCATAACAGGAGGAGCTAATGCTCTGTTATCCACACTCCCATTAAGGTGCTGTTTACTTGCAATACACAATCTCACTCATACTCTATTCTGCTGGGCACAGTCATGCATAATGAAAAGTGATCCCTGAACCCAAGACCTGACAGTCAGCATACAAAAGGAGCAAATAGCAGATGGGGATCAGAACATGAGGGACAATTCATAGAGTATAAAGCAATGGTCAAGACCCATCATTTGCTTAGACTTAGTATTATTTATTCTTAGGTATATGGGTGGAGTTATTTTGCATGCTGTATTTTCCAATTCATTGTGGTGCCTAGGAGGAAAGTTTGCCATAGAAAGCAATAGCAAAAGAGATGAATCAGAGTGCACAAAAGCCAGCAACCTTACAGTGAACATGCTGAAATAGGAAGAGTCAAGAGCAGCAAAAGAGAGTGCAAAACGTTTTTACAGAGGTTTTGAGTGAAGTATATTTGCAGCAGCAAATTTTCATAGCTGAAGAATTTGAATAAAATACCAGGTGGGTTATTGCAGTAACCAAGTATTTCATAGCAGAAGCACTATCATATTTCTTTCATAGCTGAAGTATATTCAAATAGAGAAAGGCTTGAATAGTGAAGTGTAACAAAGCATAGAAGATACAGAGATTTCAGGATTTTTATTTATTTATTATTTTCTTGCACTGTCATAGTGGCTCATTGTGGTTTGGAGATGTGAAAACTCAAGAAACAGTGAAATAATTTGGAAAATAGTCTATACAGGGAAAGATAAATAATAAAATCCTAGGATGAGTATTTCCCTCTCTAAGAATGAGACATCAGGAAGTAGTTTAAGTAAAAAGACCTTGGTTTATTTGAACAGGATATTGCTTATGGAGAAGTAGCATGACCTTTTGTCCATGTTTGTATTCCCTAGAGAAGGAAGGAACATAACACTGAAAGCAATTGCAAAAAAAAAAATGGTCTGACCTGTACTTATTTTGCTACTGTTAAGGTAGGCTAGATCAACAGAAGGCTGGTTCAAGGCAGGGCAAGTGAGTTGCAGAATGGAGAAAAAATGGTTATTTTGTTAACAAAATTTCTTGTAAAGTGGACTATTGGGAAAAACATATCTTATTGTAGCTTTGTGGATAAAGATTTGTTCATACTATACTAGCAAAGCTGCCTCAAACAGAGATGGGATTGAAATCAGGGGCTCTCATCTGCTGGCTAAATGGCCCAACCACTGAGATAGTCGCTGTGGCTGCAAAAAAGCAGCATCTATTTGATGTTCCTGTGTAAATACATCAAATGGAACAGGAGGGTGGGGGTGGAGGGGATGGAATCCCTGCAAACCATCTTTACATTTGTTTGAATCTGAATTCCCTTATTTTTGAGCATGAGCAACTGGAATTGCATATACTTCTAATCCTGCTGAAATGTCAAAAAGATCAAAGTTAAGAAAGCAGGATAATACTGATCCTACAAGCAAGTATCAGAATAGAAGCACAAAGGGAAACCTGCCAGAAGCATGAAAGGAGGTGAATTTAAGCGTGTACTATTATTTTTATTATTGCTTAAGAAATAGTCCTCCAGGCAAGTTAATGTACTATAAACTAAGCTAAAAACTGTCAGTTAGTTCCCTTGGTAACTTCCAGTGTTCAAACACTTGTTCCTCAGCAACTCTGAAATAACTCATCTCTTTTCACCAAGGAATGAGTTACCATGCACTTAGAGAAGGCTGGAATACGTTCATAGGTAGTTACTAGAAAGGATCTGAGCTTGATAGAGAAGCTGTTGAGGTACAGGCTGTATTAGCAGACAGGGAGGTGGATCAAAAATTGGCAGAACAGCCAGACCCAGAGGCACAAAATCTAGTCAGAGGCTGCAATGAAAAGAGTACCCCAGGGGTTAGCACTGGGTTCAGTTCTGTTTAACATTTTTATTAATGATTTGGATCATGGGATAGAGTGCACCCTCAGTAAATGTGTGGATGACACAAATACTGGGGACTGTGAAGCCATCCTGGAACCCTGACAAACTGGAGAGGGGGGCTGACAAGAATCTCATGATGTTCAACAAGGAGAAGTGCATCATCCTGGACCTGGAGAGGAAGAACGCCAGGCACCAGGACATGCTGGGGGCATCCAGTTGAAAAGTAGGTCTGCAGAAAAGGACCTAGGAGCCTTAGTAGACATGATAGTGATAGATGAGTCAAATATGAGTCAACAATGCACTCTTGCTGATAAGAAGGCTAATGGTGTTCTTGGCTGCATTAGGCAAAGTGTTGCCAGCAGGTCAAGAGAGGTGATTTTTCCACTCTACTCAACATTGATGAGGCTGGAGTAGTGTGTCCAGTTTTGGACTCCCCAGTACAAGAGAAATTGAACCGTACTGGCAAGGGTTCAGTATAGGACCACCAAGGTGATTGAGGGACTGGACTACCTCTCCTCTGAGGAGATGTTGAGAGAGCTCGCACTGTTCCTTCTGGAAAAGAGGAGGCTCAAGAGCAAGGGATCTTCTCAAGGTGTATAAGTACCTCAAGGGAAATGCAAAGACAATGGAGCAAGGCTCTTTTCAGTGGTGCTCCTGGACAGGAGGCAACGGGCACAAACTGGAACACAGGAAGTTCTGTCTAAACATCAGGAAGCTCTTTACTGTGGGTAATGATGCAATGGCATAGATTGCCTAGAGAGATTGCATAGTCTTTTTCCTCATCAAAGGCTGCCTGGACATGGCCCTGGGCATTGTGTTCTAGGTGACCCTACTTAAGCAAGCTTGAACCAAATGACCTCCAGAGAGGTCACTTCCAACCTTAACCATTCTGTGATTCTGTGTTTTATCCACACTCAATAGCAACCAAGTGTGTTCCCAAGCAAAAGTTAAGATAAGAGACATTGAATCTAGTTAGGTAAGAAAGCTTATAATTTTCCGTGTTCTGGGTTTGATGCTAGGACATGGCTATGTCAGGAATATCAGCTGTGGGACAAGGTCATCTGACTTTTTTTTTTTCTTTTTTTTTTTTTTCTTAACTATGACAGATTTAGTAAACTGTAATAAGTATTACAGAGTAGCTACAATCAATCCTTTCACTAACTGCATATAACCTCTGCAAATGCTAATCTGATAGAGATGGATGGTACCTTTGAACAAAAAGATAGGAAGTCCCTATCAAAGGGTTATTTGGAATTAATGGATTCTTTTTTCCTAGATCAACCTGAGAAATTGAGTTTCAATTCAGCTAGTGTCAGAACTTTCTTCATTTGGATGCATTACTGTTAAGTTATGCCTTTATATATAAGTTGGTCAGACCAGAATCAAATTTAGATTCAAAATTGTCTGTCTTCTCTGCTCTCCATGCTGGTCTCAGTACATTACACTTTAGTTCTGTCATAGGGGCAACATTTTAAACCAAGAAATGAGAACACTTTTCAAATAAATGAATTAGTGCATCTGAGAGTTGAAGATAATACATGTACCTCTGCTTAATTTTTGACTGAAATGAAACTCAGTAAATAAAGCTACTCTAGTCAGAACAGGTATTCAAAGGTCTTTTGTCATCTCTGTCATAGGTTTACTGATCATCAGTAAAAGATTTTTTCATAGTGTTACTGAATTTCCCATTCCTGACATGTGGACTAGGATTGGACTAAACAAATTGTGTGTGTTTGTAATTCATTTTAAGCTTCAGTATCTCAGGGATATTGTAACTATGAATAATTGCTTTAATGGAAGGGATTCAGTCACCTTTGAGCAAGTGGTAAAGGTGACTTAGGACAAATCATTTTATGCTCACCAAACTATGTACAGGCAAGCGAAGTAGTATTGCACCTAGTAAAGTATGACCTCATGAGCATTATGTTTACCACTCAAGCCTAGACTCACTGAGTAACTTAGACAGAAAAAAGCAGACGCTGTAATCCAAAGGTCTAGTCCCCATTGCTGCACAACTTAACTTCCCTGCACAGTGTGTGGGAAGGACTAGAAACAGAAGCAAAATAACAGACCAGAGAGATGACTAAAAAGCCCACAAAGATGTTCTGTATGCAGATGTTTTGACCACTGAAGACAAATCTATGACTGAAGCCTTTCAGATCTAACACCTCCACTTGCAATGAAGAAAAATCCTGTAGGATGATGCACCTTCCTGGAACAGTTATTTTGGGAACTGACAAATCACCCCACTAGGCTGATTTTCTCTCTCCATTTTCTAGAGAAAGAAAACAGACATCTAGTTTATTCTAAATTACAAATATTGTACAACAAAATTTTGATGACAAGTCCAACAAGGATTCTTTTACCATTGAGAAATGGGTTATCCTCTCAACAAGCTGATTACATTAATGGCACTTGCTATTTGTTCTTTGTAAATGTCATGCAGCATTTCAAATCACTGCTTCTAACACTTGTGGGCATTTTCAAACACTTGAATGTAAGAACTACCCATCCTCTGAAGACAATGAATTCACGTATTTCATTTAATTGACTTCCACAAATGTTTTCTTCTCGTATTTATTGTAATTTATTAAAAATAATCTAACAAATAACACCAAATAAGTATTATTATCAGAATCATCGGTAGCTGAGACTAAAATCCTCAGTAACAAAAAGCTTTTTGCAGTTAGAGTTTCCTGTCCCCCATGAAGCTTTTAAATCATGTATCTATTGAATACTTGCTGCTCAGATTCACAGAATGATTTTTTTCCCCCCACTGAGGATTTGCAAACAGGGATGACTGCAGTTTAGTCCGATGTCTAGAGCAGTGTTTTGAACTCTGAGAGAAAAACAGCCCTCTTTCTCTAGCTTTCCATCCACCTCTAATATACTTCATACAGTTTCACCTGCCACTCTTAAGACAGCTTGAGGCAGGATCTATACATGGACAAAGATACCTTAATCTCTCAAAATTGCAGTGCAAAATTTTTAGATACATTTTTGTCCAATGCAAATGTTAGGCCTCATTAGGTGCCTGAACACTGTGAATTATATATGGGGTGATTTATGGTATTTTTTTCCTTGCAGTGCTTTGTTGTTCAAGCTCCAAGGCACTGTAAATATGTTTACTTTGCCTAAAAGCAATACCATATGAAATGACTATACTGCCATAGAGATCCTGAGCTAGTACCTCTCTTAGGTCTTATATAGACAGAGCTCTTCATATACAGGTACTTGAACACTCCTCAAATCAATCTGCTTTTCATTTTGAAGGCAATGTATATAGATAATAAACTGTTGCAACTAGAGGTCTATATAGCCCAGCCAATAGAAAATTCACCCATTAATATGATTTCACTGTGGAAGGAAGGAAGGAAGGAAGGAAGGAAGGAAGGAAGGAAGGAAGGAAGGAAGGAAGGAAGGAAGGAAGGAAGGAAGGAAGGAAGGAAGGAAGAAAGGAAAGAAGGAAGGAAAGAAGGAAGGAAGGAAGGAAGGAAGGAAGGAAGGAAGGAAGGCAGGCAAAAAAAAAAAAAAAAAAAGACAAAAAAAAGAAAAAAGAAAAAAGAAAAAAGAAAAAAGAAAAGAAAAAAAAAAAAAAGACTTCTTTCCAGTCAGTATTCACCACCCTGAGTGTCCTTCTGCAACAAAATGCTCATTTTTTTAAATTATTATTTTTATGAGAAAACAAAATAAATAAAAATAACACTTTTCTCTTAACCTGTAGAACAGCACACGCTCAGCATTTAGAAGACTCAGCTATAAATGTATGCTGGCACCAGAAAGTGGATGTGGATATTCCAGGTTATGTGTGATACCAGCTAGGTTATCTTATCTCCCTTTTCCTCTGGATCAGGAGTGTACAGTCTGTTTAATAAAGGGGAGCAATGTTAAAAGGAACTTAAAGAATCCCAAAGAGGGAATTCAGAGAATTCTACTGCAGTCCTTCCAATCTATGTTGACTAAAATTCATGAGAGAAGTGGGAGAAAGCTTGTCTTTTTTAAAGACAGGAGAGAAATATGGGTCTTCATATCCTAGATGAGTAGTCTATCATAATCTGTAGCATGGAGTTTAAGCATGGATTAAAGACATGTGGCTACAGGTCTCCCCTGCACAGTGTTGATCTGCTGGGTGTGCCCCAGGATTGTGGTCAGGTGAGGACCTGTGGATGGTGAATGCGTCACATATCTTGATGCTTCATATTGTCAACTACTGAGCAGTTCTCACCATATCAAGAAGCAAGTATAGGGAAGAATATTTAGAGTTATATGACTAATGATGTGGGATTCTGAGGATATACATTTTGGATTTCAAAACCTATAGGGTTGACAAACTCATGACAAAGTCTGAATGTTTGGAAGATAAAGCCTGTATGTCCTGTTTTGTACCTAGGAAAAGACATTTAGAAATAATAAACTGAAGCACTACTAAAAACTAGTGTGATGATAGAATTAAGACTATGGAGGGCTTGATTGTGTAAGAGATTTGCACATTGGAAATTTAAAATTTTAATATATCCTAGGAATAGTAGCACATTTATAATTCTGGAATAAATATGAAAGTCATTGTTTTGACTTAGATCAGGGGTTGCCATATCATTTATTCATCAAGAAATCTAATAATTAGGTTTAGGTACCTAATTATTAGGTACCATAATTAGGCAGTATCTCTCACAAAACTGTTATTTTGTAGACATTCCCTACTTTAGAACTGGGAGACTGTACTCCACATGAAAATTATCATAGTTTGTTTGCTGAGGTATTAACATTTCAGAAATCTAGATCATGGAATATTTAGGGGTTGATTTCCTGACTACAACACAGGTGATTAATATGGATCAGTCACAAAGAAAGAACAACAGAAAATGCTCTTTAAATCATAAGATGAGATTTTTTTTTTTAAAGTCCTGTGACAGCAGGACTTTACTAAAGCATCCCTGACTTGCTTAAAAAAAAGATCAAAAAACAAAAAATAGAAAATAGCACTCAAATATAAAGATTTGATATCTTAGAAATATTTTAAAATAAACTTATTAAAGATGCACTTCCATGAGAAAAAAAAAAACAACTAGTAATAATAATAATGTGATTCTGCATGTCCATGATAAAATTATTTTTATAATTTGCAAAAATATGTTTTGTGGATTAATACATGTGTTATCAGTATTTCAGAAAGGTAAATTTCAGAAAGCTGGAAACATGTTGTAATGATAATTCTGAATTGTTTAAATAATGCTTCATTGCACACATAATATCTGCAAGTATTTAATAAAGGAAAAATTCTGATGATTAACAGAGATGATGATATTAATACCATTATTTATTAAAGTAATCAGAAAAATAAATTTAGTAACACACAAGATGAGTGATACAGGAGTAAAATTATACTAATGAAAAATCTATTCAGAAGAGACAGGACCGATAAGAAGGAATGTTTTAACTATTCCAAGGATACGAGGGATATGAATCATCATTAGATCAGACGTATATATTCTACGCCATGAAAAGGAAGGAAGTAAAAGGCTAGCAGCTTACAGGACAGGGCTTAAAAGTCATATCTAGGTACATCACTACAAATCTCAGATACAGATATATTCATATAACATGTCTTTGATTACTGAAATTAGGCACATATTTTCATGGTGACCCACCTAAGAAGATATACCTGAATGTTACAGGATCATGTGGTGTAATAAAATCACCAAGGCTACACATTTTGAAAAGACTCCATATATGTAAAACCTGTGCCTCCAAACATCCAGCTCAGATACCACTGGACTAAAAACAGAAAAAGATCCATCTCCAAAATGAATCCAGGGATACCTTCTTAAATCTTCAGTTCCTGATCTCATATAATTTACACTGAAACATCACTTGGAACTACTGTTACTTCTCGTCGAGCAGGATCATCCTCAAAGAGTCATGAGAAGAGGACAAAGAACAACTTCCTATACTTCTCAGATTGGTTCCTTACAGCCAGAATGAGGTTTAAAGAGCTTCTCTGGAGAATATATATATATATATATATATATATGTATGCATATGCATATGCATATGCATATGTATATGTATATGTATATGCATATGTATATGTATATATACGTATACGTATATATATACACACACATATACATATACATATATATAACGTATATATATAACATATATATATATGTATATGTGTATATATATATTCATTATTTTTATTTATTCATTCATTTATTTATTTATTTATTTATATATTTCTTGTGAAGAGGCTGGTCCATCAGGATGGCTTGTTTATTACAGGTGTCATTTTACACCACTTTTTGTGCCTTCCAAAGGCATATGGTTTCCCAGCACACCATGAAACAGTATTTATCTTTCTGCCTTCTCCGCATGGCTCAGATTCATAATTGAGCCCTTAATTTCTTTTCTCAAAGAACTAAAACCTTCCTGTTAAACTGCCAGGTTCAATGTGATGTTAATGACTGAGTAGTGCATAATTCTGTGGTATTAATAGTTATTTCTAAGCATGTATATACCTGTCCTATTCATTAATTCCCCTCTGATTGTTACATTATTCTTTCTCAAACAGTATTATTCTCTCAATCTACTGAGAAGCTCTTTGTGTCCCTCTTGATTTTTCTATCCACTATAATTAGTTTTAAATCACGTTTCCTTAAATTAGTGAGTTTTCAGGCTCTTACATTTAATGAAATTTTACAGCATTTAGTTGGATATCCTTTTCCATATATGATAAAAATTGTTAAAAAGCCTTACTAATCTTTAAGCACACAGGTTAGAAACTTTAAAATTGCATGTTCCAAATTAATCTATACTTAGTTCTTAATTTAATTCTTAATGTTTTAATATACAATGCTTTATCAGAAACATGATAACTTCAGAGCACTCAGAGTTGCCAGAGAAGCTCTAAGATGTGAGAAATTGCAAATAAGGGTGTTTTATGTACTCATTAAACGAGTGAATTATTTTAATAAAGACGGATATGGTGTACATTTTAATTTTCCAGTATCACAATCTCCCTGCTTGAGAAATGAGTGTTTTGCACAACTGTAAAGAGACACTGAAGTCAATACTAATTTATTCTTGTTTATGTGGCTCTAGTTCCTCTGAACATGTTAGCAGTGACCACCTCTATCCTGGTCTTTGGCAAAGAACTAGCTCTACAGGAGTGCCCTTTTTTACATACTTAGTCTTGGTCTTAATGGCATCTCTAAACAACTCCAGTTTCATTCAACCCCCAAACAGATCTGTCCCCTTTCCAAACTTCAGTTTCCTGGTAAGCATTACTTTGGTCTCAACAAGGTCCTTCTGGCATCTGGTGCCAGCTGACCTCTCTGAACCATGTTAAAGGTTCATTTGTTGTGTGCACCTCAGATGCTGAGGCATGCTACAGATCAGCTGTTAATAGTTGAGATGCAAAGAAGAATAAAGAATGTATATACACAGTAGCACCATGGAGGATATATATATTGAACAGTTATCATTTGGGATTTGTCCTTCATATCAGCCATGACAACCCCTTGCAAGTTCAGTATTGTACCTCGAATGTGTCAATATTTTCTGCCACGGGGCCAGTGCAGACAGATGCAAACCATACTCTGGTGTCATATATCATGTATAGCCTGTATATATCATACCATCCGTACGCTTAGCAACTTGAATACCTACATGAACTAGACTCCTCTTTTCTTTCCAAAGTCCTAGGTCACAGAGGCTAGGAGCCCAAGAGAGAAAGCAGTCTAAATCACCCAAAATTTTCTTGGGTGTAAATGTCATCTAGAGCACAGTACTGTGTGAACAAAGTTCTGAAAGCTGTTTCAGTACTCAGGTCTTGTCCTCTTACGTCTTTGTTTGGATTGTGAAATAATAATTTATTACGGTTAAGTAACTTCTCATTCAATGGAAGCATTGTTTAAAATAAATATTGTAGAATTCAGACCTGTAATTAAGTTACTTATTTCTTATTTACTTATTTCCACATCTTTCTCTCAGAATTGTAGAGATGGGCTGACATCCAGAAAATATAGGGTGAGCCCTCAACCATCAAAACAAATCAAGAACAGTGTTTGTTTTGATCAATGATAATAAAAGTCATGTCTTTTATGCCAGTAAAACATCAGTTCACATTTGTTAATGATGCTGACTAAATGTGTAGACACACCTGTTTTACTTATGATAGCAGACTATATGTGTTGCTCTGACAGTGTTCAGTGTCACTGAAATGCATAGTGCTGCATCTGTTTACTGGCCGTTCTCCAGCAGAGCAGGTGTGCCACTTTTCAGACTGCTAGTTAAGGGAATACTGTTAGAGAACACGTTGGTCCATTAGATATGAAGATACAAAAGCCCCCAACAGTGAGATAGTAGGAACCCAGCAGTGAGATACAGGGATGAGTTTGTGACCACATGATTTTGTAAAATCCTGAATTAAGTTGCATAGAGGAAGGAGAGCTGGATAAACACATTGGCTAACAGATCACATAATTTGGTATTTTTCCATTTCCAAATGATATATTTTCTGCTTGTAGCTAAGATACACACACACATTTCACACATGGATTTCTGAAGGAAAAATATGATGCAGGAGAAAGAAAAACTTAATTTTAGGGACATTAAAATCTGAATGTTTATATATGGCAATTAATAATAAAAATCCCTCAGAGAAACTTAATGAAAGTGAACCAAAACCAAGTTGGTTTAATTATGTTTGACACAAATTGTGAAAAGACCATGTTGTTCTGGAAGGAATTCCACCCACTACACTTGTACAAAAGGTACAAGAAGTCTCACAATGCCAGGTCAACCTAGCATGTGGCATAAATCTATTGGTTACATTGTGTTTTTTGTTGTTGCGGTATTTATTTATTTATTTATTTTATTTTTCTTTCTCCTTATCATTATTACTCCTTTATTTATTTTTCTCCTTATCATTATTAGTCTCTGGATTAACTGCTGGTATAACCCTTCCCAAACAGATCCTCTGAGCTTTGATCAGATGCTCAAGGAGAGAACAAATCCCAAGCTATCAACTCTCTAAACTAAAGCAATCCAAATATTGCAGTCTTAAAGGACAATCTGAATTCATGCACTGGATTGGGATTTATTGTAGTGATATCACATTAAAAAAATTAATTTCAGGTATCTGAATGAATGTTTGCAGAAATCTGAAATAATTGTGTTATTCTATACATTTGGATGTATATTTCTTTTCAAAATTTTATCTAGGTGGTCTCTGTAGGCAAATGTGTTAATACTGGACTCTAAGTCCAGTGCGTCATCTTTTGGTGATGTAAGATAGCATTCCTCTGCAAAGCCTCCAAAGCCTTGTGTGTCCATCAAGATGTAATTAGGTAGTAGCAATGGTAAAGCAATTGATATTACTGAAACAACAAAGTAAAACTTCATTTATATTTCAGATATGCTATTTCTAGACTAATCCCTGCAACCAAAAGCCCCAGTGGTCTATATAATCAAGATATGCCTGTGCTATTACTATTACAACAGTAAAAACTTTTTGTTATTGTTGTTTGTTTTATGTTAAATTATAATAGCCGCAGCAGACAAGTATTGTATTTATATGAATATGAGGAATGTATGCATACATGAATTTCTCTGTGCATTTAGTGCTACAATAATATTACTCCCAATGGCTTATTAGCTTAATGAAATGCGGTATTTAAACCATTCCCGGAATGTTGCTCTTCTGTCTTCTCATAATCTTTTCAATAAATATAGAGACAAGTAAGAAATTTGTGTTAGTATAAAAAAGGTACTGTTTCTGTCTCTTCAACATCTTTATCGTGACAGTCATTTGCAGACACACAAAGTCAATGACCTTCAGTTGAAAAACATTACACCAACTAATTATATTTTTGCAGCTTAATAAAAGATTATTTACTTTTCTACTTCAGTTGATTTAGCAGATTTCAATCCATTTTATTTCAAACCAATTTTGTCCAAGACTCTGGTGAACATAAGTCTAAAAACAATTGTAGGAGCTGTAAGAAATGAGCTTTACCAGTGATGGCTGATAGGCAGTTATGCAAAAGGGAATAATAATTCTTTGTTTATCTCCTCTCTCTATTTTTTTTCCTCTCTTGATTGTAGTCAGTCACACAGTTGTATTTTTTCCTACAAGATTTTTATTTTTTGATAGGCTATGTCCTTATTCTAAAGGAAGCTATTTCTGGAGCTTTTGAAACCAGTACTTTTTTTTTTTCCTCCATTTTCTTTTTCTTTTTCTTTTTCTTTTTGAAATGTGCTTTGAAAAGTGTGCACCTTGCTGAGGACTTGAGAGTTTCTGTTAAAAAAGAATTAATTCAAAGGTCTTCCTAAAAGCTGTATTGTTCCTCCTTAGAATGTGTTTGTGCTTTCTTTATCCTGTATGCACTTCAACAGCAGTCACCATTCTGTTTCTTTAACTTTTCTTCCTGACTGTTTCAACTGCAGAAGAAGGAGACAAGCTCTCATCTTCATATTTCCATTGTTATTTTCCTGTGCTGGGAAATGAATAATGAATAACAAAAATGAATAGCTGCCTTAGTCACAAAAGTTGTGTTATGTTCAGTGAGCACAACTATGTTTTAGACCAATGAACCACTATATTTGTTAGTTCATTGAGTTCAATGTTTTCTATTAGTTGTTATTTTTGATTGGAAGTTCATGAAAAACATCTTTCAGTGTGCAGACAGAAAAAATGTTTCTGACTGCACACCAAATATAATTCATAAAATTTATGTAAGTCCAGTCAAGCTACCACCTTTTCCTTGAGTGCAATTACATGGACTTTGCGAATGATCAAGGAAGCCTACATTTGGGATCTCATCTGCAGTCTTCTCAGTTAGCACCTTTACAATGCCTTTAATTGACACATATGAGAGCCAGGAGAACAGCAGAAGCTCTTGGGACTGCCTAATAAAAACAATAGTGTTTACTTTCTCAGTGTAGTAGAGGTCACGTTATTTTAGAATAGATATAAAATCAGTAGAGAGGTTAAATAAAAAATATTAGAATAGTCTGGGCTCTGTGACTAAGTTCAGTAAGAAGCTGAAATCCTTCCAGGAAGATAAAGCCATCTGAGACTGTCATTACAGACAAATACTGAATATGAAACTAACCTAGAAATTTCAGGCTATTTAGTGAGTTTCTAAATTACTACTGATACTTCTGCCATAGGGGGGAAAAAATCCACTTTCTGAAAGAAAATGTAGTCTCCTGAATCTTCATGAATGCAATATAGATTTGCCAACAGACAGATTTACCTAAACAGACAAATTCTTTGTACTGTAGACAAGATAAATAGACCTAGGCAAGTTACATCAGACATCTAAGTTATTCTGCAATCAGCTGCTCTCAGAAAGAATCTCAATAACCTATGGAATGATGTAGGAATATTGTGGCATGTCAGATTACCAAAGCAAATAACTAACTCTACTGAGCCATGAACTTTTCAATAGTAACCAATAACAAAAATCTGGACAACTCCATCTAACTGCTCAAGAAAAGCCATGTCACAAGGACACAGAAGTCCATTGTTGTAATGATATGACTTGAGCATAGACTTTGAGAAGATGGAAAATGAACAGAATGATAATGTGAAACAACAATGTTCAATCAAGGCTGTGAAGGTCATATCAAGAACACGTGGTATTGCAAAAAGAAGATACTCAAAGGGCTCAGAAAATCAGTTTTTAATATGAACAAAGGGAAGACTGCTAGAAATCTGCTGGTACAGCTGCAAGTGAAATCCTGACCTAAGACACTTCAAAATTAACCGTTAAAATATACCTTTGGTATACTTAAAATATATTGTAACTTAAACTATATTGTAATATACTCTTTTCTCTTTGTGAACATTTCTCTAGTATTCTAATAGTTTTGGATCTCATTAGACATTAAACTACAAAGTTTTTTTTTGTAGTTATTTTTTTTTTATTATTATTATTATTATTATAGGAACCATCAGCTAGTAATTTATAAAAATGGCTGAACTGATCATAGTTTATCTTCTGATTCTTAGTCTGTTTTGTATAGCCTCTTACACCTTTGGAGAAGGTAGTTTTATCAGCTCCCTACCTTGTATTTTTAATTGGTTAAACATGAAGTTTGATTACAAGTACCAAGATAACATAGAAAGTTAGTGGTATTCATTTCAGAATATTCTGAGTCTCTCAAGATCTCGATATCATTGAGTATGAAAAATGTCAAAATTTTCACAACAAAATGCTCACGGTATAGCTTCAATTTGTTTAGAAATTTTAAAGCAGTTAGATATACATTCAAAATATTCAAAACAATACATATTTTTAAGCAACCAAGCAGACTGAAATTATGTACTGTCTGGTGAAATGACGGGCAATAGTCTTTTCAATCATACTGTAAGTCCTTTAAATATAGAGAGGAATATTAGCTCTAAACAAAACAGACAGACAAACAAAAAAAATTAAGCATGAAGGGAAATAATTGCTACAAGAAATGTGCACTACTGATTTTTAGAGATTATATTGCTGCAACCCCAGTTTACTTATTATTCATGAAACTACCTATCAGTCATCTCACCATAGGCAATTATTTTAGATTTATATAACAGTTAAAGGTTTCCAAATGAGTTTATTGAATTTATTATAGAACACCGCATAGGTATACTTATACCTCTAATATATTACTCAATTCCATAAGGAAGAAATTATCACCCAAATTGTACTTGATGTTGTTTGAAACAGAAAGTTACTGCAGTTACTATTTTTTCTTCTCCTGAAGACAACAGAGCGTTATGGATTTTTCCATCTTATGGAAAATTTTATGTGCACTATATTATGTATGAAAAGAGTTGATCAGGTGATCAGCTCCAGGGTAGACACATTCTACAGTGGAGAGGGGGATCGAAGGTGTAGGGGATTCCCTACATCAAGGCCCCTTGGGACAGTTGAGGGAGCCTTGAGGACGAGGCAGCCCTCATGAAGGCAGCTGAAGAGTCTTGGGTAGAGCCAGTGGAGCCTCCTATGTCATAAAAAGGCTGCCCCTGGGGAGCACTAGGGAGCCGCAAGGAGTGTGGTGCATCATTTGGTGTGGCAGTGCATGCAGAGTATCCCTCCCCACTCAGGAAACCAGCTCACCTATTAACTGCCTACCTGGCAATAAATCCAGACATGGTCTCCACCAGGCAGAAAGCTCTCACCAAAAGACTGTGGCAATTCAGACTGAATTTCTGCCCCACAATGTATCTCTTCAGGTCTCCAGCTGCAGGGAGTGCCTGAACCTGTTGCTACCAATGGAGGGTGACCTGCCTTACATGAGGTGTGAGCAGATGGAGGTTGTGATCAGCCTGGTGGCAGAGCTCAAGGAGGAGGTAGAGAGACTAAGGACTATCAAGGAGTGTGAACAAGAAGTTGGACTGGTGGACCAACTTCCAGCCATGCCTGTGAGAAAGGCATGGGGGTGATACACTCCAAATACTGGTGGACCCCCTGCCCTGTCATTGTCAGGCAGAGGGAGGGGATCTGGGAGATGGAGAGAAATGGAGGAATGGAAACAGGTCCCTGATCAGAGTCACAGGTGAGCCTCCTCCCTACCCACCTTGCCTCCCCTGGTGCCCTTACACATTAGGTTTGAGGCTCTGGAGCTTGGAGAGATGGGTAGGTGAGGATGTAGGGAAAGATCCACCAAGAAGGTTGTCTAGGGCAAGAAAGTCAACTCCATGCCTTGAAACTGCCTCTACTGAGAAGGAAAGAAAGGTAATTGTTATAGGCAACTTCATTCTGAGGGGAATAGAAGGCCCCATATGCTGGCCAGATCCTACCCATAGGGAAGTCTGCTGCCTCCCTGGGGCCTGGGTCAGGGACATTACCTGGAAATTTCTATGATGTGGTTTACCTCTCTGATTATTATTATGATAGTTCAGGCTGGCAGTGATGAAGCCTAAAGTATCCTTTACTTGAGGGCAGCTAGTGGATGGAGGGGGAGTACAGGCAGTGTTTTCATCTATCCCTTCAGTGGCAGGGAGAGATATTGATAGGACCCATAAAACCCAGCTGATAAATGCATGGCTGAGAGGCTGGTGGTATTGAAGTATATTTATTTATTTTATTTATTTATTTATTTTATTTATTACCATAGGGTGGGTTACTTGGCACCTGTCCTGCAGTCTGCAGATGGGTCCCACCTGTCTCCAAGGGGGAAAGGGATCCTAGCCCAGGAGCTGTCAGAGCTCATTGAGAGGGCTCTAAACTAGGTACAAAGGAGGATGGGGATGAAATGAGGCTTGATATATATGAGCCTGCGGTAACAATGCCAGCGTTGGGGGTGAGGGCAATGGCTCAACTGAAGTGCATCTACACTAACGCACACAGCAATATGACAGCATATTGAATATTCTAATAAGATATCCCTTTCCTCCAAGGAACTATCTTGTTTGTACAGCTACTGTGGTATTTTGTCAATAAAGAAATAAAATTGGGGATGACTGGTCAAAAATAATACAGCTGTTTTTAAGGAATCATAAGATGGCAAATCATTTTGCAAAGATATCAGTCATCAGCAGATATTTCAGTGTGTCCAGGAAGTTTAGTTTTGTTGTTGTTTGTTTGTCTCTTTGCTTTTCTGGAGCACATCTGATTTTAGAAGAGGAGTGCTATACTGCTTTCAACATAGATTGCTTGGCACACAATCTAACTTGTTTTCATCAATGATGATGAAAATTTTCAAAATACTGATCTCAAATTTTCAAAAGCTGGCCCAACAATCTTAATTTCATGGCAGAAAAAATCTGTACATTTTTGTTATTCAGTACATGTAAAAATCAAATACCATGCATTTATGATATAGAATGATATTCTGTGGTAGAGAATAAGTGATTTCATAAAGTGCTACAGAGTTACAAAGTTTCAACAACTTTATAAAATAATCTATTGGTCATTTATGACAACAAAAACAACAACAAAAAACATTTCCTATTACGTTGCTTGATGAATTTTCTTCACAAATTTTTTGTTCCTCAAGAAAATAATATCTTCTTTTAGTGTCCCAGTCTTTTCTGCAAATACCTGTGGATATCATAATGACAGTGACATTATAGCTCCATTGGAGCAATCTTCACTGCCTCTTACTGCAATATTCACATAGGACTAAGCATCTCTGCCCAAAGATCCTTTTTCTGGGTCAACACCTGAGGGAGGAATAAAGGTCAAGATGAAAGAGACATTAATGAGGGATCAGCACTCCACAGGATTCAAAAGAAACCAGTCTTAATTGGGACCTAAATTGTCCTTGCATCTTTTAACTTGCTTTTCAAATTGGAAAGGTTAAGAGGAACAGGAGATCAAGATAGTAGATGACCAGAAAACTAATGAAAAGACACGACTGTCAAATGACAAAGGACAGTGCTTAGTCCATTCAAACAGTGTGGGTTTAATTAGGGGCAACTGTAATAATAAGCAAGAGGAGAAATTAGTGCTTTTCCAATCATTTGATTTGATGCGATATATACATACTACATAGTGTTCTATAGAAAAATAGGCACATATTGTGGATGCTGAAGCTATCAAGATTTTGTAAATCACTTCTAAACATCCTGCAGTAAGTCAATACAGACTACAGAAATATTGCAGAAAGCCTGTGGCAAATAAAAGTGAATTTTAACCCACCCAGCTTTATCTATGCTTAGCTATTGGCCGATTTCCTACATGAACAGAAATGAAAACAAAATCTCTGGAAAACCTGACAAAGGGTTGTATAAAGTCACTTACAAAATGAATACTTGCAATGTACGAACATCATGAAGCAAAGTTTTTTCTATAATCCAAGGACATCCATGTGAATTTATAATAGATTCACTTATGAAAAAGAAATCACCAAATCTCCCTACAGATAAGCCAGGAAGGAGGATGTTATTTTTTTCCCCTCCGCCACATGTTCTTGAAAACACAAATATGTAAGACAAGACAAATCCCATTGAAAAGCCAGAGTGTATGCCTCTACATTGTTAAGTAAGTCTACAGCACTTAACAAAAGTGTTTTTTTTTTTTTTCTTTCTTTCTCAGCCTTTTTTTTAAATTTTCCTGTAACCCCAACAGGTGGTTGTTTGGGTATACCAGTGATAAAATGTGAGAGTAGATCATTAGAGAAATGGTGAAAGTTAGTATTAGATGTTACTTCAGTCTGAAAGCACCTGAATTTCCCTTGCTGCTCTTATGGCTCTTAAATAAATAAAAATAATAACAGAAAGAATGGGAGTTGAAACCTATGATCTGCATGGTCACTAAGAATTTTAACAGTTCACCATGACTGATGCAAATCCAAAGCTTAAGATAGAAATTGCGTTCTAATTAGTGTGTTTCTTATGTTATCTCACACTGTGGATTTGAGCAAGAGGTACTGCCAAATCCCCAAGGGTCACAGTGCAGAGGCAAAATGAGGATCTAGGACTTCCTACCTTCTCAGCTAATTAATGCAGGAAATATTCTCTAGAGGGTAATCAAATTCATACAGTCTATATTCAATATTTCTATTTTAAGCAACACCTGGGAAGACCACAGAAGAGTTGTGGAAATTTTCTTATAGAAGAGCTATTATTAGGAGGGGTTATTCTGATTGTTAAAGCATCCAAATATCAATCAGAAGCAAGTGAATTAAGAGTGCTGCTGGAGTGGAAGGACCAGAAAACACAACATACTCTCCATTCTACAAGTAATGCCAGTATTAACTGCCCAGTGCCTAGGAAAAGAGTTTGTTTAACAGAATTGACATACTATTATCCCAGGTTTCAGCAACATTATAAATGTCATTGAACATATGGGAGAAAGAAATTAACCATCCATGGTGAATGGAGAAAGAAATTAAATGTCCATGGTGCATTTATTTTTCCATAGTGTAAAAGAAAACAAACAAATATACTCACACACACACACAGAGAAAACATGCTGAACAAATTGAGCAGGTACAAGGAGCTCATTCAATTTTGACAGAATATTTTAGTTATATATCAGTGCATCAAACTGGTTTGCCCCAGACAGGGAAAGAAAGAAGGAAATAGTATTTTTTTTTTTTTTGCTTTAAAAAATATATAAATAAATAAATAAATAAGTTTACTTTTTATAAGCAGCAGCTTCTGTCACATAATGGGAACATTATGATGCTCTCTACAGATACCTTAAAGGAGGCTGTAGAGAGGAGGGGGTTGGCCTGTTCTCCCACGTGCCTGGTGACAGGACGAGGGGGAACGGCCTAAAGTTGCGCCAGGGGAGTTTTAGGTTAGATGTTAGGAAGAGCTTCTTTACTGAAAGGGTTGTGAGGCATTGGAAGGGGCTGCCCAGGGAGGTGGTGGAGTCACCATCCCTGGAAGTCTTCAAAAGACGTTTAGATGTAGAGCTTAGGGATATGGTTTAGTTGGGACTGTTCGTGTTAGGTTAGAGGTTGGACTCGATGATCTTGAGGTCTCTTCCAACCTAGAAATTCTGTGATTCTGTGATATAGTAAGGGTCAGGTTATAGAAATTTCACTTGTCTAGCTATGTTCCCTACAGAAATGTTTATAGAAAATTAACATCACTGATTCAAATTTATTCAAGTAGAGCTTACAAAGCGAAGAATATGACCTCAATGCCTTGGATGACAGAATGATGTAATGTCAATGTCCTTCAGTCAAGTGGGCTTGAACACAAATAAAGGCCTTATAGATCAGTGTGGAGCCAAGCTTCTGTATGGTGTCAGAGGCAATGTGTGAGAGACTTAACTTTTCCAATTCACAAATGAAGAAAAATGAGGCACTTTAGCTGGCAGTAAGGTTCTCATTTGTATCATGCTGCATGAGATCTTTCTAGAAATCAAAATATTTTGTATTGCAAAACCATGAAAATTATACGTAGTTCATATGTATATACATTTGAATACTACAAATCCTGTTATAGGAAACATCAAACAAGTCTGTAGGTTGAGACAAATTGTCTGGAAATAAGTCAGTGAGAAAGATAATTTATGATGAGTGCATATTTTTTCTCAGTTTGACCATATATTATATTAGATTATTATTATTATTGTTATTGTTATTATTGTTGTTATTATTATTATTATTATTAAAGGGATTATAAATACAAACTATTGAAACTGTCAAGTTTTGTTAATTTAATCTAGTAAGGAAGAATGAACTGGAAGGCACAGGAATTCCTTGAGCACTAATTAGTATTCAGTGTATATGTAATAACCCTCAACAATAATTAGAATAATGGTAACTCAGACTAAGTCAGCTCTGGGAAACTGAATTTCTTAAGAGAGATCCTAAATGATAAGTTGTAGAGATTTGCATCACACATATTTAAAATGCAGTCTCTCTTTTGTGTGAATTCTTTAGAGCAGTTTCCTAGTTTAAAATCAAGGACTTAAGCTTTTACTGCATTAACATTTTGTTTTTAATTTTGACTTGCCTAATTTGTGATGACCTTAATCAGATCTGACAACCATGAAGCATGTTCATTTCAGAAAAAAAAAAAACAATTCTCAGCAAAGTGTTTTCCAGACAGCTTTTCAAAATACATACAAATTAAAACAAAAATCATAACAAGTCTGGGGAACACTGAGATTGGGGTGTATTTTTCAGTGAAAGTTACATTTGGAATGTGATTATCATACACTGACTGAAAGGGAAGTCACCCGTTGCAAGTGTTGACCAGCTCATCTGCATCACTGAAGAGGGGACACAAGAATAAATCCATGTTATGGATTAATATAGGAGCAATTCTCCTTCCTTGAAAAGCAGGGTCACTTCAGGGAAGGATGGGTATATTCGTGTTGTGATTTTGAACCTCCTTCATATTGTAAATTAGCGAGTCAAGATCAAACTCCTTGTTCTGCATCCTTATTGCAGTGGAAAAAGAAAACCAGAATAAAGAGGGAGAATAAAAAAAATAAAATAGAAAAGGTAAAGGTAGTAAATGAAATGAAGATAGATGGAAAGAACTTTCTATTATTTATAAACTTAATGATATTTTAAGTTCCTTGTTGCTTAATATTAAGTACAGAGAAGTCCTTTGGCTTTGCCATCCCATATTCAGTATTTCAGAAGTGAACTTAATTGTAATATATGTAAGGATATACTTGTGCTTTAGATAGTCTCATTTTATTAACCGATTTCAATTTCAAACATTTTTTTTGCTGTCAAAATTGCCAAGAAAGTGTATTTTCATCCACTAACTGTACAAGTGTTTCTTAAAAGGCAATGGTTAAAACTATTTGTATACTCTGAAAAGTCATCACTTTACACCTGTGGACAGCTCCAGGAATTAAAACCCAAGTCCAAATATTTTATTTAAAACCATTTGGTGTTTACTGTGAATTAGTTCAAGTTAGGAGAAAACAAAAAAAAAACAACAAACCAACAAACAAACAAACAACTTAAGGTTTACAGCTCCTGCTTCTATATCACTCCATAATACTCTGATCATTGATCCAACAAGACAATGTTTTTTAATGTCTTTTAATCACACAGCTGTAATTATTATTATTATTATTATTATTATTATTATTATTATTATTATTATTATTATTATTATTATTATTATTAATTTCTTTTTTTGGGGGGGGGGGACGACACTGTACACACAGGACAGAAAGACAGAAGATTATTATTCTCAGTTCATTGTTGGGTACCTTTTTTTTCCTTTCAAAATTTTCCCTACAGTTTTCATAGTATAAAGTGGTGATAAATCTTTGAACTATTCATCCAGTGACTACCTTGGGTTTTTCCTCTGCTAATTAATCACTTGTTTAGAATGATTTTTCATTACACCAAATGCACTTTGTTTTTTTTTTTTTCTTTCTTTCTTTTTTTTTTTTTCATCTTTATTATTTACAGTAGGACACTCCTACTCAACTCCTTGTGTTGACTAGAACACAGCTATTTTTAATATCACTGAATTGTTAAATTATTATTTTTTCCATTGTTATCAGGTACTTCAATTGAAGTACATGTTATGCAGTAATCTGAGAATCATCCCTAATAAGGATAAAAAGAAAGTCATTCTTCACTTTCAAATCGGCTTTTCAAGTGCAGACAGCTACATCAAACATGGGTTCCATGAAGAGAACACAAAATGTCCAAAATTTCCTTTCTAGTGCTGGCTTTTGAGATATATTGGTTGATATCCTGACCATCTCAATATCATTTATTAGAAAAAATATATTTTACAAATTTTATCTTAGAAATTTCCAACCTTTTTCCTTTCCTCATCACTCATTCACCCAAGCATGTATTGGATACACTAATCACACAATCACTTTCAAGTTACCTGCTTGCATGTGAAAATGCCAGCTAGTACAAGAAAACAAACCTGAGATTCACAGATCCAAAACATAACTAGAAATGGCAATGAAAAGATTTTCAGAAATAAATTATGCTTAGTCACACTACTCTTTGCAAGGAAAGACTCACTGATAATAAAATTTAGCTCCTTAAAATATTTTCTTTGTTTGTAAATTAAAACAAGATATAAGAATCCTATCAGCAAGAGCAGGCAAGACTATTTTTTTATCATGGTGAATGTTCCTGAAAATAGTTTCCTACAGCATTTGTCTTGCTTTTGCTTCTTTCTTTCTTTCTTTTTTTTTTTTTTTTTTTTTTTTTTTTTTTTCAGTGGAAACTGCCTCAGTGCCAGTTTTAGTGTCTGGTTACCCTGGATATCTCCAAAGAGGCTCAGATAGCAATCCTGCTATCTCCAGAAAAAGCCAGTGCTTTATTTCTCAAACTATTCCAGTGCCACCCCTTTTTCCTTTAGCACTGTGATAGAAGAAAAATGCTTTGTGAGCCTAGGTCTTCTCTAAAACATTCAGTACTTAAGACTAACTGGTAAAGGTTTGCCCTACTGTGGCATCTTTTAATAAGATTGCAGTACTGTAATGAAAAAGACATTATTTATGCCATATCATTTAAAAGAAAAACAAAGCATTGAATTCATTCACATTTATGGTACAAAATGAGGAAACAGGCAAACTACTTAACTGCTTACTAGACAGTAAAGAAAGAGAAGTTCATGTTGAAGAAAATATATTTATAAATGTATGCATAAATGTACTTTAGAAAGATAGAATTGTTCAAAGAAATTAAAGCAGCCAGAGTTTAAATTTAAAAATGTGGAAAACAAAATTAAAAGTAAAACCAAAACAACAACAACCTGAAAGTAAACTATTCCTTAGTGACTGAAGGAGGAAACAGCCAATAGAATTAAATGGATATATTTAAGGTAAAACATACATAACTTTACATTAGTCCTTTTGACTCTACTTCTTTCATCTCCTTTTTTGAATTTCTATCAGTATACAAATACACTTCATGTTCAGTACATCTTGAGCTTTTAAGGAAGACAGGGACAAATTAAAAATATTTATATATGTTTGTACATCTCCTGAAACAAGATTCTTCAAATATAGGATAAGTATTCACAGGCACAGCAAGCAGGTGATGAAAGACATTTCACAGTGGAAATAGTGCCCTGTGAGACACACCCTGTGCTTAGCTGTATTTTTCCTCTCAGTTTTCACCCTATTAGTAAAAAATATTTTGGTATGTTTACTTGTCTTTATTGAAAGCCATTTGTTAGTTTTTCCTATTGAACTCACAAAATAAATGGTCATATCACTACACTATGACAATTACCTTCCATAATGTAATTCAAGACCATGGCCACTACTACAGTATACTGTTGCAACCAATTAAAATCAGACAAATAAATAAATAAATATGTATCTGAAAAATGTAAATTATATTTCTAATAAATACATACTCTGGACAGATACACAGCAAAAACACTTCAGTGGCTGTACTTGGCTAGTACTGATTACAAAATGTCTTATGCAAGGGGAACTTTTTTTTTCCCTATATTTTCCTATAAACAATAACTTGCCTCTAATGATATTGAGTTGGGAATTTGGTTCAGGTACTAGAGATTTGCCCATGGATTTTATGAGAATACGTATCTGAAATTTAGGAAGATAAAAGTTTTCATCATACTTTTTACATGAAATGATCCTCACGATAAGTATAATTAGCAATTTCTTCATCACCAGTCATCTTTTCCAGTGCACCACTCCTTAGTCATTTTTCAGGATTTATCAGAATCTGTAAAACAGAATTCAGATATGAGTATCTTTATGTCTTTATGTTACAAATTGTCCAAAGTTATTGTTATTATTATTTTTTTTTATAAGCCTTCCTAGTGGATGCTGCAGGGCATGACATCCTTGAATTGTCAGAAATATCTTATTATTGAAAGGTATATACTTTTTAAATTTTGATCTATCCTAACAAATGTGCTACAGATTGCATTTTGTTAATTTTGGACAAAAGAATATATAGATAAAAGATTTTCAGACTCTATAGACATTATCTTCTCATCAGGTGGACAATTTTTGTCTAGCCAGAAGTAAAAATACAGAGAAAAAAAAAAAAAAAAGTAACAAATATCAGAAACAGGAAGTGAACTAAGGCTTCCCAGCATCAGAAGTTGGAAACATCCTGTGTATTAAAACAAGTAGACATAAAAGAGAAAATAAAGTACTGAATGAACCACAATATATCATTCTTATTGATTAAACTTGCACCACACTTCCCTTTGCAGAATCCAGAAAGCCTTGATAGAATGTATATAGTAGGATTCAGGCCCAGATGAAGATATGTTTGGGTGTCTATGTACGACCTAGATAAATCATATTACAGTCAATGCAGCCAAGTGAAACTAAGGTGATTCAATGCACTGTAGACACATGGGGATCAGTTTTGTTGTTCAGTGCTTTATTAAACACCCAAATACACTCTGTGTGGTTTCTACCTACTGTTCTGGAAAGATACTGTCATCTCATTGGTCCCGTGTCACAGCTATAATTTCCACCCAAAATTTTCAGCTGTGAAAGAGCAAATGGTGCTGGACACCTACATTTAAACAGCTGAATCAAGCCTCTAGAAGTAGGTTAGCCAACTGTTTTCTCGACCCAACTAACAGTGGTCTAGACCTCTATTGCCTCTACTGCCCACCTGGACACCTTTGTTTAAACTTCTTTGCCTAGAGTTGAATCCCACTTTCAGGGCTCAATTCAGGTGACCACATACACACAACAAGATGATTTGAAATAGCCAGAAGCCTCCACAAGCTGCTGTCAGACATTATGTGGTATTTGTTGAAGAACTGCATGAGGCATTCTGGTGGTACAAGTGGCTGAAAAACACAGCATGATCCAGCAATGTGTGCTTGCATCACAGAAAGCCAGCCATAACTTGGGCTGCATCAAAACAGGTCAGTCATGGTCAGCTCTTTGAGAGAGGTGATTCTCCACCTTTACTTCACCCCATCAAGACCCCACCTGCAGAACTGCATCCAGTTCTGGGGCCACCAGCACAAACAAGACATGGACCTCTAAGAGTGGGTCCAGAGGAGGGTCACAAAGATGATCATAAAGCTGGAACACCTCTCCAACAAAGAAAGGCTTAGACAGTTGAGGTTGTTTAGCTTAGAGAAGTAAAAGCTCTAAGGAGAATTTTTAGTAGTTTTTCAGTACCTAAAGGGGGCCCTGAGGAAAGATGGGGAGAGACTTTTTATCGGGGAGAGTAAAAACAGGAAAACGGGTAACAGTTTTAAATTAAAACAGCGTATATTTAGATTGCTTATTCTTTACTCTAAGGGTGGTAAGGCACTGGAACAGGTTGTCTGGAGAAGTTGTGGATGCCCTGCAAGTGTTCAAAGCCAGGTTGGATGGGGCTTTGAGAAGCCTGATCACAGGAAGGTATCCGTATCTTTGTCATGTGTGTTGGAACTAGATGATATCTAAGGATCCCTTCCAACTTAAACCATTCTACGATTCTGTGGAGCAGTAACAGAACAACAGGCACAATACTTTAGAGTATTTCCATGTAAGGCCAACTGAATTAAGATAATCTGTTAATTAGGAAAGATTTCTGTCCTCATAGACTCAATTATTTGTAGCTTGGTTTTGGAATAGATGTTGGAGAAGGTCTTTAAAGAAACGTATCTTTAATTGTCAACAGAATTAAACGCATATGTTCCTCGTGCCTTGTTCACAATGCATTGCTTTTTATTCATTTTTATATCGTGTATTTATTTTATTTTATTTTATTTTATTTTATTTTATTTTATTTTATTTTATTTTATTTTATTTTATTTTATTTATTTTATTTTATTTTATTTATTTTTAAACAAGGTGTTGAAAGAGATTCATCACTCTGAAAACAACAGGAGATAAGGCCAGATTCTTAAGGTTAACTCACAAATCCAAGAACAGGGTGCCTATTGACTGGGGTTAGGCAGGCTGTACGGCAGACTATCATAAAGCGTCCAAGCAACACATAAAGCAGCCTGTTGTTTTGGCCAAGTCCATTTGGCTGTAAGCATTGTGGCAGTTAGCAAGATTTAAGAATGACCCAGGAGACAGAGGACTAAACAGATGTCTGAATGCTATCTTGGCTGTCCCTTTCCAAGAAAGCTGTTGTCATACAGGTCACTTCAAGAAGCACAGGAGCTCATCCCTGAAGGGTGGCAAAGCTTTTAAAAAACTGAATTCCGCAGAGCCAATCATAAATAGCTCTTCCACAAGGACAAACAGGTTTCCACTTTTCTGAAATTTAGCACATACAATAAAAGTTCAGACACTTTGTGTTACATGAGAGAAAGATATTTATAATTCCACGTTTTTTTTTGATGTTGCCTTCAGGAGAATAAATAGTACACAAATGTTAACTAATGAGATGTAGGCAGAAGAAAAAGACTATTGACAGATATCTGGGAAAAAGGAGTCATTTATATTTTAATCTGTTCATAACACCAATACAACTTTTTTATAGTACCTCTAATAATTAGTTTAATCATCTAAGCATTAATGATAAAACCAATACAAAAACTACATTAACTCTATACCAACACTGAGTGTGTTTATATAAAAAGACTCTCTGTCAAAAAAATAATGATGTTAAAGACAGAATAAAAAAGGAAGGCTAAGGTTCTTCACTAAAAAACATGAAGAATATCTTTTTTTTAATTCTGTGGTTTACTGTGATGATTCGGAAGATTTCTTTCTTTCTTTCCTTCTTTCTTTCTTTCTTTCTTTCTTTCTTTCTTTCTTTCTTTCTTTCTTTCTTTCTTTCCTTCTTTCTTTGGGGGGGGGAAATTATTATAAATTATTATTGTAATTATCTTATTAATTTTGTAAGTTATTAATCTTGAGGACTTGAAATGGAAATATGTAACATTAAGGGAGAATGTAAATATTCCACATAATACATTCAGTGAATATAACTTAGGAAGGGCTGAGGAAAAAGATTTTTACATTCAAATCAGTCTTCTATATGATTACTGACTTTAAGAAGCAGAAGTCATTTTGAATGTTTCCTTCATAGGTTAATTATTTCTTGAGGAGAATGAAAATCTTTTGTTCATTCTTTGTTCATTAAATTTTAGTCTGCTGATGCATCTTTCCAAACCTCATAAATCTTGATATTACTTTTGTAATAAATTAAGTTACCAAGCTTATATGAATTTCTCTTATATATATATAAACAGAACCAACAAGGAAGTGACTATGATTTACACAAACTTCCTAAAGGAACTCCTAAAATACTAGGCTGATAATCAGGTACCATTCCAAATGATAGATACAAAATAAGGTGTCAACACAGTGCTTCAAAGCCTGTAATTATTATTATTATTATTATTTTTAAATTAGAGATTTGCTGTTGCTTTTAGAACTTAGTGTAGGAGACATAAATACTGTTGCAGCCCTAAGAGAAAACCTAAGAGAAAAACAAACAAAAGGAAGGAAGGAAGGAAGGAAGGAAGGAAGGAAGGAAGGAAGGAAGGAAGGGAGGAAGGGAGGGAGGGAGGGAGGGAGGGAGGGAGGAAGGAAGGAAGGAAGGAAGGAAGGAAGGAAGGAAGGAAGGAAGGAAGGAAGGAAGGAAGGAAGGAAGGAAGGAAGGAAGGAAGGAAGGAAGGAAGGAAGGAAGGAAGGAAGGAAGGGGAAGAGGAAGAAAGAGAGAAAGAGAGAGAGAGAGAGAGAGAGAGAGAAAGAAAGAAAGAAAGAAAGAAAGAAAGAAAGAAAGAAAGGAAGGAAGGAAGGAAGGAAGAAAAGGAAGAAAAAGAAAGAAAGAAAGAAAGATTAAGTTAAAGAGCAGATGTGAATGTTTTATGCCTTGAGTCTATTTACATTAACAATTCACATCAGGTCAGTCTCAATATTTGTGGGCTTACTTTAGAGCCAGTAAATTGGGATAACTTGCTTAAAATGTACCTGTGATAGCATCTATTTCTTTTGCCACGTGATATATAAATGATTGTTTTAATTATCAAGCAACCCATTCTGTTCATTCAAAGAAAAATTATTTAAATTATTTTTAGTGAGGTTTGGATGAGAAACACTATCAAACCATATTCCCATACTTTAAATAGGTTACATAATATCCAGGAGCTTTTTTTCCCCTTTATTTTAGTTACAATTGGGAATAAAACAAGTAAACGTCACATACAATATGATAACAGGCCTTACCACTGGAACATTTGCTGCCTTACAAATTGAAAATTCAGAGAACACTTTAAGAGATTTTTGCATATGAAATCTCTCACAATGTATCAAAGCAGTGATCAAAATGAACCCTCTATCAACACATTAATCTAATCGTGTGAGGAATACAAGCTTTGCAAAACTAAAGAGAGGTTGTTTTCTCATTTATGTGTCTTGAGGTTCTTGACAGAAATCAATTTGTGCATAGAAGTGAAGCAGCTATTTCCTAAAAGTCATCTCAATTATATGAGAGAAGTAAATGTAATTGTTACTCAAAATTCTGTACAGAAAAAAAATCTGAGATTTTGCTCTCCCAGCTCAGTATATGTTGTGATAACCAAGATTTTATAAATTAACTTCAAATTGTATCTTAACATTTGAGATATGCCCATTTTAATTCTCTTCTCTCTCACCCCCTGAATAAATCAAAAAAGCCTGAAGCTGTCTTTTTGAAAATGTTAAGACTGCTTTACAAATAAAAGTGAAAACTACAATTAATGGAATTCAGAAAATTAGAATGTTTGTATTTCTGTTTTAGTTACACAAATTTACTTATTCTTTTACTTTACTTTCCACATAATGGAAACAACTTGATGATCTTGAGGTCTCTTCCAACCTAGAAATTCTGTGATTCTGTAATAAAACATTTGTACAGTTATTGTGTTTTCTTCTATCCTCCTCAATAAACAGTCCTTAATTTTTGAAAATTTTAATAGGTTTCATTACAGCCATATATTACGTGCAATTGTATAATATGTTTTGTTCTTAGTCACCTAGCACAGAGAGACCACAATGAATCTTCCTGCATTCCCTTCCAAATTACTGTCAAATCCTTCATGAATGTAGCTTAGGGGAATGACACAATGTTCATGAAAATAACGGTACTAGTACTTAGCTAGTCTAGTATTTAAAACTGATCCCAGAATCTAACTGGTCCAATTCAGCACCAAATCTCAACACATATATACATATATATATATATTTTATTTTCAGGATCTTCAGGTGCCTTCCTGCCTTCAGAGCACAGAGCTAGTCATGCATTGCACCAACCCCTTATTGTCTTCTGAACAGTGAAATATTCCTTATTTCTTCCACACTTTCTTCCTGAGAGGAAAAAATACTTACTTATCTCCGTCTGACTGAAAAAGATGAAAATTAAAGCTGGTGTCAAGCTTCCCCTGCCAGTGGAGCATTTGAGATCTTTTTCATACTTCTTCCCTCATTTCTGTATTCTCTTCTCTATTCTTTATGCCTCCTAGGTGACCTAAAATTTCTAATTCTGAGTGCCAAGAGCAGCTAGAAGGATTATTTTTTTTTCCTTTCATTCAGATGCCCTTCTCGGTCATCACTTGTGGCAGACATTTCTCTCACTCTATCCTTACTGTATTTCTCCTTGGAGCTCAGATATTGTGTAGAGCCCAGATTTATTTATTTATTTTTTATTATTATTTTCTTTTCTTAAGGCAGACTTCCATGAACAGCTGAATTTTTCAGTGGTATTTCATTAACTGACAAGTTAATAAACCTCTGTGGAGCTTTATGACACAAAGAGTGGTCAGTGTGGTTCATTGGAGAGCAGTACACCAAATTGGATGCCATTAACATGCAATGACAATACCTACTGCTATTTATTTATTTATTTATTTTTGTCAGAGGGAAGGAAATGATGCATTCTAAAATGACTCAGTTTTCATTTGGATCTTGACCATGACAGTTCTGTGATGTTTTAGTAAACTGCAGACGTGTAGCAAGATTAGAAAGCCAACAACTAACCTGAATATACTTGTCTCACTTAAATCACTGGAAAGAAGGATACTTGTTATGAGTGGTACCAGAATAGGTCATCAGAACAAATTTCAGAGATTCCTGTTTTCTCCACTAACTTCAGAAAGGGGGTTGTAGTAATTAAATCAGACAGATATATTCTTAGGTACTTGCAGTTAGTCAAAATGAATCCCCTTCATACGGTGGAACAATTTGCAGCTTTCCAGCTCATTCATCACCTCTTCAGTCTCCAGCCAAGAACCTCTTAATATTATAAAATATAAATCATATATAATTTTTGAATTCATGAAGACTAGACTACCAAGTATTAATAAAATAAGTGAATGTAACTACATAATTTAATGATGTGTTCACTGTTTTATAAGATATTTATCATGGATTCTAGGACAAACCTAGAATGGTGGCACAGAAATTCCAAGAATTTTCCAGGCTTTTGGTAGCACACATTTTTTCAGTTTTACGGATTCATCTGAGGCAGATTTTTGTGGTCATCTGTTACAAAAAGACAAGGAATTCATTAATACTTAACAAACCTTCTGCTCTTTCACTAGCTTAAGGTTATCAATAATTTCTGCCAACACAAATTTACAATTTACAAAAATGTTGGGTATTTACTGAGAGACAGCACAAGCACTTGGATTTCTAAGCTTGTTTCCAAGTTGGTGTGATTGATGGTATTCATCTTAAAAGAGAGTGAATGGAACACAGTCTCTATGATGTCCTTAAAGAGCAAGTGGGAAATAACATCTGGGAATGCATGTGCTATTACCAGCTTGTCTCGCTCCCTTGAATGATTATTTTCTTTTACCGTGAAGGAAGATTTATTGGGTATGAGACATTGCAAATTTAAACTGTGTTTCAAAAAGTAAAAACATTTATTCTTTTCAGTTGGAGAGGTGATGTGTTTGGGATCCCTTCTAGAATTAAAAACAAATAAAAAATACACAAACTCATAACTGGCCATTATATTGAAAACTGTATTGTTATGACCCTTTTAATGTTTACACAAATGTTGTCAAATTTTTATTATTTTATCACATAAAATACCAATTTGTCCTTCTATGACATATTAAATTGAATATTCGATAAAAGTAGCCTGAAAACTAAAACCTTTTCGTATTAGCTAAGGAGGGATACTAGTATTAAGTCATGAACATTAGAAGAATATAATTTATTTAGAATCATAGAATCATAGAATATCCCGAGTTGGAAGGGACCCATAAGGATCATCAAGTCCAACTTCTGGCATTGCACAGGTCTGCCCAAAAGTTTAGACCATGTGTCTAAGTGCACAGTCCAATTGCTTTTTAAATTCAGACAGGCTTGGTAACTGGGGAGCCTGTTCCAGTGTGTAACCACCCTCTCGGTGAAGAACCTCTTCCTGATGTCCAGCCTAAACTTCCCCTGCCTCAGCTTAACACCATTCATGCAGGTCCTGTCACTGGTGTTTACTGGGCCTCAATAACTTCAAGAATCATTTTCTCAATAATTCTTCAAAAATTATACAAGAATCATCTTCTCCATAATTTTACCAGGCACTGATGTGAGACTGACAGGTCTGTAATTGCTAGGGTCTTCTTTCTTACTCTTCTTGAAAATTGGCACAACATTTGTCACAACATTTGCCAGCTTCCAGTCTACTGGGACCTCTCCAGATTCCCAAGATTGCTGAAAAATAATTAAGAGAGGTCCTGTGATGACATCAGCCAGCTCTTTATGCACCCTGGGATGGATCCCATCCGAACCCATGGACTTGTATGGATCTAGGTGGATCTAGGTGGATCCATACAAGGTCGATTTTGCTTGTAAATAAGTTTCTTTCATATAAAGGTAAGCCATATTTCTTCATGATGTATTCATGTCATATTTATCATGAAATCTAGAAAAAAGGTTCTTCTAGAAAAAAATGTCTTCTAAATATTGGTGTGTACACATTTCAATTTATGAAATCAAATGATATGTGGTTAAATTTGGTAGATACTATTTAACTAACTATCCATTATAAGTAACTAAGAAAAAATTCCTCATCTCTGGATGATAGAGGGACATATTATGTTTGCTCTTTCCCAGACATAACAACAGCAACAACAACAACAATAAAGTCAATACTGTATTTTTAATTTACATTTAAACATTGCTATTGCATCTTTACCATACTGGAGATTATTTATTTTCTATACTTTTCAGTAACACTATTTAACGTACCTAGCATCCTTAAATATTTAGCTAGTTCAAAGCCAGTCGAAACACACAGATTATACAAATGTATGCTTTTGCTTTTGCAAACCATCATTCACCAGACTAAAAGCCAAGAAGTACAGTCAGCTTTGGTTTTATATTTTCTCCCGAAACAAAATATTATTCCATAAATTCTTTCATGATGGTAGTCACTTCAAATCTCAGGGGAAATATTGAAAATATTGTAAATTTTCACAGCCTCTCCCTAGTTAAGGTGTGTCAGGAATGTCTACTCATGAAAGGGCTTCTGTCTAGGTTCTGCCAAATATGACCAAATCTATATTCCAGTTAAAAAGAAAGATGCCCACCTTCCTGTCTGTCAATATAAACATACTAATCATACTTAATTTTGCCAGAGATAAATTAATTAAAAAAAAATAAATCAAACATAGGATTCCTAATACTATGTTTTCTCATTTATAGTCAGTATTTCTTTTTGAGATCCAACTGTATCCTGGGATGCATCAAACACAAGCAGGGAATTGCTAGTTGGTCAAGGGAAGTGATTGTCCCACTCTACTCTGCACTGGTGCGGCCTCACCTCAAGTACTGTGTGCAGTTCAGGGCACCACAGTCCAAAAAGGACATGAAACTGTTGGAGAGTGTCCAGAGGAGTGCCTAGGTGGTGAAGGGCCTAGAGGGTAAGGCATAATGAGGAGCAGCTGAGGTCACTGGGCCTGTTCAGCCTGGAGAAGAGGAGTCTGAAGGGGGACCTCATCGCGGTCTACAACTTCCTTGCGAGGGGGAGTGGAGAGGCAGGTGACCTGTTCTCCATAATCACCAGTGATAGGACCTGCAGGAATGGTGCTAAGCTGTGACAGGGAAAGTTTAGACTGGACATCAGGAAGAGGTGCGGTGCCAGGAGTTGGACTTGATAATCCTTATGCGTCCATTCCAACTCGGGATATTCTATGATTCTATGATGTAGCAAAATATAGATAAATGACCTAAATGTAAGAAGTATAACAAGCAGCCAAACAGAAAATAAGTCACTATAAAACATCTTTCTTGTGTCTGAAACAAAGTGTCCCTTCAATTTCAACTTTTTAAACTCATGCAAACCTTCCTGTTAAAAATAATTTAAAAAAATCCTCTTAAAAACAAATAACCAAATAAAATTTGTTTCTGTAGCTTTCAGAACTTGTGTCAAATACAGATTATGCAAAAAGTCATAATTATCTGAGGACTAATAGAAATATATGAGTCACATCCAGCAATATTTAATTGCTTATGTCAGGGGTGAGTACATTCTGTGAGATATAAATTTCCATAATTAAATCAGTAGTCTAAGCAGGTGTCCATTTTGTGACAAGAGAAGTTGGACCTGTCACTTAAATATTTTCATTACTTTAAATTTTCACATGATAAAACAAAACAAGATGTTGTGACTAACTCAGGTTACATTCAGACTTTTTTTTTCTTTTTTCTTTTTTTTTTTTTCTGCATTCCAAAAATAACATTGTTCTCTTGATCACAGTGAACTCAAGATTTCTTGAGGACCTCAGATTCACATGCAAAACATTGCTGCAATGCTGTACCAGCTGGACAAGTCTCTACATGAAAGACAGGCAAAAATATAGCAGTATTCAATTAGCATTTGCATACTATACCATGGTGTTCTAGCAGAACTTTCTTTTAATAGACTGAATGTCAAAACATATCAAAACACTAAAGGCCATGTTGAATACCAGTAAATCTTACCCCAGAAATCACGAGGAATGATCCCATCTACAAGATGATCCCCATCTACAAGAAGGGCCGGAGGGCAGACCCAGGGAACTACAGGCCTGTCAGTTTTTCCTCAGTGCCAGGGAATCTCATGGAGCAGATTCTCTTGAGAGTCATCATGCAGCACTTGCAGGGCAAGCAGGCGATCAGGCCCAGTCAGCATGGGTTTATGAAAGGCAGGTCATGCTTGACGAACCTGATCTCCTTCTATGACAAAGTGACACACTTGGTGGATGAGGGAAAGGCTGTGGATGTGGTCTACCTTGACTTCAGCAAGGCTTTTGACACCGTTTCCCACAGCATTCTCCTCAAGAAACTGGCTGCTCTTGGCTTGGACTGGTGCATGCTCCGTTGGGTTAGAAACTGGCTGGATAGCCGGGCCCAAAGAGTTGTGGTGAATGGAGTCAAATCCAGTTGAAGGCCAGCCACTAGTGGCGTTCCCCAGGGCTCGGTGCTGGGGCCAATCCTGCTGGGGCCAGAAAAAAGAAAAAGAAAAAGAAAAAGAAAAAGAAAAAGAAAAAGAAAAAGAAAAAGAAAAAGAAAAAGAAAAAGAAAAAGAAAAAGAAAAAGAAAAAGAAAAAGAAAAAGAAAAAGAAAAAGAAAAAGAAAGAGAAAAAGAAAGAGAAAAAGAAAAAGAAAAAGAAAAAGAAAAAGAAAAAGAAAAAGAAAAAGAAAAAGAAAAAGAAAAAGAAAAAGAAAAAGAAAAAGAAAAAGAAAAAGAAAAAGAAAAAGAAAAAGAAAAAGAAAAAGAAAAAGAAAAAGAAATTAGCTACTCCTTTCCATCTACAATCCTCCTGTTTGACAGGGTCCCTCCATATGGCCTGAAATATTTTCAAACTCAATGGAAAAATTCCTGCTGTTGTTCAAATCAATGAGTTCTACCATTGTAATAAGCACATACATAGATTTTCAAGTAGTGGTATAAAATCCTCTAAAAGGGATGCATGCAGCCTCTATATGACTTTGGAAGTGTACCCTTCCCTTGTCCTTTCCTTTCTTTTTTTTCTGACTCATCATGAAACAGAAAGCAAAACTGCTCCATACAACCTCAGCTGAGGAGATGTATGGCTATCTCCAGACTCTGCTTTGGCTCATTTCTGAAGAAAACAAAACATAAACAAAAACAAACAAGCAAACAAAAAAACACATGCAAATGACTTCCCAGTGTATCATGGACAAATGAGTGATCATATTCATAACATTCACTTTTATATCTATTTGCCTTTGCACCAAGCAACTACAAAAAATCAAATCTGATCCAGCATTTTTCATACATTCAGAGTCCATCATGATAACTTTTTCTCCCAAGTTTGACAGTCTGGCACTTCTGTATTTCAGTGCAGCACTTCTGTATTTCGGTGGCTGTTTTTTAAACCCATGCTGAATTACAAAGATTCCATTGAAACAGAGTTTCCTATAACCTTTATTTGTGTTCAGCTGCTGCATCAGAAATATTTCATTTCAGATATTCAGCATTTTGATTGGCATTGTAACATTCTGGACATGTATCCAGTAATTCTTGTATTGACACAGCATCCTGAGCTCTGACATGGACCTTATTTTGAACACAAGGCTATATTTACTCCCCAAAATAATGGTCAATAAAGGTTAATAAAGCTGCAAGGTTAATGCCAAACAAACAAACAAAAACCTTCTTGAAGATTATTTTGGAAAATCTCCTCTCCTGCAAAGAGGAAAATGCTTAGAGCTTTTCAGTATTAATGCATTCAGACTACATGTTAAAGGGCAGTTGCTGTGTCTTGATTTGTGAAGAAACTTAATGTATTTGAAAGAGCATGGCATGCATATCGGAGAACTGAAACAGGAGGCACAGTTGAAAGTCAGTTAAAAAGAGCTTCTCCGTGAAATTCCTCTTTTCTTTAGCATGAAGATTTGATTCATCCTTGGTTTTACTTGTGGGAAAGGGACTTGGCTGAGCAGCTCTACCTGCCTGTGGAGACCAAAGGGAGTAAGCTGCTGCTTGCACTTGACTTGCAGGTTTTGGGGAGAGAGGGCATGTAGGACTTCCTCGTGGATTAGTCTTGCATTTTTGAGTGTTGAATCCAGGAATTTTTATTATATATCTATCTATCTATATATTATATATTATCTATCTATCTATCTATATATTATATATTATCTATCTATCTATCTATCTATCTATCTATCTATCTATCTATATATTATATATTATATATTATATATTATATATTATATATTATATATTATATATTATATATTATATATTATATATTATATATTATATATTATATATTATATATTATATATTATATATATATCTATATAGATACATAGATAGATAGATAATAAAAATTCCTGGATATATATATATATATATATATATATATATATATATATATAAAAATATATAAAGAATATATATACATATGTGTTTACTGAGCCTATGGAAATAGAGAGGAAAACACTACTGTCTGCTTTTAATTTTATGTACAGAGGAGATTCTTTGCAAGATCTAGGATATTGTAAGTTGCCATAAAGCCAGCAGAAACAGAGGAAGTATAAAAAATATAAAAAATAAATAATTTTTGTCCTAGAAATGGTTCCGTTGCTATAATAATGGTGAAAGGAAAAAGAGATTCTGACATAGAGATATTTGGAGTCATTTTTATTTATTTATTTTTATTGATCCTGCAAGGATACAATTTCTGTGAGACACACAATACACAGAATTCTGTCTTTCACAAGTCCTAGAGCTGTGAGAGCTGGCTATAAAAGCACAGTATGCAAATGAAGGGAAGTCTTCAGAGACAAGCTACTTAAATAATTAAAATAGCTGACATGGTAGAGAAATGAGTTCTGTTGCTATTTAACATTTATTTTTAATCTATTTAAATAAATTGGCCATTTGAAAGAAATAACTTTGGAAAAGTTAAGAAAGCAGAATTTATAAAAATTGTCATCGTTAAGGAGATATTAAATTTATGAATGGTTCTCATAATTGTAACCATGCAAAAAAAAAAAAAAAAAAAAAAAGACCACGAAAAATCTCCAAAGGTAACTTATTTATTTGTAGTTTTTTGGGGACCTGCACAAATTTTACATCTTACAGAAAAGCCTGTGCTGTAGCTTTGTTTTGTGCTGTTAATATACAAGTAATAAATTCTCATGAAAACCACTACAACTTGCACTAGAAATTCCTATCATGGAACATACTGAGGACATAAATAATTAATACAATACACACAACCTATGCAATTATGCTTCTCTTTCTTGCAATCACTCTTTGCCCATTTGATATACTTCATAATCTTGCTTGTTGTTAGGGCAGCTTTTCTGACAGTTAAGAATTTATCACTTTCATATTTAAAGGCCATTCTTATATTTCCCATGGAACTAATAAAAAGACAGACTATGGGTGACAACTAAGGTTGACAAAGAGGTGATATGACATATTCAAAAACAGCAAGGTTTCCTGGGTCTGAAGTTTCATTAGGGAAATGTGGATAGTGAAATACTTTAGTTACAAAGGTACCACATAATTTCATCACAATTTTATAATGTAACAAATTAATTTGGCCTGGTAATTATCACATAGGTATTGGGACTCAGGAATTATCTTTTTATTTGTTTGTTTTCCTCTGTATCACTGACTGTTAACGTTAAGATAAGTAGTTTAAACTGTGTACTGTTTCTTTATGTAAAATGTTTCACAGCAGTGTTGCACAACATAAACATTGTCTATAACATGCTGTATATCCATTATCTAACTGGTAATGCAGAAAAGAGAAATACTTGTATGATGTGTTAAGAAATTAATTAGTATATTCACCTTGATACACAAGGCAGAGCATTGCCTTTATAAATACTTTCTCTGTTCCTTCAATACCATTCTGTCTCCCTTCAGCTGTGTTTTAAATAATAATGCATTTTACAATTTTAATATTTATAAATGAAATATGTGACCACTTTTTCTTGAATATCTCAAACATCTTCAGAATTATCTAAGGATTTCTATGGACCTTAAAACTTCTAGTATTTTGTCCTCAAGACTGTAAATCAAATTATCTTTTCTCAAAAAAATACTTCCACTCTGGCACTGTAGTTACCAGAATGGAAGAATTACCTCAGTGATTGATATGAATGACATTTTAATCTTATCTTTACAACTGATAATTCAAGACCAGGACATTTCCAAAAAAGCAACAATACAACAAGGTGCAGAAGAGATAAGGCCACATCCTCATATTTAATAAGGTGATTAATTACTTTTTTTCTTCATCTCTCATGTTGCTTTAACTTTTAAAAGATCTAGCATTTTTTCTCATTGAAAATGGGAAAACACTCAGAGATCTTTAATGATAAAAAATTAAGGCATCATTTTTTAATAAGATACCTTAGAAAAATTACATTCAATATAAGGTTATTAAAGCTAAATACAATGCATAAGCCCTTTAAAATGTATAGCATTTTATTTTCTTGTATCACTCATTCAGCAAGTGACTTATAAAGCTAATTACCACCTAATTTATTGTAGACTGAATAGCAGGAAATCACTGCTCTCCTATGTCGTATAACAGCTAATCCATTAAGTGCACAGTAGGATATGAGGCCATCAAGAGCCTCTCCCTGAGAAATGATCTATATCTTCCAAAGGAAGGCAAGAGGCTGACTGTGCAGAGGTATGTCCTAATCAAGTTATACATGCTTGTTGCACTAATCTTCACCAAAATACATTTATGGTGCTGCAGAGCTGTAAAAGAGAATTATGCCATTAGAGACAGACAAATATGCTTCCTTTTCCCTTGTGCTGCCATGCATGTTAACCACAGACCTGGAGACAGACCTTAGCACAGAGGAAGAATCCAGGCAGTTTATTTATTGATTTTATAAATTCTTCTGTCAGTACTCATTGTCAAGCTGTAGTCTGTTTGTAGCAAGTTTTTTTTTTTTTTATATATATATATATAAAATCTCTTTCTTTTATCCAGCTATCCATTTCCTAGAAATTATAGAAAATGAACTATCCTTGAGATCTATGTGGTTTTTTTTTTTGGTTTGTTTGTTTTTACTGTGGCTGAGAGGTTTAGAAATCATTTAGAACACAACCATATACACAGTCAGCATGATCATATAAAATTTCTGTAGGAAACCAATCTCAAAATAGAAATAAATATGGAGGATAAATTGTTATGGTAAATGATAGAACAGCCTCAATTCTCCGTTGCACAAGCTCATGGGGATCTTGACATAAGACAACTGTGCAAAAATACTCCTACTCTGGATTGAACCTGCAGGAAGACAGAAATCTTTTCATGATTCAGGGTTTTGTTATACCTGAATAATGGCATCCCCTGCTATTTTCACAGGTATTTATCTACTTGATAAATGACTTGTAAAATGACGATATTGGATATATGGTCATTTTATTGTCTTAAAAATAAATAAATAAATAAATAAATAAATAAATAAATAGGAATTTTCTGCAACCATTGCTTCCACTGGTGTGAGAGTGAAAGAATTGTAACTTCAATAACATTAAATCATCACTGCGGAACACAGACTTCATTTTTTTCCCATCTCTGAGACCTGTGAAACAAGGAAGAAGAAATGATACTGAGGACATTGTACAAACTCCTCTTGAACACTGACAGGCATGGGGTATCAACATTTAAGATGCTTGTTACAGTTTTTGACCACCCTCATGGCAAAAACATTTTCATAATGCCCATTCTGAACCTCCCCTAGCACATCTTTGTGCCATTGCCATGTGTCCTAACATTGGTTACCAGGGAGAAGAGACCAACACCTCCTCAGGAATCTGTAGAGAGCAATGAGGTTGCCTCTTGGCACACTTTTCTCCAGACTGGAAAGCCCACATATCTTCAACTATATCCACACCAATGTTAGATAGGTCAGCATAGAGTGGTTTCTCACCTCCACTTCCCCTAGTCTGACATTGGCTCTTCACAGGCTGCAGTTTACAGGAAACCTGCTGCACCATGGGTTCTGCATGGACTGCAGGGAATATCTGTTCTTCCAGGAATATCCTGGAACTCGTCCTCCTTCTCTGATCTTGGTGTTCCCTCTGCTGTTTATCACATTTTTTTTTTTTTTTTTCACAGAAGTACCACCAGCCATTACAATGGGTGCAGCTTTTTCATGCAGCTTGATCCCTTGCAGCTGGACAGCTGGAAAGCTGACTGGCAGATGTAGCTGACATCCTCCAAAGAGGAGGCCTTCCTTGCAGCCCCACCACTGCTGAAACCTTGCTGTGTACACTCATAAGTTTCATCAAGTAATTTTTGGATGAATGGTGATTATAGACTGCTCACCTTGGATCTGTTACTTATTTGGCATTTTATTGAATTTTACTTCAGTCATTTAAACCCCTGTTCATAGGCAGCTATAATAAATTGAAATTTTCCAACATGTTTAAGATAATCATATGTGGTTAGCAGATATTCCACAATGCAAAACATTACTGTGCATGGAAGAAAATAGTAGACAGTAGGATTTTCATAGAATTTTACAAGACTGTAATGTATTCTCTTCATGTATCGTGGGAAAACTTGGTGGTTTCCCAGGATGCATGGAGAAAATAGATGAAGATAATTTAAGGAGGCAGAAGAGCCATAGCAAGGATATATTAGGTACAGGAAGAAACAGTCTTGTAATCCATTAATGATGTAGCTAATATGCTACACTAATGTGTTAACACTACATATGTGATAAAAAATATCTAGTAATAGCTAGGAGAATTCTGGGAACACCAGAGACATAGAAACAGGCATGAAAACAAATGAAACAGATGATTTAACATACTGAATCTAGGCACTCTGCCTTCAACAAAAGCAGACAAGGAACAGACATAAGAGGAAATTATTCAATCGGTCTTCTGTGGGGAATGTTTCTTCTTAGGCCCATTAAAAATACTCTATAACAGTGTTCTGAATAAAAGATGATTTATAAACTTCAAAGATTTTTTAGCAGGGTAACCACACATGCTTTCTAAATATATTAAATCCTTCCTGAAAATACTCCAATGTAACAGTTACTGGAATTTATTATTACCCTTATACATTCTGACAAATATACACCATGTTTATACCATATATTAAGTTCCTGTTGAGAAATTTTATCTTTAACCATTCACAAAAATAAGTAAATAAATCCAAAAGCACCACCACCAACAACAAAACCACCTTGGTACTTTGAGAAAGGCACTAAATATATCATAGAATCATGGAATCATATAAATGTTTGGGTTGGAAGGGACACAAAGTTCATCTCATTCTAAAACCCCTGCCATAGGCAGGACACCTCCCTAGACCAGCTTGCCCAAAGTACCATTTAGCCTGGCCTTGAACGCTTCCAGAGATGGGGCATCCACATCTTCTCTGGGCAACATGTTCCAGTGTCTCACTACCCTCACGGTAGTGTCCATTTGTTCCTAATGTACAATATAAATCTACTCTCTTTTAGTTTAAAACTATTACTCCTTGTCCTATCACTACAGTGTCCCTCTCCAGCTTTCCTGTAGGCCTCTTTTAGGTACTGGAATGCTGCTATAAAGTCTCCTCAGAGCCCTCTCCAGGCTGAACAACCCCAACTCCCTCAGACTGTCTTCATAGGAGAGGTGCTCCAGCCCCATCATCATCTTTGTGGCCCTCCTCTGAACTTGTTCTAATACTTCTATGTCCTTCTTGTGCTGGGGGCCCCAGAGCTGAATGCAGTGCTCCAGGTGGGGTCTCACAAGAGCAGAAAAGAGAGGAAGAATGAACTTCCTTGACTGCTGGTTACACTTATTTTGATGCAGTCCAGGATATGGTTAGCTTTCTTGGCTGCAAGCTTACATCAGCAGCTCATTTTGAGCTTCTCATCCACCAACACACTCAGGTCCTTCTCCTCAGGTCCTTTCTCAATCCATTCTCCACCCAGCCTGTATTTTTGTTTAGGAATGCCCCAACCAATGTGCAGAACTCTTCCTATGAGGACCTTCTTCATATTAAACTTCATGAGGTTCAAACGGGCCCACATCTCAAGCCTGTCCAGGTCCCTTTGGATGGCATCCCTTCTCTCCAGCATCTTGACCACAACACACAACTTGGTGCCATTGGCAAACTTGCTGAGGGTGCATTCTGTCTCACTGTACATGTCACTGACAAAGATGTTACAGCATGAGTCCTTGTAGTGACCCCTGAGAAATTCCACTCATCACTTATCTCCACTTGAACATCAAGCTGTTGATCACAAATCTTTGAGTATGACCATCCAGCCAATTCCTTACTTGACAAGTGGTCCATCCATCAAATCTATGTCTCTCCAATTTAAAGACAAGGATATCATGGGGGATATTGTCAAATGCTTTGTACAAGTCCGGGTAAATGATGTCAATTGATCTTCTCCTCTCCACCAATGCTGTAAACCCACTAGGGTTAGAAGGCCACCAGATTTGCCAGGCATGATCTGCCCTTAGTGAAGCCATGTTGGCTGTCACCAATCTTCTCCTTACTTTGCATGTGCCTTAACATAGTTTCCAGGAGGATCTTGCTGGGCACAGAAGTGAGACTGACTGGCCAGTAGTTCACTGAGTCTTCCTTTATTCCCATCTTAAAAATGTGGTTTATATTTCCCCTTTTCAGCCTGGGGAAACTTCAAAAGACTGACTCAACTTTTCAAATTTGATGGATAGTGGCTTACCAATTACATCTAACAGTTGCCTCAGGACCTGTGAATACATCTCATCAGGTGAAGTCTCATAGTATTCAGTGGTATTGCACAGTATTCAGTGGTAATGCAACTCTTTAGTATTTATTTTTAACTTCAAGGTTCAAGATCTGTGTCTTAAAATTCAATAAAGAATAATGTTCTATTTTCCTCGTATTTATTTTAATGAATTTATCTTAATTTTTTCAACCAACAAAGTATTATAGATATGACATTCATGAGTAGCATTTTGTTTTTTCTTTGGCGTTTCACTCAGCCTGAATAATAGACTGCAGAGTTTCACTTCTGAGAGGAAGGTTGCGTTATTTTCACTTGTTTGGTTAATCGACATAATGTACAAAACAGAACCACTTTCCTACAATAGAAAGCTTCAGAGCACCTTCAGTTCCCATTTTGCTTCCAAAATTTGCTGACTGCAGACCCCCAAAACAATGTTTTGGTTTCAGTGGCTTTCTCAGGTAATAATGGAAATAATTTTGAATGCCTGAACTGAAAGCAATTAGTTCTGTTCTGCAATAAAGATAGATAGATTAATCAGTTTAAATCCTTTTGTCACACTGATGCATATCACTATGATCAGTCAGCAGAAATCATTCTTGAGGGCAGAACAATAACCCATATAAAATAATCATCTCTAAAGGGAAGGAATGAAGTTATGCATCATCAGTATGGCCACTAAAGAGTTTACCACAAAACCTTAGTAGACATTAAAAAATGTATTAAAAAATTCAAAGTAAAATAATATGTTAGGAAGAGACTGATAGCTCAGCAAAAGATCTGAAAAAACAACCTTCTTTTTAATAGGTAAGAAATAAAAATGTTGAAAAGGGAGATGTAAAGTATTTGTATAGTATAATATCCTTACTGAGGACATTTGCAGAAATTGAAGTTTTGTAACCAATCTCTTTTTGCAGGTACAGCTGCATAAGCTGAATCTCTAAGAGACAAATATAGAAGTGAGTTTGATAAAATAGAAACCCCCAACAAAAATTCAAGTGTAGTGAAGAAGTATGATCTGATTTCTTCTCAAGGAAATCCAGATATCAGATGAAAACATATTAAATTTTCTGTTTACATTTCCCAAAATAAATGAAAAACGATCTAATTTCTTATAAAGATGTATTTTTGTATTGTGATGGTCTAAGAAAATAAGTGAAGCAAAGCTACTTCAGTTTTTACCTCTTTCCATAGCTTCTCTAAGCCTCTGCATCAACTGAGGATAACATAAGAAACTTACCATGAATCATGCTACTTTCACAATAGGAGATTCTAGTCTTTACTCTGGTTTTCAAAGTTCTGTACTCTACTTATATAAAAAATGGTGGTGGGGGTTTACTATAAAGGTCAAATTAAGAAAGTATTGCTATTTTTAGAATTGTAGTTTAACCTGGCAGCCAAGTAAGCACCATGTAGTTATTCACTCACTCCCCTCTTCCCAGTAGGATGGGTAAGAGAAATGAAAAAAGAAAAATGTAGAACTCGTGAGTTGAGATAAAGGCAGCTTAATAGCACAAAAAAGAAAGACACAATGATGATAAATGATGATGATCATAGTAATAATACAAAAGAAGTGATGAACAATGCAATTGTTTACCACCTGCCAACCAATGCCCAGTCCATTCCTGAGCAGTGGTAGTTCATCAGTGGTAGTTCATCAGTCATTTGATATAATAAGTGCAAAAAAGTTGTAAGGAGGCGCTATATATGAGATGAAATAATTGCAATATTAATCTTGAAGATTGACCAGCATTAATCAGTGGTATGAAGAGCTGATATCAGAATCCACTAGAGGAAAGTTCTCAGTTACAAAATTTAGAACAAGAAGGAATGGTTTCAAGTTGTGCCAGGGGAGGTTCAGGTTGGAAATCAGGAGACATTTCTTCTCAGAAATAGTAATCAGGCATTGGAACAGGTTACCCAGGGCTGTGGTGGAGTCACCGTCCCTAGCAGTGTTCAAGAAAATGTTTGACATGGTGCTTAGGGACATGATTTAGTTGGTGACATTGGTAGTAGAGTGATGGTTGGACTAGATGATCTTGAAGGTTGTTTGCAACATTAATGATTCTATGAAAATGTAAAAGTTTAAAAAGAAGCCTATATGCTTGACTGCATCTGTTGGTTCACCACATATCAGCCACATATGTATATTTCTATTCTTTCCTTTATATGTTGTAGAACAGAATTTCAGCCTTAGCAATGAGCACTGACTAATTAAATCAGTCATTTCATTGTCTTATTCAAGGGATCCAACACACATGGTTTCCCAAGAAGCTATTTTTGTTTGCTGGCAGTCCTTTCTGATTTTGTTTGTGTATACATGTCAGTGATTGATTAATAGTGATGGGTCCTAACAATGAGTGGGAGAAACAAAACTCAGTGGATGCCCTAGGGAGGGCTGTCGTGAACAGGATATCAGGAGCAGATAACTCATCAATTTCCCACATCACTCACACCTTTCTGCTCTTAAAATCCTCCTGTAAGCTAGTACAGCAGACTGGACAAGTAACCTTGACAACATCACAATGCTCCCAAGTTCTCCAACTACCAATGTTTCTGAAGAACATCCACTCAGCTGTAGATATCCACATGTTCTAACAGTACTTCGGCACCACATGTTCAATATGTATAATATTCAAAGATGTGATAAGTAATATTGGTAAACAGTTAAACAACTAAGATGCAAATTTGAGCAAATAGAAATGCATACAGAGATACGTAATTTCATTGTTTTTCAGGTTTCATTGTAAGAAATGTAACCTGATTTTATATTCTAGATCTGAAAGGAAAAGCTGAGGAAAATTAGAGAAATCCTGTTTTTCAGGATCACAGAATCACAGAATCACAGAATTTCTAGGTTGGAAGAGACCTCAAGATCATCAATTCCACCCTCTGACCTACCACTAACAGTCCCCACTAAACCATATCCCTAAGCTCTACATCTAAATGTCTTTTAAAGACCTCCAGGGATGTTGACTCCACCACATCCCTGGGCAGCCTGTTCCAATGCCTAACAACCCTTTCGGTAAAGAAGTTCTTCCTAAGAGGATGTTCATTAGTGATGAATCTTAAAAGAACCACTGAGTTTTTGATGAAAACTAAATTGATCATGGAAACAAAACATTATTTTTCATCTTCATGTATTTTACATCCACATCTACGCCATACAGTTTATTTTATAAAATTCTTATTATTTTTTGAAAAACTGCTCAGACTCAGGGAAAAAAAAAATAAATAATAATAATAAAAATATCTAATAATTGAAAAGAGGAAAGAAATCTGGCTTTATGTATAAAAAAGTGAGGCTGATGTGAAAAACAAACAAACAAACAAACAAAAAACCGCAACAACAAACAGCTGAGTAGGACTGTTCCTTGTCTAAAACATTTTGTCTTCATTGCATCTCATTTATTCAATGAAATTTACAAGACTGTAATGTGATGAGTATTGTCTCTTTTGACTTCATATCAGTTCACATTACTGTTATCAGTATCATAATGAAAAGATGGGAAGGAAGCTTTAGTAGTGATTTTTGAAAGTCTAGACTTCAAACTATTTGCCATGTTAATTATGAACCATGATAATTTATTACTCAGTATTTTGATTTATTTTAGCATCCAATCTTCATTACCTTTCATGTGGAAACAAATTGACAAAGATCAGTCCTATGTTCTTTATGTGCTTGCTGTTCCTTACCTTTTCTGAAGAATTTATGGTACATAAGAATGGAAAGAGCAATGTTTTTACCAAATCTGAAGTTACTCAAAGCTGTCTTTTAGTGAGTCATAGTAATTTGAAATGTGGTTGAATATTAGTAATTCCTCATTTTCCTTGATATGCACAAAAGCTCTGTGCTGTACTAGCAGGTATTGAATTTAAATGTACTGCCTTATAATTATCCTATGCCTAATTATGTGCACTCTATTATTTCTAGTGAACCAATGGGACTCCAACACCACCATTATATCTCTATTTCCTTTTCTTAAAAATAGATACTGAATATTGGATTCTTCCCATTCTCCGTCCTTCTACATGCGTTTCTGAAAATATCTGACAATATATGAACTATTTTAGACAGTTCTTTCCTACATTATATCAACTTCTCATAAAATTTTAGAAGAGGCCATTCCTCACCACTGCACAATATACTTCAGATATTGTTCATAGTAATGTACTTATGTCTACACTTTGCTTTCACCTTTCTTTATCATGACATTCCCTTCTCTTTTTAGTTTTCTAAATAATTACACAAAGTGTTCTACCTCTATTTTAATATGTCTGTATATATATAGAGAGAGTGTGAGTAAGAGAGAAAATTACAGAAAAATATCTTATTAAGCATTTCAGTTTTCTCCTTGGCATCTGTTATTTGCATTCTTTCCTTGGAAGGATATGTTCATCTAGCAGAATATGATTGATTAACTGAGCAGAAGGGAAATTTTGTGTGTGTCAGTACTTGGAAATGCCATAGTGTGCATCTATTATGCTGCCAGTCTCTTCTCTCACATGGTTTAATGCAAAATACCAATATTTGTAGGAACGTGCCATCATTTCTGTAGTTTCATCATTATCATTCTGGAAAATTACTTTATTTCATGCAAATGGTACTATAAGCCAAGGGAAAAAGACATGTAAATTATTTTGAAAAAAATACAGAGTTTTTATGAGTCGCCTTCTATGTATCTATTTATGACAGCTTTTAAAATATTTTCTTACACATTTAGTATTCACTGAATAAGTGAGATGAAGTCTGTTTATTCTTAAATAGAATCAATATAACACAGGCTGCAACAGTGCAAACTTCTTCAACTACTCCAGGAGCATGAATCAGTCTCTGCATAATGATATGCATTCTTCATTATTTTAATATGTTTTTTATGATTTTTATTTTTTATTTTTTCATAAGAAAACTGTTACTAGTTATTACTCACTTATACTGTACATGCATATCGTTTTCAGAGTAAGAGGTCTGAAAGCCAACGAAAAGTTTAAATGAATTATGAGTGTGTTATTTTCCATGTAATAAGATTTCACTATCTATCCTGTGTGGAGGTGTGCTTAATCCCAATTCCCTTCAGTCCTTCATTGAATATACCAGTATTATTGTTTATTGCCATTCTCCTATTTCAGTGTTGATAATCTTCTGGTATTAATACAGTCACACATAAGTCAAGTTATACAATCCATTGTACAAATAAACGATGAGAGATAAACACTATCAAAGGTAATGTGGTCCTAATATCCAGAGTTTAACATGATCATTTCTATTGAAAAAAAAAAAATAATGGACAAATGAGATTTGCTTTTATTGAGTACCTCCACTTTCAAGTCCTTCTCTTTTACAAAGTAAATGAAGAAACTTAAATGTAAATTTCTCCAATTCCTGAATTTCTTAGTCATATTTTTGGCAAAATTTTTATGATGGGCTGTGTTTACCTAGGGAGAATGGTAGGATCTGAGCATAAAGCCTTATTGCCTTCATCTTAGGCAGTCAACTGTAAAGTCTGCAGCACTATAGTCATGCATTGCCAGAACTACAAATTTTTCATATCACTGCATTGTAGATTTAACGTGTTTATATATACACTGTTTTAAAATATAATTCTGCACCACAACTTTTTGGTGATTTAGGGTGGAATTCACCTAATTTAGGCAGAGATAAAAGTCCAATTAGTCATTGAGGCTCCCACTAAAGTCGGTGGAGAAGAAAGGGTACACCAGAAAATGATTTGTCTTAGTAATATTTTGCCTTAGTCATATATTTTAAAGTGGGATGAATTGCTTTCAAATGCACTTATCGCTCTTCACTGATCTGCTAGATCACTTATACTGTGTGTCTTTTTAATCACTGAAAAATGGTAAAATAAATCCTACTTTCACTCAACATGGCAGAAAGTTAATATTTCTTTACTTCAGAACCTCAGCATTTCCTTCAGTCTCTGCAGTTAATATTTATGTTTGAAAAATAGCTTTAGATGAAAACTGTAGCCAATTAAACAAGTCACAAAAAACTCTTTGCTTGAATTTCATGATGTCTGGACTTCTTGTGTTCAGCCTCCATTGGTATTTGTTTTATTTTCCTGAATTCTCATAGAAACAAAGTAGCAATGACATATTTTATATGGATGGAATATTATTGTTACACCAATAGATTATATTCCCAAAGTTCCTACAACTCACTGGTAAATATTTAATTAAATGCACTAAGCAGGACAGATCTGGTCCTCCATAGTTTGGACTGTTTTTGTAAGTAATGTATTCAATGCCTTAAAACAACAGCAACAACAAAATCACATACACATGAAATAAAACAAACTAACAAGAAAAAAACAAAAAGCACACCACCAACAACAACAAAAAACACCACAACCTCAATTAAACATTGAGTTATGCAACTACTACAAAATGTTTTCAAGCTCACTACATCTCACTGCTCCCAGAAAGAGTGGATAATTCCTTGATTTGCTTTCCCTTCCATCTCATTCTGATCTCAAATAGGGCTTCTCACTAAAAGGTGGATCCACCTTCCTATTAGCTTCAGTGGGAGTAGTGGGGAGATAGATATACCCAACCAAAGAGCATAAGATATAGTCTTATATTATTATGGGTGAACTGTAACTAAGCAACAACTCCCATTTCTCTTCTCATTGGTGCACTGTTGAAACTGTTGAATCCTAAAGAAAAAAAAAAAACAAAAAACAAACAAACAAAAAAATGCAATTGCATGCATACATAGCTGCTCTTACAAAAATAGCAAATAACAAGATGACAAGATGTTAGGGCTTTACAAGTCAGACAGATTTAATGGAAAAACTTGTCAGATTTCTTTAACTTGGATTAAACTCAAAACAAAAGGATTGAGACCCTAGGGAACTGAAAAGCTTTGTTTCTGACAGAAAAATGGAAAGCTGCATCTCTCTCATAAAGTCATATGCCACAGACAGAAGACTCTACTATCTCTCCCCTGAAGTAGTCCTGCACAAAAATCTGCACTGAGACACAGACACAGATGTTAGAGCTATAGATCTCTTTATAACTGAGTTAAAAAAATGAACAAACAATATAAAACTGTCCTGTATTATCAATTCATACAGTGCTAAAAAAGTAGTACTGCTTAGGGTATATTACTGCATAAAAGCCTAAGTGTTACACTTTGCTGATCAGCTGCAGTTAGTTTTTTCTGGTTCTTTAAGGAGATCCGACCACAATGAAGAGGATGAGTTCATAACCAACCAGGCTGTGAGATGTCTCAGTCAGGAGCCAGGACACTTTGCAGAAGGCACTTATCAAGTACCTAACAGGAAACAGCAGGCAAAGTGAACATCACTGACCATACAGGTGTGATTAGCACTATTAACAGAGAATTCTTTGAGGTGTCTGACTTGGTACCAAATATTGTTTAAATAATAATAATAATAATAATAATAATAATAATAATAATAATAAGAAGAAGAAGAAGAAGAAGAAGAAGAAGAAGAAGAAGAAGAAGAAGAAGAAGAAGAACTGTACAATGACAACACACAACAAATATAACAAATAAATGATTTATTCAATAATGTGTTAAAAGGGGAAGGGTGTTTTTTGTTTGTTTGTTTGTTTGTTTGTTTAGACATTGCTTTCTAATCGTGTCCTGTAGTAGTTCTTCATTCCATATTTACCTGGTATCTCTATCAATGACCTGGAAAACACTTTTGCTAATGAGTTGGAGATGACACAAAGTCACAAAGTCTGAGGCTGTAGTAAACGATGATAACGAATTACTGAAAAAGAGTATCAGGATTAGATGATTTTTTATTATTATTATTATTATTATTCTATATTGCCTATTTAATATAGGCAATAGGATGTTTCTTTTAAAATGTTCACATGCGAAACCACTTATTTACAGGACAGAAAACTATTCTGGAATGAAAAGTCTTACAGAAGGACTTAAAAGTGCAGGGAACCAGGATTTAAATATGATCAGTCAGGACAATATTTGTGACAGAGACAGTGAGGTAGTAAGGATACAGCATAGTAAGGATACAGCATTTTCCTCGATGTGGATACCACTGAGTAAAATGGATGTACTCCTTTCATGGGCAGTGAAAATTTGAATCAAGTTTAGGAGAGAGCAATGCAAATGAGATGCCGATGTCCTAAACTGAGAGACTCAGGTGACATCTGCATTGGCAAGTAGTGCTATGCAATCAGTAGTGAGTCTACAGAGCAACTCAGCTGCTGTTCAGTGCCAAATGTTCTCACAACACATGGATGGGAATTTTACATAAGACTACTTCTAGACTGGTCCCGCTGTCCCAGGATGCCACCAGATCACATTAAAGAGTCTCCTGAAGTGCATATTCAATTATATACAATTCAATACAGTTCTCAATAGAGAATTGTGTTTCTCTAGGGTCCAGACTGTGCAATTTGCAACTGTGTCGTGATAGGAGCGATAACTGGGGTTGACTGAAGATTAACTTCAAAAAAGCACTAGATCTTAATAAAAACACAGTCAAGACATTTAGAAAAACAAAGATACAAAATAGGATGATGTCACTGTAAGTAATTGCTTATAATGGGTCATTTGAAAGTAGAAGTTTCTATTGTATTGTTCACTGTGATGTTTCCAATGATGTTCACAGAGGTACTGTGAGATTTCCAATGGCTGGAAATTCAAACTAAAAAAGCTTAAGACTGAAACAACATGCCTCTATTACCTGTGTATATAAATGACATAAACATCAGTTTCACAGCTTCTTCAGTGGAAGGTGTGAACCTCTACCAATTGAAATATTTTAATCAGGATTTTCTTAGAAGATATGCATTTGGTTTGGTTACTGAAGGTTCATATCCACAGAGAAGAGCACAGATACACATGGAGAAATCAAAATAATCAGGGCTGTCACAGGAGGGTGACCAGCCACATGAGCCAGGGTCAACATCCATCATTCTAAAGCTCTTATAGGTGGTAGGCCCTTATTCCCTACAGAGTATGACTTATTATGGGATGCTCATTAAAATCAATTTCTAACTTTTTTATTGGGTGAAGGACTCATGTAGGTATGTATGCGTTTGTATATGGGGATTTGGGTGTCAGCAACAGGAGTCAGACCAAAAGTCACAGGAGCGCATGAGTCTGAAATATCACTAATGGACCCTCACCTTCATTAGCCAGAGTGGGGAACAAGATAAGGCCACTGGTGCCTTCTGTGTTTGCAAGACTGTTACTCTATACACTGAGCTGTGTGGCTAAGTATATCTATATATATGCATATATCTACATATGTGCTATATACATCTGTTTGCATGTGCAGCTGTTGCAAAGACAAGATTATCCTCACAAATGGTTGGACCTGGGAGTGTAAATCCTCATCTCTATCAGGCATAGCATGTAAGTGGTAGTATGCGATAGTTTAAAAAAAAGAATTAAATTTGATCAAGACCTATGACCTGTACAATGTAAGATGAAAAATTAGAAAATTGGAGTGTTGTCTTCTAGCCCATAATTTAAGGACACGTGAAGAGAATGATCTTTTTATTGTCTTTACTACAGCTCAGGCTTTATGCCACAGGTTTCAATAAAAAATACCAAGAAACAGCAGGTCAGAAATGAATATGGGAATTCACATACATAGCTTAGTGTTTCAAAGGGAGCTTAGTATGATGTGATCTGATGATGCCTCTGCAATCAAATGCTATGCAAATCCTTTAAGTCCTTTACTTCTTTCCCTTCTTCTTTCCCTCCCTACTTCCATCCCTTAATTCTTTCCTTTTCACTTTCCCTCTCTCTCCCTCTGTCTACAGTAACCAAATAATGAATACATAAGATACATAAGATAACTTTAGTTAGTTTTGAGAAGCGTAATTTCTTATTATTACAAACTTTTAACATGTACTTGTCTCTTTCTCTCTCTTTTTTTTTTTTTTTCTATACTCTTAGGCAGATAAAATTATTATCTACATGTAATTTACATACTTATAATAATAGAAATAGTTGTGACTACAATCATTTCTCAAGAAGACCTAAAAATATTTTTTGTTTATTTCTAAACTGCCCATGAGCATAACATAGCATTTTGTTAAATATCAATGTTAACATTTTTCAAAGATCCACTGAAGTGAACAAGAAACTCAAACATTTGTCAAAGATAGGAAGCATTTTCAGGACTCAGAACATTAAGTTTAAAAAATTACCATAACATGACTATATATATATATATATATATATAACAATTGACAACCACAAAGAAAACAAACCAACAAAACTGACAAAACTGACTTTTTTATTTAAAACTTTATTTTTGAGCATTTGAGCATTTTATCTTAAAATTGCTTTGGATGTTCTGTTTCACGTAAGTTCAATGTACATTGAAAGTACATTTACGAAATTATTATTTCAACATTTTATCACATTAACTAGTCATATCCCATAGTGTTGAATGCATTTGCAGTCTCATTGTAGATACAAAATAATGAGTTTGGCTTCCTATCTTAAGAATCTTTTTGCACAGTTTTATGATTTATATTCTAATCTGAAAGTCAGAGACCTAAATTTATTTTTACACAAATCATCATGAAGGACAAAGCTAGGGGCTGGTAGAGAAAAGATAGATTAAGCAAACTAAAACAGAATAATGAGATTAGAAAAATTGAAATTAAAAGTTTAGCTAACATAAAACATTCAATTGGCCCAGCTAAACATGACAAATAATACTTTGGTTGGTTGGTTGGTTGGTTGGTTATTGGCATTTATATAATTTTGAAGGAATACTGATGGAATCCCAGAAATCTAGACATCTTATTCTGTTTTCTCCTGAATTAAAAAAAAAAAAAAGGCCCATTATCACAGCTTCTGTTATTGCATCTGTTATTGCACTATTACTACTAAAATATTACCATCAAGATTTGTCTAAAATAGCATGAACAAAGGAAAAAAAAATCTTTCAGTCATTTTAGGTGACTTTGTCCAATGTTTTAGTATAGAGACTGTGACATAAGGCCTGCATGCAATCTACTACAAAAGAATTTTATCATCCCTTCCCCCACTCTTGTCAGCTTATTTCTGAAGGCAGTACAGAAATGGCTGTCTAATATAGTCCTTAAGAACAGCTGCACCTCTCTTATGCCTTCTTCCTCCTTGGTGGCCTTTCCTGGCTGCATCCTTACATAAGCGTAAGAAAAATGTATCATTCTGTCCGTGGGAAGGAAATCTGTCACTTCTGAGTACCAAATTTTCTCTACAGTAGAGAAACAATGAAGACAGAGTAAATCTACTTTGTGAAGACACTGGATGTACAAGGCTTGTACAGCACTGAATTGCTGTTTTATACATACATTAAGCCCACAGCATCTGTGAAAGTCATAGACCTATAGTGTACTTCTTGAAACCTCTTATTGCATATGGAAAGTGTATCCGCCATTTGGTAGGAGTAAATATAGAATATCCAACTCTTTCATGAGGCTAACTTATTATACAAGGCATATGAAAACTAAGACACAGACAGTTGAAATAAGTAGAGCTCAAAATAACAGATATATTATCAAAATTTGGTATTTTAAGAGGAACCAGAAAATTCTTATTGTAATGGACTGAAAGTTGGAATTCTTATATTACATTTGGGATATCTCACTGAGGTGGAATGTTAATTGAATTGTATTTTTATCACTGATGTCCTGCTACAACATTTTTAACTTAGGAATATTTCCAATAAATGTACACATTCCCAAGTCACATTATATTCCTGGACAGTGGATCCGAACATGTGGCTGACTTACTAACAGAACTCAGCAAGTTCATCAAACAAGCATAGGAGAAAGGTATTACTTGGCCAACCTTATATGGTAAAATGATTCATCACACAGAACAGTTCCTGAAGAACTTCTGATCCTAAGGAAAACCACATAGGTTCCTTGATCCTATGGGAAACCACATAGGATCAGTTTGGGAATGACAGCATCCCATGGGAGGGAACCCACATTGGAGCAGGGGCAGGGAATGACCGTGAAGGAGTGGCAGAGCTAAACATCAGATAAAACTGAGCTAAATTTATAGAAAAGAGATTATTTTCCTATGTTACAGAAAGATATATGGAAGGTTTGTGGCCCATTAAAGTGAGCAAGACTTGAAAGAGAACATCTTTGAGAATACAGTCCGAAGGGAAGCATGATGTGCATTTTAAGCCTGAATATATTCTTTCACCCAGAAAATATGATTTTTCTCCATTGGAAAATTATCTTGTTTAATAAAATTTAGCTTTGCTGGAAAACCTTGTTATCATTTTATCACTCTTTAAGAAAAAGATGCAGGAAGGTCTTCCTCAACTCTCTGGGGTGTTATCACAACCACGGAAAAAAATGACTAGTTCAACATAATGGGAAAGCTCAGGTTGGAATTTAACACAGTTCAATGAGCACAATAGGTATTCACTTGTGTTTCTGTAAAACATTTGCCCATTTATATTTCCCAATGGACATTGTTTTATAGACTTTATCCCATGAGTTCGTACCAATGGAAAGCAAAGATGAGTAAAGTTAACTTTCCTGAACAGAAATGAAACATAGGATAGTGTTAGTACATGCTTTGTCTCAAGGAATTTTGAACCCTTAAAATAAAAATATTTCTTACAACAGATGAAAATTTTGAAGTTTTGCAAGCCAAATGGCACTCAGTATATGTAAAACATAAAAGGATGTAAGTCTAGAACAAAGTCTCGAGACATTCTATTGGACTTAAGAAACTCAAATGTATTCAATGTGGGCCTTTTACTGCATCCAAAGTGACAAGTATTAACAGGGTGGCAGAAGCTCCCCAGATAAGTGACTCAATTATATCAGGTTTACCATTATCCACTCTTAATAAAACTAAAAAATGAACTAATGTAAAGATCAACCTGACAAATAGTGTCACCAAAGATCCTCCTAATTGAAGTTTAATTAAGATGGCACGGAGGAGAGCTAGACTCAAAACATTTTCTGATCGATACTGCAGAGAAATAATGACAGATGTTCACATGCAATCCTTTGTTGTTTCTTAGACAAGTAAAACCCATTGAAACAGTTGAGACAGGATCAGTAACTGTATTGGGTTTACGTGGCAGGTTTTGGTAGTGGGAGCCTGCAGGGCTGGCTTCTGTGAGAAGAGTATAAAAGCTACCCTGTAAGGAATGTTTCAGCAATTCGTGTCAATAGAGGGCTTGAAGGGCAAACCTTGAGTCTCCGATATCTGGGGGGTTTCAGAGTAATTACTAACTATTGTGACTACTGCATGGGGCACTACGCAAGTCTCTGATATGCGGCCAAGATGGACAAAGGAGAAGGACAAGGAAAAAGCCGGGGAAGAACACTATGAGCCTTCAGCATGAGAGACCCTCAGAGGGACCACCAGAGACTGATACACAAGCGCCAGTGGGAGGGTTCAGATTCTGGGAACTAATTATAATAACCCTGCCTTTTCTAGAATTAGTAATGAATATGTATTAGCCTAGGAGTATAAAAACCAGCCACCTGATGTTACATGTGCATGTGTTGCAGGAGTCCAGACTTCCCACACACCGAGCACTGTTTACTTGCCTTTTATTTTTATTGACCCCATAAATAAATCTAAATATAAAGCTAAATTGACTCGGAATTTATAACATGCCCCATCTTTGATAAGGGCCAATTTCAACCAGCTCCAAAGGGACCTGCTGCTGGCCAGAGACAGGCCAAAAAGTATTGTTGGTTGCACCTCAGAGTGTAGATTTAAGGGAAAAAAAAATGCAGTACAACAGCAGCTGGGAGAGTGAGGAATGAGAACGAGCCCTGCAGTCCCCAAGGTCAGTGCAGCAGGAGGGTAGGAGGTGCTCCAGGCACACAGCAGCAGTTCCCCTGTGGCCTGTGGAGAGGTCCCTGGTGGAGCAGGCTGTCCCCCTGCAGCCCATGGGTCCCACATGGAGCAGATCTCCGTGCTGCAGCCTGTGGAGGAGCCCCTGATGAAGCAGGTGGATGTGGCCTGGAGGAGGCTGTGGCCCATGGAGAGCCCCTGCAGGAACAGACCCTGGGCCGGAGCTGCAGCCCGTGGAGAGGAGGCCATGCAGGAGTAAGGAGTCTGGGGGGAGCTGCCACCCATGGGGGACCTGTGCTGGAGCAGTTTGCTCCTGGGGGATGGACCCTGTGGTACGGAGCCATGTGGGAGCAGTTCTTGAAGAGCTGATACATGCAAGAAGCCCATACAGGCTCAGTTCAGGAAGGACAGCATCCCATGAGAGGGACCGCATGTGGAGCAGAGGCAGAGAGTGACTGTGAAGAAGCAGCAGAAATAAAGTATCATGGACTGACTGCATCCCCCATTCCCCATTCCCCTGCACCACTTGGCATGTGGGAGGATAGGGGGAGAGTAAGGTGTAGAAGATGATGGATGGCTGGAAGGTGTTTTTAGTTTGCTTTTAGTTTTTCACTTCTTTACCTTGTTATTAATAGGCAATAAATTATTTTAATGTTCCTGTGCTGAGTCTGTTTTACCCATGATGATAATTGTTGAGTGATCTCCCTGTCCTTATCTCAATCTGTGAGCCTTTTTATTATTTTTATTGTTTTATTTATTTATTTATTTATTTATTTATTTATTTATTTTATTGCTTTTATTGTTTTTACTGTTTTTTATTTTATTTTAATTTTATTTATTTCATTTCATTTCATTTTCCCCAACATATTTTCCTCTCCCCTTTCTACATCCACAATTTTGACATGTTCATTTTTTTTCCAAGGAGAGGGTATCTGGTCCTGTTGCTTGCTCATTTGCACTAACTCATGTAGAGTGTATTCTCCAGGCAGCACACCATAGTGATGTCATTCCTTATCCCTCTTCTGGACCACACATGATCCTGGCCATAACATCACCAATCTTAAAAAGACTTTTTATTCAGATGGAAAGTTAAGTGATGATGAGATTAGAAACACAAAGTGAATCCCCCCCAGAATAAAAGAATAGGCTTTAATCTCAGTGAAGACAATGGGCTTGTTTAGCCCCTTAAATTCTGTGTGACACTTTTAGAATTTTCCTGTTAACTTTCATGACTTAAATCTCTGGTTATATATACAAGCTAAAGGAGAGACGTTTAGGGGAACTTTTGAAATTTAAGTGTTACTTTCCAGCTTCAAACATCTAAATATGTAATTTCATTGTCTACATTTTTAACCTTTAAATGGACAAAGAATTGATCTTTACTAGTCTAATTCTTTCAGAGCAAGTGAAGCTTACTTGAGTTTACCTACAGATTACTTTATCCCACAGATAAATTGACAGACATATAACCTCTCTTGGTAATTATTCCTTTTAACAATTGAAATAATGTTCACCAGATAAGTGTGTTTGAGAATTATGTGGGAACTATTCACATGGCTGTTATCTACCTCTTAAAATGCAATTATATTGTAGGTTTCCAACAGACTTCTGTCAAGATCAGAATTCCCTTGAATCAGGTGTTAAAGCCTACAGTCTCTGAAGAGAGTCAAGATTAAGAGATCTAAATGCAGGAAGGTAGAAGACATTTAATTCATCATCTTTCCTAGAAATCCTAGAAATTCTGTGATTCTGTGATCTTTACTTGCCCCAGTTATTTTCGCTTTATTCATTATGGATAAGGAGACGCAGGATATAAGAATAATAATGACACATACATGTTCAACAAAGTAGAATAGCATCAATGAATGGAAAAGGATAATATTCACATGAAAAAAAACATGAAGGATTGTGTCAACATTGTCTCCATATAGGATCAAAAGAGAGAGAGAGGTGCTTCTAACAAGTGACTCATCTGCTACTTAAGATATCTACAGAATAAAATGCCATTTGGAAAGTAATATTTTCCAACTGATCATGAGGAGTTTCTGCATGTCTAAACTGGTCAAATCACATCACTTTAAGGAACAGAAAGAACTGCAGCCACATGTATCATGAACAAGTATAGTAAAGGAAAGCTAGGCAAATTTTTTGTAATATCTCATTTCTACTGTTATTTCTGCAAATTTTAACTGCCAGTGTTTAATTTGTTAATTCTGAAAGTTTCATCTGTTGTTACTTTTTCTTTTCAGTAGTAAAGCTTTAAGGTTTTTCTTACCTGGACAGGATCTTGTGACAGTGTGCTTACGCAAGTTAAAAATGTGTTAGGTGAAATTCATATTTCTCTTTATAAATTTATATTGCATTGCCTTGTTATTTCATGAATAATTCTCCCATACTTGTCTCTTAGTTTGACTTCTTCTTCTGAGTTAGTTCTTTTTGTTATAACTCTACACTCAGTAAATTTGTAAAAATGACTCAGGGAGGAGTCAGACAATGGTGGGATGGCTTTTTTTTTTTTTAATTTCAGTATGATAGTTTATTGATATGTGCATGGCTTTAACTCTGTCATGGGAATTCAGTGTAGCTAGCTTTGTTCTTTCTATTCATTCCTATGTGGTTGCAACTTAGTATTTGTAATGTTAGCATGTATTTCAAAATTTCAAAATCGAAGCATTATTATTTTGGGTTTGTTCAAAATGCTAATGGTAGTGAACCTCATGTTGTTCAATTTAGTAGATACAGTAGAACTGAGTTTCTGCACTTTGCAATGACTGTCATATTGACCAGACAGGCTACATCTCCACAGAATAACAAATAAAAGCAAAATGGTAGCAGATTGCCATTTACTACAGAATGTCCATCTTGTGTCAACTGAGTAGTTTGAAAAAAACTGTTGGACAAGAAACAATATTAAGACTGTGCCTAAATAATAACCTAATTATGAGAAATACTGGCAGATTTCCCTGTCATTCATAATGTATTAGAGATGAAAGGTTTGCTTCATTTTATTTTAGAATGCTTTGATAATACTATAATTGAAATGACCTCTTAATGACATGATTGTGGATACTGAGATCATATTAGTAAATACCAATAAATGCAAACAACTTTTCCCTTAGGAAAACCATCAAAACTGCCACAAAAAACACCATTTTAGATACTATTTCTCAGAAATTAAATTAAAGACTTCACAAATCAATTGTTCAAACTACAGTTCCTTGAATGAAGCTAAGGTGATTCTATAGCACTTTTGGGAAGCAATCTTAAAGAGCTCACAAAGTAAGTCACAAAATTAGAGGTTTGGACAGCCCCTTCTCTTTTTCACAGAACTATTTTCTTCCTTTATGCCTTTATCCATTCAGCAGATATGGCAAGAAATTAGTAAACAAACTATTTATTTGTGGGGTCATATAGGAGATGCATCATCATGTACATGTATTAGGAAAGCTTGCTCTGTCGTCTGTCGTCGCAGTCTTTTTTTTTTTTTTTTTTATAACTACTTCCAATTTCTAAATTTGCCAGTATTTTATAAGGACAACATTCTACTGTAGCAAAACAGAATAAATAAATTATGAAATAATTGCTAAAGCAACAATATGCCACATCCTCCTCTTCTCTCTTTCATTTTTTTTCTATCTGAAAGATTCATCTTCTGAAGCATAACCTTTTCTTCTGACCTTTAGAAAATTAAATAAAAATGAGAATTTTCCCTCCTCCTCACTTGCAGAGTGAAAAATGTGCCCATAATATGAAGCAAGATAGATTAAAATCATCTTTAATAAGTTATCAAAACCTCCAGAATACTTCTGAAAAAATCTCCTAAATATTTTTTCCATCACTTGGGAATATGTGCAATTAAGGAAATATATATCCTTAATGGATTACAAGCTCAGTCTATGATTAACATACACGTCAACCTTTTTGTCTTCATGGTAAGTCAGTTCATTCTGACATAATTTGATGAGATAAATTTTGATAGTAGCACAAAAACTAATCAAATAGAACATTTTAAAAAACAATTTATGTTATCTTCTCTGATATGTACTCTGTCAGAACCATGATCTGTGCTGCAGCCTCTTTCTAGGCTGGATCACTAGTGTACATCTGCCCTTTGTCAGTAAACTATTTGTAACCCTCATAAGGTGGCCATGTTTCGTGCCCTTTCTTTACACGATAATGTTTATGAACACCATTCTCATTAGCATGTTTGATTATCCTTAGATGTATTTCTATTAACTGGATCATTTCACAAGCTATTTTTCAAATCCTTTATCACAGACATTTTTGTCAATGCAAATTTTGGCCAACATCTATGTTGTCTATTTGTGGTGAAAGATGAAAGAATATGCCTAATTCCCCAAATAAATCAGATATCTATCTAGCTATCTCTCTAGCTAGATAAAAATCACCCAAGTCCTCAAGTTAATGGAAAGAAAAAATAAAGGGGGATGGGATGGGGAGGGTGAATTCTTAGAAAAATACCTGAAATATGTAAAAATTATATGTCCAGATCTTGACTGTGGGTAAAATAAACAGATTTTGCAATAAACCAGATCAAACCCCAACCTATCCTTCAATATACTCAAAAAATCTGGAATTACCCTTTATGAGACAGGAATATGCTGCTGTATTCAGGAATGAAATCTACCCCTTTTTCTTCTATTTTATGACACCTAAAACACACAGTCAAGATTTCTACTGGCTTTAAATGAGGTGGGTGTATGCTTTGAAATCTACAGGATTTAGAAATAGCACTTATTGTGTGGATTCCCTTGTCACCTGACTTCCTTTCACTCCTGAAAAGCTGCAAAGTAATCAGAGGAGATTACTTACTGGCATAGTTATAAGACATAACCCTTCATCTATACAGAGGGCTCCCTAAAAATGATCAAATCTAAACAAAATGCCGCTGCTGTCTAGTGAATTATTTAATTCACCATCAGTGAAAATAGCTCTCTTCAAAAAGAAGGAATGCAAGAAGCAATGAGCATGCAGTATAATATAAAAGTCAGCTTGTGCCTAGTGAAAGGCAGCTTGAACATATGCTGATATTCAGAGTGGGATGGCTACAGTTCATTCACATCCACCCTAAAAATATCATGCAACATATTGCTGAGGAAGTGGTAGAAGAGCAGGCAGCAACAGCATTCATATCACTAGACCAGGAGCTCTGTTAGGAAGCTGGGAACTGAGAAGTGGTGATAAAAGTGGTGATGTGACCTTTATCTGCTCTTGAACAGATGAGCCTGCTGTAGGTCACTGTCCTTCACTACTGCCACCCTCTCCAAATAGAGAGAATATTATCAGCACAATTGTTTGTTACCAAGTGATACCTTTAAAAAGAGAAGGTTCATATTGGTAATATTTTATCTATGTGTGTCCTTAGAAGATAGGTAACATGATGACACTAACCTTAACTTACAATGAGAGGTAAACCTCTGAAACAGTACTGACAGAGCAGAAATTTCATCTTTGTAAAAGAATCTCTTAGCTCTGTTTTATTCAAACGTGTTTCATAAGCAGGAAAAGACTGGCTCCAGGAAAAGACTCTGGGAAGATTTTTCTTCTTTTTGCACTCAAATAAGGTTTATGGTTTTACAGAGAACAATGCTGAACTGTTCTTTTCACTCCCCAGGGACCCCTGTTCTGAAATCCAGCCTACAATAAGTCAGAGGAGGATTAATTGAGCTGTTTAGGACAGTGACTATACCCCATTTTGAACATGTTTTTTTGCTAAAATAATTTGGCATGCTTCTAGGTTGCAGGACATCTGAAGATGGCCCTTGTTATCTAATTATCTACAGCTTCCCCTGAGGAAAACCTTAGTTCTTGTAATCACGTGATCACCTCCTACTGTAACGTATGTGTTTGTCACATCCACATCTCAGGAATACAGCATGATTGTGATGCCTGGGAACGCAAATAAAAGACAGCTCCTCATTTTCTTCTCCAGCCACTTCCAGAAATTGAATAAAATTATTTCACAAGGAAGAGGTAGCATTCAGAGTTAAGATTATCTGAGAGTACCTTCAGGATGGCTGAGGTATTTGATGTGGATGAATTCCTGTAATTTCCTTTTCATGAAGATGTGTGGAAGAAAACTATGTTTGCCTTTACACAGATTATTCCTCTTTTTTTCTTTCTCAGACTTTGCTATGCATGGCATGGCCTATCTGAAGTAGCAAATATAGGCCAGCTCTTCTTCTTTGATCTGCTGGGAGAAGTTGGATCTGCTGTGGCTTATTTTGGCCAAGCATTTCAGATGGCCACAAGGCTTGTGCTCCAGAGAAGTTGCCACCAGACCCTTAAAAACACTCCCTGTCCCCAAATCTACCAAACATCCTCAGAAAGCCTTCCTTTAACTTCTTCATTGTTTTTTTTTGTTACTCACAACTACTGTATATGCTTTCACATCTGTTGTAGGTTTCTTGGTTTGGCTTGGTTTGCCTCACTGCCTACACCCTTTTCTCTTTCAATAGTTAAACTGCCAGGAGATGGATCTGTCAAATAGAATCCTTTTAATAGAAAAATGGATTTGAGTTCTTGAATTGTATTGCTTTGGCAGCTCTGATAAGGAGAAGACACCCGCAGTGTGGTGATAATGTGGGAAAAACTTCATCGTCTGCTATTTCTCACTCCTTTGCTGCATTTAAATTATATAAGAGTCTGCTTCCCTCTCAGCCTACTGCACCCCGCTTAGCAGCCTGCATGACTCTGCAGTTAATTCTTGCAGCTACTCTAGTTCCCTTTTGAAAGTATTTGGCAGCTCACCCTGCAGAAAAGGGCATATCTGGAAATTGCCTTTTTTGCAGTTTCACAATGTCTGCGATTAGCCAGTTTAAGCTGGAGGATCACACTCGAAGGAATTGAATTTCCATACCTGACTAATAGTCCCTGTCTACACTCTCATTTGTAGTGAGTTCCTCATGAAGCAGCAAGTTTTGGTTACAAAATTCTGAAAAGTGCTCAGTGAGGAAAATTAAACTGAAATCAACACAAGTGCTGAGTGAAAACTGAAAGTTAACATTCACGCTAAATCTCTTAGGGTAAAGATTAAAGAGCATTTGTTTCTTGATGATTTCTCATATAGTTTAACATCTTGGGGAAGAGATTTGAATGTGGGTTGGATTTTATTTTTATTCTTTTGGCCATATTTTTTTAGGTTCAAAAAATGCTACAGTAAGCCTTATCAAAACAAGAATTGTGAGAAAATGTGTGCAGAGGCACATGCCACTTTTCTCTTTCGGAAGTAAATGAAACAGTTCGAAATCTTTGTAATGCAGTCAAGCAACAAGTCTCCTAAAATTCACATGAGAAAGGGCTGCTATTTTGAATTATGGGAATTGCACAACATTCTGTTTTGTGGATTGCCACAGGTGTTAATAAGTATTTTGACAGTCCCAGTCAGATACATAACATGATTAATTTGCAGAGCGAAGTTTGGATATTAATGTTTCTTTGCAGAATAGGAAGACAATAAGCTCAATGTTCTTATAATAATCTTATAATAATCTAAACTTTTCATAACAGAGTGCTAGTTATATTACTGAACTTTTTCCCCAGTGCATTACAAAGTAATAATTGGCATTTCATGTCCTTTTGGTTAGGATTACTTTATGACAGGAAATTGTTGGTTTTTTTTTGTTTTTTTTTGATAGCTTAGTTGTTATTTTTTTTTTTACAAATCGTATCAAGTCTTGTTGAAATGCATCAGAAGACTTAAATTGGTTTATGATCATAAGGGTTAATAGTTAGCATCTTCCATGGAAGTGATTCAACTCTAAAACAAGTTCTGACAATTTCTGATTTAGAATCACCATGGGGTGAACAGATTCAGTTCTTTTCCCCAATCTTGCATGAGATTCTGTGTTCAAATGAAAGGAAAGGAACCATTTCTAGCAATTTCTGCTTGCACAGTTGTGAAGAAGTAAGAATTTACAATTAAGAATCATATGCTCTTATCTTGAAGGGTGCTGGGTACATCTTGCAATTTGCTAAGTAACTTCGGTTCCCATAGAAACTAAATGAGATCAAAGGATACTCAGCACCTTGCTAGTGTAGACTGCTGGCTGATGACTAGCTTAGAAGTTTATTTGCAGATGTGTTACACCACTAACTGCTTTTATAAGAGAAGTTTTCCATTAGATAAACAACGCTGAGGACTCTCTAAGGACACAGTGCTTGAAAGCATTTTGAAACCTACAGGCTGAAATAGCATTTCTGTTCAGCACACACCAAAAATAATAAAGGAGCAGTGCAGCTACTGTGAATACCTTTCCCCACATATATTTAAAGAAATTATTTAGGACTGGAGTAACTTTTTTTTTTTTTTTTCTCTTTTTTCAGTGATATTTTACATACTGGTCATGGAGAGCACTGCACCAATCTGCAGAGCTATCAGGATCACAGAGAATGTTTCAGCACTATGAAGCCAGAAACAACAGAAGTAAGATTTCCTATGCCATACTGTTTTAAGATGAAAAATATGTAGCTTAAAATTGATCCAAAAAAAAAAAAAAAAAAAGACCTCCCAACAAAACAAAACACAGCCCTCTGTTTCCCTCTCTGTATTTTGCAACACAAACATGTCTAGCATGAAGCAGGATCACAGAGGTGGCAAACACCTGGAGTAATGGCAGACAGATTGCAGATATCTCATGTGTTTATGCATATATATGTACCCATTCTGGCTGTAATACGCATGCTTTATGTGCTGTGGTGTAAATTTTCAACAATTCTCCGCTCCATTGTGACACCCCTTTGTTACAGTTTGAGTTTTGATTTTCACAGGTGTTGGCCACCAGCAGCTCTTAGCCTTTCCAGTAGAAACTGTGGGCACTTTACAGTGTTTCAGGTGAGATTCATCTGGATATCTTCAGCACAGAAGCTGACAAACAATCTACTCACACCATATCAATGGAGACAAATAGGAGCCAGAATGGGAAATGCCTTTTACTGTAAAGCTGATATGAAAATCAATGAGGAAAAATGTACAATAGAATAAACAACCAACATCATCCCCTCCCACCCCAAAAATGTTTCTCCTTATTTAATATAAAAAGTATACAGTTAATTAACTATACTATAGATGGGTACCTTATAGGTTTTTAAGACTACATGAATCCCACTTTCCAGCTGTCTGAGACTACATATCCAAAGTCAACTGACACTTTATAACATATTTGCATCTGTCTGTTATCAGAGTGACACTCTTTGGTGACCTGCGGGTGTGATCCTCAGCAGAAGCTTCTGAATTATAGGAAAGCCCTGGGTTTCTTTGAAGAAGACAGTTCTTGAGCCCTGTGGGTGCTGCAGGGCAAGCTGGCTCAGCAGCTGCTGCTGGCATGCAGCAAAGTGCTTGCTGCCGTGACAGGCAGTCTGTCCTGCAGGAAAAGATGGGAGCTGCTGCTTCTGAGGGAATATTGGCTCCATCTACTCCTGCATGATGTGACAGGACCTAAATATCAGCTCTGTAAATGGGAAGAAGTTGCTGTTTTGCATGGGGCTGCTTGTTTCTCTGTACAAGGAGTGCCCAGACCTCATATGTCTCTTGCTTTACTTCCCCTACTTAGAGTACTGTTTGTTTGCCTCAGATCTGTGGGTACAGCCTTGCATTGCTAACAAAGGCATTCTGATTTTATGCATCATCCAGCCATAGAATAATTTAGATTGAGAGGGACCTCCAGAGGTCTTGTAAACCAACCCACAGCTCAAAGCAGATATAAGCAGAGCAAGTTTCTCAGGACTGTCTCACTGAATCTTGAACACTTCCGATGGTAGTTCTTTCACATCCTCTCTAGGCATCCCACTCCAGTATTTGAACCTCTTTATAGTAAAAATATTTTTCTTTCTGTCTAATCATGAAAGTATCTGGCTCTGTCTTTCTGTCCTCTGATTGGGTGGCTGCAGGCAGCACTAAGGTGTCCCCTGTGCCTTCTCTTCTCCAGAACAAACAGACAGATCTTTCAGCCTCTCCCCAAACATCATTCAGTCCATCTAGTTCCCTGGTCAGCTTGCTGGTCTTAACTAGATTCATTCCAGAATATCAATATCAATATCATTGGTCTCTCAAGTGCTAATCAGAGGGGAAGGATCACCTGCCTGGTTCTGGTGTCTACACTTCTTCCACTTTGTGTATTTGAAAACCAAATCGTCTTCTTAAAACAATGACAGCAAAAAGTTCCTTAGTATCTTAAGGACAACAGAAACAACAGTGCTCAAGTTGTTTTCAGCTTCAGTAGCAGGGATTCATAAACCTTTGTGGTAACGCTGATGAACACATATTTTCTAGTTCATGTCTCTTCGCATCCTGTGGTTCACCCAGCTCTCATCTAGCAAAGAGATCTTCTAATTCACTCTTGTTATCTCATGATTGCTGATTTGTTAGTTCCTTGAAGCATGTAACAATCAACCCATATGCCCTCCCACACACACCCCTTCCCCCAGGACAGCTCTGCTTGACTGGAATTTGAGTCAGCACGTGAGAAGGTACTTTGTAGGTATGCAATAAGAAAGAGAAAAAGAGTGAGCAAAAGAGTGAGCGAAAGGAAGGAAGGAAGGAAGGAAGGAAGGAAGGAAGGAAGGAAGGAAGGAAGGAAGGAAGGAAGGAAGGAAGGAAGGAAGGAAGGAAGGAAGGAAGGAAGGAAGGAAGATATTTAGAAACACCTCAATTTATTCTTTTTTTTTTCTCAATAAAAAATATGAAAGAGCCCTATTCAAGAAAAAGTATCACTGTCACTAACCACTTGTTACCTGAAAAAAAAGTCTGCTGAATGTGGTTTTCACCTCTTTTGGATGCAGCTCCCATGAAGTACACCGCAGCTTGTTAAGTTTTTTATTATGCAAAATAGAGCTGTAATTTTGCAGGCAAGCATCCTTCAGTCCTTTCTGATAACATGCTTGCTGAGTGGTTACTGTACCATGTTGTGTTGCAATTCGCTTTTAATAAGGTGAATTAAACAGAGCCAAGGATCTTTTCATCTCTGTCTCCTATCAAATACTGCTCTGATTGGTTCCTGACACAGTCAGCGGATGTCCGAAAGCCAAAGGACAGCTCACAGTAAGCAGTGTAAGTACAGTTACATTCTTTTGGAGATTATGAGAACTTAACAGTGTAGGCAGGAAGACAGTTTGGTCCCAGGTTCAAACAACATTCTCTGGTACTGCTTAATGTAGAAGTACAGAAGCAGCCAGTAAATCTTCAAGGAGAAGGAGATGTATCCTAATTGAAATGGGGAAGATAATAAAAAAATAAATTAAAAAATCCAGGACTTTTGCCTGTCTCAAAATAACCAAACACACAAAAATAAATAAATTAATAAATAAGTTAATTAATTTACATAAACTGTGAAATTGTGCTGAAATAGTTTTATTTATAGGACAGCTTTCTCTGAATGTGTTTCCACAGATTCCTGAATCAGTCTTCTGTATTTGTCCTCACCTTCCTAGTGCGAAAAAATCACCAATTCTTGTTTCACCTGCTCATACTGTTTGACATTTTCCTTAAATGAAGGAGCTTCCGAGACTGTTTTCATAGACTCATAGAATATCCAGAGTTGGAAGGAACACACAAGGATCATTGAGTCCGACTCCTGGATTCACATAGGACCACCCCAAATCAAACTATACATGTATATTTAAAAGCATTGTCCAAATGATTCTTGAACTCTGGCAGGCTCAGTGCCATGGCTGATGGCCTGGGGAGCTTTTCCCAGTGCCTGATCACACTCTTGGTGAAGAACCTTTTCCTAACACCCAGTCTGACTTTCCCCGGTCCTAGCTCCATGCTGTTCCCTTGGGTCCTGTCACTGTCCCGAGAGACCAGAGCTCAGCGTCTGCACCTCCGCTCCCCTTGTGAGGAAGCTGCAGGCCACCATGAAGCCTCCCCTCAGCCTGCTCTGCTCTGGGTTGGACAATCCAAGTGGCCTCAGCTGCACTTCATACACCTTGCCCTCTAGACACCTAACCATCCTTGTAGTTCTCCTTTCAACACTCTCTAGTAATTTTATGTCTTTCTTATATTGTGGCGCCCAAAACTACACACAGCACTTGAGGTACACCAGAGGTACGTCTGGGTACACCAGAGGTACGCCAGAGCAGAGTAGAGTGGGACAATCCCTTCCCTTGACCAGCTAGCCATGCCATGCTTGATATACCCCAGGGTACAGTTGGCCCTCCTGGCTGCCAGGGCACACTGTTGACTCATATTCAACCTACCATCAACCAAAACCCCCAAATCCTTTTCTGCTGGGCTGCTCTGCAGCCTCTCATCCCCTAGTCTGTACGTATATCCAGGGTTACCCCATACCCCGTGAAGATTCCAGCACTTGCCTTTGTTGAACAAACTTCATGTGGTTGGTGATTGCCTAGCCCTCTAATTTGCCGAGATCTCTCTGCAAGGCCTCTCTACCCTCAAGAGAGTAAATGGCTCCTCCCAGTTTAGTGTCTTACTTATTTCTGAACCTCCCTCCCCACTTCTTTTACATATCGGATGAGTTGGATGAGTTCAGATGTGAGTCAGTGTTTTTTGTTTGTTTGTTTGATTGATTGATTGTTTTTCACAGTTAATCATTCCCAACTGAGATCAGAATTTACGTGGCTCAACTTGTGACTTGAGGGTAATTATAATTATGTGGATACATTTCATCATAAACAATTATTTAAATAGTTTTCACTTTTGCTACCATATTATTGATTTTTTACTGAATATTTTTTCTTTTTACTTGTTACATTTCTTACACTCTCACTTCAGAAGAAGTCAGATATCATCCAAAAGCATTTTGATCTACCTTCCACCATGGATGCAATTTTCAGGGTTGTCCTCAGCTGCACACTATAATCTACCTTTATCTATTTCTCTATTTATAATATTTATTATTGCCAATCTGTATAATCTGCCAACATTTGTCAACTGTTATCTTTACAAATAGAGTTTTGTGGAAGTAGAACATAAAATAATAGGCTTCTTTCTGTCATGATTCTTCTCTAGGAGATATACATTCTCTGAGATATACGTTCAGATATACATTATATCTGAGATGTGTAATTAAATGTGCCATATAGAATGTGACAGAAAACTAGTGGTGTTAATAAACAACAAGCTCTCTGGTAATTATTCATGTACCGGTAGATCAGTTCTAGCTGGTCACAGATTCTGAGCAGGGTTTTTAGACAGAATCTGTACCTGTCATTTACAATATTCTTATTTTTTTTCTTTATTTCTCCTACTATTATAAGGTTTTATTTTCATTCAAATAGAGCCACAATTTTTGATCAAAAATTGTTTTGAGGAACTTTGATTCATAGGAGAATTAAGAGAATTAAGAGAATGTAGGAGAATAAGGCAAGAGGATATGGTAGAAGATAAGAAAATGTATTTAACAAAAGCAAAAGGCAGCAATTCTGTCTATCATCACAGTCTTTACCTGTTCTCAACATTTTCTTATATTTGAGATATACAAAGAAAAGTAGATGAAATAAACACATTTCCTTCCAGAAAAACAAAAACCCCATTCCCAGTACAACAAGGGAAAACAGCTATGAAATTCAACTGGATGTCATTCACATGGAAGTTAACAGCTGGTTCAGCCAAGTGACTTAATATCCAGACAGGAGACAAAATCCAGTGCAAAGTGAGGTGAAAGAAAAGTCACAGTAAGTACTTATAGAATAACTTATACGAACAAAATTTCCTGTTAATCAGTATCATTGATTAAGTGTCCAGAGCACAAAGGTTTTGATTTCTGTGTAATATGGACCATTTTATTGTAAGTGTGCATCCAGTCGTTACCTGTGTAAATGCAATTACCTTTCAGTTAGGCTATTATCTCTAGAGATTCTCAACAGCAACAGTCATATCTTTACTTCTGCATTTTCTTCTCATTATTTTTTTAAGTGTTGTTTTTTCCTTCTTCTCAAACTCTGAGAAAAGACAAGAAGGTATACTGAGTTCGTTTCCTTTATTGCGTTCATTGTTTAGTCTCGTATTGTCATTTCTGTTCTCACTAATTTACTTCTCTGTCCAAATTCACTAATCCTACTTTCTTTTGCAGAGAACATAAAAAATTGTTAGTGATCATCTCTGAACTTTTCCTTACCTGAAAATGAAATTTCACCTTTTTTTTTTTTTTTTTTCTTGATGAAGTGCTATATTTACTTTCAGATCTTCTGTGCTGTGAAGTAATTCACAGATACTAGAGAGTAGACACAGAGTAACTATTTTTAAGTGAGACTACTTGAAAGGTAAAATTTAAGGTTCGTAGGTACCAATCTGACCTCCATGGCTAATTTGACCTACATGTGAGGCCAGTTTTAAAAGCAAATGTTACTAGTGAGATATATAGCAGCTGCCAGTTTTAACTCTTTGCTGCAGCTGCTGTCAGAGGCAAAACAGGAAGAGAAAAGGGCAGTAAAGTACAATGTGCCAAAGTAACGACAGATGGCTGCAGCACAAATAGAGAAAAAATATGTCTGAGCTCTGAGTAAAAACAAAGAATTGCTAGTGTTTTACCCTACACAGCAGACTGAAAAAGGAAAGACTGCAAACGTTAATAGAATCTGTACTGAAGCATTTAATAAAGATGTCAATCCTTTTTAAAATGAATTCTCTATTCCATATTTATTTACACATCCTCATTTTTTTTCTATTTGCATTTATTTTCATACACTCGTTGTTTTGTCTCACCAAAAATACATCTTATTTAAAACATATTAGTGTTATTCCAAGACAAATAGATGCAACCATTAAATGACAACACAAAACATATTTTTTACTGTTTTTCCCCTTTGTCTTAATTTATTCTGTATTTGCCATTTAGTTCATATACAGTAGGAATCCTTCTAATACCTTAAAGATTGTATTGATTGTGTGAGAGAATAGCCAAAATATTCTGCAGGAGAGGCATGAAAACTCTCCACTGAGGATCCACTTTTCATTGTAGAAGTCTACTCAGCATGTTTCCATCCTACATATACTGTCTGTGGGTCTTCTGAACCAAACAGTAATTATTGTCAGTGCACATCTACCTAGACCCCATCAATTTGGCTGTGCAGCTTGTGGTGACTGCTTCTTGAACATGGCATGCTTACCATTTCATCTAAAAGAATACATGAATTTTAGAGAGGAGGAAGACAGAAGTTACCACCAAGGAGCAAAGCTTTTTCTCCATCTTTTCTGATACCCTGGGATACCAGCTGATAAACCTAGAAAACTTTACTGGCTCTGCAGTTCAAAAAAAGTAGTCTGTGAAAAGGAAGGTGAAATATGAAAATAAAAATAAAAATAAAACTACAAAAATCCAAATAAAATAATAGCATATTATTATGCTACATATAATAATAATCTTACCACAAGAAACTGTATAAAACTGCAGAAATGTTACCAGTATGCATGAAAAACTGAGCAGGGCAGTTCGACCAGATGACCCTCAGAAGTCCCTTCCAACCTCAATTATTCTATTACTGTGAAGCATCTTTCCTTTTTGAAGACTTCCTCTGTGCATGCAACCTGATGTTTAATGGAGAAGTCCCACCACCTAACTTTAGAAGCTGACATCCCTAAAGAAATGATTCAGATGAAATTGAATGAATCATTCTGTGAAGATATCTGTCTGTCTCCACAGACTATACAAAGAATCAAAACACCTAACTTATGCTTGGTCTCTAAATTGTTGGAGTTAAGTGAGACCTTTTTAATTCTCTTTGAGAGGCATCTGCCATCTTATGCATTAAAATAAAAGAATAAATAAATAAATAAATAAATAAATTCGCCCTGGCTTAATTATTTTGAATAGCTTACTTAATTTCACTACAGCACCATGTTCCCTAGCAACCCCATACAGCCCTGACAGGCATGTAGGATTATTAAAGAATGTGTTTTCTTCAGAGGAAATTAAGCCACCACTTGTGTTTGCTGCTCCAGCTTTTCCTCCTAAGAAAGAATTCTACAAAATTATCTCACAGCTCCTTAAGTGCGTTTATCAAAAACTACATTGTCCACATGGTAATGGAAGCTATGCAGATAGACAGGATGTTGAAATGACATAGATAAGAATCAAATACACCTAAGCCAGAGAGTCTAGAATGACCAATTCTAATCTATGTAATTTGAGCATACTTAATGCATTCTGGTATTCCTTTTGGACACTTTTTAACATTTCTGTGGGATACTCAGTAACATCTTTAAAATAAAATAATAAAATAAAATAAATAAAATAAAATAAAATAAAATAAAATAAAATAAAATAAAATAAAATTTTAAGCTAAAATAAAATAAAAACAAATAGAGGTGATAGAAGCAAATGCCTTAATTCTATGAGCTAGCATTAGGATTTAAACAGATTTTATTTTCAATTTTATCTTTTGCAATTTTATATTGAATATTTTTCAGTCTACTGTCATTCTTCCTAGCCAAGTGGAAGTAGTGGAGAAAGAGCTAAACTAGAGCAGCTCTATTAAAGTTTTCCTTAAGTTATTTCAAAATATAATTAACATCCAATGGTTTAAATCAAACTTCTTCTGTTCTCAGGACAGACTGATGCAGGATAACCTTTCTATAAACATGGTTATTTTTACCTAAGAACGTTCTGAAACAAATTATATTTTCAATCATTACACTTCATACTATTTTTTTTTTTTGACTCCGTAACTAAAACAACACTGAAATAAATTGAAGATAGCAGTTACTTCAGTTTCAGGTTAAAGGGTTTCATATGCAGCCAGTGAACAATCCATAGCATTGAGAACATGTTTGTGTGAAAGGCTGTGTTTAGTTGAAACTTAGTTTTTTATATAAAACAGAACATTTAATTAACCTTGCTATTCTGACAATCAAGAATGATGGCCTTCCTGCCATGCTTCCCAGGCACTCTGATACAGCTTTATGCTTTCTAGTTGCTGGACCAGATTTGGGCTAGGCTCAATAGACTAGACCATGGATAAGTTTACACAGACATTACTGTTTGTCACTCTGAATCTGACATTTTAAAAAATCAGGCCATTTTTCAGATGTCTAATGAAGACTGATGGTAATTTGAGGAAAAAAAAATAAAAAAATCTGACAAGATTAAGTGATGAAAGCATCCATTTCATCAGAATTTGAAGTGACTTGGGAGTTTAAATTACAGCAGATTTCTCTATCATTTTCAGGCTAAATATTTTTATTTAATTATTATTATTTAAATATTTTTTGAAGATTGGTAGATATCTTTGCTTATATTAATGAAGTCAGATTTATATATACAAGCTTAATGCTTCAATATTGAAACAGATCTTAACACAGGCTTTCCTATGATATTTGAAGGCAATATTAGGATTATGTGGACTCTGATTTAGGTACTGATACTGTTTAAAACAGTGTGTGTTCTAATAAATGAGAAAGCGCTTTACCTCTTTCAGTTCATCAGTCTCAAATTTTACCTCCAGTGATACTTATATGAGACTTTTCCTGTTAAATCTCCTCAACATGTCAACTTCTTGATCAGCCATTCTCTGGTTCTCTAGTGAGAAATAACTTCATACTCTAAGAGTCTGACTCCTTTCAGAGAACTGCTGTAAGTTTGGCACATGTACCTCCTTTTCTGACTGGATAAATAATTCAGTAGAATATTCACTGCATTATGCATTCAAGAGAATTCAAATCATATATATTATTCATTGAAGGCTATTTAGCCAGCTCTGTCATTGTCTAACTTACACTCTGTCACTTATCTTAACATTCATTTCAGCACTTAATTTATTCCTTAAAGGTTATTTCATAATTACATTAACCAAGGGAGTTATATAAAGCAATGATTGCAATCTTTTGCATTTCTATTGATCCTTCCACCATCAATCTATCTTAAAATGTTCTTCAACACTTTTTTAGGCCAATGGTCCTTAGAAGCCCGTAAAGGACATTATAGACATTGATATTTTTAACAAAGAGAAAATGCATGGAAAACTATTATTTCTGATACAGGAAAACAATTTATAAAATTAGATTTTAAAAATAAAGGAAAAGAGATATTTAAAATAGCAGCAATTTCATTTCAATATCTGAACTCTCATTTCTCATTTTGAGATGTTACTTTTCATATTATAATGTCCTAAGAGAAAAGATAGAAAAACAAAACAAAACAAAAAAAAGCTGTTAAATAATGTGAAAATGAAACAAAAATGTAACAACATGTTTTTTGTTGTTTTTGTTTTTTTTCCTTAAATCTCATAAAGAGAAGGTAATGTTTTCTAAAAATAACTGTTTACCAAGTCACTTCAATTACCAAAAAGTTTCCAAAGGAAAGAATGTATAATATTCAATCCTCCTAACATTTGAAAAGCTTTTTTTTTTTTTTTTTTTTTTTTTTATAGGATAATATAAGACAGTCATCTGGAAAGGTCAAATCTTAACTACATTCATCACTCTCTGATATTTTAAATAACACAATCTTTTGCCAAAAATAGACGTGGTACCTGTGGGCTGATAGTAGCTTTTTCATGTCAACTTCTGCATTAGTCTTTGTTGAGGGATTTTTGAAACAGCAAGGAGGCCATGACTTGCTGCAGCTGAGCAAACCAAGCTACCAGGACAACTCTGAGAAGTTCCCATGACAGTGTTCCCCCATCGCCCGATTGAGGAATTTAGAAAAATATTATTGCCAGCAGCTGGCTTCAAGGATGGGAGCTACGTGACTGCTAATCACAAGGCGGTTGTTTTCTTGCAGGTGGGGTTGTTTCCTTGCAGTTGTTTGTCTGAGTGCTTTTGACCAATAATCTTGTGTGAGACACTATCCGCCCCTGTTAAGTTCACTATAAAAGTCAGGCTATTTGGGTAATAAAGAGAGAGCATGATCTGACCATACTAGTGTCTGTCATGTTTTCAGCCAATCTTCCTGCAACAAGTCTTAAACAGAAGTCAGACAAAAATCTCCAGACCTTACCCAGGAACAAATGAATTTTGCTACCTCGTCTTAGACCATACCTCTGTCCTTTTGGTAGCACAACATTCCCAGTGGCACATGGCAGCACTTTTCAATTTTCAGTATGGAAAAGCATCCTCCAGCTTGTCACCAGACTCAGGTCTTTGGCAATTAGCTGTTCTGCATCAGTGAATGGACAAATCTCCTGGTGCCATCTTCTTGCCATCTGATGACAGACTTCTCAAACTAGGAACTGTTCACTGAAGGTGCCTCTCTCTCTCCTGTGGTCTACAGAGAACTGACAGTTTATGAGATGCCTTATTCTTAAAACAGCTGAAGTTAGCTGGAATGAACCAATACCATCATTTTTCACTGATATCTTTTCATGACGTATTTGCTAGGATAGTTAAAAAACAGTTCCATATGAATGAGTCTCAATGATTTTCAACTTTAAGCATTTTCCCTTCTAGGCTGTCATGAATTGTGGGATTATGAAGCATTACAATCATGAGCCTCTACCGATTGAGGTAAAGGTGTTTTCTGTATAAAGTGTTTATTAGCTTACACCCAGAATATTTTCACCTTAAAGTGTTTGTTAGTTTATTTATGCCCATACTTTTAATTTTCATGGATGAAAACAAACAAACAAACAAACAAAATCAATTAGATTTGTCTGCATAACACTCTGAAGAGCTTATGAAGCACCCCATTTCACACATGAGAAACAGAGGATCAGAGACATCACGTAACCATCCATCATTGCAAAAGGCTACCTTTTTTTCTGTGAAAGAATGTTCATTTCAATTTACTTGTGGTGAATTTTGCCATTTGATTGGAAGCTAAATCTTTCCTGTAGCAAGAAGTCTGTGCAAATTTGATAAGTAGAAAGAACTCAGATAGAGGTCAGTAGTGAAGTTTAAAAACAACATTATCTAGGAGGTTATAAATTTGACAGAACCTTTGCGATGAGAGTCAAACCTTCCTCACATGCAGTCAGTTATTACAGATATATTACATACAAAAATATCTTTAATTCTTATACTCAGAGAAGTTATCCTGATAGGAAAAAGGGTAGTTTTGAAAATAACAGTGATAGGATTTTTACCTGTGTCATCAGTACTGTTGATTTTGTTCACTAAATGTGACTGAAATTTTTTTAGTTTCTGTGACGTGTAACAGGTAGGTACCATTTATGAAGTTACACTTGTTCTTCCAAGTGTTAATATATATATATATGTATACATATATATGTATATGTATATGTATATGTATATGTATATGTATATGTATATGTATATGTATATAAATAAATATATATAAAGTATCCGGAATTATATATCCATATATATATATATATATATATATATATATATATATATATATAAAGTATCCAGAATTGTATAGTGCTTTACTGTGAGACCGAAGATGTGGAACATAAATTAAGCCAATGAAAGAGATGGAATTAGCTTCATCTAACTGTATAACCCTAAGCATCTTATAAAAGTTCATCATCTGGGCACTACCTCCATAGTCAAATTGTAGAAATGTAGAAATATAGCTCAGTTCAGTCACAGTATACATCTTTAACATCACTTGGGTGTCTTAGGGCATCATGACCAGACTTAGCCAGATGAATGTTTCCCAGATACTGCAGACACATGTGGATGCCTTGTATATTACAGGATATCTCAGATCACACAAATTAGCCCTCTGTGGATGACTAAGATTCCAGACAGTAACTTAGTGATTTTAGATAACCACTTTCAAAGTTGTTCCCATGTCTTTCTGTTGCTTGAATATTGAATCTCATTTGTCTATTGGGACTGAATGGGTAAAGTCAAGTAAAGTCCTATGCAAAGGGATGTAGAATTAAGAGATCCTTCAGTGAAATCTTTAGGCATATATTTTTATTAAACAAACAGAAGAAACTATAGATATAAAATGCATAGATCTTTTGTTATAAATTGAAACTATAAATACTTATGCATGTAAATCATTATGCGTTGTAAAAATGCAGATAATATGGCTTAAGCTTGATCTACAAGAACACTATTTCAAGACCAAGCTTTCTGCAATGTTTCTGTTTGGTCTGTAAATAAATAAAGAAATAAAAAATAATAAAACTCTGACTGGCCCACATCTTGCTGAAGAATCCCTCCTCATTTCAGATTAGTATGTTACTATGGTCTTTCTTGTATTCCTTGTATGTTTGTTCCATACATATGTTCATGCAATTAAGATTACCTGTAATGAACAAGAGCAAGAATTTCTAACTCCCACAGTTAAAATCTGCCCTTATGCACATAATTAGTCCAATAATTTTGGAAAGTAAAGATCTGCTGTGCAGGTGAAACTGGGATCTAAATGCTGCAAAATGGACAGACACTCCATACATTTGAAGATAAATTTCAAAGGCAACTTTTCTGATTATGTTTATGAATTTAACAACTAGCCAGTAAATCAGACACTGAAGACAGAAGGGAGACAAGCTGAAGTAACATCCCAGAACTCAATTTGTGGTTCAAACATCTCCAAAGTTTTCCAGCATTTAAGTTGGAGGACAATTTTGTTTCTCTCTTTGTAATGGCTTATAATAGAAAAATAACATGTTTTGATATTTTTTTTTTTTTAAAAGAAAAATAAAATAAAATAATGGAGGGGTGGAGGGGTAGGGGTTGAGAGGGAGAAGAATAGCAAAATTCCAGCAAGGGTCTTAACAACACAAATCCATCATCAAAGCTATAGACATGTTTGATGCTAGTGGCTTATCTTTCACACTAATTTATTAATTTTGAATGCTGTGCATGTTATACAATGATCTATTCTGTGGGGAAGCTTTCAAAGCTTAGACAAAGAGATCAAAGAAAGCCCTTAATGTAAAAAAGCATGAAGGATGCAGTATTTCTCTTAATTTTTATGTCTGACTTTCCAGTTTACAATGACATTAATATAAAGAACCCTTTAAGAATACAAAAGATATATTTTCCTTAGGTTGCCTGCTATGGCAAGTTCCTGTTGTACCACTTTTAATAAGTCATCTTCAAATTAAAAGAGGTTATTTTTACAGGAAACTGACTTCATGCTTCTTTAAAACTTGAGTATTTGAATAACATGACATATTTCCTCCTGTGTTGCATATTAGCTATCTCATTTTGACAAAAATTTTGAGGAGACTTAGTATTGTTATTACTTAATAGATCTATTTGTGTTATTATTACATTCAATAGGAATTTTATTTCAGACCCTATTAAGAAAGGAATGAAGTTACTGTAAGAGCAGAGAATTTTATTCTGAACTGAATCACTCTTCCACCATAGAAGGCTTAGAGTAATTAATATACTGCTATAAAATGTTCTACTTTCAAAAATTGCCACAAAATAAGAATATTTCCTTGTAAAAATAAATAAATAAATAAAAAATAAAAAGCAAAAACAAGTCTTTTTTTTTTTTTTTAAACACACATTATTTGGAATAAGTAAAATATTGATTTAAGAGCATTGTTTGACACTGCCATATATCATATACTCATTAAATCTTATGGGATTATTGTTATGATTACTGAGGATTGCAAAGGATCTAACATATCTAACATTATTATCTGGCTCACTTCTAGACCACTACATCTCAGGGAAGAAAAAGCACAACTACTTTCAGTCTTTTAAATCCACATTGGTGTTTTATTTTCCCTCCTGGAACTTCCTTTTGGCATTAATGGTATAATCAAGCACCTGAGTTAAGCAGGTACATGTTCTCTTCTGAAAAGGTTCATAAAAAATAAATAAGAATATAAGTTTTCCCAATGAATATGTGGAATCTTTTGCTTCTGTTTTAAACTCAACTTGATTTAGTTTTCTGATGTGTGTAATTGCATGCAGCACTGCTGTGATCTCTCCCCAGACCTGCACTGCAGTATGCTTCAGTTGTGTGAGAGCTGAGAAGCATGCTGAATGCAGGCAGACTATGCCTATAAAAATCTTATGACAAAATGACTCATCATTTCTTTTGTGCTTTTCTCTTTATTTTTTGACAAGGGTGAATGAACTAGTTTAAGGAATCTGAAATCACTTCCATCTCTCTCTGTTCTTTTCCTGTTAGTGTTTAACTTCTATTCCTGCTTGTCATCTTTAGTATAGTGTCATTTTTTAATCAAGCTAGTATTTTCTAGTACTGCAACATTTTAGACTGAAGATACTCACTTTAGGATATAGATGAATAATCTCTATTGTCCTTTTAATAGAATTAGCATTTTTCACTGCACGTAAACATACCTGAGAAGAAACAACAACAAAGAAAGAAATCTTTGTGTCTCATTCATCTGCTACCACAGTGACCTTTCCATGCATCACCACGTCATTTGTTTGCCCTAGAAATAAGCAAAACAGTACAAACATCCTCTGTAAAGGAATTTGATAATAATAAATGATAATCATTATATACATTTTAGATATCACACCTGCATTCTGACATATTTTTGGTTAAAACTAAAAGCCTTAAACTAAACTAAAAACACCTCCCCCCACTCTTTCTTTCACAGGTTCAACTTCACTTTTTCATTCCCAACTCTTCTACCTCCCCCCTGTCAAGCAGTACAGTCAGTCCGTAATGCTTTGTCTCTGTTGCTCCACCCTTTCACTCTTCTCTTGCTTGAGAATAGGGTTAATCCCACAGGCTTCAGTTCTTCCCCAGCTGCTCCAGCATCTGTCTGTACCATAGAGGGCAGCCCTTCAGGAAGACACGGCTCCAACATGGGTCCTCCATGGGATGCAGGGTGTGCCCCATGGCTATCCCCATGTCCCAGAGTGGATAGCTGCTCTGACATAGTACTCCAAGGGAGGGCCCACCTTTGTCTGACCTGAGAACAACCCCTGGTTTATTCTCACAGAGGTCACCCCTGCAGCCCTCTGATACCAAAATCTTGACAGGTAAACCTATGCAGAGGTTTACTGGGCAAAGGCAAATTCTGGAGCAGCCACAGAGGAAACACTCTGAGTCTAGACTGGCACTGTAGCATGCTTGTTTTTTTAATGTTCCTATGTGAATGGGATCAAAAGAGTACAATTTATGCTGTGTTTTAAAGGGTATTCTATTGTATTTTACATTTACATGGTGGTTATATGTAGCTATACATGTACACTATGGTTATTCTATTATTCTATGTAGTTTTTCCAACTATTCTGAGTTGGAGAATTTGTTATAGTCATCAGTAGAGGTTTCTTAGGCATAACTATCTCATTATATATACCTAAAATGCTTATACCTTGGTGATCAAGAGTGAACAAGTGACTTTCTCAGATGTAGATATTTAGAGTGAGCAAGATGAATTGTGATGTTTGAATTAGGGGTGGCAACCAGAAACATAAATGATGGCCATGAACTGATGAATATATAGAGGTCCGTTTGGGAGTTGGACTATCCAAGATTAAGGTTTGTTTGGTAGCTCAATATGACTGGATCACATTGTCAGAAATGCTGCTTTCTGTAATAAAATACAGTTGGTAATAACATCATACCAGTCAGTCTTAAACAGTCAAAGCTACTGTAAATGCTTTCTTCTGCAGAGTTAGCACTTTGGGTAAGTAACCTTCTTATGTGTAAGCAAAACGCTCATCCCATAAAAGTAACTGTCTCCCCACAAGCCATTTTCACTTTTGTTTGGGTCAATAGTATCTCAAAGTTTTACGATTATGGATGGTTTGCTTTCAACCACAACAAGAAGGCCAAGATCTAAAACACTATTTGAATACAAGATGACACTGGCTGTTCCTCAGCAAGTGCAAGATTTGTGTGGAATCAATGTGTCTTGCTGTAGAACAGGAAGACATATGGAGACTCGAGCTTGTTTTCTTTTAGCAGATTTGTGAAGTCATAAAGATTGTTTTCACTGATTGTTTTCTGTTTGTCTCTACTGAAAGCTTTCAAACATATCAGAGCAAAGGTAATTATAGCTGTGAAGCTCTGGTGAGTTGTATTTATCTTTTGTTTAACTAAACAAGTGAATTTCTACAGTTCACAGAGAATAACTGTATTGAGGAAAAAAAAAAAAAAAAAAAAAAAAAAAAAAAAAAAAAGCAATCCCTCTGGCTACTTCATTTCCTATCACATCTGCCAGCTCCTGACACTTCTTCCTATCCTGATTGTTCAGTGGTTATTCTAAAATGAGACTTAATTCACTTTCCTAGATATGATATGCCATTTCTGTGAAGGATCTTGTACCTCTGACATTTCAATTAGAGGTATGAAACATCAACATCCGACCTTTACTCTGCAAAAATGGAAAATACTCAGACTCTCACTTTCATTTTTTTCTTCTTGTTCATTCTTTACATACAGCAAAACAAAACAAAACAAAGCAAAACAAAACAAAACAAAGCAAAACAAAACAAAACAAGCTATCACATCCATAGCCACTGCTAGAACCAACAATAACATCACAAATACGATTTTGCAGCCTAAGCATTGCAGTCTTTTTCTTTCGAGGTGACATAGGCTATATGAGATGTTTTCATGTGGCTTGAAAACTTTCATGAAAATTGCATATTGAAAATATTAATTTCAGTTTGAGCAACCAGATATATTTCCTTTAGGCACCAACATCTCTTGTTGTTACTTTTCTCATTTGATTTACTTCAATTATTATGCGATCCATCTAGTGGGTTTCCTCATATGATCTTTGAATATTTGCACGCAGCAATCCTAAAATAGATGAAGATGCACAGTGGCCTGTATGTGCAACACACAAAAAGTAGCAGGCAGGGATCATTTAAGAAATTTAATTTAACAGTACGCTGGTCAATGTTTGGATGTTGCCTGTTTCTGTGCTGTTCATTGCTGTCTGTTGTTTTTCATGAAGTAGTTGCTTAGGATCTGCAATGCAGTAAGAGTCATTTTCACTTGACTGCAATTTTCTTAACATTTGCTTTTAAATCCCAGTACCATCCTCTCCATATATATATGGAAAATGTTTCTAATACTCATTACAGCACAATTTAGAGGTGTTAATTGTTAATGAGTAATGTATCTGGAGACATTACAGAAATTAGTACACTAAATGGATCAGATAAACATTATTGGCAGAATGAATCCACTGAAGACACAAAGCAGTTTTAAGATTCATTTTATTCATATCATGCCCTCAGATGAACCACTGCAGTGAATTTTCTGATGGCACAGCATGCAAAACCACTCTTGCCCCAAAATGATGCAAAGTTGTTATTTCACAGTATGGAAACCCCATCAATTTGTTGTACTCTCTAAATGTAAATGATTTACGAACATAAATAATGAATGGCACTCTGTTTTGTCACCTTATGGAATATACTGATTCTGATTGCAATAACATTATAGTAAGTGAAGATATATTGTTTCTTTACTGAGAACACAACCATTTCCACTACTTTAAAAAGAAAAATACAGTCTTATGACAACTAACTTCTACCCTGAAAACTAAATATTAAAAAACAACTTAACAGAATGAATTGATTCAATGAAGGAATTGTTTCCATTTACATACATTAAGAGAAGCCTCTATGTTTTAAGATTGAAGTCTGGTTGAGGATTCAATGACATTCAATGGAGAAATGTGATTGAAGAAGATCAGATTTTGCACAAATGGAGGTCATTAGAAGAGGAGTTTTCTAGGATACCTCACAACCTGAGCCCTTTCTCATGAATATTTTCTATGTTTCACAGATATGCAACTAAGTGTTACAATCCTTTTGGCTATAGGGCACTATAATAAAAGTAGTGTCATATTCTAGCTTCTCTATGAAGTCACTACAAGTCAGCAAGAAAGAAGACTATGGTAGACGGTCTGACCCCTTTCCTCAGTTGACCAGCTTAGGTGATGCATAAACCAAAAGCAGGTATCTGAAGCTTGTAAGTTGTTCTCTGCACATCTCTTGGAGACACTTTGTTTTCAGACTGAGGATTTCAAACTTTATGAACAAAGCTTAAAGTGACCAATGAGATATAAAGCAATGAGTCTGGTGACTAACTCCCTTTAAGGAGAGGAAAAAAATGGCCATGTACCAGTTTTTCTCCTTCCAGTGAGGATTCAGAGTGTCAGTTTCGCTTCTAAAAATACATGCATGCACATACAGGTTACAGTAAAATGGATTTTGAAAGAGTTCAAGTCTGACAGCACCCCAGTATGGATTACATATATCTGCAATCAAAAGAAATTCAATCCCTCTTCACCCATTTTTCATTGTCTGTGATAAATAATTAGAAGGGGCAGGAAAGTTACGCTTCACACATATGTTGGGTCTGTCTGAGCTGGAGTCACCTTTTCCCTGCAGCAGCCCACACAGTGCTGTACTCTGCACTCGTAGCTGGAACAGCACTGATATCACTCCAGTGTTGTGTCTATTGCTGCGTAGTGCTGGCACAGCATCAGGACTCCTTCCAAGCCCCCAAGAGCCAGCAGGCTGGGGGTGGGCAAGTGATGGGGAGGGGACATCGCCAGGGCAACTGACCTAAACCAACCAAAGGGATATTCCATAACACCTGATGTCACACTCAGCAATTAAAGGGGAGGCTCTCATGGGGGAGGGGACTGTTCCTCCTGAACAACCACTACGCGTTTTGAGGCCCTGCTTCCCAGGATGTGGCCGAACACCGCTCGTTGATGGGAAGTAGAGAATAATTACTTTTTCCCTCTCTCTGTGCTTCTGCACGGACTGATTGTTTATTTTGTTTCTTTTTTTTTCCTCCCCATTCCCTTTCCCTTTAATTAAACCTTTCTCATCTCAAACCTCGAGTTCTCTGTGTTGTATTTTCTCCCCCTTCCTCTTTGAGGAGAGGGGGAGTGAGACAGCGGTTGTGGTGGAGCTCAGCTGCCCACCTGAGTAAAACCACCACAACACATCTCACCGAACTTGAGGTACTCTTCAACCAAGAATGCAATAGTAATAACATAGAAGGAGTGGAAATACGAAATTTTGCACACTACCTTGTAGTTAGGTCAATGAGCGAGAAGGGAGATGATATGAACAATTTAAAGATTGAATGCCTTCATTAGCTTTCCTTGCACATGCACTCCCCCAAAGAAGTGACTGCAATAAAATTCTTTCATGTATTCCACAAAGCCTGACAGTGTTTCTAAATAGGGCACCATGCTTCAGTAGGGATTTTTCTGAGTAGCTTCTATAATGTGGTTCACACTGGTCGTTACACTTATTTTCTGCAAATGTCACTGCTATTATTGTGCAAAGGGATGAACTAACAGATGGGACAACAGTAATAGAGAAGTAGGGGATTCCTTTAGAAATGCAGAGATCCCAAGGGATTATTTGTAGAGTTAATTTATTTTCTACAATAAAGGATGATGAATAAGAATTGACAGATAATTAGAGTTTGAGAGAAAGTTAAGAGACTTAGTTCACTGGAATTCAAGTGGAAACAAAATGTACAACAGAATTTAAAATGACAGTATGAGGTGAAAATTGGAAGAATGTTTGGTACACTATCACTCAGCTATTGTTCTATCCACAATACTCAGTTTGCTTTTACTTTCACAAATAAAACACTGATTGAACAAGGACTGCATCCAATATAACTACAAATAATTGAATGTGATTTTACTTATTTCTGAAATGTATTTATCAAATCTGTGGATATAGAAAACTCAGAAGAAACCAGGCAAATATATACAAATTATATTGCACTGTATAAAAAAAAAAAAAAAAAAAAAAACACAGAATTTGTTTCTAGGCCTATAAAAGAAGGAAATAGTTTACTTCTTGAATGGTCTACTAAAATATCTGTAATACAAAGTTCTAGTATAGGATATTTTGAGATACACATGGTTCTAAACTTCATGAAAAACAACATAGAACAACCTAAATAAAGTTCCTATTACACCATAAAGACAGGAAATTGTGGGAAAGGCTAAATCAAGCACTACTTGTCCATAAAGTTTAATAACAAATTATATATAAACTGTTAAAACCCAAACAAACATAAGCTTGTGCCAGCCAAAATATTTGAACAAATATTTTAAAGGCATGAAATTTTGCTTTTACTTTCACAAGTGACTTCAACAATACTTTCAAACTGACCTGATAATCCAAATTTAATTAGAAAAACTAATTAGAATCATAGAATCATCTGGGTTGAAAAAGACTTTCAAGAGCACCAAGTCCAACCATCTCTCTGACCTACAGAGTCCCATCACTAAACTCTGTCCCTCACTGCAACATCCACGCATCCCTTAAATATGTCTAGGAATAGCAACTCCACTTCTTCCCTGGGTAGCCTGATCCTAACCACTCTCTACATGGATTCTTCCTGATATCCAATCCCTCCCTTGCCACAACTTGAGGCTGATTCCTCATTTCCTGTCATATGTCACCCGAGAAAAGAGATCAACACCCTCTTCACTGCAACCTCCTTTCAGGTAGTTGTAGAGAGTGAAGAGATCTCCCCTCACATTTTTTAACTTTCTGAAGTCCAGTAAATGCATTAGTTTAGAGAATCCAGCATAAGCACTATGTGTGCAAAACTTCAGAACGTCAAACTTCATCCCACAATAAAACATTAATTTCTTCATCAACCATAAACCTGTAACAATTTTACCACCTAAATTCAGTATTCTGTGAGACTTATATGAAACTCGATATTTAATTTATGAAGTTTGCAAAATGGCACAGTGAGAAAAAATTGGGAAGATGATTTTTTTCTTTTTTTCCCAGTTGAAGAGTTTTTCTTGAAATTTTGGAATATGTATTTATTGAACCTCTATGAAAAATTGCAAGACTCAAATTGCAGTCTGGCTCATGGTGGACGAGAAATATGTGTGCAATAAAGAATATAGGAGCAGATGAAATAAGTGACATCACCAGACCATTTAGACAAATGCCTTATCCCCGGCAGTGGATGAGTAGCAGATGCTGAGAAGGTTTACAACCAAGACAGCATAACATGATATTTCCTAGTACGTTCTCCCATCTTACAGATGACTGTGTTTCAAGAGCTGCCTATTTACTGTTTTATTTAATGCCCTCTGATGTCTCTTCTATTATGCTTTTTAACCTCTTCACATCCAAGAGAAGAAGTTCTGTAATGTAACCATGCATGCCTGTGAGAAGAAGTGACTCCTGTTTATTTTGAGTCTGTCTTCTGACAGTTTTACCTGGTATGGAAACAATCAATCCTTATTTATCCTTTCTGCTGTTTATAGGGAATGTACCCCACCTCAAAACACAGGTGCACCACGGAGTTATATAACACACTGATATTTTCTGCGATGCTATATGCCTTTCCTATTAATTCATTATATTTTACCTGCTGCTTGATCACTTGAGTACTGAGCTGACTTTTCCATGCAATAGTGATTTGTGACTTATCTTTGAGTGACAATAGTTAACTCAGAACTTATCCCTGAAAAAAAAAAAAAAAAAAAGACTTTCTTCTCAATGAATTAATTATTATAGAAGTGTTAAAGAACTGAGAGGAAAGTTAACAAAACAGCTTAGGTAAGAAATCTGCCAACACTGCATAGAAAGATCAATAGATATGTATATCCCACACCTAAATATTTTTACCTGTATCTTCAGATTTCATGCCAAGGCTAGAAGTATGGGCCTAGATTTAGTTTACAGCAGATGCAGGTGTACAGACCATTCAGATCTCTGCTCCTTGTCATTTAGATATTGTCTATTTGGATGAAGCAGAACCAAGCCTCCATATCCCGTTCTTTAAAATGGTACACATTCTTTAAAATGGTACAACAATAACAACAATAACAATAACAATAACAATAACAATTATTATACAAAACAAGTGATGCATAATGCTTACCACCTACAGAACAATGTCCAGCCTGTCCCAAAGAAGTGGCAGACCTGCTATTCCAACCAACTCCCTCCAGTTTTATTGTTCTGAATGATGTCTTATCCCTTTGGTCAGTTTGGGTTAGCTATCCTGGTTGTGTCCCTTCCCAGCTCCTTGTGCACCCCCAGCCTCCTTGCTGGCAACGTGGTATGACAATATAAACACTGCTCAGCAACAACTAAAACTTCAGTGTGTTATCAACATTATTCTCATCCTAAATCCAAAACACAGCACCATACCAGCTACTAGGAAGAAAATTAACTCTGTTCCAGCTGAAACCAGGGACAGACGGGATGAGTTTTCCTTTCAGTCTAAGTCTCTAGTGGGATAATCATTTTAAAATGTGCAAGAACTGAGTGTATTTTAGACTCCGTCCTACGTTCAGAATCATGATTCAAACAAGCAATATAAGGGACAAATTACTTATGAGATATTAGGTCTTGAAAGTCTCACTTCAATCATAAAATAAAACAAAACAAATCTCTTTTCAATATGCACACAGTATTCCAGTTGATTAATGGACACTATACATGTCAAAGCTGACATTTATTGAAATACTGACATTTGATGAAAACTTTTTAACCAAAAAAGAAGGTGTATGAAACATCATTCATTCCTTTAATTTCCACATTGATTGTTTAGAATTGTAATTAAACTGCCAGAACTGTATTCTAAAATACTCTAAACTGAGAAATATAGGGAAAGAACAACATGACAGGAAGAGATCACTTCTAGAATAGGGTATAAGGGAAAAAAGGAAATAGAATATTAGACTTTTCAAAAATGTTACTGCACATAAGTAATATCATCTTTCTGTCCAACAGTTTTTATTAGGCAATCTAGGTACTGCTTTTTGAAATTACAAAAATTGACTGTCCTTGCCTGTAGAAATCTGCAGTCTGTCATATGAACATAGGAAAGCAACACTAAGAAACATTGACTGTTGTGTCTATTAATGAAAATATCTTCTGCTAATTTTTTTTTTTTTTTTTTTTTTTTTAGGTCTGTAACTAAGGAGAGTAGGGAAAAACAGGAAAATTAGAAGAAGCTGGAACAGTTTGGATATACACTATATCTCTATGTAAGTATGTGGAAGTGTTTCTTATAAAGGTATTTGTTTATCATAGCTCTTAGGAGTCTAAGATATAGAACAAACCCCATATTTATTGTTTGAAAATAATCCTCTGGAAAGTACTCACCTGATAAGTTTAAAAGACCATGCTGTATTATTGCATGCAGGGTATAATCATACTTAGTCTTTGTTTGGGAATGGAAAGTTTCAGTCCTTTATTTTGGGCTCCTTTGTGTTTTTTTTTTTTTTTTTTTTGTGTAGATAAATATAATGTTTTCAGAAACAACTTGTGACCTTGTATGTCTGAGTCAGATTCAGCAAAATTGTTTATGTGAAATTTTCTTTAACCTGAAAATTTCTTTTTACAATTTGAATGTCAGAAGATGAAGGTAGCCAAAATCATTTATTGATTACCTGTCAAATTGTTGTTTCAGTACAACCTTCCACCAGATACCTTTTTTTTTTTTTTTTTTTTTTTAAGACTTGATTCCACAGCCAGTGATTTTGGCACAAGCTAGTGGAAGTTGTGAGCAGTCAGCAAGTCAGCATATATAACAGTTAGGACTGATATGTAGGTAAAGAGAAAGTTAAATCAAATAAATTGGTGCAGACATTATTTGGAAGAGGTGGCCTTATTTTTCCATTCAATTTGTGCTTTACGTGCAAATTAAACATTAAAATAAAAACAACAACAACAAAAAAAAACAACAAAACAAAAAAAATTGAACTTAAAAAAAAAAGAGTAGAGCAGAAATAAGAATAAAGAGAAAAAAAAAAAAAAACAACAAGAGAGAAAACTCATTAACAATGAGCTGTACCAAATGTTTCTGTTTCTATCCATATGAGAGCTGTCTTCTCAGTAAACAAAATTATGGACATGGAAAAGAAATTGTAATGCTAGCTTCTTCTGTTTCTATTCTCTACACTCATACATAATAATAGGGTTCCAATATGGGTTCCTTCCAACATAGCTGAAATGTAATACAAGTTTTGTCAAACTGAGGAGCAAATGTTTGTTTGAACCTGCCCATTTTTTTTCACTGTGAGGTATAAGACACTCAATGGGAAGTGGTTGTCCTCAAATACATCAAGTAGGACTGATGTATTTAGGACTGATGTAGGACTACGGCTGTGAACTGATATGTTGGCTGAAGGTAGTCATATGAAATCAAGATGTATTTTTATTTTAATGCATCATTGGAAAAAAAAATCAAAAAGTCTGTTAAAATTTTGAAATTTGTTTTAGATAGAAACAATGGTGAAGAACCCTATGTTCTCAGAACATGGTTTATGATATGAAACAAACTCTAATAGATGCACGTTCTCTTCCAATTCCCCTTAAAAAGTCAATAAAGAGAATTCTGTTTAGTGTTCAACTAAATTCTTCTTCATTTGAAGATCTGTTTATTAGTGCTTTACTACAAATAATTCTGACCATTTCTTTTATGACTGCTGTATCTGATGACTTATTCTCTATTCATTTATTGCTACAGAAGAAAGAAAAATTATGGTACTATTTTAAAACACAAAGATTTTGAATTTATATGATTGTCCTAACTTTTCTGGAATGTATTTGCACATTAAGAACTGATTTAAAACTGGCCTCTAACCTATTCTAGAAGTTGTAGCTGTTTGGACTGGAACCTCGTCTCTAATGTCTTTTTTGTACACCAAACTTCTAAGCACATTTTAAGGTCCTGGTTAGCCAGCACTCAAAAAACAAAGTTCTTAATTTTATTTATTTTACTGGGAACATTCTAGAATAAATTGTTGTGTCCCTTCCCAGCCTAGAGGTGATTTTGTTTAGCTGAATATAGCTAATAATATAGCTATATAGCTATAATATAGCTGTTTTGGGTGGAAAAATTCAAGGAGTAGTTCTAGCTTCTCTTCATTGTGCATATTGGTCTTTACTGTTCTGTTTCACCAAAATTTGGAGCTGACTTGCAGTCTGTGTATAACATGCTGATTCCTTGCAGTCTGTGTATAAAATGCTGATTCCTATCCCTGTATTTCTGTTCAAACCAATCTTTTGTTGCTAAATTCCAGTGACGATTAAAAAAAAAAAAAAAAAAAAAAAAAAGATGAAAACAAACTGATTAATCTGAGAGCACTTTAGTGAATTCTACATAATTGATAATTGTTAAACATTTGTAGAGTTAAGTCTTCCTATTAGGCATGCATTAACATTTAATAAATAAAGGTTCAGTGTTTTGATTTTTGTTTTGAAGAACCTTGAGCCATAAAAGTACATTGTGCTACAGAGATGTAATTGCAGTACATCCAGCTGTAAAGTCACTACACATTTGATTTCTTGTTCATAATTGTCTATCTGAAATACAGTTAAGTTCTGACATGCGAAGTGCTTTCCATTTTAGGTGTTTGACTTTTTAGTGAGATAATATTTAAGACAGAGTATTCATATCTTGTTGCCATGGATACAAGAATATTGATTTTATGAGCCAAACAACAGAGTTTGAAAACCTGAAATCAAAGTGAAGTTAGAAATTATTTCATTTAGACAACATAACTTACACTTGGAATATACAGCAATGGACACTGTATGGGAACAAAACATAAAATAAAATGAGCATTGTTGTCTGATTTTCTATTTTATATTTCCTTATTGTAAGAAAATGACAGGATCACCACATTAAGAAAAGCCTGCATTCAAGTGAAATGTAAAGAATGATAAAGATCTTTCATCTGATCTGTGTGTTCTGTGTTTTATAAACAGGATTTTTTTCTTTTTTTTTTTTTTTTTTTTTTGTGTGTGTGTGTCTGTGATAGGGTTGTGAATTCAAACCAAATTATCTTATTGAGTATATAATATATATAATATATCTATTATATCTATTATATCTATTATATCTATATATATCTATAGATATATATAATATATCTATTATTGAGTTTCTTTTGAAAAGAGGATTTGAGGAATTCCTTGTGATCTATAACCACAGCCACACATGAAGCACCTTGCTGTGGAACAAAGAAATGTCTTTTTCTTCTGACTTGCTGCCATTTTCTGAGTTTTCAGGGATATAATTTGCATGCTTAGTTTGACAGATGGAGAAGAATATGCCTGCATCATATGAACTGTCAGTAAGACATCCCCCAGCCCCTTCCCACCACTATTTCAAAATAGGGAGCAAATTTCCATGTCTTTCATCACAGCATTTCCTCTTCTAATTGTTCTTCGAACCTGTGTTTTCATTGAAGAAGATTGTCTTTGTTGTGAATGCTCTATACTGAGAGTGTAAGGATGCCATGCTGTCTCAGGTCACCTATGACTGGCAAATTGCTTGGCCTCACTCCTCTGCATTTTTTCTAAGGGGTCTTCATTGACCATGCTACTCTGACAGTCACCACATCTACATGTGTACAAAGAAGCATAATCTCTTATGACAAACTTATTTCTTTACTCTTTTTATGCCATAAACATTGAGCATGAAGGAAGAAAGATTTTCCTTGAGAAGAAGACTAAAACATTTAGTGGTTTATGTGTTTAAATCTCCAATGAAGAGGTATTCAGAGAGAGATTAAAAGCACTAGCCACAAAAGCGGAACTCATTTGTCCAACAAAGGCAACTGATGTCATTGGAGACACCCTAGAGGACCCAAGCCATCTCCTGGGTGCTGGTAAATCCAGAAAAGTGGAGGCCTCAGCTGAGCTGCCAGGAACACCCACTTTTATGTCACTGCTAATTCTTATATTTTTTTTCTGGAACCAGTTTTACATTTTAAACAAGCCCACATTTATCAGACACTTAAAACCTCAACCTAATGTTACCTAGGCATGGAGAAAGAAAGATAACATTCATAAACTCTGCAATGTTCCATATTACAAAATGAGATTATTATTTACTTATTTATTATTTAGTAACTCAAAGTAGAAAGTAGATCTATTTTTCTTTTGAGCAGACTGTAGTTTATGAGACAGGAAGGAGAGTGGAAAATACAACATGAGTAGGAGTAAAGATCTGCAGTGTTATGCTGAAAACCATTAATTTCTCAAATGCATCTCTCTGGATTTAAGAAAAATATGTTTGAACACTGTATATGTGTGGCCGGTAAGTTCACCAGTTCTATGTCTCTGAACAGAATAGGTTTTTAAGTTTGATACAGAACAGTGCACTGAATAAATTTACATTGTCCCAGTTGTTTTGGTTACATCAGTCACCTGAAAAATAGTCACTCCCTGTATTACCACAATCCTTCATTCTAACTAATGTAAATAGAAGGAAAAAATCCATGAAGTAGTGGACTTTAGAAACAGAGAATCACTGAAAAAAAAAAAAAAAAAGGAAAGAAAGAAATGTTCAAGTACACTAAGTAGTTTGGGTATTTGGAAATAAATAAATAAATAAATACATAAATACATAAATACATAAATACATAAATAAAGGTAGAATTTTAGTATCATGCAAAGTTCTTTAAAGTACTTTTAAACCCAAATTAAGATATGAGTATTTGGTACATAGCACCTGGATGGCAAGGATTATTTAGGACAACTGATGGAAAGTAGTGAAGAAATTTAAAATTTACTTTTATGTGAAGTTTCATATTATTTAAAAAGATAGAGACATTTTGCTGGACAAAATTTTGCATAAATAAAGCCATTGTAATATCAGTGATTTTCATATTCAGATAGATATATTGTCATTTTTGATCATGAATTCAAAAAGCATTCATTTTAGGTTTGTCAATAAACATTTCTGAAGAACAGTATATTTGAGAAACAAAATATGTGCACTATTCAGTATAAATCCAATAATTTTCAAAATGCAACTTCTATGCAATGGAAACATTGGAACGTACCTTTGGTTTTAGTACTGATATACAGTATCTAAAAACTAACAGACTTAACAATGGATCAAGGTTTGTAGTACCTGAAAGCAATAAGTGCTAAATGCAACATGGGGCCCTTCTTTTAAGCGTTCATACATGATCAGAAAAGGTAGATATAGAAATGGTGAGGAGAAGGCTGTAGGTATCTCATTAATGTTGCTTCTTGCAGGGCATTTTCTGCCTTGTGACAGAAAAATAAATAAATAAATAGATAAATAAATAAATAAATAAATAAATAAAATCTGGTTTATTACATGTAGCTGTTTATCCTGTAGAAATGAATATTTGGGATGAAAGAAATTAAATGTCTTTAATGAAGTCATAATCTGGAAAATATTCACCCTACCCAAGTTTAGGTAGGAAAATTAGTCTTCTCCTTAACCTCATCATGCACAGGCGACACCCATGTGGAGCACTCCCAGCTTTCATGTGTCATTGCATTGATCACAGGTATCATATGTTTGTTGTGACATAATTGCAGTCCTTAGGTATTAAGTAACTATGGTTATAAGCAGGTTAAATACCTGCAGGTAACTAAATCATGTTTCAGCTGAATCATTTCCTAAAATCTGTTGATGGTATGGATATGATTTCCTTTGGCAATGAGTTTAGACAGTTATAATCTCACAAAGTCACTTACATACAGGTATGAAAATGTAGGTGTCTTAACCTCCAACTGAGTCCTACCTCTGTATTTAGGTGAAATAAATCTCATCATTAGAGATCAATCCTTTTCATTACAAAGGTTAAACTCAATATTTCTGATGGCTTCTAAGCCTGGGCTGCTCTGGGAACGATGGGAGCAGACAAGTCAATTTATAAGAAAAGGACCATCATGACCATCATTTTTGGATTAGTTAAGAGTCTTGCCCTTTGTGACAGATTTGGGCATGACCCAGTTACATGTTTCTCAGCAGGTATCTACTCGGCTTTTTTTAATTTACATTTAACAAAGTACAGCAAGCAAAGCATTCACAAACCCAGTGGGAAGCACACACTTGTTAGTTTGGCTTGTAAAGATTTTTTTCTTTTTTTCTTTTCTTTTGTACTAAAAGAATATTGACCTCTGTGAGAGTCATATGAATTTCCAAGAAATATTCCATTGCTAATGTCTGTGAAAAGCTCTTGTCTTCATATTTTTTCATTGTAAATTCTCTTCTTGGAAAGAAACCTATTCATATTAACAGGGTACTGTGTAGGATAGTTGAAAATCTATAAATTAATTTAAATTGTGATTATTAGCTGGAGCTGGTTGCACAACTAGTGTTCACAACAGGAATTTAGGTTTTACAACCATCAGAGACTCTCTGGCCTGAGGACTACTAAGAAGAGTTAGGAACCACCTGGTCACACAGGGAAAAAACATCTTTTCACAAAGGGTGGACACTGATAAAGACAGCTATAAACTAGGAACAATGGGAGATAGACATGATGACCAACAGTTAAGTGAGGAAGTAGGGGACCAGGTTTGCAAGAAAAGGGTGTAGGGTGAGATAGACTGAAGAGATCTTAAAAACTGTAAATGACTAAAGGGGGGCAACCCTAAGCATATGTACACAAATAAACAAGTGCCTGTAGGAGAGCTTTAAGAGGGAAGCTCTGAAAAAGAGAGCTCCCGGAAAAAAAAAAAAAAAAAAAAAAAAAAAAAAAAAGAGAGAAGGTTCAGTGGTGACCTTATTTATTTATTATTTTTTCTCAGACAATGACAGACAAGAGGAAATGGTTTTAAACTAAAAGAGGGTAGATTTAGATTAGATATAAGGAAGAAATTATTTACTCTGAGGGTGGTAAGGCCCTGGCACTGGTAGCCCAGAGAAGCTGTGGATGCCCCATCAATGGAGTTGTTCATGGACAAGGCCCTGGGAAACCTGATCTACTGTGTGGCATCCCTGCCACCAGAGGGATTGGAACTAGATGAGGAATGGAACTAGACTGGAACTTTGAGGTCCCTTCAAACCAAATCATTCTATGATTCTATGATAAATAGTTTGAATACATGTTTAACTTACAGGTGTCTAATTTTTAGTTGGATAACTTTTTGCTTTAGTGAAGATAAGGGTAACGAATCTGACTATAAACATAGCAGTAAAGAAATTATGGTGCATTATGCTGAAAGGGCACAGATATTAAACACACAATTTATTCTTTGTATTCACTATCCATTCTACTGAAAAATAAAAGAAAATAAGGAAAAGGAAGGAAGGAAGGAAGGAAGGAAGGAAGGAAGGAAGGAAGGAAGGAAGGAAGGAAGGAAGGAAGGAAGGAAGGAAGGAAGGAAGGAAGGAAGGAAAGAAGGAAGGAAGGAAGGAAGGAAGGAAGGAAGGAAGGAAGGAAGGAAGGAAGGAAGGAAGGAAGGAAGGAAGGAAGGAAGGAAGGAAGGAAGGAAGGAAGGAAGGAAGGAAAAGATTATCTCTAGGCTAAAAATACCAATAAGTATCTACAAAAACTGCTTTATCTGCTTTATCTGTAATTATTGTTCCATTTCATTTTGATGACTGTTGTAGTCTGTGAAATATACTATATTTACATAATTTATTTGCTTTACTTTGAAAAATGTTACAACAAAAAGACATGAGAAGTGGGATTCATCCCCATTCAAAATTAGTTTCAAGTTCGAGATTTTTAGTCTGATTTAGTCATCTTGTGATTCATTTATAGTCACAGAAGAGGAACAGACACCTTCAGAGCACGATTCATCTCACCATGATATATGTCTAAGACAGCTGAGCTGAATCATTTTCTAGAGCCCCCAGCTCTCTTCACTGATGACAAAAAGAGTCAAGGACTTAGACTAGATGCATAACCTTTGTATATCTTATCTTAAGTGAGATGAATCTCAACCTTCTATCATCTTTTTTTTTTTTTTTTTTTGCATGTTGCCACAGCTCCCTTTATCTGAAGTCAGTGATGACATCCTTAAAGCAAGTAAAATGTACAGTGTTTTCATTTAAACATGAATTAGGGGCCTTCTCATTCTAACAAACATATTAGTAGTCTGGATGGAGGCAAAGGAACATTTTTACTGCTAAAGAACTTAGATTCATCTTGTTTTTTAGTGGGATATTCACTAACTTCACTGTGTCCCTATGTCACAGAACAAGAAGTTGTTACCCAGGAGCTCTGCTTATAACAGAAATTAGCAATTGACATTGCTGTTGAATAGTGCTTACCTAGTATCTCACAGAAGCTCCTAAATGGTTAAGCACTCATATAATACTGTATTTAAAATTACTTGCCCTATGAGAGACAGTAGTATAGATCTGAATACAGAACTGCAGTCTTGTTAGGGCTCTGCTGAATGAGTAAAAATTGTTATTTGTCCATTTCTGTAGGACCTTCCTGATACTAGATACTATAATATCTACAGTATCTATAACATAATTGAGGCATTATTTTATACTAAAGAAATCACATTAAAGTATTTGCAATGTTTTGCACAAAACAAAACAAAATAAACAAAAACAAAACAAAAACAAAACAAAAACACACACACCATGATTTCTAGGAAAGAAGCATAGAATCATCATTAATTACAAAATCACACAGAATTGTCTAGGTTGGAAAAGACTTCAACATCATCGAGTGCAACCTCTGACCTTACACTAACAAGTCCTCCACTAAACCATATCACTAAGTTCAACATCTAAATGTCTTTTAAAGACCTCCAGGGATGGTGACTCCACCACTTCCCTGGGCAGCCCATTCCAATGCCTAACAACCCTCTCAGTAAAGAAGTTCTTCCTAACATCCAACCTAAAACAGCCCTGGTGCAACTTTAGCCCATTCCCCCTTGTTCTGTCACCAGGCATGTGGGAGAATAGACCAACCCCCACCTTGCTACAGCCTCCTTTAATGTACTTATAAAGAGCGATAAGGTCGCTCCTGAGCCTCCTTTTCTCCAGACTGAACAAACCCAGCTCCCTCAGTCGCTCCTCATAGGACTTGTTCTCCAGAAGAGAACATTAAGTTTCCATTAAGTTTGAAAAACTTATAAACTTAATAAACTTATAAACTTCATAAACTTATAAACTTAATAAACTTCCATTAAATTTGGAAAAGACCTACAAGATCATCTAGTCCAACCATTCACCAATATTGCTCACTACAGCATGTCCCTAAGTATCATATCTATGCTTTCCTTAAACACTCCAGCGACAGTGACTCTGCCACTTCCCTGGGCAACTTTTTCCAATGCCTAAGCACTCTTTCTGAGAATAAAGTTTTCCTAATATCTAATCCAAATTTCCCCTGGTGCAACTTAAGGCCATTCCCTCTTGTCCTATTGCTAGTTACCTGCAAGAAGACACAGACACCCAACTAGACACCACCTCCTTAGTTTTAGAGAACAATAAGGTCTCTCCTGAGCCTCCTCTTCTCCAGACTATACAACCCCAGTTCCCTCAGCTGCTCCTCATAAGAACTGTGTTCCAGACACTTCACCAGCTTCATGGGCCTTGATATCCTTCTTGTACTGAGGAGCACAAAACTGAACACAGTACTCAAGGGGGTTAATCTGTTCCCATCCCAGACTTCCAGGTCAGGAAGCTGAGTACCCTGAGGATAAATGGTCTGAGTAATAAAGATGAATGTAAATAAGGCACTGAGAATCTCAACTCTTTCCTTATCCTCAGTAGTCATGTTTCCTACCACATCCAGTAAAAGACTGGAATTCTCGTTGGCCCTTCTCTTACTGTTAATATATTTTGTAAAAACGTTTTTTCTTGTCTTTTACCACAGAGGAAAGGTTGAGCTCATGCTGGGCTTTAGCCTTTCTGATTTTTTCCATGCATATGCTAGCAACTTCCTTGTACTCTACCTGAGTTGCCTGTCCCCTTCTCTACTGGACATAAACTCTCTTTTTCTCCCAGACTCTCAATAAAATTCCCTGTTCAGCCATGCCAGTCTTCTTCTCCACCCGCTCATCTTACTGCACACAGGGACAGTCTGGTCCTGTGCCTTTGACTTTCTTCGTGAGAAGAGTCCAGCCTTCTTGCACCCCTCTGCCCTTCAGGACTGACTTCCAAGGGACCCTCCAGACCAGTGTCCTGAACAGTGCAGTCTGCTGTCCAAAATCCAAGATTGCTGCCCCCTTTCCTTCACCAAAAATAGAGAACTCTAACATTTCATGGTCACTCTGCCCAAGACATCTCTGAATTTTCTGAATTTAAGAATAAATTCTTTATTGTGAGGGTGGTGAAGTACTGGATGAAAGTTGCCCAGAGAAGCTGTGGATGCCCCATTCCTGGAAGTGTTCAAGGCCAGGTTGTATGGGACTTTGGACGACCTGTTCAAGTGGGAGGTGTCCCTGTTGATGGCAGGAGGGTTGGAATTAAATCACCTTTAAGGTCCCTTCCAACCCAAACCATTCCATGACTCTATGACTACATTCTATGATCTATGATACAGATACACAGCTAATCTGTAGTGGGTCGGTAGCTGATTTCTACCAGCAATTTTTTCCCCTACAATTTAGAATTGTTGCCTTTTATATATCTTGTTCTTGCAAATGCAGTAACAGTTTACACTGTGTTAAGTCACAGTGAATCAATGAGAATCCAGCACATATCCTAAGTGCAATAGGACAACCTCTTCTGGTTGTCCCTGCTTGAGCAGGATTTAGACCAGTTGACATACAGAAGTCCCTTCCAACCTCAACCATCGTTATTCTGTGACTGTTCGGAATGGTGGTATTTGTCTTCCCAAGGAACCATTACACATGATGAGCCAGGCTTTCCTGAAAGTGACTGAACACCTGCCTGCTGACGGGAAGTAGTGAATGAATTTCTTCTTTTCCTTTGCTATGCATGGCTTTTTCCTTCCCTACTAAACTGTCTTTATCTGAGCCCATGAGTTCTCAGACTTTTACCTTTCCATTTCTCTCCCTCATCCCACGTGGGGAGAGTGAGCAAGTGGCTGGGTGGTAATGTGCTGCCTTCCAGAGTTAAAACACAACAAACACAAATGCCTAGTAGAAGTTATTAAATAATAGTTTCAGAATGGTTCTGTATTGGTCTGCTTGATATTGTGTAGAAGTACACCGACTATATTCATGTTCCATCTGGTAAAAAACAAGACGGTTCCCATCTGGAAGACTTTTTCCTTCTTTGCTTCATCTAGAAAGCCTGGGTTTTGACTAAATGAGCTTTGGAACTGCAGTTGTTTTTTTGCCACTATCTTGGCATATAGGCAGAGCAAGAGATGAGGCTGCCTACACCAGTGGGGCAGTTCTGGATACTTGCCATCTCTACAAGATTGTCGTCATTGGAGTTGAGGCTCTTGAATATTTTAAAGATGCTCAATTTCTTGTAAAACATTTTCATAAAGTTAAATCTATGTTTCATAAAGCTAGAAAACTAAATCATATGGCAAAGTATTGGTTTTCTAAACAAAATCATTAACATACTACTGTGGACTTGAAATATTCCAGGAAACTGCTTTATCACAAGTTTTGTGAGTCATTTCCTTATGCAAACTTTGACAACTTTTCTATAAATCCTGAATTCTTCTGTTCACATCATGTAGTGATAGTTAAAGACAACAACAATGACAACAACAATCTTCCACACTGCTTTTTATTGGAAAATAATTCATTACAATGCTATGTACCTGAAAATTATAGTTTCTCTGCCAACCTGTTAAGGAGGTGAAATGACTTAGCAAATTTAGCTGCAAAATAATTAATTTCTTGATAAGTTAAGATAATGAAAACAAGAATATCTCTCAGTAGGGTGAATTTTTCATTTTACTTTGGATTTTAACACTATTATGCCTATTCCCTTCATACTTGTTTCCACTCTGTACTTTCCCATAGAGGACACTGATTTACTTAGGGGAGCACAACTGAAAGGGTACAGAGGAAACTGTCTTATCTTAAGAGAATCTCTCTTCATAAGGAGATACTTTACTTGACTTTATACTCTAAAAAAATTTCTGAATAAGCTCTGGTTTCACAGCTGCTTGAGGAAAATTGGTTTTTGCTGCCTTGAGGATGAAGGCTGGACTCTTCTCACAGTGAGAGAAATGGAAATAGCAATTATTTCTTCTGAGAAAGTATTTATGCTTGTAGCAGAGCTTATTGCCTATGACACCTGCACTCCTCTCCTGGTCCAGCAGTCCAGGCTTCCTGTGGATTTCATATATCAATAAGTCCACCAAGACCATGATGCTTTTTCTACCCCACAACTTGCCACAACTTACTGTTAATACAAAGATTAAAGCAAATATCTACCTGATGTCTACATAAAATTCCAGTTTAGTAAAAGTCACACAGGTGTCTAGAATGAGCAGAAACTTTTGTCAACTGTTAGTTAACCTCTATAACTGAGAAATTCCTGTGTGCACATGTGGAAGTTTTGAAGGAGTCATTTGACTTTAGTACACTGAGGTGTTGCCTGCCAATGTCAACAATGATGACAGAGGTTAACAGTACAAATGCTGTTTTTCAAGATGTGCAAATGTTCCTCTTTGACTTTTTTCCTGAAGACAGTATATCTTGTTTTCTGTATAAAAAGCAAGGCTGCTAATCCTGTCCTTTCTGTGATAATACAGACAAGTATACAGCTACCCATCCATCAATAGACAACAAAAGAGTCAAAGCTAGTAATCAGATAGCTTGTTTGTTTGTACTTTGTAAATCTATTTACAAATTCAAATACTCTTGACTTAATGTGATGTAAGAGGAATTTATTTTACATGGATAAGGATGAAATATTAATGCAAGGTGACATTTTATCTTTAGTAAACCTTACTGTAAGTGTCACAAGGACAGCTAAACTTATCTAAGCATATAAAAATATAAAATGCAACAGCCTGTTATGACAGCCAAAGAAAACAAAAGAAAGATCCATGGAATGTGTGTATGGGCAGATATACTACAATTATATCCTGTTAAAAAGTTATCAGAAAAATTTAAAAAGTTATGAAGAAGTTGGTGTTTGTTTTACATTGTTGATTGCCTCACTTGGAATACACACCAAAGCATCCATGGTAGGCTGGCAGATCTGAGAACAAACTTTTCAAAAATAGATATGCTTCTCATATGAGAGCTGGAGGTGAGGTAAATTACACCAGATATAAGAAAATTCCTAGAAACTTGTCTATAGATCACATCTTTCCTCAATGGACTTGATTCAATTATATACGTATAGATGTCTGCTGCTGTTTGCATGGCGGTCCTACAAGTTTGATGAGATCTTTTCTGGGAAATAGATACAACAGAGATGATAGGTCTAATACATTTTTGGAGAGATTACTGGAGGTTTGAGTGAGGGGTGAAGAGGGGTGGGGAGGGGGGGGTTGGAGAGAAGGACACCCAAAGTATCTCTCTATTCAAGTAAGTGGGTCCAGCCCCATACAGTCTAGAGATAGATTCAGATGAAATATCCCTGACAGTCTTTCCCAAGACTACTACTACATCCTTGGCCCCAATAAACCCTCATGCCAAAGGTCTTGGCAGATAAATTACTTGGGTGGATAACTACTTGGGTGGGTAATGTTTCTACTTTTATTGTCTTTGAAAGTTCATTCTATACCGAGAAATTGAAAAATAATTTATTTCTACAACCCTTATTATATGGACTTTGTAGACCTACATATTCTAATGTAAACAATTGTAAGCTTTATTTTTATTTTTTTTTTCTCACTACATTCAAATCTTTCATGTTCTTATACATTTCTTCTTTCCCTGAGCCGCCTTTAATCTTACACAGTACTTCTTGAAAGAAAACTTTATAAAATATCTCTAAATGATTCTATACTGCTGATAACAGCAGTTATACTCATCATTTTTATAACTTTCTCAGTACAGCATTCATCTGTTTGTCTTTTGACCAGAGAAAAACAATATGCACAGGTCTTCACTGATGTGACCATGATAATAATACCAGTATTTTTTGTATAAAACTATATAGTTTAATTATATCAATTTAGGATGGGATTAATTTTACCTGATTTCATCTGCCCCCAAATCAGGTGTATATTTTTATACGTCTCTTTATTCCATCTGTAAGCAAAAGAGAAATAGGCACATGGAAAGGAGAGATTATACCACCAAACCACATTCAAACACACAAAACTGGGATAGAAGTTCTTTACATAGATAAACAATCAGTTAAAGGGCATGAAGCAGAGAATAGAAGCACGTGGAAAGTTCTTTCAGTGAAGTTCCTCAGAAACTGTTGCTGTGACCTGTTTAATTATGACTATTAGATTTCTAAATCAAGGGTGGTTTTGTTCCCTCTCAGAGTAAACAATGATTTTATTTATTTATTTAATCTGGGAAAGAAATGTGAAAACACACATATTGGAATTCATTTGAATTCCTATCATTGTAACACATGTACTTGCTTCAAAATTGATACGTGTTATACAGAATTAAATCTTTTAAAACAAGGAGCAAATATTTTAAAATATTTTGGGTTTGACTTCTTCATGCTAAAACAGATTTCTAGTGTATAACTGGTTGTTCTCAGGTATATTAACTTCCCCATTTATGCACACAGAAGAATTAGGAACCATGTAAAAATTAATTAATTAATTAATAAACAATATTGTAATAGCAGAAGGATACACTATTAAGAAAGTAAGGTCAGAAGGCATTTCTAGTCCTATATTTCTCACAGACTGCCTGACTTACTTGAGAAGTTATTTTGCTCCTTCTTTTTAGATAGCTATCTTTATGTGTTTGAATTATGAGCTCCAACTTTTTCTTAGGTTGTACATTCCTCAGCACACTGAGCTTGAAACTCAGGTAACTGCATAAGTGTAGCATTAGAATTAAAAATAATAATAATAATATTATAAAAGTAATGACATTATAAAAAATGTAAAGGCTTTGCTTGTTCATTTTTTCCACACAGTGTAGGTGGAGAGAGACCTCCGAAGAAGAAAACAGAGGAATAAACATTGATGGCAAAGCTGCATGATTAAAATCTGATCTCTTTTTAAATTATGTTAATTTGTTTTATCCAGTGACTTAATATAAATTGTGTAAACTTTAGCAGAAAACCCACGACTCCCAGTGAGATGCTGAATAGCTGGACAGTGCCACAGTGGCCTACTCTCTCTTTATCCAGCCAGCCTTGCCTTCCTTCCTACACTGTCGCAGCATCAACATGACTATAAAATGTTTTTGCATACAGCTTTGTTAGTGAGGACTCGCATAATAAGGTAGATATATCTTTAACTCACTTTATGTTGAAGAAATCGAGGAAATCAAAACTCCCTCCTCTTGTTAAACCATCTACACATCTCTGATGCAGTTTGGTAGGTTGTGGCTTGAACAAAAGAACCCAGTGCTGTCTAGTGTGACAACTAGCATATTTTCTACACTGGGAGAGTTTTGTTGAAGAACTCCTGTTTTGCATGTCTCATTTGCCAGTAGATGTGAGACAAGAACTGGGAGGCTTCACTTGGGAACACTATCAAGTACATCAAAACCAGATGCATATTCAGATTCTTAGGAGATTTGACCTGATGACAGCTTGTTGTGGATCTCTCTGACACATTTAGAGAATACAAACCTAATTTTGATAGCATCTATATCTCTGTTAGTAAAGGAAATATATAAATAATAATAATCACTTCCCATTCATCAGAAGATTCTTTGAAGAGATTTCAAGTTTTTCAATACTAGTCTCCAGCAGAACTAATTTCATGTCTTTTTGCAGGAGTTTCATTCTATCACGTGTATCTGTAGATACCTTCTCAACAGTGTTTTCCTTACATAAGACTTTCTCTGTAACCATTTTTATGGTATGTGTAACCATTTTTGTGGTATGGTATCTATGATGGTTTAAAAAAAATGAAAGAAACATAAAAGTTGTGTGAAAGTAAAAGTGAATTGAATTGGTGGGGGGGGGAGGGGAATGATGTAGAAAGCTGATTAAGAGAAAATAGAAAAAAATACCAGAGAGACAGAAACTGGGCCACAGTAGGGCATAGAGAGGAGAGATAAGTGGAACGTTCATGGAAATATTTGAAGTGATTTAGGTTTTATCCATTACGTTCCATCCCACACTTATGTTGTCTACTCTGAAAGAAGAAATGATACATACATGTTTCATGAGGTAAGCACATCAGGGTTTGGCTTATTAAATCATAACCCATATGTAAATGGGTTGCTACACAAGTTGAGATACAAAGGATTTTAAATTAACCTTTTATCACTTGCACAATTTGTGATTCTGAAGTCTGCATAATTTCAACAATACGGAAAGTCAAGGATCTCATTTAAATTGTATGAACTTGAATTCAACCACAGATATCGAAATATAAATTTTGTGTTGAATTATAGTTTATGAGAAAGGCTTACCAGAGGGAAGTATGTATTGAGTTCAATTGGAAATAAAGAATTTAGATTAATTTTGTTTCTCAAACAGAAGCAGATTAAAACACACACACACACAAAATATATGACTAAGTGAAATATAAGAGTTACTCTTCCAGCTTAGTTAAAATAACTGGAATTTGTTACTGAAGACTAGCCTGGGTAAGAGTGGAAGTTAACAGTGATATTTAGAGCCTCTCAACTGAGAAATCCCAGTTGCAAAGTCTATGTTATATTAAGTATATCTATGTTTTCATGTTGTTGTTATCATAAGCGATTTGATTTGAAGTGGCCTATTTAGTTGAGTAAGAAGTTATGAGTAATAATTAAGCTCAAAGAAACCCTACCTTAGAAATAAAGTATATACGTAGGTAGATAGAAATGCATTAATTTTACAATAATAAAATCAAAATATATTTCTTTAATATTATTTAACTGATTAACTTCCTCTTCTGGAGACTGTTTTCCAAAATCCACATTTAAAGCTTTTCCTAATAAAATATTGAGCAAAGGACATCCAAAGTGCTTATATATATATGGTATATAAGATATATATAAAACCAAATATAATTTACTAAGTTTGGGAATATGAAATAAAAACAAGACTGTTGAGTTTCCTTAGTCTCCATCATATATTCACCGCATTTCAAGAACAACATAATCAGGAAATATAGTTTCACATATAATTTTCTGATGATTATTTCACGTTACAGGGTGGATAAGAACTGTAGTTTCTATCTAATTTAAGAATTAAATTGAATATATATGTCCTTAACTGAAGTCTGTTAACACAATCTTGTTAGAGGTTCTTACTCTATTTTATGCTTAAATATGGTTCTACAAGTGACAACTTACAGGGGGACACAATCGTTCGCAGTTCTTCTGAATTTCAGCCAAGGACATCATTGTATAATTACTGAAATTCTAGACAAATAGAAATACCTATGGAGCAACTGTGACTCCCCTTATTTGCACTCTGATTTAGATATAATTTTTAAGCTTATATATTTACCATTATTATTTCAAATGAGAAGATATTTTGGCCACAAGTGAGATTTTCAGAGTGACTCTGCAAATATCATCAATTAACCTGCCCCACCCAACCCCAATTTCTGCATTTATCCCCCCTCAAGTTTGGAACTGATACCGCACTGCCTTATCTACTAAAGATGCACCACTATTCCTAACACTGTACTTGACATGCATCAAAGTAAGTTCTTCATGTGTTGAACTGCAGATCTGAACACTGACAGGATTCCCCCAGGCACCATTTCATACTCCTGTATTAAATCTGGTACAACCTATACAAAATCAGAACACTAGGTAAATTTAGCTCTACGGATTCAAAACTACATCCTGCTGAGTTTGGCTTTACTGAGGTTAAGGGAATTTGGAGCTATTCACTGGGATGAACAGGATACTCCAATAAAATAATACAGTTCTGCAATCTTCATCCCATATATGACGGTAATTATATAGTGCAGCACATGCAGTTCTTACCAGTTGAAATTCAGAATTTTAAAAAATTATGTTAATATATTAAATTTTCAGTGGACATTCCAATGATTGGTTACAGACTAGTATCCCTCATTAAAACCTTATTTTATTGATCATTCAAGTCACACAGTAGTGCAACACAGATAATTACAAAGGTAACAGTCTGATCAATTTGACACAGGCATGCATATACAGCATAATGGCACACATTATAATACCACATAAACCACTGTAAGCCATCTATCTTACTTCTAGCAAAATATGTAAATCTTTTACAGTAAGCTCAAGCACCTCTACACCACATTACAAGGAGCAGTTCGGGCTTCTTCCTTGGACTGGATACCTTCCGAATGTAATCCCAAATATCCCACCATGTGGTCTGATCACCCTAAGGCTAAACTACATTGATAAATAAAATGGTCCAGGAATTGCCACTTGCCACTGCATTCTTCTCTACAGTTTAACTATCTCACCTGCCCTCCTGAAAAACAGGATAAGTGCATCCAAATTACTTTTCAGGGATGGCCCATGGGCCATACTACTACCTTCCACTGTTTCCAAACTGAGACACTAACACCTGCATTTTCAAACTACATAGAATACAAAGGAGCAGTCTGAAGGGATTAGTCTTGCTTTCAAAGAAAATCAATTACACTTATTAATAATGCATTATTTATACATATAAACTGACCTGGAAAACCAAAAATAAGATATAAGGAACAAGAAACTGTCTGCTCATGGCTTGGTCTGGTGTATTCTTCATTGGGTTAAAAACTGGCTGGATAGCTGGGCCCAAAGAACTGTGGTAAATGGATTCAAATCCAGTTGGAGGCCAGTCACTAGTGGAGTTCCCCAGGGCTCAGTGCTGGGGCCGGTCCTCTTTAATATCTTCATCGATGATCTGGACGAGGGCATTGAGTGCACCCTCAGTAAGTTTGCAGATGACACCAAGTTAGTTGCGTGTGTCAATCTGCTTGAGGGCAGGAAAGCTCTGCAGGAGGATCTGGATAGGCTGGACCGATGGGCTGAGGTCAACTGCATGAAATTCAACAAGGCCAAGTGCCGGGTCCTGCACCTGGGGCGCAATAACCCCAAGCAGAGCTACAGGCTGGGAGAGGAATGGTTGGAAAGCTGCCTGGCGGAGAAGGACCTGGGAGTACTGGTGGATAGTCGGCTGAATATGAGCCAGCAGTGTGCTCAGGTGGCCAAGAAGGCCAACGGCATCCTGGCTTGTATAAGAAGCAGTGTGGCCAGCAGGTCTAGGGAAGTGATTGTCTCCCTGTACTCAGCTATGGTGAGGCCGCACCTCGAGTACCATGTTCAGTTTTGGATCCCACTACAAGAAGGACATTGAGGTGCTCGAGAAGAAGAATAAATCAATGTTTCCAAAATTTGTCTACCCTTGTAATTAGAGAAAAAGTAAACAATTCTTAAAGTACTTTCCTTTTAGGTACTAAAAAGCACTTTAAAAAATTATTCCTCCACATTCCTAAAGAGAAAGAAAAAAAAATCAATGATATCCCAAAATTTGCAATACCGTCAATATTTCCATATCTTTCCTATTCACTTTATAGGTTTGTAGGCTAAGACAACTAATACAACTTTTTGATTAAAGTTCAGAATGACCTTCTGGAAGATCATCTGTACTAACACATTAAGTTCTCTTATTTGATACATAAAGCTGCTTGAAAGGCAAGTAACACACTGTACAATCCCTATACTGACAGCAACACTTCAGTGCCACCATAGCTGTGAATTCTCTCATTTCCACCAAGTTTTCTGCTTTGTCTGGGAAACTTGTACTTCATGGAATCATAAGATCATTAAGATTGGAAAAGACCTCTGAGATCATCTAGACCAACCATCCACCTATATTGCCCACTAAATCATGTCCCTACGTACCACACCTACCCTTTCCTTACACACTCCAGAGACAGAGATTCCATCACTTCCCTGGGATTCAGAACTCTGACACTTCCAATGATTGTACATTTTAGTCCTTTACAGTACAGCTTTGATTTCAAAAATGTCTTTTTTTTTTAAGGCATTCATGAATTTGGACAAACCTCCTAATACTGCATAAAGGCTAACATCCTAGAAAGCCGGGGATGGGGGGAGAAGAAAAATCATTACTTTAGTACACTAGGTAAAATGTGCTAATAATGATAATAATAATAATAACAACAACAACAACAATAACATCATTATCTGATGGCAAATGCTGAAGAAAATCTTTGGCCAATTTATGCCAATATCTAGACACCAAAACATTTAATCTGTATTCTTTAACACCTTGCCCTGAAAGGAGTCCTAGGGGATATGACACTTAACAAACTGAGACTTACATTCTACATTAGAGGTCCTTTCAGTGTAATATTAAAATAAGTATCTCTGGAGCTCATTTTCTTAGTTCAAATGGAGATATGCATAACCTTGATGAAATACGTACTTAGCCAAGCACACTCCATATTGCTGCAGTATTTCTGTTTACCTAATGAGACACAAAACAATGCAAATCATCTGTTGTGATGATTTAGCTATTGAAGTTAAATCACCCAAGCAGGTGATAATCACAGCTTGACTTAGCTACAGGAAGAAGAGCAATCTGAGTACCTACAGTGAATCCACTTAAATGTTCCATCTTTAAATCTTATTGTTATCATACACTATTATTTTGTTGTTCTTATTTGCCCTCTTCAGTAAATAGCATAGACTTGCTACACCCACTAAAGACAGACGTGAAAATTTCACCTAGAGAAAACAGAAATTTCTGAATTATACTTTAGCTCAGAAGAATCAACTACGTAACATGAAGACAGATTCCATAAAATAGGTAAGTTGCTATTGAATGTGCTGTGCCTGTAAACCCTCATTCTTATGCATAGATAAATTACTAAAAAAGTAAGATTTGGGGGTATGGGGGAGATGTCACTTTATTAAAACAGAAGTAAAACAAAACAAACAAACAAACAAACAAAACAAAGTTCTGCTCCAAAATTCTTTATCATTGTGGCTGGTGTTTCTTTTCTGGAGCTTGGTAGCAAAGGCTTAGAAGGACCTCAGGAAACACCTACAATATTCTCCTAGATTAGACTGCTTTGTTACTACGACACCCATGCTGATGTCGTGACTCTCCTCTCTCCTGCAACATTTTGTTCATATCTTTCTGCACAGGGTAGCTCTTTCTAAAATAAACAAATGAATAAATAAATAAATAAGAACAAGGGACACACTCTGTTAGATATTGTCATTGTTGAGAGAAATAAGGAGCAAGAGTGGAGATCTTCCTTTCTTCCTTCCTTCCTTCCTTCCTTCCTTCCTTCCTTCCTTCCTTCCTTCCTTCCTTCCTTCCTTCCTTCCTTCCTTCCTTCCTTCCTTCCTTCCTTCCTTCCTTCCTTCCTTCCTTCCTTCCTTCCTTTTTTTTCTTTTTTTTCTTTTTTCCTTTTTCTTTTTTCTTTTTTTTTTCATTTTTCATGGTTTTTTTTTTTTTCTTTTTTCATTTTTTCTCTTTTATTTTTTCTTTCTTTCTTTTTTCTTTTTTATTCTTTCTTCATTGCATGGTTTTAATTTTTATCTGGAACTTTTTACATTAGCTTTAATTCAGACTCAATGCTAATTATGGTTTACCTGTAACTGGAGATTCAGCATTACAAACATTGTCGTTCACCTCTACAGAAGTAAGTCTCTGGATCTAAGGTCATGGGTGAAATTAATACCATTTACTTTTACAAAATCTCCCAATTTAGACCACTAGAGTCTGCACTGATAACAGCAATCTCTTGTCTCTGTGTCATGTAGGACACTCAAGACTCATAAGTAAAAATAACATATTATTCTCAAAGATTATCTATTCAATATATTATCTCCATGCATGAAAATTTCTCATTGTTTCTTCAGAAAACACAGAAATGAAAAACTAGGGTAAATTCAGAACTTTACCTAGTGACTTTCAATATATGAACACATGCTGGTTATACATTTAATAATCATCACTTGTTCTCTAATTAGGCCATTAACTTTTCTCAAGCTCTTATCAAATATACATTATTTCTCACATCAACATTCCTTACACGCTGAATTTTCAAACAAACCTTCCCACGTTTTTTAGGATAGTCTCCACATTCATTTGGAACTTCTAACGCACTGTAAAAGCAATTCATGTATTCCTTTAAATGCTTCTTCTTTGTTATACTTCCAAAAGGCTTGACTACAATAAGATTGCAAATACTTTTAGACCATACCATGAATATTACTTCATTGTTTCCTTATAATCATTTGTCTATTTGTCATTTGTCATCACCTGTCTTGTTTTATATAACTAGATCAAGACTGAAATGCACAGTTGACAACAGAATTTACTCTTTATCACTTCAGGTTTGCATGTATTCATAAACACATTTGTTCTACAGCAACAAAAATCAGATTTTTCTACTACCATATTAAAGCCACTGTCCTGTATAGCAGAAGTACCCAAACAACATATTTCTCCTAGCAACTTTGCTGTCTTACTTGCTATTATAGAAAAAAAATCTCTTGTATCCAAAAGGAGACAATCTCCGACAGTCTCAAATCTCAATTCTCTCTGATGTTGACTGTTCTTCCACAACTGAGTCCCACTTTACATGACCACAGTCATCAGAAGTTCTCTACTGTTAAGCCCTTAACTTGTTTTGGCCAATGTGTTTTACCATCCCCATATTTGAGCTGACAGGTAAGACCCAACAAAAATAAAGCTGAATGTAAAATTCCTATAACTGTATGAATTTGGATGATGTCTGGTTACTCTTTGGTCTGCATGGAATATCAAATTTTAAAATCCATTTATGAGGTAACAAGAGGTTGAATAATATATAGAAACCCATTGAAGACTCCTCAATAATTTGTTACCTTTACGAAAATATGCTACATGCACCAATCCTAAAGTGAAAGATTTGTTTTAAAGTGTTTGGTATCAAGTACCATGTGTTGGTTCACATCTTTGAGATAAGAATTATCTTTCCAAAATATATTTTATCCCAGTGGTATGTTAGTCTGGTTTGTAACATAGGCTACTAGACAATGTGAGTAAATAAACTTAAATAACAATATGCCTTTTTAGTGGGTCCAACATCAAGAAAACATTGGCATAACAAATGAATGAATGAAGAACAATTTGTATTCTAATTAAAATGGTATGGAAAACATTGATTAGCTCAAATTTAATAAGATAAATGCCATATAAAATCAGTAAAAGGACTTTATGCACCTGAATTTCAATTTATAATCAACAGTTCATCAGCAGCACCTAAGAATGTTCTTTAGCACAAATGTCAATATGTTTGTAACCATAAATGTACCACGGTTAATCACATTTGGCCTCTAAGATTAAACTTGTATGTCTCATAGGACTGTTTTAAATGCATGGAGGAGTCTTAGCAAGATAAGAATGAGACTGCTTTGTTACTGCTTTTTGATATACAGAAATTCAGCCCAGCTCCCTGCTGTGCTGGATGTCTCTAGAATTCATAAGTATATGGATTCAAAACACTTTCCTTCATCTCCATTTAAAATGTCAAAAACTTTTGATGTGAAATAACTCATTTAAAATGTGACTTTGCCAAACCTGTCTCCCTAATATTGGGAATACAGAGAAAAGAGGAGTCACTTTTTTTTGTACTGTGGGAAAATTTCCATTTTATTTGTTTCTATGTGTGTGTGATTCTTACAGAAAAAGTCATGGAACCACTTATAAACCTGGACCTTACCAAGCTAGAAACTAATAGAGGTTATTTTAGTTGGATGGAGCATTCCTTTTGCCATATATTGTATTTTTCAGAATAGATATGAAATTCACCAATATCTGTACATTTTAGAATAATATAGGAAGGTAAAAACTTGGAATCTCATGCTCAAAAGCTGTAAATAAACATTATAATGAACTACAAACTATCAGTTTTTAACATAGCTTATTTTAATTAAGATTAAATAAATAATGATATGTATTTTGGTGGGTCCAACACCCAGAAAACATTGGCTTAATAAACATGGCTTAAAAAAAATGTTTATAGTTTAACAATGGTAGTAATAGTAGAATGAAAATATACAAAAGAAGCCAGTTCTATATTTTATATAATGAGCTGATATTAGGCAGATATCAAAGTGATGGTAACAACTTAAGAAAAAAAGAAAAAAAAAAAAAAAACAAAAAACAACAGATTAAGAGAATATTAATTTAAAAATGCTTTGTGTTACTTGCACAATGTAGTTAGGAAAATGTTTAATATACAAATATACAAATAGCTGCTGCATTATAAGAAATTTTCACACTCATCGCAAAGGACATAATTCTCTAAAATAGTTTTCTGGCCTAAAACTGTCACTCATATAAAGAGTTTGCAATGCCCTTTAGCATTTTAAAAACTTTATTAAAATAGATTTTAATAACAAATTCACTTTCTGTCAGAGGCGTTGGAAAAACAGCCATTTTTGATGTATACTCTGGGTATTATAAAACCAGTTTTTGGATTAAGAACTGTGCCATAGCAGTCATTTTCCTAGTTTTATTACTTGTTGGTCAAAAAAGAAAAAAAAACAATTCTCTGGTCTTGAGATGAGCTGGCATGGCATTGCTCATGCAGACAGCATCCTGGGCCTGTACTTGTACTAACTACTCTCAGATCATCATTGCCCCTATTCTCTTTCTTTTGTCAGAATTCCTAATATTTTTTTCAAAGTTCTTGGAGTTAGGAAAATGTTCCTTTAGGAAGGTACTTTACAAGTGTCTTGCCTAAAGCTATTAGGATGTGTAGAAGTTCTCACTGTGCAATAACCATGAGTTAGAAGAAAAACACAAAATACTGACCTCTTTCTGAATGATTTCTGAACAGTAAATGGTACTAAGGCTAAAGTAAACTAAGCCATTATGCTCAAGAAAAGAATACAGAAATTCAATTATTTGAGAATGTGAATGAGTGAAAGTTAAATTTTCACTTCATCCCATAATGATAAATAGTCAGCACCAGTAAGAGTGAAAGAAACTTTCTGAAATATTGAGCTATTTCCAGTTTCTTTTCTGTTAATTCAGAAGATGATTCTGAAATTCTGTTAGATAAATTTGAACAGTGGTTATCCACAAGTGAATATATGAGCAAAAATTGACCCTTTTCTTTTATAGAAAGGTTAACAATAATAGTAAAAAAAAAAAAAAAAAAAGACCTTTTTCTTAGTTTCTAAGATCTTTCTAAGTTTCTAACAAACCAAAACTTTCTAAGTTTTTCTTAGATCAAAATGCTTAAATTATTATATATTATATATATTATATATTTTGCAGTGTAGGATGACTTATTGAGTCCTTGTCTACTATTGATTCTTAGTACGGAAGCAAATAACCAAATCTTCAAAAATAAATAAAATAACAATCATTAGAGAAAAAAGAATGTAAAAAAAAAAAAAGACATAACAAGCATTGCAGTGGCTTTTTTAGGCTGCTAATTCTTTGGCTAGAATTCTCCAGTTGTGTTTCTCCCAAGACTTCTTAAAAGAAATGTTGTAACTGAGTTTTGGAAAGAGCACTTAAAAATCAGACTGCCTGAAGACAGAGAATTCACACTTCCTAATAACAATTAGAATTTATCTAACAGAGAAAATCATCTAATGATGCTGAAAAGGAAAATAAAATTATTTGACACTGTGGATGTTATGAAACTTATAAAGTTTGGATTTAAGGATTTATTTTTAAGGATTTATTTTCAGGAAAACAAACAAACAAAACAAAACAAAACAACAAAAAAGCAGATATCACAAGTCAGTTTGGTTTCTAGCACTGGAAAAAGTTTCAGAATCCAGTGGACTACATCACTTTGCAGGAACAAACATAACATACACAACAAGGATGGAAAGGATAGTAACAACATCTCTGTAGTGGATGAGTTCTTTATGAAAGCATTGGACAGTATTTCACAAGGTGATCAGACCACCACGCTGAAACAAACACTTTTAAAAATCATTTTCACTGCAGCAAAGTTATGTAAGCAACGATGATAACCAAAATAGAGATAACAGAGATGAAAGAGTGGTAGAAAATCAAGATCAGAGAGAGAAGCATGGTATATATTGGCTATCTAACTTGGGGAAAAAAAAAAAAAAAAAGAGTGAAAAAGTAAAAGAAAGGAAGAGAGGAAGAGAGAAAGAAAAGGCAGGAAGAGAGGAAGAGAGAAAGAAAAAGGAAGGAAGAGAGGAAAAGAGGAAGGAAGGAAGAGAGGAAAAGAGGAAGGAAGGAAGGAAGGAAGGAAGGAAGGAAGGAAGGAAGGAAGGAAGGAAGGAAGGAAGGAAGGAAGGAAGGAAGGAAGGAAGGAAGGAAGGAAGGAAAATGAAAGAAAGAGAGAAAGAGAAAGACCCCTTAATGTCAGAATATTTCTTAAGGGAACACTTCAGAGGAAAAAGAAGAGGAAGAGGAAGGGGAAAGGGAAGGGGAGGAGAGAAAGGGAAAGGGAAAGGGAAAGGGAAAGGGAAAGAGAAAGAGAAAGAGAAAGAGAAAGAGAAAGAGAAAGAGAAAGAGAAAGAGAAAGAGAAAGAGAAAGAGAAAGAGAAAGAGAAAGAGAAAGAGAAAGAGAAAGAGAAAGAGAAAGAGAAAGAGAAAGAGAAAGAGAAAGAGAAAGAGAAAGAATCAAATTGCAATACCACAAAACCTAGCCACCAAAAACATGAAGACCTGATCTTGTAAAGAGAGAAATCACACTGGAGGAACAAGAGGATAAAGGCTGAGTGAGGAGCTAGATATGCCTTCCAGATAAAAGGGAAAGCCAAGAGTGAATGTTCAGCTGCCCACTGTTGTGTCCTCATTCCACCTTAGGCTCGACAGGTACAGCCTCAAGGAGGTGTAAGCTGGGTTCTTGCTCTCGGTAACTTGCTGGAAAAGATATCTCCCTGTTAAACAGGCCGCCTAGAGACAAGATTCATTAAAATAAAACTCTGTGAATTCATATTTTTTTTTTTCTTCCAAATACCCATAAGGTCTTGACTGAGTACTAACAAATACCCCAGCATAAACACACTACTTCTATATCAGTGAATGCAAATTTGCTGAATAACATTTCTAGTCACTGAGGCTAGCTGATATGGAATAACCTATGTCCATACTAGGATGTTTTGCCTCCAGAAAAGAGGAAGGGCATCCAAACTGCCTGTGCGGAAATGTTCCCTGGTACATTCTTGCTCCTGAGGCATGCCTGAGAAACAGTTGGGAAAGCAGTAACTGTCACAGGCCAAGCATGGTCAAGGTCTTCCTCTGGCCAGTGGCTGGTGTAGATTAAAAATAAAACAAAACAAAACAAACAAACAAAAACTTCTGGTACCCTGGAATGTCTCCATATGTTTTTGATTTCACTAGTATCTCTTATCCCATTCATGTTTTGTTTTTTTTTTTTTTTTTGATACAACAAACCAAACCAACCAACCAACCAACCAGACAAAAAAAAAAAAAAAAAAAAAAAAAAAGATCAAGCTAACAAACCAAACACAAATAAAAATCCACAAATTATATCACTCACATCAAGTGTAGTTACACAACTCACTTGACTTTGCATCTATATCAGGAACTTTCCCTCTGGGCTGAAATTTTATTGTAAAATAACATTTCTTTTGTGGTTTGTGACATATAAAGGGGAAATAAAAAATCAAGCTGGTCATACTTGTTATCTACTGGCGTTTATAAAAAATCTTTCCTTGATGTCCTTTTTAACTTATAATTTGATTGATTTTCGATTATTTCTAAAGATTAGGAGAAAAATAAAAGGAATTTATTCCATCATAGCTATGTGGTTACTTTGACTAAACAACCCCCCTCCACTACATACTTTCTGATCAGTTTTCCAAACATTGAGCACTGGGTTTATTTATCCTGTACACCTTTGGCAGTGTGACATTCTGAATGCTGTTTTTGTTTTGTTTTGTTTTTCCCTCGTTTGCAAGACTGTGCATTGTTTACCAGAAGTTCCTGTTTCACGATTTCGTGTTATTCCACTGGGACACTGAAAAAATACCCAACAAATACTGTGAGTGACTCACATGAAACTGAAGGCAAATATACAAACATTTTTCTAATAATATTGTAGATCGTATACAATTCTGTTGTCATTGTCTTTGCGATAAACTGTTTGTACTTTAATTGAGTTCAGCTGGAAAAACTGCAGTGAAACAGAAAAACTGTTAACCTCCATAATAGTCTGAACTTTGATTTCTGTGAAGTATGATATTTTTAACACTTTCAGAAATCATATAGGGTCCATACTAATTTATTCACCTAACAGCCTTTCAAAAAGCTAAACATCTGACATGCCAAAGCCAGAGGTAACCAGGGAGTCAGTTCAAAGATCAAAGATTCTAGTGTTTATAAATCTTGAAACACATTACGATATCCTTAAAAGTTGAGAAAGTGTAGATCTAGCTGCCCTTGGAAGATTGTATCTTTCTTCTAATTTTGCAAGAGGTGGACATTTTTAGTTGTCTATAACATAGAAGACCATAGTAGTAAAGTGCAATTGCTAAGAAAATGAAACAAACAAACAAACAAACAAACAAACAAAAACACAATTTGCCAAGAGGTAAGTCGGAATACAGTAAAACAGTGTATTACTTTGCTTATGTACCCATGTCTGTCCCACAACAAATGTGAATTAGTTTTCCTTAATCTATGAAAATGTGAGCCACCTTATAGTTGCCATGCGATATTGGTGTGCTAGTTACTGCACATTGGCTAAACTCATTTGTTTTCTGAATCCTTCCTTGAGTAGTCAACCCTTCAATTACCCTGTGTGGTAGCACGTCTTTTTATGAGCAAGACAAGAGCTATGTGGGAAAGGCAATTTACTATCGAGCAACATGCCACTGTGCAAACAAATATATTCCTTGTTCACAGCAGTCTGCAGTACATTACTGAGCAGCACACACTTAAGAGATGCCCTGTGCTGATTGTGTATCAACCTTGCACCAGGGCTCAGTCAATCACTGTCTTTGTTGTTAGAAGGATGAGAAATCAAGCTGTATTCAGGAAAGCCATAGTGTGCTTTCTGCATTGATTTTTAAATCCCCAATGTTTTGTTTAGATGAGAGGATAACCTGTTTCCACAGTCTACTCACCAAAGTATCAGAGAATAAAGGTGTTGCCCTAAATACAAATCTGTATGTATAAGATATTAGAAGCCTTAGGAAACAGTCTTGCCCTTGCTGGAGATGCAGTGAGCTGAAACTCAAAGGCTGGTTATTTTCCATTCGCCCTTGAATTGATGAATTACAATGTCATTTAACAGCATACAGATTTATGAATTGTTTTTTGACTCACCCTTCTAATGCTATTAATTTGTATTGATAAGTGAAATATTCATGTAACTTTCAGCCCCACTAGACAGAGAACCTTGAAATGATGATACCCTGGGTTACATTTTCATTGAGAAATGGGATGTGCTGTCATTCATTGTTGTTGCTTTCACACGAACTGTAAAAATCCAATGCAACTGAAAGCGTGACTTAACAGCAGCAGGTTCTTTCTCTCTCTGCCAGAGAGAAACAGCCTAAGAGGTGAGACAGGTAGCAAAGCAAAAGATCTTAGGACATCCTAGTGGAGTTGTGTTCCATGATATCTGTGCAATCAATGCTGGTTCTGAAGTGTGTGCTTCTCAGTTTTTGAGGGGCTGATTATACACTGGTGCTCACCTCAAAACTGCTAGGGACTTGTCTCCATGACTTGCATTCTCATAAGACCAAAATACCCAGGTATATTTCTTCCTATGATTCATTTTATTCCTCCCTTCCTGTACCTCCCTTTCCTACCTCATCTCTCCTTCCATAGTTACTGCTATCTTCAGCTCTTTTGAAGTGTTGGCTTTATCTGTGGTTTGAAGTGCTGAGCCCTTTGCACTGACCAGAAGCCTCCTCCAGCAGGAACCCTTTCAGATTTTATCGCTCTTCCATGTTTTGACCTTTCATTGTTATCACTACATCTTATCACCCTACAAAAACACATTTTTTGAAGATTCATTCACACTCCCTAAGCAGCACACCATTAAGCACATACCAGCATGGACTTGTAAATTTAGTTTCCTAAAGCTGGAAACCAAGATCTTGAAAAAGGTGGCAATACTAAGACAAGACAGTAGAGGTAACTGATACATAACCTGTGTAGAAACACTGAAACTAACATCTGATTATTGCCACTTCCTCATAAACTATGTGGTAATTCTTACCTCTGTGTTGGTTTATTCTGTGCATTTAAATGTATTAAAATTATAAACAAAACAACTTTCACATCTAGTTAGTTCCCACAATTAAAAAATAATAAATTATCTTAATAGATAATAAATTATCTATCTCATGCAGTAAACCGTAAGATTTCAGGCATGTCTCCTTATACCATCAAGAAATAATTCGGATCAAAAGTCATGGGCTTAAGAGCAGGTAGCAAAAATAAAATAAAATAAAATAAAATAAAATAAAATAAAATAAAATAAAATAAAATAAAATAAAATAAAATAAAATAAAATAAAATAAAATAAAATAAAATAAAATAAAATAAAATAAAATAAAATCAGGCAAAAGGCAAAAAACTGTCCATTCTCCATAGGCATATAGTCAATAGGAATATTAAATTAAGCATGCCTAGCTGAGCTAGAAAATAATTTCTGATGATCACATCTAGAAATTACTATTTTTATAACCTGGCAGTTAGGTTAAAGTGACCTTTCAAAGAGGAAGCTGTTAGAATAAATAGATTTTTTGCTTCTTTCTTTCTTTCTTTGTTTTCAAGGATTTCAAGTAATTTGACAAGTTACTGAAACTGAAATGATCGATTTATCAAATTATATCAAAAGAATGCAGCATTGTAACCAACCATGTGGAAATATGTATCAATTAAAAAATTGTGTTAATAATAAAAGGGATATTGAACTTTCAAAAAATTTCATAAAATCTTTCTATTTGGTATTGTACAATTCACAACCCCAAGCTGTACACAGAAATGTGTGTTTGAAATGCATGCATTTGTAAATTTAACATGAAATTACAAGGTATTAAAACTGTGGGAACAATAATCACTACTGTACCTGAAGTCCTCTGTATTAATTTACATGTGACTTCTGCTGTTTTAAGTATTATTAGAGAAATCATATTAATCACAACTACACAATTAAAACAAAACAAAACAAAACAACAACAACAAAACATAGAAAAGAGAAGAAAAGGAAATTACTACTAATTGCCATTAGTAGGCCTCATATTTTTAAGATGATTCTCATCTTATTTATTCCTGTCATGTAACTTTAAAAGGGAATTCACATAGTCACCGAAATCTGTTGACATCTTAAAATTGTGATCTATTCTCAGTCAGGAACCAGCAATGAGTTACATATAATTATAGTGTCTGGATGTTAATATCTGTGACTTTAATGTAGAGATTCACATAATTTTAAATTTCAATGAAAAGTAAAATATGCAAAGCAGCCACCATAGGAGACAGATATTTTTTATTATATATTTTTTTAAATATATAGAATAGTGTTTTTTAACAACCAGTTAGGCAGAGAACGACTCCTGGTTTTGCAGAAAGAGACTTAACAGATTTTCTTTTAAATTAAGACAACTGGACTGTCTTCAGATTAGAGGGAGTACATAAGCTAATAACCAAAAGCAGGAAGAAATAAAAGAGAAAAGGGCAATGTGAGACTTGAACCAGTCTGGAAGTGCACTTGGAGGTCTTTCCTGATAAGCAGCGTATAAGGAAGCTTGCTTTTCTAGGTATGTTCTGTGACAAAGCTTTCAGACAAATAATCCCTGAGGATGCGGGTTTGGAAAGGATTCATTAAATAGTTTATAAATAGCTTATCTTCTAATTTTCTTCAACTGCTTTGAACTACTTACAGTTCAAATTCTCCAGACAAAAATGCATTCCTCACCTAGTAGTGTGTCAGCTCTATAAATTGAGGATCTGGGCCCTCTTCTACTGGAACAAGTCAAAACTACGCAATGGATACAAAGGATACAATCTGAGCTGCATATCTGATTAAAAGAAAAACAAAACAAAAACAAACAACAAACAAAAACAGAAGGGTCAGCTAATGGAGGAGTATCTTCTAGGGATCACTGGTGACACCAAAAATCACATTTTTGGTTTGACATCCTGAATTCCCAGGACAGCTTCATCCCTTATTCAAGCGAAAAGAGGTATAGGCTGCATACATGTTGCAGCTATTGTATTTCTCTGATCTTCATATATTTAGCTGTCAAATTCCTGGGCATAACTGGAGTTAATCCAAACATTTATGTGTCTGGTGAATGAATGGCATGTTGACTAATATAAGAAGCTTAAGTGTTAACTAGTGAAAGAGAAATCAAAACAATCCCATTTCCATGCACATTACTCAGGTTGGTTATCATTCATTTCATGCTTTGTAGTAATTCCTCTGACAGATGAAGCTATAAGAATATGCTTGAGGAAGATGATGTAGAGAAATTATTTCCATTAGCTGGACAAACTTCTTAAAGCTATAAGCATAATGACCAGTTTTAAGTAAAACCTGAAATTACATATAAAGTGCAATGGAGGTAAAAAAGGCTATTAGGAATTTATGTAAAATTGAAATTTTGAAAATAAATTTGGAAAAGTAATAATAAAAGATAAAGTAGATAGAATTTCTCTATAGATTTTATTGACTAGGCATGTATGCTTGAGAATTTAATTTATTCGCAAAATATATATACCTATGCCTTGGTGCTTTAATTAGCATGGTACTAGAAAAAGAAAAAAGGTGGAAGAGCTATTTAGCCAGGGACATCAAGGGTAACAAGATGTTCTTCTCTAGGTACTTCAGTGATAAAAGGAAAACTAGGAAAATTGTGGGCTCTCTCTTGAAGGAAATGGGAGACCTGGTTACCTGGGATACAGAGAAGGCTGAGGTACTCAATGACTTGTTTGCCTCATGTTTCACCAGCAAGAACTCTAGGTTAAACATAGCCCAAGCCCCAGAAGGCAAGGGTTGGGCTAGGAGAATGAAGAACCACCCACTGTAGGAGAGGTTGAGGTATAAGACAGTCTATGAAACGTGAAGTTACACAAGTCCATGGGACCTGGTGAGATGCATCTGCAGGTCCTGAGGAAACTGGCAGAAGAAGTTTCTAAGCTACTATCCATCATATTTGAGATGTCATGGCTCTCCAGTGAAGTTCCCACTGACCAAAAGAGTCTGAAACATAACCCCCATTTTTAAAAAAGGAATAAAGGAAGTCCCAGGAAACTACAGGTCAGTCAGTCTCACCCCTGTGCCTAGCAAGTTCATGGAACAGATCCTCCTGGAAACTAATCTAAGGCACATGGAAAATAATGAGGTGATTAGTGACAGCCAACATGGTTTTACTAAGGGCAGATAGTGCCTGACAACTCTGGTGGCCTACAACAATTGTGTTATGGCATTGGTGGATAGGTGAAGAGCAGCTGATGTCAACTACCTGGATTTGTGCAAAGCATTTGATATTTACCACGTGATAACCTTGCTTCTAAGCTGGAGGGGCCTGGATTTGACAGTGAGGAGTGAATTGGCTGGGTGGTCACACTCAAAGAGTTGCAGTGAATGTCTCAATATCTGAGTAAAGATTTGTAAAGATCTCAGGGGTCAAAAATGGGACCAGTGCTTTGGACATCTTTGTTGGCAATAATAAGGACAGTGGGAGGGAGTGCAAAATCAGCAAGTTTGCCAATGACACCAAGCTGTGTGATGCAGTTGACAGACTGGAGGGAGGGATGCCATCCAGAGAGACATGGACAGGCTTGAGAGATGTGCCTGTGCAATCCTCATGAGGTTCAACAAGACCAAGTGCAAGGTCCTTCGTCTGGATGGGGGCAATCCCAAGCACAAATACAGGCTGGACAGAGAATGGATGGAGAATGAGCCTGAGGAGACGGACCTTGTTGCTTGATGAGAAGCTCAACATGAGCGCGCAACATGCACTTGAAGCTCAGAAAGCCAGCCATATCCTGGGCTGCATCAAAATAAGCGTGGCCAGCAGGTTGAGGGAGGTGATCCTGCCCCTCTATTCTGCTCTTGTGAGATCTCACCTGAAGTGCGCTGCTTAGCTCTGGGGTTCCCAGGGTTGGAAGAAGGACATGGACCTACTAGAATGAGGAGGGCCATGAAGATTATCAGAGGGCCAGAACACCTCTCCTATGAAAACAGAGGAGGCAGAGGGAGTTCAGCTTGGAGAAGAAAAGGCTTTGGGGAAACCTTGTAACGGCCTTCCAGTACCTAAAGGGGGACTACAAGAAAGGAGGAGAGGTACTCTCTCTCAGGGAGTGTAGCGATAGGACAAGGAGTAATAGCTTTAAACTGAAAAAAAAAAAAAAGGTAGATTTAGATTGGACATTCGGAAGAAATTCTTTACGCTGATTGTGGTGAGGCGTTGGAACAGGTTGCCCAGAGAAGCTGTGTGTGCCCCGTCCCTAGAAGTATTCAAAGCCAATTTGCATGAGGCGTTGAGCAACTTGGTCTAGTGGGAGGTGTCCCTGGCAAGGGCATGGAACTAGATGATCTTTAAGGTCCTTTCTAACCCAAATTGTTCTATGATTCTCTGATCCTATGATTCTATGAAGGTATGTTCACCCAGACCTGTGATTCTCATGACTATCTAACGATCCAAAAAGACAGACCAGCTTACTTCAGACTACCACTGGCTAGAACTTTGTCACCTTAGTTTAAGCTGAACATCAGCTCCTTTCATAGCCAATGGAGAGATTAGAATGTCCTGTGCCCATCCCACCTGCCTTATATGGCTACCTTAAGATGCAATGAATTATGCCCTCAAGGCTCTGGTTTTAAATGAATACAAAGATAATCCAGAGGACTAATTTAATTATAGAGAATTGCATCTTATAAAGTCAGAGTTAGGTCAGATGCATCTTAAGTCATCACATATATTATATACATATAAACACCCCAAAATATCAGTCTAATTCTCCATATGAACTATGCTATGTAAGCATAAAGATCAGAAGAAAATCCAGTGAGTTTATTTTCTAAATGCTGAAAGCAGATCAAAGAATTATTGTTATCTTCATTTTACAGATGGCAGAGGAAGTTAACTCTCAGTTATTTCATCAATAAATAAATAAATAAATGAGACAGAGACAAGGAGATAACTCAGATAAAGGCAAAAACATGGATAATTCACATGTAAATTATGCTATAAATATATATTTAGTATATTCACCCTTGAAAAATATTACAAAGAGGTTTTGTGGAAGCCTCTTAAAAAGTGCTGTGCACAGCCAGCCCTGATGTGAGCAGCATGTGCCTTACAATACTCCCTCTCTGGCAATGTGCCTTAAGATTATTGTGGGAAGGCAGCACCTGGCTAATTTACAGCCCAGATAATCTTCTTCCAGATAACTGAGACTGTAAATGCATTAGCATTTTGGTTTGGAGGAGTAGTGAGGTCAAGCAACCAGTTCCCCATATTTCATTCAATTAGCAGAGCAGTTTTGATATTTTCAAATTATGCTCCTATGAAGGAAATTCTGCTTCAGATATGCATCAAATACCTTCAAATCCCAATGCAAACATAAAGGTTTGAACCAATGGTTGGTAAGTTGAGTCATATCTCATCCGCATACATGATGAGTATGTTTGGTTCCTACTAAATTTATTCTAAATCCCCCAAAACACATATAATGTAGATGTAGGGTCCAGCTGCTTCAATCTTCTGATCTGCTCCTACTGTATCAAAGCAGTTCCTACTGCAAACACATTCAGAACTGATTCTCACATCACTGAAGATATTGTCAAAGCCTTTCATTCTTTTGCAGTATGTTTAGTATCCTAAAAGCTCTAAAGCTTCCATAAGGAGTTAGTCCTGTCTTCTATTATAGTCCGTATATTTCCTACAACCTAAGCTGAGTCATTCCCATATTTAAGTCTGCTACTTCTCTTTTCCACTATTCACATGGAAAACTAATTATTCACCACTTCTTTACTGTAGATTTCTATATGCTTGAAAACTGTTAGCATGCCTAACTCCCCTGTAGTTTTTTCCTTTGTTATTCTGCACAGCCCCAGTCTGTGTAATCTTCCTTTAGAGAAGTAAATCAAGAAAAGTCTTCAACAGATTCAAGAGTTGAATCCATTTCCCTAAGTCTTGGTCCAATGCTTTAATCATAAGTCTGTCCCTCCTTTCTGACAAGATAACTGCCTTGCAAGGTCATTTTTTTCAGATTAGGAGTAATTTTAAGTTTTCATGTGAAAAATTGATGAGCCTTCATGGTACAAATTTACATTGGAAATACTCATTTTCAAAGTTCTTTTTGTTGTTGTTTTTTCATTTTTTGGAAGATCTAAAAATAATATTCATAAACAACATGCTTTGGAAAAAATATAAAACAAACAAGCCAAAAAACTATAGTGATGAGTAAAAAGGAAGAAAAATATTAGTCAGTTTACAAGTTGTTTTGATTTATTTTATTTATTTATTTATTTATTTATTTTTAACCCAGGTAGCATATTACCATTTTGTCAAAAAATCTATAATCCTGAGATATTTTTTGGGGAATAAAAAAAAAAAAAAAGCTTCCAGTATGGAAATTCTAAACCTAATCTTCTCAAAACTGACTACTACTTTGACTACTACTCATCTTTCAGTTTTAAATTATTTTTGTTTCAATGGCTCTTATCAAAATACATTTCATATTATAGGCAAATAGAGACACTCATGGTATGGATTTGGTTTTGGAGAGCTACTTTAAGATTATAATGGAAATTACAGTTCATATACCCTGCTGTTTATCAAAAATTGACCAGCCAGATGGGAAAAGCTACATAGGGCAGAGATCCCAAGCTCTGAAATGTAAAAGAGAAACTACAATTGAGGAAAACAAAATTTACCACCTAGAATTTGAAATTTGATGGTCGAAAACAATTACTAATTAAATTCTATTTAGGTAAATAAATAAAGCATCTCTTGACTTAAAATTAAAAGCAATTCAAACAAATTCAAACAAAAAATTAAAACAAACAAATAGTGACCAGTGACCCATAGGATCAGAAATGCAGGATAGTCTGGTCTACAACAAATGTCCTGTGCCTTATTTAGGCTTATGGTTCAAGACAAATCAGGCTTTTGGGGTCGTTTCAGACTGACCCAAGAGGTGACCAGGAAGCAGTGACTCATTGTGTCATCAGCATCCTCCTGGGTCTGTGAGATGAGGAATTTGGGAGCCGTCCCCTATTCAGGTGGAAGATGTACAAACAAACTCTGCAGAAAATATGTTTTGTCCCATGTACAGGATACACAGAATATGCAATTCAGCTAAGGGATGTATATCTCTGCACTTACGTGTGTAACAAAGTAAGTTAAGCCACAACTTTTTTGCTTCCGTTAGAATAGTTGGAAGCTACTCTGCTTAATGTTTGTTTCCAATGATAGTATCATTTGTGCTTTACATTTCTTTGGGCATAAAAGTTTTAAGAAATACAAACCTAGGATAATAAGCCATTTATACATTTCTACTTGGAAGATCCATAAATTTCAGAGAATCACAGAATTTCTAGGTTGGAAGAGACCTCAAGATCATCGAGTCCAACCTCCAACCTAACACTAACAGTCCCCACTAAACTATATCCCTAAGCTCTACATCTAAACATCTTTTAAAGACCTCCAGGGATGGTGACTCCACCACTTCCCTGGGCAGCCTGTTCCAATGTCTAACAACCCTTTCGGTAAAGAAGTTCTTCCTAACATCCAACTTAAAACACCCCTGGCTCAACTTTAGCCCATTCCCCCTCGTCCTGTCACCAGGCACATGGGAGAACAGACCAACCCCCACCTCGCTACAGCCTCCTTTAAGGTACCTGTAGAGAGCAATAAGGTTGCCCCTGAGCCTCCTTTTCTCCAGACTGAACAAGCCCAGCTCCTTCAGCCGCTCCTCATAGGACTTGTTCTCTACGCCCCTCACTAGCTTTGTCGCCCTTCTCTGGACTCACTCAAGTACCTCGATGTCCTTCTTGTAACGAGGGGCCCAAAACTGAACACAGTACTCGAGGTGCGGCCTCACCAAAGCCGAGTACAGGGGGACGATCACTTCCCTAGCCCTGCTGGCCACACTGCTTCTTATACAAGCCAGGATGCCGTTGGCCTTCTTGGCCACCTGAGCACACTGCTGGCTCATATTCAGCCGACTATCCGCCAGTACTCCCAGGTCCTTCTCCGCCAGGCAGCTTTCCAACCATTCCTCTCCCAGCCTGTAGCTCTGCTTGGGGTTGTTGCGCCCCAGGTGCAGGACCTGGCACTTGGCCTTGTTGAACTTCATGCAGTTGACCTCAGCCCATCGGTGCAGCCTATCCAGATCCTCTTGCAGAGCCTTCCTGCCCTCGAGCAGATCAACATACGCAACTAACTTGGTGTCATCTGCAAACTTACTGAGGGTGCACTCAATGCCCTCATCCAGATCATTGATGAAGATATTAAAGAGGACCGGCCCCAGCACTGAGCCCTGGGGAACGTCACTAGTGACTGGCCTCCAACTGGATTTGACTCCATTCAACACGACTCTTTGGGCCCGGCTATCCAGCCAGTTTCTAACCCAATGAAGCGTGCACCAGTCCAAGCCTAGGGCAGCCAGTTTCTTGAGGAGAATGCTGTGGGAAACGGTGTCAAAAGCCTTGCTGAAGTCAATGTAGACCACATCCACAGCCTTTCCTTCATCCACCAAGTGCGTCACTTTGTCATAGAAGGAGATCAGGTTCGTCAAGCATGACCTGCCTTTCATAAACCCATGCTGACTGGGCCTGATCGCCTGCTTGCCCTGAAAGTGCTGCGTGATGACTCTCAAGAGAATCTGCTCCATGAGCTTCCCTGGCACTGAGGTCAAACTGACAGGCCTATAGTTCCTCAGGTCTACCCTCTGGCCCTTCTTGTAGATGGGCGTCACATTCGCTAGCCGCCAGTCAGCTGGGACCTCCCCTGATAGCCAGGACTGTTGATAAATGATGGAAAGCGGCTTGGCCAGCTCCTCCACCAGTTCTCTGAGTACCCTTGGGTGGTTCCCCTCCGGCCCCATCAACTTGCGCACATCCAAGTGCTGTAGCAGGTCGCTAACCATTTCTTCGTGGATGCTGAAGGCCACATCCTGCTCCCCATCCCCTTCCGCCAGCTCAGGGTACTGGGTATCCAGAGAACAACCGGTATTGCTGCTAAAGACTGAGGCAAAGAAGGCATTAAGCACCTCCACCTTTTCCTCATCTTTTGTAACAAGGTTTCCCCCCGCATCCAGTAAAGGATGGAGATTCTCCTTAGTCCTCCTTTTTGCACTGATGTATTTGTAAAAAGATTTTTTGTTGTCTTTAACGGCAGTAGCCAGATTGAGCTCCAGATGAGCTTTGGCCTGTCTAATTTTGTCCCTGCACAGCCTCGCAACATCCTTATAGTCCTCCCTAGTGGCCTGCCCACTTTTCCAAAGATTATAAACCCTCTTTTTTCTCTTAAGCTCAAGCTGCAGCTCTCTGTTGAGCCAGGCCAGTCTTCTTCCCCGCCAGCTCGTCTTTGGGCACGTGGGGACAGACCATTCCTGCGCCATTAAGATTTCCTTCTTGAAGAGCTCCCAGCCTTCCTGGACTCTTCTGCCCTTCAGAACCGCCTCCCAACTCTACCAACCAGTGTCCTGAGCAGCTCAAAGTCAGCCCTCTGGAAGTCCAATACAGCAGTTTTATTGGTCCCCTTCCTGGCCTCTCCAAAAATAGAGAACTCCACCATTTCGTGGTCAATCTGCCCAAGACAGCTTCTGACCACCACATCTCCCACCAGTCCTTCTCTGTTTGTGAAGAGAAGGTCTAGTGGGGCACCTCCCCTGGTAGGCTTACTAACCAGCTGCATCAGGAAGCTATCTTCCACGCTCTCCAGAAACCTCCTAGACTGCTTTCTCTGGGCTGTGTTGTGCTTCCAGGATATGTCAGGGAATTTGAAGTCCCCCACAAGAACAAGCGCCGACGATTTCACAACTTCTGTCAGTTGCCTGTAGAACCCCTTATCTGTCTCCTCATCCTGGTTCGGCAGTCTATAACAGACCCCAACCAGGACACTAGCCTTGTTGGCCTTCCCACTGATCCTAACCCAAAGGGACTCAACCTTGTCATTCCCAGCCTCGAGTTCCACAACATCGAGAGATTCTCTAATATAGAGAGCCACACCACCACCCCTTCTGTGCTGTCTGTCCCTTCTGAAGAGCTTATAGCCAGTCATTGCAGCACTCCATTCATGAGACTGGTCCCACCACGTCTCCGTAATGGCAAGCAAGTCATAGCCTGCCTGCTGCATGATGGCTTCCAGCTCCTCCTGTTTGTTACCCATGCTGCGTGCATTAGTGTAGATGCACTTCAGCTGGGCCATTACCTTATCCTCCGGCCTTGCCATTGTTCCTGGCACACCTCCAACAATTCTTGCTTCAGCCCCATCTCCCATCTTACCTAGTTTAAAGTCCTCTCAATGAGCCCCGCCAGCTCATTTATGTTTTTCCACCCCCTTCTAGGATCCCTAACTACAAATGAATTAAATAAGGCATTTAGAATTGTTCTAATTACTGGTGAAATTGAGAGAAAAAGGTTAAGAATAAAACTCATATTGAACTCTTCTTTTAATATTTTTGAACTGAATTTCTATTCTATTTTTACTTTTTTATTTCTATTTCTATTTTATTTTTTATTTTTATTTTTATTAATGTTTATTTTTATTATTATTTATTTTTATTTATTTTATTTTATTTTTACTTCTTTATAAGAAGTAAAGCTTTTTTTTATATAAAAAAGCTTTTTTTTTTTTATAAAAAAGCTTTACTTTTTATAATTATAGGGCTTCTTGTAAAGCATATATAAAAGCTCTCAGTGTACATGACAATGACTGTGCATGAGAATATGAGAATAACTCACATTCAAGGATTTTAACATTTTCTTTCTTGCTACCGGTCCATGAACATATCGCTATCCAGTTTAGCAGAGTTAAACACTTGTGCTAAGGTCTAATTTCAGTAGATTAACAACACTGCTTCAAATCAGAGCTCTGTTGCTCAGCCACATCCTTATTTCATTTGTGCACTGTGGTCACCTATGTTCCTACACAGTCAAGTCTCATTTCTCAGCTTTTTAACTTCCATGAGCATTAAAATTAACTTTAGAAACCACACTAACAGAACAAAGTCTAGTCAGGCCTGTTCCATTTTGTTCTTCTTTATTGAATTGAGCCTCAAAATTGGCAGTTGCATAAGAATACGTGACTAGACTGCTGTCACATTGTGGAAACCTGCTTGGTATGCTACTCACATCTTCTCCAGGCTTTCTATCACTTAGTGCTGACAGTATGAATGGATGCAAAGATTTACTGACTGACACTGTAAAGTTTCCATTGTCAGGAGAGGCAGACACCCTAATGATGCACAGTGTTGCTGAACCTAAAATGGAGAGAGAAAGGGAGAGAGAGAGAGAGGCACTGTTTCCATGGATACACAATAATACTTCTTCCATATCTCTTCTTCATACTGCCTTCCCATCTGTGTCCATTCTGCAGATAGCAGTTGATTATGTCTCATTAAGATATTTAATAACTCCCAAGTTATTAATTAGTGAAGATTCAAATAGGATTGTGTCTTGTTGTAAACATTACTCATACAGTAATCGTGAAATATATTACATAAAGCAAATAATATCACCCTGTACCTAATTTAACCACATACACATCAATAAACCTTGGAAACTAATGCAATACAGTGTTTCAATACTGAGTTTTCTGCTCCAGACTTCCCTGCAACGGACATTACTTGTTACACCAGGGCACTGAGCAACAGAGGTTCTTGGACTCTAGCTTTAAGCATTTGGCTGTAGTATTATTGAAATCTGAAATTCTGAAATAATAAAATCAAAGTAAATTGCCTGGTTGAGTCAGCGCTTGGAGCAAGCCGTACAGCCCATTTACAAGTATTACATAACCCCTACAATCAATAGGTGTTGGTGTCCATACCCAGTCAATAGAGAGATAGACATCTTCCAGGGAGATTACAATCCCCCCTGTAGGATAACCTCCTCTTTCTCATAGAATTCAAGTGTGCTGAAACAAGCCTTCTAAAGCCAACCACATACTCATGAGTAGTAGAACCAAATTGTGGTACACACAGGTGGTGATCTTGTAACTTCTAAAACTGCTCAGTAGCCCCTTGCCCACTGTTGGCTACCTTACTGTGACATAAACTGTGTTGTGGCATGCAGAGCAAATGCATACTTGCAGAATTAATACAACATAATAGAGAAGCAGATTAAATAAGATGGAAAGCATTGAGGGTATGGTGTCCAAATAATGCCTTTTCACATTTTGAAGGTGAAAGCGACACACTTAGATGTCTTGCCTTTAGTGGAGTTATTTAATGAGAAGTCCTTTTACATGATTCAATGGATTTGAGTATGTTTTTTAGTATCTGGTTTATTCTTCAATATTTTACTCATGATCCTCTGGAGGCAACAGCATTCATTCCACTGACCTCAGTGGATTCTATCTCATAGAGGATATAGATATAAAAACAGTAAAGATATAGTTAAATCATTTGCAGAGTGCATATACTATCTTTCTTAATAAACTGCTTTATACTAAGTGATTTTACTCGTTTTCAGAAATATGTAAAGATGTCAGAATATTTGTACATAAAATTATACAAATCAGCTCTAGGGTGAAAATGTCAAGATGCAAAATAACTAACAGGATTTGAAGAACATCTCCTAGACATTACACATGCTTTTACAGCAATTTCCTTCAACACTACTGGGAAATACTCCTGTGATAAGAGTCAGAGACCTTCAGTTTTGATACAAGATGTGATTAATCTTTAATGAATGTATTTGTGGTGCAGAGATACAGGTGTCCCAAGAGCTGCAGACATAAGAATTGCAATTCATTTCCCTGCTGAGCAAAATGAACTTTTTCAGCCTTACTCCACAACTCTTACTGGTATTGAGTAGGCTTTTAATTCATGTGAATCATCTCTGCATGCAATGAATTGCTTTATATGAGAGCTGCAGAGTAGTTTCCTAGTTGTCTATTGCCTAATTTGAGAAAGACATACAAATAATTACTAAATAATATCCAAAAAGACTGTCTTGGTCCCTGAGAACCACCAAGCTTTTAAGGCACTGCACAAACTCAACAAAATTTGTCCCTGAATTTTAGAGTGCAAAGATGGTGACACCAAACTGTGATTCAATTCCTATCTCCATTTGACTAGAAAAACAAATCATAATCACACTAGACATTTATCAGGTAGTGTAGAATATATGTAATTTGCAAATTAATGTTCAGTCCATGAGAGTGACTGCAAAATTAGTCTCTGACTGGAACAAATTCCTGAGACAAAATAAGGAAATAGGCTTTTGAGTTGGGTTTAGCTCTTCAGTCCCTCTGGTCTAAGAAATATATATAACTGTAAACAAAACAACTTCCAGTTCAAATGCAAATATCTGTAAGATGACTTATTCAATCTGGAAAACTGACCTAAGGGACTTGACCTTCTATTCTTTTAGTTCCCAATTATATCACAAAGAATAAAGCACGCTTCCATATTTACAAACAGCATGTTCTGTTAACATCATATGGGTGTTGTCATCAGATAAAGCACAAAAGAGAAAGGACAGCATTAGAGACTTTCATGTTTTCAGCAGAATTTTCTAACATGCCTAAGAGAATACAGGGATCATACTGTCAGGTCCATCTCATTTAGTTTTAACCTCTTAAAAATTAGGTGTCTGGTTAAGCTAAGTTTCATCTGGGTGTTTTGGAAGACATGAAAACCTCTACAGAGCAATTCTTCCTGTTTCTCTTAAGAAACTCTGGATTATGCTCAGGAAGTCCCTTCATTCTTCCTAGAAAATAGATGACACATGTAACAACCTTAGTCTAGACAATTCATTTTATGACAGACAAAGTTAACTCAAATCCAAGCATTCCATTCTGTTTAACGGAACTCTTATCATTTACTTCTGTATACATCTATTGTTGATGTTTTCTGCAGATAATTCAAGCATGTGCCATACCCAGGTCATTTTCCTCTCTTCAATATTACATTTTAGTCAAGAATACCCTTTTCTTCTTGGAAAGTAATCAATCCCAGGGGAAAAAGAAAAAAATAAAATAAAAAAAAAAATAATAAACTTGAGGATTAAGGTGACATGCAGAATTTAATTGAAGCACCTCTCACAAAAAAAAATAAAAAAAAAAAAATCAACATATTCAGCACATGCTTGCAGTTGCAACAAAAATTACAGACATTTGAGGAAGTTACCTAAATAGAAAAACATATAAAATCCCTATCTGGGAAACAAATGTCACAGAAACATATGATCTATATTTCCAACCTGAAGGAGCTGCTTATTGCCATAGTAAAGTCAAAAGAGCCTAAAGGAATATACATCATCTAATAAACGAATTCATGGCTGTTTATTACTTAGTATATACTCCAGAGGACTACCCTGGAAGAAGAAACAAACAAAAAGAAAACAGCAATCAATACATATCTCTTGAATGGTTGAACTGTACATAGCTTGCTGAAAAGATTTTTTTTTTTTTAATTTATATTTATTAATCAAAAACTATAATTCAGTCTACTGTTGGTCACGTTTCTGCATTGCAGTACTGAAATGCTAGCTGCACTGCTGATGCCTTAAAATAGTCTCTAAGCCTCGTTACCATCATTCCAAAGTAATTATGTACAATATTTTACAAATAAAAGAATTGCTTTTTGAGCCAAAGACTTTAAGAAAATAAGTGCACATTAAAACAAACAGAAAGGAAAGCAGTATCTAATGACAAGAAAGCTTTGTTTTTGCCCTATAGTATCTTTGCAGATAAAAGTTAGTTGACGTATTTAGTATAAACCTAGCTCCAACAAAGTCTGCTTTGTTAGCTATGGAAAACTTGTCTCATTTCTATGTAATATCAATTTTGCAGTTCTCTTTATCACTTGTACAGCTTATGTTGAGAATCCCTTTTGCATTTATTCTCCTGTCATAATAACCAGGTTGTTAACCAGAACAATCCTAACAATCCAGCATCCAAACACACCACAGTTTATATATAGAATATTACTGCTGGAGTATGTAACAACCTTTTCTCTTTGGGTGAAATTCTTGTCTTGGCGGATGCTAAGCTGAAAGAAGGAGACACTGCTTTTTAATGCTCTCTTTTTTTTAAGGTTTTGATTTGCTTTTTCCCACTTAGCATACCTCACAGTCACTTTTCTGCATGTCAGATTTAACTTTGGTATTCTGGCATGCCATAGGACTTGTTTAGTTTTAATCTGTTATAATGAATTGGCTCAAAATATGCTTTTTTATTTTCTATTTTTATAATTTTCATATTTTTATATCTTAATATATAATTATTAATATATAATATATATTCATTATATATTGAATATATATTCAATATATGTAATATACATATAATATTTATAATATATAATTATTATAATTATCCTATTTTTCTATTTTATATTTTTCTATTTCATATTTTTCTATTGTCTACTTTATTTCTACCCTCTTTCATTTCAGAGCCACTAGTCCTTGTCCTGTCACTACACTCCCTGATAAAGAATCTCTCTCCTGCTTTCTTACCTAAATACCCCTTTAGGTATCGGAAGGCCTAAATAAGGTTTCCCCAGAGCCTTCTCTTCTCCAGGCTGAACAACCACAACAACCTCAACATCCTCTGTTTTCATAGGAGAGGTACTTCAGCCCTTCAATCAACTCTGTAGACCTCCTCTGGACTTGTTCTAGTGGAGAACAAGTCCCTTTTGTGCTAGGGGTCCCAGAGGTGAACACAGTACTCCAGGTGGTTTCTCACAAGAGTAAAGTGGAAGAATCATCTCCCTTATCCTGCTGGCCTTGTTTCTTTTGGTGCAGCCCAGAATACGGTTGGCTCTTTGGGCTCCAGATAATTTCAGGTAATCAGGCTGTGAACACTGAATATTCTGATTAAGATTCTGTCCATTATATATTCAGAACAAAGGTAAGCTCAAAGAGAATTCATATTGAGTCACGCTACCCCTTCTACTGTTATATTTTAGTCTGTGTGATGCAAAACTTTAGTTCTTTTTCAGGATTATGACTCATTATTTAGAACACGATTATTAGAATGGCCTGATTCACACTAAAGGTCTATCCTGATTCCAAAAGTTAACTAAGGCACACTCATGCTGAGTATAAACACAAAGCAATCATAAGTGGTACTATGCCCTAACATTTTCCAGACATTGCTTTACAGAACAAGGGTTTCCAAAAAATGGGGGTGGTAGCTATGTATTTAGTAAACCTAATGGATTTCTCTTCCATAAAATTAGTCAATCTTCCCTAGAACACATGCAAACTGTTGGAATCTCTGTCCTTATACGTATTTGGAAAGAATGGACTATATTTTAATCAAGATTCAAGTCCTTTAGGACAGAAATAGTGAAAATTATTATACAAAATTAATGAAAGTTTTGACTCACCCTTTTCTCACCCAAATCTTTGTTAATTGGAGATTTGAATTCATTACACGACAATACAAAAAAATATAAATAAATACTTACATTAGAAAGGTAATCATAACTGTGCAGCTATGGCCGCACAGACTTCACCATATGCTGTGAAACATATCTGTGAGTATCTATGAAACAGAATCATGAGATGAGACAGGTGGGAAGGGACCTCAAGAATTCTGTAGTCCAACTTCCTACTCCAAACAAGGTCAGCTATGGGTGCACCAGGTGGTTCAAGAGTTTACCTCCACTCCATGGGTGAATATGGCATAAAATCGTTGGGGAACCTGTTCCACCGCTTGGCTTTCCTCCCCAGTAGAAAATTTTCATACACAAGCCAGCAATGTGAGCTTGCAGCCCAGAAGGCCAACCATATCCTGGGCTGCATCAAAAGAAGTATGGCCAGCAGGTCGAGGAAGTTTTTTGTCCCCCTCTACTGTGTTCTTGTGAGAACCCACCTAGAGTATTGCATTCAGCTTTGGTATCCCCAGCACAGGAAGTACATGGACATATCAAAATAAGTCCAGAGAACTACGAGGATGATCAAAGGGGTGGAATACCTCTGCCTGCTGCCATAATCATATATAATCAGCATAATCAGCATAATCATCTCTTCAGAAAAGATTTTGCTTTAACTTTCCATTCTGATTGCATGAATCCATGTGGTATTGTGTAAACACAGTTAAGAAGAAAAAGGTCACTTGCATTTTTTTAGTGGAACATAAGACAGTTAGCCCTTATGATAGCTGTTTACCATGCAGATGCTGGCAGAGCTCTAGGCATATGTGGAATTAACAGCTATCTTGATCAGCAGGCTATGGAGTAAACCAAAAAAAAAAAAAAAAAAAGACTTCAACAAGCGCAGACTCAGGCTATCCTATCTTTGTAGCCTGGGGTAAGAGCTAGTGTCGCCCCACAGAGGCAGTCAGTGTCTCTACTCTCTACTTCTCTTGTTCTACCCACCTGAAGACACCTGAAGAAATAAACAAGTCTTTCTCTTCAGGATCTCCCTCCACCTCCATCCCTCCCTCAACCTTGTTCCTCCCCCTTTTTGTATTGCTCTTCCTTTTCAGCCTGTGTGGAAGGAAGACCCAGCTCTCATCAAGCCCAGAGACCCCATGCAAGAGCAGCTTTTCTATGTAGCACCTGTGTGTGTGTGTCTGTAAGTGGCATGCAGCTATGTAGACTCCACAGGCATAACAAACAAATGTGTGTCTATGCAACATATATCATTTAAGTATTTGAGTAACTTTATATATATATTTGAGTATACTTTATACATGCAAAAGAAATTACTAAGACCAGGCACATTTCAGGCACATTTTTCAAAAAAAAAAATAGGAAAAAAAAAGAGGAGAGGAGAGGAGAGGAGAGGAGAGGAGAGGAGAGGAGAGGAGAGGAGAGGAGAGGAGAGGAGAGGAGAGGAGAGGAGAGGAGAGGAGAGGAGAGGAGAGGAGAGGAGAGGAGAGGAGAGGAGAGGAGAGGAGAGGAGAGGAGAGGAGAGGAGAGGAGAGGAGAGGAGAGGAGAGGAGAGGAGAGGAGAGGAGAGGAGAGGAGAGGAGAGGAGAGGAGAGGAGAGGAATGGGTTGTGCATATAATAAAAATAACTCTAATAAAAAAATGTGATAGGAAGGATTTTAAAAATGAATGATTAACCTCAAATAAAGCCAATCTGAAGGACACTCAAGTGGTATTGTGGTACCACAAAATTCAGTGGAATTCAATAGTACTGAAGGACAACTTTCTATAAGAAGCATGCTTACTAATGTAGGATCGGTTCACTTCTCTTTTTACTCAGTACAAAATGACTTTCTTTGATTATCCTCCCACAGTCCTTTTAAGGAATTCCTTTTAGGCCATGAGTTATGAAGTTTCCATATATCTACATTAGTTTGTTTTGTTTTGTTTTTTAAAGGTCATAGCATTAACTAAAAATAGTCCCTTAACATTATTTAATATTGCAGTAGCTTAAGATATTACATTCAAATAGTAAAATAACATAATTAAGATTATCAAGCAAGAAACCTTCTAAATAAGCATGACCTTACAGCCTTTTGCATGTGTTTTTAGTACCACAAAAATGTGTGGAAAAAAATTAAAGGTCAGTTTTAGTCACTTCATATTGAAGTTGAAAAAGTCTCTGTAGTTTAATGAAGGTATTAAGTAAAAATATTCAGTGTTCTTTGGGTCACACTGTTAAGGAAAGAAAGAGGAAAAAACACAACCTACAACATTATTTTATGTAGCTTTTTTCATCTTTTTAAACCCTGAAGTTCTCTGAACAGCCAGTAATCCACTTCTGTACCTTTGTTTGTCCCAGCGCATCATCTAATTTAACCCACTGACTGCAATGCAATTTCTGAGCCCTTAGAAAAGAAACAGATTTCTTGCTTTACCATTCAATCATTCAGTTGATGTTGCAGAAGGGATACCTAGGGTTTTCTGGAGGTGGTAATGTAGCTCAAATGGTAGCTTGTAATCAGATCAGGGTTCTACATGTATTCCTCTTCCATCTGAGAAAGACCCAGGTCTGTGTTTCATTCATACAGTTTTAAAGTTCACCTGTTGCAGACAGTGACTGTTGACTGTAACACTGATGAGTCTAGTAACTCAAGACTATAATTGGTGATTTGGAAATCTTTTCCAGACATCAGTAATCACTGAAGTGACTAATTAGAAAATGTGTTCCTATTTCTCTGAAGAGAATGCACCAAGAAAAGTAATTCTGATGCCTAGAAAGAAAGGAATGCAATGTTTCAGTAGTGTGCTGTACATGAGATTCTCTAAAAATCAAGTTTCATCAAATTGCCTCTGATACTTTAATTTTTTTAATTGTAAAGAAATCAAAGGGTGATGCTCTTTTAAATACATAGAGTACCTATGACTATTTCTTCCCTTGACCAAGAAGATGAAAGAGTTCTTAAAAAGTTGTGGGAGCAAAGAAAATTAGTCTGTGACAAACCTGACTAGATTTTCATAACATGAACAATACTACAAATATGTACATGCTTATTAAATGAAGAGATTCAGTCATGTATTTGTTTTAAACTACTCTTAACCCTCATAAATCACTAAAGGAGCATAAAGGAGTCAAAGAAATAGCCTGCTGGAGTTTTCCTGTTTGAATATCTACTGGAATCTAATGGCAAACTTAGACACTTGAGCTGAGCAGTTACTTAAATCTGAAAGCAAACATTTAATTGAGCTATATTTTGTCTCTATAATCTAATGGATACTTTCAATTTTAAATATATTCATTGCCATTTTATTTATTTAATTTATGTTATTTATTTATTTATTTATTTATTTATTTTAAATAGTGTCAATACAGATTACCTGTGATGGAGAAATGCATTATACAAATAAAAAGAACTTGCTTTTTGCTTCTTTCTAGATATTTAATGTGAACGTTCCCCTGAAAATCTATGCCTTAAAAAGCATGTGTAGTGCTCTTAAAACTCATTTTCTAAGTTTCTTCCCACTTGCCATAACATGCGGGAGGACTCTGATTTAATATACCTGAAAGACTGGACTCTAAGAAAACGTATTACATTGTGCATTGTTAATGCTTGTCTGTGGGTACATTAAACTGCAGAAGTGTTACATTAAACTTTAGACATGATAGCTCTGTCTATGGAAAATACACCTTTATTAAAACTTATTAACCTTTCAAATATTGTTTCTATGAATTCATCAGCTAACAAAAAATCAAATCTTTGAATGCATCCTTCTTGTGGAATAATCATTTAAACAAGTAACTATAAAATAAAAAAGAAAAGTCTTAGTTCTCAAGTCACTAACAATTATATCTGTTAATACATGTTGGTCAAATCAGAACACTTCATTCCAAGTGCTGCCAAGTTCTGGGAGGAGTTCAGGTCCACGTAATTGAATTTCTTACACTTATGGTAAAGAGTCAAAGTTGAGATTCCATTCAATATGGAAATTAGGTTGCAGAAAGTCCAGTTATTCAAATATGTAGACTAGTTCAGAATCTACAGGATACAATCACCTTACCTACAAATGTACCAAACATAGTAAGAAACCTGAACAAAGCTGAGGAATTGATTTGGTAAACTTGTTGGTGAGCCTATAAATCTAAAAGACTGTGTGTGAAAGTAGACATTTTTGGTTTTTGTTTGTGTGTGTGTTTTTAAAGTTGAACAGTGATGCACATATGTTTACTTATATGGCTTCAGATTCATATGTTATTATGATTCTTCTCTTTGGTTGACATTGAGAATTAATTTATTTCATTTATTTATTTATTTATTTTCTCATAGAAATGTTCTTATTGATTACCAGGACTAACTATATAGTGATATGCAAACATTTTTATCTGATTCATTCAAGTTCATTCTCTGCATTCTTTTCTTTCTTTTCTTGTTCCATACTCTGGGAACGTTTATTATGTTAGACATATTCTGTTACACAGCAAACAGCTATGTGTGCTGTGTAACATTTATTGATTCCATCTGTTTTTTTGAAATCATGGATCGTCCAAATGTTAGTTAAAATCTGTTTGTTATCAACAAACTGGTTTTATGAAGACATGAGAATGGCTTTTTTTTGTTAAATACCTCAAATGTTAGAATGCATATAACATATACAAAGACATTTATAAAAAAAATAATAGTGTTAATAGCAACCAACTCGTTATTTCAGCATTGTGATGCCACCTCTAGCTGTGTGGGTGAAGGTACTGTAGGCAAACAACAATAGAAAGTGAGGAAGACAGATCTGGACAAAAATCACTATGCAAAGGAGCTTGTGCTAATGTGTCATTTTGGTGAATGCTTTTACTATATAATCATACTCATAATCAAATATACCTATAAACATATTTGTGTGTTGCTGTAATTTAAATATGTAGGTGAAAAGCTCAGTTTAACTAATGGCATATTATTTCCATCAGCAAAATTCAGCTAATTGCTGAAACACAAGAACTAACTTAAGAAGCTAACTGAAGAACTGCTGGTGTTAATTTGATCAGCAGTGTGTGACAGAGTGCTTTGCACATACTGAAGGAAAGTTTAAAACTGCAAATTTAAAGCTGGACTGGATTTTCTAAGCAAATGTGTGTGTTATCAAGTCTGTTCGTATTTATCTACAGTGGCTTTGAATATACAAGTTGTAGCTTTAAAAAAAAAAAAAAATAATTAGGGACAGGACTGTTTCTATCAAAATGGTGAAAGAGAAAACAGTTCTTATGCCCTACATAACATCCTTGTCTCTAAATTAAAGAGACATGGATTTGATGGATGAAATACAAAGTAAAAAAGGAATTGGCTAGATGGTCACAATCAAAGAGTTGCAGTCAGCAGCTCAGCATCCAGGTAGAGATCAGTAACAAGCGGTGTTCCTCAGGGGTTGTTATGGGGACAGGCACTATTTAACATCTTTGTCAGTGACATGGATAAGGAGACTGAGTGCATCCTCAGCAAGTCTTTATTAAGACAGACATCTTAATGCCATTATATGTTTTAGAGCATAATAATATAGTAAGAAATTTCTGTGCTACCAAAAACAAGAACCTTTGCCCATAGAAATAACAATTAGGGAACTAATATTCTCATCTTAATGGTCAAAACAGAGAGCAAAAATACTTAGATTGATCCGAAATAATTTTATATTTGGTCTAGCTACTGGAAAGAAAAAGTTATTGGAATTGCTTGGGCAGAATAGTTTTACTGAAGCAACACAAGTTATTACTTTCGTAGACATTATTAAAGTTAAAATTAGGTACATTTAATATCGAAATATCTTTTCCAAACCAAAAACAAACAAACAAAATTTTTTCAGCTAGCAAGTTTTGAAACACAATCATTCTTTCTTTCAGATGAAACAATTATATGACCTCAGAGGTTGTTCTAGTCAACTTACATGAGCATTCTATAGAAAAGTTTTCATCTGATAAATTTCACTCATTCAAGGTATAGTCTAACTTCAGATATTATATCAGTGGAAAGCAAGAAACCACAGACAGTTACAGGAGGATGTATTTTGAGAAGATGCACATTGTATATACAAACGGCAACTTGAAAATGCACAGACTGGAAAGGAGGAAGGACTCTCTTGCAAGAGACTGCAAAGAGCAGAGCAGGCAGCTAACCTCTCTGCTGTCTCAAGAATGCATGGGACATCTGAAAAAATGGGAGCTAAAGTGGGATGTCCAGATTCAGCTGAAGCCAATGCCAGAAGTTATATTTGTGTAAGCTAGTTTAGAACAAGGAAAATTTATACTCAAACAGAGGTTAACACCCCTGCTAGAAATGTATCATGGACTTGTTTCTTGGCTTTCTGTATCAAACCAATTGAAGGCAGTGGAAATTTTATCTCTAAGGGTTAAAGACTTTTCAATACATAATAACAGAAATCCATTATTATATATTGAAATCCATTATTATGTATTGAATCCCCCACAGCCCTTTTTTTTTTTTAACTGAAATACACAACTTAGTGAGCACTGGGATTTTACAATAGAACTAAGTGAATAAACTAAAAATAAACAGTTTTTTTTTATACAAAAAATATATATAGCCTTCCAGGCTATATATCTACTAGCTTTCTCACTGACCATTTAAATGGAAAACAAACAAACAAACAAAAAACTATCATTCACCAAATATCACCAACATTTTTCTTTTGGGTCATGATTTAATACTTTGAAAAGTGTCAATTTTCTACACCTTGTAAATTGCAAATTATTTTACAGTAGACCTTTTTCTTCTTTTTCAACAGAAGAGTTTTTCTCCAGAAACAATACAAATTTGCATAACCTAAAGATTCCATGGGAAAAAAAAAATAATAATCTGATGAAACACACTATGTCTTACCTATTTAAGTATCTTTCTGGCAATTTCCCTCTGTCCTCACTGAATGGATGAAATATTAGAAAAAAATAGACATACAAACAAGCCAGTCAACACATTTTCTGGACAAACTAATTACTAATGGGCTGGTAAGTTAACTACTTACCTACTACCTCAGGAGAAAATAATGTGTTTGGTGGTATTGTTTTTGTTTTTCCTTTTGCTTTTTTTTTTTCTTTTGTTGTTGTTGTTGTTTTGTTTATTTTAATTACAAAATTTAAAAAAATATTTTTTTTTTATTCTTTTAATCACTAGATGGGCATTATTTATAATGCTTATTGTGGATCTAAGTGCCAATCAGACTTTCAGTAAAAATTAAAAAGCACATTGAAATATTCTCAGTGTATATAGAAACACTCTGTCACTAAGAACAAAAGCTATCCCTTTAAACCCAAATAAGTATTTTGACTATAGAAATTTCAATTGTCCTAATGATAAGGTCAGTACACTTCCAGCTTCTTTTTTTCTTTTCTCACTATGTATTTATTTTGTGGTCAGGAAGCATATTTGGAGCGCAGTAAAAGACTGCACTCTGAGGATAGGTTTTTTATCTTGGCTCATCACTAAATGACAGTAATACCTTCTAATTTCCTTTTGTAACAGATATTTGTGTGTTCTTCCTTCAAAACCTCGTTTTAAGGGCTAACAGTCTGGAACAAACACCTAAGCCATACTAGGGTAGGAGAAAAAGGAATTACACTTACAAAGGAAAGCAGAATGAACACAGCTGTTTCTGGTGCTGACTCACTGGCCAGCAAATCCTCTAAAATGAGAACCAAGGTGTTAACAGATTATTTTCTTGTTTGTTTGCTTGCTTTTTTTCTTCTGTGATAACAAACAGAAGCTTAGAAGCAGTAATGTGCGTAACAAAGAACATGAAATAATATAAAAGGTGAAAAGTGAGAAAATTTTATATCTTTCTAAGAAAACAATTAAATTAGCTTTCCCATTGAAGTAAAGTGAATAGAAGATATATATCTAATTATTGACAGTTTGTTCCTTCTCAACTGACTATGTTGGTGAAGTGTGATGACAATTCTTTTTTCTCAAGAAATTTAAAAGCAACATATTGATGAGAATTCTTATCAGTATATTAAGAAATAGATTTTTGAAACAGATCAGATTCTATTTAATTGAACCATACCTAAGGGGAAAAAGCAAGCAAATAGACCTCAAGAAACTTAAAATAGATCTGAATGAATGATGACCTTGCCCAGGCAAGGATTGTAACACAGTGTTATTCTACCCAAGACACACTATCTATTTTCAGAGCCAAGAAAAGATATTCCCAACTCTTAGAGTCTCTCCAAGTACATCTACTCTTCTTTATATTCACTGCTCTAGATCTCTACATTAGAGATGGAAACTTATGCTAACAGAGATGGAAACACTCTCAATTCCACACAAATCTGGAAAACTCCTTGAATAGTGCAACATAAAGCTGAAGGAAAAAAAAAAAAGAGCTTATTATGAGAGGTTTGCACCTCAGTGCTCTGGGTAAACATTTCTCTACCTGACTTCACAGGCTAGAGAGAAGTAAAATATAAGAAACATGAGCAGTTCAGAGCCCAGGACAAATAAAAATATCACAGACTGAGAGAGGTCAATAGCGATGACCCAAGAGAAAACTTGTACAAATGAATATCTAATTTTAAAACTTTTTCCAACTCAGTATCATTGACCTTTCTCTTATGTATCCTGGGCAAACTAAATCCAAAGACCCAAAGCCCTTTCAATAAAATCTGCAAATCAAAACAGATAAGCAAAATAATGCAATTGTTCAGACAGTCAGTTCCATGGACTTTTCTGGGGTCATTCCTGCCCTTTTTTTTTTTTTTTTTAAGAAAAAAAAAATCCTGCACTTTTTTTTTGTTAAAGATTCCTTTTTTTTTTTTTTTTTTTTTTTTAACAAAATGGAGAAGAGCTGAATTTGGTCCCCATTCACTGACATAGAATTTGACTTAGAATTGTGAATAGTCCAGAACAGAGCACTGAATATACATCATTAGTCCTACACTTTGAGCTAGTGAAGGTTATGTTGTGACCTTAATGGCATGTGATCAAGCATTCTGTGGATAACAAAGGTATTAAATCAATTATAAGTGGAAATGTGTAAAAGGTAACCTCCTGCACTTTTGGAGTCACATAGTTAAGTCTCGCTTCAAAGAGGTACTTCAATCTATTCTTAATCTTACAGACTTCCTGTAGAACCTGCCAGTCTCAACTGATGTTAATGGCAGTTAGGCATGCACTTAAGTACTTTGTTGAACTGAAGCCTGAGGACATAAGCAACGCTGTAATGACTGCAGACTTCCATTGGCTTTTGGTAGCTTTGGAACAGGTTCCCTTGTAAGTGTATAATGAATAACTATAAAATATCATCATCTTATCTGATAGAATTTTGCTCTCACCCTTTTGGGTGTAACTGACTGTCCAAGGTCAGCTGTCTGCTGTTCTTCAAAGACTGAATTTTATAGAGACAGTAGTATAACTGAAATAGCATCATTGTGTGTTCAAGCAAATTTTGCTTCAGTAAATGTTCCTTCTTTCTTCTGTGCTTCCCTACCATGTGACTGGTTGGCACTTTCCTTTGGAAACCTCAGAATATTTTTGCTTTGGTGATTCTTTCTTCTTCATAGAAAGTATGTCATTTGACTGCTGTACCGCATCATAATTAGATGTGTTTCTTGTTTTTTTTAATTTTTTTTCCCTTTCTTCTCCTAATCACACAGCTCTGATTTTCCTATTAGGATATGTCCTTTATCACAGCTTGTGATGCTTTTGCATGGGACAGTAAATGTTGTCTCAAAGGCAAAACACTTTTTTGTCCTTGTGAGCAAGGAGAGAATTTCTTCAGAAGACTCCAGATACTCATATTCTAGTGTACAACTTAAATATAAGGTGTTTAATCTAAGAACTTGTTAGAGGTAACTTGTGGAAAAAGTAAACCAATGAAATCATTTCTTTAGGGGACAAAAACCAGGAGACAGTAGTTGAGAAAAGCCCCAGCTCAAGTCCTACAATTGTAATATGGTTTCAGGCTCATGAAAGACAAGATGAGAGGGAATCTTGATCTTCATTCTGATGCTGAGGAGGACTGTTGGTGACCAGGAAATTAAAAAGTGTGTAGACTGAGTAAAAACCAAACCAGATCCTTTTCTGGATATGAAAAAATACCTTTTCAAGAATAAAATTATGGTTATTTTCGTAAAGCGGGTCTTACATAAGCTCAACATTGTTTAGTATTATTGTTCTAGCAAGTCTCTCCTTTACATTCTACAAAACTATAAATCTGAGGATATTTAATCTTTATTTTGAAAATATTTTTGTCACAGCAAAGTGTTGTGAGTAAAATAAATTTGTTGACCACTGTCAGAGATTTCAGCTTCTACTGTCAGAGTAACATTAACGTATGTGGGAAGAACTGAGACCAAGACCTAAAACTTTGAATCTTTATCTTATCCAACCTGCTTATGTGTGAGAGAATAGCTGAGATTTTTTGTCCACTACCTTCTAGATAGATACTGGATCCATATTTACTAGAATAACTGGAACCCATCTGGGCATCATGTTCCTGTCTATAAAAGAGAACATGTGGCAGAAAGGGTCTGGCTCAATGTCCAGGTGGAGACCAGTAACAAGTGGTGTTCCTCAGAGGCTGGTATTGGGACCGGCACTATTTAACATCTCTGTCAATGACATGGATATGGAGATTGAGTGCATCCTCAGGAAGCCTGTGGACAACACCAAGCTGCATGGTGTGGTCTATACTCTAGAGGGAAGGCATGCTATCCAGAGGGACCTGGACAACCTTGAGAGGTGGGCCTGTGCGAACCTCATGGGGTTCAACAAGGACAAGTGCAAGGTCCTGCACCTGGGCTGGGGAAATCCCAAGTAAGAATATAAGCTAGGTGATAAATGGATTGAGTGCATCCTTATGCAGAAGGACTTGTGTGTGTTGGTGGGTGAAAAACTGAACGTGAACCAGAAATGTGTGCTTGCAGCCCAGAGAGCCAACTGTATCCTGGGCTGCATCAAAAGCAGCATGGCAGTAGGATAAGGGAGATGTTTCTCTCCCTCTGCTCTGTTCTTGTGAGACCCCACCTGGAGTACTGAGTTCAGCCCTGGAGCCCCCAACGTAAAAAGGGCATGGACTTATTAGAGTTAGTCCAGAGGAGGGCCACAAAGATGATGAGAGGGTGAGAGCACCTTGCCAATGAGGACAAGCTGAGATTGTTGGGGTTGTTAAGTCTAGAGAAGAGAAGGCTCTGGGGAGACCTTAGAGCAGCCTTCCAGTACCTAAAGAAGGACCTACAGGGAGGGAGGAAAGGGACGCTTTATCAAGGAGTGTAATGATAGGACAAGGAGTAATGGCTTTAAACTGAAATAAGGTAGATTTATTTACTAGACATTAGGAAGAATTTCTTTACTCTGAAGGTGGTGGGGCATTGCAACAGGTTGCCCAGAGAAGCTGTAAACCCCTGGAAATATTGAAGGACAGGTTGGATATGGCTTTGAGTAACCCGATCTGGTGGAAGGTGTCCCTGCCCGTGGCAGGGGGTTGGAACTATATGATCTTTTAGCTCTTTTTCAAATCATTCCATAATTTTATGCTTCTATTATTCAATGATTTTATGATTGATTCTATTAATCTATAATTATTTGTTTTTATACCTCTTTCTTCTGTCCACATCATCAATTTTATATTGTTTTGCCTTTGCAGGGTTTCAAATTCCTTTCAGATGCTGACCTATGGAACTGTTCCTGGATGGATGTAAAATGCATTGGTTGGCTTTTCTTTATATTTTTTGAGAATTATGTCATGTCATTAAAATTGTTAAACCTTTGAGATATTTTATTCCATATTTAAAGCCCGTTTTAAAGAATTTTTTGAAGATTCTTCCTGGAATTTGACATGTTTTCAAATATCAATCATGAATCTCAACTGCACACTTACAGGACAATCATTAACTTCAGTGTGATTATTCCCAGGCTTATGCTTGCAGTCAAGGATTTCATCATAGAAAATACACTATTCTCTTCAGCTGGTATGACATAAGAGCTGATAACTTTTAGGAATGTCACCTGAGTTTCTGAGATTTATTGGTTTTCAAGCTAGTAGATGACAAGAGGGAAAACAAAAATAACAACCAAACATATGAACAAACAAACAAACACACACACACACACAAAAAAAAAAAAAAAAAAAAAAAAAAAAAAAAAACCACAAGTACCAGTGATAGTGCCAAAAACTACTCCTCAATAAACTGTTCTCAGAATCACAGAATAGTTAAGGTTGGAATGAACCTCTGGAGCATACCTGGTCCAACCCCCTGCTCAAGCAGGTTCACTTAGAGGAGATTGACCGGAACCACAGTCTTCTGGTGAGTCAGCTGCTCCAACCAGGTATGTGCCATCTGCGATTTTACTGAGGGTGCACTTTACCCCATCATCCAGCTCTTTAATGAAGATGTTAAACAAGAATGGACCCTGTATGAACACATTTGTCTGTTGGTTTAAGTCAGAGATATGAGAATGCAAAATGTAAGAAGGAATGTTTTAGAGCCTTTGATTTTGTGTAACGTGCGTAAATATTGTCATCCTTTTTGCTTCATCTGCCAAGAGCTTATCATATTAATGTCAGCCTCAAAGAGGTCATGTGAAGGCTTATTAAGTGATCTTTTTAAATTGTCCTAATACAATAAGTTCTTTGATGAAAGTCATTATAGATGTGAATCCTCCTTTTACAAGCATTGAATCAAGGCTCAACTTCCTATTTTAAAGTAGCTGAGAAATTCAAAAATATATTGACAAACCACAAATGGAATCCCATCTGGCCATCTGAAGTTGAACTGTCATCAAAATAAAACCTAAAACTGTTCATGGAAGTAACACTGAAAATTAGGATTTTTTTTTTTTTTAAAATAAAATAAATAAATAAAAAGAATCCTAATTACATGAACATATATATGAACATATATGAACATATAATACATAACATATTACATGAACATATAATAAGAATACATTGCTTCTGCTCCTGTGCATACTTTCACATTAATTTGATGGTCACTGTAGCAAAACTGAAAAAAAAATAAAGGGCTTCAAAGTAACAACTGAAAAATTTATTCAAAGCTCATTTATAGTATAGGGACAGTGTCTCTCAACTCTCTGTTTTATAGACACCTAGGAAGAATGATCCATCACCAGAGTATGCTGGTGAGGTCAGTACAGGTTTTCCTCCATTTGCCAGTGAGGTATCTCCAGCGCAGACAGAAGCAACAACTCACTAATGTTAGAAAGTCTGATTATGAGCATGCTGTCTCAGACACAAGAAACAAAGCTATTTTTCTTCTACAACAGTTCTTTAATTTACTGTCATTGAAAAGATTGTGACTGGCTGTGCTGGCTGGTAAAAAGGCTGAAAGATGGACAATCAGTTTTCACCAGATACTGCTGGAGTTTATAACAGGGAAAGGATTCCTATAGATACATAGTAAATGACACATTCATGCCCTTTGACACACATTTCATCAAAAAAAAAAAAAAAAAAGTTAAAATTTGTTCTATAGAATGGATTCTTTCTTTTCCGTTGAAAGTGTGCTTTAAATTATAATTGTATATCATTCTGTTGAACTTTGATTGTTCTGTTTACTTTTAGTGTTAATATTCCTTATGTTATAAAACTAGTGCATATTTATTTTGTTTTCATTGTATACAGTCTATCTTACATGATTGCACCTATTCCCTTTTATTTTCCAGACCTATTGTTCAGCAGTTATTCAATACTTGTATGAAGCTCTTTGGTATTTGCCCGATTTTTCATATCTCTCCCTTCAACAGCATGATGAGAAAGATTTTTTTCTCTTCTTCATATTTTATTCATATAAAGAAAAAAAATATGAGATTGCTGTTGATGCTGGAAGTTTAATATTTTTTAGTTTAAGTAAACAATAGAAAATAGGGTATGCTTTGTTCCACAGGGAGGAAACTTTTCCATTATTTTCTTAACATCTAGCTTCTAGAAGCATGAGACTTCTACAAAAGAAAATACAGGGATTTTGGTTTTAGGAGAAATAATGAAAATTCAAAATATTTACTCTGACCTCAAATCTGAGGTTACACTGAGGTTATTTTGGAGAGGTGAGAAGGAAACAGGAGAATCAGAAACTGGGACTAAGAAGAAACTCAGAGGGGGCACTTGATCTCTCCCCCTTCAACAAGACAGGGTCAGTCTGGCCTTCCTTTTAGAAATGACTGAAAACGAAGAGAGATTTTTACAAACTACTTTACATGTACTGATTTATCCTAGATTTACATTACTGAGTAAGGCAAATGTTGTTGAAACCACCTCTAAACTCAACTTATTTTAATAAGTGACACAGTAATTTATTTTTTTTTATTAGCATTATTTTTAATGGATTTTTTTTAATGTTGTAACTGAAAACAACCCTGCATCGGCATGAGAAATGTGCTAGGTCTTCATTTAACTCTACTGATGGGATATCAGCTCCCAAAATAGCAGCAAATGAGGGAAATGCAAGGCCAAATTCAGATAAGTGCTGAATGGTTCCAAACCTGACAAAACCTTTTCAAGTGCCTCAGCATGCACTCAATCCTGGACTCCACTTTTTGGCATCTCCACCATAGCCAGACCAAGTACCATAAATGACACTTTCAAAATGATAACTTATAAATATATATACAGTAGGCTTTCTTGGAAATAATAGCTTTGGTTTATGACAGACCATGCACCAAATGGGTCAACTCTAACTCTCTTCTTTCTCATGCTTTCATTAGTGGGCTTTTCCTCCTTTATGGAGCTATGGGATTACTAAACACACAACTCCAACACACCTTTTCCAATAGACATGGATTTATACCTCTTGTCGTGCTCTTCAGACAGGGTCTACATGAGGTTTGAAGAAGAATTGGAGAGAGGACCATAGGGAAACTTTCCATGCCTTCTTATTTCATTGCTGCTACGCAGAGTAGGCTTGGGGTGGAGGAGAGTGAGAACTTTGCACCATCCAGCCATCAACCTCTTTTCATTAACAGGGTCTTGAGTGTTTAATGTGAGATCTCAGGGGCAATCCAGTTCCAATGTCATGCCAATTACCCTGCATTTCTCAAGTGGATTATTTAGCAGACTCTGCAGGAACTCCTGAAGGCATCTTTCCTCCCTGGTGGTTGATCCTTTTTCATAAGCATTTCCATTAAAGATGTTGCATCTTATTCCACAGCCAAATATATCTGCTAGATTCTGGTTTCCATCCCATTATTTAAGTGCAGTGGATCTACCTTCCCTACTAGGGACTGGATGACCATCGTAATACCCATTTCCAACCTTGGGATACCTAAGTAGTCAGTACCACTAAACAAAGGTATTTAAGTTACATGCTAATGTTTCTAAAGATATCATATTTGAAAGAACATTGAAAGGCTCTTTTGCTTGACAGTATAGAATAGCTATACTGTTAAGAGTTGCTGTTTTGAACATCTTGAAGAAATGTTGTTTTGGACACCCTGGTTTTTATTTTCCTTTAAAAATAAATCAGTGTAGTTTTCCTTCAAAAATTTTGGTTAAATTTATGTTTGTCTTGTGTTGTGAGAGAAGATTACTTGCACACTCTCATTAGTGGGGTCCTTAGCTGATGACAAAACAAAACAAAACAAAAGAGAAAGAGAGAGAGGGAAAAAAAAAAAAAAAAAAAAAAAAAAAAGAGAGAGAGAGAGAACTTTCCCCGGTGTCCATTTTGGAAGAGAAACAATTGAGGTCCCCAATGAGTGTCCTCTGGGCTCCTCTCCAACACAACAGGCAATCTTCTGCAATGTTTCCCCAAAAGGGCAATATCATTTTCATCAGGAAATTTCATCAGGAAATTTCACCTTCCTATTCATTGTTACTGTTAGTACTGATTGTCCTGTGCTTTGCACCAGGGCTGGTCCTTCAGGCCTGCCCGTTGATAAGGTATGTGCTTGGATATTACTGGCCCCCAACAATCTGACCTAAAACCTACAATCCCTTTATATAAAGGGAAGAAAAACCATGATTCTCATATTGGGATAAATTTGTTTCCCAAAAGAATCCACGTCTTGGTGTTTTCAAGAGCAAGGCTATGAGAATAACACAAGAATAATAGCATGATAACAATGTCAGAAAAAAAGGGAAACCACTGCTGAAGCAGCCTATGTGAGAGATTGAGGTTTAAAGGAAAAAGCAGTATACAGAATTGCAGGAAACAAACAAACAAAAAAACTCCCTTAACATTAAAAAGGTGAAGGCACCTAAGGCACTGAGCAATACTTCAGAGTTTGAAAAATATATATTGTACATTCCCCTTCACTGATTCACTTTCTCCTCTTTCTCTGATAAGCAACTGCAGTTCCTTTTTCTCTCCTCTAGATCTTTCTCCTTCTTTTCCATCTGTTTTAACACCTCTGCCTGTTCTCTGACATGCAGTGTCTCTCAAGACATGTACACACCTACACCTTGCAGTCAAAACCAGTCCAGATCTGTTTTGCATAGACAAGTACTTTATTCCTTTACTTCAGTGGACACTGTAATACAGAAGTATCTCACCTCTAACCACAAAATCCTCCTTTTGCCTTCTGAATTCTCTGAGCAGCAGAAGCAATTTTCCTACTTACTGAATAAACAAATTTTGATAAATAAAACAAACAAAGCCTTGGAACTACCTGTCAGAACACTCCTGTTCTCTTCACGATCTCTTTACTGATAATGATACAAAAATGAGATATCATACACGACAATAGTCATACTGGAGCTAATCCAGTGCAAGCTGCACCTGGTGTGGTGATTTTACTCAGGTGGGGAGCTGAGCTCCACCACAACCGCTCTCTCACTCCCCCTCTCCTCAAAGAGGAAGGGGGAGAAAATACAACACAGAGAACTTGAGGTTTGAGATGAGAAAGGTTAAATTAAAGAGAAAGGGAATGGGAAGAAAAAGAAACAAAAGAAACAATAAGTCCGTGTGGAAGCACAGAGAGAAGGGAAAAAAAATTATTCTCTACTTCCCATCAACGAGCGATGTTTGGCCATGTCCTGGGAAGAAGGGCCTCAAAACATGTAGTGGTTGTTCAGGAGGAACAGTCCCCTCCCCTACAAGGCCCCTCTTTTTATTGCTGAGTGTGACATCAGGTGTTATGGAATATCCCTTTGGTTGGTTTAGGTCAGCTGCCCTGGTGATGTCCCCTCCCCATCACTTGCCCACCCCCAGCCTGCTGGCTCTTGGGGGCTTGGAAGGAGTCCTGATGCTGTACCAGTACTATGCAGCAATAGACACAACACTGGAGTGATATCAGTGCTGTTCCAGCTACGAGTGCAGAGCACAGCACTGTGTGGGCTGCTACAGGGAAAGGTGACTCCAGCTCAGACAGACCCAACACACCTGGAAGCAACACAGCCTCATCACTGAGGATATAAAAGTGTAGCTACACTCCAGCTTTAAAGCTTTTCCATTTTACCTTTCACACACAGGCTAGGCTTTGTACACCAGAGCCTGGCATCATATTCTGGGCCCACTGAACTCAGAAGGGCAAAAAGCTCAGTAGTACTATGCAGGACCCTGCAGTGAAGAGTGAGCTGTTTTCTTCACTCCATTACTCAGCAACAGTAAGTAGCTGATGCAATAGCATAGGACCCTGTCTGCAGATTAAAAAGACTTCAGCCAAATAAACTTTATTTTTTTAAGCAAATGTCTAGTGAATGTATTTTAAGTCTGAAAATATCAATCTATCAATAAATAATAAAACCTTTCATAAGAGGACTACTATGATGTTGTCTTTTTTATTGGTGCCAAGAAGAGCTCAGTGCGTCGAAAATGGGATGGAATGTGTTTCTATGGATTCCTAAGTACCATTTGGGCATATGAGAGAACTGTGAATATCTCCTCAGCCTGGTTAACAACCAAGAATTATAGGAGAAATCTAGAAAATTGGTTCTCCTGAAAGTTTCAATATGACTTGTCAATAAGTGTTGAGACTATAATAAAACCAAAGACTTTTCATTGTTCTTCTTTTTCATTCTTCTTCTTTTTCATTCTTCTTCTGCTCTCCCTTTATTTATTTAATTATTTGTTTGATATAATTTATTTTAATAGAAGAAAATGTATGGGGAAAGGAAATACTTAAGTCCCAAAGTCCATTTGTACCATATAACAACTCATCATATGATAAGAGGTCTTAATATTCTGCTTGTGACTGAGAAGTCCAATAAGAGTTCAGGTTGACTTGTTTCTTCACTGTGGTCTCTAAGTTAGAAACACTCTTTCTCTATGATAAGTTCATTATTTTGTAGATACAGCCTGACATCACACGAGTTAACATGCTCAGGGGTCACTTTATCCATTTAATGTATTGCTGTTCCTTTCTTTGTAGTAGCCTCATTATTTGTGATATTTAATCAACTGTTTGAACTAATTAGAAAAAGGAATTGAAAAGCAGTTGGAAGACAGAATTTGTCATGACAGTACACAGGAATGCAAATCAGACTATGCTTTTCTTGACAAATTTTAATGTTAAACTACAATACAGATTGGGTAACCTGAACTCTGAGTAGGCTGAGCTGAGTGAGTTAGGCCATTGTAATCAGACATATGCTTCTGGTTCAAAAATATACTGTTTTGATTTGTTTTATTTTGAAATATTTCTTATGTGATGTATTCCTGCGACCCTTAATTTCCTGATAATTTCTGTAGCAATTTTTAATTTCTTTGAAGTTCTACTCTACTTGTTTGCACTAAGTTCCTTTATGGTCAGACATTATAAAAATGTCTTTACAATAATTTCTTAAAATATCTGGGCAAAGGAATAAGACAGAAAATTACACATTTATTTTGAGATTAACTATTATTTAAAAGTTGGAAGGAAGTATTACATACCCATGGAGACAGTTAAATATAGTGGAAACCAGTAGTTTAGAATCATTACACTTCAGAAATGTCAACAATATTGTTTGGTCTGGTGCCAGGGAATTAGGGCATCCATGTACTTGTAATATTCTAGTACTAATCACAAGACTAGAAATATCACAGCTGAGGAGGTGGATTTTAAAAGTAGCAAGAGGAAACAGTGTAATCACCATTCACACTGATAACAAGAATCTGAATGCAGCTTTGCTCATCTGTGTAAGCTGGGTGCCTTTCAGAACTACTGTGTATTTGAAGAACTTTAACAACTTTCTCAAGAGGCCAGAAGCAGCTGCTCTACTGGCTTTTATTGCTTAACATTTTGCAGGTTTCTTGCCTTATCTTACCAGCAACACTTAGCAAAACCATCTGGACTAAGACTCTTTATGAACCTAATGACATTTGGATGCTGATACTGCATTGAGATAAGCTACTTGCCCAGACAGTCTTCACCGTCTGAGGATGTTGGCCAGACACAAGCTGGGGAGTTTGTCATTAACTGCTCTTGGGTATTCAAGTCAACTTAGCTTCTGACCGGCCTAGAAACCTATGCCTGAAGAAAAGCTCCAGTTATTATTTATCTGCCAATAATCAGTATTTCTGTGTAACAATATGTTGAGATTAAAAGAGCGGATGAGTGTTATGAGCCTTCTGCAGTGAACAAATTTAAATTTCCTTTCCATTGAATTGTTATCACCAGACTTGTTCAGTCAAGAATGCAAGAGACCTCAAGAAAAAAATCTAACTGATTGATGGGTTCCCACTTTATAAATCTCTAGTATAGACTACAGCTGACTTTGTGGCTCACAAATCCCAAAGGGCCAGAGGCAGTCTCTGCTCATCATGATCATGTTGAACTGTGGCTTGGACCTGAAGAGCCAAGAAGGGAAGCCTTCCACTGTCATGTTGATTCCAGGACAGGGAAAGGCAGTGCTTCTCTACCATGTAAGCCTGAGACCTCTTCAAAAACAGGGTGCTTTGGGAAAACTTTACTGGCTTTCTCAAGAGGGTGGAAAAAGGAATTTTATTATTATCATTTGATATTTGTCATTCTTAAGGTCAGAGAAGAAAGGTTGTTGTCTGTTAGGTATCTCCAATACAACAAAATGTAGAAAAACAAACAAACAAACAGTATAAGCACACAGACTTTAAAATAATAGTAATCTATATATATGTAAACAACATATCAGTTGTAATCAAGAAAGAGAAATAACTCTGTATTTAGTGCTTTAGCTATGAAAAATGTACAGAAAAATGCCACAAGGAAGAAATTGGATACTAAAGTGAAGAAATGAAAGGTTCTTGGTGAAAAAAAAAATAAAAAAAAATAAAAAATCAAGTAATTGCAACATGAAAACACAATACTGGTAATTAATACAAGAAGTCACAGGTGAAAAAGAAATCTTACAGAGGAAAAGCAGAGGAAAAGAATACTTAAGTCCCTCAAGCTGTGCAGAGTCAGAGTGCCAATGAAAATTCAGTAGCTAACACAGGGAAAGGAAAAATCAAACTGCTGCTGGAGGAAGTTGAGATGTGCATTGACAGCACAACTGTGAGTAGGCAGATCTAAAAGACATATATATCTTGCTTTCTCTGTGAGGTCATGCAAGGACACTGCCAAAGAAAATGAAACCAAACAAGATTGTTAAGAAAAAATAGAAGGGTACACAAAACCACTGACCAACATTTATTGATTATAAATTTCATAAAACTATAAAGCTCATTAAAAATTATAGGAAAAAAATAAATACTATTGAACAATGAGACTGCTTCTCATTTGTAATGTTCTCATTTCATAATTTTGCCCTTTCCACTTTGACAAATAAGGTTGGGTGAGAAGGAAAGAATGGCATTAGTCACAGCAGTTTGTTTGTTTGTTTGTTTGTTTTTCTTCTGCAATAATGAAGGAAAATCAGATTTTCTCATGAAGTTAACATAACCGAGGAAAATATCAAGGTTTACCTGTGATTTTGGAAGGCAGTAACTGTGTGTAATTCTTTTGTATCATTCCATTTCAAAAAATTCTTCTCTTAGGCTTTTACCAATATAAAGAGAGTGATAAAAGTTGTTTATGGAACATGCAATAGTATCTACTTGTAATATCTCCTTTAAATCATTACTATATTGTAGATATCTGGTGTCTGCCTTTGACTCTTTCTGTCCACTGTCTTACCACTTTCTGTCCCTTGTCAATGAGTTTGGTAAGGAGCACCTTATTCACAGTATCTTGAACAAGAATCATTTGATTATAAAGAAAATGTTCAATATTTATTGATACTTATCAATAAATAGTAGGCTGTCCATATTTAAGTATTACTACCTCAAATAAACATAAATACAGAAAATTTGCTTAAAGCATTTATCTATTCTTTTTAGTGAGATATAAGGCAGAACTGAATTTTGTTGATAAACTGAATTAAACAGTAAACAGAGAAAATCCAAGCTGTCATTTGACCTTCTTGTGAAGAAATATGGTAATGCACAGGGAGGCTTCTCCATGATTCTCATCTGATACACAGACTTGCAGAGACATAGTTGACTGCATATGACACTTGGCAGAAAATCAGCAAACAGCAGTGTACCGTTTAAATCTTTTCAAGAATTTTGAGCAGAAATATGTACACAGAATAAAGAACATCCATAAACTGAATCAAATCATACAGTTAGTGATAATGTGCACATTTCAGAATTCTTTTCCTAACACAGTCGAAGTGCCAACAAGGTAGACATTGAAAATAAAATATTGCCTTGAATAAAATTAAATTAAATTAAACATAAATAAAATACATTAAAAATACTTTATGTGCAACATTACTGCTAATTGTAAGATTTGTTTTCAGGAAAAATGAAAAATAGGTATCTACTTACCACCTGTGCAGTGTATCTACTTTTTCATTTTGGTATTTTTAACTTCTTTGGGAATGTTTGGTTTGGATGCTAGCATAGCATAAGGAAGTAAAATGATATCACAGGCAATTTAAGTTCTATGGGTTAATTAATGCCTTGAGCTCCATGTGGATGCCAGGCAAGGAATATGACAGGAAAATTTGTAAGAACTGTGTTGAAGCTCTGCTGCAAGCTAAGAGACAACAACAACAAAAAAGAGTTTACAGATAGGAACATACAGCAGACACATTACAGCCTTCAGTACTAACAGGGACATTTAAAAAGTGAGTCAGGGTGCATTAGACCTGGAAAGAAAGCTGTGAGGTTTGGTTTATGTCATGGAATGATAACCTCATGATATAGACAGAATATCTCAGAGACTTTTTGAAAGCAGTATGTAAGATCAAAAAAGCTGTCAGGTTACTGACATGGATGCAGCAGTTAACATGGAGACCACAGTATACATCAGATTTTGAATTAGAGAAGGAAGCTGATTCTTTTGTTTCCAGGCCAGGAATATTCTTTCTGGAGACCACAGAATTTTCTTTTTCATGGTTGTTTAAAATACATCTTGCTCCTGTATTAAAGAATTTATTTATCCACCTGCCAAGAGAGTGGTCAGACACTGGGACAGGCTCCCCAGGGGGGTCATGGCACCAAGCCTACCAGAGTTCAAGAAAGCATTTGGACAACACTCTCAGACACATGGTCTGATTTTTGAGTGGTCCTCTGGGAATGCAGCAGCTGGACTGACAATGATCCTGGTGGGTCCCTTCCAACTCAGGATATTCTATGATTTTATGAATTTTGACATGTTAAGTCACACTATGACTAATCACTAACTGGGGTGTACTTTTTGAAATACAAGTTCTCCACTGATTTTCCAGTGTAGTTGGAACAGGTAATGAAAAGATTTACCAAAATGAGTCCTTCTTGCTATTTTGAATAGGATTCAAATCCCCTAAAGCTAGGGAAAATGTCTTCCACAGCTTTAGCATAGTCTCTATAATGTTCTATTTATATTCTTACATGGCCCTTATATCACCATAGCATCTGACTACCTTCCAGACTCCTATTATACAGCTACCTTACTTCAGTTGCAATGCTCTTACATAACTTTTCTGCTTGGAAAAAAAAATGAAGAGTGTTATTTTTAAGCTATTTAAAACTGCCTGGTTTATGTGTTTATATTTAGACAGAGTTGCCTCTTGCACAGCAAAAAATGATGCTTTGAAGCAATTCTTCATTCCAGTGAGTGCTTATTGTATAACTGAAGGCTATTACAAAACCCAGAGCCTGAGTAAATACTTACACCATAGACTGGTATTCAGTTTGGATATAGTATTCGGGGCTTGCTTTTTACCATGTCATGAAAAAAGTCCACTGTCTAGGACTGAATTGTTGAGAACTTTTATCTGTTCATTGTGAAAAGTCATGGAAATTCTGAAGAAAAGAACAGACAGATCTTGTTCTAAAGAGAACAAAAGATACCTACTGGGTATTGCAGTCACAGTGACAGATCATTTCTACAAGAAATCTAAGGGGAAACTCTTAATAAACATGTACGGAAATGAGGGTACTTATGCTGATATATTTTTGCATTACATGTTAGCAGAAACAAGAGAAAATCTGCATATGGTATATTACCAGATTTCTAGTGATACTTTTTTTGTTTGTTTGTTTAAAAAGCATACATTGAGTTCTAAGTATGAGTTCAGTTTTGCATGGATCATGTACTCAGAAATGGTATGGTGCTGCCTCTCAGAAATTTTTCTGGGAATTATTAGCATCTACTTATTAGATTTTATACACAGTACTCCAAGATTTAGTGCTGTGTGACACTTTCCGGAGATGTAACTCTATCCTATGCTTCTACAGAGTCAAAATTGTAGTTCCTTTGACTCAGTGTCTCTCTGTTAGATAAACAACCATAAAAATATATGGAATTTTATGGTCCAAATTTCCATACTGAATGCCTGTAAACATAGTAGACCTACAGCAAATAATCATCAATAGCAAAAGTTTCTAGGAAAAAAAAATCTAAATATTTTATATTCATTCAGTTTGCTTTAAGCCAACTGTTCCACAAACCAATTTCACCATCAGAGACAGACATGGTCATGAAGAGGCTAAGTAAATATGAATGATCTGACCTGGAAGAAATAAAAAATTATAGCAATAAATTCCCAAAGCTGAACACTTCCTTGCCAGATTTGAAAAAGCAATGAATTTCCTTGGTACTGCTTCTTAATCTAGTATTACTATGTCCAAGAACAGGTGTTGCAAGACATTTTTAGATAGTGTCCCTAGTCCATATATGCATTGTGTCAGTGACATGTATAGCCACTGACATCTAAAACATGAAAGGAAGACCCAAATATTACTGAACACACTCTACCATAAACAAGGTTTCTCCTCTTTAGCAAACCAGATGCTGAAGTCATGTCAACATAAAGAAATTTATCTGTAAGGAGTGAAGACAACATGGAGTTCACCACCATTGTCAGAGCCAATCTGTTCAGATCAGGAAAACAAATCGTCTTTGAACTCTTTTGGAGATTAGAGGAAGTGTTTTCAGTCGCAGCTAAGAAAAATTCTGTTTTCTTCAACATAACAGACCAGAAACATAAATAACCAATTTAAAGGGACCTTTGTTCCTCTTATATTGAGACATGGATTTATGGATATATCTCATCTACAGTTTCATTTTCTTTCTCCCATCCTCTTGTTTATCCTACTTAAAAGACCTATTTCTTTATTAGATACTTATATTTTTATATATTATATATATTATGTTATATATATTATACTTACATTATTAGATACTTATTTCAGTATCTATTCCTATTAAGAAGAGAATTTAAAAAGTCAGAAATTGACAAGTTCAGTTTTATAAGGAATGTTGTCAGTCTTAATCTGTAAGGAGGTGATGAGAGTGCATGGATCACTTCTGTCATTTTTAGGCTTTCTTAAAAATAAAATAAATAAAATAAAAAACAGGGCATACAACTGTAGCTTAAACAACCTTCCAGAGAGATTTTCTACAGATGTTTTCTGACAACTGAACAGTTAAGCTGTTCAGTTATGTCACAGTAATGCAAACTTTGTACATTTTTTGTATATGAAATGCCAAGTAGGAAAAGCCCTTTTGCACAGAAGTATTATAACCAAACTTGTTCAGCCCAAGATAAGAAGATTCATCTTATTTTTAATACCTTAAGGAAGTCATAGTATTAGATGTCCTATAAATACTTAGGAAGAAGCAGTTCTCTCGCATAAGGATTCTTATTCTGGTTTTGTATCTAAAACCTGAGAGATTTTTCAAGATTTTTAATTTTCTTTTAATCTATCACTTCTATCACATAAAATGAGGCAGAGAAACAAGACTTGACTCTTCCAAGGGAGATGTTTTATTAAGAAAAAAATGTCTTGTGAAAAAACTTTGTCCTTTGTTCACATTTTTGTGCTTCACAAGGCTCCACAGTTTGCATAGTCAGCTCTACATTCCTCTCACCCTCTTTGCTAGCAGTGTCCTGGATGTCAGAAAATTAATAAAGGTTATTAACTTGATAAGATGGAGATGGATGATAGGAACAGAGTGACAGGAGTTTTTCTTCTCTCTTGTCACTCAAGATGACTTAAGTTTCTGCACACAGAGTAATGCCCCACCAATTGCACATTCTCCCCCACTCATTCTCTAATAGCTCTAATCTAACTTTGCCCAGATCTTTACAAGACGGGAGCTGTTATCAGTTTGGGTTATGTTGTGGTCTGAGAAGATAAACATCCTTTCCTCTGACATGAATTTGAAGTGCTTTGATTGCATGCCAGTGATCACCATGAGCTCCTACAGGCAAAAGATGGATGGCCTTCCACAGTCCTTAGTTTTGACTGGGTCCTTCCTTAGGCTTCTCCTGCTCATCTCTAGCTCTTGGCTCCCCCAGAACTGGTCACCAAAACTTTCTTTCCTCTCAAACCTCCCTTATACACAGCCTTTATCTGTATGCTTCCTAAATCGGCTTCAAGGCACTGTTAGTGTCTGAACCTCAACACTCTGACAAACAGGTTTGTGCACATGAGGTCTACTTACAATCATAGAATCATAGTTGGAGAAGACTCTTGGGATAATCAAGTTCAGCCACCAACATAACACTATCAGGTCCACCACTAAAGCATGTCCTTAAGCATCACCAGGATCAAGACCTCCTTGCCCACAGTGGGATAAAAGCAGACCTATTGGAACAATTTTCACTCCAGCTTTATCTTATGAGCTGTCAGCAACATAACATGACAGCTCTTGCAAAGCTTTCTGAATGCAGCCATGATGAAGATGATTCACAATATTCCTCTCTAGCCCTCCTGTGCATGAGGGAGTACTTGGTGCCCTTTTCACAGCAGCTTCTGCAAACAACATTTCCCTCAGAATCTTCAGCTGAGGTTTCTGTATGTTTCCTCTCACATGCTGTCTCCCATCAAGGTGGCAATCTCTTGGCAGATCTTCTCTGTGTACCACATGTTATATGACATTCCTTTCTCAGACTTCTTTTTAGTTTTGTGCATGTCACCACATTGCTTTCATCACCAGCCCTGGTTGGCTTCTTTATATCTGTAACAGAATTCATCATTTCTGGTTCTGTTCCTCTCCCTTCCTGGGTAATAATGGCTGTTTTTTGGTTTTGGATTGCAACAGGCTACACAATATAATAAATTGAAAATCTAATATTCTGAGGAAACAGAATAAACAATTCTTTTTCTTCTGCATAACCTTTCACAGACCCAAAAATATTGCATGTCTGTGTTTCAGAAGCATTAAAAATTGGTGATAGAAATTCATCACAAAACCTCTTCAGGTAGTCTAACTTCAGTGTCCTGCCCTGTCTTCCCAATTTTGTATGTATACCCCATCTCCTTTTTCATTACAATTTTGCAGCTGCAATTCATATTATTTTAGAAGAATGGCTAACAAGTTTGTAAAATACTGATATGTATCTTGAGTTTGTTACACATATAAATACACAGTATGGGAGATTCTTGACAGAGCAGTGAAAGACACTGCATACTCTTAAACATTATAATATAGTTACATGACTGCAGAATCAAGCTATCAAAACATTTAAATCCAGCATCTATCAATGTTTCATAAACTAGTGATCAGAGCCCTAAATTATCAAGAGACTATTTCATGCATTCCTTGTTTACATTTTCAAATTCAGTTTAGCTCCTCCCACTTTATTCAAATATAAAAGAATCCAATAATATTTATTCAAATATCTTTCTTACATATAGGTGTCATATAATGGTAAACTTGTTGATTGTCATGATGACAAATCCTTAGTTGAAACTCACGGTTTAGCTGTTTTGTCTCCCGCAATCCCTGAGATATATCTACCTGAAATTTGCTCAGTTCTGGATAGGATTCTTGTAGTTAACAAAATAGATTAAATATATATATTTGACATTCCTTTAGAAATTAGCCAGACTGAATACACAAAAATAACACATGCACCTAACAATGCAACTGTATTGTATTAGACAAATCATTCATGCATCATGCATTTAATCTGGCACTTCAGCTCTAAGCAGGTTGCATCTAAGAAAAGTGTTCAGTGAGGTTCTTTATCTGTGTCAGCACCAAGAAGAATGTGGAGTTCTGGAATTTTTCTCTGTTTAGTCTTGTCCATCATTTGTTTCTGTAATTACAAGGCCAAGTTCATAAAATCTGATGTACTATATTGCCAAATCTGTGTTAAAACTATGAAATTTCTTTTACCCTTGTAAGTGATAGAAAACATCTAAGATGTATTTGCAAGGCCACTACAAAAGGATTCTAATTAATCTATTTTCTGTTGACCCAAACACAGGTCTAATAATCCACAAATTTAAATCTCATCGTTTCTTTTCACTTCTTGTTTTGAAACAAGATTATTTCCTCAAACATGTGTGTTTAGTTAATGCATATTTTATTAAATTCCTGTGTAGGGAATGCACGTTCATACCTCTGATAAAGGCCATTTGTTGTACAGCTTTATAGGCATAAAAACTGGGAGGGTTAGGGTACATCATTAATTTTTAAAGATAAATTTTTTAGACACAAGAGTGAAAGTAATTATGTCTTCCTGCTTTCCAAAAAAATGTAGGAGCTTTAAGATCTTCAAGATTTTAAAGTATTGCCTTGATGCTGTTCACTTAAGAACATAGCTCTTGTTTCTGCAGAAGGGAGAATTTAATCAGTTTGGGTTTGGTTGTTGTTTTTTTTTTGTTTGTTTGTTTGTTTGTTTCATCTTGTTTTGTTTATTTAAGGAATGGAAGTAAAGTTAAAGGTTCTCTCCTTCCTCTGAAATTTGTTGACATGTAAACTTTAAGTCTATGTAAACTTTAGGTTAAACATTGAAGGACTGTTGCCTGAATCTTAATTGCAGTCATAAGAAGGGTTTCCAATGTTTATCTTTTTCTGAGGCCTTTGAATGGCTAGGTAAAGACAATGTTGAGTACACAGGACAGCTGCTGCTCTTAGGCTCAGCAAAAAGAATTTAGTGACACTGAAAAGGGGCCTAATTTTTTTGTAAAATATTCCTAGCATAACAAACTTCTTTTGGAATATTTGTTTCTTTATCTTAGGAAGGGTTAGTTTATAACCCAAGATCCCATTTTTATAAGATATTTTAAGGGGTAATTACTCTGTTCACCACTCAGTTTGTTGACAGTAAGAAGAGTTTTTCAAAGCTCAGGCCAAAACCTTCACATTTCTGTCATTGAATTTCTGTAGTTTCTGAATTTATTCATTTACTCCTCCCCCCTAGAATAATTACCTCACAAGATTTATTCTGTCTTTTGTCATTTCACTTGAAAAAGTCCAGTATATCCTTCATCTTTATATCAGCAGAAGGAATTAAATATGACTCAGCTTTGAAAGCCAGAGATAAAGGTGTCCAGTTATGACATCTTAACTATAATTTTCAGTTCACAAACTGGAGAGTTGAATTTGTGAATAGACTATATATGTTGCAAATATTCATTTACATTTGGAAAGAAACTTAAAAAAAAAAAAGTACATGAAATAAACGTATTTCTCGTGTTTTTTCATTTGCCTTTTGGATTCATCATACCAGCTTTTTCAGCTTCAGGACTGGTCATCTAAAATCCTATGTACATAGGCTAACAAAAATTGTATTTTATTCATTAAAAAATTCAAGTATATCAATTTACAGATATTTTGTGAGCATAAGTGTTCAGTGGTAACACCTCAACAGTGTCAGCAGCTCTCATAGTTTAATCAGACATGGAATATTGTGCATCTTCCATACAAACTTCAGGACTGAAGAGTAATAATTTCAACCTTCACTAAACAGAAAATAAAGATATTACATAAGTCCTTATGCAATATCCTTATCCTTATATTTGTAGAACTTTAAATGTTAAAACAAAAACAACTACAAAAAAGAAAACAATAGTGAGTATATATATTAATCCCACAAATTATGTATTTATTTATTAATTTTGAAAGATGTATTCCTCATGTTAGGGTGTTTAATACTGACAGTTCTTTATGATAGAGGGAAAGATTATCTAGCTATATAACAGAGTACGTCCTGGAAAAGTAATTCCAAATACTAAATAAGACTCTGCCTTCAAAGAATCTAGAACAAATAGCTAAAGAGGAAGGAAAATAAAAATAAGAATAAAGTTTAAACTAAATCAGGTATCAGATAAACTAAATCAAGTCTCAGATAGTGGCAAACAATACATTTTCCATTTATCTTCAGATAGTCCAGAAATCAGAAATCATTTCTACCAATGTGTTCTTTGTTTTTCTGACGTGTTCAGAGAGAGATGATGATAATGCAGGAAAAGCCCTAACTTCTATTCTTCTCATAGCCACTCGAAATCTATTTCTGAGTGAAAAGAGGTGTAAAATTTTAGGCCACAGGGCAAGACTATTTTTTTGTTGTTGTTATGCAATTTCTGGATGGAGTAGCCTCTCTGAGAAGTAGATGGCTGCCTTCCTCTTTGTGATCTCCTTGATTGGACTTAATTCATGAAGCAAGATGTTGCTACAGAGTAATCAATTTGTAAGATATACATCAATTTGTAAGATATGTTTGTTACCCAAACCTGTTTGTTAGCTAAAAGCTAATATGGAATTGTCAGGAACAGGTCATGTCAAAACAATCTAGTTTCTTTCCATGACAATGTAACAGGCCTTATGGATAGGAGAAAAACAGTGAATGTCACATACGACTTTAATAAAATCTTCTGACACTATCTGACACAACATTTGCATATGACAACAAAAACACTAGTGTCCGAGTAAAATAGCTGTAAGGTCATTATGCAGCTGTTTTGAAAATGCTACTTGACAAGAAGATATAATTTCTTTACTGACAAAATGGATGGATGTAGCAAGAGGGATTTGACATGGTTCTGGACTCAGTACTACACAGTATTTACTTAATGAGCTACATGATATTAAGTTTAGAGGGAGAACCATCAGTTTGGAAGGGAATATTACATTTCATAATCATTTTATGAAAAATATTAAAAATTGTGAGGGAATTAAAAAAAGAAAAAAAGCAACAGAGGAATGATTAACACCATGGATGCATAATGGGAAACAAGTAATCAGGCAAAAGGGTACCTAAATAAATAAATGGAAAGGATATCTTAAAAATATTACAGCTAAGGAAAATATAAAAGTCACACGGAGAGGAAAGAAAAGGAGAGCAAATTAGGACATTAAAATATGTCAGGTATTGCTAGAAAGGAAAAAGTTATGAAATGTTCTAGCATCCATTGGGATAGAATGGAAATGCCACCACCTTTCAGTGAAATGAGTGTAGCTCACTGGGACAGAGGAATGGAGCAGAGCTCTTTGAATCCCTTCCAGTCTCATTTACTTTGGATTCTACGAGATGCAGAGACAATAGTTAGGATTCCTGTAAGAAGAAATGTACTGTTCAGGGAGTGATTTTACGGCTGCAGTCCTGATTTGCAAAAGATGTCATCTTCCACATATTTAATTTCCTACACTGAAAACTGGAAGAGGTCTACCCTATTGGAAGAGGACTAATGAGAAAAGGGAGAATATGTGTACTGAGATTGATATGGATTTTCTGGAGACAACCCATTACAACATAAAAATCCTAGTGTACAACATAAACATCACAAACACAGTGACAACAATGCATGTCACTGTGGAAGGCAGAAACAATGACAATATGATTTGACCTTGACTATGTATAAAAATGAACCTTAAAAAAAAATAATTCTATAGGAAATCAGGACTAAAGTTGACAGAAAAATATCACATACATCCCTAAAATGAGTAAGACACAACTGAGTAACTTTAGTCAATATCAAATAGGCTTTGTTTTCTCTTATTTAATCTTAAAAAATACAAATTATGGTTTAAAATTCATCTGAGACTAGAGTCCCTGCTAGAATCAGCATGTTTTTAGTAACAATATTTTCAACATAAAAATTCTAATTCTAACAAAAAAGACAACCAATATATTGAACATCCCACTAAAAATTAATTTCATGGCAGACCAAAACAACAACAACAACAACAACAAAACATGATACAAAGCTGAATTTTTGTTTTTGGATTGTCTGTGTAAAATCATTCAGCTTCATGCAGTTCACTTCAAAACCATTTAAAGAGGTTTTCCTGTCATCACAAGCCCTTTCCTATCGCTCTAGTCTCAGTGGTCTTTCCAAACCATGTTACCATAGATACTTTGTATTTCCTCTACATTTTAATAAATATTTTATACAAGAAAAAGTAATAAATTGCAATAAAGAGCACTCTACCAATATATATTAATCATTTAAGAAAAATAATAAAATTCAGTCTACTGATTAAATAGCATTTCTATTCTAAAGAATTAACTTGGCTTACATTACCCTAATATGAGTGTCTCACAGTTATTAATTAATTTATCCCCATAGGTCACACCATCCTTGGGAAGAAGGTAGCTACTCGCTGTTCAGTGAGTAGATATATATTAATTATATGTACATTTTTATATATAAAGCGCCTATCACCATATTGATAAACACTCTTTGAAACCATTCTATTGGCAGGAGTAAGAACAGGAGTTGGCCTGTTAGTACCTCAACACTTCTGTTTCCAACTACTTAAAAAAAAAAAAAAAAAAAAGCCACTCACACTCACAAGACCTTGCTGCCAGCCTGGCTGCTGTTTATCACTGCTGTCCACAAGTGAACAATGAGGTGTCTAGGTACATACATTTTTCATTGTTGCTCCAAATTTTTAATTATCCAGACATCATGTATAACCCACAACCCTTGTTTAGGCTGAGTCCCTGTACAAGGTATGTGAAGACTTTGTTGTATTGCCACTGCAGTATAACAAGTCAGAATACAGGACAAAGACGGTATGACATTTGTAGCAGATCCACTGATGTTTTTGTTAGAAAGAAACAACATCTGGAATACATAGTCCTCACAGTGAGAAGACATGAGCACATTAGTATGTAACCCACAGAGCATACTTTTTCCTAGAATGAGGGAAAGCGGTTGAATTACCTAACATTATCCATCCAAAACTTAGGTTCTCAGACTAAACTTATCCCTTTTTTAGTTGGAAGGTGAAACGAACTTCTGGAGATCAATTTGTCCCTCCAGAGATTGTTCACAAGGTGCTGTGTCTTCTGTTCCTTTAGTTCTCATGATAAGCACATTACTTACACAACATCTCAGCCTGCAAAAACAACTTAAATCTCTTTTTTTCCCAATAGGAACCGGTGTGACTCCTATCATCAGAACATGACATCTTATTGGTGAGAAAGAATAATGTTAGCTATTGAAACTGTTCTAATCTAATACTAAACCCATGACTAAGGAGGCTAGAATCAAGGTCTCTTTACATGCTCAGATGTAAACCATCAGGCTGCAGAATCAGTCTTCTACTCACCATCTGGTTCAGAGATTATTTATTTCAATTTCAGCACAATGTAGATCAGCTTTGAGAGCAGAGGAATGGTGGGTGACTTGGGAACACTGCTGACAGAATGTAGAGGGGCCAAGAAAATCCAGGTGGCTCTGCAATTAGACAACAGCAGGATTTTTAGGACCATTATTTTGGATTTAAGCAACAATCTTTGTCACCAAAGGCCGTTTTCTGAATATAGCTTTAAATGGTTTGCTCAAGTTCACAGTGTACTGCATTTCTTGCAGAATAGGTAATTGTATCTGGGTTGTCTTATTCCCAGGATAGCATTTTCATCATTGGACCCTCATTGTCTTATGAGCTGATGTTTGTCCTGTGACACGTTATTTTTTCCTCTCTGCACAAATTTTGAAGCATTCCTACGAGAAAAAAAAAAAAAAAAAAAAAAAAAAAACAGAGATAATAATATATATACTACAGAAACTATAGAAAAAGACCTGTCAATTCAGCAGCAATGCAAAGCCTGCTGCTGCTACCTCTTAGAATTAAAGCATTTATTATAGTCTCACGTACTCAGCCCAGATTATAATCTCATTTCAAACGATTTTCTTTTCTCTGGAATTAAAAATATTTTTTATTAATTTTCAATTTACAAAGTATACAAAAAAAAAAAAAGCAAAAAAAAAAGCTTTTGAGTAGGCTTATTAACGAAAATTACATGACAAAATTGTACTAAGAAGCTGCTGTGACAATATTCAATACATAAAAGCCCATTTAAGACTCTGCAAAGCAAGTATAAAACCATCTTTATTTATCATAAGAATATGTAAGTAATAGAATCAAAGAATCAACAAATTATTAAGGTTGGAAGAGACCTTCAAGATCATCTGGTCCAACTATCACCCTACTACAAATGTCACCCCCTAAACCACGTCCTTAAGCACCACGTCCAGCCCTTTCTTGAACACTGCCAGGGACACTGATGCCACCACCTCCCTGTGAAACTCTTTCTAATGCCTGACTACTTACGTCCATTTTTGTCTTATTAATAAATATATATGCTTTTTTTTTTTAAAACTTTACTACTGAAAAAAATATTCAGACATATCTTAACACTGTTGCAGATTATTTCAACATGATTTCAACAGAATATATATATATATGTATATTTCTAATTTTTCATATCTGTTGGCTCAAACAGGTTGTACATGTGACAACAGCTTAAACAGAGAAGTGAAATCTAGAATTAAACATACCAATATTCTCACATACAGCAAGAGATCTTGCTAGGATGTAATATATATATATTTTTTTTTCAATAAATAAAGAATGTGTATGTGTAGAATTGTGTAAGTGGAGAAAAAGGTCTTTCTGTACTTTCTCAGGAAATAAGGAATTTTGGCTAATGCAAGGAAGGTAGAGAGTATTGTTAAAAAGCATTTGATTTTGTGATCTACACCTGACACACAGCATTTTGATGTAAATTCAGTGGCTCCATCTTCGCCCTAGTGGATGAGAACACTCACCCTAGTTACGGTAGTGAAATGCTTCACAGTCATTAATTCATATTCTTCAGTTTAGAGCAAATATATTTCAAAAGTATTATGGTCTAAAAAAAAAAAAAAAAAAACAAACACACATTCAGATTCAGTCTCTGGAGGCAACGTTTGGCTTGACTTCTACTCCAGCTTGTATTTTGGACAGCGTTTCTTATAGTTTCATAAACCTCTATTACATAAAGGAGTTTAATTGCTTTTACGTTAGAGCTTCCTGAAAGCCTGATATTCAACCTACTAGCACCAAAAAGAGTTTTAGCTAGTCCCTACCAAACCACCAAGAAATCTACCAGCACAGTGTGTAGGTTGCATTTACAGATCAGGATTCCTGTTAGCTGTTCAGATTAAATCTTTCATCATCTCGGTAAAACAGCATGCTTCTCAGGAAAAAAAACCTGCCACACACAAATGTAACAAATTAGGCAACTTCCATCTTTTGCTAGACCTAATTCAAGGTCTAGAAAAGAGATGCATCCTATGTCAGGATGCATCTCTTTGCAGGTCTAACCTTTGCAAGGGACAAAAAAATAGTCATGTCAGTGTAAATTTTTTACTTTTAAGAGAGTCATCTGTAAAGGCATATGCATTAAGCTGTGCAGAAATTAAGGACCATGATGTGTAAACTGAACAGCAGATGTGCAAAAGCTATTTCCATTTCAAGTGCATATATTGAATTTCCTTTAAGAAGCTTCATTTCAATTTCTGTGTTACTGGAAAAGACTGAGAATATTAAACATGCAGGGACAACATATAAGCATGGGAGTGCCTGTCTGATTCTCGGTTCTTGTTTCATTTGCCTTGTACTGACAGGTCAGACAAAAATGAGTACTTTGGATTCACCTCCCACTAATGTATCTGTACTGTATCTGTAATGTATCTGTACTCACCTTCCACTAATGTATCTGTACTGAGGATATGAGCAAAATATGTGTTAATGGAAGCTATCTGTAGTGATTTCTGTGTTTTCAATATGAATGGGGAAGGTGATAGGGGAAGGCAAGTTTGGGGAAGGCCACTTGCTTTTGCAAAGACATGTAAGTGAATTCATAATGAACAAGCACCATACAAACTATTAAACATTCAGCCTGAGAGCTAAAGGCCCAAACTCTTTCCAAATAAGCTAGAAGGACAGCAATGGCTCACTTCTGATCTGGTATTTTAAGGATGTGTATTGGAAGGTTGAGTCTATAGGTGCTTCCGAAGGAAACAGGTGCCTTTGGGATACCCTCACACAATGTTATGCTGAGATTAAGCAGAAAGACTGGGGGATGAAGGAAATCTTACTGCTGTTGACACAGTCACAAGGATCTCTAGTGGCTCTGCTGCTCCAAGCTCTGTGGGAGTGCTCAAGACACCTCTTTTTGTCCTTTAGCTAGTTTCTAAAAGGAAAGACTCAAGATCACAAAGTCTGACTATCAACCTGACCTAACAAGTCCTGTCATTAAACCACATCTCTTAGTGCCATGTCCACCGTTAAATGCCTCCCAGGGTGGGGATGCCACCACTTCCCTGGGCAACCTGTTCCAATGCTTGACCATCCTCTCTGTGAAGAAAATCTTTCTAATATCTAACCTAACCTCTCCTGGTGCAACTTGAAACCATTTTCTTGTTTCTTATTACTTGTCACCTAAGAAAAGAGAAAACACCCTTCTTGCCACAACCTCCTTCGTAGAGAGCGATGAGGTCTCTCTTGAGCCTCCTCTTCTCCAGACTAAACAGCCCTAGCTCCTTCAGTCACTCCTCATAAGTCCACTTTCTAATCCCTTTAGCAGTTTTTTTGCTCTTTTCTGCACATGCTAGAGCAACAGAATATCTTCCTTTAGTGACAAGCCCAAAACTGAACCCCATATTTGGATGTGGTCTCACCAGTGCCATATATAAGGCAACAGTCATTACCTTAGTCCTGCTGGCTGAACTATTTCTGATGCAGGCCAAGGTGCCACTGGCCTCCTTGGCCACCTGAGCATACTGGTTGCTTATTTTCAGCTGGCTGTGAGCAAGCACCCCTAAGCCCTTTTCGGATAGGCAGCTAAGAGAGAGCAGACAGAGCTAACCTCCATACAAGAGGAACCCTGGCATATTTCTGTATCATACCCTTATCCACTGGATTGCAACCAGTGCAGATTTGAGACAGAGGTACTTCTGATTCTACTTATTTTTTTCATGTGCCCACTTCCCTCAGAGATGTGTGCATTGCTAACTGCCTCAGAGTTAGCATAACTACATAGAACACAATAAAAACCTTAGCTTTAAAGTATTGTCTGTACATTTGTCTGGATTTCTCATATGACAGCTATTACCTGTTTAACTTCCAGTACTCTTTTTGAAGTACCGTATATTGTTTACTCCTTAACTAACTTACTTTAAAATTGATTAAAGCAATCAAACAATCAAACAAAAACAAAACAGAAAACAAGTAGCAGTTATAAATAGTTGCATTTTTAGTGTACATTTATTTTTCATATCTTCTGTAGTCAACTGTAGCTATTTCAAATGGTAGCTTTTTTCTTCAGCAATACATGCTGCTGGCTTTCTCAGATATAATACAACATATCTAACAGTCTCTATTTAAGAGTTTTTATAACTGGAACAAAGGATAAAGAACAACTAGGTTGCTCCTCTATGCCTCTTGTTTCTTTCTTTTATTTTTATTTATTTATTTACTTACTTTGCTAAAAGGCAAACAAAGCCAATCCTTTCTTATAGAGACCTCTGCCCTATTGTGTCTCTTTAAATTTGAATTGCTGCAATGCAGTGTTTTGTTTACTCTCCAAAAACTGAAGTAAAGGACAGTGCTAAGTAGCTACAGACCCAGAGACTGCAGCATGGAGTCCACATGCTTATGAGAGCTGTTGTTTTTTAAGGACTCCTGTACTTTGAAAAGAAAGTTTAGAATAATACCTAAATATGAAATATTTTGTGAAAAAAAAAAAAACAACCATGGTTGGAGAAGTAAAACAGACTTTAAGCTTCACATGGGAGAACAGAAAAATTAATCATTATAATTTCTTTGTAAGGAAAAGGGAGGGTGAAGGTAGATGGCAACACCAATGCTGATATGAGACATGGTGATTGTATAAAGACTAAAAGCTACGTATCATTTGAATTTTTCACTGATAATATAGCCAATAAGAATGCTCAGAATGGCTCAAGTATTTAATGATGTATCATAGAATCATAGATTGGCATATGGATGCTTTATGGAAATTAAATAAATGGTTACTGACTGGGCACATATTATCTACATGTACACAGTGCTTATAATGTACACATATACAAATACATATGCAGTATTCTCAAACAGAAGTTTTGCATTTTTTTTAATTTTATTAATTTTATATAAAATAAAAATATATAAAAATTATATATATATTTTAAGTTTATAATTATAGGTGTCATATTTTGCTAAATATTTTCAGGCAAATATGCAGACTATATGTCTTAAAGAGTTAATTATAAAAATAGACAGTATAAATGGTAATAGCTAAACGTAGAAAAATAAATAAATAAATAAATAATAATAAAGGGATGGCAAGGGAACTCCCAAGGTGATGGGAAGCAGAGTATGTGAAAACCCCAAAACGGAGAAGGAACAGAAGCTCTCTGCTTCCCCCTGTAGGAGAAAAAACAACCTCAAGAGGTCTGATTTGCATACATTATTTTTATTGCTATTATACATCAGTGCACTCCATGAGACTGTTCTCTGCTGTCTGCCATGTCCCATTTCACAAATTAGGACACAATATATATAACTGTTTATAAAAAACAAACAAACAAAAAAAAAAAAACAACAGTGGGATAATACCTCAAGAGCACAGGTTGCCCTTAGTCTTATCTATATTCATCTGAGTAGGGATCCCAACCCCAAGTTTTATGGAGATTTTACGTCTCTTTGTTTAATTTATTATAAGTGTCAGTTTTTATGTTTCTGGTTTTTAACAAGCGTATTATGAATTTGGCAAACATTTTGACTGAAATATATTCCTTAATCGTCATTGCTTATCATTAGTACGGTCAATCAATATCGTTGCACAACTCTAGGAGTTTCCATATTTTTTATCTAACTCTTGTCATTTGTCCCCGAGGAGCAGCTGCAACACACTAATGAAGTTCCCTAACAAGCAAATGACTACCCACTGTATAAATCCATGGAATTTTGTCCAAAATATAACAAAAATATAATACAGTAACTTTGTATTACACTGCGAACAGCAAATTAGTTTTAGGAAAAAAAATAAAAAAATCTGCTCCATCTTTTTTAAGATTCATAAAATATGGTTTGTTTGTGTATGTGTGTGTATTCCGTTATACCTTCTTGTTTTTTAATAGTGACTTTTTAATTTTTTTTGAATCTATATTTACCCATGAATACAATACAAAGAGCTGTATGTACATTAAAAAACAATAGGCTAATATTTTTTTTAATGCTTCTTGTTTCTTTAATATGCATGTTATCAATAAGATATTTTATGGCTAAGAAGCAAGAATTGTATATGTCAGTGAATTGCAACTTCTTTAGTTACACTGAGCAAGTATTTTTCTAAAAGTTGTTTGTCTCATCTAAACTGTCTTTGAGGAGAGGTATATACCATAGGGTAAGACTCATTCTAACTTACATCAGACTGAATTGCCTTTTAGAAAATCTATTTGTCTCCTTTTCTCTCTCTTGACAATTAGCTTTAACCAGATACTAGATACTACCAAATACTTTTTTTAGAAAAGTGATATAGTGTTACCTTTACCTATGTGGATGTTCAGCTGTCCTTACTTTAGAGTGCTTCTAGATTTTGCTTTTCTAGAATTGTTGGGAATGCTGAACTGCTGGTGAAAATTGAATTTTTGGCTGAAAAAAAATTTTTATTTACCTCATCCCTAGTAAAGGGATGATGAAAATTCTGACCTCAGCTTGCCCACATATAATTATTATTTTTTTTTCATTATTTTTGTTTCAGCTAATAGAGCATCTGGATTTATTTCATGAATTTCAGAGACAAATCAGGAAACACTTGACAGAGGTGTCAAAACCAGAACAGTTAGGTCAATTTTATCCCCCGTTTGCACAACATACAATGAGGGGACAGAACCATCAATCACTCTTCACTTACAACCAGGATATTTCTTGACAGACACCTCTAACAAAGCACTTGCCTTGAATTCATGATTTAGTTCTCTGATGTTAGTTATATTCAAAACCAGACAGTTTGTGTCCATCCACTTCATAAATCCCTTTCAAGAATTTCTTAGCCTGACTTTCCTTCTACTGTTCTTATCATACTTGCCATAGCTGTCAGGGGCATTTGCAACCTCTTTCTGTCTTTATCACCTCTCCGTAGAAAAGCTTCTTCACCCCTGTACTATTATTTTCAACAGTCAGTTTTATCAGTTTTAGCATAGTTGGTATTTTCTCCCCAGATCATAGCTCTTGGTCAAGTACATGAAAGAGAGAGAAAAAGAGAATTCATATAAATAATATTTAGCTATCTTAATCGTGGTAAAGATGTAAATATTAACTTCCCACAAGATCAAAATCCAGGAGTAAAGATTATGACAAAAGAACAAGAAGGACTGGTATTTAATTTCTGATCACTGTTGTTTTGCAGACCTGTACTGAATCTGTCCATAACCCAAACTGAAAATTAATTCCAGTCATATTTCTGCAAGATTTCTACCTTGCCCTACATGAGAACTGACCCTCTTGAGAAAGAGTTGTCCCTAGTAACATCTGTATGCAAGGTGAAGACAGTGAACTCAGAAAGTCAGGGATATTAACAGATAGATATTGCCCTGAAGTGAATATTAAATCAAGAATTATGCCTTCAAGGAAGGGGTGTTTTAAGTATATATGGCTTCAGGACTTTAGTCAAATGCATATTCCAGGAAGTACAAAAATTTTCCATTCAGTCTAGGAATCTTCTTTCAGTCTAGGTCTCTTCTTTCTTGTTCCCTTTTAAAATAGGAAGAAGATACATAAGATATTGTATTCTTATGGTCCAAGTAAGTGTAGTGGGCAGTATAATTTAACCTCTTGATTTCTTCTCTTGAAGTGTTTTGTGGAGAGCAATCGATGAGATAAAAGATAAGGACAACAAATCCACATTAAGACTCCTGAAAGAACAATAAAAAGTTAAACAAAACTTTCTTAATGGATTATGAATAAAAATCAATAAACTAGTGGATTGTTGTATTTTAAAGGGATGACATAACTTTATCAACATTCTACTTCATATGTTGCTAGAAACACTTTCATAATTTCTTGATGTAGGACAGTGCTTTAGTTGCACAGTAATTACAAACATAATTTAAAAGAAACAGCATCTGTTCTGGACAAGAACTTCCAGATGGTCAATTTTTAAGTAGAGAGGAACTGCTATTACCTCCTACTTCCATTTATATCTATATTGATGCATTAGAGAGTCTTGTATAGAGACAGATATGAATGTATATACCTATAAAATCAGGAGTTGTGCCAAGAACTTAAATTACATGCAACTCTTAAACTATGTTCATCCTTCTGAAGTCAGTCCTTCCAAATTAGAGTCAAGATATAGCAAGTTCAAAGAATTGTAAATGTTGTTCTACCTATTCTGTAGTCAAACTAAGGACTGGGAATTTTATTTATTGGGAACAGCAACAATAACAACAAAGTTGTTAGTATAAATACACTAGTGGAAGCAAGGTGAGTTCTGACAAGAACACAGTTAACTAGGGTAGGACATTTCAGTTCATTGATGTGACACTGAATGAAAACTGTAGGTCCTAGAATCTAAAATCCTGTAATTTCTGTTGTTGTTGACCTAAATCCTCTTCCTTTTGTAAGGAGTTAATTATAAAACTATATACATATTGTAAAAACAAGTAGATTAGTAAAAGAAAGAATTTTCAGAAGAATTTCTGGCCTATACCATTCTTAGAACACTATCGGATTAAGAATAAGAACTAAGAAGCAGCACAGTTTTATTTATTTTTTTAATTTCACAGTAACAAGACTAGAAGCTTCTCTTGCTATTTTTTCATGTCTGTAGATGTCACTAATCTTTATCAAGGTATTTTTTGTTTGTTTGTTTTTGATCTGGAACTATACATATATTTAAAAATGCCATCTTTCAGTAGCAGTAAATCACTAGAGTGAAATAGTTGCAAGGAGTCAGCATTCACACTGCATATATTATGGAGGTTTTATGTCAGACTACAACTACTCTGTTTGCATGTACTAAATGTCCATTAGAAGTTGGAGTGTACCAGAGTATGCCTGGAGTGCCTTTCTGTCCTCGTTTCAGTTGGGACAGAGTTAATTTTCCTCCTAGTAGCTGGTAGGGTGCTATGTTTTGGATAAGGATGAGAAGAGTGTTGATAACATGGTGATGTTTTAATTGTTGCAGAGCAGCGCTTACACCAAACCAAGAACTTTTCAGCTTCTCACTCTGTCCTGCCAACGGGCAGGCTGGGGGTGCAGCAAGAGCTGGGAGGGGGCAGACCCAGGACAGATGATCCAAACTGTCCAAAGGGTATTCCATCCCATCTGACTTCATGCTAAACAATATATAGGGGTGGCTAGCTGGGGTGGGGGGTGGGGGCGGCTGCTCAGGGTTAGACTGGGCATTGGTCAGTGGGTGGTGAGCAATTAATTGCATTGTGCATCACTTGGTTCATTCACATTATTATTAGTAGTACTATTATCATCATTATTGTTATTATTATTATTATTATTTTACTGTCTTAATAGTGAGTCTTAATAGTGATCTCAACTCACAGGCTTCACTTTCCTATTTCTCTCCCCCATCCCAGAGAGGGACGGGGGAGGGGGAGTGAAAGGCTGTGTGGTGTTTAGCTGCTGGCCAGCAGCTTTAATTTCACCTAAAATTTCACCTAAAATTTAATCTGGTTTAATTTCACCTAACACAAATCTCTTTTCTGTCTTCTGAGACCTCTCTAAGATGCCAACCCATGTGTGATAACCAATGCATTCACTTTAGAATCACATTCCTGACTGAAACAATATTAATGGAGATGCACCCTGGACCTGCTTACATTTATTTACATTGGCCAAGGCCATCTATTGTAATCTTTTGCTGACTCTTTCAATTATCTTCATTTACACAATGAACTGTGTCAAGACTGACTCATTTTTCTACATCTAGTGATGATTCACTGAGGAAAAGGAATACCTCCTTCTGTGGTAGTAATTTGCATTACTGCTATAACTAAGAGTCATGACCATGTAGCAGGCTTGCATTTTGATAGAATATTTTTAAACCCAGAACAAAAAGCTGTCTTTTCCCCACAGGCAATCAAGAGCAGATTAAAACAAGCAGATGAGGCAGAAGAGCGACACAATATGGATCAACAGGACAGAAGTTTGTCTCATCACAATACCTTTTTTTTTTAATAATTTCAAGAGCAATGGAAAGGAGACAAAAATCCATTTGTTCTTATCAGAAGCTTACATCAGTAATGAAGATCTGCATTAACTGCAGATTCTTATTTGAATATTCAATAAATTAGTAATACAAGTGATCTGTCATAATCTTTATGCTCTTAACACCTTTTGCAGGTTCTAGACATCACTTTTAGAGTAAAGCTGAGTTTAATTACTTTTCACTAGGTCTCATTTTAACTATGATTAATAGCTATGGTGGTGGAGGTTCTGCAAGAAATTAAGGTGATGAAACAAGTTGAAGAATTTTGCTCTATATTCTATATTCTGGTATATATTCTATATAGAATATATGGAATATATTCTATATTCTATATATCTATATTCTAGTATTTGTAATCCTTCTAATACAGATTAACACAAAAGTGACCAGCAGATGCAGGTTTGTCTCGTCTCTTCTAGTGAATGAATTATAAACAATTCCTTTTAATTTGAACTAATTTATATTAAATTAAATAGATTTTTCAATGTAGTTATTTTTTACATGCCTTCTTGTATTAGGCTTTTAGGAAAGTGCAGTAGAAGTTTCTTACTCATAAGGGTATGCTGCCTTGTCAGTGGTGAGAAGAAAGAAGGATGCAACAGGCCTTACAAGCACTTACTACACAGATTATACTGATTAGTATATGTGATATTTGCTAACAGACCTAATTTTTGATGGATTAAAATTATTAAGTATTTAAATTATATGAAATAAAATCCAGAACTGTTGATTTATGCTGCATTTTCATTTGTGACCAGACCTCAAGTCAACAGGCCTCACAAATTACCATATAGAACTGTGTCTGCAGTTTCAATTTTACACCAAGAAATTCCCTTCTTCCACTGTTTTAAGGGTGAAAATTCTTAATTTCATTAGATTTAAGAACTACATTACTTCACTTGAACACAAGAAACTCCTAATACTTGGAGTCTGGGACAAGACCCTAGAGGAAGTATCAGTATGGAAACTTTCTGCCACTACACCCTTTGCCTTTGTGTAGTATTTTGGGTTCTCTCATACTCTTAATATAACAAAAAAACAAAAACAAAAAAAAAAAAGTGTAATTCTTTTCCAGGGATGGGTGAGGGGTGAGGGAAATAAATTATGTCATTATGTCATTTAATTATAATTTCCATGGTGTCTAAAATTACTGTGAGATTGAATACAAATAGAAGTTTTGCAACACCCTTACATGACTGTCAAATTTATGTTGCTAGGATAGTAGTGATTGCCTAGAACAAGCAGCACTGGCAGAACAGATTAATAGTCTGTATCTTCTGGAAAACAGCTTCAAGAGCATTTTGTAATTTTCACATATTTATGTAAAATATCAGAGATGAACTTAATCCTCTGAAGTAAATGCTGGTGTACAACTTAAAGTTCTCTCTTTAAAATAGTATTTTAGAAAGCAAATTACATCACTTAAATACTAACATTTTGCAATTAACTGCTCAAAACAGCAACTCTTATTTCTTCATTATAGTCTCATAGTACTCATGCACCATAAACACATTTTGATCAGCAGTATTTTCACTGCAGATTGATTATGTGAATATGTACAGATATGTTTGGGTGTGCATACAAGTGCATAGTATAATTATACGCTAAGCATGATTTCTGTAGATTATCATTAATTCCAAATATTTATGTCATAATTAGTCATTTCAATAAATTGCTGGGGGCGGGGGGGTAGGGAGGGGAGAAGGAGCAGGGATGAAGTCTCTGCTGTGGACTGACTAATGCACTTGTGTTCTCAGAATATCCTTTCACTCAAATGCCCTCATCTGCACCAGTGGTAGCATTTTATGAATGCCCTAAGTAATGCTCCTACCCCCATGTGTCATTTTAGTTACATTCAAAGAACCCTTTGGGGAAGGACATCTGGGATTTTTGCTGGGGACTTGTTTTGTTCATGACCCTGCCAGACACCATGATGTTTTTTGCAAAGCCAGACTGTTTATATGCAGTATGTTTAAGGAACAAATCAGTGTTCTTTTTTTTTGAATCCATATGGATTTTTGACAGTGTTTATTCACTAGCTATTTTGACTGAATTTTCCTTCCTTTCAATTTATTTTCTCCAAACTGAAGCAAATAAACCTCTCATAACTATTCATTATGATGTTTCAATGCATTGGATGACTAGCCACAAGGGTGTTTCTGAATGGCCTATTATTTGCATTGACTTTTTATAATCTTGGTTTGGTTTGTTTTACTTTACGTAATAATACTTTCTCCCTTTTCTAAATAAAATTTTCTTCTAAAGTCTCCAACTTATTTTTTCACTATGCATTTCCTGTTCATTGGCTCCTCAGAAGACCATGAAATTTTTACACTTGAAATTGAACCCCAGATTGGGACAGTGTCAAAAATTTTGAAACATGGTAGCCTAAAACTGCTGACTTTCCATAAATCTGTGGCTGGATATCATTGAATGTTAAGATTACTTTGCATGTTGAAAAATGATTTTGAATATTTATTTATTTATTTTGAAAGGGGAAAGAATCTTTTGTTCTAGGGCCAGCTGGAATAAAGACGATCAGGTAACATGACTATAGCAAAAATCATAGACTTATGTAATCTTTGTGCTGATTCTGCTGCTCCTTCTTAATTAAATTAGTACATTTCATTATAGGCAGGTAAAATTCTTGAAATTTTTAAAGATCATAAAAATCATAAAGATTTCAAATGATGTTTACATTCTTTGGGAAGATGTACTAATTTATTTTTTTTTTTACTATAATTATAAAATTACCACTAACACTTTGTGGACATCAACTTCTCTTGCCTTACCCTCCATGATCCTCCTAATGCAGTTGGACTAGATGATCTTAGAGGTCTTTTCCAACCTAAATGATTCTATGATTAATATCAGCATGCAGTTCATCTTATTTGCAGTGAAAGCACACTGTTGGCTCATACTCAGTTTCACTGCAACATCTGGGTCCTTTACAGCGGGGTTCTATTCAGCCAGCAGAGCTATTCTTCCAAAGGTAGAAAACTTTGTATTTTGCCTCTTGAACCTTGTGGCCCACTCAAGTTTCTCAAGGAACCTCTGAGTTAATGCTCTGCTCTCTGCTATGCCAGACACTGTAAATTACAGAGGCATATTCTGTTTCATCATCTAGTGTATTTATGAAAATACCAAACTGTATCAGCTGTTTCACCCATTCAGATGTCCTTCTTGTTAGGAACTTCCTACCAGAAGTCAAGGGACAGATTAGTATCCTTTTGAGCCCAGATATTTAGACAATTTTAATCCTATCTATGTGTCAATCCATCCACTTCCTCAGCATATCAACTAATGCTTTCTGCACCCTTGGGGAATCCCCTCCAGCCCCAGAGATTTCAACACAGCTTCTCTAGGTGTTTCCTAAACTGCTCTTCCTCAGTTCTTGTTTTTTTTTCCCCCTTTTCTATCTTCTGCTGTCTATAGGAATGTGGAAATGTGAATTTATCTGCCTGAAATACCTTTGATTGGAAAAGTTATGATAAGCACTAGCAAGCACTATCATTTTTTTTTCTACTAAAAACATTTTTCCCTTGTCAACCCAAAAGGTATTTCAAATAAACAGTGATTGCACTTGGAGCTTAATAACCTTGTAAAACACTATAATTCAAGTAGATGATCCAAGTCGCCATCACTTGGTAGATTCAAATCAAACAAATTATAACATTTATCCTTTGAAGAATGATCTTATTGGATGATATAGTGCTAGGTAGCATCACGTAGTATATAGGTATTCACATTTTGAATTAGACGAACATTTTTCTAGAAGGACATAGAATTCAATTTTTTTTTACTTATATAGTTTTTATGTCCTGCCAATACTCATGCATTTAAAAACAAAACCAAGCAAATTTTAAAATGCTTGGGCTATTGTTTAGCTAACTTAATGAGATGAACAAAATCAGCCCAGTTCTTAAGTATAAAATGGATATTTAATATATGCTTGTATCATGACAGTGTCTACAGGAACCAGTGATCTACTCAGTGCAACGGTATAATTGTGCTAAGGGTCAGGTACACAGAAAGTAAGACCATCAAAGATGAGCACTGTGGAGTTTGGAAGAACAATTCAGCTTCCTGAACAAGGTTCCCTAGTGCCACCCCCACAATGACACTCCATTGTACTTGCTAAACCTCTAACTGATGCTTTGAAAGATTTCAGGTCTCTCACAGCTTATGTGTTAGTCAGATGTATGCCTTGCTGTGTCCCTGATGGTATTAAACACCAATGTTTACATTTCTGCCTCCTACACTACATACAGCACATGACAGAAAACACGCAGCAGTTTTCTGTTCTAATGTAAACTATCTAAATTTATGTTATATGTAGGGGCAGTAACAATCACAGCTCCCATTACAGTCTGCAGAGATCTAGACAATACATTTAATGAAATTAGGCAGCCGTTCAGCTCAGTCTATATTAGATAAGAAGGCCACTCTCCAGTTGCCAACAGGTAGGATTCTCATGCTTTTTGAGACATGCTGGGATCCACTACAGGGCTTACAGAGAGGACACAACCTAGAGCAAATCTGTACCTCTCATGAAAGAGCTGGATACCACACCAAATACATCAAAAGAACAGCAATAACAAAAACAGTTAAAAACAATGTTTAGGTAACTGTCTTTCCCAATATAAGTGAAGTTTGTAAAATATTTTATTTTATTTTATTTTATTTTATTTTATTTTATTTTATTTTATTTTATTTTATTTTATTTTATTTTATTTTATTTTATTTTATTTTATTTTATTTTATTTTCCTGAGTAGGCAGGGGTATTTTTCATTATCTCTCTTTTATTACTGTCATCCTCGTTTGATTGGTTCATTAGGCTTTCATTATGTGATTTTGTTTTATGTTGTATTTTAGCTCTCTATCAACCTGGTTATTCATAGACTCCTACACACAGAAGAACCTAATATTAGCAATTCATTCAGAAGTAATAATGGAATTTGTCAGATTTTGTTAGGCTATTCATGACACTACAAAAAGATGAGATTTCTATCATAAGAGGGGCATTATGCTGGTATTGATTAAAAAACAATTGTTGAAATAATTTTTTATACTTAAAAAATTTTAAAACTAGTCTGGTTCCAATTACTACTAAATAGAACAGAGGTAACTGAACTAAAGTATGTGGGGTTTTTTTGGTTGTTGGTTGTTTTGTTGTTGTTTCTTTGTGTTGTGTTTTTTTTTTTTTTTTAATCACTTCTAAATTAATACTTAAATTCCATTGTTATTTTTGGATTTGAAACTTGTTTACAAAAGTTATTTCATCTAATCAGCTAACATTTACATTGCTGACTAACAGACCAAATATAAAGCTAAAATTAGATTACTGAGATAACAGTTAATGAAGTTAGTATTTTGTGATCAATTAATAGACTGTCATTGGTGAAATCACTCAGTTTATTGTGAATTTTGTCAAAATAGAATTTAGAATATAGATTTATTTTATCAAAATAAATATATATATATCAAAATATATATCAAAATAAATCTATATAGCAATTCCATCTTTACTTTTAGCTTACATATTGCATAGTATAAAAAAAAATAAAAAATAAATAAAAAAATAAAAAATCAGCTCAAGACACAAGATAACTGCAGGTCAGTCCACAGAAGTATAACATGATGAGATAATGCTAAGACAATGATCACAGCAAATTTTCACCATTTTTGTTGGAAAAATCCAATTATAAGAAAATCTATCACAGTTTTTAATGTTTGTTTGATTTAATTGATTGTTTTTTAAGAAGGCTTTTGACTTAGGGAGATTTGTGATTTCTTAGTTGCAGGACATTAGTTCTTCCTACTTCTACAAAAATATGACTTGAGTCAGCTGGATTCTGATAGCAATTAAACTGTTCTTTTATGGCTGTATAAGCAGCCTAAAATATCTACTGAAGTGAAAATTTTCCTCATCAACTTTGCTTTGAATAGAAGTATTCTAGCTGGTTTATATGTTTCATAATATAAATTTCAATGCAAAATCATACTTAAACTTAAACTACAGACTACATACGACATACTTAACATACGACATACTAAACGACATACTTAGACTTAAACTACATTTTGTTTTGATAGTAATATTTCCTTGCTTTTCCTGAGAAGTACCAATAACAGGCAATTTTAAACAATGTTATGTAAATACTTTTCTTGTATTGTTTATGGATTTTTAAAATTCCTTTACAAAATAGCTCTTAAATTTTCAGTTTAACATATGAAAAATAAACTACTTGGCTTGTGTACTTCCCATCTAATTCGCTAAAATTGCTTTTTAATTTGTGTTCCCACACTAAGATTTCCCACTGAAATATTGAAGTCTATCTATATGTAAATTAAATAACCTTTCAAAGACATTGAAAAGGAAGAACTATTACACAATCCTTCATTTCTGTAAGAAATTAAGCACTACGACAGTGTACAACATTAAATTATGACCACAGAAGTTCATTAAGAAAAAATATGATGTTGTTAAGATACCAGAGGTAAACAAGTTGTCTACATTAATGGAGCCATGTGGAAAAAAACATATGTATACATGTATATATTCCTGTGTTTGTTTGGTGTGCTTTTGTTTTGTTGGTGGTGGTGGGTTTTATTTTCTTAACAGAAAATACCTTTTAAAATACCATGTTTACTGTAATTATCCAATCTCAGTTCTGGAGTCAGTGAACCTCTATTGCTCTTTCCTTGGTGTACTTGACTTATCCTCTAGTGGAATTATACATTCTTTGTAGCCTGAGACATCTTTTTCTAGAATACTTTAGTTGTATTCACTGGATTTAATATAGATGTTTTCGATGTAAAGTTCTGTGTTTGCATTCCTTTAGGAAGGAAATGGGCTTCTAGGGAATGGCGTATCTGATACTAAGGTAGGTATTTAAATAGATGAGGTGAACTGCAGAACAGCTTAGGTGTACAGAGAAGTTTCTTCCTCCTTTGGTTAATTATAAAGAGAACCTAGATGATGGCTCAGCTTTAGACTTTGTAAATGCTTATTTAAAAAGCAGATATGATCAATTGCATCCATAGCGCCTGCCACCTTAGTATAATTGTGAATAGGGTTCTTACATTAAGTTGTTTCAAGATGTTAATTATTTGTCCTATTTTTAAACACATTACATCATATATAAAACTAGACTCTATTTTAAACCTGGGCAGTAATGCCCTGCTTCAGTCCCATAATACCTTTTTATCCTACAGACTGCTCCTTTGTAATCAGTCTTCTGCAGAAGATGTATTCCTGGAGCATGCTTATACTCAGAAAAATTCTTTCTCTGTAGAAGCACTATTAAATACAACTATGACTTTCTGTTGTTGATACAAGGAATTAGGTAATCACCTTTGGCAAATCAACTCATTAGGTGTGGGATCCCATCATTATCAATGCAGAAGTAAATACATCAAATAAATGATTCGATCAGTCTGTTCTTGGTGTTAGGATGAGAAAGATTATTCTACAGAGCTACTTATTCCTCTCTTTTGCCAATAAAGGAGTCCATAATAACTAGGCCAGATTGAAATAAATAAATAAGTGATAAAAATCTATATTTTAAACACCTCAGACACAAAACAGTTAAAATTTGGTAAAATTCTTAAATTCATCAAGTTAAATCCCACACATTATATTCAGTTTTGCACCTAAAAACAGCTGGAGTATGAAAACACATATATAATGTAAATCTTTATGTATGCACAATATCATAGGTATATGTTCGGCTTACTCTGAATGTGATATTATCAACATTTTTTTTCTTTCAAAATACAGAAATAACAAATGTTTGTCCATTATACTCTATAGAAAAATATGTTGTATAAAAATAATGAATTTGCATTCATATCCCAGAGAACAGACATTTTATATTTCATGTTTAAATAATAGGGTCATTGTGTATAATTAAATATAAATAATAAATAACATTAAGTATTATTCTTTTGAAACAAAATGTTCCGGTTTTATTTTTGCTCTTACCAAAACTAATGTTCATCCTTGATATGACTCCATTGGCTTCATTCATACATTTTAACTGTCTTAATATAATTTAGCAATGGAAATGACAGGATGTAACTGCTACTATATAAATAATAGGTTTCACACAGGCCAACAACTGATGCTTGGTGGATCAAAATGTGTTGCTCAATTTGCTAGATGAAAGACAATTAACACTCAAATATATATTACATATATATATGTTATGTATATATATTTATATACTAAATATATATAAATATATAAATATATATTTATATAAAATATTTATATATTATATTTATATATGCATGCTTTGTTGGGTTAGAAAATGGATAGCTGGGCCCAAAGAGTCGTGGTAAATGGAGTCAAGTCCAGTTGGAGGCCAGTCACTCGTGGCGTCACCCAGGGCTCGGTGCTGGGGCCGGTCCTCTTTAATATCTTCATCAATGATCTGGACGAGGGCATTGAGTGCACCCTCAGTAAGTTTGCAGACGACACCAAGCTATGCGCATGTGTTGATCTGCTCGAGGGTAGGAAAGCTCTGCAGGAGGATCTGGATAGGCTGCACGAATGGGCTGAGGTCAACTGCATGAAGTTCAACAAGGCCAAGTGCCGGGTCCTGCACCTGGGGCGCAATAACCCCAAGCAGAGCTACAGGCTGGGAGATGAGTGGTTGGAGAGCTGCCAGGCAGAGAAGGACCTGGGAGTGATGGTGGACAGTCGGCTGAATATGAGCCAGCAGTGTGCTCAGGTGGCCAAGAAGGCCAACGGCATCCTGGCTTGTAGCAGAAACAGTGTGACCAGCAGGGCTAGGGAGGTGATCGTCCCCCTGTATGTACTCAGCTCTGGTGAGGCCGCACCTCAAGTACTGTGTTCAGTTTTGGGCCCCTCGCTACAAGAAGGACATCGAGGTGCTTGAGCGGGTCCAGAGAAGGGCGAAGAAGCTGGTGAGGGGCCTGGAGAACAAGTCCTACGAGGAGCGGCTGAAGGAGCTGGGCTTGTTCAGCCTGGAGAAGAGGAGGCTCAGGGGTGACCTTATTGCTCTCTACAGATACCTTAAAGGAGGCTGTAGCGAGGTGGGGGTTGGCCTGTTCTCCCACGTGCCTGGTGACAGGACAAGGGGGAATGGGCTTAAGATGCACCAGGGGAGTTTTAGGTTAGATGTTAGGAAGAACTTCTTTACTGAAAGGGTTGTTAGACACTGGAACAGGCTGCCCAGGGAAGTGGTGGAGTCACCATCCCTGGAAGTCTTCAAAAGACGTTTAGATGTAGAGCTTAGGGATGTGGTTTAGTGGGGACTGTTAGTGGTAGGTCAGAGGGTGGACTCGATGATCTTGAGGTCTCTTCCAACCTAGAAATTCTGTGATTCTGTGATTCTGTGATTTATTACATATAAAATAAAATTAATGGCATCTTAAAAGTGTAAGATTAGTAATTAATACACTTGTAAATGATCAGAAAATTAAAGATGTGTCTAGATCCATAAGATCTGGGAGGTTTCTATTGGAGCTCATTAAAATGGTCTTAGGACTTATCTTGTAAATGGGATCACTTACAATAATATAAATACTAAATCATATTTTGACAACTTTGGACATGGCACAGAGAGAGTGACCATGCTAGCAAGAAATCTAACTGCATAGATTTCTGAAAATTTTTCAAAGAGAAAATAATCAAAATATCTGAGAATTATTAGGAGGCAGCAAAGAGAAAAAGCAGTTGAAACAGATGCTACATAAAATTTAATTGATTTCCTTGCAAATTATCTGAAGGTACAATTGACTTCACCAAATATACACATTTATAGTGTAGTGTCTATATCAGACCTCAGCTACTAAGCTTCCTAAGAGAGATGGAGAAGCAGAGAGAAATGAGCATTTCTGGAGTAAATCTGTCTTGTCTTCAAGCAGACATTCAAAATAGGTCAAAGGAATCACTCCTTAGAAGGGCTCAGATACACATATTTACATTGCTGCTATCTCATGTTAAGTGAGATGAATTGAACCTTTCAGTATTTCCTTAAACCTTAGCTAGGATAAAAGGGTTGGCTACAGAATATCATCTTTGTAACTGTAAAAGTACCTTTTACACTGTGACCTATTCCCTTGGGTCCTGGTATGCTTTATTTGACAGTGAAGAAAATATTTGAACTTATGAACCTACATTTTTTGGAGGAGTGGTCATTTTTGGTTTTGGATTTAAGCTTTAATTTTGTTAGAATTCAAGGTGATTGAAAGGTTTGGTTTTTGTTTTTTGCTTGTTCTTTTTCTCTGTGGGGGTGTCTTATTCTTTTTGTGATTTTTTTTTTTTTAATAACTGTTTCATAATGTGGAGTTATTGGTGTCACAATTAATCTGGAGTGAACAGATGGGCATTCAAATTCACGTAACGGGTGTTATATGGATCAGTACTCATATAATTAGTTGTGTATCAGTGACAGGACATTAGGTCACTGGGTAATTTTGCTGTCTGCCAGATGATTCGCCTGCATTCAGAATGAGCATCAATCAAAAAACATGCATCATATTCTGCTAAAATGTATAGACAAACTCAAGTTGTCTGCTGATGCTTGAGTTGCAGCAATAATGCTACTTTTTTTGGTGTCAGATGGTAGTAAGAAAGAAATGTGATGTTAACTACAAGTTTTTGGATGTTTGTATATGGCTGGAACAGAATAATAGTGAAAAATCCCTTTATTGGAGACACCAGCATTCTCTTCACAAATACTAATTTAAGAAACTGTGTTCTTCTCATCTCAGATGTCTGTTGTCATCTATTATACCACATGTGACAGCTGTAAGAAAGAAATCACAGACAGTGGTGGTTTCTCTTAAGATCGAATGTGGAGTTATATAAGAATAAAGCAAGACAAACTGTCACGGTCTTTTTTTGCTTTCCTTTAACAAGGCTTTCCCTTAGCCATTTATCCTATTTTTATTTTAAAATATATACTTAAAACCAGTAGAAATATTTCACACTATAACTTCCAGTCTCCATTTGTTAAAAATAATAATAATAATAATAATAATTACTTTTAACAGTATTATTTTTAGCCAAATTTTTATTTAGAAGCAGGACGTTAGGTTCACTTTTCTCAGTCTGGTGATAGGCCTTGCAAATGTCAGAATGTAGGTCAGTGATATCCAAATGGGCACACATACACAAACAGAAATTTCTAAGTAGAAATGTGCCAGGTCTCCAGCCTTACCAGAGAAGGATTTTCAGAAAGGAAGTAAATAAAGGCATGAATTTCAAGCAAAGGAAGGAGACCTGGTGCAGGTCCTGAAAAGAAGAAGCTCTGTTTTATGGACTTGCAGGTACCCAACTCTTTGAAATGAAACTACAATTGTGGAAAGTCAGTATGTCAGCATGTATCCAGCTCCAGTTTTCATCCAAATGGGCTTTTCTTCCTTTGGTCATTCCACTTTGCTGCATCAGTGTATAAATCCACACCTTCCATCTTTACCCAGACCTAGCCAACTCCTGCTTGAATTTTGTCCAGATTAATTTTATGAACAGTTAAATTACAAATTGGATATTGTTTCGATATTTTCAGTAGGGTTAGGGATTCTTTCAACTGTGGCTTCCAGATCACTGAGCTAGCCTGAAGAGTTAGGATTTATCTCCTTTAGACTTAGTTTGAGAGTAGTTATTTCCAAATATATCATTAATATTGTAACTCCAATATTTTGGAATTGGCAAGACGCTATCTTCACAAAAAGTGAAGCATAAGGCCTAGGAAACGGACCCTTGCACTTTTTTCCTTTTCTCCCACATTCTGGGGAACACTTATTAGTTAATTAAAAGTCTATTCATCATGCTTCCAGTCACTGCTCACACTGTACGTTTGTTCCTTTGACTATTTTTCTCCCAAGAACTTTCAAAGTGTGCAGCATCATACTTAAATGTTATTAAGTTATAACATTTATATGTTATTAACAAACCTTCATCTGTTCGCAGCCTTGGGCTTTCAATATCTGCTCAATTGTCTTGAAGTTTTGAAAGTTCAGAGTATCATCTAAACTGTAATATTAGTACTCAGAAGTAGTTCAGGTAAGAATACCATTGCTGAAAACTCAATTCCTAGATGATCTTTACACAAAATACTGTTTTTTATTCTTCCATAGTAATACATTCTGTCAATGCTGGGTCCTTTACAAAGTCCTTCACATTGTACAGTCTGTAATAACAGCATGCCTTCTCTTATAGAGCTCCTCCTGAGTAAATTAAATCCTCATAATTATTTTGACCTGCTTCTGCCATCAACCTACATAGTTGTCATCTTCTTTCTGAAAAAATTAAATATAATCATGTTGTATTTAGAATGAGACCTATATTGTATACAAATTGTATTTATATTGTAATTTATATTATATTGTATAATTTATTTGTATTTATATAGTAATACAACTATTATAACAATACAACTATAGCATATAATTTCAATTTTGCCACTTTGTGTTAGGTTTCCAGTGCTATCAAATTTGGTGAGTAGCTGTATCCACTACCTATACAGTTATCCAGTCCAAGTTTAATATCTACAGAAATGCACATTTCTTTACAAAAACTCAGTGGGAATTTCCGCAGTAGTCACCCGTCTAAACATCCAAAGGTTCCATGTGGATAACCTCTACTGAATGCAGTGGGAGGTTGATGTTTTAAATGCTTATAATGTCTGATCTTTTTTCTTTTCATCCTCACTCCCCAAGATATCAATTGCATAACTGTAAAAGCTTTCTAATCCACAGATCAGATTAGGAGACAAAGACTCTAAAAGAACAACACCTTCTCACTCTTCAGTCTTTAAGCTTGCTCTTGCTCTTTTTCACAAGTCTGGACCTGATAACCGTGTGTTCTGACCAAGAAGCGACAAATTAACACATTGCAAATAAAATGTACTAGCTAAACTAGGAATGAATAAAAGCTTCCTGAGCGTGACAGCCAACAAATCTGAAAACGCAGAGGTCTGGACACAACAGATAGCTTTCTTTCCATAGCATTCCAAATATAATTTCTTTCTCAGATTGAGAAGCAAAAAATAAAGCAGACATAAGTGAAGATGGAAAGGATGAATCTGAGCAATGAAGAAACAGCAAGTACAACCAAGACCTCCGATTATTTATTTATTTGTTTTTACCAAGCAAAATAATGTGGGAAGACAGGAATATTTTCTGGTATTTTTATTTATACAGAATTATATGGCTGTTCTATCTCAGAGTGACCATTTCTGTGATATTTGGAGACCTGAAATATTTTGTGAACTTTGGATCAGGTTTTTGGCTGCTTTCCATTGGTGAAAAAGACTTAGCTTATCAGTGTAGGATCTCCTGATCTCTATGAGATCTCATGCTTTGCCTGCACAGGAAAGTGAGCATGCTGCTTAGACCTCCAAATCTCTGTTCTGATCCCTGTTGCAGCTTGCCAGGAACAGACACTGAAAGCAGAAAAAGCAAGGACAGGCTGGGTAAGTGCAATTTAGTAAAAGCTCGATAAGAATTGTTGTTTAACACTTGTTTTTGTTTTTGTTTTTCTGCTATTACAAGTATAACGTTACTCTCTGAATGCAAGAAGGAACTCACAGAAAAATACTATCACTTATAATGTCACATGTTGTCTGAGTCATGTTTCCCAGGAGTATTCCTGAACAGGTGCTACTGATGCTCATGGTTGTATTTAAAGTGTTCAGCAGAGCTACCTGCAGTGCAAAGCTCTTATTATTCACTTGCCAGCTTATGCAGCATTGTAAGTAATAACACCATGGTCCCTAAGGGCACCCAGACTCTCTAGTCTATTACTTTTCAGGAACTCCACCTCAGACAAGGGTCTAAAGAGTATCATAAACTGTTGTCTGAGAGAAGGAAATTGGCCACAGTTTAAGAACTGTTACAGGAAAGAGGAAAGTTACCTGCCTTTTCAGATATCTGGTCTACACTTATTACATTGGTCATGATATCTTTGTCTCTTTCATCAAATTCTGTGAAAGAAAATTATATATTTTCTGCCTCTTTCCATATCATAGTTGTGGATGCCTCCCATGAATAGAAAAATGAGGCAACATTAGCTGCAGGAGCTCTGGAGAAACTGCAAACCAAGCAGGAAAGATTACTGTGCTGTGAAGGCAATTTTCTTCAGTCTGTTTGTTTGAGAATTTTCATCCATGAGTGCAGCTAGATAGATAGTGCAGCTACAGTATACTTATTTGCTCCCAGACCCTAGAAGACTACTCAATGTAAAGTAATAAAATCCCTGGCTAGTGCAAGATCACTGTCTGTGAACAGGTATTTTCCAGGTTCACTTTCTGCCTTTCAGTAATGATACTGCTCATCAGTTCACTCCACATTCCCTCATCCAATATGTTGTTCCCTTCTCATTTCCTGCCACAGCTGCTCACAGGAGTGCTGTCTTATTGAGTGCAGGCTGGAGGAGACAAGTGAGCAGAAAGATTTGTTTCCAGGCCATATCTTTCCCATAGACTACATACAGAATCACACACAGAATTTCTAGGTTGGAAGAGACCTCAAGATCATCGAGTCCAACCTCTGACCTAACACTAACAAGTCCTCCACTAAACCATATCGCTAAGCCCTACAACTAAACATCTTTTAAAGACCTCCAGGGATGGTGACTCCACCACTTCCCTAGGCAGCCTGTTCCAATGCCTAACAACCCTTTTGGTAAAGACATCCAACCTAAAACTCCCCTGGCGCAACTTTAGCCCATTCCCCCTTGTCCTGTCACCAGGCACGTGGGAGAACAGACCAACCCCCACCTCACTACAGCCTCCTTTAAGGTATCTGTAGAGAGCAAATATAGACAGCCCCGGAGACTCCTCTTTACGGGGCTGAACAAGCCCAGCTCCCTCAGCCACTCCTCGTAGGACTTGTTCTCCAGGCCCCTCACCAGCTTCGTCGCCCTTCTTTGGACTCACTCAAGCACCTCGATGTCCTTCTTGTAGCGAGGGGCCCAAAACTGAACACAGTACTTGAGGTGCGGCCTCACCAGAGCTGAGTACATACAGGGGGACAATCACTTCCCTAGCCCTGCTGGTCACACTGCTTCTGATACAAGCCAGGATGCCGTTGGCCTTCTTGGCCACCTGAGCACACTGCTGGCTCATATTCAGCCGACTGTCCACCATCACTCCCAGGTCCTTCTCTGCCTGGCAGCTCTCCAACCACTCATCTCCCAGCCTGTAGCTCTGCTTGGGGTTATTGTGCCCCAGGTGCAGGACCCGGCACTTGGCCTTGTTGAACTTCATACAGTTAAAACTTCATACAGTAGATTACATCTACTTGAAGATTTGAAATGGCAATGAGCAGTCACTGGGGAAAGGTGAAAGAAGAAAAAAACTTTTATGTCCTTCTTCTGTACCCAGAGTGGCTTCTCTGGTCCCACAAAACATGTCCCATTAACATTGCATAGATAAATTAATCTATGAAACAATAAATAAATAATAATAATAAAAAGTCTTTTTTGTTTGTTAATTTTGTCATTTTTTCTTACAGATTGGTTACTACAGAAACATGGCAAAAACAATTGGAGAAGTTGTCATACGCTCTCCAGTGTGACTCCTGAGACTCTTCCTATAGGGGCTTAAGCCATGTCTCAGAATAGCTTTGTGGTTTGTGACTATAATTGTGATTGTGCTGGTGATCATTGGATACCTGTGACAATGAGCTCCTGGGGGGAGATCAAGAGCACAGAGATGCAGCTGCAGAATATACTGCCTGCCCCAAAGTTGTCCCTAGGCTTTGTCACACCTGCACAAACTCATACTGCATCACCACTCAGCTGAAATGTTGCTAGCTTGCAAGGTGATGTAACACTAAAATTATCACAAATAAAATTTAAAATGAAAATAAATAAATAAATAAACAATAAAAATAACAATAAAATTAAAAATAAATAATGTTTCCAGTGAGAAAACGTGGTTGGGAAATAAAACTTTCCCAAAAGTTTTCTCAGATTTTGAAGAACACGTTAACAAAAACATGATTTTATCTTCCATATTACTCTCTCTCAGTTTGCTCAGACACTTCATGATCATTCATTCTGTATTTTTGTCACTCTATTTGTTGTGTTAAAATAATGTTTTCAGAGATGTTTATTAACTAAAAAACATATTTTAAGTAAGCATTTTCAATGCATTGACTAATATTATATGCAAAAAAGTTGTGATAATAGATGATTCCAATAATAGAGGTATGCAGTATGATTTGTTGACAGGTGACATTTCTGAAACCTTTTTTGTACTGGCATATTGTTACATGCCCTACACCATAATGTTCTCTGTGCTACAATTCATCATTCAAACAGGTCAATGCAGCTTCTGACATTTGGAGCTACCTCCCTTTATCCCACGGGTTCATTGATTTGTTAGCTTTCTTCTTACCTCCAGAAAACATCCTTCCTTCTTTGCTACGTCTTCATTTCTCTCATTCACATGGTGTTTCTTTTTCAATATTTTAATTCCATAACATGCTTAATAATACTTTTTACATAAAAGACAATAAAAGAAAGAATAAGTGCTCTGCTGTATTAATCTTGTTTTTGTTGTTGTTGTTGACGTTGTTGTTTTAGTCCTCACTATGTTCATATCAATCAACATAAACTCAACACCTGGTACAGGGCAGAATTAAAGACAGTCAGGTCCAAAGGTGTGGAGAGTGCTCCCAAGAACAAGGGCAGCTTTTTTTTTTAGGAATATGTGGTCAGAAAGATTAGAAATAGGAGATTTATTACATGGAGTTCTGGGTTTAATGTCTATTATTCTCACATAACTCATGCAGATATTAAATCACAGTTAACCTGCAATTATGTACCTAAAAATACAGCAATTTATTAAATCTGAAGGCACTGCAAAGATAACACTGGAAACAATTAAGAACCGATTCCATCAGATTTTAAACAGAGATTGTTGAAGATTTTCTGTAAAATTACAAGTTTTTTCCAACCAACCTTTACAAGAAAAAAATAAAATTATATATGATTTTAAAAATGAAAAACAAGGTGAAAAACGAATGAGGTTGTCACGGTGCCTCTGTGCAGTTTAACTCAGTTCCATTCCCATTTTGTCTTCCCTCCCCTCTACCCTGGCCAGGCAGGAGCTGTGAAGTTGACACAACACACAGCTTCTGCACACCACCAGGGATGGTCAGGGGTACAAGGACATCTAAGTACACCTTGAGATGACTCTTAAAGAGGTAAACACTGACAGTTACACCCTCTTTGAAACATCATGTAAACATTTCATAAGGTAAATATTTAAACTTTGAGGGAAGGAAGAAGAGATTCTCTAACAAGCTCTAATGGGTAACTGAGGCACAAGAAAAAAAGGTAAACCTTTTCTTAAATTGCTTTCCCATTGATTATCCTCGGCTTGCTCTGAAGACTGCAGAAGCTCAGTATTCAACTATCCTTGCAGGAAGTGGCCAAATACTAATAGATATTAGGTCCTCAGTCTGTCACACCTTCCCAGCCTCTGCACATATATATCTGTGCATCAGTCTGAGTGTTGTCTAGAAAAATGGAGTAAAAAACACAAGTTATGATTGTTTTCTACCTGGTATTTTTTCTACCTAGCTAACCACTTACATACATTCATATACATGCTGCTAACGAAATTCAAACGTTTTTTAATATATGGAAAGACTCAAAAGACTCTACTTTCAGCTTCAGGTGAGCTCGTCTTCATACTCATCATATAAAAATGTATTTAGAACTTTTCCTGTGACTAGTAATTAGTACGAAGGGTTAAGTTTAAAAAGGGTCCCAAACATTTTCAGTCTATAATTCTTTTACTATCAGATTCAAGAACAATGGAATGAGAATTACATCTCATAAATGCACTTTGCATCTTGATGTATATGAGCAGAAAATAAAAATTAATGGACCATAACAGAGTGTTCCTTCCAAAGAGCCAGCCAAAAAAATAATCCTCCATAATTTCAAAAGCCACCCACTTAAAAGCTGAGCTGCCCCAATATATAAGTGCCCAAATATATATTGGTGCCCAATATATAAGGCACCATTGAGGTTGAAGATGCTAGCATAAACAAACCCGTTGGGGAAGTAACTTTTCAATGAGACAAGTGTCTTCTTCAAGTCCTGCTTCAGAAAGGGGGCAGCAAGCCTCATGTACCCTTACCTCCTCAGTGCAGTCACAAGTAGCAGCCCCAAAGACAGCAGCTGAATCAATCAATCAAAGTTATATGAGATTTCTTCCTTGCTGAGATAAATAGTGTAACCAGCAGGACCAGGGAGGTGATCGTCCCTGTACTCTGCTCTGGTGAGGCTGCACCTTGAGTACTGTGTTCAGCTTTAGGCTCCTCAGTACAAGAAGGACATCGAGGCCCTGGAATGTGTCCAGAGAAGGGCTATGAAGCCGGTGAAGGGCCTGGAACACAAGTCTTATAAGGGAACTGTTTTTTGTTTTTTTTTATTCTGGAGAAGAGAAGCCTCAGGGAAGACCTTATTGCTCTCTACAACTTCCTGAAAGGAACATGTGGGGAGCTGAGGATTGGCCTCTTCTCACAGTAACTAGTGATAGGACTAGAATGAATGCCTCCAGTTGCACAAGTGGAGATTTGGGTCAGAAATTAGGAAATATTTCTTCTCAGAAAGAGTAGTCAGACATTGGGATGGGTTGCCCAGGAAAGTGGTGGTGTCACCGTCCATGGGGATGTTTAAGGAAAGGCTGGACCTGGCGCTTAGGGACATGGTTAAGTTGGTGATAGTGGTGGTAGGGTGATGGTTGAACCAGGCGATCTTGGAGGTCTTTTCCATCCATAAAGATTCTATGATTCTAAATAAAGCTGTTGGTGCTCTGTTTTAGAAGACAAAGTAAATTTAACTATTTTACAGAATGAGTTCAGAGTGAGGCAGTAAACCTCTCAAAAAAAACGTATATAAAATGTTGAATAAAGTTGTATGTTAATTTATATACTAAAGTATTATAAAATTTAAAGTCATATTAAATTTATATCCTAAAGTCGTTTCTTCACAGTTTTGTATATACTTTGAACCTAAAGTCATTTCTGCACAGTATCGACTATTTCTGGATGCAACTGGGTTGGTGCTGCCTCAATTCCTGCTTCTTTTTAGACACATTATATTACCGTGATGTTGCCATGTCATTGTTGTGGTGTACCACTTTCTTTCCCTTTATTTTCCTGTTCTATAATAAACCATGGCAGAAGGAATTAAGAAGCCAAATCTCAGCCATCTGAGATAATAATAACTAATTACATTATAATGATATTTTATTACTTGTCATTTGTATAGCTGCCGTCACCTTCAAGGGCATTTTACAAACAAACCACAGCAGGAATAACCTTTTTAGTGCTGAGACTCAAGCATTAGGCTGCAGCCAGCCTGAAAGCTGCCACAGGCCACCCTCTCCAGGTCCTCCTCCATCACAGGTAGGGTGGCACCTTCTTGGAACCAAGCTTCCCAATGAAGTCTGCAATTGTAAGAAACATCAGACCACCATTGGGCCCAAAGACCCAATGCTCTCCTTTTCTCTGCCATCCCCATGCAAAAACAACCCAGAAGATGGCATGGACAAGAAGGGAGCATCTACTGAAGCAGACTGGTGGAGAAGCTGACACCAAAGCAAAAGAGAAAGGTAGTCAGAAAATAAAAATATAATCATCACAGGTATGACAATCAGCTTGCCAAGAATGGAGGCTACTATCAGCTCCTGTGGGGAACACAGAGGACCCATGTGGGTTTTCACATGTTGCTAAGGAGTAATGACCAACAGACTGGTGCATGAGGGCAATCTATAACAAATATTAAAACATAGCTGTTCCTTCCCAGTGCTGGAGTGGTCTATATCTCAGAGACAAAGAGGAAGACTTAATTCCAGAGTTGAATCCAAATGAGAGTAAGTATCTGTGGGCACACCAGTGTCTAAGCTGCTGTCGCAGTCAGTGGAGATACACCTGAGCTTAAATTCACCTGCCACTACAGGTGAATGAACAGCTTACACATGAAACTACACAACCCCTATATTTTGCTGTTTCCAGCAGATTCCAGATGAATTTGGAACAGATTCTCATCCAAATCATTCTGCAGGCATGTGGCAGAAAGACAATGATGCAACTGTATATCCTCTCATAGATCACTGTTTATTCAACCCCTATACCTAATTTGGATAGTTCTCAGATTTCTGGCACTCAGTTCCTTCTCCATCAGCAATAGTGCTGAATCTGCAGGAAAGCAGCACACATCTTTCTAACCTTTTCTGGTTGTGGAGGCTTTAGAAAACCATCCTGACCTTCACAAATGTATTTTCTGTGGGTGAGTAAAATTCAGAAGATCCTTGTCTGTTCCAAGTGGCTGGTAGTTTGCTCTACCCATCAGAGGAGTCAAACGGAAGTACATACAGAAATGTGCTTAGAAACACAGGAAGACTAGCAAGGCTTTACAAGAAGAAGGCCAAACTGCCAGTTCTGTATGAATAAGCTCTCTTAGCTAGCTGGCATAGTCGGCAAACATTTGCTGTTATATCCCACTGTATATTAGCCATGTCCAATTAATTGAGTATGGCAGTTCTTATTCAAATCATTTTACATCCCATCAGTTATCTAGAGGGGACTGGAAATCTGGAGGTTTCTCAGATGGCTCTTTAGTGCTCATATAAGAGCAAGTAATAGTAAAGCAAAGCAAGTGTATGCTCTTAATTATTTGAAGTATTATTAAGACTTATTTCTACATTGTATTAGAGGCTACTATTTGTAAATGATGTTAAGTATAAATTTCCTTTTGCCCCAAGTATAAGCTGTTGTGGCTTAAATCAAAGGTCAAAATGTAGGCATTATGCATAATTAATTTCCCTTGAAGATAATTAAGGCATCTTTTTGTTGTTCTTATATTTGACCTATCAAGAAAACAGATTTTTTGTGCTATGAATAAAAGCCAGAAATGCATTGGCATGAAATTCACTTAGATAAGCACTGAGACAAAGACACTACATCAGCTGAGCAAGATTCAGCAAGAATGTCTTATGGCCATGGCCAGGCTCATGGGCCATATTCTTTTTCTAGTTCCCCACTGTTAAGCAGTCAAAGGCTGCATTAGTGGAGTACAAAATCCCACATAACAAATCCTGCTGAGGCTTTGTTAGCTTCATTTCAGCATAACATTACTGCTGTTTCACAGATTCCCGTTGGCTCAGAACAAGAGCAAAGTAAGCTAACTTCGATCTGGAATGTACTGCTGGAGCCAAAAAGAAGAGGGAAGAGCTGTCTTCTGGGCAAGAATCTAACTAGATCTAGGGGAATAAGACTTGTCACTTGCTTGGATGAATACCTTTCTGTGAAATGTTGTGTACATAGAGAAATGTGGAAAACAGGAGGAAATGTGTGTAATTTCTTTCTAAAAAATCTACAGTAAAAATCCAGGAAAAAGACACATTCATATGCAGAAAATGAAAAGAAAGCATTATTTGTAGATAAAATAATTTTTGAAAATAAAATAAATTACCTATCAGTGGTAAAAGAAATTTACTATTTCTCTCTTCACCACAGTCATATTTATGACATATGACGTATCTGTACTGTGGGAAGTTGTTTTATAGTTATAATTCTAAATAAAAAGTGGCTGATTAGTCTTTTTCAAGCTCTTTTTTTTTTTTTTTTTTTTTTTTTCCCTAGGTTGTGTACCTTTTAGTCTATACACATGTATTGTAAATATAAATCAAGAAAAAATATGTCTTCTATTAGCACTTATGCTAAGGGCTAAACCTTCCAAAAAAACTTGTAGACAGACATGTTATATTAATTTCTAAAATTTAAAATATCAACCCAAAAATTAACTGCAAAGATGAATTCTTCACGCCAACATTAGCAAATCACGTGTGAACACATGTATCTCTTTGTGTGTGATATAAATTCTACTTCCAAATCAAGCCAACAGAAAAATTTACAGCAAAGATCTTCCTACTCCATTGTTCAGAATAAACTAGGAAGCAGACATATACCAGAGGCTTTAAATGCCATTCTATATAGGCTACAGTGGAGAATACTCACACTGCCTCTGCAAGCACCTACCTTAGGTGCCCAGGTTCCCTCTACAGTCAACAGAGAGAAGTGTGTGGTTAGCAATTAGAGCTCCTAAACTAGAAAACTGGCTATTGCCAAATTTAGGCACCCTGATCTGCCTTCTAGAGGTTACTCCCTCTCTGTTGACTGTACAGGCAGCTTTAATTTCTATCTTAATATCCTACATGTTTAGGTATTTGGTGTTATATCTTTCAAGAACTTAATGGTCAGATGTAAAGAAGAAGAAGAAAAAAAAGTTCAGCAGCAAAAAAAAATACAAAAAAAATAGTTACTTGTGTCCAGAGTCATGATTCAAGAAAACCCCTGCTCAATTTATGCATAATTTAGAGGGGAATTAAATTCACTTGTTACAACCCAGCCTAACTCCAAATGTCCCTCAGCATCCATTGTTTCAATCCTGCTCATGCCTAGGACTACTAAACACAAATGAGATAAAAAATGAAGCGGTACGAAGAAAATGTGACACGTGAAATGAACTGTGTATGGAACAACAGGATTTCCAAGAACATTAGTGCAGCTGAATTACATTTTTTAAATCAAGTCCAAAGATACCTGTTCTTCTCGTATAGTATTTGGATGCATGAAGTTGACAAGCAGTAAGTAAAAGGAGATTTGTGTACAAATCCCTTCTTAAACAAAAGGGATTCACATGCAGTCCCCAAGCAACTACCCTTGCCTGCACAATGCAACCTTGTTAGCTATCATCCCTTCTTTTTTTTCTTTTTTTTTTTTTTTTTCTCCTTTCAGATTCTTTCAGAAAGGTGTGGAAAAGCAGCTGTTTATAAATATAATGAAGAAAAAAAAAAAAAAGAATATATTCACTCTTGTTTTTCAAAGCATAACATTTAAATACATCCCATTAGTTTATATGAAATAGCTTCTCATAGACTTGCTGCAAAGGAATCTCTTTGGGAATAACTGTGGAAATAATCTGTTACATATATTTAGTAACGGGATTTTAAATTTTAAGCAAACTGTCTTTATTGATTTTAGAGCTTTACTTGCATACCAGCTTCCTCAAGGAAATGTTATTTTTCAAGCAGTAACCGAATTAATGTATCTGCTTTTCATCTAGGAAATGATTTTCTGCAGGGAAAAAAAAAAAAATATATATATATATATATATATGAAGAATGAGTTGACAAAAAATGATTATGTACTTTTTTCCCCCTCCTGAAATTAATGCATATATTTAAAAGAACTATTTAAACTTGATATCCTTGAGAAGAAAGAGGGTCATATAGGTATAGAGACAGGAATACTGTGTGTAATGTGCTCTAAGTGATCCTGCTTGAAAGAGGGGTTGGGCTAGATGATCTTCAGAAGTCCCTTCCAACCTCATCCATTCTGTGATTCTGGAAATGTTGAGCTCAGATAGGATCATTAGTCTCATGCGTAGGACCAAAATACTTCTTTCTCCTGTTTTACATCTTTGTGGACATTAGTTTTCTATAGAGGACAGACTTGAAAAGGTTGTTATAAAAATATGTTAGTATGAAATTATTGGCTATTATTATGCTTATTTATTAGAAATAAACCTTTGAATATTAGTGATTTAAATAAATGCACAACATTTAATGTGGTAATGTTGCCATTTAAAGAATGAAATATTGCAATTATGTAAGAATTTTTCTCTGATGTGTCACTTACGGTGTTTTCCTAAGATTTTAGACTTAGAATTTAGAATCTTAGATTTCCTAAGAACATAGACCTTGCTTTTGAGAGCAAAAAACATCAGGAGCAAAATTAGTTTTTATTGTTTTTACATACTTTTATTGATTGATTAAATAATAATATTTATTATTACTCTCACTTTTAAACGGGAATTTCAGATCTTATTTCTTTCTTCAAGGGCTGAAAAGCTATTTGAGGAAAAGGATTTAAAAAAAATAAAAAAAAGTGGAAACTGACCTTAAAGATCCTGGTGGAGGGTTTCCAATCACAAGGGCAAGAGCAATTACATCTCTGCTCTATATGCATTAGCAAATTGAATATTCAGGCCATGAATAGACAAAGGAACATCCCACAGAGGTGCTTATTCAATTAGACCTAACAGCACTTATGATTGCAAAACAAACCACTGAAAAAGGTGTGTCCCCATTATCAGTATGACCACAAAGAACCATATGTAACAACTAGTAGCAGCAGCAACCAGCCAGCTCAGCCTGTTCCTATCACCTTTACTAAGAAAAATCAATAACATTACAAATCCAGCTCGTGTTAACAACCCAACACTAAGAAAAAGACATAAAAATGGATAAAAGAAATAGTACTACATCTCAGTGCAACCTCTGCAGCATTATATCAACAAGACTTCTTTAATGTCTGTATATGGGTTTTCCAAGAGCACTACTAGCAGTCTGGATTACAGTTTTCTTTTCAATAATATTAATGAGTTATTGAAATGTTACTGACATTTAAAATACCAACAGCTTTCACTGTTAGCACCAGATTGGATGGTTTCTGTGTTCCTGGAAAGAGGACATATATTAATCATGATAAATAGAAGGAAGTTAGAGTGTAGCAGTGTTTAATTTGAATTTAGGATTCTTAATCTTCATTATTTTGCCTGTCTCAAGACCTCTTTTGAAAATATTTATTTTATTTTAGAGGTTAAGAAGGATTCTTCAGTTTCAAAATATCTAAACGCAATAGCTGTTTCCCATTTATAAGTATTGAAGGTATTTATAACAAAGAATACATATACATATATATATATTAATTCCTTTTTTTGTTTGTTTGGTTGGTTGGTTTGGTTGCTTGTTTTTTCTTTAATTCCAAATAAGAATCTCACTTTTACATGTCTCTCACCTATGATGTCCTGAGGTAGGATTCTTCAACTCATTATAGAAACAATTTGTTCTTTCTTTTGCTCTTGCTACCCAGAGTTCATTATGGCAGACCCATTTCCAGAGCATATTCTCTTCGAAGTCCTCCAGAAAAATACAGAAGTGGGCTTCCAACCACCCGTATATACAGTGCAGATATTTTAGCAATCTCACTTAAGTGAGCATCCCCTGGCAGTCAATGAAAAGTTGTTCTTTTGAAACAGAGAAAGATTCTTTTGATAAATTTACCTTTTTGAGAAGAGACTTTCCCTGTTTATATTACAAAATGAGGTGGTTCAGAATGATTATCTTACCTGATATGTAAGAATTAGGAATAAATTAGGTGCTTCAATGTAGTATGAAGCCCACAATACAAATAAATGTGACATGGTATGACTTTTCCTTAATCTCTGTATCACAAACAGAAGAAACAAGAAATTTCTATAGTGTTCCTTATATAAATAATTACAAAGAAATTTTAAAGTAGCAGAAATTAAACAGCACTTAGAGGAACTAAGGTACATTTGTTCCTAATGTTAACCAGGGATTTTACCAATAAACTCCATGATATTTCCCAGAAACTTTGAAAGAAATTGGGACTGTGGGCAACTAATAGGTTCCCAGGAGATCTCTAAAGATTTTACTGTTTTTCTTGATTTGGGTGTAGGGTGTTTTTTGTTGTTTTTGTTGTTGTTGTTGTTATTTTGTTTGTTTGTTTGTTTTCTTTGCTAGAAGGAAATGACTTTACGTGTTTCTTTCTCTTCCAGTAAAAAGCTGGGAGAAAGAAAATTCTGAATTATAGTACACCCCAGCTGTGCATAACATATGTTTTACTGCAGAAAACATACTTCTGGTAAAGTCAAGAAAAGTACAAGTGTGCACTCTCAAAAGATTTTTTTTTCCAAGAAATTTCAATACCCAGCTCTATTTTGCATTGTGCTCACGTTCAGATAAATCTCTATCCACTCCTAGAACAGCCGCAATGATGCATGGGCTATGTGTGCACAAATCAGTCTAGCTCTACTGTGAGACCCACAAGGATCCACAAGTCCAACTCCTGGCTCCACACAGGTCTACCCAAAAGTTCTGACTATATGACTGAGCAGAGTCCAGAGTCCAAACACTTCTTGAACTCATCAGGCTCCGTGCCATGACTGAGTCCGAGGGGATCCTGTTCCAGTGCTTGACAACCCACTTGGTGAAGAATCTTTCCTGATACCCAACCTGAACCACCCCTGTCGCAGCTTGACTCCATTCCCTTGCATCCTGATCACTAAAAACAATAAGTCAGTGCCTGCCTCTCCTCTCAAGGAAGCTGTAGACTGTAGTGAGGTCTCCCATCAGCCTCCTGTTTTCCAGGCTGAACAGGCCAAGTGACCTCAGCAGCTCCTCCTTTTATGTCTTCCCCTCTAGGCTCTTCAACATTTTTGTAGCCCTAGATAAGGAAAGTCCTGTTGGAGTGGATCTGCTGCAGTATGATATGTAATCCCAACAACTCTGGAAGTTGTGGTGGTGCCGGAATGAAGACAGACCTTTTCTTTCTCAAGAATGGATGAAAAGAGTTTTCAAGTTGATATAAAAAGAGATGAAGGGATGAAAACACAGACTGAGATTATAGAGAAGAAATAGTCACAGAAATTAAAATCTGAGATTTTTATTTCCCAGGAAAGTAATGAACAGAGGCCTAGTGGCTGGATTTCTATTTTGTGAGCTTTGCATGTTCTTCATACACATCCATATATATAGATTCCTCTCTAGATAAACATATTTCTGTTTCAGGAGATTCAGCTAAACTCCCAAAGAATCCAGTGACTCCACAGACATGTTTTTCTTTTTAAACATATGTATATATATGTATATATATATATATACATATATATATATATATATATATGTATATATACATATACATATATATATATATCCAAGATGCTTAAATGGACAGTGGTAAAAATTCCCAAAAAAGAATAAACATGAACTCTTTCCTCATGGCTCTTCCATTGCCCTATTTCTGAGCAACAGCTCCAGCAGTCAGGAAGACAAGAAATGGGTTTTCTCTGTAAAGCCTGTGTCATGCATCCACACAAATTACACATACATCACAATTTTAAATATGAACAGGTCCAGATGTTATAACCTCTCTTTCCTCTTAAGATGTCCCTGGCACTAAGTGGGTATACAGTGTGGGTGAATAAAGCGGTGAAACCAAAAAGCACCAGTGGCGGTAAAGATTATCAAAGCTTCCCTCAGGCCTGATATTGTTAATTTATTTTCCATTCAAAATATAGAACCTGTGGCTGACTTTGATATCTTAGTCACTCCAGGCACAGAGCTGAATGGAGTCTCAAGTCAAAGGAGAGAGAAGCATAAAACCTAAATTGTTACTGACTGGGGAAATTACTTTGAGTGATTTATGGGGCTATAATTAAGATGAAAAGGAAAATGTAGGCTGTCTAGAAGGAAACAAGATGAGGAGTGTTAAACCAGAATATTCCACCAGCAAATTAGATTGGAAAACCCTGGAAAACACACTGTACTTTGTGTTACTGTTTATGAGATTCTTTTGTATATGGAACAACAGGAACTAAGTTTCTCACAGTATTGACTCCTACATCCCTAGCAAAAGATCTCGGGAGAGATCTAAGTTTTCATTTCCAAAGTTTTCTTCATGCACTGGAAAACTTGACATTAATGAAAAAGGCAGTGTGAATGAATTTTTAAACTCAAAAACAATTCCAAATATTATTTTTAAATATGATTTTTTTTAAAAAGCCAACTATAATTGTTTTGAGTGCTGACTCACCAATGTGAGAACGTAGTGCTGGCAATGCATTGTGAGCACTCATGCTAAAAGGATGGCCTCTAACAAACTGATAAAATCCATCCCCAACATTAGGAGGGCAAAAGGGCAAATTATTCATGTTATCTGCCTCCCTGAGCAAAGGAAGCACACTGAGTGAAGCAGAGGCTGCAGAGTGTTCAGCCTACAGCATTATCCATTTTTGCAGAAGTCAAATACACAATTGTGGATGGTTTAAAGAGTTAAATGATTTGAATCATTATGTTTAAATGCAGATAACTGCACACTGGACATAGACTTCAGTAAGACAACAGATGGTTAGAGATGATTGAATTTTTTCCAAATTTGATTTTTAATAAAGATTTTCCTGGACATTTAAATAGAGATAAAATTCCACAGAAAAGGTTTCCATTATAGGAATTAATTTTTTTTTCTTTTTAATTTCATTTCTGTTCTAATAAATGTGTGAGGTTTAGCTTGTATTAATTAGCTACTGAAACAACGGTATAAAAACTTTTTTCTTCATGGTGTTTCACACCAGACCTTTCATCCATCAGCTTCCTAAACAAATGCCAGTTTACTGCAGCTGCACGTGTTATGTAAGTCTTATGGATCCAGGCAGATCATCAGTCTCAATGAAAGAACATTTTTTTAAATGTATCCAATACACATCCTATCCAATAAGATCTCAGTCCTATAGAAACAAATAGATTGTTACTGTGAAAGAATTTTCTTTCCCCTTCCTCAGCAGGAAGGTCTGAATTTCAGTAACAATTTATCATGGTGGTGAGCATAATTAAAAGGTAGAACAGATTACTGAGTCGGGTTATGGAACTCTATCATGGTCAATTTTATGTAGAGTTCTGTTAAAAATCCATTGAGAATAACATCTGAGCTCTTCCACCCTGGAAATGGGACTAGATGATTTCTTGAGATCTTTGACAGCCCTCTCCCCTAAAAAATAAAATAAAATAAAATAAAATAAAATAAAATAAAATAAAATAAAATAAAATAAAATAAATAAAATAAAATAAAATAAAATAATAAAATAAAATAAAATAAAAAGCTTAAAATGAAATGACTGAAATAAACTAGGATTGACATCTAATTTCACTTTTTAACAGTTATTATTATTATTATTATTATTATGCTTTATAACACCTCCTATATACTCAAGTAATCTATACCAATGAAATGAACTTCTGAGCGACATCTCCAAAATTGAAGATTAATTTTAAAGGGACCAAAAACTGCAAGTTGTGTTCAAGTATTAGAATACTATATACACATACTTTGGTTTCACTGTTTGCAGATGATTGGACTTCACTTTGAAGTTGCTCTTTGAAAATGCTTCAAAACGTTTGCACTGACATTTTTATTTCTGTCATTTTTCTGTAGATAAAATGTCCAGAAATTAAAAGTGAAATTCTCACCTTTAACAAAGGTTCATTTTTAAAGGAATTATTGGATAAATAGAAGCTTCCCTAACTATCCAGCTGCATAATTGGACAATAAGAACAGAAAATTGCTTCTGCGCAGTAAAAACTGAAAGTCTCTCTTTATATTATCACAGTTTGTACAGAGATTAGTGTTGCTAAGAGTAACATCAGCTAAAAACTTGTAGAATTTTACCTTGAAAAATATTTGACTAAAAATAATAATTAATAACATTAACAATAACAATAATAATAGATTGTTTAGACCTACAATAGCTTTTCTGATGTTTTCCATGGATATATTCAAACATTCCTGTTCATCTCACAACATTAGAACACTTTGCTCATTTCTTCTAATTTTAGCCTTATAGAAGTTAAACATCTAGTCAAAGTTAATAAACTTTGCCAGATATTTGTCTTTCCCACCTCTAGGTAGTGTGGACTTAAATCAATCACAGTATGGGCTTGAACATTTGAAAACATAACTCAAGGTTAACTTTATAACTCCCTGTGTGGAAATAAACACTTTCACAATAAGATGAATCTGTACTCAAAATATAGCTTTGCTTTACAGAAAGGAAGCAGTTTATTACCAAAATCAGAACATTCTATAATTTCTACTACATACAAAACTTCTAAAAAAGAAAAAAACAAAAAAAAATTGCTCAAAGTGAAAAAGTGTTTTGTAGGTTTTTGCTTGTTTGCTTGCTTGTTGCTTGTTTTGTTGTTGTTTGTTTGTTTGTTTGTTTGTTTTAAAGTCAGGTTTAACTAAGGAATAGAAATTTAATTTTAGAACAAGCTCTGGCACAGTCTACCAGGTGCTTATTACATTTTCTCATGCTCACACATTCTTCTTATATTTTTCAGTCTTACTCAATTTTATCCTCATTACATTGTATAAGAATTTAGCTTTCAATGAGAGACCAGAATCATATTCTTGTTTTCTTACAAAATACAGCATATGCTCCTATTTGAAAGGTGAATTACCAATCTGGAAAAATGGAGAAAGTCTTTTCTCCTAAACAGAAAGACAATGTGAATAACATAACCTATTAATATCATGAACAAGATAGGAGTGGATAGATTATGTGGTTTAAAGTATGAAGTCTTTATGACTTTTGACAGGCAAAACTAAAGAGCAGACTGGCTTTCTTTTCTTTTTTTTTTTTTTTTTTTTTTTCCTACAAGGCAAAGGTACTCATCCATCTCAAAGTCAAAATTTGTAACTTTCTGCTAAAGCAATCATGGTAGTCCTACTGATGGACTAAAGCTGATGCAGATTCAGTATGCACAGGTTCAGTATAAAATTAGCACTAGGTTGGATCTCACAGATAAAATCTCAATAAATACTATAAAAAAATCAATTATTTAAATTTTCTAGATATTAAATAAATGTTTCTACATTTTTTGCCTTTAATTTTCTTGAAAAATTGGTTCAATTTACTATTTTTTTCATATCCTTTTCCATACTTCTCCATTCTTTCCTCTGCTCTGACCTCACATTTTCAGTCATCTGACTCACAAATACAGCTCTTTCAACTCTGAATGGAAAGTTAAATAGGGGCATGTCTGCCTGGGGTGCTGTGTTGTACATGAGTCATGTTAAATACTCATATTGGCCACAGATATTTGTGAACCTGGGTACATTCAATAACAGGTTTTTTTTTGTTTGCTTGTTTGTTTGTTTGTTTGTTTTTTATGTTTGTGAGGAACAATTTAACTTTTTTGAGCAATGAACTGTGGAGTCAAGGTACAGAAGATCTGGACTATCGGTCCTGGTATTTTTAGCAGCCATGAGTTTGGTGATTTTGTGTCATATGTTACAATCAATGTGTAAATATGGCAACCTCATTAATTTCTTATGAGGACATCTTCTTTAATTGAGTTTTCAACAAATTCTGGTGGGCGGTCACCAGTGGGGTCCCTCAAGGCTCCATTTTAGGGCCGGTACTTTTCAATAATTTTATAAATGATCTGGATATAGGAATAGAAGGTATTTTGAGCAAGTTTGCTGATGACACCAAACTTGGAGGAGTTGTGGACTCTGTTAAGGGTGGAAAGGCCTTGCAGAGGGATCTGGATAGGTTGGAGAGCTGGGCGATCACCAACCGCATGAAGTTCAATAAGAACAAGTGCCGGGTCCTGCACCTGGGATGGGGAAACCCTGGCTGCACATACAGACTGGGCGATGAGACGCTGGAGAGCAGCCTAGAAGAGAGGGATCTGGGGGTCGTGGTAGACAGCAAGTTGAATATGAGCCGGCAGTGTGCCCTGGCAGCCAGGAGGGCCAACTGTGTCCTGGGGTGCATCAAGCACGGCATCGCTAGTAGGTCAAGGGAGGTGATTGTCCCACTCTACTCTGCGCTGGTGCGGCCTCACCTCGAGTACTGTGTGCAGTTCTGGGCACCACAGTATAAAAAGGACATGAAACTGTTGGAGAGTGTCCAGAGGAGGGCTACGAAGATGGTGAAAGGCCTGGAGGGGAAGACGTACGAGGAACGGCTGAGGGCACTGGGCCTGTTCAGCCTGGAGAAGAGGAGGCTGAGGGGAGACCTCATCGCAGTCTACAACTTCCTCGTAAGGGGGTGTCGAGAGGCAGGAGACCTTTTCTCCATTAACACCAGTGACAGGACCCGCGGGAACGGGGTTAAGCTGAGGCAGGGGAAATTTAGGCTTGACATCTGGAGGGGGTTCTTCACAGAGAGGGTGGTTGCACACTGGAACAGGCTCCCCAGGGAAGTGGTCACTGCACCGAGCCTGTCTGAATTTAAGAAGAGATTGGACTGTGCACTTAGTCACATGGTCTGAACTTTTGGGTAGACCTGTGCGGTGTCAAGAGTTGGACTTGATGATCCTTAAGGGTCCCTTCCAACTCAGGATATTCTATGATTCTATGATTCTATGATTCTATGATTCTACAGTATATTATGCAAATGCCATTAATGAATAAATCACGACTCACAAATGATCCATCACTCATCATATGTCTGTATGTCTGGCTCAAGAGTGCTTTATATTTCTGTGTCTTTATTTTAGCACTTGAAAGTTGTTGCATTGTTGTTTGTTTTGCCACCAAAGAGAATCAGTCATGAGGAGTTACTTATTCCTATCTCAGTCCAAGATGCCTTTAATCTTATTATGTGGCAAGTTGGCCAGATGGCCAGGGACCAGACTACTTCAGAAAAGCAGGTGGTTTCTAACCCATGCTTTTGGCACAGATTTAGATAAATATAAATAAAACATATACTGGATGGTAATAATCAAAAGAACCTATTACAAGGGTATCATAAAGTGTTTGACAATGTTTTGCACATACATATATGTTATTGTGCCTCAAGTAGTTTTTTTTAAGGCTACTTTTAAATGCCTATTAGAATGTGATCTATTATTTTTTTATGTACATCTTCACTAAGAAAAAATGCTGGGAATCATGGAAGATGCTAATACCTTAGAACTTATACTACCCGACTTTTGTGGAAAGAGAAAGGCACATAAAGTAAGAAGTCTGAAATTATTCTGCATCATAAAGTACAGCTGCTTAGCAGAGCTGTCTGAAGGCAGCAGTTAAAGAGTGGATGTACTTTACTGGGACTTTAGTCCTAACCCTATTTTTGATATGACTGCCATTCAGGTGACGGTGTGAGACAGGGTTCACATAATATTGCTGGGCATCAGTGTGATGCTCACAGGTGCATTCTCAGATGTGTTGAAGTTTCTTCCAAAAAAAAACTTTGTATCAGAGTAAGAATTGAGAATGAGGTTCAACGTGACAACTTAAGAAATATTTTTAGACTGCAGAATAAGCTTCTGAGGTCAGGAGATTAAGATAACCCAAGTGCAAGGGTTTGATGTTTCTCTCTGCTGGTGGTAGAACAGTAAGTACTGCTTAGGGCAACAGACCACTTTAAAGTGTTGGGCTTTCAAGTCAGATGTGGATGGGGATCAGACTTCCTGCTTACATGAATGTCAGGAAGGTGAGCCAGTTGGAAATCAGCTTTGGAAGTAACCTCTGCAGTCCTCTGTATTATCTTTAAAGTTGAAGGATTTCATTTGACATTACAGTAGAAAAGACAGATTTCATTCATGGACTTTCTTGAAGAGCGTGAGAAGTATAAAATGAATGCACTTTTAAAACTGTGCTTAGGAAAATCTGCTGAAAGGGAGCTAAATGAGTTTTCTACTGTATGTGTTAGGATTTCATTTCTATAAGACAGGAATATTATGCTGAGGCCGAGAGTAAGGCCAACTTTACTTTTGTGAGGATTTTCAACCACAGATCTCCTGGAATTTGTAGCCTGACTTAAATCAGGCTCATACAAAAAAGAGGAAGAAAGGTAATATTAAGTCAGCACTGCAGCAATAGCTTGTGAAATAAGATTCACTCCAAGAATAGTGATGTATCAGCTTCCCAAACCCAAAAGCTCAATCCTTCAACCCCTGTACTTACAATGCAACACATATACAGAAAAATTCCAAAATCTTATTTCCATCTGTTTAGTTGGCTCCTTCTCAGCTGGGTCCAGAAGATCCCTATTATACATAGCCCCACTTGTGGAATGAGTTTGGCCTGTTCTAAGAAATTGCTGAGATTTGAGGTTAAGATTCATGTAGTTTTTGGCATTGGAAGAATAGCAAGATACTGCTATTGGGTTTTAAAGATTATAGTAGCATTTAAATGTTCTGCACAGGTGTTTAAAGAAACTGTTTATGGTGGATAAGCAGAGGAACTTCAGTTCCCTTCAGTTCCATATCCTTATTTACAGCAAAGACTCCAAAAAACATAGATTTTAAAATTGAAAACTGTAAGATTTCACATTTCCCTTTGAAGAAGATTGTTCATAGAATCAGGATTTGCGTTGGAAGAGACCTTAAAGATCATCTAGTCCCAATGCCCTTGTCAGGGCGAGGGGCAAGAACACCTCCCACTAGATAAGATTGCTCAAAGACCCATCCTACCTGGCCTTGAGCACTTCCAGGGATGGGGCATCCACAGCTTCTCTGGCCAACCTGTGCCAGTGCCTCACCACCCTCACAGCATAGAATTTCTTCATAATATCTAATCTAAATCTCCCCTCTTACAGTTTAAAGCCATCATCCCTTGTCACATCACTCCACCCCCTCTCAAAGAGTCCCTCCCCAGCTTTCCTGTAGCCCCCTGTTAGGTACTAGAAGGCCACTGAAAGTTCTCCCTGGAGCCTTCTCTTCTCCACAATAAACAACCACAACTTCCTCAGTCTGTCTTCATAGGAGAGGTGCTCCAGTCCTCTGATCATCCTTGTGGCTCTTCTCTGGACTCACTCTAATACTTCCACGTCCTTCTTCTAGGTCCCCAGAGCTAACTCAGGGCTCCAAGTGGGGTCTCACAAGAGTAGATGGGAAGAATTACTTCCCTCATCCTGCTGTCCATGCAGCTTTTCACACACAGAATTTCTAGGTAGGAAGAGACCACAAGATCATTGAGTCCAACCTCTGACCTCACACTAACAAGTCCTCCAGTAAACCATATCACGAAGCTCTACATCTAAACGTCTTTTAAAGACCTCCAGGGATGGTGCAGCCCAGGTTATAGTTGGCTTTCTGTTCATTAAGCTCTACATATTTTTATAGTTTTGCCAGGCTGCAACAATGAAGGTTGTAAATAAATAATGTATTATATCAATATAGCAATTAAAGATTAATTTCTTTTCAAAATAAATAAATAAACTTTCGTCAATCTCAAACTACCATTTCCATTTCATTATAAATAATACACCACTTCTGTAAAATATGCTTTTTTTTTTTCAAAGTTTCCTTCAAGAAACTGTTAGAAACCAACCAATAGCATTTTCTATTTTCAGAACAAATGTAATAAATATGCTTGCAGTGGATGAATCTACAAACAGAGTTCCCTCACTCCTCATTTGAGTGCTTGTACATACTTTTTGCCAGATTAAAGGAAAGACATATTCCATTGTAATTTACACTTTATATATATATATATACATATATATATATGTACACCTGATTATATATATACATATATACATATATACACCTGATTATTCCACCCTAAAACCCCCCAAAATTAGCAAGTTAGACAAACAAAGGAAATAACATAATCTTCTTAAAGAGAAAAAAAGAAAAACCAAGTCAGGGATTAACAGCTGGGGAGGGACTCTTTGTCAGGGAATGCAATAAAAGGGCTAGGAGGAATGGATTTAAACTAAAAGAGGGTAGATTTAGATTAGATATTCAAGAGAAATTCTTTACTGTGAGGGTGGTGAATCACTGTCACAGGTTGCCCAGAGAAGCTGTGGATGCCCCATCCCTGGAAGTGTTTACAGCCAGGTAGGATGGGGCTTTGAGCAACCTGGTCTGATGGGAGGTTTCCCTGCCCAGGGAAGTGGGGTTGTAACTAGATGATCTCTAAGGTCCTTTCCAACCCAAACCATTCTATGATTTTATGATTCTATAACTGAATCCATGTTTCTTGAACCAAGCACTCTAATCACAGTACTAAATATAGCCTCAAGGAGAGTGATAATTTTTTTCTGCATTTGGGGGAAAATATACTATTTTTACTTGATCAAAAAAATAGTAAGTGTTATTAAATATATAAATACATTAATGCATACACATGTATGTAACAGTTTATTTATGCATAATAGTTTTCATTTATGTTATATACATAAATGGAATCAGAGCAAAAAGTAATTTGTAAAAACAGAAAATGGAGCTATGCCAAACACAAATAATTGTGGAAGTGTATATAGTAATGATGCCTTTACTTTGGATCATGAATGAACTTTAGCAAATGTAAGCAAATGGTTCTAAAGGTTGTTCTTATTGTGTTCAAATTAATTTTCAATAATGAGTAAGTAATTCAATCAAAAAGGCATCTTGGGAGAAAAGGATAGCCAAAACTGTATCAACTGCGCAATACAATGCTAGCAACAGCTGAGTGACTGCCAAGCCATACACCAGCGTGAAGTATAACAGAAACAACAGATCTCAAAAAAAAAGTAGGAAAAGTGGACTTTTTTGTGTGTGATTACCTTTCTAGAAAGAAGATAACAGCATAAGATATATGCGAAGACCTTGGTTAACCTATTTCATTATGTATGGAACACAGCTTTAAAGACATTTGTGCGATGTGTAAAACCATGAATGATTTCCTCTTGCTTCAGAAAAACAAACAAACAAAACAACAAAAACAGAGGTTTTGGAACTGAGAATTAAGTAGGTATCCCTTTATTTTCTTCTTTGGGAAGAAAATCATCTACATTTCACAATGAGTCAGCAAGGATCTCTTAATCTCTCCATTGCAATTGGGACTAATTTAAGCAGAGAAAGCACAAGAAAAATAAACTTCATTCAGAAAACAAGAAGAAGCTACCATGGAAATTTTTTCCAGTGCTCTGATATATACAGATCCTACTGGTCCTGCAGAGTCTCAGCACGCATCCCAGTACAAGGGGAGCTGTTGAGTATGGAAGGTTTGTATCATTCTGAACTTGACTTGGCTGGGGGGGTTACTCATTCCTTGCTTTAATAACACATTTTCTTCCATTTATCGTTACTGCATAACACTAAGTGGGAAATACATTTGAATTGTTACTCGAGGAAAATATTTTTCTATGGGGGAGTTAGCCTCACATAACAGGCACTAAGCTGCTGGCCTCGAGAGAACATCAAGTGGGCATCATTGATGCTGGTGTGTTTCAAGATAGTTTCAGGTGGATTTCAGTTCTGTCCGTCAAGGGAACACAACAATATCCACATTTGCTTCTGTGACTGCAAAATATTTTCATGGTGCTGCAGGTGTCTCAGTTACTAGCACTAGCATAGCTCTGTGTTTACCAGCCTGCCAGACAGCCCCCACTGAATGGCATCTGAGTAAGCTAATTTCAAGCTAGGTCTAGTATAGATGGAGGGCAGCACACTAGCAATAGATGCAGACAGATAGACTGGAATCATCTTCAATGTGCAAGTATAGTGCAGGAATAAATGAACAATAATTATCCACAGCAGTGTGAAAACTGGAATTAATATAGCTAGCTTATTACAGATATGTTACATTATTTATGTAATGCACAGCTAACTGGATGGTCAGGCCAAAAGAGCTGCATGAGGTTTGACAAAGATAAATGCAAAGTCCTACATGTGAGACACAGTAATCCCCAGGTGGGATTATCAGGTTGGTATCTGACTGTCTGGTGAACAGCTCTGCTTGAAATGTTCATGGGTTCTGGGTTACAGCATGCTCAACTGTGTGCCCTGGCAGTACTGAAGAAAAACTATGTCCTGGGCTGCATCACCAAGAATACATCCAACTGATCAAGGGAAGAGGTTCTTATTCTTTACTTGAGTGCTTCTATCCTCAACAAATATTTATTTAAGGAAAGAAACAGTAAATTGCTCTGTGACATCTATTGTAAGTGATAACAACCACTGCATAAACATCTGACCAGCTCAGTGCCAGATGATTATTCATTTACATTATTTGTAGGTAATAAAGTAAGAGTGATTTAGTCATGACCATGAAACAGCTGGCACCCTTTCCTATAGATTTGGTACTGTTGACAGTGCAAAATATCACAGAACTTGAGCCATGTGTAAAAATATTTTTCTGACTGTTTAGTTGTTAAAAAGCACTTACTATCTACGAACAGAAGAATAGGAGGGCACCAGTAAAATATGATGTAATACTTTGGAAAAAAATGTTATTCTGTCTAGTGGGTTGAGTTTAATTAAATATTTAGCTGCAATATTTGCATAATTATTGCAATTATTTGCCTTTTTTTTTTTTAATTGGCATAAACGTAACAGGGATTTAAGACCCCCAGATGCTTATGTAGTGATAGCAAGGAAGAACTGAAGCAGCTGTTGCAATGCTTATGTCTAAATCACATCTGAGGAAAAGGTACTTGTAAAGCAAATTCCACCCCATTCTTCTCCACCTACAGTCCCTGATTCAAAGCTCAGTAAAAGTTTGTTGTAGTTTAACCTGGCAGGTAGCTCAGCACCACACAGCCATTTACTCACTCCCCTGCAGTGGGACTGGGGAGAGAATCAGAAAAGGTAAAACTCATGGGTTGAGATAAAGAACGTTTAATACATTAGAAAAGGAAGGGGAAAATAGTAATAATGATAAAAGAATATAACTAAGCAAGTGATGCACAATACAAATGGTCACCACCCATCAACTGTCACCCAGACAGACCCCAAGCAGCAGCATTTCCCTCAGCCATCTCCCCTGTATTTATTGCCACATGTTCTGGGACACTCCTTTGTCCTGTGTGGGTCAGCTGTCCTGGCTGTGTGCCCCCCCAGCCTCTTGTGCAGCCCCAGCTTCCTTGCTGGCAGGGCAGTGTGAGAAGCTTGAAAGTCCTTGACATAGCGTAATCACTGCTGTACAGCCACTAAAACTTCAGTGTGTTATTAGCATTATCCTCATCCTAAATCCAAAATACAGCATCATATCTACTACTAGGAAGAAAATTAACTCTATGCCAGATGAAACCAGGACAATATCTACCCCTTATTCCATACCACCTACAACATGCTTAGGTTCCATGCTTTCCAATACATTCCAATTAATCACCACCACCTTTCCTGTCCTTTGATATATACACACACATATGATTCCCTTAGTGTGTATATAGGCTATCCCTCTAAAATATCTGTTTAGTTCATTTAGTCCCTGACTTTAGGTTCCATTTGTAATAATAGTCTTTGGGGCAGGAGAGATGGTGAATGGTGTTGGATTCTTTTATGTTAAAGCCAGTTCTGGTTCCATCACTGCTGTGCTTGTTTATTCAGTGTACTGAGATACTGGTCTGTACAGGTGGGACTTCATACATCCTCTGAATTGCTGGAACTCCTGGAACAGTTTCTCCACAGCCAAGATGTAGGCCTGTAAAGAGGAAGAAAGACTTTATTTGCATTGCCAGAGTTGGCTAGCCAATTCGTCCACCATTTGTCCCTCTCTATCTTTCCAGACCATCACAAATCACACCCGGCATAATTAATACCTGCAGGTACTGGGTACCTCTCTCCATGGTGGTCATTATATAATTCATCTGCAATCTTCACCCATTGCATTTGTAGTGAAGATATATTTTGAAGATGTTTTGCCATTCTATTGAAATATTTTTGCCTTACTAAATGAGTATATCTTTGCACTAAATAAATTGTTTTCCTATACTTTGTTACTTTTGATCTTGTTTGTTAATTGGTTATTTAAATCAGCCTTAATTTCTTCTGAGTTGTGGGTTCCCAAAGTTTTAGTTCTCTTTGATCATTTGTCCCCAAGCATTTCAGCTTCCATCTAGATTACATTAGTAAATCCTATTATATTCCCAAAGTTATTTCTCTCTGCTATTTCCTCCAAATTGCCTATGAAGAGAGATAACTTTTCAATTTGTCGTCTGCATGTCCTCTCTGACCTTTAGAGCAGAAGACCAAATTCAAAAGGACAGGTGGAGAACATTCATATTTCAATTCAGCCTAGAAGCCTGTAGCTTCTTCACCTATGAGCCTATATAGGCCACTTTTTTTCTTTTTTTTTTTTTTGTCTTTTTACATAATATGTGATTTGACTCCTTTGAAGCTAAGGTTTAAAACCCAGCTTCCACACTTCTTGGGCTAGTGCTTTAGGCTCTGTGAAGTGCAGGAGAGAGAAGGGCTGTCAGAAACATTTATCCCTTTTTCATTCACTCTTTGCAGGCTTAAATATACTCCTGATCTACAGTTGTGTATTCCCACCCAAGGCACCTAGCTCACTCTATTTTCCACAAATGGATTTTAGGTATTTAACCTGAATATCTGAATTCACAGTCTGGTATAGGGAAGTGCCTGGTTACTCTGAGTTTTGTCACACTTAATCTTACATCCACACAAGTTTCTTAAAAAAATATCCTGTGGCCCACATGGGGCATCTCCCAGAAGAATAAGATCAGTGTAGCACCTTAACCATGGCTACTTTTATCTCATTTTCATTCTTTTCTCTATAGACATGCTCAAATTGGAGAGCAAGGGGCCATAAGCCATGTCCTCACCTGTCATTGCAAAGGGCTGGAAATAAAAATGAAATAGGAAAAGTTGTCACAAATCTTCAGATCTAAGGCAACAGGTTTAGTAAGTAAAGAACATTCACTTCCCCTTCCATTTTGATCTCTGTGTGGTGGTTTTACCATGCTAGGCAGCTAAACACCACAACCACTCTCTCACTCCCCCTCCTTAGATGAGGAGGGGAAGAAGTAAAGAACAAGTCGTGGGTTGAGATAAGGATAATTTAATTAAAGGGAAATAATTATTAAGGAAAGATTATTATCAACTAAACAATTTAACTAAAGAAAAAAAAAAAAGAAAAAAAGGAAAGGGGAAAAGGGACAGGGAAAGGGAAAAAAAAATAATAAAATAAAGGCTATTTGGAAGTGCAGAGGAAAGAAATTACTCTCTACTTCCCACAAATGAGCGATGCTTGACCATGTCCTTGAAGCAGGGCCTCAACGCATGTAGCCAGTGTTCTAGAGGAGGACTGACGTTTTCACAATGAGAGCCCACCCCTCCCCTTTTCTTCCTGTTTCCACCTTTTATTGTTGAGTGTGACATTATATGGTATGGAATATCCCTTTGATTGGTTTAAGTTAGCTGCCCTGGTGATGTTTCTTTTCTCACTTTTTTTTTGCCCACCCCCTAGGAAGGTTAGAGAGAGTACTGATTCTGTGCCAGCACTGCACAGCAGCAGACACAACAGTGGTGTGATACCACTGCTGTTCTAGCTACAAGTGCACAGCACTGTATGGGCTGCTGCAGGGAAAGTTAACATCCCAGCCAGACCCAGTACAAAAACACAATGTGGCAGTGTGCCTAGAGAGAAGGTTGGGATTTGTTTGTTAAGATCACTTTTAGACTGCTAGGATTGCGACAGCCTTAGAGATTAGTTGACTATAAGATGGGTTACTAACCATCCTTCCAGTTACTAACCATCCTTCCATCCACTTGTGTTTGGAAGATCTGATCTGGTTTAGTTCTCCTCAGCTGGCTATGATCTTGTCTTTTTTTCTGGCTATTTCTATGGATTTTTCCCCAGGTAGTTTCCAATGCACATCTCTGGTATGTTACACTTTCCTGTAAATCAAAAGCCAATTAGACAGACTGTTTTAAACAGCTGGTTGGTCCTTCTCTTTTCCATTCTTCCCACTTCCCTCCAGCACCATCATTCCCTGCACTGCTGCCCACAACAGCATGAGCTGCAGATTACCAGAGCCCATTTATTTACACTGCACCTTGTGCTCAATGCTGGTCAAAGCACAATTTCTCCCTAAAGTGTTGATACTTATATCACATATAAACATTCATCCCTCTGTGATCTGTGAGAATTTTCATGTTTAATGTTTCAAGCCTTTATTAAATATATATATATTTTTTGCACCATCTGCCACTGTCCACAGCTCTCTGGAGGAAAGCATAAGAAAAAATATATATATCAAGTGCTATCCAAGTCCTTTAAAGCAGTACTAGGAAATGCTTAGATACTATGGGGCTAGAATACAACATAAGAACTTATACAGGATAAGCAAAGCATGGACATGTATTTATTATCAGCAGCAGTGTGCATTGCATCCTCCATGCACAAGGCAAAGGAGCTGGTTTACTGTCATACCATTCATACACTGCTCATTAGAGGTGGTAATGAGGTGATACATGAGGGTTTGTCATAAAAGACTTGTCTGGTACTGTAATTAGCTTGAATATTATGGAGGTTAATTCTCTGGGGTAAATAGTACATATTAAAAACACTAATTGCATAATATACATTTTAAATACATTGTAATTTAAAAAATAGCTTAGTTATTAACATATCTAAATTTTGCACTTTTATACACACTAAGTAGGTAATATGAATTTTAATTAGGGACTTTTTTTCCTATAATGAAAGTGAAAAGACTTCTAAAAGGACATAGCTTCTAACTAATTTGTTTCCTTCATTTTTATTTTTCAGCTAAATAATGAACAAAATTAGAAAAAAAAAAAAAAAAACACTTTATATTTGCCCAAGAGATGTGAATAGTTCAATATGAACTGCATATTCTTTCAAAGAATAGACAAGTCAAGTTAATTAAATTCCAGGCTCAGCTAGCTCATCCAGGTCAATTCTAGCTAAATTTCTTCTTAGAAAAGAAAGTTCATTAAATCTCATCAATAGTTTCCCATAAATATTATTACTTACATAATAACATTATGAAGTTGCTTAAAAGTGCTGTGACGAATATGAGTGCTGAGAGTCCACTTACCATTTTGCAAGAGCTAATGCATCAGAAAATTTAACAGTGTTTATGAACAGGGTCCTTCTTCTATGAACAGGGTCCTTCTGACAGGTCCCATTGATTGACCTCCTCCAACTCAACTCCAAGACAATTCTGAAAATAAAAATAAAATAAAATTTAAAATAAAATAAAATAAACAACAAAAAATGGACAGTCCAATATCTCTTAAGTTGCCTTCAGGTTGCAAGTGGATGGAGAGCACAGAAAATCCTCTTGTAGCCTGACAGGAAATAGGCAATGACTCAAGCTCTGATCTCACTCTGGGTGAGAGCAATAACAGCATTTAGCATGGGTGCTTCCTTTTGATTCTCTCCATAATGATTATTGGAACTGCTAACAGTCTGCTGCCAAATAATAACCTTTCAGAAATAAGTTAAATAAGCACATGACTGCTCAAAGATTTGTGTGCCAGAATGCCAATAGCTTCGAAATGGCTATGTCTAAACTCAAATATTTCCATTCACTCTTGTGTTGAAGTAAGTCCTGTCCACCAATTCCTGTAATTCTTCTTTCTTCCTTCCACATTGGGAAGAAAGACAGAGGTTGTTTTTCCAGTAAGGATCCAATTGGACAAGGGGATGAGCTAGACTCAAATTAATAACATAGCACAATCCCACAGCTCAAAGTAACAAATTGTTTTTATGCCAATATGTAAAGCTTTTTTAGAACAAGGCTCCTTAAATTTGTTGAGAAGTATTGCTAAGGGGCAAAATCAGATAAATCTACTATTTTTTAGACAGGATGGAAGGGCAAGAAGTACAGCACTCTGAACAGGAAAACAGTAAAAATCTGTGTAGGAAAAACAAATATTTTTAGACCATCTCATTGTCTTCTGATGTGTGAATCAAAAACATCATGCTTATAATCTGATAATATTGTCTGTCTCTGCATGAAGTCTCCCTAAGTTAAGTTTTATAGATTCTATGTTTTTATTACTGTTGTATAATGTTGGTTTGATTCTTTTTTTCTTTTCTCTTATAAAAAAAAATAAAAATTTAAAAAAAAATGGCCAACTCTTGCAGCCTGATAAATGTAACTTCATACATTACAGTCACATGTCATTAGGAGAACAGAATCTAAATATTCCAAGGACATATCTGTAGAGATTCCTTTAATGTTCAATATAAATTAAGTAAACCTTTTTTCTAATTGATGTGTTGTTTGTTTTGTTTTGTTTTTATTTTTTTGTTTTGGTTGATTCATTGTGTTTTGTTGTTTGTTTTTTGGTTTTTGTTTTTTTTTTTTTAATTAATTATTTAATAATATACAAGCAGATAGGAGAAAAATTTACAGTTCTACATAAAATATTTTGCCAAAAATATACATATATTTATTAATATTATTTTTAGCAAAAGGAGTTCTGCCCTGAAACATCTAATAATATACATTGTTCTTAGAGGGTAATCAGTTATTGATATGCATTGCCAGTAATTTGACAAAACAGTCAGAAGAAAGTGTATGGCCAATTAGAACATTTTTTTCCTTAGACATGCAGTCAAATCTCAGATGTAATCTGCTAGAAACTTTCAATGGTGGTACTGATTTCAATTTAATAAATAACTAGATTCATTCTTAGATAAAGTTGCTATTGACATTCTCATTAACATCTTCATCCTGAGCACAGTTTTATTGTTGGCTTGATCCAAGGTCTCATGGATTTCTGGCTGAGGTTCTCTGGAACTGAAAGCAGTTTCACTGAATTCAGGAGGAATGATTGCAGAACCAGAATATCAGCAGTGGGAACTAACAGCCACAGAAAGAACAGAGTGAAATTAGCAGAACCGTGGGTAAAAGTAAATCTTTGGAAAGTTAAATTTTAGAGTTATGGTCTCAGTCTGTCATGAAAACTATTTCAACATCTTGATAGTGTGATGTTATGCTGTAGTCTGTGTGTTTACCATGTTCGTCAAAGAGCATTATTTTTATAAGATGAGGGCTCATGTACAAGGACCACCCTGAGCAGCAAGCAGTAGCTGGCAGCAGGTGAGGCTCATGCTTAGAAGAGCAATCTGTTCCCATAACCTGCATCAGCACTCACCAAGCAGCACCCTTCTGACTATGCAGACAACAGCATGTGAGATCCACTCCTTTCCCAGCACATCTCTCCATGAAGATGCTGTGTAAGCCCTACCACCCACTTGCATGATGATATCAGATTGCTCTTTCAAATTCACCAGTAGTTCTTTTAGTTCTCTGAGAAATGAAGATAGACTAAAGCTGGTTTAGTTTAGGAAGAAAAACCTTATGTTAATAAAATATTAGTGCAATTTCAGTGAAGTAAATCTACAGATGTTGATATGAATTTTTGACTCGGGAAGTTACTTTCATTGAGGATCCATTTCAAATAGAGCTGCATGATACAAATGAGGTTATAAGGAAGTATAAAGAACATTGGAGTCTCCTCTGATATCAGAACAATATAAAGAATCATACCTAGGTGCCTTGCCATACCTGAAAATATGTGAGTTGATGACCTGATTTAATCTATTATTCACTAGGAACAATCATATATCTGATGATCATGAATATCTTCATTGAAACTAAATACTTAAACTCAGATATGTTAGAAAAATCCCTGTTCACCAATTATCAAGATAATTCAAAATGAAAGGAGTCCTGTATGTGACAATATTTTAAGAAAGTATTTTTAATTAAATGTGATTAGTGGGCTAATTAGCAAACAATTGCATGCTTACCCAATCTCTGAAAATCCATTAGAAAGAATTAAGAGCAGTAATTTGGAGGATGTTGTTGCATTCTATACGGACAGCAAGGATGTCAAATCCTGCTCTATAAAAAAATCAGATCAGCCTATGCTGCTATGCTGCTATGGAAAAGCAGTCAAATTCACCATCATAATATGTATGTGACAGAGATTGCATAACATTTGATCAGCTAAATAAATGTGTATAAAAATCCAATAACATTACAATCACTGGAACACAGAAAAGTTATCTATTCATATTGTCTGATCATTTTCTAGCCTTGGAGCTGGTGTTGTCTTTACCCATTTTTTTCCTTTGCTTTCTTTTTTTTTTTTTTTTTCCTACAAAAAGCACAAGAAATCCGCAGTTATATAATATTCCTGTATCTGTGCTGAATTGCAAATGTCAAGCAGGAAACATGAAGTTTATCAAGGACACTAGTCAAAGCCAAGGTTTAAAAAATGGATTGCGTCATTGAGGCATGAACCAGAGAAAACTGTGTCAAGTAGCTTTAGGGAGAGTAGCATCTACAGCTTGGGGAAGAGATCTTAGAGTCATCAGTGACAGTTTTCAGAAATCACTGGATTTGAGGGCAACAACAGCTGAAGTAAGATAACAGAACAGTGAGCATCATGAGGAAGGATATTGAAAGAAAACAAAAGGATACTGCATAAAATTTTGGCCCCCTATAGCTTGATTATAGTGTTTAGTTCTGTTTTTCACAGCTCGAGAAAGATGGAATGGAGTTAAAGTAATTATAGAGAAAGACACCTAAGATTATAAAGAGGATGAAGCAGCTGCTTTATGAACAGAGACTAGAAATGCTGAAAGTTCAGTTTGGCAAGGGGAGGACTGGAGAGTAATCTGGTCATGGTCATAAAATCATGAATTGCAGAATAATTTAGACTGGAAGATCAACTATATAGAAGATGACTGCAGAAGGTCATCCCTCCCACTCAAAGCAGGGCAACTTCAGAGTTAGGATGTTGTACATTATGTGAGCGTGCGACTTCACGGAGAGTAACAAAATTTCTGTTGAAACAGGTTATGAAGGCTGATAATTTTACCATTTTCAGAAAGCTGTTAGATCCATTCTTCATGACAAATACATGGACAATGGGTGCATAAATTCCAAAAGAAATATGCAAAATATGCAAGGACATAGACTGTAACATCCCTAATCTAATGCTGTGAGACAGCAAGAGTGATGGTTTGCAGCATGGGGATGTTCAGGATCTCCTCCCAAACAGCATCAACAATTCTTGGAAATGGGATACACGGAGTGCTGAAGTCACATTATAGATCACTCCTTGTATTCATATGCTTTCAAAAGGCTGAACAGCTCTGCTGAAGAGCTGATGTGCAAAACATAGTCCATTTTTTTTTGTTTTTGTTTTTCTTTCACCCGCCATGTCCTATATATGTCTGAACCGCTATTTATCCCAGATCTTCAGAGACAGAACAGAACAGACTGTCATAGGTTTGTGTGCTTTCTTTGCATTGTTCAGGGCACCAGAAACCATGAGGCTGAGATGATGTAATACCATTTTCTCAGTTGCAGGATATGCAATGTCTCCCTGTCTTATATAAGATGTAAAAGGACAGTGGATTCATCCTAGCCTTGCTATTTCTGTACCACACTTAAATACCTGGAAGATTCTAATCCTAAATGAAAAGCAAATGACTCTCCTGCAAAGGCTGCTATTTCCTGTTATTTCCAAAATAATATCTTGAAAAAGAGTTTTCCAGAGGATTCAGTGAATATTACTTAATAGTGCAAGATCTGGTCATTTCAATTTACGTATATAAAATATATCTGCTCCTTCTGAACACAGCTTAGCCCAACCTTTAACCGCCTTGTGGATATACATTGCCCTGCATCTTGATCGATAAGATTAAAGAGCCTGCTTCTTGCTTTCTTGCAGCAAAATATTTAAGAAGTGATGAGTGTTCTGTGTCTTAAACTAAAAATGATATCTCTCCTGCATGTGGATAAACAATTTCCTGAGCAATCACAAACGATATTGCATACAGAGATATCACTAAAGGCTTTTAATTTCTTTAAAACTTTAATGATTTATTTCTTTTAAACAGTGAAAATGTAGTTCAACTGCATATGGGGGAAATAACTAAAGGGCAAATCTTGTAAAAATTCTTAACACAGTGATGGAATCTTTTATCTAGTTCTTCCCTCAAATTGTGTTAGATGAGTTAAAGTCCATGGTACTTGTGGGTGGCAGGGAGTACTGTTTAATATGTTATGCATATCGTCATTACAGTTAGAATACTTATCTCACTGTTAATAAGTCTTTTTATGTTGAGAAGCTAAGTTGTTTTACTGGCTAATAAAACAGGGTTTGTATGTTTCACTAGAGGAACTTACATATATTTATCAATCTCGATGTATATCTTCAAAGGCTTTGCTGGACAAAGAATCTTCAGAACACAATATATACTTGCCATTCCCTAATCATTAGGATCTCTCTTCTTTCTTTCCTCTCCTTTATGTTCTCTGTCTCACTGGACGACAGAAGCCCACTCCTGTTTCTTATATTATTTTGCATTTTGATTGTCACTGACCTACTTTCAACAGATGGAGAGAGAACAGCCTATCTTTCTCCTGGTGGTTAGTGCACAACTCTCTGAAATAATAAGAACTTTTCATTTAAATCTTGTGAGATCCTTATCTCTGGTGGGCTGATGGGCCTAAAATGGAGGTCTCACATTTTGGTAAGTGCTTTAAATAGCAGGTGGCACAACCCCCAGGTGTCTGTCACTACTTTACAGGTATCTGTGGAAGCTCAAACTGTGAATCCCGCTTTCACAGGAGTACCTGCTGCCAGGCTGTGAGTCCCTGCCCCAGCCCAACAGACAGCTGGACACCTGGCCACAGCCCATCAGACCTGTTGATGTTAGTCTCAGTACCTATCTCAGCAGCATGCATTCTGCTCCCAGAGCTCTTAATTCTCAAGTCTGAAGACTTCACTGCAATAATGTTCACAGCTCTTAGTGAATATAGTACATGGATTCCATTGGCTTAAGGTGCCCTGTAGAAAATCAGAGTAAGGTTAGGTTCCTATCATTTTGGTTAGCTTCTTTAAAGCTAGTGAGAAATTCAGCCATTCTGGTCCATTCTTGCACAGTGATGCACATCTTCAGGATGGCTAGAGTCTCCATCCATTCCTTTCCTGTGCAAAAGAGTGAGCCCATCAAAACAAGTCCTCAGTCCAGCTAAGCAGTGAGGCATAATCAGACACTTCAGTGAAAGAACCTACTTTCTGTAGGAAGGCTTGTCACGATTAAACAAGAGAGTATGCTTTACTGGGCATTAAGCCAGCCTGCTCCAGCACATTTTTAGCAAGCCCTGAGCTGCTGAAGGTGCCCTCTGGAATTCTTTCATGATTTAAATCCTGTTTCACATGCTGTTTAGTGATAGTCTTTTGAGGGTAGCATAATGCTGTGGGCTTTTTTTTTTTTTTTTTTTTCCCTATGATATCTGTGTTTTGAGTCCTCTTTTCACTCGTTTGGCTCATTCCTACAAAGCTATAATGTGCAGTTTTATAGCTATGCAGATGCTACTTGATCTAATCTCCTCTTCCGTCTCCTACACTGCAGTTTCTGCTTTGACCAACTGTTCCTGTTCAGCAATGTGCATCCTGCAGCTCTGTGAACCTGAGCAAAACTAAAGTATCTAGAAGTGCAGCTGTTCAGTGAGTGATGCTTCTAGGGTGGTCTTCTGACCCTCTCTACCATCTACCTAGGACTTGGGTGAGATTTTATCAATCTGTTGCTCATAACTTGTTAAAGCTGTCATCTGAGACTTAGTTTACTTCTAGTTGTTGTCATTAATGTTCTAGTTGGGGGGGGCAGGGGGGGGGAGGAAACAGTGGCCAATTCTGGCTGTGATTCCCTTTGATTTTTGTTCTCTTTGATCTCTGTCCCAACACAAAAGGTCAGTCACTAAATATCAGAAATCATAACTGCTGAAGCTTTTTCTTCTCTCAAGATAAGCAGAAATATATGCACTCCAGGAGCTTGTGGTTTTTACCAGATCACAAATGACTTTTCATCTAGAACCGCTGTTTGGGCTTCTGATACTTCAGGAGTCAGTAAAAACTTACTCTGCAAACATTTCTGTGAATTATGGTGGAAGCAAATCTAAAGTTTAGTACCTAATGCCAAGATGAGAGCACTGTTTTTAAGGACAGCTTTTAGGGAATGTTATGAGATAGTTGCTATTTCCTGGGTTACCTGGAAGCAGCCAAGGAAGCTGTGTAACAGGATTATCAAAAACCTTTAGGTTTTTAGCCAGTTCATGTAACTGATAAAATAGTAATTATAATAGTAACAACAACAACAACAACAATAATAATAACAAATAAGAAAGCAACCTCTTCTCCTCTTTCCTGTGTTCCATTTTTACTTTTCTGCAAGGAAATCCAGCTGAATTGTCAGACCTCTGTGAAAACTTGCAGTCTCCTATGCTCAGCAGAAATGTGAGCTTCAAGATTCCTGCAAAAACTTGTAATACCTGCCTCCTCCATTCACTGCAGAGGGAGAGAAGATGACTACAGAATAAGCCCCTAAGGACTTTCATTTAAGTGAAGGGAATACATGTCTTAAAGATCAGAAAGATATTTTCAAAGAGCTCTTGTACTCAGTCATAATTTGCAGTTCAGGGGCTACACTGATTTGCAACTGTGTGACTGAAAAATTCCTCAGAAAAGAATTCTACTTGAACAAGCTATGCTTCATGGCAAACCTAAGGAAAATATATATATATTATTTTCAAAAGAATTTTATGAAAGCATCAAAAGTTTATTGACATGTAGAAAAAATGATGAAAATCAATGTCATATTTCTTACATTAGACAAAAAAAAAATAATCTCAAACTCTCAAAAGTTAACCAACGAAGAAAGAATAGATAGGAAACAAGGATACAGAGAAAAGAGAAAGGATAGGGAAAGGATAAGGAATGGAAAGGATAGGGAAGTCAAGGCAAGGCATTAAACTAGCCTGGTTGTTGTTTCTATATTGCTCCTTTAAGGCCAATCCACTAATTAATCCTAGATATAAAACAGTCTCCGCAGAATTCCTGAAGAATTTTAAACTGAATAATTGTTTCTGCACCAGGGCAGGCTATGAATTCTACTTATGGAAACTTCAGCTGATTTTAAAGCCTTACTGAGTTAACGCTAGATTCTCTCTCATGATCACAGCCATATGTGGGAGTAAAGGTGTACAAAATGGCTATTCCCATTTGCCATCACACTGAGCTCCTGCTGATTTGAACTGGTGGATTTCCTCCAAGGACTTTGTTATCCATTAGAATGGCCAACATAGCTAACAGCTGCCTGAAGGCTGTGATGAGTTACTGTAAGGCTCAAAGGTAATCTAGAACCACTTAGACCTAGAAAGACACATCTATGCAGTGGAGATAGATGTGAGAGGTCCCATGCCTCTGCTAAGAATTGAAATTCTGGTGGTAGGTTGAAGGAGAGGATGGTGTTTCCTCAAGCTGGCCCTTAACTTTGCTATAAAAACAAATAAATAAATGCCAGAAGAGAATTCAACACTGAAAAACAACTAAATAACAAGGATCTTTGTTCAGTGGAGTGAAATTTAGGAGACAAATAAGAAAGATGACAACTGTTTTACTTGGGAGCTTAAAATTCTTTAACTAGGAAAAAGTACTCCACAACTCTCCTGCATTGGGAGCCAGGACATTCAAATCATCCAGAGCTTTGAAGGGATTTGCTGTTCTCTTCAAGTGAACACAGCAGAAATACCAGGAGAGCTTTGAATTGCTAGGTCATGATTTATGGCTTTCTACAGAAAGAAAACTAAAGTGGGACAGACTTAAAAAAAAAATAAAATAAAAAAATTTAAAATAAATCTCTTTCTTGTCCTTGAAATTGTCCATGTTTCTATGTTTTTCTAGTTATGAGTCCAGCAATATTTGGAAGCTTCTTGATCTGCAACAAATTTGACAATGCCCCTCCCACAGCCTTTGGAAAATCCCTGAGGTTTAGCTATGACCATTCCCAGCTCTTCTTACAAGTTCTCTGGTCTCTGTTGGTCCTTCCTGTCCCATGCTGTACATCAGAATTTATTCTTTCACCCTGAAATGCACAAATCCTTTTTCAGCAAGGACAACACTGACACTGCAAAAATGGGAAATCTGTTCCTCTTTTCTCTCAGGATCTGTCTTCTCATCTCTTTTCCAGGCAAATGTTCAGGTTCATTCTACCTAATCAAAATGCACAGGCAACAAAGAGAGATTTCCAAAGACATCAGCTCTTACTTGGTGTGAAATATCATCTTAAATTTCCTTCCCACTGTCTAAAGAGGGAGACACAGATAACTATGATACTAACCCAAGTACTGCCCTGCTGTGCCTAACATCAGATGAGATTAATTTGGGCCGTATTGCTAAAATATTCCATAAAGACATCACCACATGATCATTAGTTACATGCTGTGCCACACTTACTACCTATCTTTTAATGAGCCATTTTTGGAGTTGGGGAGATCCTTCTTCTGGATGCATAAATTCTCTCAAAGGTTTAAGTATGGGCATGGCGTGATGTATCTGTTCTTTTCTGCAGCATATGGCGGTGATTTGCAAATCTTCTTTCACATATCTTTGTGAAATCCTATCAAGCTTGAATACTGAGGTGTGAGGAATGTGGTAATTCAAGGCTGCACATACCATAATAGCAAACTGTGGCAGCACCTGTCACTTCTCCTTTTGACCCATGCTATGAAAGTGAGTTTTCAAACTATGCAGAAATACCATTGAATTAAGGTTGAGTACACAGATTACATTATAACATCATCAGAAATATCAATACTGACTTTGGTCTGATTGGTACTGCTAGTGTTAGAAATTGCATCTAACTAGTTTATATACACCTCACCAAGTAAATTCATTGCCCTCAGGAACAAAGTGTATTTTAAACTAGAGTCTGATGTTATCAAAATATTTTCCAGTAGGGCCAGCTTTGTAGAACAACCAGTAATAATCCCAAAAGGTTGAGAAGTACCTATGTCTACACTACAGTTATAAAAATCATGAATCCTTATTCTAGATTCTCCCTTCCTTATTTTCCTGTGAAGCCAGGTTTAAACTACTCTTCAGATTATTTTTTTTGCAAAAGATTTTGATGATTGACCTTCCAGGACCACATCTGTGTCCATCCAGTTGCCTGGCAGGCAGGATTTTCTCCCCTGCTGGTTTCAAAGGAGAGACTTAGCCATGCATGCCAGGACAGGTTTCTAATTCTCCAAATTGTTTTTCTGAGAAATCACCCTGAATCTTTAATTTTGACTTTCACTTAATTCCTTTAATTACTGACAGAGAGAAAGATTAACTTTCCAGGATCTTGGCCTGGAAGCATTATGAGGATGGAGGCAAAGAATTATATTCAACTCCCTGTTCCAAGGATTAAGTAATTGCTCAAGGCAGAGCAATCTCCATAGAGTTATTGAGAGTGGTGCATCCCTGAACACCTGCACTTTCATCTTTTCTTTACATATATGAGGGAGACTGGTTCACACTCTTTTCTGCTACTCAGAAAGTCTGGTCAGAGCATGCAGAAGTCTCTTAACTCCCCCACAAACTCTCTAACCACAAGACATACAGAGATTCTGTTTAGAAGCAGGGGGGATGGTTGGTTTGTCTGTTTCTCTTTTTTTCAGCTTTGGATATTAAACTCTAGAAGAATTGTAGAAGAAGCACTAAACAGTTCTGGAATATTTTCACATATTTTGCTGCTTTTCTTTTGCTTAGACATTCCTCTGTAGATAGCAGATATTGGGTGCTATACATCCAGGTTTTCACAGAGCAGCAGAACATCCAAGAGTTAAACATTTCAGCATTGAGCTTTGTAGAACTGAAGTTCCTTTGTAGATTTATCTTCAGGCGCACTGTGAACTTGAGCCCCTTATAGCCTTTTATAAAAAGCAGTTTGTGAGATTCTGATAAAGAAGGAAAGCTGTGTACTAAAACCTGAGTCATGCTGAAATATAAGCCTCTGGAAATAACATTAAAAATAAATCTAAGGGAAAAATAAATATAAATATAAAAATAAAATAAAAATATAAATAAAAATAAATAAAAATAAAAAAATAAAAATAAAAATAAATAAAATCAGTTCTATAATATTTAGATATGCATTCTCTTAACACAAATAAAACTTATTTTTCAAAATTCTGAAAGCATTATTCTGTTGGTCATGGTCTGCTCTAAGTAGCATCCAAGAAAGCAGTACAAAGTGGTGGTCTCCAATGAGCTAGAAATGTATGGATATTGGTGATTCATTCTAGGCAGTGGTACCTTTAAATATACCTTCTTTAACAATTCTTTAGCAATAACAGCAAACAAAGCTAATTTCCAGCAATCTTTGTGAGGAGATATAACAGATGGGACTGCCTAACGATTTTAGCTGATGCTACACAAAAGTACCACTCCCTGCCTCCTCAGAGCATGCAGCCCATGCTGCCGTGCAGCTTTCCTGATTTGGCTTCCAGGTGGAAGTGAGGAAATGTTCCTTCCTGGGAAGAAGTCCCAGCCACATGCATTTCAAAACAAAACCGTCATTAGTAAGCAGGCTCTAGAAACCTCTCTGCACTGATTTACGGCAACTTTCTGACAGACATTCCCAAAACTTTAAACATTTTGTTTGTTTATTTGCCTACTCTGAAGAAAGCAGCAATATATTTTTATTTCAGACAGCTCTGGGCAGACAAATGATCTACAAGCCAATGTACAAGACAAGATGGCTTTTCAAAGTGTCTGTGTTGCTACAGCTTGATGCAGATGTCCTTCTGACCCCACTCAATTGTTACGGGCACGGCAGCTGACAGCGAACAAGCTGTATTCAGATACAGCTGGAAAGAAGAAAGAAGGGTCAGGATCTGGAGACTCACCCCTACCCTGTCTGTGGACTCATTCATCCCCATACCGAACTCTATTCTGTCAATAAGTTTTCCTATAAAAGAGATGACTCAAACTAAAATCTTTCCAGCTTGTATCCCTCCCTTCAGCTTCTCAGATCCCAGATTTTTGCTTCTTTTTGAATCAGGAATGATCTTTCATTTGAGCTATACCTCACTAGATGTACTTTAGGACTTGGAAAGAAATATTTTGAATTAAAATGGAGGCTTCAAAGTAGTGATTCAAGTGCTTGGTGCTTGCTTCTCCTCCCATATCCTTTGATGTGATCCAGGAATATCTCAATAGGAATGGAGTTACACTGTATGAAAGTTATCACTAAAATGTCTAAGTCAGAAAGTCTAAAACGAATATATTTGTGCTTAATGTAGCTAGCAAAAAAAATGTTCAGTGGATTCAGGTTATTATATCAAAAAGGCTTATAATGGCTCTAGATTGTTTGTAATAGAGAAGCTGTCAGAAGTTTGTGTCATATGCTTTTAAAATGTTAGTCTTTTTGTAAACTCTATTTCTGTGCCAGCTGCTTCTCTGGTCACCCAAGTGTCCTTCTGATCACAGCACACTTTGTAGTTAAATAGACACAATTATGCACCACAAACTCTGGGGCCAAACTCTCTGCTGCAGGTGGAAAGTGCTGGTAATACTATCTGATGTGAGAAAACACAGCACAGCCTCAACACCAAAGGAACACAGCAGGCTCCAGACTCTTTGGAACAAAACAAATTGTATTATTCCCATGAGCCTAATGTATATACAACAACTCTTAATGTAAGAATTACTTTTCTGTATCTCCAGTCTGTAAGTTGTAAGCATACTTTAAGAAAGGTCTGTTTCTTCAGATTTACTCTGTTATACATGCATAAGATCAAAGGCAGAGGCTGACCTTTAGATATTGACTAAGGTGACAGTGCAGAAATGTGCTGTGAAGAGACGTTTATGAGGATCTCCATTATATCTTCTGCTATACTGTATAGGGAGGGCATGCAGGAATCATTCTGCAAAATGTTTATTACTGATGACATGGAGCAAACTCATACATATTTTCAAGGTAACTCTCATATCCCAGATGAATCTTTTATTAACAGTTGCTATAAAAACCTGGGTGGGGAGAGGGAAGGGGAGAGAGGGAAATAGTTTGCTGGTTTTTTGTTTGTTTGTTTTGCTTTCCTTTGCTGGTTAACTATGCTTAGGAGGGTCTAAACATGAACTCTGTAGTCCCAGTTACCTAAGACTGCATTCTTAGTTACAAGGAGGTCTTTTCACATTGTCATTAAAAGCTGCGGTATCATGCTTGCCCTAAGGTCCCTTTATACAGTCAGAGGCATTAAAAGCACAACAAACTGAACATGAATCCATCCTTCATTTTTAATCAGTGTATTCCTTCCTGCATAACAGACATATTTAAGATAATTGACATACTTTTCTATGCCTGCCTCTTCAAGTGCTCTCTTTCTCCCATTCACCTGTAAGTTTTCTAAAGGAACTATAAATATCTGCTGTCTGAAGCTTTTTCTTTCTATTTTCATCCCAGTATCTCCCTCATTCATCCTATTTCTGTAACATTCAAATCATATCACTGTTGTCAATAGAAGTTGCCTAAATATCTGTTTCTGAGGGAAGAAATGAAGTAGGTGTATAAATTTCCATTATAGACAATGGAAATTGAATTAGTACAGTCAGTGGAGCCTAGAGACAAATCCAGCTGATAAGAACCTTAATTTAGCTGCCTAAAATGTAGGTACTGAGTGCTCTTTTAGATGTTCTAACATATCTGAGACACTTTACCATTAGGCTATCAGATATGACAAAGACTCTACAATACACTTCACTTACCCTTGAGCAGAAGATAGAGATACTATAGAGTCTCAGATAACCCTAGATGGCAACATCGAGGCAGCCATATCCTACTTTGACCATATATTTTACAATGAAATACGATCTTAAGCCTTATTTATAATCATGTTGATGATGCCCAGTTATTCACTGTGTTTTAAGACAACTGTCAAAATATATACTCCAGTTCTGCTGAACTTAAAAATTGAGAATGATGTAAAATTAGCTTATTAATAAATTAGAAGTCACAACACAGAAAAACATAACACGACAAGTGGCACAAAGACTAGAAAAGGACACCATCTACTAGATGCCTTCTACTAGAAGCCTTCTACTAGAACACTGACATCCATTAGGACAGGTTTGAAAGGAAAATAGTACAGCTAGCCAAAGTGAAAGAGATTTTTAGTAATAAGACATCATCCCTAAAGTTGATGATGTATCTTAATAGAATCATAGAATCATTAAGGTTGGAAAAGACAGAATCACAGAATCACAGAATTTCTAGGTTGGAAGAGACCTCAAGATCATCGAGTCCAACCTCTAACCTCACACTAACAGTCCCCACTAAACCATATCCCTAAGCTCTACAAGACCTCCAAGATCATCTGGTTCAACCATCACCCTACCACCAATGTCACCATTAAGCCATGTCCCTAAGCACCATATCCAACCTTTTCTTAAACACCCCCAAGGATGGTGACTCCACCTCCTCCCTGGACAACCCATTCCACTGCGTAACCACTCTATCTGAGAATAAATTTCTCCCGATTTCCAACTTGTAATAAAACAATGTAAATTATTAAAAACTCCAGCAGATTAAATACAAAAACACCATTGGGCAGGTTGAAAAAGAGTTTGAGGGGCAACTCAGTCAAGAAATCAAAGCTTAGACTAAATCTTCATTCTGGCATACTAAGAGCAAAAATGTTGCCAGTGAGTCTGCAGAACCAACTAACTTCCAAGGCATAAAAGGAACACTCAGAGATGACAAAATTACAGTAAAGAACCTATTTTTTTTTTCTATCAGTTTTTACTGTAGAAGACATTGGGTGTATTCTAGTACCTGAACCCTTGCAGATAAATGGACTGAGCAGTGAATTTCTCTGAAATTGAAGGAACAGATGGAGTGTCTTACAAATACAGCAAATTAACTCCAGTAAATCACCAAAACCAGACAGAATTCATCAAAGTATTCCAAAGGATCTGAAGAATGGAACAGCTGTACAACTAACAGCAGCATGTAACCTCTCACCTAAAACTTCCTTTATACGTGAACAATGGAGGCAAGCAGCTGCAATGCCAAAAATTTAAAAGAAATCCCTTGAAAGTCAGGGAGAACTACATGAATATAAGAAGCTGTAATAGAATACAGGTGTAAAAAAATCTTATAAAAAAATGGAAAAGCAAGTGAGCTATGTCAAGACAAATATGCCTGTGTAAAAAGTCACTCTCCAGAAAATGTATTTACTATAGATAAATAAGTAAAATATTAATATTAGGAATAATTAATAAAAAGAAATAAAAAATAAAAAATAAGAGAACAAATACTCTTACACCACTATACAAATCTGTCATTTATTCATGCTAGGAACACTGTGAGCATTTGTGGTTTGTTTGTCTAAGGAAGGGCATATTCAAGCTAGAAAAAGATTTAGAAAAATGAAGAAAAGGATGATCAATGGTGTGGAAGAGTTTCTATATGTGGTATGCTGGAGATCTTCAAGACTGAAAAAGAGATGGCTTGGAAAGTAAGAAAGAGATGTACAAACCATAGAGACAATGGATATGAATTGGCTGTTCACTGTCTTTTTGAGTAAAATGGCTTAAGGAGATGGCTTAAATAGCTTGAATTTTGACAGAAAATCTAGGATGCTGACTCCTGCTCCCTGGACGAGGAAATTTGAAGTCCCTTAACTTTTTCCTTTACATTCCCTTTCCAGTTTTACAGCAGAGTACAGGCATTTCTGTTATCACTCTTTTTCAGGTTCTATTACTAGTCTTTGGTTTTTCTTCTGTATGTTTTTAATCCCCAAAGGAACTCAGTCTTTGAGGCTGCAAGATTATAAGGTTTAGATCAGACTAAGGAGCTAATCAGTGTAAAAAAGTACTGCCTAACATTATTGATTTATGTTGTCTTTTTAGTTCTTGATTTTGCAGTGCATAGAAGATGTTCATTTTATTGTTGAGGAAAGCTAGAATGGATATATATTTCTTTGCATATTTCTTCTATATAAAGGTTGATATTTGGGCAATAGGAATCATAAAATGTGCTACATTAAGCTGATACTATGCAACATCCTTTTGCATAACGGAGCCACACTGAATTATGCAGAAAACCAGAGTGATGAAGCATTATTACTTATAGATTATTATATCATTCTTCAATTTTCCATATTCATGAAAAAAATCTAAAAGCAGAAATAAACTATGAAGTAATGCTATACGAGAGAGGAAAATACTGAAAAAAAAATAAACATGAGAATTATTAAGAGGAAATAATAATTTTTTGCGTGCACACGTTTTTGTGAATAGCTATAGTTATGTTACAGATGTTCTGCTGCTCTATCTGTGATGCTCTGGGGTAAAAACAAATCTCATAGACAGAGCTTATAGTTTATATTAGACCAACAGATGCACTCCTGAAATTAAAACAAACAAACATAAAAGCTTAAAGCTTTCGCGTATGAAAGAAGTAGACAGAAGTCTGCTTCCAATGCTCTTATAAGGCACCAACTTCCTACTGACTCTGACTGCTAAAACCTAGGCTCAAGCCAGAATTGGTGGAGCTCAGCAGATGTACACAACATTTCTAGGGGACAGATGATCACTGTGGCAACCTCCAAAACAAGTAGAAATTATGGAGGTAAAAGAAGGATGGTTTAAGGGAATGGAAGGAGAATCGGATAAAAAAGGCTTCCTGAAGTCTTACCATCCTAAAAGCATCCTGCCTATGCTCATTCTTCTAGCAGAATGCAAGTTGCACTTTGTCATTAACCTCTCAGCTGTTGTCCTGAAGAGTAAGGACACTCACGCTCTGTTCTTTCAGAAATGACTGCTGGAGAGGACACAAGAAACATGAACAGTTTCTTGTTCTGGTTCTAGGGAGAGGAAAGAGGGACATGACACAACAAAGCAGACAGGGAAAGAAGGCAAACTAAATAAAATTTGTGCTCAATAAGAGTTATACAGCAGCTGGGGATTTCTTAGAAAACAGTTGTGGTTAAGGAATTGTGACTCACAAGCAAATATGTGTGAAATCTTTTTCAGAAAGAACCGTCTCTTGGTCATTTTTATGTGCGTATAACTTAATTCTGCCACAGAATTAGCTTTTTAATACCCAGAATAGTGACAATATTCACATTTATAAAGCTAGTCTTTTGATTTGGCATCAAACTTATTAATACAAATTGCATGCAAACATTGAAACCTATGTGAAAAATGTTCCAGTCAAATCCATATGAAACAAACAAGGTCATCATTTTAATACAGATTTTCAGCACAATTCTTTTTCACAGGATTTCCAGGTGGGATGGTGGAAAAGCACCCGAGGAACACACTGTAGGCACCATGTTTTTTACTGCAGATAAGTAGTTACACTTTTCAGATTTATATTAATTTCAGATGTTTAAATTAACCTTTGAGGTCTTTTTCCACATAATCGTCTATAAATTGTTTAAGCTGCTACAGCTCAGTGCAACAATGAAATACAGAATTGTACACAACTAATTTACCATCAACATTTCCATTCCATCTAAATCTCCAAGTTTTTGCTACCTTACACCCACGTGAGTGACAAGAGCTTCATCCTTTCATCATTTTGTGTAGTAAAAAACATGCAATAAATAAATATATGTATATATATAGCTGTATTTCTTGCTTTTGATTATTTTTTTGCTTTATTTGGAAGTGTAAAAGTGTAAAATGTTCATAATTCCAGATCAAGAAATTCTGGTTAAAAAAAAAAAAAAAAAAACACTGAGCAATCTCATCACTCTTTATATGTCTGTTTTTCTTGACTCTTATAGATGGAGATGGAACTTTTCCATAACCATTAGAGTAGGCCTCCCTCTCCCTATACTTCCCTCTTAAATGATGTCCCTCCCTTAAAAAAAGGATTTGTCTCAGAAAATGGGCATATGGGCAAATTCACTTCCCCCCTCTCCCAAGTTGGACTGGATCTCTACTATGACAGTTTACTGGAAAACATTCCTGTGTCTCCAGCTACGTTTCCCATACAAGATGGAATTTCCTAGCTTTAAAAATTTCTTCATTAAAAATATAGGGGACTTTTTCTTATATTTCCCTTATGTTAATAAGTCAATACAGGACACACAATATAAGGCTAAAATACAGACAATGCCCTTGCTACTCATTCACTTCCCAGCTGTACTCCTCACAAGCCCATGTAGTACAAAAATGTCTCTCAGGCATTGACAGCGGTGGGCAAGACAAACAGATGCTCCACCAGCTTTCCCTTCTCCAAGATGAGCCATCACTGGTTTCTTAGCAGTGATGCTCCCCTACATCACCAGTCTTTTAGTAGACACAACCACAGGCCAGAGGCTGGTCAAAGTCTGTCATGGTCTGTTTATTGGCTTTACAGCTTCCTTTTGCTAAGGTGGAATGCTGCAGAGATTCTGGAGGCATTTATGCTAGATGCTACCCTAACACAGAGTTCAATAGGACACTAATACTGTAAAAGAAGACAGACTTCAAATGGGTTAGTTGCCATGGAAAAGTAAACATGCACACACCATTTTTTATTAAAATCGACCTCAACAGCTTCCTCCTACTTAAAGTAACTTGACTGAGGTCAGAATGAGCTGAATTGTAAAATAAGGATAGTGAAATGTCAGCCCAAATTAGGGGTTGTCATTAAAATAATAGCACTGCAGATAAAAAATACATATTCAAAGAGTTCAGTGATAAATGTTAACTAAGGAAACAAATTTGGCTACTATCATGTTTTGATGATGCTATTTAGAGATGAGTCATAACTGAGCTCACATTTCTGTGTTTCACACATTATGTTCTCTTACGATAGAGTTAATTTTTTTCTTGCTTTCCAGGACATTCATAAGCCTTGAAGAACCGTTGCTTTCAGAATAATTTTCTTGACAGTTAAGTTCCTTTTATATAAGTATCACTAATGCTGCAGCAAAAGATAACAGAGAAGATAAAGGCATTTCATGCTATGACAAATTCACAGACCGAAATCCATTTCTAAGACTCCCTTTTTCAATCCTGAAAAAAAAAATTGCATAAATATAGTTAGTGAGTGGGGGCACTGTTTTAGAGTTGTTAAAAAGAATTTTATTTTCCCTTGTGTTTCAGAGCAGTCTAAACAATTAAATTAACAAAATGGTATCAAAAAACTCATGTGGCATTATGTTTTCTATAAATGCATGCTTTTATATTTTATTTTATGTTAGGGTTATTTGAGAGAAGGGTCATTGCTACAATAATTGAATTACATGCTCTTGAATTCTATGTCAGATCTTTTTTCTGGTTTTATAATTGCATATTTGTATATATAGCTCAAGAATACTTTTGTGAAAAATGGAACCTAATATGTCTGTTTTGGTGCCCTGGAATAGCTACTAACAAACTGTTTCCTCAAGTGTCACATCTTTCTCAAAGCTTCTTCTGCACTGACAGATTCTTTCATTCATTTGTTCATTCACAAGATCAATGTTAATCTTCTTTCTAAAGGAGATGAGTAAAGAGGTGAACATGGCTTTTGACAGCCTTTTAGGTGCTGCCACTCTTGCTTATTTCTACACAAATACAGGTAAAACCTTCTTCACTAACATCAATAGAACATACACATCAGCCCAAAAGCTTCCATCATTAAGATATTTTTCTTTGTTTGTATTCACAGATAAGAGAGGTGGCATCTAGAAAGAGTTTTTGCTGATGAATTACATTGATCTGTGGTGTTGGATCCAAGTCAGATCAGAGCTACATTAAGAATCAGACTGAAATTTCATGAGATTCACATGAGTTTTCAACCTGATATGAAAAACATTCATCCATCTTGTATTCAGAAATGTTCATGTTACAGACTCTCTCTTTTCCCTTTAAATTAAATTAAAAGCATTGAAAGAAAACACAGATGTTTTGTTGATTGATTTTATTTCTCTCAGTTTGAAAAGAGTAAATATGTTCTTAGCTTTAGCCATCTTTTTTTTTTTTTTTCTTTTATGTTTACTTATTGAGGGACATTTATGCTTATCAGTGAAAAGGAATGTGTTCATGTTTCATATTGATCCAAAAATTGTCCCTGCATCAATGGGAATTGCCTCCTCTAAGAAGCCTAATCTTAGTTAGATTTTAAAATAAGCAGTATTGAAGGGGGAAGAAAGAGCAAGAGAATAAGAACTGATATGACCAGAAATGTCTGGAGGGATGTTGTATCTCTCTTGTAAGTTGGTCAGGTAGACACACTTTTCCAATTAGCTATAACAGTAACAATAATAATAGTAACAATAATAATTATAATAATAGAGTTATAATCCAGGTATCCTTAGCCTCACACTTTGAAACACACATAAAAACTGTGAGTGTAATTGGGTGTGAAAAGGCGGTCACATCTAACTGCACCGTGGGTCACATCAGGATGTCATGCTCTAGCACAGAGCTGCAGCATTGAATTAGTGAACACTGACAGTTGTTACTTAACAACTGTTTTATAATCTAGAAAATATACCATGTGTGGGTGTTAGATTATGTAAAGGGAATTCTTTAACCTCTAGTATCCACAACATCCTCCTATTTCATTTTATGCCATATCTTTAGCTTTTGCTAGAATACAGAAGTGATTCAGTCCATCTTAATGAAATGATGAATGTCCCACTGTACCACACTCATGTGTTTCAACATGTTCAGTCTCATCAGACAACACTGCCCTGACAATATACGAAGTTAGTTTGCCTTGTTGCATAGCACAGGCTCTTACAGAACCACAGGCCAATCTACACCAATAAATGAGAAAGGTCAGGGTCATTGGCATGGCAATCATCTGTACTGTTAAATTGTTAGGCTGCTCCCTGACCTTTTTGGCCCAGGTTGCTTATTCCTCCTGAACAGTTCCCGGGCACTGCTCAGAAGATAATAGTGGCCAGGTAGCATTTCCAGGCACCCTTATTCCAGGCACACATATGAGATGTTCTGTGAAGCAGAGTGGCCCCACACTTAATTTCCCAGTACAGATGTAGCCACACAACACCTGCCTCTGTCTTCCTCCTCCACCACTAACTAGCTAGTTATTTCTCTTTCTTTTATAAACCTTCCTTTTAAAGCCTCTTCTTAAAGTTGTCAGAATGTACCTTACCTGTTTAAAACATCCTTGAGAGCTGGACTTATGACACTGCAGTGAGATTTTTTTAAAACAGGATAATGAATTTGAACCTGAATATAAAGAAATTTGAGTTCAACTTCTATCTTCACTACTGATATTACTTGAAACACTGAGAAAATTATTTAGGTTCTGGGTAAACCTTATGTTGAAAAAAGTAAATCTGAAAGTAGATTATATTATTCATACATTTCTATTTAATAAAATACATCATATTGTCATGCATTGTCAGCATTAATAATATAGATGGGCTTCTGTATTCTGGTATTAAGCATTCCCTATTTTTTTCTTTATTTTTTTTTATGATTTTGTGTGTGTGTGTGAGTAATTGTTTTCTGGGTATTAGGAAATACAGCATATGGTTTAAAAAAAAAAAAAAAAAAACCAAATAAAAAAAAACCAAAACCTTCTTCCACTTTTGTAACTGTTTAAATGAGAGTATAAGAATCCCATAAAATAAATAGGGTAAAGATTACCACATAAGAGAAGCAATAGGATCTAAGCTTTATTAGGCTTTTAAAACCTTCAAATATATATATATAAATATATATATATCAGCACTTTCACCTGCACAAGAATTTGTGTTTTTATTAGGTGGAGCAGGCCTTCCAGGAAAGAAGTGAGGTACTTTGACAGCCAGTGCACTGGGGGTCAGAGATGTCCTGGGCAAGCACTGCACATCCAATGGATGAACCAAAAACTTCATTTTCTGCTGTCTATCAATCTCAAGACTTCCACAAACACAGACATTGCTTTTAAGAAGAAAACACTGAATTATTTAAATGGAAGAAAATGTCTGCCACCTATGGACATCAGTTGCATATCAATAACAGTTTAATTTTAATATGTTTACAATGGATGACTGGCAGTTACCTTGCCATCAGTTCTACTGTCTCTATTAATTTTCTGTGAGGCTTCTTCTGCAATTACAGATTTGCTGGGTGAACTGATCAGAAACTGAAAGCTCAACAGTTATGGTGAGATTCATGAGGAATTCTCATGTGTTAAAAATATCAGGAAATAATCCAGAAGAACAAGTTCTTATAGTAAATGTGACTTTGTGTGTGTGTGTGTGCATGTACCAATTTACTAGAAATAAAATTTTGAGTATATTAATGTTGGAAGTTGATTAGGACCTAGGTAGAGATAAAAATCTCAGTATTGGTTGAATCTCTGAAAAGGAAAATGATAGACAGAAAATAAATTTTGGTAACCAGATAGAAGTTTTCTGCAGTTTCTTTCTCTGAAATTTGAAAATCTTTGAAATACTAAGTAAAGAGCTTCTTATTATGATCTATGCAATAACATTTTGCAAAAATTCATGGATAAATAATGACTGCTTCAAATATATATATATATATATATATATATATAAGGAATGTACTATCACCTCTTGCATTTCATAAGTGAAATAAAATAAAATAAAATAAAATAAAATAAAATAAAATAAAATAAAATAAAATAAAATAAAATAAATAAAATAAAATAAAATAAAATAAAATAAATAAAATAAAATAAAATAAAATAAAATAAAATAAAATAAAATAAAATAAAATAAAATAAAATAAAATAAAATAATAAAATAAAAAAGACAATGTTTTTATCTTCTTATCATAGATTCCAGAACATTTTAAGATTGGAAGGCTCTTTAAAGGTCATCTAGTTCCACCCCTCCTGCCATGGGCACGGACACCCCTTTCAGTTTAAAGCCACTAGCCCCTTGCCCTATCACTACACCTACTGAAAAAGTCCCTCCCCAGCTTTCCTATAGTCCCCTTTAGGCACTGGAAGGCCTTGTAGAGGTCTTGTAGAGCTCTTTCTTCCCCAAGGTGACAACAGCAACTTCCTCAACCTTTCTTCATAGGAGAGGTGCTCCAGCACCCTGCTCACCTTTGTGGCCCTCCTCTAGATTCACTTCAACAGATCCATGTCCTCTTCTTTTACAGGCATCAGAGCTGAACCCAGGGCTTCAGGTGAGATCTCATAAGAGCAGAAGAGGAGAATCACCTCCCTTGACCTGCTGGCCACACTTGATGCAGCCCAGGACATCATTGGCTTTTTGGGCTGCAAGCATACGTTGCTGGCTTATGTTGTGCTTCTCATCAACCAACACCCCCAGGTCCTTCTCCTTAAAGCTGCTCTCAATCCATGCTCTGCCCAGTCTGTATTTGTGCTTGGGATTACCCTCACCCATGTGCAGGACCTTGCACTCAGCCTCGTTGAACTTCATGAGGATTGCAGAGGCCCACTCTGCATGGGTCCACCTTTGTCAAGCTTCCCCTATATAGCATTGACTACACCACTCATCTTGGTGTCATTAGCAAACTCGTTCAGGGTGCGCTCAGTCATACTGTCCAAGAGGACAATGATGTTAAATAGAACCGGTCCCAACACCGACCCCTGAGGAACATCACTCCTCACTGATCTCCACTCGGACATAGAGCCATTGACCACAATACTCTCAGTGTGACCATCCAGACAGCACCACTGAGTGGTCCATCCATTCACATCTCCCCAGTTTAGAGACAAAGATGTTGTGCAGAGCAGTGCCAAATGCTTTGTACAAGTCCAAGTGTCCTTCAGTAAATAAAGAAAATTCATCAGTTGATGACTTTCAACATTCTTGGTGCTTTCCCTGCCTTTAAACTGAAGGACTTCTTGCAAATGTGTATTTGATGAGGCACAAACAACATGTCCTTTTTTGGCTTTACATCGCAGTTGAGGAATAATTTTTTTTTAATTCTAAATTTATTTTTTAATGTTAAATGATCAATACATCATCTCTGGGTGAAGTTTAACGTAAATGCGTAAATGTAAATGTACAGAAAATGCGGACTGAGGTACTAGGGCAGGAAACCACTGCTTACTGCAACACTCTGAGCCTCCTTTATTGGAGTGATGTACTCCAAAAGTGTCACTGCGGAGTAACGCCACAGAAGTTAACAATGCATATAAAACAACATTTTTAAAGTCTGACTGATTTGACATCTTTTCATGTTAATTTAGGAGGAGAGAGTTCAAGAACTGTAAGCAGTAGTGGAACTTAAGATAGAAATCCCTCATGAAGAAAACATTACTTGTAATTAAAATACATCTTTTCAAATTTTATCTCAATTTACTTTTTCTCTGATTAAAAAATAATAGGAAAAAAAAAAAAAAAAAGATGGGACTTTTAAGAATTAGTAAATACTTTAAATACTTTATATTTTAACAAAACCAAGTTCTTAGTGTTGGTTCCCTGTACATAGCTTGTCTGAATGCATCAGCACCATTTATTTATCTAAATCAATCTTTCTCCACTCACTCTTATCAAACAGCAAACTCCCAAGAACAGGGACCATGGTTTCAGATCCTCAGTCACTTTTGCAAAAACAGAATAATAATGTCTGCCCATGTAGTTCTATTACTGTTTCCTCTTTGTAGAGGTTCACCAGAGGTTTTCTTTCCCAGTCACTTCTCATACACTAGCAATAGTTCCTTGATGTCTAGAAGGTGATTTCTGAGTTTAAGTGGAGTAACAGAAAAGTCAGACTCATTAAATCCTATAAACTTTAAGTGAGTCATTTCTTACACACCAAGACAGTTCCTTCCAGTATTATAAGATAAATTCTAAATGCCATGTGTAACAGTTTATTTTTGTGTGAACTATTATATTTCAGGAGATGGAAAGGATCAAATTAAAGTCTGCTCTAATTTAAATGATTTCACCAAAAGCTCAGTAAAGTTCAATTGGCTTTTGATCTTCAAACACTGAAGGAGATTGGTGTGATTACATGGACCCACATCATGGAAAAAATGCATCTCAAAGTGTATAAGTAAATTATGTGGTTATTCTTGCATTTTAAATTTAAAATTGAATTGCAAAGCAATTTTTAAAAGCTTTCTTTTTTTCAGAAAATAGTGCTTTATTGAAACTGAAGCTTTCTGGTAGTGTGTAGTCTTTTTTCCAGACCTCTCATTAGGACAATTTTCACAAAGAAAAATTGTAATTACAGCTCACAACATAAAAATTGATCCATCATTGATATTTTGATGTTTAGAACACTTTTTGGAGATGTAAGAAAATTCACCTGAAGTTCTACTGATGTTACAACTATAAAAAATAAATATTTTTTTTTTAAAAAAAAAGCTTTTACTCTCTCTCTTTTTTTCAGAGTTGGAACCATGATAGAATCGCAGTTCAGAATGGGACTTAGGACTTTTATTTTTATTTTTCAAATTCCAAGTTTACAAGACTATTTTCCACTGAGTACAAAAAATATGATAATGTTTATGGCACTTTGAAAACACACATACCAATATGGCAAATATATATATTACAGGAAGATAAATTTCATGTTTCTTTCATCCATGCAGTATGTGTTTATATAGACGATACTAAGCTAACTGGGAACATACTACTCTTGTTGACTCCACAGGTATTTTCCCTTTGTAAAGACGGCTTAAAATGTATGATGGTGACAAAACTTTTAGTCTTGGAGCTTATGTTCTACTTATATTCAGAGTAAAAAGGAGAACATTTTCTGCATTAGACAGACACATGCTGAAAAGATATTTTCTTTAGCTTTGTGGAAGAGATTTCTAAAAGTCCAACAAGGATATTGGACTAGGACTGTAGTTTCAGAATTTCAGTACCTATCAGATTGTTATAAATGCTTGCAAAATCTCTTCACACAATTATTATTATTTTATTTTTATGTTTTGGAAAATAAATTGATTATCTAGATAAAAAACTGAATAACTTTTTGACCAACTTTTTATGCAGTTGTGCTGTTGCACTATACAAGACAAGATATCAGCTGACATGATTTTATTTTGGCTTAAGTTTTCATCCTAACAACATAAGTATATATGTTTTCTGTGAATTTTATTTTGGCCACTGAGGTATCGCAATGGACATACATTTGTCTTGTATGTATTACTAGACCATACAAAAAAATAGATTCCCCAGTATTAATGCCTCCATCCAGAGAATTGTTAGATTTTGTTTTTATAGATGTTACTTCTGGGTCCAAATTGTTCTTAAGATCTCTGTTGCTGGTGAAAATAAAATCTCAGTGTATGACTGATACATGCCCATTTGTTCTCTGTGACAGTTACTATCACTTTGCAGCATTTCTCCTACAAAACATTGGTCTTGGAGCAGAAATCAGGAGAGAAAACAGCCAAATAACTTCTGATACCTAAACGCATATTAACCTTCTTGCCACTTTTGCCTGACTTTCTGACATGAGACATGTCTTTTTTTTTATATTTTAGGACAGAAGGATCCTTTTTGAGAAGGATCAAAAAATTCTTGGAAACAGATGTTTAACAGAAGTACTGTGTTCTGTTTTTGTGTGTGTGTGTGTGTGTGTCTGTCCTTTAAGGAGCTCATTATATGCCCACCTCATTATATTACACTGCATGTTAGTGCGTTGTGTCCTTTCTTTCAGATAAATTGGTATTTTTACCATTTATACTTAATTACATAGAAACAAGTTGTTCTTGTTCAGGATATTCATCTAAACATCAGGAAGCACTTTTCTGCTATACCACTGGCACAGATTGCTCAGAGAGGCTGTGAATTCTCCCTGTTTGGAGATCTTCAAAAGCCACATGGATGTGGTTCTGGGTAACTTGCTCTAGGTGGTGATACTTGAGCAGTAGGTTTGGACCAGATGACCTCCAGAAGTCCCTTCCAATCTCAACCATTCTGTGACTCTGTGATTCAAAATTTAAAATAAAAATAAAAAGTAAAATAAATAAATCTACCTACCTAGATTATTTACTGCTTTGCACCCTCATCACAAATTATCTGATCAAAAGAACAGGATATGATAAATGTGTCTTTCACCTTTTTGACAAAGTAATATTCATTTATTCCTTTGCAATTTTCCTCCTGTCCCAAGAGTACAGTACAAAAAAAATGAAGGATAGAAACATGAATCACAGATAACATAATCTGAAAAAGACAGCCGTGCATACTTAGGAATTTTCCTTTTGTTTCAAGCCTTTGAACTTTATTCACAAGTACAAGAAGATGGAATTGCCTCTTTCCTTCATTTCCAAGGACAAAGGCAAGGACTTCCTTTAGAAAGAGGTTTATAGTGATAATCCCCACCTAGTATGTATGCTTTTTTAATTAAATTAAATTTTGAATCCTGTCCAGCTGTGCTGTGCATTCACTAACTGGACGTTTTTCTTTTTTTTTTTTTCCCCTCCTCCGTTTTTTGTTTTTTTTTTTTCCTGCTGAGGCACCAGAGCTTGTCTAGGAAGACAGGACTGCCATATCACCATTTCTTTGGTGATTATTTGGATGTTTTTCCATCTCAGTTTTAATTTACTATTCCAGAACATTACTTTAGAAACAAAAACAAGTTTTTGTGCTTGAAACCACAGCATTCAAAAGTAAAAAGGTGTTCAGTTCTCAAAGGGAAAAATAATTATCTAGACGAGAGTGATCTTTTGAAGTAATTCATTTAATATCCATGATATCTTGTTTTCAAGATACGTATAGATTTTAAATGTATCATACAAAATCAGAGGGCTTAATTTTTTATAACTTATTGAAGAATCATAAGGTGAAGACACAAATTTTACAATTAGAAAGTGACTCACTTTCCATTTCAGCATTCAGACATTTACCATCCTTAAACATAATCCTTTGACCTATTTGCTATAATCCTCCTCTCTAACATCTTCAACTTCATTTAGCATCCTATTGCATGCCCTGCCTTTCTGTACAGAACTTCTCTTGATCTTTCTCTCTGACTCTCCAGCTAATGCCAGTAGCCCTTCAGCTTTTATTTTCTTCTTACCTCTTTTGCCCCTGACTTCTTCCATGCTCTGCTCTGTTCCTGGAATAACGTTCAGTAGCAGCAACACAAGCTCTCCAGCCATTATAACAAGGTTTCTTCTATGACAAATCTTGCCAAAGCCTAGTTTGTAAATATCACCTTATTGCTCACAAAGTTTACAATAAAACCCTGCAAATCTCCTCCCTTAGAGCTCGTCTAGTATCTGATATAGGCCATGAATCTATATGTGTCCCATTGTGTTATACAGTGCCCTGCCATTGCCTAAGAAATTCAGCTAACTATAACACGTATCAGTATTCATTTCAGTTGGCTGTAGGTACTTGAAGTGTTTCAGTTAGGAGTTAGAGTCATCTAGTCAACAGGAATGGTGGACATCTCTGGAAGCAACCAATCCAACTACTGTTTAAATTATTTTCTAGAAATACACTTCTGATTTAATGTCTAAGTAGAATGGATCTGGATTTATGGAGACTGCTTGATATCCTAACTGGCAAGTTTTTGCTGAAATAATTCAAAGATTAGAGTTCATATATTTTGGTTCTAGAACTGCCTTACTGTTTCTGAATGGGATGAGTAAGCCCTCTGGGTCAGTTCTAGTGCCCCAATAGAAACTGACTAGCCAAGTAGCACAATTATGAAAAAAAACAAACAAACAAACAAAAAAAAAACAGCTAATTGTTATAACAAATAACCTGTAAGAACATAGCAATCATTGAATTTTTATATAAACAATAGAGCTATATGATTTCTCTGTTTTCCTTAATGGCATTACAAGGCAAACTTGAAGGACTGCTAGTTCCAGAGACAGAAGTAGTTTTTATGCCTACATTAATCAATGGTGGAATAATATATATGTATCTCTATTTTGCATTTAAAAATATACATATTTGTTTAAAATACCATATCAAACTTCATCAGCTGCAGCCTATCCCAAACACAGAAAACAACAATAAAAAACATACAAAACATCTCCCTTTTTATTACTTATAGTTCCTCTTCTGCACATATCCAGAACTGCAGTACTCTAAGTCCTGTTTATCATGATGATGTTGCTTAGAGCATATCTAACACATACAACACTTACAGTCTCATAAAATATGTGTTTGGTTAGCTAAGAAAACAAAATCCAGAGAAAAACGTAGTTTGTCTTTTCTATAATATCATTGCACCCGGAGCACACAGGCAAGGTATAGGAGGTTTAGGCTCAGTTGCCATATCATTCTGAAGGATTCGAAGTCCTTCCTTCTAGAAATATAACATTCTCGTACAGCTCAGGCTGTACTCATTTCTAAACTCAAGAATATGACACCACAGAGCTCAGACCAAAAAGAGCTTGCATAAGCAGCAAGATCTCAGCACTCATAAAAAAAATGTAGGGTTTGGTTCTGAGCCCAAATTAGGATACATTTCTCAAGTGAGCTCCTATTTTCCCAGCTGAAGCTAGGTTGTGTGATTTTGTTGTTGTTGTTGTTGTTGTTGTTTTGTTTGTTTGTTTTGTTTTGTTTTTTCCTGCTCTGTTAAAGTGCAATTAGTTTAATTTTAAACCACAGTGGTTTCAGCAGAGAAGCCACAACAATAGTTGCCCTTCCCACCAGAGTTATTGCTGCAAATATGACTTTGTTCTAGTGGCGGAAAGACAAACAGGTTTCAGCTGCAGAAAAGAGAAAATGAGAAGCACAGCTACAGGGAGGTCTCTCCTGAGAGGCAAGAGGACTCATCTCTGTTGCCACTGCCCAGATGATACAGGTATCTGGCAGCATGCTTTTCCTCCTCTGCTCAAGCTCAAGTTAAAAAAAAATAAAAATAAAATATATAAAAATAAAATAGTATAAACCAGCTATTTGGCACCATAATAAAAACAGAAACACAGCACTGATTCCAGCTGGAACTCATTATGATTTCAACACCCTGCCTATAAAGGGACACCATTTAACAAGCTTAGGATGCTAACTGACAAGTCATGTCACAGCTCTTGAACCCAGGGAAATGTACAGCATGATTGTCCCTTGGGACCACAGGTAGCAGCAAGAAGGTTATGTTGTATGCTCAGAAAGCATATATATAGTTTATACACATGTCAATAGAAAGATAAATTGTCCCGAGGCAACAAAACTCTGTGTTGGTTCTGTCCCAGGTGTTATCTATTGTAAAGACACTTACAAATTCCAGCAGAGGATGATGACAAGATTGAATTCAGACCAGAGAGTTTAATGGATAAAATTGCAGTTTGAAATCACAGCTTCCCTAATGTGGAAGAACTGAGCACACTTGAGAGCAATTAATCCTTCAAAGCCTACTTTAATTTAATGTCACAATGAATGCATACCTTGATATTTACAATGCCAAGATTTAAACAGATCCCAGGTGGCAAGATAGCATTTCTAGTCATCATAAAATGAAGTTTAATGATTCTAAATACTTTCAAGAAGTTGGCTAGGTCAGCTAACAAATTGAATCTACCTGTGATACATATCACTGTAAGATCTTACTGTATTTTTATGAGCCTTCTATAAAGAAGACAATAAAAAAAAAAAAAAAAAAAAAAAAAAGTTTTCCCCTTGCTGTTAAGGAGGAGAGTTACTGACAGCTTTTTCTCCTTTTCCACAAGTCCATTAATCTTCTGTTGTAACTTCCTGTATGAAAAAAAAAATCTATGTTTTTGTTTGTTTGTTTTGCTTGGGTGGGTGGGGGGAAACTACTACCTTTATCATGTGCTTGTGTATATAAAGTATTATGGTCCAGCTCACAGAGGAGAGCCAACTGAAATAACACTGATGATATAAGTTAAAGACACCCTGTAGAGTGAAGATACTGAAGAAAATCAATACTCATGTACAGCAGATTCCCTGACCTGCTGTTTTCCCTGTGTCTTAGAGAAACTGCCTCAAAACTAGCACCCATTGAAATATTTTTTGAAACTTGACCTTTGCATAGGGACAAAGTCACCATTAAATGCTAGGTGTTGTGGTGACTTTGGGCTCATTTGCTATATATTTGGGAAGGCAGAGTCTCTTTTTTCTTCTGTCCAATTCATGCCTCTACTAAATTCCTGCCTCTAACTACTAAAATCTTTCTCTGGTGACTTCCACCTGGTTGGAATTTGACATGTGCTAACAGCTTCCTTTTTAACCAGACAATGAGATGTGCAGCTTTCTGGAGAACTGAACAAAAACATCCTGTACACGCAGCCTGGCAAGAGAGATGCTCTAACTCCTTTCTGGATCAAGCAGCCTGCCTACAGAGAGGTGCACCTATCCCACCCTGAGCATTTCTTTCAGATTCACCTGGAGAAATACTTCAAACAAAAGCAAAGGAGCTGCAGCCGCTGTTTATACAAAAGCCCAGTGGATTTAGTAGTGATCCTAGTTAACCTAAAGGTGACCTGCAAGATAGTTATAGAGGGACACTTTGTTAGGGAGTGTACTAGACAAGAGGTAATGGTGTTAAACTAAAGGGTAAATTTAGTTTAGATATAAGGAAGAAATTCTCTGCTGTGAGAGTGGTGAGTCACTGGAACAGGTTGCTCACAGAAGCTGAGGCTGCCCCATCCCTGGAAGTGTTTAAGGCCAGGTTGGATTGGGCTTTGAGCAACCTGGTCTGGTGGGAGGTGTCCTCATCCATGGCAGGGGGGTTGGAGCTGGTCCTTAAGGGATCCTTCCAACTCAAGCTATTCTATGATTCTATGATTTACAATGGGCTTACAATATATTTTTTAAAGGGCCTTATGGATCACTGATTAAACATAGACAAACTGGAGATTATTGCCTGTGGTATTTGCAGTAGTCTTGAAATCTAATGCCAAGCATCTCCAGTCTAACAGTTAAATAACAATATGTGTACCTCTAAATTTATAGAGGATGCCAAATCACTTGTGATCTTCAGGATTAGCACAATATTATTTGCTACTAATAAAGTAGCACTTTCCATACATGGAGCTGAAAGCAACATCTCCAAAATGCCCACTTCAGTCAGATTATTAATTACAAAATCAATCTGAAGTTTTACAGGTTAGGTATACAGGATCTATGAATTTGCAGAAACAACCACTTATCAAAATGGGAGTAGTTACCTTTTCAGTGTTCAATTTTCAGTTCACATGTGGGCAGAAAAATTTTTGTATGCTTGTTTGTATTCATCAGATAGAGGCAATCAGAATTGCCTTACATTTCCATAAAGGTATTTGCATTTGTTCTTGGCTTAGATTTGAAGTCAGAATCAAACTTCATATAAATGTCCCAGCTCCCAGAAAGACTGGAAATATTCAGTTAAACAGTCTGCACTAAACTTAATTTTGCTACTGCACGTTTGTCTCTCTCATTACTTTGGGACATAATCAAAAACTGTAAGAATGGAAATCATTTTAGGGGAGGAAGGCAGTCTAACTCATGTGTGATCTTACAGCTTAAAGTGTGAGAGATCCTAGGAAATCTGCAGTGAAATAATACAGTAACAAGGAGGCTTAGATGTTTTGATAGATATGAAGATATTATTTGTCTGGCCTGAAGAGTGAACTTTCTGACTAATTTAGAGGTAACTAACAAAATTTAAATTCCTTAATCTTCAGAATTAAGATTACATATCTGAAGAATCATTCTGAATGTTGGTAGTTCCTAGCTTCATCTAGAGCCTTCCAGCTCACTAATAATCACTGAAAGCCTCAAAAACATGTAAGGGTACAAAGATTTTGCTTGGAAGAGAGTAAGAGTTATCACTTGTAGCTCACACGTCAGGAGTGGTAGATCAAGGCATCAGTCTGAATTTTAATTTATTCTCCTTTCAGATTTGGTTTTATCCGAATTATGTTGTATAAGATCATTTTATCTGATTTCTATCACATATAGGCAACCCAGCCACTCCAATGCAACCTACATCTAATTTTCTTTGCCATAGTATTACCTGGAACCTTCTTGGACCCTGGTTCCATCTCTGTATGTCAGTTTCTGGGAATTTAATACCTGTGCTAAACACAACACAAACACTTAATAGTAGCACTGTTAGGTGCTAGGTCTATATCAGAAGTGCATTAATTCAGCCTCTTTTTTGATGCCAGGAATAATGTAATTATAAGTCTGCAAATCCCATAAAAAACTAAAACTCTTACATTTCATACATCATAAATGTAATTAATGTTTTCCAAATGCATTTAGGATGATTTAAATACTAACCACTTTACCATCTCAAAGTGTGCAAAGGTTGCTCTTGGAGTTCTCAGATCAATTAAAATTAACTATGTTTGGTGCTGCTATGGCCCAGAAGCTTTGAGACATTATGTTCATTAAAAAAAAGGAAGTCTTTGTTTTACTGAAATTGTCGTATCTTACTAATTTAATTTGCCTATCGGCTTTTCACCAAGCTTTTGACTTTCCAGAGCAAACAAATACATCAGTGAGATTAACTCTGTTTTGGCAACTTAAAATGGACAGATTAAAAACCAGGCTCGTATGGAAATAATTTGCAACTCTAATTCTAGAGAATGTATCACTACAGTGTCCTCTAGGCAAAAGATTTTGTCTTATGTCAGTATGGATGTTACTAAATCTTTGGATTTCAGTTCACAGAAGGTACTCCTTCTCACTGCAGTGATAAGCCCTGAGACAATTGTGAGTTTACTATGTGTTTCATTTTTAAATTTCCCCAGCAGCAACAATGTGGCATGGATAAAATATTTTTATTGATTTTTTTTTTTGATTCCTGCCTCATATTCATGTAAAATTGACCTCGAGGACATCACTTGGGCCTCTGTAAACACTCATCTGATGGACTCCTGTATTGGGTCTGGCTGGAATGTTAACTTTCCCAGCAGCAGCCCATACAGTGCCGTACTCTGTACTTGTAGCTGGAACAGCAGTGTTATCACACCAGTGTTGTGTCTGCTGCTGAGCAGCAGTGGCACAGTATTAGGCCTTTCTCTAACCCTCCTAGGGGGTGGGCAAAAGGTGAGGAGAGAAACATCACCAGGGCAGCTGGCCTAAACCAATCAAAGGGATATTCCATACCATGTGATGTCACACTCAGCAATAAAAGGTGGAAACAGGAAGAAGAGGGGAGGGGTGGGCTCTCGTTTGGAAGACGTCGGTCCTCCTCTCGAACACCGGCTGCGTGCATTGAGGCCTTGCTTCAAGGACGTGGTCAATCATCGCTCATTTGTGGGAAGTAGAGAGTAATTTCTTTCCTCTGCACTTCCATATAGCCTTCATTTATTTTGTTTGTTTGTTTTCCTCCCTTCTTTTTATTTTCCTTTTTTCCCCTCCCTTTCCCCTTTCCCTTTTATTTCCCCTTAGTTAAATTGTTAGTTCATGGTAGTCTTTATTTTATTATTATAATTATTTTCCCTTTAATTAAATTATCCTTATCTCAACCCGTGAGTTGTTCTTTGCTTTACTTCTCCCCCTCCTCATCTAAAGGAGGGGGAGTGAGAGAGCGGTTGTGGGGTTTAGCTGCCCAGTACGGTAAAACCACCACAACTCCTCAGAGCTGAGATAAGTAGCTTTGAAGAATTTTGTTAGCATTGTCTTCTTTAAGATTTAGGAGAAATAAAAAAAAAAAAAAAAAAAAAAATCCTCTGTCTTAGAGCAGAAGCTCATTCTTCTGGTACCTTTGCATAAAATAACTCTTGAACTTTCCAGAAATCTGTGAGAAAGAGAACCAAATTGCTGCAAATTCTCCATAAGAAAATGCACGGAAACAAAAAACTGTTGGACATGCTGCATATTTCTGTGCTCTGGAGAAAAATGTCCCCCATTAATGAGTCTTTCAGTGTGATTGGTAGAGTGGGATCTTCGTTTTGAATGACCCTTTGTGGCAAGGGTTTGGTAGCAGGGGGGTACTCTGTGAGCAGAGCCCAGCAGCTGCCCTATGTCAGATCAGAGCCTGCTCCAGCTGGCTCCAACAGGACCGGCTGCTGGCCAGAGCCGAGCCAGGAAGCAACTCTGGTTGGACCTTTGGGAGAGCAGATTGAAGAAAATTGAAAAACAACAACAACAACAAAACTGCCATGTAACTGCAGCTGAGAGAGAGGAGTGAGAAAATGTTGAGAGAACCAGCCCTGCAGACCTCCAGATCAGTGCAGCAGGAAGTGTCCCAGGCACGCAGCAGCAGTTCCCCTGGTGGAGCAGGCTGTCCCCCTGCAGCCCATGAGTCCCACATGGAGCAGATCTCCATGCTGCAGCCCATGGAGGAGCCCCCGGTGGAGCAGGGGGATGTGGCCTGGAGGAGGCTAAGGCCCATGGGGGAGCTGCTGCCTGTGGGGAACCCGTGCTGGAGCAGTTTGCTCCTGGGGGATGGACCCCGTGGTACGGAGCCATCTGGGAGCAGTTCTTGAAGAGCTGCTGCCTGTGGGCAGCCCTTACAGGATCAGTTCAGGATGGACAGCATCCCATGGGAGTAACCCCACATGGAGCAGGGGCAGAGAGTGACTATGAAGGAGTGGTGGAAATGAAGTGTTAGGGACTGACTGAAGACCCCATTCCCTGTTCCCCTATGCTGCTAGGGGGGTGGGTGGGCATAAAGTGTTTTTAGTTTGCTTTTAGTTTTCACTGCTCTAGACTGTTAGCAATAGGCAATAGTTTACATCAACCTCCCTTATGCTGAGTCTGTTTCACCCATTACAGTAACTGGTGAATGATCTCCCTTTCTGTATCACAGCCCTTGAGCCCTTTTCCATTGTATTTTCTCTCCCATTTCTTTTCAGGAGGGGGAGTGAGAGAGCAATTGTGGTAGAGTTTAGCTGTCCATCAAGGTGTAACCACCACACCCCTTAATGCATTAACTGCAAAAGAAACAAGATAACCTGATGACTTCATGCAGAAGTACTTGTTACTGTCCAGAGGGTGTCTAATAGCAGCTTATTCTTCTGTCACTGTTGTTCCCATAAGGACACTCAGGTCACTGATATCTGATGCAAGTTTAAAAAAAAAAAACATTTTAGGACAGCTTTAGTCTGTGTGAGATGTTGTGTTTTGTTTGCTTTTGATATTTTGTTTTTGTTTTTAAATCTGCATTTAGGCATCTGTATATAATGTTCTTTACAGGCAGCTTGTTCGCATTCCTCTGTTTTTCTGACTGTCTTTAAATGCCTGCCCCTGTATCCTCTGCATTGCAGACAGTTGCTGTGGATTGTATTGATTTTAACTGATGCTGGTGGATTTGCTGTCCTTTTCTTCCAGTATAAATTACAGAAATGTCATCCATGCTCTGTCAAATATTTGGCATAACATTTCTACATATATAGATACAGGAAGAACAGGTTTTGTAAGAGCAGTAGTATCAGAAAATGTATTTTTATTCTTCTTCGTTGTATTTATTATAGTTGCCTCAATTTTCAGCTTCCTTCTCTAGTTTAAAGTGAAACAGATTCTTAATATGATAAGCCATATCTACTGATGATAGAGTCTGCATTTTAATAGGTTTGTTGTTTAAAACTGTAACACCTTCAGCCTTTTGGAACAATTGGCCTAGTTCTAGTAATTTTCTTGGTGTATTCTGAAGCTGGTCATATTTTCTATAAGGGAAACTATTAGTTGCAGTAATAGCAAAGTATCTTTTAAAAAGAACAGTGAAATTCCTTTTTAAGGTAAAGGTATTATACATGCCTTTACTGGACACTTGTTTTACCTTGAATTAATGTTGAAAAGAACAGTTTCATTTATTCACAATGCTCATTTTCGATACTGTTTATCCTTGAAGAAATGAGCAACATGGGAAAGGTGATATGTCTCAATATGTGAGACCAAATCAGACCTATCAGCCTAATTTTATAATTCTTTCCTTGAGAGCAGACACATACATTTTAATTTTCTGTTCCAGTAGACCATGCAGAATGCATTATTTTTCTTCAGATACATGTAACTCTTTAGACTGCAAAATCTCTGCCACATTCAATGTGAGTCATACCTGGCTCATGTCAGATATGTGGGGCAGAATGCAGGTTTCAAAATCTACTTTAAGCAGCTAGCTAAACTTAATCGCCCTATCTGTTTTGCTTTTTTTTTTTTTTTTTTTTTTTAAATCCTGAAGTGATGAAAAAGTACCTCTGTCTATGTAAAACCTCCATGCTGTGAGTAGGGGGATATCAGCTGAGGCCCAATGTGCCAGAATGTATAGACTTCTCACTGAGGTGCCTGTGGGATTTGGTCTACAGTTTCTCAGACCATATCTGATGTTGACAGGAGCAGATACCCTGCAGGACACATTTGTGACAGCAGTATCCACCTTTCACCCTGCCATTTCTGTGCAAAGTGGTATGAATTCTCTTTTCAGCCTTACGAGGTGACATCTCCATCTCCTAACCACAGTAGGTAGCTATTCTGGAAGGCAGAATGAGGATGGAGGAACGACATCCTCTTCCTCACCACTGAAACTATCTCACCACAATAAACTAGTTCAAATCTCTTAAGAGCACAACATGCAGTATCAACAGCATTCAGTGAAATGGTGATTAGGGGATTCACTTGGGAGCAGCAAGCTGTGTCGAGGCCCACTTCCAGAATACTGTTTGTACATTTTCTAATTAAATATAAAAACAATATTAGGATTAAGAGCGAGACCCAGAACCACCGGTCTCTTTTAGCTAAGCGTCTACTGGTCAAATTACTAAAATAAGATCTATATAAACCTTTCCATTACGGCTTGATAAGCTGTGTGAGGGACCTGTCTTCTCACTTGTAAAATTGGCCTCCTCAGGAACTGAAAATCCATCACTGTTAAGGTATCTTCAAAGTGATGTGAGAAAGGTTGATTTAAATCTTAAGCAAAGCAACAAATTGAAATATTCTAATTATCTGAGTTCTGTGTTTATGGAGGTGTATATGTACAAATGTATGTACATGTAGGTATCTGTGGCAGAATTGCTCCCAATGCTGCCTTCTCTCCCTGTGCTCCAGAGTTTTTTCCCTTCTATGAATGCCCATTTCCTCCTCAAGAAGGAGCAATCTCACCTCTGCCTTGGGGGCTCCTTCCAGGGGAAATAGCCAGAAACATACGTTGGAGCCTTCCCTGCTGACCTGGAGCCCCTGTTTGATGCCAGACTGGATCATAAACCACCATTAGAATAAAAGGCCAAAAAAGTGAAATACATTCTCTTGGGTTGAAAACATGGTGATACACCAGCTTAAGTTAGAAGCATAAATTCAATCTGCAGTTGTCACCTAAGGTTAAGTTTGAAGTTTCAAGGTATTTACAATAATTATACAGTGCTGATATGCCCTTTGTGTTCAGAGTTTGTCTTATGTTTTGGCTGAAATGCTAAGCCAGCACACTTTTATTCCTTAATGTTTTTCGATTCCTTAACATTCATTCATTAAGTCCTTAATGCTCAAGTACTACGGCTTTAAAAGTAAGGGTTTTGCTGCAGTGTCCTGGCCAAACACCAATTTGGCACTTGGACAATTTTGCTTAACTAAACCAGAGTTTCTCCTTGATACGATGCAATTATTTGCTGTCTTAAACTGCTGTGTGGTGCTCTTCATTGCACTTCAAAACTAGCTGGTTTTCAGTGTTGATGGTAATTAATTCTTCAAATTAGTGTAAATTCACAGCACTTTACAGACTGTGCATGTGTGAGCGTGTGTGTCTCTGGTAGACACAAAATCTAAAGTTGTCTTGGAATAAGAGAGAGCTGATAGAGAAAGCCCATAAGTCCTTTTTCAAATTAGTTTTGCCAAAGAAGAAGAAAAAAACACTTGTTTTTAATGTACTGAAAGTTGAAAGGAGAGGTATCCAGTCCTTCTCACACAATTATCTTTCAGCTGACGTTTGCTAGATTTCAGTGAATGAATATTAATGATTCTCCAGAACAAAACTAATGTAATAAGAAAAACTTAACACAGTATTTTGGCCAGTAGAAAGCTACTTCCTGCTTGCCTAATAAACCTATTTGCTAAATTTTAGATTAAAAACATAAATGTAAATTTAATGTTAACCTACTATAACGTGATTTTTGTTACAGATCACACTAAATTAGGAGCTTCAAGTTGAGACTTGCCTATTTTAGGAGAGATTCAAATTATTTCACTCAAACAACAATTAGATTTCTTTTCTCTCTATAACTGTTGCTGCTGGGAAAGTTAACATTCCAGCCAGACCCAGTACAGTTGTTACCTGTAATCATCATAGTTTTTAATTAGTTTCATTTTCTCACAAAATACAAATCATGGTGCATTTTACCCTCATATCTTTATTAGATAGTTCAAGATTAATGTTATTTAAGTAGGAAATACCATTAATACTCTTGTCATGTTTTCAGTATTTCGTCTTTATATATTAATTTAGAGAGCTAACATTTTACAGTTTATTCCTGGCTAATGCTTGTTTCTCCTTGTTACAAAATCAGTGGCAGTGAAGAGCAGCCAACAAGAAAACGTCAGTTATTCTGATTACAAGTCAGTCCTGATCCGAAGTACACAAACTAAATTATTGATGCTCTCTTGTCTTCAAACGGCTTGGAATCAGACCCTTTGAAAATTCAATCAATAGCATCAATCACAACTGGGAATGAATAGCCAAATCAGTTGGTTAATCAATAAATAGAATTTAAAATTTGTTTTGATGGTCACAGAAAATTGAACAATGTCAAGGAATACTGTAAATTAACATTTGATGAGTTACATTCCTGTACTGAAAAATACATTCTGATTGTTTTATTTTGTTAATTTTAGGGAAAAGAAAGAATGAAATGAAAGTTAGCTTGCCTATGGCATGTAGAGGAAGTGTGGGATTTAGAAGTGTTTGTACATTAAATGTGTTGAAATTGCTGTGCATTTAAAAGCAACAGAAACATTGGAGTCAGTGGATGGGTGAGAAAATAAAAATCAACATTGACCGTAATGTCATCTTTTTTAACATCTTTTTAATTTTTATTTATTTTTTGTATCCTCATCTCCTCTTGCAACAATTTTGAGGTTCTCAGTTTTCATAGTTTTTTATAGAACCAAAACCAAATGTATTTATATCAAATAAATTGGTATTAGAGTATTGTAATTGGAAAGAAAACCAGTCTTTTAATCTTCTGTAAGATAACATAAAGATATATGAAATTTAAAAAAGATACCTTAATTACACTTTAAATTCAAGAACAATTCATTACAGCTGACAAGTGCTACATCTGAGGTGAAACAACTTTGAGAAGATAAACTGCTGGTTGATACCAGTTACCTTCATCTGCTGAACATTGCTGTTATAAACACTTAGGTTCATGTGGTTGAATTTTGTGGAATCAGAGATTTATGAACAGATGAACAATAACAGAATATTTCTCTGTTTTACTGGCTCTCAATGTAATGCAAAAAAAAGGTTCCAAGCAGAGTAAGCAACATTACATAAGCTCATGAAGCATAGTCTTCTGGGTTGAAAGCATGAACAAAATGCATCACAGCTCTCTTTGTCCAAATAATAACTTTTTTAAAAGTACATATTTTGCAGAACTTTGTGCACATCTTTTGAGTTTTATACCTGAGGGAAGATTAATATGAGGCAGTCTTCTGAAATTTTATTTCCCTGATATTTATTTTGACCCTTTTACTTTTTTTCAGATTATGTATTTCCTAGATCTACATCATATAAACTTATCTCATTGCTCATAATTTTTGCACAACATTATTATTCACGGCAACAATCCTGTAGCTGATGTGAGGAACCAGCTAAGAGCACAGGGAATTCAGCAGCTTACATAAACACATTTTAGAGTAAATTTTCTGAAAGTTCACTTTGGTGTAGGTTCATGAGATAACGTTAAATAAAGGTTATCAATGAAAAGTAAGGTTTCAAATCATATTTGCTTATGCTTTTCTTTAAGGAAGAATGATAATCATCCAGAATGAGGCCTCAGAGGGTGCCCAGTGCTGCCAATGGACGTGGAGGAGCATTCTCTGTCTCTGTTGGCTTCAGTGAGAGAGATTGAGAACACCATTGTAGATATCTGTTGCCAGTAACTTGGTCTTTCATAGACAAAAAATTATTTTGAATTGTCTTAGATTTTACCCAGAGAAGTGATCAGGAAAAGCATTGATGTTTTCTCATGACAATTGCATGAGAAAATAAATAAGGCAGTGCATCTCCTTCACTTTCTAAGTTCCAATAGAGTCCAGACTCTGAAAGTGCTGATATAGGCACAGAAGAGTGGCTAGGAAGTGCTGGAGAAACTGCAGCTGTTGCTTTCGCTGCGATTGAAATCTGGCAGTTATCCTAGAACTGGCTTACTAAATTGAGAACATGATAGAGAAGGTTACTAATGGTTGATAAAATTGACAGTGGGGAACTTGACAATCAAATCCATTTAATCACAACCTCCATAATAAAGAGAATGGTCTGAAGTATGATGTTCTGTCTGATAAGAAGCAAGTTAGAATACCTTTGACAGTTTCCACAAGACCAGTACAAATTCACCACAACATTCAACAAAGAAACTGTGGATACAAAAGCACTGGATACAGATGCAGGAATAAAAATAAATCAATAAATAGAAAACCTTGCCATAAAAGCAAATTGAGAAATAACATCCTTGTGGACAAATATGATAATGTGAAGCAGGAAATACAAGGACAAGAGAAAAGAAGTTGAAGCTATTTCTCTAAATCAATTATATATGAATGCATTGTAGGGAGAGAGCTTCTAACAGACTCGGTTTGTATGGTTTCATAGAGAGACACAATCTGAAATGCTACAATTTTTCACCTGATTAAATATGTTGATACAAAGGACCTTATCTAGAAAGGACCTCTTCTAGATTCATGAGAGGTCCAGCAAAAAGGAGAGTTGCACTTTTGCTTCAAAACTCTCGTTGACTAGGGGACTTGCATTTCAGCTCTGAGTTTTTCTTGTCTCTGTGAGAGAATAATGCTTCAGAATGGGATTTATTCAACAGTCATTTTATTCACTCTGAACAGATTAGATGGCCAGATGGTGCTGGAAGAAATCTGTTCTATGAGCAGTGAACTATTGTTGGCCTTGCCAATGGGTCAGGCCCAGATGTATCCTACAGCCAGGGTTGACAAGAGTAACAATATGTACATATGACTGCAAAGCAACAAGATCTTAGCATCATGACAACTAGCAGAGATATCCCCAGAAGACCACTTCCAGATTAGTTATACCTAAACTTAACAGCTTCTATTCCTTGTTGTACTATCAGACTGAAACAGGGAGACATTTATGGAGAATCTCTGCTGGATGAGGATCTATTGCCAGCTTTTCCAAATGCAACGTACCATTCTTTCACCAGAATGAACTCTTTGCTAAACACAAGTACTTGGATTAGATTTCTCAATGGAGTGGATTTCAATGGAACTGAGGCTGAGAAGTTTCTAAGTTTAGTTTGATGTATTTCAACATTTACACTGGTCTAGGAACTGAAGCGATGAAACAGTCAATAAGAATCAAATTTCTGCAATAATCACAACTCATTACTAATGTCATCATCACAGAAACTAATCCTCCTTCAAAGAGCTGACACTAACCTGAGACTGAGACAGAGAACTGCCTTGCTACATGCATAGCTCCTGCTCCAAGAATCCCTGACCCCTCCACAGAGTTCAGAGCTCTCACTGACATGTCAATATGAAATCTTGTTTATACACAAATAAAAACATTTGCAGTTATGTTCAGTGATGCCACACAGAGATAACAATTACTATGGTGTTCATTTAAGAACTGGGAGCTCAGAACACTATGACCACTGCAGTGATGGTCCTATGTTCTAGCATCAGTTGTTCTCATTTCTTCTTCTGAAGTTCTTCAATGTTTTATAAATACTTAAATATTCATGAGAGAGATCAGAGTGATATAACAGGTTAAACACTCACGTACTTCAGAAGGTAGGACAAGCAGCTGTCAGTTCTTGTTAACGACAATTATACAAAGTAAACTGTCTACAGTTGAATGTCTGAGTACACTCATACAGTAAGACACCTAAAACATTCACCAAGCAGGCAGAAGTGAAGAAGTGATGTTTCTCAGGGCAGGACTTGAACAAAAGCCTCCCACATCAACATTGTCTAAGTGTCCTGACTCCTCACCAAGGGCAATGCTCCTGGCTGGTGGTGTAACTGGTGCCTGAAGTTTACTGTGGTATTTCTGTTGTTTACTTTTGTTAGAAATATCTACACTAAAAACAAAATATTATGTTTAACATTGAGGTAAATGTTTTCTTGATCCAGAATAAATATTTTTCAGCCTTTCATTCCTATGCGGAAAAAAAATCTACTCCAATACAGGCATTATTTTTTCATGTTTGTCCCAGTCACCAAACAGAAAACCATCTATTGCACAGCCTTAAGAGATCACCCTACTCATAAAGAAACAACATGACATAAATTGTCAGTAATTCACAGAAGCACAGTAAGAACTGCCAAAGTACAGCGTGGGACAAGGATGGCAACAAGAGCCCCAGCGTCCTGCCACAGATATGTAGTCAAAATAGACAGTCTAGCAATGTCAACAGTCTGTGGCAGGGTCGACTTGAAAAGCCATTGGCAGACAAGCCAATGATAGATGAATGAGCAAAAGCAAAAGCAAAAAAAAAAAAAAAAAAAAAAAAAAAAAGTATTCTGAACTTAAAAAACAGCCAGGAGACAGAGTTGCATGGCAAAATGGGATATTTGTAAGTTCATCACTCCCTGAAATTTCAAGTGTCTCAGTGCCAACAAAACAGTGTCAATTGTTACCAAATTGGGAAGCTCAATATCCCCTCTTTGAAACATAAGAATGTCAAAAACTGATTGAATTTGCTAGCCAAGAATTACTGATGAAAGAAATCTCTGATTATAACAAGCAATCATCTTCAAACTGTCCCGAAGGAGTTAATATTTCTGTCTGGCTTCTACCACAGAGTTGCCCAACATTGTTCATTAGCTGTTCTAGGGACTGTCCTGAACTTGTTGATTAAAAAAAAAAAAAGCCTGTCAAGAGCAAAGCTGTAAATGACTGAATGTATAGGTATTAGGTGCAAAGACTGACAAACTCTGATTATTCCAGTTTTTGATTGCCCAGGAGTGTTTCATACCTCACTATCTTGCAGACTAGTATCTCAAGAAGTCCTTAAGAACTGTACCTAGAAATCAGGCTGATTTTGATTTTGAATATCTTCCAATATTTTCTTCATAGAAAAACAAACAAACAAACAAACAAAAAAACTAATTTTATTCAAAAAATACTACTAGTGATGGCCATAAGAAAATCTGGCAATAGTCAAGCAACTTTTCTTTTTTAGCAATAAAAAAGGACATAGAAAGAGGAGTCATTTTTCTGTCTTTTTTTTTTTTTTTTTTTCTCTCTCTCTCTTACCTTGGAAACTTCAGAAAAAAAAAAAAAAAAATAGCAGCCTTAATAGAATAAGTGGGACTGCATGAAATATCACTGTACCTTTGATTATTTTGTGCCATTAATGACATGGTTCATACAGGTAAAGATTCATTTTAGAAATAAAAGCAATTACAAATACAATTCTATGTTCAATACTATTAGTTCAGCATTTTAGAAAACATTAAGATTCCCATAATGAGTCCTAACATTGAACCATTTTTATTTCTTATAAAATCTAATTTCATTAACTTATTTGGGAAATGCAAGAAATCTATTATTCCTTTGTGAATGTGAAAACACATTCAATAGTGTGCAGTTGAAAACTTGTCTGTACATATTCCTGAGGCAAAATGAAATGTAGGTGGAGAACGAGTATAATGAAAGACTTGATACACGCTTGGACTGTTGATTTTTTTAGTGGAAATTTTTTTAATAGAAGAGCACAAACATGTATTTTTAAAAGCTGGATGAACAAATAAGAATAGCTCTGGGCAGATCTAATCTGCACAGCTAGCACTTACAGTATGCATTAAAGAATTCAAGCTGACATTGACCTTGGCAGCACTTACAAAGGAAGAATTTTCACAAGGATGAACACATCCTACACTGTGTCTTTGTTTTTTTGAGCAGTCTTGTATATTTTTCCAGTATTAACTATATTTATTTCTCATACCTCCATTCTTTGTACCCTATAATTATTTTCAAGCAGTAACATACTAAGTACATGGGATAAAAAGAACAGTAGTATGCAATCATAATTCAAGCCTCCCTCATCTTTTTTAAATGATCCTCTTCTGAAAATGGCAAAACATTTTTTTTCTACAGCTTTCTCCCATCCTAAAAGCTATTTTACAGATCTATTGCTAATGACAGTGTTTTTTTTTGTTTTGTTTTTATTTTAAACAAGAAATAAAATATACATGTAAAATAGAAAGATATATGAAAAATGAGCATGGGACTAGCACAAAACTTATTTCCTAGGGAGCAAAAGAAGTTATGGCACATTCTTATTACAAAGCCAGACAACTTAGAGCAGCCAGTGTTAACACAGGTATATATGAAAGTGGTCAAAGAGGCATACTGCGACAATTCAGCGTTACCAACGGACCTCTTGCAGTGTGAATATAGAAGACCAGACCAAGGGGAAAGTTATAATATACTTCTGAAACATGAGCATATAACAGATGAACTTTGGCATGCCTGAGCAGGTAAGCCTTGCTATAATTAGGCTAAGAAAGGTCAGCTCTATTTGCTTCCTACCATGCCAGAACCTCAGCAAGTTCAGGGATGAAAGCAACTATAGAGCTGGAAGAAAGTGAGGCAAAAAGAAGAATGTAATGGTACCTGGGATAAGGGGCACAAGTTGCTGGCTTCATTGACACAGAATACATTACAGTTTTTCTCAAGTAAAAGTCTTTTCCAGAAAGGTTTGAAGTGTTAGGAACAGATGAGAACAAAACTAAAGATCTGTTTTCAGATATTGATGAGACTTTACCTTTCCCATGGTCAGCTCCTACCTGGTGCATACATATAGCACCTCCCTCCACTTACGTATCTCTGGACATGCTCCTCCAATACACTAAATAATTTTAAATTTGAGAATATTTCTTTGTCTACAGTGTAGATGTGGACTATCCCCAAGTATTTTTTTTCCTAAGGAAGGAAAGAAGTTTGCTTTCTATGAACAGGTCCTTGCTTTGTAATTTTGCCTGTAATAAATATCTTAGCAATAAGGAATACATAAAATAAGGGTACACAGGGAAACTAAAAACATAAACTATAAGATCTTTGGGACACAAACCATACCTTTATTCAAGATTTACAAGCAGTGAGTTTGTGACCAGATATCCTGGATAGTGTAGGAATATAAACCTTTGAATGCTAGCATTTCTGTGCCAGAAACCATTTTAAGCAGCTATTTTATTGTTAGCTACAAATAAGAAACGATAAAAAAATTCCTACTCGTGCCATCAGCTGGCATATGATTCCCCTAACTTTTCTCATTAGTTAATGGAGACATGCATATGAAAAGGCAGTTCAAGACCCATTAGAGCCTTGTAATGACTGGGGTTTCCCAAGTCAAATCAATCTGTTTCCCACCTATCCACAAATAGCCATAAACTGTATTCAAGGTCATGAAATATATCATTGCCAATATATTGTATTAGAGGCTCCAAAATTCCATTTTTAATAGGAATACATTCTGATTATACTTTAAAACAAGGTAGGTTTAAATACATAGATAGATTAGATAGATAGATAGATAGATAGATAGATAGATAGATAGATAGATAGATAGATATCTGTGCTGGAGCATTTATTTTACAAGTTTCTTTGGCAAGCTTTGTGTATTTTTGCATATTTAAGATTTAACAGAAATTATTTTAACAAAGAATAGGTCTAGGCATCTTAGTGCGTATACTGAATAATCGTTTGTATTGAATTTTCATTATGACTCCTGGATAAAAATAATTTTTTTAATCAAGGGGTCTTGTGGAGGAAAGATGTTAAATTGCAAAATGGACCAGACACTTCTTTTAAGTTATCAACAAAGTCTTTTCTATCACAGCATTGACTCAGATCAAATATAAAATGGTAGCATATGTTTTATAAAATGTCTGACTGTTTACTTTGGTTATTTTATAAAATCACATTGAACTAATTTTGCTGAAGAAATTAATCATGACTTGTAAGTGTTAATTTGCTGCATTTCATATAAACAGCTGTCATGCTTCCATTTATCACCTGGACCAACAACAGACAAATGTTGAAAACAGTGTGGAAACCTGTCCTTATTCAGACTTAACAGAAATAATATTGAACAAAACAACTTTTAGTTAGCCCAGATAGTTTTAAATTGTATTTTGAGTTTATCTAACACAGTCTAGAAATGGTTTGGCAAGGAACATAGTAGGTAAAGAATGTGGCCACGTATGTTCTCTAATGGTATGTGGAAATGACGTGTTGGGATGTCCATGTTGGGAGCAGATTGTTAAGATCAAAACTGGATGTGAATTTTAAGAGCAGAAGTTGAGCTTATTCTTAACCACATGAAGCTTCTAAGTAATGAATGTTCACAATGTACACCATGTTGCTTGGTGGAGAACCTTTTAGTAAATGTAGTCACTCCAGCCCTTTCTCCAATTAATTCTGTCAGAAGTCTGTTATATATTCTTTTTCAGAAACTGTCTTGCCAACAATGGGAGAAGGAGCAGGGGCTTCATCATGGGTCTCAATTCAATTCCCTGAAAGAGACAGTAGTTATACTTCTAATATACAGCTGTTGTTACAAAGCTGGATTTTAAGTATTGCATTTGTTCACCTGCTAACCACCCGCATTTGTCCAAAACAGCTTGAGAAAAGCAGTGTGAGCTTTTCATCCACTCATTCGGAGGTAGACAAAAAAAGAGACATTCAATTACTATTTATTAAAAAATCACATTATTGGAATATATAACAGAATTCAAATTCATTAGGCTTTAATTGAATCCTTTTTGTATTAAATAAGCCATAGATATATTAATTGTTATAGCAGCTGATAAAAAAAAAAAATCATTCAAAAATTATATTTAAGCTTTTATGCATTATTATTAAAATATAAAGGCACTTCAACACCTGCATTTCTGTCAGAGTCAGCATTATTAACTGAGCTTAATTAATTCAAAGAATATCACCAGATACTGTTTCTGCAATGAAAAAAAAAAAATCAAAATCTATACACATTGCGTTAATAAAATATGCAAAGACATATGGCAGGATCTTCACTTGGCATTTATCTGCACAGCTTCAGTGAAGTCAATGGAACAAGGCCAATTCATATAGCTGATTTACACAGCTGAACACTCGCATCCTTCTATCCACTGTAACAAGGTACCTGAGCTTTTTCCTGTTGATGGTGAATAGGGAAGCTAAAGCTGGCAGAAGGCCAGTTTGGCATTCCCAGTGCCAACCCTTCCTCTGTTATTTAAGATGAGGGCATGCTCCTAGCAGCTATCTCCAGCTGAACGATCAGTGAAGCATGAAGATTACATAATGTCTCAGCTGGACTAGTCTTTTCAATTGTCTGCATGGTCCAATTTTTGTCCTTTTCCTTGGTTGATTAGTGGTTTTGTTGGTTGGTTGGTTGGTCTTTAAATTTGAGAATGCATTTTTGTATTTCCAGTACATTTTCCAGTATACTTTGGAACATTGGCACTAAAACTTTACACTGTTAAATGCAATAAAGTTTGCTGCTGAGCATAAATTCAGTGAATTAGGATTTTGTCTCTTGCTCTGAAATAAGTGTCTCTCTTCTACACACAAGAGAATTCTGGTATTTTCATATGAAAACATAGAGTAAAGAGATAGCTTACAAAAAACAATGCAAGATTCATTGATTTAAAAGTATGCATGTTTCTGAATCTAAATATTGTATATAATAAAGATAGAAGTATACAATTATTATTGGTATTATATTTATATTATTGGTATAATAATTATATTGTATATAATACTACCTAACATTTGGATATTTTAAGGTATTTATAACTTGTATCAGGTTTTTTCTATCTTTTTACAAGATAATAGAGTTCTTTAGTGCAAGCGTGAGGTGTAGGGTGGGTAACAACAAAGATAGAAGCTTTTCCCAAAAGGTCAGAGAATATGTTGTAAATACAAAAATACCACTCACAAATTGCAAGAAATCCTCCTATTGTCAACATCAACCTTTATGAATCCAGGGTAGAAGCCATTGGTAAAAAGTCATTCCTCAAAGCTAATTCATGTTGGAAAACACTCAAGGGACTGTTTGCCCGACTGTGAGGACAAAACTCCAGGGGAGACATTCAGATACCTATGGACCCACTATCAAGCCAGATATATAGTAAAAAAAAAAAAAAAAAAAAAAAAAGTTAGCTACAGAATTTTCTTCTGTCACTACTTTCTTGTATCAAGTGAAACGTAAGCTGGTACTTCTTAGCTGATTAATTACAGGCTTATTTGCACATTCCTCAAGGGAGCTGATTAACCTCCCTGCCTTAGAAGCTGCTTGGAGTAGATGTGGAGCCCACCATGGCAAGAGCAAGGTATCAGTGGTTTTCCCACCCAAGATCTTGATAGAGTTGATAGGTGAGCTCCTGCTGTTTGTTCTCTGCCCTGAGGAATGCTGGATCTTGGCTGACACAGGGAGCTTCCTACTGTGTGGTGTCCTCATGGAGGTGCTCCTGCAGACAGCTGTCTTTCAACCTGTGTAAAATTAGCACAGGATTTTCAACAGCATTATGAAAATCCTGTGTGTTCTCTGTGGCTTGATCCAACAGCAACAAGAAACACCAACAATCAACTAAATTCTTCACTTCAACTGGATTTTGTAGAATAAGTAAAAGACAAAATCATGCATTTACAAAGGTGGATCTCAGGTCATCATTGGCTGTGATATATTTGACTGAGTATGAGTTTTGGCTGTATGGTTCAATACCTACAAGCAGTCAATAAATCCAGAGTCATGTCATATGAGTACGGCTATTTCTAAGCTTATCTGACACTTTAGGGTGCAAAAATTAAGCTTGGGTCCATGGTTGGTTGCTATGATTACCTCTTAATATATTACCTTCACAGCCCATAAATTTGGGTTTGTCAGTATTATATTTAATTTGTTTTTTAATTGCTGTTTTGCTTAGCTCTTTAAACTTTTGCACAGTTTAAGACTACTGCTAAAAGAAGAACTTTTTTTTTTTTTCTTTTTTCTTTACACTTGTGAACTCCAGAAATATGCTTTTCATTAGTATGGAAAGCCTTAGACCTCCATCATCAAATTTTTAATATTTTTTAAATTTAACTGGCTTAAGAGCCAGTTACAGCCAGCTTGAAAAGGAGCCCCCAGTGGAGCTGGTGGATGTGGCCTGGCCCTGGAGCCCATGGAGAGCCCCTGCAGAAGAAGGCCCTGGGCCAGAGCTGCAGCCCATGGAGAGGAGCTCACACAGGAGCAGGAGGTCTGTGGGGAACTGCCGCCTGTGGGGGACCTGTGCTAGAGCAGTTTGCTCCTGGGGGATGGACCCCGTGGTATGGAGCCATGTGGGAGCAGTTTTTGAAGAGCTGCTGCCTGTGGGCAGCCCCCACAGGATCAGTTCAGGAAGGACAGCATCCCATGGGAGGGACCCCACTTGGAGCAAGGGTAGAGAGGGACTGTGAAGGAGCAGTGGAGATGAAGTGTTAGGGACTGACCCCAACCCCTCATCCCTGTTTTCCTGAGCTACTTGGGGAAAGGAGATAGAAGAGGGTGGATGGAGGGAAGCTGGTTTTAGCTTGCTTTTAGTTCTCACTACTCTAGTCTGATATTGGTAGGCAATAGATTACATTAATCTCCCTTATGCTGAGTCTGTTTTGCTCTTGATGGTACTTGTTGAGTGATCTCCCTGTCCTTATCTCAATCCATGAGTCTTTTTTCACTATATTTTCTCCCCCTGTTCCTTTGAGGACGGGGAGTGTGAGAGCAGCATGGTGGAGCAGCATGATTTCACAGGTAGCCACAGGTGTGAAATCACTACAGTAAATTTTACTGTATAAAATTATTTTTTAGAGCAGGTAAACAGCACTTACTATGTCTTTTGGACAACTTGTGGTCCACAGATAGCAATTTAGAATCCCTTGTTTTAGATGCATCTCTTCCCAGAAACAAATGTTTATCTGATATTTTTACTATTTCATAGGAGAATAATAGAAATATAAACTGAATTATAAAATTTTCTTAAAAAGTGATTACAATGATGATAAACCCCAGTACATATTAATGCTTTGTAGCAGCTGACACGAGGAAAGCTGAGCAAGCTGAATTGATAGGGAAACACATGCATAAATTAATTAACCTATAGAATCTGTAGAATTCTATTGGGTCTATGGAATTTACAACAATATAACTGCAGTTGAAGTTTTCTTTGTCTAATGAGACAAGTGCATGGTCCTGAAAATAAGTCAGAGGAAACAAAGCCTAAAACATAACCTTCCTGTTTAGTAATCTAAATGTATCTTCCTGGAATTTTCCCCTACACCTCTGTAAATATTTGTAACATTTCCCTTTAAAAATACTAATTGAGTTTTAAAACTATATAATCATACCTATATAAACATTCCAATAGATGATGAATACGTCACTTTTTATTAATATCACATAAACTTTAAAACTTTCCCATCTTTCCATTAACATTTCTACCAGTAAACATTAACCATAAATCCCTTTGCTATTAAATACTCACAGAAGAATTCCTAAATAAATCATGAATAAGTACTTGATATTAATACCTAAAAAAAACATAAGGCACAAAGATCAAACTATCAACATGGCAACTTAGCATAAAAACATTTCATCATCTTTCAGGCAGAGTGTTTCCATGTGAAGACTGGTAAGAGAACCCAGTAAGTCATTTCAGATAAGGATGAAGCTTCTGGGGTCTAGCTTTTCTTGACAGACCAATCCTGATGGGGCCCTTGCATGTTTTAAGAGGCTGTACTCTTGCAACTTCACGTGACAGAAAGTATCCTATATAAAAAAAAAAAAAAAAAAAGAAAAGAGAGAGAGAATGAGAAATAAAACCAGAATTCCATATGATATTCACCAGAAATGCATATGGACAAGATGTGTAAATTACATGAATTACATAAATGAACATCTCTGTCCTTTCAAATCTCCATTTTATTCAGCTGTAGTGTCTAACATATTCTTTTTGTTTGAAGTTGAAATCCTAATAGCTGGGTCATGCTCACATTCTTTTTAATTAGAAGCATCCTCAATCTAACATTAAAAAGAAACTTTCCTGATATACTAGCAGGTCACATAGCAACTAGCATTGTGGGAGAGGGGTGATATACCAAGAGGACAATGCTTAAATACTTACTACAAGTCTGAGATGTGCAATTCCAAATTACCATGGGAGTTATTACTCCACTGGTGATAATAATCATAATGACTCTTCTTGTGTCACTTTTTTTTTTTTTTTTTTTCACCAAGTAGGATAGAAGGATGTTGATTTTCTGTTTCATAGTTTATTAGGTAAGGTATATACCATGTGGTAACCTGGAGCATGATTTAGTCATGCTTTAGAAGATATTCTGGTTTGCATACAACAGTATATTCAGTGCAGGAGAATGAAAGACCATGACCTTGTAAATAAAAGATTAGGACAATAAGGCATCTAGAAGAAGTAACAATCATGCAAGAAGGAAGGTGTCAAATTTCAGGACTTTTTCCAGTTTTATTTCCATGCTTCTATGGACAGAGGAAGCAATGAGCAGTTAGCTAGTATATCAAATAGTGAGTCCATCAGAGCCTTAGGCAAGCACCAAAATTTTAAATGATGGGATGAGGAAAAAAAAAAAAAGTCAATGATGAGATAGTACTGCCAATGTATCTTTTATAAGACTCGTAAGAGTCAGGTGGAAGAGGAACTGCATGCACTAAAAGTCAATCAAGTACTATGGGCTTATATGCAGCCAATAAATCATGGTAGTTCTGAAACCATGCAGAATTGTAAAACTGCTGATGTGTAAATCTTCTTGTCCCACTCAGGTATCTCCTTTCTCAAATAGTCACAGTTTTGAAGGCAATGGTCACTTCATGTCACCAAACAGTGGGGTGTAAAACAAAGAACTTACTGCTGCCAGAAAGCATCAAACCTGTACTTCCTAACTTCTTTCTTCTAACTACAGGAACAATATGCTGGGTTATACCACAGAGCTTTGCCAACTGAACTTTATAAATTAAGAGGCTTAATAGCATAGCAGAAAAAAAAGAGTTCTTACACCCAAAATACATAAACAACTCAAATCATGTAGGAAGATACTCAAACATTCCATACTGTCTATTGACTGAGAATGATGAAGACGTGAACATGAAATTTTTTTCAGCTCCTTCCACTGGAAGTTTATTAGGTGTCTGTTGATTCTGACAGGTACTGGAAATAAAGTATAGTGGTTTAGAAATGTGCTACTGTCCTAGAAATCCAGCCAATTACTGTTAAGGTTTGTTTCCAAACCTTTCTAGAGATGGGAACTTAAAAAAGACTAGGAAGTGATGTAAAGGAAGTAATTGCTAGTAATAGCAAGACAGAAATTGTATGTTTTTCTCTTCCTCTGGCCTTTTGACCCAAAGTAACAGGGGAAGAAGAAAGAGAAGACAATCCAGTTGTAGTCATCTGATCTTTTGCAGAAGTAAGCAAGCTTCAACACCATCTGAACAAAGCTTTTAAGAAGATTAAAAAAAAATACAGCCATATTCTTTGTAACATTTTGAATTCAGCATATGAAATAGTATCACGTGATACTTTCAGTTAAAAAAAAAAAGTGGGAACAAAAAAAGAAAAAAAAAAAAAACACAAAACATCAGAGGTGATCTGTAAACATTCAAGATTATTGGTCTCATTATTTCACAGAATGGCCTGAAAGAAGGAAACAACTTTCTGAATTCTGAGAACAGGAAAGTGTGCATCAGTTTAAGAGTTTAAGATATGAAATAAAAGTGAAAATATCTGTACATAATTTGCCTTAGTGAAACAAGAGCTATCTATAGCATTGTCCTACAAAGTTTTGACATTTAATTTCAAAATAAACTAATAGTCTTGTTTTACTGAATGTTTCCAAGCATTAGAAAAACCGTAAAAACAGGCTTTTTGAAATTCTAATAGAAACATTGCCTATATCTTTTCGGATTTTCTTTCATGAGCTGTCCAACACCACATCTCTTCCAAGAAAAGTATAGCAAACAATATTCTTATTTGTTTTAGCTGTATCAAAACAACTGAAGCTTGAAAATGTTTGTTCCAAATAGTTAAAAAAAAAAAAAAGGCAAACGAAACCCCACATTTTTTGATTTTTTCTCTTTACCCATAGCATAAAATGGCTTATCTGCATGACTTGCTCTGTGACCAAAGCCAAAGATAAAACAGCTTTCTAGTAGCCTGTAATTTAAAGGGAGAGAGAAAGAGAGAGAAAGAGAAGAGAAAGCTAAATAGGGAAGAAACAAATAATAGTATTACAGAAATTAGTTTATTAGCACTGCTATTTGTGGTATAAATAACTGAAAAAATATTCTTACCTCCCTCTTTCTGTAAATTATAATTTTGTTCCCTCGAAAGCACGCAGGACAAAAAAGCAGGGTCCCATGTGTATGGCATTTTATAAGCTGAATCAAAGTAGCATTAAAGTAGAAGCATGAATACAACATTGAAGATTTTTAACTAAATTTAAAAACAAATAATTAATTTTGTTTCAACAATTTGTTAATGTGTGGTTCTTGAGGATGTAAGTAAAAAAAAAATATGTACATGTCATGGGAAATATTAATAAAGCCGCAAAGTCTCACTCTCAGAGGCCTGTCAAAAGCTATCTGTACACCTCATTAACTCTTTGTATAGATACAATGATGCAGTCTTTAATCCTGTGATTATATGTGTTCTCCACTTGGATGCTCTTAATCCAGACTCAGGTAGAGGAGTGATCACCTAGTGAACAATTAATCTGGTATCTCTTTAGGTTTTCATTCTCTGGGACAAGGCATGCAGCTGTAACTTGCAGCACATTATACTGTTGAAACCCCACTGAACAGAATTCCCTCCCGGGGTTTTCAGTGACACTCTTCTAATTGTTTCATTCTAATTACCTTCACAAAACCCCTGCGATCTTTGCTTTATAAATTTAGAGCTGAGTCCCTGGGAAATTGATTTCAGATGCCAAATCTGAAATGGCCATGTTTTTATCTGTGAATTTACCAAATTATGTCCAAAGTTTAGCTGTCATTGATTTAATTTGCAGCTGTGAGAACTCATCAATTCTGCACCCTGAATTTCAAATGCAAAATCTTATAAGCATGTTGTTTGAAAACTGAATGATTTACCTATCATATGGGAGCTATTTGGAGCTATAAGGTACTGTATTCAACTGACTTTCTTCTTGGTTTCCAGAATCATAAGTGAGGTGCATATGCTTCCTTCATTCTGGATGGGAAAAGGTCTTTCAAAATAGTTTGCTATACAAGGAATGAAGTAGGCAAGGAAGTGCTTATGGAAATGCCTTTAGAAAGATTAAATGCAGAATATGTCTAGAAAACATCTTCAGTGCTTCAAAATGCCTCCACCAACACAGCCCAGAATTAACTGTTCAGGACAAATAGCTTAGAGAAATGCTTTATGAGAAGTAAGCAAGGATCACCCATGACAAGTAGTGCCTATGGCTCATGAACATACTCAAATATATCTTTATTGATTTTACCTCAGTTAAACTGCCTATCTTCCCAAAGTATTTTGTTGTTCAGTAAATTGAACATATTCAATTGAACATCCATGACAGATGCCACACATGTAAATGTTGCAAGACTAGCTTTTATGTATTTCTCAGTCTAAAACAAAACTGAGAGATTTAACAAGTGACTGCCACCACTGATCACCTAACTCCAAACAATATTTTCCTGAATATTCTTCTCCTCTGTTCTGTGAGCATTCTACTCTTCCATTTTCTCAGAGAAAACAGACTTCTGAATATTATGTAAAATTCATTTTGAAAAGGTGAAGTTGATTTCCATAACAGTAAAAAACACTTCAGTAGAACACATTGGTTGTAAGGGAACAGTCATCTCCTTTATGCATATTGTTTTTATCTATCATGTACTAATTGAGCCTGTTCTCTCTATAAATGTGCATCTTACGGAGTCCACGACATTTTCAGGGATTTTAAGGATTATTATAATGAAGTTTAAGACAAAAGAGATAATCTGTAATAGAATATGCATTAAGGCAAGTTTGAGATTGTCTGGCTGAATTCCAAACTACAACTGCTACTACACAGTGTGCAGCAGCAGTACCAGTGTGGTTGTTTTGCATTTGACTGGTTATTCATAGGGGACCTTTGGTCCCACAAACATTGTACAATTCAGTGAAAACTCAGCTGTTGTTACAGATTTTTTTTTCAGCTAGGAAATGTAGTGTTAGAGAAATACAAATATTTGCCTAAAAATTTATATTTGTTTATTGACAGTTAGTAATTCCATGTGCTTACCTTCTGCAATAGGTGAATGTAGCAATTCTTCACTTAGCAGTCTTGAAATGCAGTACTCCTTAGGTGCATCTTGGTCTTCATTTTCATGTGATATTTTTTCATTAAATGAACTTTCATCACTGTCAGTTATGTTTTGCCCTTCTATAGTACCACAGATCGGAGAAGAAACACAGGTTTTCTTTTCATTTTTTTCATTTTTTTCATTTTTTTCTTTTCTTTTCATTTCATTTTCATTTATCCCCTCAGAATTACTTAATGCATGATAATTGTTATGTGCGTTTGTTTCCACACTAGATAAATTGTTTTCGTTTCCCTTGCTAATTTCATGAAACATATGTAGCTCTTCTAGCACTAAATCAAATTTCCTCTTCAGTTCAAATTCATATGTGATTTTATTTTCTGAAGGTAAATACTCATCTTTTACGTCTTCAAGACACCCATTGTTCATTACAGATAAATGCATTTTTAATTTCTCTTCTGCAGCAATGAATGTTTTAGATTCATCTTCTGAATATGACATAATCAAGTCATTCATTACACTCTCACATTGACTTTCATTAGTTACATACATTTGTTCATCACTTATCTCTTCCTGTTCTTTTACATATTCAAGATGTTGTTTCAAAGTTGTTGCCTCTAAACTGACAGCCTTATTTGTCTGAATATGTCCTTGTAAAGAAAAATACACTGTTTCATTAGCCTGTAATTGGAAGTATATATCTGTTACAGAAGGACTTCCTGTGGATAGATCATGCATAGTGGCATGATTTTTTTCATATTGGTTTTGTTTGTCTGTGCTTAAGGAACTCTTGAAATGTCCATTGTCACTTACTACTCCATCTTTGCTGATAAAAGTGCTGCTATGCACTGGTGAAGTGATAGACTGGTAACCACTTAAGGGACTAACAAATATATTTCCAGAACTTAAATAAGCATTTGGAAGGTCTATAATTTTTTTTTCATTGGCTAAATGTAAGCTGTATGCATCTATTTCTTTGCAATACTCAGGTTTGTTTGTTTGACTGTCTTGTAACACAAGAGAGCTATATTTTTCCATGGTTCTATTTGACTGTTCAGGTAAAACTAAAACATCTTCTGATTTATCAGACAAATTATCAATATTTTCTGACCTACTGATAGTGTTTTCTTCAGTAGTCATTCTTTTGACAGAATTATATTGATTTACAAGCAGGATCTGGTCAAAGTCTTCAAAATCACTATTAAGAGGAATTTTTTTGTATGTGTCAAAAATTGGAAGAGTTTTTTTAGAAAGAAAATTATGTGAACTTATTTGCAACTTTGGGGATTTAAAATATTTCTGGCTATCAGCCTTTATGTAACTAAAAGTACCCAAGTATTTATTCATCTTATATATAACTCCATTTGTAGACTTTATGCAATTTCTAAATCCAGTTGTTTCATGTTTTTTATTGTCATTTAAAACAAAAGGCAAAGCTGTAAGTCCTTCTCTATGAAAACAGCTGTACAACATTTTCTTTGATATGTTCTTTGCCTGTTTTATTGTAGTTACTAATATTTGCTGATTTGAAAATTTATTATTTACCTTTTCATATTTAAGTTGTGAATAGGCAGGAAGGTAACTCAAAAATCTAAGATTTGCTCTTATCAGATACTGTGTTTTTGTGATTTTGCAGCAAAATATCTTCTCTGGTGAAGAACAATCACAATTGCCCTGCAGCAAAATAAGGCACTTAGAAACTAAAATTTGCTTTTTCATACCCTTTTTGTGACCAACAGACTCTAAATAGATGCTAAGAAATCTTTCATTCACTCTGGACAAGAGGTGGTCCTTTCTAAGACATCTTCCCCTATGTAATCCTCTTTTTTGGTCATGAAAGAGTATCCCTCTGTTTAGGAAAGTGGATGTTTCATCATCTGAAGTTCTAGAAAAATGTCTTCTCTGGTATTCATTATGCAATTCAAAACTAATGGTATTCTCAAATTTAGATTTTACAATGCCTGGATAAGTTTTATATTTTTTATAAAAGTCTGTGTTTTGCCTCAGATTGCTATTTGTGCATGAATTTAGCTGAACTTGCTTTCTGCCACATGAAGGATGTTTCTCCACTCTCATGAACTTCCCTTCAGTTGGTAATAAAGCCTTTTTCTTATTGAAAAAGGAAGCAAGAATTGTCTTTCGTAGTTTCAGCTTCAGATGCTTTGAAACAATTGCCAGCAAACAAATGCATGTTTTATTGTTGTGGCTCCTACTGATATTGCTCTTTACTAACTCTTGAGTATAACACTGGTCGTTTAATGTTTCACAGAAATGAAAGCAATGTAGAATACCATCAGCCTGACACTTGGGCATATCTTTATGTAAAGATTCAGTCCATGTCCTGAATGCTCCAAATAACAAGTTTTGAAATGAAAACCTTAATTTAAACCATTTCTTTCCCCTCACTATATTAAAACTCACTTTTTTATCTGGAAAATTCTGCACAATAATGGGAGTAAAATTACTTTCAAATATGATGTTTTTAGTTAAATATCTTTTGAAATCAAGTATTTCTTTTGTAGATAGTTTTGATGCTTCTTCATGCAATCTAATAGCAGCATTGGAATTACACGGACCGTAGTGAATGTCTAACTTATTTTTCTCTAATGCTTCTGTTGCTGTGAGAATGCTTTTTTCTATATTAAATGTTATCCTGTTATGACTGTTCTTCTTCCCCAATCCCTTCAAAATATCCATACGGCTGCTAACTTTCTTGTTCTGAACTTTTTTAGCACTAATGTAAATGTGGATCCTTGACTCCTGGTCATCTTCACTCTCTGATTTCTCCAGCATCTTATCTTTAAAGTCACTTTCAGCAAATATTTGATTACATTTAATATCTGTGCTGATACCTCTGAAATAACTTGCAGATGCTTTGTCTTCTTCTGCCCAAGCACTGTACTCTTGTTTGTTAACCAACTGGTAATTCTTTTCTTTACATTCAGAACCAACAGACAATGCTTTTCCAATGCTTTCATCATTTTCCAGATTTTGGTTTCCTATCTCAGATATTTTTTGCACACCATTTATCTGTTTAGATGGCATCAAAGATGGTTGGTCTTTAGGAGTCTTCCCATCCATCTCCTCCTGTCTAGTTGATGGCATTTTATTATTTATTTTATTTGAAATACTAGGAAAATGAAATTTGTTTTCTTTCATTAAAAAATTGGGAATTTCCAGTGGCTGTATACTTTTAAAAGGTTTTGATGTTGGAATTACATATGAATTGTATTTTTCTTTATTATCTCTTTCTGTAGTAGTTTGATGACCATTACTGTAATAATCTTTGTTTTCTGTACTGCATACTTTTTCTAGAAAAATATTTTTCTCGTGTTCTATCTGTGAAACCACAGAACTGGTACCACATAAAAATGGAACTTGCAGAAGTTGATATTGTCTCCACCTGTTATCAGAGACAGACCTATGACTTAACATTTCCATCTGAAATAAATCCCTGCTTAAAGGTGTAACTGAACAGTTTTGTTTAAGCTCATTATCATCTTTTATTTTATTTTGTTCTATATTGTTGTCCTGAAGCACTTGGATGGGATTTAGTGCCTGTAAATTTTTGCATGTGTTAGTAGCACTCCAAACACTGCAAAACTCTGTTTCAAGAGGCTGTTCATACACATTCAAAGAAATGCCATCTTGTACAATATCTTGATCTTCATTTTCAGGACTCTGTCTTTTGGTGGACAGTTTATTTTCTAATACTCTACATCTTTTACTATTACAAGTTTGGAAATGGGAAAATTCTCTCACACAATTTTTTCTTGCTCTATCACAACTTTCCTTTTCTAATGCCCAGCTGTTTTGTCTTTCTGATAAATATACAGGCTCATTTGGTGGTGTCTGATACCTGTTAACACAGCAGATGCTTTGTTCTAACTTTTGCTGCTCCTCTTCCTCTATGTTTTTTTGATTACTTTCTGTTTTATCACACTTTGGATGTAAGTAGTATTCGGTTTCATTTTGTGATACAGATAAAAATGTTTGAGTACATGTGTTTTCCATGCTCAGAAAAATGAGCTGTATACTTGTGGAGACAGTCCTGAAAATTAAAGAAATATTGGAGGGTTAGGCATGCATGATCTTTTAATGATTTCCAATATGTACAGAATATAAATTAGTAATTCTATTATACATACATGTTACCATGCTGATATTTGTTCTGTATGCATGACAGAAATAAAGACAGGATCACTGAAAATAATTTAAAAACAAGACCTAAAATTTAATAGAGATTATTTAACAAAGCTGCAGATGCATACAAAATTAAAATGGGTGGTGATGATTTCACTGTGTCAACAAGTTAAAGAACATTTTTCATGTATTTGTCACACTGCAATTTGAGTAAAATTGCAAAATGAGTACTGAGAACAAATTTAAAGAAAATAATGCTCACTGATGAACTCTTCAGAATCTGGGGAGGGGGTCCTTTAAAGTTGTTAAAAGCTGACATGAATAGCTAGCTTTGTCTTCATTGTTGGATAATTTGTAATGTGGAGCTGTAACTATGTTTATCAAAAATACTCAGGTATGTCAAACCACTGTATGTGTCTTCATGTACAAAGAAACAGTGTTGTAGAAGGTACCTATCCAGATCATTACATATACTAGCATACATGATGTTTAGCTTCATGCCCCTTCAAAATAAAAGCACACAGATGATATATTTACAAACTGGTATTCTAGGTACTGTGTGGAACATAATTTGAACAAAGTGACATTTCATGTATTGATAGAGGGAATTTATTACTTCTTGAAATGCAAATAACTACTAATAAACTATAGGTTTAAAAACATGTAAGATAAATGCATATGCTTTTATATTATATACAAAATAATATATTAAACATATTATTATTTTAATATATTAACTACAATTAAGTTCTCCAAATGCCAGTAACTTTTTAGGGTGGTTATCTAGGTAAGCAGCAAACACAATTAACAGACTGGTTCTGTTACCTCTGAGCAACCCAGTCACCGTGCAGACCTGACCTCTGAGAGCCAACGCGAAGGAGCTCAGAATGTTTCATTAAGTATAGAATTGAGAAAATTTTATTTATTTTTCTTAACCAAGAGTGCATGATTGAAAAGATCAAGCAGCATTCCTAATCAGTCAGGTTTACGTATTTAATGGCACACATAGAGTAAATAAATAGATAAATAAATAAATAAAGTGAGGATATTCCTGTGAAATGCAGAGGAACCAAATGCCCAGGCAACTTGTGGCTTTCCATCCGAGGCTCTCCCCCTCCCTGACGAGGGTTCCCCTTGCTGCAGGCGACGGGTTCCCTCATCCTGCCCCCTCCGTCCCTGCCTCTCCCCCCTACTTTCGTTTATCCTCTGACAAACCTTTTTATATATTTATTTTTAAGTCTTTCACGGAGACCGCCTCCAGGAGTGGGCTCGCTCCTGTCCCGCAGCCCCGGTCCCTCGGCGCTCCCGTCCCGCGCACCCCCCAGCGCCCACAGGAACCCACAGGAACCCACCGATGCGGCACCCCTCGGCCGCCCTCTTCCTCCCCGGGCTCCGAGCACCCCGCACCGGGGCTGCCCTCGGGGTAGGGGACACTTCGAGCTGGGAACCTGGCCAAGCGACCCCGGGACGCCAACAAAGACCCGCTCGGTCTGCGGCGGCCCCACCGCCCGCCCCGTCGCCTCAGGGCGGCCAGAGCCTCTGAAGGCGGGAAGAATCCCTCCGCCCGACACAATCGTTTCACTGCCGTTCTCCTCAGAATCCGAGTCTCCCTCCGCCCGGAGGAAAAAGTCCGGTGGCAGCCGCAGGTGCCCAGTCGCTGTGAGGAGGGATGGCCACAAGTACAAGTTTTGGTGCCTGAGCAAGGCGATGGTGCTGATCGAACAGCACCCAGGCAGTTATTTCTACAAGTTTTCTTCTAACTTGTGTAATTCCAAAAGCAAGAGGCTCTGTGTATGTGAACCCTCACATCCAAAGCTTTTCTCCACAATTCTTCTCTTGATATATGGAGAGCAGAAAAGACTCTGTTTCCTTTATCTCTTTTCCCACAGTAGCAAGCATTCATTAAGGCAACAACCTTATTCCAAAAATACCAGATATTCATACAGCTTTCTACTTCTGAATTAGGCATCTTCTATTCCCCTGCTGAAATTCCTTTAAGAATGGTTATTTTTTTAAGTGCACACTAAACCAGCTGGTTGCTTTGACACCATTAAGGACTGACAGTAAAAATATTAATATCTTCAGGGCCTTTTGCCACAAATTTATTTTTGTTAAAGTTTATTTCCATGCCACAGTGACCAGGTCCTCTGAAGCCCACCAGATCCAGTGCACCTGGCAGTAGACATTGCACTTAGGAACTGTATGAAACTGAGCCTTAAAATAGCTTTCTTTTCAGTATTCCTCCTTTTGTAAATAAATCTGGCTAATATCTGCTTTCTAATATTCAAGAAATAATATTAATTGAATCAATCTTTAGTTAATAAGATATGGTTACTGTCTGTGTTTAAGTAACAAATAATCTCACTGAAATCAATTAGATTACACTCATATTTTAAAGTACTTACAACACCATATGGAATGAAGTTCATGATATGAACTAGAAATAAGATTTTAAGGCATGCAAGAGAACAGCAGGATCACCACAGCACTTGTGTGTGCTCCCTTGCATTAGAGAAGCATCAAGGTGGCATTCCTGGAAGACAAATTATTGTATTTTTCTGAAACAGAAAAGTTATCGTGTTCACAGTGCTTTCTCACATCTTCTGAGTGGAATAGCTCCTCGCTTGCCTGCTGATGTGAATTCCCTCAGCACGCTTGGTGGGTTGCAGGTAGATAGGAGTTGGTTTAAAATTGTTCATCGTCTCTGAACAGTGAAAACAACAAGGATTACATGAAAAATAAAGAAGACTGCTTTACCTTGCAACTACACCACGATAAATCAAGATTGATTATTAAAGTCTTTTCATTTGTTTCACACCTGCGGTTTATTTTGTTGTATACAACTTAGATAGCTATCATAAACTGACAGACTTCCATTGAAAAGTATTTTGCACTCTTCAATTTACAAATTATGACAAAAAATATCCATACTACTTGATTACTGATATTACAAACTGGATACAGCATATTTCTACAGATGGAGCAGGAAAAAGACGTAACGATTTTCCTCACTACCAACTTCAGTAATATGTTAATATTATATATTTATATGTAAATTTATATGTAAACACCACTAGTTCTAGAATCTTTATAATTTCAAAAATTTTACTTTCTGTTGAATGATTATATCTCCATATGTCTCTCATATAACCTTTATTGTACTATGTTTGCAAGTTGACTAATTGGGTTCAACGAAGAAGTTTCTGATGCAGTGACCAACTTCAGAGATACTCCTCTACTTCAAACTAGTGTTTAAAACATTGGCTTTGTAGCACACTCACCCTCTCTCAAAGTAGAAAAGCAAACTATTATAAAATTATAAAAGCAAACATGGCAAACTATTATAAAATAAAGGTCAGGAACAAATAAAGGTCAGGTATAAATACTATGAGATGAAGTCAAATATAAACAGACAGTAACAAAAATAATGATACTAGTCTATGTGATCTGTAAGACACTAAAATTTGACAATTGAATTGCCAAGTGAAACAGCATAATGTTGTTTAACTCCTTTTTCTCAGTTTGGCTGTGCTAGCTTAATGACTGCCCTTGTAATTAAACTGCATTTTAAGAATGAACTTCAAGTCTGTTGTAATCTTTTGTATTTCTATCATGAACTGTAATGCAAAAAAATCCACTCTGAAACTAGTTCACCTTGTAACACTGGTTCATTAGGGTTAATAATTAAGATTCCAAAAGTAATATTATTCTTCAGTAGCAAATTATTTTATTATCATATTCCACCTTTTTCATCATTAAAATGTTGCATTTGACACTCATGAACATGAAAATTAGCATTCTTAGAATGTGTATTTTACAAATTAACTTTTTTCAATATTTTACTGTCACACATGTAACACAAGCACCTCATCATTAAAAGTATCCATGAAAAGAGTTGCTGTGTGAAAATACTTCATATGCTTTCTATTTCAACTGCTGCTGTGCACCTCCAACTCACTTATTTCCTATATATCCATGTCATTTTGTAATTGTTTAAATAAAGACTTCCACTATTCCCCATGTTCCTGATTAATCCATATTCCATATTCTCTCCAATAGTCTTTTTTTCCTAAATGTTCCTTGGTAGAATAAAGATAGAACTTCAACTACCCCCAATGTACTTGCAATCATAAGGAATACCACATGTTTCATCATATACCTTAAATCCATATTCTCAACAGTGCTCGTATTCACAAATAAACAAAAAACATCATATTGGATCATATAAACAAAAACCATCATATTACACTATGCTTCTATCAGCTTCCACATGTATGCAACAGTTCTTTGAGAATAGAGTGATTCAGCATCTGCTTGTCCCTCAGAGCTGGACCTGGAATAAAACTGTCCCCAGAATCACAAATTCCATGAACTTATTTAGTGAATATTGACTAAATGCTTGGTAGCATTTCTTGAAACATTATTATTTTTATATTCCAGTAGTACTCAAATTTTGATTTTCCTCTTTTTTCTACCATTCTAAATGGTGACAACTATTTTGTGACCAACACTATGTAGCCCTCTTAAAAAAATGAAGCTGCTCCAAAAGGAAATTGTTTTCCCTTGCAGCCTCATAAAGAGACAAATTAAAAGAAAAATACTGTTGTAAAGCAAGGGGGTTACAAAGGACCCACTCTTCAACCCTTTGAAAAGAGTTACACACATTGTCTTCCCCCTGCCCTGGTCTAGCAAAGCTCCACAGTGATGTCTTGAATTCTTTGAAGATGGTTTGGTGCTCTGCTTTCCACTGATAATAGACTCATCTGTTGTTTTCAAATGGAGCTTTGGGGAATATGAGAAGGACATGCTTAAGATGCACTTAAGAGCTTAAGCCATCCCTATGTAACTGTAGGGTGAATCATCCCCTGTGTGACCCGTTTCTTTTGTCCACTGCAATGAAGTCACTGCTTGACTGCCTCATATCGTACACATTTGACAGCTGTCACTTTGAATAAAAACTGTTGTTCATTGGACTTGATATATTGGACACATTCTCTTCCTATCACCTGATGCACTGTTTGATCATACCGCTCTGCGGCTGTGATCATATCATTCTCTATTATATTAACTCCCTCTACATTCCCAAAGACATTCTCATTTTCCAGCTGAAGTACCTTGTTTGCAGCTTGATTCCAAAACAGAAGCAGCAAAAATATATTTTGTACACAGAGCACTAGGCACAGAGATACAAAGGATCTTCATCCAATTTTACCTGCCACTATCCATCTTATCCACAAAGGGAAACAAAGAAAATAGTTATGCCTGCCAGATAGTTCAAAACTCTTTGTTATAAGTCTGCAGTGTTGCTGAATTCAGGTCACACATATCCAAAGGCACTCAGAATGCAGAACCCTTCCTTTCATGCTAGCAAGACAATTAACTCAGTCCATATGATCCCTAAGCTTGACTTATTTTTGTTCAAGATACTGTACACAACATATGGTCGTCTTCACAGAACCATAGAAAAAATTAGGTTGGAAGGGGCTTCTGGAAATCGTCTGGACCAATCTGCTCAGAGTGGAGCCAAGCTTCAAGTTGCATCTAACTTCAATCTTTGATCAAGCTGCTCAGGGCTTTTCCAGTCAAGCTCTGAAAACCTCTAAGGATGGAGATTCCCCAATGTCTCTCAGCTGCTTGATACAAAAAGCTAGTCATACCGCATTTTTTTATTTTATTATTTTTTTTAAAACAAACCATCTTCATTTTTTCATTGTTGCTATCTTCTTTCATTCTTCATGCTTATCATGTACAGACTAACTAAATTATGTGTGATGCATGAGTAACACACAGTGATTCATTTAGTCTTATAGTAGTATCTATTTCTGATAAAAAGGTAGCTAAGAATAACATTACATACAAACAAACAACGCTTCAACAAAGCACATGGTGAAGATACACAATATCTACACTTCTGTTTTCCTTTTGAACTCTGTTTACAGTTAAGAAGTTATGTTTCAGAGCTACACTGTAAACTACGAGTTAGTCACAGCTACTTATCAGTAGATTTCTATGTCCTTGAAAGTCAGCCTGGTTAACCACAAACACAGCAACCCTTCTGCCATTACCAAGGGAGTATACTGTACAAGTTGCAGAGAGTAACTGCTCAGACAGTATCTAAGACAAGTGGAGCCACTTTGGAGGTCATAAAGTATCACAGAAATTCACAGAAAGTGCAGCTTATGTTGGGAAGATGACAGTGTACTATCTGAGTGTGAGCTGTACACCCATAACATTCTGCAAAAGCACATAATCAGCATGCAAAATATCCTTGGGACAACTGAAAAGTTTTGTAGGATAGTTTTCCCTGTATTGTTTGCACCTCAATTCCCACATAGGCAAAAGAAAAAGACAACTAAAATAAGTACTGTAGTATCTTAAGGCAATAAAAGCAGTGCAGCCTACTCAGTTTGGTTCCTGAATTCTCACATAAAGGTACTTGTCCAAATGCTTGATGTATCATGGCTTGATAATTTGGGGGTGTTCAGGAGGCAGAAAAATAATGAACTTCTCTCATCAGGGAAATCAGGAAATTTCTGAAGTCTGCTCAGCCACTTCCCATCTACCTTCTTAAGATTTTCGAGATTTTATTGCTTTTTTTCATCAGCAAGAACAGATGACAATTAAGTGTGCAAGATGAAAGTACCTTTTGAAGTGAAAAATCAAAAACTGAAATGCACCTTTGAGTATTGTGCGTTTAGTCTCTACCTAAGGCCATCAAACCTCATATGATACCAAACTGACGGGCTTGACAGGGCCTTTATTTGTTTTCTCTTTATTTCTGAACAACCTGTGCTGGGAACTATGATGTTCAACATATTCATGAATTATCTGAAAAAGTATGTAAAGCAGATCACAGTTATTAGAGGTAGTCAGTTAGAGCTGATTGTGAAGAATGACAGCATCATCCTGCAATACTAAGTGACTACATGATAAAACTCTAGATAGATTTTATTACTGATAAATGAGAACTAATATGTAGAAGAAGAAAAATAAAATTAGCTATATATATTTAGGATTCATTTACTAGCTGTTAATACTCAGGAAAAAAAAAAAAAAGATCTGGGGGAACTGGAAGACAATCTCTGAAAACAATAATTCAACAAAAACATTGCCATATATTTTTATAACATATGTCTAAATCTAAAGATAGTAGTCATCCTATCTGAAAACTAAACTAAATTAAACTAAACTAAAACGGTACAATAAGAGTGCTGAATGTAGAAAAAGCAATAGTGATGACCAACAATGCTAAACAACATTCAGATAAGAAAAATAAATAAATATAATATGACTTCTAACTGAAGAAGGAAAATGAGTAAGGAAAACAAGATAGAAGTCTATAAAGTCATTAGTTTTAAAAAGTATCAAGCAGGTAAAAAGAAATGTTTCACTGAAATTTAGAAGTGTTATACTGAACTATACTCAGGTCAGTCCAGCCTAGCACCCTATCTGATAACAACAAAGAGCTCAGACACTCTGTGAAGACAATAAGAATGTGCTAAAACATGTGCATCTGCTAAGAACAGTCTGCAAACATTTCTAGTTTGGTCCCTGCCTAAGTATTCAGGATTTCCATGGATTTCTTCTCTATATTCAATAGATTTCTCTCCAATCTCCCTTTAAATCCACATACACTTTTAGCACCCACGAAAACCAGGAACAATGAATTTCACAACTTAACCTTAATGATTTTTAGAGCAATCCCTTTTGTTTATTTGGAAACCTCCCTTTCTCATGTCAAAAGACAGCAAATATTCAGTTCTCACACTCCCCCCCCCCTTCCCTCGCCATGCTATTCATTCATGTTTTTTTAAGAAAACTATCAAATCCAGCTCAGGGATCTATTTTCCAGATTGAAGAAGAGTCTTATTTGGTTGATCTTAGTACAGAAGCAATTTAAGTACCTTTGATCATCCTTGGTGCCTTCTCCGAGCCTTTTTCAGTTCTACTATATCCATGTATATAAGATGGGGATCACCAGTGTATATAGTGGTCAGGTTAGAGGTGCCTCACATATTTATGCAGTGGCATACTTGTATTCTCTTATTCTCTGGTTTGGTTTTCAGTCCTTTCCTAACAATTTTCAACATTCAGTTTGGTGTGTTTTTTGTTATGCTTTGTTTTATTCTTTTTTTGTTTGTTTGTTTGTTTTTTTCCTTTTTTTTCTTTCTTTTTCTTTTTTTTTTCTTTTGGCTGCTGCTGAACACTGGCATTTTCATTGAACCATCTATCATAAATTGAAGAGCTGGCTTCTGTGCAATAATGGTCATTTCAAAGCCCATAATTTTAAATGTGAAGCTAGGACTATTTTTCCCCCTCTTCAGCAGTTTACATTTCTCCAAATTGAATTTTAAGTGCCAGGTTATTGCTCAATCTCACAAGGCCCTTCTATAGTTCTTCACATGTGGTTCTCATTTCTACTGCCCTAAACAAGTCAAAATCATCAGTGAACTTTATCACCTTGTTATGCATTCCTCTTTCCAGACCTTTTTTTTGTTTTGTTTTGTTTTGTTTTGTTTTGTTTTGTTTTTCAAATAAACTATGAGAAATTCCTTGCAGGACGACTGAGACATATCACTAAAATTAGTATTTTAGAAGCACGGCACAAACAAAACATAACACTTTTCTTATGTAATTAAAATGTGGAACTCCTGGTAACATGTAGTGATGAAGCTCAAAAGCATAAGTGTTTCCAACACTAATAATTCAGGAAACATATATCCATCCAGAATGCCTTGGCTGCAAACTAAGATTCATAAGATAACAAAATGTTGATTGTCAGAAGCTAGAGGTTACTATGTGAAGGTTAATTTTGTGTTTGCATTACTTCTTATACACTTTCCCTAAGCATCAGGTACTGGACACTGTTGGAGACAAGACACTGTGCCATCTATACACAGACCAGATATATAAGTATATCTGCCAGTATAGACATTTTTACTTTTTTTTTTATTATTATTAGATTTGTATTTCAAATTTTTATTTAAAAATATGCTGTATGCTCACAAAATTTACAAGAAGAATACATTTACATTTACTTTGAAATGCGCCACTAATGAGAAGTTGTCAAACCCAATATTCATGAAATCATAAGTGACTGGCCTTCCAAACTCAGCGCCCAATAAATATGCAGGTTGAATACACATCCCTCTTTAAATCTATTAAGATTTTTGAATGAGTTGTCCCTCTTTTTCTAGATTACTCCTGTCTGAATTACTTCCAAAAAGTATTTCAGTGATAAAAAAGAAGGTATGTTGATCCTTCAGTAAACAAAATAGCATAGGAGTATATTTTGTTCTAATAACAGAAGATTTTGACTATGAGAGAATTACTCAACAATGTTTCAGAGGGTGCTTTCATTACACATTCATATTCCATAAGTTCTTCATAATTAAAACGTCAGATTTGGACATCAGAAACATTTGCTCTAAAGGAATCACAACTGAAGACTTAACTTATTTCTTAGCCAAAGACTTACTCACAGTTATTCACTTCGGCAGTCTATGACTCTAAAGGTTTCCTCCAGACACATGCTCCTTCTTATATACCAGTCGTGATAAATATTTTCTGAATTCTTTAATTTAGTGTTATTAAGACCTGCCAATCATGAAGCAAGATTTAAACATCAAGAAATAAGGTGCATTTTTTTACATTGTAAGGGAATAAGCACAATGTAACCTATATATACATTATTTTTGTGTGTTTTTATTACTGTTTCCCATGTGATCCTACTCTAATAAAAAGTATTATCTGTGAGCAGTAAATGTGGGCATAAAACACGTTTTTTATTTAGGTGTCAAAATGTGGTTCTCAAGGGTAGGCACACAAAATGAGAGGTAGCTGAAGTGTCACAGAGCACACGGACAACTTAGGTGTTCCTTGTTAGTTCTTTGAAGTCTCCAGATGTTGTGGCAGTAAATATCCATATTGTGGTTAATAAAAATTTGGAAAAGATTAAGCTTCTGACCTACAGGAAAAAAAAAATAAACTGTTCTTGTAAGTTTCAATTGTCATTCCAAAATATAATTCCTATCATCATACAAAAGTGAAAACACAAATGATGCCCTTTTTTTGTTGAAAAACATCTAACAGGCACAGGTAGGACATCCAGTGCATCAACACATCTGGAAATGTGCTGATTTAATGGACACAAGCCACAATTTTTACAATGTAGTTTGTATAACTGGGCATTTTTAAAACTGTTTTTTCATGCATTTAACATGGAATCATTAGGAATTGATTATGACTTACTGTGAATAAATCAACTACTATATGTAAAATGATGACTAAAAAATGAATGATGTAAATAATGTTGACAAGGGTGAAACTCAACAGAATTACAAAAGCAAGAATACTTGCTAGTATTTGAGGAAACTGTAGCTTATAATGACTCTACATTGCTGATAATCAAAGCGTAAATATTTTTCCCTGTGGAAGCACAACTCACAATTACCTGCTGAATTTGGAGTAATCAGTAACAACAGTAAGACATCCTATGTAGTATTTGTAAGGTGAAACCAAGTGAACCTAAAATGTTTTATCCGAGTTATTGTAAAGAGAATAGATGGCAATTTCCTCTTCATAACTTTTAAAGTTATCTTAGTTTAAATGAGACTAAATATAAAAGAAAGGTTAAGTATAAAGTACTGTAAATACTGATGCATCCTTTAATTAGTTAGCATGTAAAACTGCAAAGAACAGGAAAAAGGAAAAATATCTTTAAACATGGAAGCCATGATGAAAAAATATTATGCCCACATTAATATGAGCAAGCTTCTACCTGTTAAATAAGCAAATAATTAAAAATAGAGAAAAACTATTTCTGTTATTTTTAGGAAGGGAATGGAGTAGAATGCCACTGCTAGGTAACAATTCTATGACATGAAAAGCAATAAAAAAGCAATAAAGTATTCTTTTTCTTTTTCTTTTTTTAAAGCTTCAACAATCAGACAATAGATTGTAATAAAAAACACTGGCTTTTTCTCTCTTGAAAAAAATAACATTCTTTTGTTTATAAAGTTTGATGCATAAGATGGTTTCTGACATAAACTACTTCTGACATAAACTACATAAACACTGTAGCATAGTTACAGTGTTAGCTTATATGTATACTTATATGTATTTGCAAAAACCTTCCTCTCCACAGACACAGAAAAATCCCTAAAGAAATGAAAAATAAAAAGTAGACAAGCACAGAGATAAAACTTCCATTCATCAGCACTCAGTTCTGCCCATCCTGTTTGTTGAGCTGGATGGGAGCATATATCCCTGTGATCCCAAGCTTTCCTGACACTGCTGCAAATTGCAAGAGCATTGTATGTGTCTTCAGCAAGCCCCAGGAATCAGACATAGCGTACAGGTAGGTAGGCTCTTCCTCTCCACTATTGCACAGCATGTAGTGATTTCATATAGCTGAAGGTCAACACTATAAATGAGACATCCTAGCAACTGGTAAATGGTTTCTGTACTGACTGCTTCCTAAAACAACTGCAAGACTATGCTGATTTAATAAGCATTTTGCTTTTAAATTCAGTTATTATCCTTTATAATCTATTTTCATATACTCAGGTGTTGCTAGTTTGACAAAGAAATGGAATTTTAGTAATACTCCTGGTATGAATAAAGATCAGTTAATCATCTTGATCAAAATCTCCCTTTTAAGTGTTTTTCATAGTCAGAAAAAAAAATGGAAATTGTGGGGGAGGAAAAAGAAACTGAACAAGGACCAGTGCGTTCATAAATCCAGGAAGAATTTAATGATCTTTTTTCAAGAATATGCATCAGACATTTGTGTGCAACAAAAGCCTTAGGGGAAAAAATCTTTAAGAACATGGAGATTTTTCTTGAGTTTCATGCTGCACAGCAGTAAAGTTAGATGGCTTCCATCTCCTGCTTGGTCAAAATTAAACCTGGCAAACTATCAACCTGGGAGAGACCACAAGCCTTTCTTTTTTACAAAGCATCATGTAAACTGATCAACATCATTCTCACATAAAAGATATACCAGTTATATACATATAAAGATACAGATATATACATAGGTATAGATACATTATTGTAGATCATAATTATGTACTGGAATACAATTTTATATAAAATACATTATTATGTGTACAAAAACACATATAAAGAAAAAATAGAATGTAGATCTTCATAAGCCCCCTATTTATTTATTTATTTTGTATGTGTGTGTGTATGTATTTAAAATTGTGTATAGGGAATTAAAATATACTCAAGATGAGGAAAGAAAACTGATAATTTGTCTACAAATCAGGTGTCCTGTTAAATATCAGATAACTTGTTAAACATCAACAAATTGTTAAAAGGACCATCCTATAGAGAGGCTTAAAAAAGTCATACCCAGCACCCTGATAAGCAACTCTTTATTATTCAAAATTAAATTAAATTAGGTGGGACAAAACACTTAATAGAGTGTCACAGGGTTTGAAATGACATCAGAGAAAAGGATCAGGAATTACTAGCTGTTTTGCAAAGATGAGGAATCTAGAGCACGATAGGACTTTAAACTTAAACCCCAGCTCTCTTAGCATATGATGCCTAAAAGGGATCTTCCTGGTAATAAATAAATGAGCTCTGAACTGTTGGCCTTTTCAGTATGTAGCTAATTATCACCTACAACTGTCATTTAAAAGTTAAATGTCCAGGGTGAGAGACTCTCAGCCAGATGGTTACTCACCTAAGTCTCTAAGAGAAACAAGATGTGTTGCCGTGTGGTGGTATCACAGCCAGCTGCAGAGAGTGCAAAATGGCTTACACTAATGATGATTTCTTTATTATAAATTTATTCAGGTACAATTATTTCCACTACACTGCTGAAAAATCAACATGTTTTATGTCCAAGACATAAATCTACAATTGACCTATTACCCATTTTTACCAAACTTATCTAAAAGATAAGATTGAAAACAGAGTACTGATTAACTGATTATTAGACTCAAATGACAGTTCATGGACTGGATCCTCTGTTTTAGAAAATACATTATGTCTGCAGAAGAGGAAATATAATCTAAATCAATGCAAATTCAGCAGTGAAGCAGCTGGGCCAGTGGTGTAGATCCCACAGATTTGAGCACCAGGACTGCCATTTATACAATTAGAGATATTTCTTATCAGTCTGAAAACTACAGGGTGCTTTTCATGTAACTTAATTTAGGACATCTGCATTTGAGCTGACCACTCAAAGTTCCTTTTACAGACAGTGGAAAAAATAGGCACTTCTGGGCTGACGTTAAATCTCAAGTATTTTAGATGTTTAGGATGAGATAAACCTTTAAAGTGCCTATTTCTTCCAACTGACTATACTGGCAGCACAGTGTGGCTAACTCAAATCATAGAATTATAGAATTATAGAATCATAGAATGGAAGGGATCTTAAAGATCATCTAATTCCAGTCCCCCTGCCATAGTGGGTGGCATCCCCTGCCAGGGATGCCACCCACTAGATCAGATTTGCCAAAGTCCCATCCAGCCTGGCCTTGAACACCTCCAGGGATGGGGCATCCACAGCTTCTCCTGGCAACTTGTTCCAGTGCCTCACTACCCCAGTGAAGAATTTCCTCCTAATGTCTACTCTAAATCTATCCTCTTTTAGTTTAAGACCATTCCCTCTTGTCCTATCATTATCTACCTGAGTAAAAAGCCCCTTTCCATCCTTTTTATAAGACCTCCTTAAGTATTCAAAAGCCACAATGTGGTATCCCCAGAGCCTTCTCTTCTCCAGGCTGAACATCCCCAGATCTCTCAGCCTTTCTTCATAGCAGAGGTGCTCCAGCCCTCTGATCATCCTCATGGCCCTTCTCTGGACTTACTCTAACAGCTCCATATCTTTCTTGTGCTGGGGGCCCCAGACTTGGACGAAGTGCTCCAAGTGGGGCCTCACAAGGGCAGAGTAGAAGGGGACAATCACCTCCCTCCACCTGCTGACCAGTCCTCTTTTGATGCAGCCCAGGATGCAGATGGCCTTCTGGGCTGCAAGCACACTGCTGGCTTGTGTCAAGCTTTTTGTCCACCAGAATCCCAAAGTCCTCTGCAGGGCTGCTCTCAATGAGTTCTTCTCTCAGTCCATCCTCATGTCCAGGATTGCCCCAAGCCCGGGTGCAACACCTTGCACTTGGACTCGTTCAACCTCATGTGGTTCACATGGGCCAGCTTTTCCAGCCTGTCCAGGTTCCTTCAAATGGCACCATCTGTTCCTTCTTTGGTATCAACTGCACCACTCAGCTTGGTGTCATCTGCAAACTTGCTGAGGGTGCGCTCAGTCCCATTGTTTATGTCATTGATGAAGATATTGAAAAGCACTGGTCCCAAGACAGTCCCCTGAGGGACACCACTTACTATTCCAATGTCTGAATTTGGTCAAAGGAATGTTAGCCTACATTTGCACTGAGATGTCAGTGACTTGAGAAGGTAATACAATATGCCTTCAGAAAAGGATGGAGAAAAATTAAAGTGAGAAAAGATTGTGCAATGAACTGCACTGCAGAATGCAGTGCCACAAACTCTAAACAATTTTTGCATACAGAAAGCCGTTGCAAAAGGGGGTAAATAAATGTATCCTCTGGAAAGCATTAGCATGACTGGAATATTGCTGGAATCTAAGTGAACTCATTCAGATATCTCTATCTGGCAAAGCATTATGAAGCACAGACACATTTTAAGATCAACACTATTATTTTATCTTTAACCCTTTGTTAAGCTGTCACTTTTCCACTGGGCAAACTCAGCAGGATTAGAGGAGGGAAATATCTTCACTGAGACTAGTGTTTGCAAGAAACCTTTAGGCTGAGGCATCTGGACTGTCCTTCAGTTGCTAGATTGAACACGACGGTAGAGTTGCACTATGCAGAAAAGAGAAAGTGCAACATACATTGCTTTTAGTCCCTGGGCAGATCTTCAGAAGAAAAGGAATGAGGAGCTGTCTCCTTTCTCAGGCTTGTTGCTTAGGAAGGCAATTGGCTAAGAGGACAGGAATCATATGCTGCAGTCAGCTTCTGGAAAGTTCATAGTTAAGGCATTGAAGAAATATGAAGAGGGGATCTAACTTACTGTTTCATCCTAGTGTATAAGCACAGGGTGTAATGAATCTTTGTCTAATGATAAATGCCAAAGTACAGTGCAATACAGGGAACAGGTCTGAATAGGTTTGCCATTTTCGTAGACTTGCACAGTTCCAGTTTAGTTATTAGAAAATTATTTAAACTCATAATTTTTAAACTGGGAATATATCAGCTTTTTTGGCTTACAACACTCTTCAGAGCAAACCACTTTGCCTATAAAATGTTTTCAAAAATTTTTATCTCAGTCAATGGAGAGGTGTATTACAGAGACATTTTTAGCAACTTGTCTAAAACTTCTGATCCAGAGAGACAAATTCCTGATCAAAACCTCAGGACTGTTGGGTCACATAACATTACATGGAGTTAAATAAAATTGAAATTTCCTTAGACCTTGTTAAATCTGATGAAAAAGTATTATAAGTAATGGTTAGTTAAAATATCTAGTCTAATGGCTCTATTAGTTTTTGGGTTTATTAAACCTCATCCAAGTCACTACTGCTGTCATTTCTTTGGTGTTATATTTCAGTACACCATCCAGTTAGCAGCAGCCTGCAGGGCTACAATAATGAGCTAGAGGCATGGTTGCTTTTTTTTGTTTGTTTGTTTTGTTTTGTTTTTCACAGTGAGTTGGTTTTAAATTAATTTCAACTTAGTCCATGATTTTTGGTTCACCTCCCAAATTATAGAAACCGACAGCCACATTATTGAAAAAAATAGCAGCTGGGAATGACTTGAAGTATGCCATCCAGTAATTTAGATATCATATATACATATCGTGTATATATGGTTACAAGAATCATGATCAGTAAAGAATTTGAAAATTGGAGGAAGATGAATCGTACAGTGTACACTACTGTATAACATGAAATACTTTATCAAATTGTTAAGAAGTAAAAATCTGTGTTAGCAATGAACTAAGATTCTGTTCACATAACAAACATTCATTATTGCTATATTAAACCCAATTTTGATAAGCACAAAAATGCATGTAATAATGAATAAACATTTTCTGTTAATCTCCAGATACATAGATACTCAGGCAACCACAGTGTAATAAACATATCCAGAAATGCTGATAATGCTTCTAACAACAATTTTGCAAAGTTATCTGCTGCATTCATTTCAGGTGTTCCTGTTTCAAGTCTATACTGCTACAGTGTCATTTGTTTTTGACAGCCATATTACACTCTTCCCCCTTTTGCTTGGTTTACTTTTCTATCAGTACTAAGCAAATCACAGGAGTAAGTACAAATATTTAAATTCTCTTATATAATAAGCCACATTTGAATTTTAAAATATAATACATACACAGTAATTGTCCATTTTTATATATAGAATAATCCTCCTTTACACATATGTATATACATTCCTATATGTATGTGTGTCTATATATATAATATGCTATATATTATATATATTAATTTTTGGTACAAACCTCCTTTGAGAGCAAACAGTCAATACCAGGCTTGTGTAACTGGTTACTCAATGGAGCAGAGGACATGGCAGACTCCAGAAATGAGGTGGTAAACAGATGAGGGATCTCTGGGGATCTGGCAAATAGGAATAAAATGGATGGAAATGTAACTATATTGGCTATCTATGAAGCTTATAAAGGGAGTGGAAGTTATTCAGGAAGGTTCAGGGAGGCAGAAACACTTGATAGTATCATGTGATGCAGGGCTAAACCATCTGTGATGGTTCTCACAGGTAAAGAGTTTTTGAGTTCTTAGGAGTCTTAGAAAGCAGGCTCCAAGAAAATCACCCTTCTTTGTTCCTCCCTCTTCATCCTCCCTCATCAAATATAGTAATCCATCAGCACATGCTCAGGTTTTCCCTGAGGTCAGCAGCAAGTGTGTGTGGTGATGTGTTGTGTTACAGAACACTTGTTTACAAGCTTAAAAAGTGATTTACACATTTATCACAGAAAAGCAGGACAGTTAGCTCAGTAGTAGTCATTTTAAATTTCATGCATATCTTTATATTATGCATTTTAATAAACATTCACAAATTTGTATTTTAATAATTACTTTTGTTTTATATGCTGATATAACACAGTTTGTCTTCAGTGTGGCACTACATTTTCCAGCTGAGCGTGCTGGATGTTATATTTTGGAAAGAGAGGCAACAGCATGATTTTGACAAATACAAATGTTGGCAATTAGAAAGGCAATTATTTAATGGGTTAACACATATAGAAAAAGATTACCTAGTATTATAGATGGAAAGATTTAATTGCAAATGAAATATTTTTTCATTGTGTTGGTTAACTTCTTCTGGCTCTGTCTATTGGTTTTGCACACATTATTTCCTGTAGCCTACCTTCTGGGATGCATCTCCACTCATAGCAGTACATCCTGCTTTTCCAATTTTTGTTCAAAACCAAATTATATCAAAATGTATTAGATCTGAAATAAGTTGTACTATGAGAAGTTACTGTGTTTCACAATGCAGTTTAATTACAAAAAGACAACTTACTTTTATTTTTTAATTACAGAAAGTCCATGAAGTTCCAAGTACATTTTCTCCTTAAGCCAGTAAACAGTCCTGATGTTCTCTCCATCTACCCTCCCCTCAGTTTTAAGTAGAAAGTACATTCATGTTATGGGCTACAAGTGTATTAGTAATGCATAACTGTATGACAAACAGTAATAATAAAAATGATGACAAAAATGCAACTAAGGTGGTTCCATCCCCACTACCTTCCCCAAAAGGCTAGGTAGCAACTTGTTTTTTTTTGGTATGCATTGAAAAAAACATATATTTCATTATTAAGAAATTTGCTAATCTCTCTAACTTTTCTGCCTTTTCCTTTGTTATTTACAGTAATTTCACAGCTGTGCTTCAGTTTTATTTCCTATATTTATTTTTATTTATTTATTTATTTACACATGCCACAATTATATTATTTTCGCTAAGGACAATCACTTATGAATTAAATAAACATGCAATACCGTCTTCGAACATCTCAAGACTGCATGACCATTTTGACTTCATAGGAATTGTTTTGTATATGTAAGACTTCTGCCTTGAGCTAAATGGCAGGGGAAAGCATGATGCTATGTTTAGGACATTTGTAGAAAATGAAATGCTTGTAAGTTTTGCCATTCCTTAGCTTCTAAACAACCATTTTTTACTTGAAGCTTACACTTCTCAGGTCCAGAATGTCAACTTTTTATTTCCACTTGAGCAAATGCTCACTTAAGAAGAGCAACAGGAACAGCTTCTGTAGGGAACACAGCTTACTGGTGTTAAGTCTGGGCTTGTGCCATTTAGCTTTAGACAGTTTACTAAGTGCCTAAATTTAAATGTATTTTTTCTTGATTTTCAGTTGCCAGGTTTCTGGTCTGAATCACTCTTTCAATGCTTCTTTTTATTTCCATTGACACCAGAGGCAATGAAAGAAAAGAGAAAATTAACTTAGCTATCAGATTTAGGTATCTAAAGTTAGGCATTGCATGCACTTCTGAGTTGTGAGTGTATTATGTAACACCAGAGATGATGTTACATAAATAGTATTTTCTTTGCATTTCATTTCATGAGCCTGAGAAAATGAAGACTAACAAATAATCTCATTAATAAAAACAATGAGTTTTAAATTATTTGGTTTGGCACATAAAAAAGTGATCTGAACACATAAAGTCTTTATATTTCATTTAAAAAAAAAAAGAAGTAATATTAGTAAAATATATCTTGATTTATCTATATTCTTAGGGGCATCACAAAAAAAATGAGTAAGACAGATGAATGTGAAAGAGGCACATAAAATGTAATTTTAATATAATTATATATAGCACATTAAAGAAGTAAGACAATCTACAGTCATTTTGAAACAGATAATCTCAGTCACACACATTGTTTTCTGTTGATTATCAAGGATCTCACCCTTTTCCAACTGCAGTGTGTTGCAGCAGCTCCATTTAATCATAAAGCCTTGAAGCAGCTCCCTTCTGCCAATCCTTGCAGCCGCATTGCTGCTTTCAGCTCCCTATGTAACAGACAAGTAAATTCCAGCATGCAGAAACTGCATGAAGGGGGCACAGAAGGGAAAAATATCTCCTTCAAATGGCCTGGCAGAACATGAAGTATATAGTTACAGATCTAGATATACGCTCAAATTACTTCTCGTTACATTTATTCTGCTGTTGATTCTTGTACAAAGCATGCGCATAGATGTCATTAATCATAGAATTGTAGAATGTACAGAATCATTAGCAAGTATATAATCATCAGCAAGTATTCTGCATAAAGGGAGAGAAAATACACCCACTGAAATGGTATTCTGCAATTAAAGTGGTGTCTGTAAATTGGGAAGTAATGAAAAAAAAAAGCAAAAAGAGAGAAAGAGAGAGAAAAAGAGAGAAAGAGAGAAAGAGAGAGAAAGACAGAAAGACAGAAAGAAAGACAGAAAGACAGAAAGAAAAGAAAAAAGAAAGCAAAAAAATCTCATTACCAATAAGCCACCTGCTGATATAGTGACTCCTCTCAGAGACTACTGTGTCTTTTAATAGTGAAATCTCTACTCTGAAGCAAAGAAGGGAGAGAAAAAATGAGAGAATAATCCTCGATTTCATTAGATTTTGAATTTCCCTCTGGAGATGCTTATCTCCCTTGGTCTATCTCTCTTCTCCCTAAGCAGAAGCTTAGGGCATCCTTTGGTTTCTTTCAAAGGCATAAGCAGAACGTTTAGGATTCAGTGTCCAAAGCTTAAAGGAAACCTGTGTAAGCCATCAGAGACTGTAAAAGGAACATATACCTAGACTTATGTGCTATTAATTTGCATGCTAAGAATTCTTATGCTTAGACTGTTCATTCTTATGCTAAAATAAACTCTGATACAAATTAAATAGAAAATTTTGGGTCAGATCCTGACTTTGTTTAAATTCCTGTGGCTCCATTATAAGCAATCTGTTATTTAGCTTCAAAAAACATTTAAAGTTTCTAACTGCCAACAATTAGCTCCATTTGCAATATCCAAAGAACCGAACAGCAAGAAAATGAAAAATCCTACAATTATCTATATGATAAACAAGCATGGAGAATCTATTTCTCCAGAGACTAAAATACAGTATCATCATTTACATAAATTAAAAATGAATGTGAAGTGGCTGAAAATGCCAATGGTCTGAACTGGTAAAATTCCACACCCAGCTAACAAAAGCCTTCAGTAGTTGCATAAGGTATAAGACAGAACAATCTAAACTGTGGCATAATAGCACAATTGATGTTAATATAATGTTTTCCTTTTTAGTGATAACCCTGTGCATCATTTATTAGGCAACATTTATTAAACTTGTTGACTTATAGCAAAATGAAGCTTTTTCATGGGCATTTTTAGTCTGAGCAGTAACACAGAGAGTTTTCACTTTTACTTACTTTTCAAATAGGCTTTTGTACAGCATTGTTACTGTAATGCAATGCATAAAAAATAAGCCAAATTTTTCTAGAATGATTAATAGCTTAGTTTCTCTATTTATTTATTTTTTAATGAGCATCAAATGTTTTCAAATGCTATGATATAGGTAACTTGTTTTTATACAGAATTATTGAAATGTAAACAAGGGAAGTCATACATGAAAACACACTATGGAATATCTTCTGCTTAAACCACATTTTTGTATTGTAGATGGGAACTCTGCCACTGGACTTAATGAAAAAAAAATGCCACAAGAAAAGTCCTATTTAAATATGCATTATCCCAAATGCTTTAAAATTCAACCTATACTTCTCTTTTTTTTTTTTTTCAGCAAGCAAATGCTCAGCACCTTCTTGAAAAGCATGCCCCTCCAGGATATGTCATCTGCAAATGACAGTCACTTAGCAGACAACCCTAAGCTAGCTTTCAACTAGCTGATGGAGATCAGCTCAGCAGCTATGAAAGCATGAAACAGCAGCAAAAACACCCAAGACACCAAGGTATTACCCAGACTGGTTGCCAACACAGAGCTCTGCACTCACGTAGCTACATTGCTGCCTCTAGAAGAGTTACCATGATGAGGTGAAATCATGCAGTAACTGCAATATGGACACAATCAAAATAGGTCACACAACTACTACTGCACTGTGATGCTAAGAAACAAACTTATAAAAAAGCAGAATAAGAGACTGAAAATAGGAAGGAACAAATTGGTTAAAGCTTGTCAAGCAGATGCCACAGCACTCTATCTTTCATTATGCTAAAGATTATTATTAATGATCTGGCAGGCAGAGCAAGCAATGAGGTAGTAAATATGAAGATGACACAAAACAATTTAAATTAATCAAGACCAAATAAAACAGGAATTTCAGAGATACTCGGTGAAGTGAATCACCTCCCAACTGTGCTACTGGAAGCAATCTAAATTTTTTGCATTTTCAGGCTGCATTTTTTTTTTTTTTGCACATGCAGAAAATCAAAACATGAATTGAGGAACAGGAATGTTCTGGGAAATTAAAATACATATGTATATAAAATCTTAAAATTATCATCTTATTGCACAAAAAAGTAAATCTCGGTGTAAAATTAGAGATTTTTGCATATCACACAAGGATAACTTTTGAATTCAATTGTCTGTTAAGTGAAAATGCTCTATCTCCCCATGTATTTGTACAGTACCTAGCACATCAGTTTGTGTTATAATTTGATTTTTTAGGCGTTTCACCAGTACACTAAACATTTTTAACATCTATCATGTGTCTTGCATATTCATGATGGTGTATTTTTTTTCTGAAATAAATAGCAGAATAAAAATGGGCATGACTTGCTCTAGCTACTCTATTTTGTATTTGCCTTTATTTTGTCCTCCTTTCATCTCCTTGCTGTATATGTCTGCTTTCCTTAGGGTTACTCTTAGGACATGCTAAATTTACTTAATTTATGCATGGTAAACAGTCAGTAACAGAACTCACCATGCATAAAAGTAAACGTTTATGTGCATCTTAGCCACAGAAGGGGTCTACCAATTAGCTGCATGCCATACACGGTCATCAGGTGCCCTGGTCTTTACTACTACAAGAGCACCCACTGCCACTGCAGCAGCGACAAGAACAGGCAAAAGCAGTTGGGTTTGACATCGAAGGGCAATATCCTTTGGGTTTTATATTGGAGAATGAGTTGCTTTTTATATTAAGGGTAAGATCAGTTGGGTTTTATATCAAAGGGCTGAATGTTAAGCCAGTTAAAACATCTAATGCTAACTTCAACTCTATTTTAAAGCGTTTGTTGGAAAGAGCTCTTGCTGAAAGTGTAGTTCATAGCGTGAGGTGCTGCCTCCACACACCTGGCAGTTACGGGGGGCTCCAGCCCACGGATGGTGGTGTGGCCCATGCCACAGGGCCACGTCCCTGCACACACAATGGTTACGGACGATGCAGAGGGCTCAGGGAGAAGCCTGCATTTGGCCCCAGCTCACAGGGAACGCCGGGAAACAGCTGTGGCCATCATGAATCATAGAATCATTAAGGTTGGAAAAGACCTCCAAGACCATCTGATCCAATCATCCCCCTACTACCAATTTTGCCAACTAAACCATGTCCCTAAGCACCACGTCCAACCTCTCCTTGAACTCCCCCAGGGACGGTGACTCCACCACCTCCCTGGGCAACCCGTCCCAGTGCCTGACTGCTCTTTCTGAGCAGAAATGTCTCCTCATTGCCAACTTGAACCTCCCCTGGTGCAATGTGAGGCCATTTCCTCTACTCCTATCAACAGCTACCTGTGAGAAGAGGTTGAGCCCCAGCTCCCCACACCTTCCTTTCAGGCAGGTGCAGAGAGCAATAAGGTCTCCCCTGCGCCTCCTCTCCCCCAGCCTAAACCCCAGTTCCCTCATAGGACACTTACACTCCAGGAGAACACAAATGAAGACCAGGGGCTCCCTGGACACCGCCCGGCCTCGCCTGAGAGAAGCCTCACACTTAGGCTTCTCCGACACACGCAGACTCCCCTAAGCCCAACCCCAGCCCCCCTCTGCCCACAGAGGTTTCCCGGTGCCTCCATCTCCCCCTGCCCCACACGACGCCTCAGCCGCGGGCGCGCTCCTCACCCCCCCTTCCCTTCCCCTCCCTCACGCCCTCGGCGGGCGGCGGCCGCGCGCATGCTCGCGGCGGGCGGGCGGCGCGTGCGCGGGGCTGGCGGCGGGGGCGCGCGCGCGCGGCGCTCTGCAGTGCGGGGCGGGCGGCGGCGCGGGGGCGCGCACTGAGCTGCGGCGCTGAGCGGCGGGCGCGCAGCTTGAGCCGCCGTCCCTCCGGCCCCAGCGCCTTGCTTTTCCTTCATCCTCCTCCTCTTCCTCCTCACCGCACGCTCTGTAAGTGCCCCCTCCCGGGAGGGGAGGGGGGGAGCGGGAAGCGCGTTCGCGGCTCCGCGCTCGTCCCCGCCGGGAAAGTTGCTCCGCGGCGGCGCGCATTGGCGAGGCGGAGGGGAGCGGCGGGCGGGTGGCGGGGGAGCGCGCTCCGTGGCTCGTTCGCGCTTGCAAGCGGCTCGGGGACAGTGGAAGTGTAGGGGCGGGTTTTTTTGGGGGGTGAAAAAGAACGAAAAGGTCGCCGGGGTTTGGGGTTTCCAGTAGGAAACAAACCCAAAAACCCGCGCGGGGCGCGAGCAGCCCTCGCAAGGTCATCCCAAAGCGGCGGGCAGGCAGGAGCGCGCCCCATCCTTACAGTGCCCGTAAGAACCTTTCATTTTTTATTTTTACATTTTTTTATTATTATTATTATTATTTATTTTTTTAAGCTGAATTCTTCGCTGGCAGGACGGGCGCGTCCCCGAGCGGGGGCTGCCCCGCTGCCGGCCGGGGCAGGAGGGGGAAGCTGGAGGTGGGAGGAGGCGGCGAGAGGCGCTGCGCGGCCCCGCTCCGCTCCGCTCCCCCCCGCAGGCGTGAGAAGGAGGCGGAGGGACGGGGAGACGCGAGGCGAGAGCGCTTCGCCTCCGGAGAGCAAAACAAAGGAGCGGCAGGAGCAGGTTGAGGCACAGCGTGAGCAGCACGGGAAGGGGAGGGAAGGGATGGGGGGGAAGGAGGCGATTGCGGCGCTGCCCCCGCTGCTCGGGATGCGCGGGGGGCTTCTTGGTGTGTGTGTGTATGGGGGGGGGGGGGGGGCAGCGCAACTTTGCGCGCCCCCGAGGAGCGGGGATGGGGACTTTTTTTTTTTTTTAATTTCCCTGTAAAGCCGGGACGTGGGTGCTGTGCTGGGTGCGGTGCGGTGCCCCGCTGTCCCGGCTCCGGTGAGGGGGGAGCTGCTGGAAGCCCCCTCCCCTATATCCCTCTCTATCCCCCCCCCCCTTCCATGCATGCCGCCACCTGCAGGGTGTCCCCCCTTCCTCATCCCCAACCCCATCAGCCTTTCCTTTATCGGGCTGGCCCCCCCTTCCCCTGTTTCCTCCCCCTCCCTTCTTTTGCTCTAGCCTGAGGTTCCCTCCTACACCCCCCCAATGTGGGGAGAAACCACAAGGATTTATTATTGTTGTTACTATTTGGGGGGGGGGGACGGATGGACGAGATCTTATGTAACTGCAGACCCCCCCCCCCCCCCCTTCCTCCCCACCCTCAGAAGAGCCTGCTCGGGGGCTTTACAGAGCTGGGATGGGGCTCTCTGCTTTTTTTGGGTGAGAAAGAGGGAGCCCGAGCCTGGCCCCGCAGTGGTCGTGGAGCCCTGGGGGTGCCCGCAGCTGCGGCACCGCCCGGGGACCCGCACATCTCGGGGGGCGCCTACCTGCACCACCTGGCTTCACGGCCAGGGAAATTGGAGAGAAAGCACCCAAAGGCCAGGGGAATTGGAAAACCTGCCCTTTTCATCGCGACTGAAATGTGGTTACTCGCATGCCAGAGCCCCGGGCGGTTAGCGAAAGGTGCGAATGTAGGGATAAACACCGTGTTCTGGCGCTGAAGGTGTTAACAGAGCAGATGTGTTTAAGAGATACAGCTACTTTTCCCAACGATTCCGCTGGCAAAATATTTTTAGCAATATTTTATAGCGAGCGTTTCTGTCGATAGGCGTTTTCCTCCTTCGTATATCGGAAAGTTGAGCGCTTGGAGATCTCGCCGCCTCTTTCTGAAGAAGAGAGAGATGCACGTATCTGTTAACCGGGATTTGCTGAGGAGTGGAACCCTCACATTCAGAGCAAAATGAGTGTGTGAGGAAGCTCGGTCTTTGTAAAATGCATATTCACTGCCTCTTTTCAGAGTACATGCTTACTAGTAGTTCATTTCTATGACACACTTTCAAATTCATTAGATCTCACTGTGACTCTTTTTCCTAACAAAATGCTTTTTTTTTTTTTTTTTTTTAAAGAACACAGCTAATTTAACAACATCCATTTACTTGAAAAGTTTTCCAGTGCAATGTTAAACACCACTATCCATTTCAGTTTTGCGGACTGCGATCAATTTTAATTAAAACTTTAATTACATTTTGCCTCTCCACTCAAACAAAGCATGCATAGTGGTCTGGGCTAATGCTGCTGTCAAGGAAAAATAAGGAAACACATTCTTAATCTTCATTGTGTATTATTCCTGCCTTTGAATTAAGGACTGAATCCTTATCCTGCTGGACTTGAAAGGAACTGAATCACAAACTTTTGTGGCACAGAGCCGCAGTACTCAGTCAGGTTTGTGGGCTGCTCCATCTTCTGGCCCCATACAAACACATGGTACATAAAATTACACCAGTGAATTTTCCCTGATTTTTAGAATTGCCTCACATTGTGGAACATTGAACTATTGACACCACATCAGCTGTGTTGTTGAGCAACACCTGTCTCAGACGGTCATGGCTTTATGTAACCACCCAACTGCAGGATGCCAGAGCCGTCCCCGATGCTTCCCGTTGCATTTCACAGTTCCCCGTGTATATTCCCAGTAACACACTGGAAGAACCTGCATTGATACAACATTGTGGCACCAACATGAACTGAAATCTGGATAGAAGGGTAAAGCAAAGCTCCATTGTGGGCTGGGATAGGCTATGGCAGGGCAGAAGGATGCTGCTTCTGCTCGTGGACATCCCACTGGCCGTGTAGGGTGGTGATGGTGCAGCAAAGCTGGCTTTGGTGCTGCTCAGAGAAGCATCCTGCTGCCTGCAGCGCTCTGGGCTGTGCCGGGTCTCCTCACCAGCCCTCCAGCACCTCTCTGGTACCTGCCGAGCCATGTTCTCATGTCGCCTTTCCTTCTCCTCTCGTTGGTCTGTTGGGGTGCTATACCTTTCTGGACTTTTCTGTCTCCACTCTACATTCAGCTGCAAGCAGGATCTGAATCTCGGAACGTAGATTCCTCTCAGCAGGCACATGAATGTAGCGAACTTTGTTATGGAGCTTCCAAAATTGTTTACTTGTCAAGCTGTTCTGGTTTTGTTTTTCAGTTTTGGAATTCTAATTTTATCTGGCTGCACTGTGCATTCCTATGTTTTTGGATTTTTTTTTTAATTTTTTTTAATTGCATCTGTGCCTCGCACTCATTTTAGGGATTCAGTTCTGCAAATTCTGCAGATTCCCCTGGATTTCCAAAAGTTTGTGTCTCTGTGGCAAATAATGCTGGCTCATCCTCTGAGTATGAATTAAACAGCAATGTACACTAGTTGGAATTAGTCAGAGGGTTTAAAATATGATAGGTAAATTTGTTTTTAAAGTACTTAGAAATACATTGCACTTAACCATGAGAAGCTGCACTCCTGATCTGTGATGTAACATTTTCTGTGATGGTCTTCGTCCCTTCCTTTTTTAATGCATGTTGTTTTTTCCAGCGTGGCTTGGAGCTAAATGCCCTTTGTTTTTAACAGTTGTCTAAGGGAAGCTTGTTTCAGAGCGGTTTTGACTGCCTATGGATTCTGCCCTTTCTTTTAATTTTGTGTTACACTCATAAAGAAGAACAAATGTGGTCTTCCTGCATTATTTCTCTTGCCTAGTTTTGTCTCAGACTTCATCATAATGAGGCAGATCTGTCCCCATTTTCTTGTGGGTCCACATTACCCACATCTGCATGCCTCCTGCCATCTCATAAATCCTTTGCCTTTTTCGTTTTTCCTTTGGAGTATAATTTTGTGTCTTCTCTGACCTTTGTGTGCCTTCATTGCGTCTTAGGATCCCTTTTCCCTGACAATTATGTTCTTCACTGCTTATTTCCCTTAATCCACGGGAAAGATCGTGACTTACTCCATCACTTCTCTACGTGGCATCGCTAAGAGCACTGCCTGGTACAAGAGCACAGCACGAGCAGGGAAGTCTGTGAGCACGTGTAGTGCTGTAGGATGTCAGGATCCGGATGGGCTCCCAGCGCAGCAAGGCGCTTTCTCACCTCCAGCTCCCATCTTTATTCATCAGAAGCATTTTATCCTTTGAATTTTATACTGTTGCTTTGAGAGGAATAGCCTTAATCCTTTTCAAAGATAATGAAACAGATGATAAAAAGGGTACTTGCTAGTGGAATTTGAAATCTCCAGGTAGGGCTTCAAATCCACGTTGCTTTTTAAGTTGTGACTTAAGTTGCTAAGGATACATACGTACTTTTTCAATTTGTGTTTTAAACTTCTGTGGACATTATCTACAGGGTCTCTTCTTTCAGGAGCTTCTCACATTTAAATATGAATATGACCCAGAGGACAATAATATGCATGTAGGAAATTAAGTCAGATTATTAGAGATGGTATCACAGCTGAAAGTTGTAAAAGCTAAGTAGTTTCAAGGAGACAGTTGAAGAAGAAGGAAGAGATGTCAAGCTGTTTTTGTTCATGATTATTCCCCCAAGGAGAGTAAAGAACAGAATATATTTTCTAAAATACCTCATAAAACCACAATTAATTGAAATAAACAATGTTTATTGAGAGTGAGTTGATAAAGGTATTTGTTGACCTGAAAATGACGTATTCTGAAACTCCAATACCGAGGACAAAGGAGGATGAGATGGATCTTACTGAAGATTTTCTGCCTGGAATGAACCCCATTTAAATCACATTTTCAATCCCAGACTGTACAAATTTAACAGACCATATTACAGTTTCCACAGTTTTAGTGTTTTGAAAGAGAAAGAGGTTGCTATGTTCCTGATCTTGTCAACAGTCTGTGATTTCTGAAGTCACGAGAGTTGATAACTTGAGATAATCAAGTGGATGTTTTAAAATAATTAAAATATTTTCCCATGAGAAAAATAAAGAATTAAAAAACAAACAAAAAACCCACCACTTTATAATCTCAGAGCACAGAGCCGTTTAGGAATATCTACACAATCAGTCCAAAATGAGGGGAAAAAAGAACCTACAAGCTGTAATGGTGATTTTTACAGCTTGTAGACTAAAATATATGAGATAATAAACTTTTTAAGTTTTTAATTATTTTTTGTATTATTTTTTTTAAGTTTTAAATGAGAGTGACTTTTACTCACTTGACTTATAACTGATTTAATTTTAAATAGTTGATGGTTTCAGAACAAAATTGTTGTTTTTGTGCAACTCCACTGTGTAGTTTACGAAATACCAGAAAGAATTTATTGTCTGCTTACAGACCTTCTCAAAGTTCATTGATGTAAACACCTACAAACTGAGGGAGATTTATGATGGTAACACTTCCAGGCTCCTTTTCCGGTCCTACCAAAGTATTTCCATAGGCTTAATAGTGGAATTTTGTTTAACTGCTGATGAATTGAATCAACCAGTATAATATCAATCTGCGGGGTTACCTTGCTCGTTCAGACTTTGATGAAGAACATACTGTCAGCACTGTACAACTTAAAATGTATACTCAGGAAGAAAACAAGCTGTGATGGTAATTTAAAGAGCTTTTAGACTAATAAATATAAAACTCTAAACCATTTGATGAAAATTGCTTTAATTAATTTTTAACTGGTAGATAAATGTGAAGTTCAGAGAGATGAATGGCTTCAGATTCATGAGTGTTTAACTCTACCAGGAGTATTGAAACTTTTAACCAACTGTCCACAACAGTCCATGAAACACATTCTTATTTTTTGGGAAAAAAAAAAAAAAAAGTCTTGATTGAAAGACCACAGATAATGGAAAATTATCACAGATCTCCCTAAGATTTTCTAGTATTTAATTATTCTTGGTGTTAAAAACGTACACCTTACATCTTGCTTCTGGACTTGGTTACCAGTTCTTGAGCCAATCAGTTCGGATAAGCACCTGAAGCAGTTGAAATACCAATCTTAAATAGGTCAGCTGTTGATCCAGGTGTATGTAAGCTATCCATGGCTTGATTTTAGTATCTAAAAATAATTCCACAAAGGCAGTATGTTACTGAAAATGTATGTGTTGATTTTTTTTGTGTGTGTGTGTTTTTTGTTGTTGAATTTTTTTTATATAAAAGATTAGTGTTCCACTTAGTAGAAAGCATTTTTATTCAAAAGTAGATATTAAATCATTCGCTATGAAATGGAATTAAATGGCAGTGAGGAGAGCTGAATAATGTCCTTTTGGCGGACTACATTTCAGAATATCTGTGTATTTAATTAGACTTTATTCAGAATGGAGTCATCTAAAATTAGAACATCTTGTTTATAAAAGCTGGTAGAATACAGCATATTTCTGCGTACTCTTATCAGCTATATTTAGAAATATAAAGTAACTGAAGACTCTTGAAGAATGAAATTGGGAATATTAGCAGTTTGAATTAAAAATGCTTTTGCTTTTTAAAAGAATTTGGCATATAGAGAATTATTTTTTAAAATAATAAAAAAGACCAATTTTACAAGGCATTGGCACTGAAAATAAAATCTGCTTATGTAATGGATAACGCTGCAAAAAATCATTTGTGTCACTGCCGCTAATACCCAGCATATATCCAATTAATATCACCATAGCTGGTGTTCTTTCATTGCAGCAGAACATATACCGTACTTTTTCAAAGCAGTCATTTTTCATTTTATATGTACATTTTTTTTCAAACGGTACAAATGAGTACAGATATTCAGGAGTGATCTTGGAATACCTATATTGAAATGAAAAAAAGGCTTTCAATTTGAAAGTACAATAGCCTGAAAAGTAGTTTTTATTTGATAAGTAAAACATCAGATCATACTGCTGATTTCTGCAGACCTGGCTGATTTATACAAAAGTACTGTATCTTCAAATACATTTTAAGTAATTTTGACCTGCATTTTTCACCTCCTTTTTTTTTTTTTTTTTTTTTTTTTTTTTGGCATCTCTCTGAGTTAGATGTGTTAGTAGTCTTGGATCTGATCACATTGATCACATTGTAAGAGCAAAGGATGCTTGGCACTGTGCTCCAGCTGGCATGAGAACGTGAAGAAGGTTAGTGTATTTTTGGCTTTGAAATCCGAAGGTGACATGTTTTACGCTGTTAAAACTTGATATTATGCCTCCTTAAATGAGGAGGGTCAAAGAGTCGTAAACTGTTCTTCCTGAAAAAGTATGCAAAATGTGCCTGCCTTCTCCTGTCACAACATACAGACACAGCTGTATGATTGAAATGACATAGAGTTTTAGAGAAGTAGCTTCCAATGCTCCATTTCCCTTCCTCAGGTATAGTAAGTAGATCACAAAATAGCCTTTATTATTCTTCATTAAGAAGTTTAATTTGCAAGATCTATCTCTTGCTATGGAACATGTTAGGCAAGTGCTTAACTATTTAGTTCAGTGTCAATTTTTTATTTATTTTAATTCTCACCTGGGGAAATTGGAGGATTGGAAAGGGTTATGATTCTTTGTATTTTTCGCAGGTGCCTACCACAAATAGGTGCAACACAGTTCAATAAGAAATATAAGTTCCTACATGGTTAAAAGGTGAATATAACTCATCTGGGCTTCCCTCTCTGTTATGTGAGAGTGTAATCCTGAAGTGTCAGCAGGAGCTCACTGCCTCCTGTCTTATCTCATCCTTCAGCTTTTCCCTGATCCCTTTTTTCCTCTCTTGCTGGCCTTGCTTCCTCGCCTCTGTAATTCTGCTCCAACAGCCCCCTGCTTCCTGAGAGGCTCCCTGTGTTTGGGGACACCTGTCAGTGTGTGCTGCACCATGGTGTGGGTCTCCTCCACCTTTACGCATCTTAACTGAGTTTTTATTTTATTTTTATTTTTATTTTTTAACTGTGAGCTTTATAAAACAAGGATCTGGCCTTTGTGTACATTCTCAGAAGTGCAGCTGTGTGTATATTTACAAAGCTCTAACATTAAATATTTATATTAAAATTATAACAACATATAGGAGATGTATTAACTGCAACCCGTGCAGAAAGATAAGATGCATATTCAGGGGTTTCATGGAGTGATTCTGAACCAGTCCACGTCTGATAGCAGCATCTGAGTCCATCTCCTGCAAGGCTAATTGAGGCACATTTATTCTGCAGTCGCTAGATTGTGAATGAAATATGCTGACATACTCAAACCAGCCCTAAACCGAGCATTAGATGTACCTGCAGCAAGCTGGACACAGCAGTACAGCGCTTAGCATGGCTTATGTGCTTGGGTCTTCGTCCTGCCCTTGAATAGTTTTTGCAGCCTACACTGCCTTGTGCTTTGGCTTCAGTGCCAAAGCCAGCAGGTTCAAAGCTGCTCCAGCTGCAGGGGCTGCAATGCAGACATACCCTAGAACACTACCAATGCAGCTGGGGTTGCATCCAGATAGCTCTAGACGAAGGTATAGTACAGTGTGAGCAGATGTTCAATGCAGCTGCATTCCTCCTGTCTGCCTTGTCTGGTGAATCAATCGCCAATGCCATCACTCTCTGTATTTTAGTGCAGGGTCCCATGTGTTGCTCCTGGTAAATTCCTGTGTAGTGGAATCAGAGCCTATGTATTATTTTTTATCGTTTTGTTTTGTTTTCTGGCTTGTGTAATGACAGGGTAGGAAGATGTGATGTAGGAGACTGAAAATGTTGTAATAATTTAGCATAATACATTTTTTCATTTTATTTCTATGTCTTGTTATCAATGATCAGTATGCATGTTATCAGTTAATGCTGTATCATCTATGTTTGGTAATTGGCTTAACAAAATCCATTAATGCAAGTTCTTCAGTTGCACAGCAGTTTGTTTGCTTTAGACAAGACTGAGAAAGAGAACAGTTTGCTAGTTAATTGCTATTACATATGTGATGCATTGCTTTAGTACCTCCTTCAAATATTTTTCACTTAATGTAGGTTTTTTTTTCATGATATTCAACTATGATTGAGAAACAACAAGTTTCTGAATCACTGAATGAGAAATCTGCAGTAAACATGAAAGAATAATTTGTATTTCATTATCAATAGGCAGTCCTATCATTGTTTTCTATTATTGTTGTTTTAATGTTGGTGAAAAAGTCAATGTAAAACTAATTAAAAATTCTGTGACTTCATCTGCTTCAAATAAGTGAAAAATAAATATATTTAGCTGTAGTTTGAGTTTTAGTAAGTGTCTTATATTTCTTATTGGGCTTAATAAAAGAGAGTAAGATATTTTGAAAATTCCACTTCTTCCCTATATATTGCAAGGTGCTCAGGGTCATAATATACATGTGACCCATTTCAGCAGTATGCAGCTCCCTGTTGCCAACAGGAATGTGTTAGTGATGATCAATTGCAATATATCAATGTCAACTAATCTCCAGATATGAGAAATAATTAATGGAAAATGTGAGTTTATTTAGGATTATACATCACTGCAATATCTGGAAATGGTAATTCTCCGTGCTGCCCAGTAAACCAAACAGTTCATTGTTGTAGGCATTGATAAATTCAGAATGCCTTCAATGCCTGAAGCTATGCAAGATAACTAACATATTCAGTGTTTCTGCAACTCTGCATTTATTTTTCCTTTTACTCAGAATAGTAATTTATGAGATTCCTGATTCTAGGAAGATGTACGCAGCATCTAGTGTCTGTTTCAGTCCTGTACTTTTGTTTTCCATTGAAAATACTTTCAGAAGGCTTGCAGAAATGAACATTTTTTCCCATGTTCTGGATAATCAAAGTGAGTGGTAACACTCTGGACACTGGAATGATGAAGTATTGTTTTATAAGTACTGATTCTAGCAGAATAAAACAAGAAATAAAGGATCAAATTCACGCAAGTTACAGGGACAAAATCACCATGTGTGAACACCGCTATGGTAACGGGCCATGGTATGAAAATTCAGACTAGAATAGAAGCAACTATGAGGAGATAATGTGGCATTGGTGGGCAGTGGCTTTTAGCAACTGGCATCAGGTGACAAGCAGAGGCATCAGGAAATACTTAGGAGAAATGGAAGGATGGCTTGATGCTTCTTCATTATTAAACATTCCCAGAGAGTTGAAAGTGGATTGAAAATTTCATTTATGAATCGATCCCTTCTTGAATGAGCTGGACCAAAGTCCAACACCATACAAATGTATGGAGTCATTCTTTGACCTGCTCTATGATATCCCTACTGGGAAAAAAAAATGGATCAAGTAATAGATGTGAATAGTGCAAAGTATAGCCTGAACCATCAAAACACTACTGCAGGAGACTAGATCACAATTCATGGGAAAATCTGTTGGTTTAAACTCCGAGTTGACTAGAAATGTAGGTGTAAGTGTACAGCAAGCTGGTAGCCTAAAGGAGATGAAACTTGGGGAAAAAGAGGTGTGATCGTGAATCATGTCAGAGATGTAGGCAGGATTGGATCTGTGAGGATTTCACCGCTAGGGAGATGAAGTTTTACATGAATCAATAAGGAGGGGGAAAGTGAGCACAGATATTTAGGAAAGGGAATTGGGTAGCATTTGAAGATAACAGAGTGTAGAGGTGTCAGTGTCTAGGAAGGACTGAAAGACTGAGGAGTAAAGAGCCTTTCACAAAAGAGGTGATTAATTTGAAATGGAAAGTTACAACAGTTCGAGTACTTTTCATAACTTTTTAGGCGCTATGAGAAAACTTTATTGGGAAAATTTGAATTTGAATCACTTTTCTTTGAACTGCTTCTTCATATGTAATGATAGCCAAGCTATATCAGAGCTGTACTAGACCAAAAGCATTCACTGAGCTGGGTGCTTAGAGGATGCCTTACTGAGATGCCAGTAGCTCGCCTGCTGCACTGAGATAACTTTGTTTATATGTATGAGATGGGTGCTAGATGTTGCCGTTGGGAAAGAAGGGGAATTGAGATGGTTTTAAGTCACATACAAGACCTAAAAATGACCAGAGAAGATCCCCCAATGCAGGCTCCCTCTGGCAATGAGTTGTGTGTGGGTGTAGGGGAACTGGCTCATCTAGAGGCATTTGGGACATGAAACTAAGCAGGGAGACGGATTGAAAAATAAAATGTGAAGCGTTTGCATAAGACTTTATAAGTTCTCTCATCATATGATTCATTGGTCTCATGACTGAACTGCTGCTTTTCAAAATCCTGCTTTTCCACAGTAAAAAGCTGTTAGTTTGGGGCTCTGATTTTGAAGAATTTAAATGACAAGTTGCTCATTGTTTTGCATTTGTTTTTATGTGCCATGTAGTTTTTCATCACTTATGTCAGTTTTGAATGGGATAAGACACCTACAGTATTGGCAGATTTATGGAATTTGCTATGATTTCATTCACATCATATATGATGAAGCAGGAGGCAGAAATGTGACTTGTCCCAGAGCTTTTAGCAAAATAATGGCAGAGCAGAGGATGGTATCCAAGACCCTGAAAATCATAGCAAATTGCAGGCTGTGTTTTACCTATCTGCTTGATTATGGTGCTATAATGCAGTTCCTCTCGTGGGAGGAACTCAGTTTGTGCTGCTAATTTGAAAGTGGTAGGGAAAGAAAAAAACACTCAAAACCCCTATTTCTAGTTGTTACATGTCACAGTGAAAAATGTTTGGCATTTGTATAAATCATCTGCTGAATCTACAAGTTTTTCCTGGACATAATAAAGGCCAATCCCTTCCTCAGAAGGGTTGCCCTTGCAATTCAGGTGTAACTCCCATACTACTGACTGTCTTCTGCATCTGGCAGCGAGACAAGTCATACAAGAGCTGCTGGTGGCAGGTTTGGCATTTAAAAAGAATGAGAATGTGGACATGGAAATTTGGATGACAGCAGGGTCCCATTGCACTTTTGTTGTTGCACTGGCCTGTCCCACCATGCAAATCCTTGGTATACTCAAGACATTGGGCAAGGAGCTGTTTCCAAAAATGGCAGAGATTTTCTTTGGAGGATATAACCCTTTTTGGCAGCAGAAGTGGGTTATGTCAGATTAAAATCCCTACGTAATTATCTTCCCATGAAGTAATGGGACAAATACAGAGCTGTTGTCTGCCTGTAACCTGCTTCTGAGACTTGTCCTTCCTCTTGGCTCTCTGATGTGCTCATCGTGAAGCTAGACAGGATGGTTCAGAAATATTGGCTACCCTTATAAATTCTTACAGAAGCAAGTAGTTTCTGAAGTGCCTGAGAGCAGTTCATGAAATGATGAAAGCAATAACAAACTAAAGTTAATTATGAACTAGAAGTGTTAATTTGAACTTAAGGTATAAAATAACTACTAGGCTATCACTAGCCTAATTTTGAAATATGTATAAAGTGGAAATCAGCAGGTATTCACATTTTTTCCTAGGTTCCTGTGCTTTTGCTGCTGAGATCTGTCGAGTGGTGGTGTGATAATAATGATCCACTTGGGCTAGAGCTGTGGAGGACATGGATTAGAGAGCAAAGATTGGGCTCTTAAAGTAGATAGTGAGGAGATGCATGTCTCTCTTATCTCTGAGTTTTAATTACATTGAATTAATTACATCACTTTATTACATTTACATACAATTATTGTATCAGTTTTAATTATCAGTTTAGCCGTAGTCCTTGACACATCTTTTCTTCTTCATTTTTTGGATAATAAAATGCAGTTATCAGCACTCCATTACATATGTGAGTTTCTCATGCACACATGCTTGTTAAACTACTGTGAAAACATGATGTCCCAGATCAGTTTCTCATGGATTTGAACATTCAGTTTTATGAAGAAGCCAGCAACTGACCTTTTCTCAGTTGTGTGCTTTATGGAAGACTATAAAATGGTAGACCTCTTCTGTAACTTAAAGTTGAATTCCCCTTAAGACAGGCTTTGTGGCTTTTCTCCTTCAGTATGTGAAGCATTACCTAGAGATCAGTTCAGTGAATAAACTGGAACACGAAAATTTCTCAGAAGAGTGCAATAAACCTGCATAACCAGTTACATCCTGCTAATCTGTGGGTTGTGCCTGAGATTTGTCACTACAATAAGAGTTGGCAGAAAAAGCTATTATCAGTGCTTGCTTGTTTCTGAGGGGAATGGGTGTGACACTGTCAAGACTGAGACCAGGTAAAAATAGATTTTTTTAAATATTAGAGCAGAAGAAAAGGGAAGGTACATATTTTTATGTGGAAGGGCCCAGAAGTTGTGTGTTCCTTGTTATTCCTTTGAAAAATCTATATTTCTTTGGCCCACCACGCTGGTGATCATCACTGCCCATCTATTATTATTATGGCAAAATGTTGGAAAGTGAAGTCATTTGAGCACCAATTGCACTGGCTATAGGCCAATTCAACTCCATCAGACTCCATTAAGTTGTTATTAAGTGCTGTCAGCCAGCTCCACATTATGGAAGAAGAGAGATGAAAATCCGTTGTGTGTAAGAGTTGGTTATCTCATTTTTAGGGCTTAACAAGAATCTGGAGCTCGTACAACAAACTTTTCAGCTTAGTTGTGTGTTCTGAAAGTGGACCTCCACAGTCTGATTGTTCTTCAGCAAAAGAGCTTGTCAGTTTTATTCTGTAGCTCCAGGCTGTTCAATAGGACTTTTTAGAGCTCTAAATAATATTTTTAAAGGCATGTTTTAGCTGTGGTGGATCTTTGCTTTTGCAAGAACATCCCATGGCTAGCTGAAGGGGCTCGGTCACTTGAATCTTTGCTTATTTTTCTGCCTGAGGCACTTCAACAGCATGTGCACTAATGTGTACCTGCAGTCAAGCTTGTTCCCAGGGGACAGATGAACGAGCAGGGCGGAAACGGTGTCTATCCTGCCTCTCCTCCACGCAGCAAGCATCAACAACCAGCAAGGAAGCTCCCTGCACTGTGCCATTCCTGCAAGGTTTTCCCCAAATCTCCCTTCTACTTGTCCAAAATAAAATCAAGCCTCAAGTAGAGGAAAAGTAGAATATGCCTGGTGGAAAGCAGCAAGCAGCCCTTTCATCTGCAGCAAGCAGATGAAATAGTGGTTCAGAAAGAAGATTATGTTTGAAATATATTCACTAGCATGGAGCTTACTCGACCTGTCTAAATTTTTCTCAGAGTGTATAATCTCCTGAGTGTCCGTACTGCATATTTATTAGCTCATGTGCAGAATGCTGTGGTGGGAAGTAAGCCCTTCCTTGGTTGGCATGTACTGCAGGCTGGAGTTTGCTATGAGGGTCCTATACCTGCAGGCAGCGTGGGCATGGCCTGCTGCAGAGCTCACCTCAGCGCCCATGGCATAGAGGCACCTGGGGCCTACCCCACTGACACTCAGAGTGAACCAAGACCTGGAGACACCACGGACTGCTGACATGACAACCCAGTTTTTCCTAAGAAATACATGTCCCTCATCGGCTGTGCCCAGGTCACAAGTTTAACCTCCTGTTTCCCAAAGGTCTGTATGAAGCTTTGTGGAAAAGGCTGTTTCACACAGTGACACAGGATACCATGCCATTTCCTACGCCCTGTCAGCTGGCTGCAGAAGAGCCTGACTTTTCCACTTTTCTCTATGTCATTCATGAAAAAATTTGCAAAGCTACCCTCTACTTACTCCCTCTGTCCACAAAATATACAGTATAATACTGTATAAAGGCTATATAAAGTTATAAAGTCTTCAACACCAGAGTGCATAGCTTGTATGGGGATCTGTGGAGAATATTTTTAAACAGGTTGAATTTAATTAAATTTAATTTAAATATTTTTTAAAAGATTCTACAGTTCACTGAAGAATCTTCAGAATTTTTGAGTATTTTTTATGCTGTTTTTCTCCTTCCAGTGCACTCCTGATAAAACCTTTCAGTAGAATCAATTCTGGTCTTGATTATCTATTAAAATTAGTAACAAAATATAGTTTCTGTAAATATATAGATCCATGGATGTTATGCCTCCTATGTAAAATAAGATAAGAGGTCATGCTTCTGTAGCAAAGTAAATAACAAAGAGGAACTCTCCTGCTTCTGATGTTCTTTGGGTAAAGCTATTCAGAAGTAATTCCATGTATACGCTTAGTCCAGAAGATTGTTGTTCTCTAGAAAAATGGCTATGTTAACAGGATGCTTTTCTGAAGAACAGGAAAGGGTTATGAGTGTTATTACCTTGAATTTCTCTAGAATAGCTTTCGTAGTTCACATCCACTACCTATTTTAGTCTGAACTAATATTCAGGTGTAGACATGCCCATAGTGATTGAATCATTAGAAGAATTTGGAAGAATTACAGGAACTTGAAAGACTGCAGTTATCAAAGCAGTGAGAGCTTAGGAGAGCTCTCTGTATGGAAGAATAGGGAGCTAAGCGTGAGAGTGAAACCATGGCTTCGTAAATGGACTTCTTGCACACGGCGTTCCTACCCACAAAATCCAGGAGGTAATTACCTGGCTTAATCAGTCACAAATGAAAGGCTGTCCCAGGAAGAAATTACCTCATCCTGAGGCTGGAACTAGGACAAACCTTCCTGGGCCTGAGAAAGGTGTATTTACCTTTCTCAGGGTTTTCATGTTGTAACAGCCTGTTCCTGAGGTGGTTGGTGGTTAATACCTCCTTTTTGTCTCAGTGACGCAACCAGCCTGAAATCTTTTTCCAAAAGCTGAACGTTGTGTGAAATGCCACCGTGTGACCCGTGGAGCTCACTCCTTGGGTACATGGAGCTTGAAGGACAGCCTACGCAGTTTCCAGGGTGTAGGAAACATTAGGAAATACTGACAGAATCAGTGTGATGAAATAAATAGTGTTCTCAGGCTGCTCTTCGTCTGACTTTGAAAACATTACTTTTTATGGCCACAGATTTTCCAGTGGGAAACGCTGAATGCAGTTCAGGACTAGCTTTGTCTAGACTTCCACTGGTCCTAACTCCAAAAAAAAAAAAAAGCCTATTTGGCTTCTTGCTCACTGAATAAAGCTAGAATTAAATTCACTTTTTTTCTGACAGAAAGTCACTGCTTGATTCAGTGCCCAAGGCCATTATTGCAGTGCTATTGATGCACTGGGGACCCACAGTGGTGTTTTTTGATGGATAAATAACTGTTGCTTTACCTACATCGGTATGTAATATCCTAACTTGGGTATAACACTTGTTGGGCATGTAATCTCAGGTATTTATCTGAAATGTGCTCCATAAGTGCATGCTGCCTTTGTCTAGGTGGTGGAGGTGGTCTTGCTATTTATATATTGGTGTTCTACAAATATTAATAACACTGCGCTTCAGAGAGAACGATAACCATAAACTCGTGAAATGACTCCCAACAGTTCAGCTTGATAGTCTGTTGAAATTGGGTTGCTCTGGCTGTACCCTCTTGAGGCTCACTGCCAATCTCATATTTTACCCTGAAATTCCAGGAGGAGACACTCAAAATAAACACTACGCTAACAACACTTTGAGTTATCTTTAAGGCAGTAGCTAGCATCAGTTTCTCTTGAGCCTCTGTGTGACTTTCTTCATTTGAAAATCCATGAAGTTTGACCTTTTGGATACATTTGCTCTTATTTATTCTCTCTGTTGGGTACAGTGGGAATTGAATTGATGTAGCTGAGGAAAGAATGGGTATAATGTAGATGCTAACCTGTTACAACTAAATTGTTCCTGTTGGTCCCATGTTACCCAGTGCCAGCTGCTTTCTGTAGTGCCTGTCTTCTCACTAGCTTGCTTTCAGGATAGAAAAACACAACTTTTAGATTTGTGTTTGATTTTTCTTAGGAGGAGAAAAAAAAAAGCAACCTGGAAATGACAGGACTATTCCAGGCACCATTGCAGAGTTGTTCAGCTTTTTGTTATGCAAATGCTTCTTCTTTGTCCCTGCTTTTGAAAATAAGCTGATCTTCTCATTTAGTATTAAAGCCTAAAGGTGAACGTGATCAAAATAACCCATCGCCAAGGTCGGTATAGCCATTGAATCAGAGAGGTTTGCTAATTTTAAACTTCAGTGTTTTTCAGAAAGTAATGTATTTCACAAGAACAGAAGAGAGAATGTAGGATCCGGACAATATGCATCGCTGTGCACACACATCGCTGCCAATGAAAGCAAAGCTTACAGGTCTAATTTTAGGCATTTCAGCCTTGGTATTGTTCCTTACAGCACAGTTATTTTCCATACAATACAAAGCAGTCCTTTTTTTCAAGTTTTATAAACTGCTTTACAGAGCAAAGCAAGGACAAAGTGAGCATATGTCATAGTTGAAAGCAAATGAAAGAACCTTAACTAAGGCTGAGGTTAGCAGTGATTGCATGTTGTTTCTATTTTCAGAAGACAATTCTTTAAGAAAAGCAAAAATCTAGAGAAATATATCAAAGAGACTTGAAGTAAAGAGAGTGATATGGTGCCTGAACTAGGACCCTTGGGTATGACTGGATTTGCTTCAGTACATTTAGCTTAGGTAATTAAAATACACTGTGTTTAGATGTCTAGTAACTCATCCTCTTAAAATGTCAAAATTTCCTGTAGTGTTTGGAGAGGCAGGACTTCATGGGATGTCTGCTTATTTCTATCGGCTTAAAACTAAGTATTGTAGTTGCAGTGGAAATGTTACAAATAATTCTTTATGTAACACCATATCGATGCTATTTTCTAAAATTACCATTTATCAATACATTCATAAATAAAGAGTTTGTAGAGTTCTAGAAATACATTATATAAATGCTTGTGTTTTTTCATACACATGAAGTACCACGGATGAGAGAGAGGCAGTGGGTACTAAGCTGTGTTCCCCATGGAACTATCAGAAAGTCAGTGATACTAATCTGTCAAAACTATTCAAAATAGCTTTAAAATTACTTGAAAAAAATAAAATAAGCTTTAAAAAGTAATTGAATTAATATAGTCCCCATTTTCAATCTGAGGGAAGCTTATCAACTAAATAAATGCATGATAATGGCTTCTAGATCGAGATTGTAGAGGACATAAAGCAGATCTTGCTTTGGTGTGATTTTTGTTAGTAAATCTGGGCCCCAAAATGAGCTGTTTGAGACAGGTGGGTAATTGGTGGTATTGTCAGAAGGACAATATCTTGGGCAGAACCCAATATCTTGAGGCTGCTCTAACATTGAGCTAGTATTTTATCCCCATGGTTTCAGCAGAGATCCAATGCCTCTTCACTGGGTTTCACTAGCCAGTGCCTAGACTTAGGTCATGAGGACCAGAGCAAAATTCGCTTATAGGCTCTGCAGTTGGCCCCAGACTGGGAGAGCCAGCGCAGTCTGAGCTCCAGGGGTAGACTTTGTTTCATGCCAATTTAGTTGTCTAAAAGTTAGATGTATAGTGTAAACTAATCACGTGGTCATTCCTGCTAGTCAAATGAGAATAAGCATCCCCAGAAAGCAATTAATCCCACTTATCTTGTATATATACTTCTAGCATGCAATAAATTACCTCTTGGTGAATTGGGTGCCTGTTTCTCTCCATTGCACACTGGAGCCTTGATGACTAGTTTAGATTAGATATCCAACTTCTAATGGCTACCACCCAGGTAGAAACAACGGGGATTAATCAACTTCCCTGCCACATTCACTATTCTGTGCATGGTTTGTGGATAGTTTGCTAGAGAAAAGGTTTCCTTGGTTTTTGTTGCAATCACTTCAAATTATTTGGCATTAATAGAATGATTGCTCGGTTTTCTGTTGTCTCTTGTTACATAAAAGTTTTGAAAATTGTAACCAATTTTTTGCTATTAACTGTCGTCATTAATAATAGAAACTATTTTCATTTGGTTTCTTGAGGGAGCAGACTATGGTACAGACAGGCAGCTTGATGTCCTTCTGGATTCTGGCCAGATTCTGGGAGTCATAAATCAACCAAGCTCTTTTCAAGTTAAGAGAAAAAAATGCTTCTAAACAAGTTTGGAGCAGCGATACTGGAACAGGGTGGAAGTATGACATCAGCGAAGAATGAGCAGAGTGTCGAGTGGCTTTCCTTGGTGGCAGGAACTAATTTGATGGAAACTTCAAAACAGCAATTGCTTGGTTGTTTGGAGGATTGCAGCTCCTCAGGGCTTTCCCATGCCTGTTGGAGTCAAGAGTTTTTTCCTTTTATTTATTTATATATTTTTTTGGCAACCAATCTATATGGCAAGCAGAGCAGACAAAAAATTGGTTGTTCTTCTTAACCTTAAAAAGCCTTTTTCTAGATTTTCTGCCTTTTTTTTTTTTTTTTTTAATGGAAGTGACATCTCTGACCCCACCACTTTTTCCGTTTCTGTTTTATCCTGTTGTAAGGGCAAACTGGCAGCTTTGACAATCAGCTTTGTTTCTGCTTTTGTTGGGGGGAGAGCAGTTCAAACCTCTGCTTGAACTGAGAAACCTAGGTGAGGAGAGAAACATAGGTGAGAGGAAGGGTAGGCAGGGGTCTCTGCCTACTTATAAGTTTGCCACTTATAAGTGACAAACAAGTCAGTTTACTCGACACTGCTTTGTTAGGGGTGAGGAGAGAAGGAGGAATATGGAATAAGGAAATAGAAAATAAATAGAATAGAAAATAAAATTTAAACCTTTCTCTCTGCTACTTTTAATCCTCGTTTTCTACTGTAGGACATCAGAATTGTTTCTTACTGCAGGTATATGGACTTTTCCTGTGGTTTTTCCTCCTGTCCCACTTTATAGGTGATTACGTTCACCCAGCCTTTTAGGACCCAAAGGTATTGTGCTGTGTCTCACTTGCCAGCTCTGTCAATGAACGCAGCTGCTTCTGCTCCTCCAGTCCACCAGTCATCCTCCCTGGGAGTATTTTCTCCTCTGACCAGCCCGTGGTGGTTTCGGGTGGCCAGAGGAGTACACATGGATGCACAAACTCCACACGTTTGCCTGCATGTGAGGAGGCATGCAGCAGTCTTGCCTTCCTCCCTGCAACTGCACCTCATGCCTGCAAACCACAGCGTTTCTCGGCTGGCTGCCTTGGGTTGTTTAAGCTTTACCCAACATAATTATAAGCTGCATAATTCACTTAGCTTTACAGCCTGATTTTTTAACAGAAATGCTCTCAAATGCTGTATAGCGTGCAGCATCGGTTAAGCACGCTGAGGCCTGCCCCATCCCTCCCGTGGGGCTCCTGCCTCTGCGAGATGCTGACGGAGCCCTTCTGGCAGCCCGGGCATCCATCCCTCCCTCTCAGCTCACTGGGGTGCCTGCGTTATCTTTGTGCCTGAAGACGCCAAGACGGTTTAAATGTCAATAAGACGTTGGCCAGATGATTTTCCTACAGCGTAAGCAAGCTGACTTTTTTTTTTTTCTTTTTTCTAACGCATACACCTTGCATGCTATGAACATAGCTGCTCTTGCTGCTTTTGCTGATGAAAAGCCAGCAAAGGAAAAGAAAAAGTGCAGATGAAACAGCAGGGGCGATGAGAATTGGCACTGAGTAGGGAATGAGAGCCAGGTAGGAGGGAGGGAGGGAAAGAAGCTGGGAGAAGGAGTCGGGATGAGCTGGTGCAGACTTACTGGGACTGGCTTGGCAAGAGTGCTGGAAGGACAGGAGGAAGCCAAAAGCACAGGAAAAAGACCGGGCGAGGAGGCAGAAGAGGGACAACCTGGGGCTGAGATTCACAGCTTGCTGTTACCTAACCTGCCTGACAACAGAGCCAGGGTAATGCTGCACGGACACTTAGTGTTAAGCATGTCTGCATAATAAAACCAGCTTAGCCTATATTTCTTGCATCTATATAGATATACATCTGTGTAAGTGTAGGTGTTACTCAGCAACATTACAGCCAGGACTTGCGCTGAGCCGTGCAGGCACGTTCCTCATCCCAGTCTGTCAATGTGCGCTCCCAGCTTGGCCCGCTCAGCTCCCCAGGACATCGTTAATGCGACATATGATTATTCATGTGCCCAGCTATTTTTAGGAAGCATTAAATGCCAATCCCAATGTTTCACAGTGATGAGCGTGAAAGAAATTGGGACTTTCAAATTGCTGAGAACTGGTACCACATGAAGCAAGGAATGGGTGTAAAGTTTATCACGGTGAAGTTCAGTGCCTGTCCTGCTCTGTATGCTGGTGTCATTTTCTTAGAAAGTAGAGGTGATAGAGTTTAAGTTGAATTTTGAGCAGGGGATGCAGCAACTAAATACTTCGGATCAGATTTGCATAGCTATTTAGGTACTTGGTGAGATTTCATAAGAGCACTCAAGCTGCTGGAGAGCCGGTAGGTACATTTATCCTGAACCTCACCTTGACTTGCTTGAATATAAAGGAACCAAGGCAATTAGATAACAGTCTCTGCATTAGCAAGTAGTCCAGGCCCATGGAAGCGCTTACATGTCTCTGGAAATCTGGCTCCCTATAATACTTGCCTTGAAGTCTATGTTTTCCATTCCAAGATACACACATTTTCCCACAGAATATAATGCAGAGTTTAGTGTAAGTGAGAAAAGACATACTGGATCCTTTTCCCTGAAACTATGTCTTGACATACACTTGCTTGCCTCCCCCTTTGCTTGGCCTAAGTAACAGGCCTGCTCTGGTCAGGAAAGCAGGAAAGTTGAAGGGATTTTTTTCCACCATGAAAAAAGCAGGCAGATTTCCTGAATATCATTTGTTCTGTTTTTTTTTTTTTTTTTTTTTTTTTTTTTCTTGGAGACTGAAAAATATTACTACCAAAAGCCCATCATATGGAGTCTTCTCAGTTCCAGAGGGGATTCTGTAATAGGTTCTCTTTATACTGAGTTTTTTTGGAGTTATTTACAAAAAAGAAAAAAAAAAAAGTGCTACAACTATAACCAGCTCAGACAACTCTTTGCCTTCTGGCAGCCAACAGTATTTTATATTGCGCCCTCTGATTTGATTTACTAGCTTCTGCTTTTTTCTTTTTTTTTTTTTTTAAATTCCAATGTTTACCTTATTTCTAAGCTGTGTTCTTCATTTCCTTTAACTTTTCTCCTGTATTGTCATGCTTGAGAGAGTTAACAGCTCTACCCATACAGCATTTAGCATAAGCAGAGCATTATACAACTATAGATATGATAGATTATCTGTCGTTTTAAAGCTTTCAGTCAAAATCAGGTGCCTATCTAAAAACTGTACTCCAATGACAAAGATTGGAGATGAACTGTGAATTTCTATGTGAATCTCTACTATTTCCTTCCTAAGTAATTACAGTACTCCTTCCCAAGTTGTTAAAATGCATGAATCTATGAAAGCGCTTTTAGACTTTAATGACAGGAATGTGTTAAAGCCATTTTATATCTAGTTGTAAAGTTTTAAAGTCACTTTTAATATTCGTGTACTCATAATAAGTTAAAAGGTAATAGGCAAAAGAATAGTTATCACACATTTTTACAAATTATGGAAAGATGGAAAAAAAATGAAGTGTTCATAAATGGTTTGTGGAGTTGACTAGTAAAGTGGAAAAGTTTACTTATGATTTGAAATTACCCATGACAGTCAAATTTAAATGCAACTATTAAGTGCCACAGCATGAGTATGTGCTACTGAATATTGGGAAGATAAAACAGTAGGAGAATTTGTTGGCGATAAGAAGAAGGTAATGTATGTGGGATAAAATATATTAATGGACTGGAGATAAGTTAATAGAAATCTGGAGAGAAGCTGGGCATTCCTGAGGATAGGTTTCTGAAAATACCAGTTCAATAAAAATAGCAATTAAAATGGCTAGGAAATACTAAGACTGAAGTGGAAAAAGTATGTCACTGCTTGAGCATGTGGAGCATCCTTTATGTAATTATAGCCACTTGTACGAGTTGGTAAAATCGTAAAACGTATGGAAAAAGGAGTCAAATTTTCTTAGCTAGTCAGAGTCCGGCTGTGTCATGACCGATGAGAAGCAGGCGATTAAGAAATAGTCACTGTTTCTCACAGTACAAGAAATAGGGTCACCAATGAAATTATTGTATAACATTTAATTAAGTTATGAAACTGATTTCCACAGGATGTTGTGGAGACCAGGATATAAATGTGGTCAAAAAGGGATCAGACAAATTCAGGAAAGCTAATTTAATCAGTGATTATTAGACATGATAGTCTGGAGAGTCAACAGAGAGAGAGAACAGCACCTCCAAAGTATGACTCATCCCATCCTAGGAGAAATGTCTTAGATCAACTTGCTGAATCGCTATCTGGAGATGACTGGCCTGAGTGACGATTGTTGTGTAGACACTAAAATCAGAGGATGTTAAAGCTAGGTGAGCTGGATCCCAGTGTAGGTGTTATATTCATATTGTAAAGTTGTATAGGACACTTTGGAAGTTAAAAAACCTGTGGGTAAAATGAAATGGTGAAGATGGCATTGACTATAAAGAAAGGATATTTTTGTATTTGTCATCCAAGATATTTTTGTTCTTTCTTACCAGCAGTTTGTGCACCCTACTGCAGAAGTATAATAAATATAAAATAGATTATGTCATCATCAAAATCACTCCCAGCCTCTGGAGTCATTAGAGAGAGCAACAGTCATATTTTATCATAAACCTTTTTGCTTCCACATTCTCTAGCGATGAGTGAAGTAATCATGAGGTAATGCCAAGGAGGGCAGTGTTTGATATTTCTAGCTTCCCAAATTGTACAGCCCGAAATAGTCCAAGGTAGCTGTCAGTGTGGTTTCAGCTGCTTAGTGTCACAGCTGGGAGTAAAGGATTTCAGCCGCTGCTGGTTCCTGTCACCTGGGAGCAGTTACTGTGAGAGGCAGAGCCATGTGAATGCTACCTTAACTTTTCCTCCTTGCCTGTTGCCTCCAACAATTCCCTTTGACTTGGGGAAAGACTCCCTTGTTGGCTTCAGCAAGACCCTCAAAGTTGTCTCAGCAAGTGCAACTCTCTTTAAAACAGAATTGTCTATGTTATGTTATGTTATGTAATGTTATGTTATGTTAATTTTTTTTTTCTTTTCTGGCCATCACCTTTGTTTTGTGGGCCTCAACTATTCCCATGGACAATCTAATGACAGCCTATTAGGAGCAAACATCCTGCCCCTTGAGAATTAGAGCTATATGTCATGCCTTTCGGGGCTCATAGCCAATATTATTTTCTTTTTCTTGCTGGGTCTTCTAAAGTAGTTTTCCCAGGTGGCCTTTATCTGTTGAGGTAGGTGGTGAATCAGAACAAAATTTTATTTTCCTAGGCCATTTAATGGAACTGCAGGCTGGCCTTTTAGATTTAGTATATTTAGATTTAGAGGCCATTGAAGGGATTTCTGAATCAGCTTGTCAGTATGTGGCAGTCTATCAGTTTCTCTTGTCCTGGCAGATAATAAATGCAAGGAGTTCAGACAGTATTATTTGTGAATTTCATAATGCCATAATTTAAATATTTATATAGCTTTCGCTTGTTTTCATTCATATTTTTATCTGCACCACCATTGCTTCTTTTTCTTTTGTTCAATATATTGCTACTACCTGTTGTCAGAGTGCTTTGCTGAAGGAGTTCTGCATACATGGATGTCCAGATCAAAAATGTTGTTGCTGGTGCTTTTTTGCTCATCTTTTTCTCTCATCTCCAGAAAGGTAATTCCTGAACTGTGAAACTGTGTGCTAGAAAAACAGCACTTACAATGTAATATGAAAAGCAAGCAGGTCTTTCAAGTAAAAAAATAAAACATAAAAAATAAAATCTCTACCTTGTGTGTTGTCTTTTGGAGGATGAGGCACAGAAGTTCTTCTGGATGTGGCAGTGCTACAAATACGTCATGTGTTGTAGAGGTCTCTTTCATTTCCTCCTCCTTCCTCAGCAAAATATTATATTTGGCCGTGATGAATACTAGTGAAATTTAGATTTTGTCTCTCACTTATTTTTGTCTTTCTCTAATTTCTCACCAAAAAAAGCATGTGTGCGCACACATGGATTCAGCTGGGCAAGTATATCAGTGTTTTATTAGCACAGCTGCAAAAAACAGTTATAAAAATTTATTCCAGTAGAGCTCTCATTGAAAACAGTTGGAAGAAATTGTTCCAATTATTTTTAATGTATGAAATTACAAAATTATGCAGTCCTTTAGCATGAGAGGCTTTTTCTCTTTCCCTACCACCCTCTGGCTTATCTTTTAACAGAAAGACCATATGCTGTGATTCATACTTAGGACTTCTGAAAAGTTACAGTTTTTTTACGTTGCTGTCTTTTGTAACTATTGTACTATAAAAAAGAAGCCCAAACTAGAAGAAATAGCTAACAACTTTCAATTGTTGCATATCCCAGATCTGTTTTGTATTTGTAATGAATTTTATGTTATGAAGGGCATACACGAGGCTTAGAGCCTTGCCATTAAGGTCATGAAATAATAATGAGGTTCCTGTATCAGGGACACAGAGTTTCCTCAGAGAGAGACAGCTTTACTTTTGCTTTGTCCTTGCTCATTTCGCAGTTTCTATCAATATTAATGTCAGAGTGCATTCTTTTCTTTTCTTTCCTTTCCTTTTTTTTTTTCCCCCTAAATATATAACCTTGCTAAGACCTTTGTCACCTGTAAAAATACTTGTATTTTTACATGAGGAAGGGCTTGTGAGACTCATCTATATTATCTGTCAGTCTGATTTCAAATAGCATGCGCTGATTAATGAGGAAATACTAGGGGATGGTAATGATTATGTGCATTATTACTTTTTGATTCTGGATTTGACCACGTAGCATAGATTCTCCATGCCAAAGAACTTATTTTCTTAATCTCCATTATAGCCATTTTTACATTTTGAATCAATTGTGTGCTTTATAACACAAATTGGATTGACAGCTCTGGCAAGTGAAACTCATAAAGGAAGAATCACACAGAATCACACTTTTAAATTCAATCCTAGAGGTCCTAGTTCAGCTTCATGCTTTCCCAGCCTTGACCTTTTTGCTCCCATGTCCATCAAAGATACTCGCCAAAGCTAAAAAATGACTTGGAGATCTCAAGTATGATTTGAACCCCTTGTATGTTATGCTATAAACTAGCAAGGACAGGCACAAACAACAGGGGTCCCTGTACTTAGCAGCTCGCCCTCTGGCACAGCTGACATGACGCTGACCACGCACTCTCAGCTGCTTGCACGCATGCTAGTGGGAGTGAATGGGACGGCTGACAGCTTCTTGGTTAACATCGCATAGCAGGAAAATGTCAGCTCATTCAGCTAGACCAGGAACACCTTATTTTCCATCTCACCTTCAGGTGCACACAACAAAGCCGTCCTACTAGCATTCAGGGGAGGCAGGCATTGTTGAAGGTCTCCAGAGGGTGAGCCTGTTGATAAATCTTGATGAATAAATTTAGATGGTTTTTCTGTGATGACTTTTCTCTTGACAAAACAGAGCAGGGCACTTGTAGATGTCTAAAGTAAGTGGGCAAGATCTCATTCAACTGATTAAGCTGCTAAGCATAGGGGTCTGGTGCCATCTAAAATGTGTCTTGAGACGTCACAAGGAGCTAGCAGATACCAAGTCATACTACTCTGTCTGGGCAGCTGAATCCAGCTCAGTGTGGTTTAGGTCATTCCAATCAATACTCTCTAAAGTATGACTTCATCCTCTTCTTGCTATGAGATGGTTACCAACCTGCCTTCTTCGTATCACAGTGAAAAATGTCTCAAATAAGCTGTCAAACACCTATAAATTAAACTATTATGTTCCAAACTGTAAAAATCAAATGCAATGAAAAAAAAAACCTTTATGTTTCACACTAGAGCAATGAAGAACTTCTTGTATGAAAATTATTTCTGAAGAAAACATTTTCAGGTTTTCTTCTGTTTCTTTTATAGTCGGTGTTACTGAGGGTCAGGTTTTAAGTATATTTTTTCCTCTTCAGGTTGTTTATGTGATTCATTTGCTCACTTGTTTCTATGAGTAACATTTCTGACTGCCCCTCAGTGTCCAACTCAAAAGTGTAAAGCCATTGATTTCATTCTGCAGAATTATGATTCATCATCTCAGTAATGTATTTCCTCTGCATTTAATCATGCTCCATCTGAAGCAGTCACAAGGGATAGTTCTGACGATTGGTTTATAATGTATTTGGGGTGAGCATTGCACCAATGGATCACTAGCCACAATGTTATAAACACTTTGTTTTGACTCTGAAAGGTTTTTAGGAAAATAAAAAGCTGTATCTGCTTTCCTGCTAACCACTTCTGTTAATATCTATCATAATATAGTCATGTGGTTTTTACTACTGTAGCTGTTTAGCACACAAGTCAAAATCATCAGTTGAAGTCAGCTTATTCACAGTGGTCAGAGATGTGTGTGCAAAAGCAAGCTAACTCCAGAGTCTTAGATGTTCCCTTCTCAGGGAGGAATAGAATGGAAGCAAGAGACTTAAAACTTATACATATATATATGTATCAGCTTCCGTTTATTTCAGTCGTTACAAACCTATTTGTAGACGCTATGCTGTTGTCCCTTTGTCAGTCATAGTTGTCACCACAGGGCACGGGAGCGAGAAAAAGGTGAAAAAGAGAGTTCGAGAGAGTTCCTGTGAGTTGGGAACAGAGAGGAACTAATCCAGGCACTAATCTTGCTGCAGTTATTCCTTGCAACCACCATACAGTGCTCACCACATCTGCTTCTCCCTGTGCATCCAGCACTATGAGACAGTTTTTGCACTGTTGGGCACAGCTGCAGTTGATAATGAGAGAGCTCGGTATTAGAAAGGGGTTGGAGAAGACCAAATTTTTATATAGCTTTACAATGCTCAGTTTCTTATCAAATTAAATTATATTTAATAATAATATTCTTCTTACTCTTTGAGGCCAGGACTTTAATTGACAATAAGAACTATACTGAGGAAAAAGCACAAAGGGACAAGGGGGTAAAGAGAACATCTTGAGCAGCATGGTCTCTGCAGTTCAGCCATTTTGTTCTGGGGCAACCTGGAAAGGGTGGAAAAGAATTAATTTTTCCACTGTTTTGATAGGAGGAAATAACAATACAGAAGAGAGGGCTTGTATTTGGTAAACCATCATATGGTGTTTGTAATGGCATTAGTTACACCTGATTAAAGGTTGTAATGCAGAGGAATAGCAATCAACTTCAGTAATGTATGCACCTCCTGGTGAGATCAGGAATAACATTTTGATTCTAGGTTCTCCACTGTTGATGAGAGGGATGGGACCTTTCTTGCTTCACTTGAAGCATTTAGAAATCCAGTTTCAGATCTAAGCAAGTTTACAAGGCTGCCTCTACAACCGTTAGAAAGAAAGAGATGCTTGTAGAGGGTGATTCATCCTCTCTTAAAATAGGCATACATATATTCATCCTGCCTCTTTCAGACATCTATCTCTGCATGGGGTGAATCACCGTGAAGATGTCTTGCCATCTCCATTGACTGCAGAGGAACCAAAGACAACTAATATTTTAAACAGCTAATGTTCAATGTGATTAATCCACCTTGGCAGGAAAGTAAGGTGGTATTGTTTAAAAGCTGCGATAAGGAATGTGGATATAAATCAAGGATGAAGCTTGTATCATAAGCAGAGCCCAGTGACTCAGAAATGTGGTCCTAAAAGACGTGTGATGGGTTAAAACCCAAATTGCAATGAGTCTGAAAGGTGAGCAGTAAGAGTACCTATTACTAAATATTCCAGCTTAGAGAATTTGGCTAGTTTGTGGAGCAGGTGTGGAGAAAGTACTTATATGTAAATATGAGTAATGACTGAAGTCTTAAAAACTCTTATCCCCAAGCCCAAAGGAAAAATAGCATTTGAATAAACTCTGGTCTACAAATTGACATGAAGGCTATTTTTCAGGTAAAGGAAGTACTGGTCAAGTTTGGCATAACAAAATTAGAAGTGTAATTACAGTCTGCATAAACGTGATTCCACGGTTCCAGAAGAAGGCTGGAATTCACTCATGGAAACTATAATGTTCAAGCACGCCTTGCAAATTTTTCCTCTCCCCCCCCCAAAAAAAAAGAAGTTTGAAATAACTGTCCCAGAAGAGGTGGAATACTAATTGTCAGTAAGTCTCCGAAATACCTAGAAATCACATAAGCAGTTCTTTTGAAATGCAAGAGTTGGAAAGTAATGATCAGTGCTGAAACGCAGTTTGTTCCAGTGGCCACTCCTAGTGATGTCTAGGAAGTTATGATTTTCAGGGCATCTCACACGGGAAAGCCTTTTGGAAGTGATAGATTCTAGAATAAAATCTCAGAGAGATCAGCAAAAAACAGTTCTATTTGGCATAGGACATAAAATAAACTTGTCAGAGCAGTGAAAGCTCTTCTGGTGGAATATTCTGGATAATCAGTCTAACTGTTACTCAAATTTATTGGAAAGGTGTTTAGCATATGAATTACTACAAAAAGATACAGTAAATGTTCTGTGTGCATTTTAATATTGTTATTTACGAAGACAGAAATGGAGAGAATAGACCTTTTAAGAAAAAAATGCAAGTGCTGATAAATGATACTTCTTCCTCAATTCATGCCTCCTTGTAATGTACTAGTGACCACAGCTGATAGAGGCTGGGCCAATAGCAAAATAAAATGATGGCAACTGATGCGTTTAAGTGTTTGACATTCAGCGTTAACAAGCGTATTGTTCTCTTCAGAAAATATTCACTAAATTGTCTAGGAGATCTCAAATAGGTCACCAAATTCTGTCTCAGTATTGGAGAATTAAAAGTGGGCATGACCAAAAGAACTACCATAGAAGTTATAGCATGCAACAAAACCAAACAAAAGGGTGAAGAAGGAAGTGTTCAGTTAAAAAAAAAAATTTCTTCAGATTTTTTTTTAAGATAGTCCAGAACCAAAACTTTCTGTAGAAATATGGATACCCTCCTTCTTGTGGTTTGAGACAGAGAAAGAACAAGCAAAAGGGAGATTTTGCCCCTGTCTCTCCAAGGCAGGGAGAGACATGCTAGAGCCTGGAAGCTCTCCTGAGCTCTTGGGTCTGGTTGAACAACACAGATAAATCTCTGCTTTATGTATTTATGTATTTCTTCCTGTGTCCTCCTGTAAAGGAGGAAAGAAGGCTATGGCATGCTGTAAGCAGTTTCCTAATCCAAATTAGGAGAAGGGGCAGAATTAGGAGCCTGAGTACTTCAGATCACGTGCCTACGGGTTAGTTTATACGCAACCTTCTGTATTCAGAATTGGGCTTTGAATATAGCCCTAATGTGCCCCACAGGGGTGGATCAACAGTGGAGCTACTGGTGATTCTGGTATTGGCCTCGATTTGAAAATGCAGAGAATTCCCATTTGGTTTTATTTCAGACTTAACAAAAGACAATATTTTCACAGTTTTAATGAAATAAATCCAAATTCTGTTTCCTAGACACCTGAAGAAAAAAGCCCTACATACCAACTGTTACTTTAGAGCATCCTCCTGTGTAGCTTTTACCTTTCAAATGTTTATTATTATTGTTATTATTATTATTGCTTGAATCTAATTGAATATCCATCTCATTTCAAATAACATTTAAAAATATATCTCTTTTATTTTGCTTAAACCTCGTCTCTCCATTTATTATTCAATTCAGTTGGATAATTGCATCTCTTAATGACATTACTCTCTATTTTCCCCCATTTCTTTTACGCAGAGAGATTGCAGACCTGAATCTGATCTTTGGTAAAACCAGTAGAGTAATATGAAATCATTGGATTTATTCCAGATTTTACTGTAGTGTAATACCATCAGAACCTAGCCTGTTTGCTTCACCCTTATTTCATCATTTGTTATCAGCAGCAAATTATGACTGTTCCTAATTTCAGTATGGGATTGTACACAAAAATTCTGAATTTTTTTTCCTCTACTGATGGACTTTCTGTTTTTCTAGTGCAAAGAACAGTATAAATGTGGTGAAAATTCCAGAATATAGGGTTAAGTACTGTATAAAGGGGAGAGCTCTGCACAGCCTGTCCCTGTTGGGCTTCTGCTGTGTCTGGGCCTCTGCCACTGCCTGGAGTGTTGCTCCTTGTCTGGCTTTTTTGCCCTAACAGTAACATTGAGAAGTGGATTGCATTCATCTTCCACTCCTGCTGGCTGTATCAGCTCTTTCTCCCTGCTGGCAAAGTGCAGGTGTGGAGCTGCAGTGCGTTAGGATCCATGGGTTCATGGTTCAGAGGAGTAGGAGGAGGGCACTGAGCAGTGGGGAGCTGGGGGTCGGCATCCGGCATCTTCTCACGGGTAACTAGTGATAGGACTAGAGGGAATGGCCTCAAGTTGCACCAGGGGAGGTTCAGGTTGGAATTTAGGAGACATTTCTTCTCAGAAAGAGCAGTCGGGCATTGGAACAGGTTGCCCAGGGAGGTGGTAGGGTCACCGTCCCTGGGGGTGTTTAAGGAAAGGGTGGACGTGGTGCTTAAGGACATAGTTTAGTGGGTGACATTGGTCATAGGGGGATGGTTGGACCAGATGATCTTGGAGGTCTTAATGATTCTATTACTCTGTGATTTTGTGATTTCTTCTTCTGTGGAACAAGTGTATTTGAAGGAGTGAAGCACCTGTGGTTTGATAGCCTGCTTCTCTCTATCCTTCATGCTGACATTAGCAGAGGAAAGGCTGTAAGTATTAGAAATAGCCCGAGGAGAAAGGAACAATGCTGGGAGTTGTCAGGAGTTATAGTTATTATCAGCACACAGCTGGAAATTTGATAAACAGCCTGATCAAAAATAACAAGAAAATTATTCTGTTATTGTCGATTATGTGCATAGTTCTGTGCTTTCCCCAGCATTTAATTGTTTTGGGTTTTGTTCCCCCTATATATCTCTGTATGTTGGAGGCTATATGGTGCTTAATGTACCGTTTATAGATTTGTATTGTGTCAAAGATTGCAAAGACACCCACTACACTTGCCTGCTCAATGCCTGGATTTCACATGTAGTCCCCAGGAGTCAGCACGTTCCTGTGGGAGCTTGTGGGCTGGGAGTGGGCAGAGGGGTGGGGATGAAGCACAGCTTTCCTTCCAACCTAATGACTGCCTGCCAGCACAGCTGAGCTGGCAAAGTGAATGTTGTCATTTGCTTCTGGCATAGTCCACACAACTCGTTCCCGTTTCCCAGAGCCAGGGAAGAGCAAAAAAAAAACATGTGCCTTGCAAGGGGACTCATTTAAAGCACACGCCCCATGTGGCTGCAGAGATGTTGATTGACTACAGCTTTCAGCTCAAGCAGGATTACTGGGAAAGCAGGAGCAGGAACACTAGCATGTGCAAAAGCAGCCAAAATACACTGAGATAAGTTGGGTCAGTCCCAGTGCTTAGCATCACTTAACACCAGGTGCCTGTGCCCAGGGATGTGGGTGAATCTGCCTGCACTCCTTCTGGAGTCAGTGAGGGAAGGGAGGTGACCCCAGTCATTCTTCAAATGATCCTTTGGATGAACCCTTTTACTTTCAATGGAGGGTACCTACTGTGGGTATGAAAAGTTAGGTGGTATGACTGCTCCATTTCCCTCTCATTGTTTCCCCAGATGCTGTGGTTCCTCCCTCTTCTCAAACAGGGTCAGCAAGAGCAGGTTGCTCAGGGCTGTCTGCATCTGGGCATTGAATATCTCTTGGGGTGGGGACTCCACAACCTCTCTGGGCAACCTGTGCCAGTGTTTGATCAGTGGCAGAGTAAAAAAGTGTTTTAATGCATCCAGACAGATTTTCCTGAATTGCAGTTTGTGCCCATTGCTTCTTGTCTCGCTGGGCACCCCTGAGAAGAGCCCGTCTCTGTCTTCTTTACTTTAAATTCCCACTTGGAATTTATACACACTGATAGCATCCCCCCCAAACCTTCTGTACTCCAGGCTGAACATCCCCAGCACTCTCAACCTCTCCATGTACAACACATGCTCCACTCTCCTAATCTTATCACCTCCATGGCCCTTCACTGGCCTCTCTCTGGTATGTTCAAGTCTCCCTTGTTCTGGAAGCCCAGCTCTGGACTCAGCACTCCAGGTGCCTATCACTGGTGCTTAGCAGAGAAGGATCACTCTTCTCAACCTGCTGGCAACACTCTTCCTAATGCAACTTAGACAGAAAATAGCTTTATATAACTGGATTTAAGCAAAGGGAGCGAAAAGGCACAGAACAGGATTTTTGGAGACATGACTGGACATTGCTGATGCTGTCTATTCAAAGGAGTTTGGGTCCTTTTTCAGCACAAATATCATGTCTTTAGCAGCACTCAGTTTACTCTTCCATAGAAATGGACAGTTATATTTGTTTGCACTTGGTCCCTTTGAAAATTGAAAACTTGCCGAGGAGGCCAAAGGGAGAGGAGGGGAAAGATAGGAAGCAGGTGGGACTGGAACTGTTAGCAACAGTTTGGGGATGTTTTGAAATAATTAAACAGCAAAGGAGCTTCCGTAAGTCATGTTTTGCTATTCACGTTTATTTTTTTTTCTGCTTAGGTCTTTAATAAAATTCTAAATTCTATTTGTAAGACTGACCCCACACTGCTAGTTTAGTGCTGGCAAGCCAAGTGGGAGATACAGACCTGATAAACCTGTGTAGGAACAGCTGTAAAATATTCCAGGGGAAAAAACACCTTCAATTGGCCAAGAGATTTGGATGATGTCCATGTGGAGAGCAGAGAGCTTTTGAAACACCTAAAGCTCGTGTGGGACACATGGTAGCATTGCAGGAAACCTATAAAGCAAAAGATTTATAAGGGAAAAACTGGAAGACCAGGTATGGTTTTAAAACTGGAGGAATCGTCATCCTCTTGCTGCACATGACTTAATCCCTGTTGTCTCCAAAGCCCCTAGTAAATTGTATAAAAGCAGTTTGCTAAGCCATGCTTCTGAGTCCTTTGAGAGGAGCTTCCAGCTGCTGCAGCCCCTTGCTCGAGCTGGCTGGCCGTGCCCATCCTGAGCTGCAGTGGTGCAAAGCGCAGCCGTGTACGTCCTCATGTTGTTCCTGCCAGCTGCTGGCACAGCCCGCAAGGCTCCTGTTTTGGAATCTGTTTAATAAAACTCTAGCTTTTAAAACTGACCCTCCTACTGTAGAAACAGCAGCTAAGGTGTTGCTGTGTGAGAGCTGAAGTACCAAGCATTGCTGGGAAGCTTGTTCCTCTGCGTGGCTGATGTTTGCTTGCAGCATTTTAGCTAAGAGGATGTGTTTTTTAAGCTCAGCTTTTATTGCTGTTGCTGCTTGTGACACAACACTGGAGTTTCAGTATTTTTCTTGATCTCTAATCTGCATTGTGTTGCCCTTGCTAATATTAAAATGTTCTCCTGCTAGAGTAATCTCATCGGGAATAGACTTGACACCTTTACTCGTGCTAAATGCCTCCCTCTTTGCTGGTTCCTTGTTTATTGTGAATCTGTCTCCAGCATTTGTTTGGAGTTGAAACATGTTGCCTTTTTTTTTTTTTTTTTCTCTTTCTTGTTTTTTACCAATCAGAAAATGCAACAGAAGATGAATAACACTGCTTGAATCGTCACATTGCATAGTTGGAAGCTTGGAAGTTGGAAGCAAATTTAGAGTTTAAAAGAATAAAATTTTCTAAACAAAGAAATGCTTGCAGAGTGACCTTTCCTCTTCTTGAAGACTTAGTGATTGTGCAGCTGTTCTCTCCTGTATTTTCCTAATGCATATTCATAGATTTTCACAAGGAAAAAACATGTTTGGGAAACCATGATTCTAAGTTAATTAAAAATAGTTTTTCATTTTAGAAAATTAAATGTGTTGGCAGTGGCTTACTCATTGCTAATGGGTAATTGTACTTTTTCAATAATAATAAGAGATTCAATGAAACTCTAGAAGATGTTAGAATGTGATTAACTAGATAATCTGTATATTTGAGTTTTTATTCCCAAATAAGATGGATCTCCCAGAGCCAGAAGTGTGAGTTTATATTTGATAATTATATGAGACTCTTGAGCTTTCTTGCAGATTATAATTCAATTCTGAAGGGAAAAAAAAAAAAAAAAAGAGAGAGAAGGAAGAATGGGTGCCTCTAATTACAGGAAGACACTGTGACTGGCTTGGTCAGCTTGTTCAGTCCCTCATTTCAAACAGAACAAGGCAGAGTATGTGCCATGCTGTGCTAGAGCTGCAAATACAAATACAGAACCCATCAGTCCCAAATTATACCTTCCTCAAGTACTGGTTGTTTCTGTGGAACAGTTTCTGAAAGTGTTTATTAAGATCTTAGCCATGGTTTTCATTGATTTAGTAGAGGATATTAAATGTTGAGGAGCATTAGAGATGGCTGGAAGGTGTTTAGGATTTATTGGACAGCTTGTGGCTGAGCAAGCAGCTTACCAAAACAAGGGACCTGCATCACGGAGGCAGAAAAGCTGGGTCTTATTTCTTTGAATCTGATGATAGGAAAGGTTTTATGTATGGATGTTTGTTCAGCTCTATATTCAGGTATTCTTATATATGTGCAGACCCACTCTTTTTCTATGGTGTTTTATGTCCACATTACCAATAATAATAAAGTTAACTTCAGAAGATGGTTATGATTCACACGTCTGTCTGTTTAGTACCAAGTCCAAGGGCTGTAAAGCTAGCAAAATAAATGCAGAAAAGTTACTTTTACGTTAACAGTAACAGAAAATTTGTTAGTGAAAAACACCTGATCTTTGCCCATTGAAAATGCTTTTTTTTTTTTTCTTTTTTTTTTTCTCTTCATGTGTAAGTGCTGTTGAGAAAATATTAATGGAGGTAAGGATCCAGGTGAAAAGAGTCAAGTAAAAGCACACTTGGCTAAATTAAGAGAGCTAGAAGATGCCTTGTGAATCTGCCTAAGATAGTTACTGTAATTGCTGAGAATCTTTAATGGTCCTCTGGGTCCTAAGCAAAGCACCTTAACACTGCAAGGGGTCACATATTTAAAGGAGAAAAAGAAAAAAAAAAGGGGGGGGGGGGACGAAAAACAGGCCCCTTAAAGATTAAAACAAATGAAACAATCTATTGTTTCACTTAAAAGTCATCTGAACTGGAATTACTGTACTTTAGTCTCTGTGGGATTAAAATTCAGATTATGTCAAATTAGGTCAATCTCATACACAAGAGGATGGGGACTTCAAAGCTAAGGCTGGGACAATTGTTCTAAATACTATAAATTACATACCCACCCTTTAGCAAGACAGCTAATTTCTAGGCATCTGCACGTACAGGTAGGCCTGTGGTAATTAACTGAAAGGTCGAACTCTCCAATATGGCTGAGTTTACCAAAATGTGTGGTTGGGAGATAGGCAAATATCCAAAGAGAGTTTGGCACAAGCAGTGTGCTGCCCTTAAGTAGCAGCTCTGTGAGTCCACGTAGTAGGGTTCCTGTAGTTCAGAGAAGATGCAAGGCCAGGAACAAGAAAGTGCTGAAGCATCTTGCAGGGCTGGAAGAGGAAGGAGGTGCGGAGTATGGGGAAAAAACATCTGTTTGCTGGAAGCACCCCAAAAAAATGTGGACCAGGTCTACCTTCACTTGCTCATCTAGTAGCCAAGGTCTCAAAGATATCTCTAACTGGAGTTTCTACCTTGATGGGTTGTAGCACTTTTCACTGTCCAAAGACTGAATTTCTCAATTTCGTACCAGCTGAATGCTTTGTAGAAAGCATTCACTTCTCAGTGTTGGGGGTGTTTGTGTAATTGAACGGCCTTGGCAGGGATGTCCCGGCAACCCTAACCATCCTGTTGGGCTGTGGGAGGGGATGCTGTGGAGGGGATGAGGACAGACCAGGCAGGGATGTCACCAAAGGCTCCCCTTTGGTGGCCATGTGGTGTTTCGGGATGAGACCTGGTGCCACGGGTAGCATGGCACTGGTGGTTACGTTGGTTACGCATAAACCAAGAGGAACGGGAAGCTTTGTGCCTGCTCAAAGATGGTTCCTGTAAAGGGAGTTTTATAAATATATTGATTCTCTGGAACAGAACAAAATATCTCCTTCTGAGGAGAAAGAAACTAAATTTAGTAATAGGGGAAGATGCCAAAAGCAATAGATTAATATCAGGAATGGGTGGTGATACGGATTAGAAATCAATGCATTCGATGTGGTTCTGTCATTAGAGGCAGATGCTATACTGGAAGATAAAAACGGAAATGCCAAGCTTGGCTCAGGAAAGAAATTATTCATCTCTTTGCAGTGCTGTACAGGACAAGTTAAGTACTGTGTGTCATCTGATTAAAAAATAACTGAAAGACATCTCCTGTCATGAACAAACTGTAGTACAGTAGTACTGGAACAGGTTAAAGGAAAGGATTTCTTAAAAGATATCTCAATTGGAAGGCCAGTGTCAATAGCACTGAAAGTTCTGTACGTACATACACAAATGCGTATTTTGTGTCTGTATGTTTTATGTGTGATATTTACTAGTATGTCTGTTAGATATATGTAAGATATATGTCATGGATATCTCTGGAGTTAACAGTGGTGATAAACCAGTGTGTGGAGCATCCAGTGGTTTACGTTGTAAACCTCTCTGTCCATAACCCTGCACCTGTGAGGAACAGCTGCTAACTTGAGTGTCATACCAGAGAGATTTTCAAGAGAAAGATAAAGAGGAATTCTGCGGGCATCCCTAAATGTGTGAAAATTTTTTATTAAATTAAAAAGAAAAAAGAAGTGAAGTCATCTTTTTTCATCCCTAGTGTGAAGAAAAGCCAGAAATTACAGAAATCACTAAAAATGAGAGGCAGCTTTTCAACGTGATACTAGCACTATGGTGAAATGGAGTAGTACTTTCCAACGGAAGGAAAATACCCTACCGTCAAAGTCAAAAGAAAATAAATCTTTCACTTAGACGATACTATTATTAAAGACAGAAGAGATTTATTTTCAACATTAATTTAAAGGCAAATGAGCAGTCTTTCTCCAGGCCTTGAGATATGTGGGTGAAAGATGTATTTTTCACCATTTCAGCCTCTAACATTCAGGCATAGCTTAGGTTCCTGTTCACTAGGGAATCTAAAGTTATGTTTTGACTAAAAGCAGCAGTGAGTGCAGAACAAGTGATGCGTTCGAGCTTTGCCACTAATCAAGTTTAAAATGATCACAGCAACTTGGCTAATTGTATTAATTTATTTCTTCTAAAGGCAGAATGGGGAAACAGAATAGCAAGCTGGCCCCTGAAGTGATGGAAGATCTGGTGAAGAGCACGGAGTTCAATGAACACGAGCTAAAACAGTGGTACAAAGGCTTTCTAAAGGACTGTCCAAGTGGAAGACTGAACCTCGAGGAGTTTCAGCAGCTCTACGTGAAAGTAAGTTATTACTAAGTTTCTTCTGTTTGGCCTTCAAAAAGTTTACAAAGTAATACAAAGCAAACACATGGTCAACAGCTGTCCTTCATTTAAACTAAGGAATCCTTCATTAGGAGAAGCAACGCTGGATACAGGGAGGTAAATGGGAAGTGCTGCCCTCATTGAACTAGCACTTCTGATAGCTACAGTGACCAGTACCAAAAGTTTAAGGAAAAAATACGTGGTTTACTCAAAGAAATACAGCCTCTTCACTCTGTAATTTATGAGCCTTTTTCACCTTCAATAAGAGGTTGCAGCCCTATTCAGTAAGCCATACTTTACGTATTTAATACCACTGGAATATAAACCCTGGACCTACTCATATAAAAGACTATATTTCTTTTGGTTTCAAACAAAAGTAGTGAGGCTTCATGGCGGTATGTCCTCTGCAGATAAATTATGCACTGTGTACAAAGGATTTCCTTCTCTAGATTTTGAGTACTGCCTTTCTTTTTTCTCTACTGTTTCTTTGCCCTTGATAGATATGAAAGGAAAGGCATGCTGCTGTTCAGTTTATTTTCTTTTTATTCTTCATTATTTTATCATGTCCAATGTAGTCTTTTCCTTACATTTAGTATGTATTTATTCTGTAAAAAGAAGTGCATGGGGGAAGCATAAGAAGTGTATTCATGTTATAAAGATAATTATATTTTAATTCAGAATCGAGTGTCTGCCTAAAGGTCAGAGACTTCAAAGTAATTTTAATTAGGGGGAATACTGGATGGTGATGATGAACACTAGGATCAGAAACAGTTCATAAATACGTGAGGCCCAATAAAAATTTAAAAAGCCTTTCAAATGTGTTAATACTGAGCACACTGACAATTTCTGCAGACAAGTGGGACTATCTGTCTTTTCCCTTAAATGCATACTACAGTCCTATCCTCAATTTCTTCAGTGTAGAACCAGATCACTCTGTGAATCATCACCTAGCCCCTTTTAATTTCTAATGAGTGGTCACAAAAACTGCTAACTACAGGTTATATAAGTAAGCCTCTGTCTTTGTGTTTTAATATTTATGACTAGAGATGTTGCCCGACAATCTTTTTCTTAAAAAAGACTGCCTTTGTAATAACTGTTATTCTCAGATGAAATAATTTTTACTGCCTCAGGTATTGTGCTTGTTATTGACTGATAATTTATAGCTTCTATTTTGAATTGTACTCAGTGTACATCCACAGGATTAGACATCTAATCATTTCTCTGACGTGTTTCTGAGGAAAGTTAATAGTCTTTACAAAATATTCCAAATAAAGTATGTCAAGTGTTTAACTCCTTGAAATCGTTATTTTCTTTTTGGCAAATTGTAATAAAGTGATTTTTTTTCAATGACTTTATGTGTTGTGGGGGAAGCTATCATCTGAAAATAGCTCGAAGCTGTTAGGACTTCCTCCCTTCAAAAGGCTGTTTGAAGTGTTTGCAGATAATTCACGAGATACTTTACTCATGGAGGAAATATCAGAGAGTAAATTCAGGATCAAGTTTACAAAATGGTACTGCAAAATGTAAAACAAAGAGTATAGAAGTACTGAAATCTGGAGACATCTCTGTAGTCTTACTGAATCGCAGTATCTGGCTTTTAGTTTTATGGCCTCATAAATTTTTGGAAATGCACACCAAATAAGATTGTCTCCTGTGCTTTTGTGGTTATGTTTTTTGAGATCTGCTCTGTAATGTTGCTGTTGTATATTTGGTCCAGTTTATAGTTGTTCTATATATAATGTCTATATACAGGGCAAAATACTAATTTTGCAGAAGAGAAATACGATTAGCTGTAGTAAATCCAGAGCTTTACTTCTCCTTCTGTCACTGAAATGCTTCTAAAATAATGGCCCTCGGCTGTCTGAGAAATTAATGGTCTGAGTGTTGTCAGTGGCGGCGACTTCTTGTCCGCAGGATGTTCTGCTTGCCCTGGCTGCAGACAAAATCCCAGATTTGACATTTGATCTTTCCAGGAGAAGCCACCAGAAGGAGACCCAAATCATGATTATTACATTTACAGCATTTCAGTTCCTTTAATGCATATGTGGGGTAAAAATGTATGAAGCTAGTATTTATTAATAATTTCTCTGCATGAACTTATGGTTGGGAGAGATGACATTTTAGTTCTTGGTCTGAACTGAATTTTATCAGAGAAGATTTCTGTAAACAAATATACTTGGAAAAGAAAGAACTACTTTTTTTCAGTTCAGATTTACATTTTCTTTAAATGATAATGTTTATTTGTTCAAGGGAGTTGTGTGGTACACTTTCACGTGGGTTGAAGGGTGTTGGTCATCTTAGTAAGATACAAAGAATGCTTATCTTTTACTCAGACATAATAGAAAATATCCTCAACTTAAAGAACAAACACATTTTAGGTTTCTCAGGAGCATTGTTTTTTGGTGAATTTCTTGAATATTTCTAGTTACTACTCTACTGGCATAATTACAGAGTGGGGGGCACAAACTTGGGGTGCACAAACTACATTGTTGTGGAGGAAACTTATCTGGAAGATGTGTCCTGGAATCACACCTAATGCATTACTGTTTCTAATGCCAGCTAATAAGCACTTACTCCATGGGTCCAAATTAGACATGGTCTGAATTAAAACATCCAGAACACGTGTGATGTGGATGGTCCTCAACACTAACTCTTCCACCCTACGCATTTGCGTCAATTGTACTGTGCTGTTTACTGATGTAGATGAAGTCTGTATTGACTAACAGGGAGAATTACTCTAGCTTGGCTTGGAAGCATTTGCTATTGAAATTTCCGTTAGGAATACAAATCATGCAATGCTTAAAATAAATAGCAGTTGTACAAAATGGACTCTACAGTAAAATTATTTGCAGCACTTTTAGTGGAAGTGCATATAGGAATATTTAATCAAGAACACTCTTTTAAATAAACAGTAAATAGGAGGAAATATACTTTATACTGCTGCATATTTAGCATTGCTTGCAGTCTCAGAGGTTTGGTAAAACTTAATTTTACATTTTTGGATGCACAGATTCTTTTTGGGGTGTGGAATCTGTGATGAGCTATTATGCCTCGTGTGAATCCATGGTGCTGAATGACTGGAGGGCTTGTACAGTTTTTAAATTCATTTACTGAAGACTTGTGTGTATATTAGAGTCCCAGATCCACAAAGAGACCTACATGTTGAAACACCATATTAGCTGCCCCGACCGTCTACACAGAACATGGGAGTGGGGAGAATTTGTGGATACTATTAAAAAAAAAAAAAAACAAAAAAAGTAAAAATCAAAGCAGCATGTTGTAAAGAAATGTGCCAGTGCAAAGCCACAAGGTAATGATCAAGACAGGAATTTGTATTGAATTCCACATTTCTCCAGGGTATACGCATCTGTTTCCATATGGGAGTGGTATTCTTGAAACCTCTCCTGCAGAGAAATATCTAGGACATTAGGAGTCAAAGCAAAATCAGGTGACTGGAGTCCTTTTACTTTCTCTCTTTAGTAAGGAAGATAATGTGAATACCTTGTCGTTACCACAGTGCTTTAAGTACTCATCAAGCTGTAGGAAACCCAGAATCAATTATCGTGTCCCTGTAAGGAGCTTGAATCTGTACTACTCACCCTCTGTAACTGCTCTGCTGATGAGATAGGTCCTTCTGGTCTGCTGGCAATGCCCCAATCAACCTCTTTTTCTGCAGGAAATAGTGGTAAGTAGCTCAGTGGGTCCGTGGGACAGTCTGGATCCTGCAGTTTCCATCTCCACAGTGAATATTCTAAGCATTAAGCTAAATCCTTGTTTGTTCTGTTCAATTGCTTTTTTTCCTATCCTAAAAATTCTTCAATTCTTTTACCTTACGTAAAACATCATTAGCATTGTGGGCAGAGAGCTGAAGGAATTAATATACAAAATTCTCATTAAAATAAAATATACCAATAAAGCATGCTGGAATATTCCCATCATTCTTTAGGGTTTCTTGCAGTCTAGAGGGCCAAATACATTTTGCTTCAGATCTTTTGAATTCACTGGATTTAGATGAATATGCCCTAGAGTGTGCAAGGGTGCATAATCAGTACTAATGTTCACAGGAATTATGCGTGTTTATTAAGTGGAAAATAGGCTTCTATATTGTGATACTTGTTGGAACTGGGTCACTGAACATGAGAAGCATGTTTTCTGGATTAATTACAGAAACAAGCACCAATAGTGCTTTAACTGGAAGGGTAGGGTTGAGAATTGTAGTATAACGCTAACATTAAATAAAGTGAGTTGCTTTGTGACTTCATTGCACATCTATTATTTAGCTATGTTTTGGGGTTTTATAGATAACATTTAACTGAATGAATATAGTAAAGCCATTTGATTAATTACAGTCAAATGGTCTGTCATATTTTTGGCTTCTGTCTCACATTTCCTGCCTTGAAGGGAATTGATTCCTAGTCACTCATTTTAATATCTCTAGGAAAAAAAAAGAATCTCAAAAAATCCATTGATATGTAAGCACATATGTTTGCATCTTCTTCTCTATCCAGATTTTCAGGACAGGTTGGTCTATTCTCATGTGCCTGGTGACAGGACGAGGGAGAATGGGCTAAAGTTGCGCCAGGGATATTTTAGGTTGGATATTAGGAAGAACTTATTTACTGAGAGGGCTGTTAGGCATTGGAATGGGCTGCCCAGGGAAGTGGTGGAGACACCATCCCTGGAGGTCTTTAAAAGACGTTCAGATGTTGAACTTAGCAATATGGTTCAGTGGAGGACTTGTTAGTGTTAGGTCAGAGGTTGGACTTGATGATCTTGACGTCTCTTCCAACCTAGACAATTCTGTGATTCTGTGATCCTTCTAAAGATGGCACACTGCTCCTCAAAATGTTAGGTTAGAGCTGCATTTTAGGCTTTCAGTGCATTTGAAGAAGTGGGATTCCAGAACAACATGGCTGTGTTTGCCTCGAACGTCGATGGAGTTACTCTGGTAAAAGCTGATTTTCCTGGGATCATATCTTTTAACTGGAAGAGGTGTGCTGGCTTTATGAATACTGTTTGGCCACTGAAGTTCTTCCTGTAACAGGAGTAATTTTTAGGTATATTATACTAATAATCCTGTGTTGCTAAAGAACTACAGCATGATTTGAAATCAGGCAGATTCTAAATATGTGTCTACTCATACAATGATTTTAGTCCATGCTGTTGCTACTTTACAGAAGTCTGCATCTGTAGTGCTTACAGTCCTCCTGGGCAATATGGTAGTATCCTGGACAGTAGGGCAGATGCACCACCTGATTTTACCTGCAACTCAGAAAACATTGTATGTATTTCTTTCTTGTAAACATGACTCTAAAAATCCTTAAACAAGTTACTAGTACCGCTGTATTGTTGGATTTTTTTAATTGCCATGGGATAGTAAAACCATTATTGTTACATTAGAACCAATTAGAGATTTCAGTAGATCAAACAGGTAAAGAATAGCTCTGGTTCAGGAGCATTACAAGGTGGCTCTATAAGAAGCAGCACATATGTAGATAGGCAAACTCTTTTAAGTAAGGAAGAGGCTAGAAAGAAGTACGAGGAACTTTATTTGCATCAGTGAAAGTTTTGCTTTGTGGGAGAGTTGTAGAATGGTCTTCTAAGTGAAGATTCTTAATGCATTTCTCAAACACTTAAAATCCACACGTTTAAGACAATTACAGTAAAATCGTTAGAAATAAATGCTCCTAAAGAGGAAAAAAACAAACAAAAAAACCTCTTTCACTAGAAGTGCAGTGAAAGGAAAATTAATATAGCAGAAGCCAAAAGAGAGACTGTAAAGTATGCTGAAAAGCACAAAGCACGTGTATATGCAGTCCAACATTATCACAGGGGAGAACTTTTCAGGCTGAACTATGTGTTTAGTGCTCCAAAGCTGTATTAAAATTGAGTTCTGATGGCTTTAAAAACAGAAGAGATCACAACTGCTTTTCATACAGAACTTGTTGTTTGTTTGTTATTGTGTTCTTGTTGTTTTTGTTGTTGTTGTTGTTTTTTTTAAAAGGCATGATCTTGCTGCCTGGATGTCTTCCATGCAAACTGCTTTTGCCGTTGTTCCTCCTCCTCCTTCTCCGTATAAAAATGAATAGTCAGGTGCTGTGCCAAAATGTAGGCCTACTAGAAAACCACATAAGAGGCTTATTATATGTTTCAAACAGAAGCTGAGATTGTGCTGTATGAATTTTAAAACAAAGGCTAAGGATGCTCCTTACACATAAAAACAAAATCAAACAAACCCCGAAGGCAGTGTTAACTTTGAAGCTGACTTTGAATGATTCGGGGAAGGGGAGGATGCTAGTAACATGCCCTTCTGCATTTCTTTCTTTGCACGTATCCCAGGAAAAATAATGGCTGGAAGTCATTTTACTGAACATCTTTTTAAATCTCTCTTTAGTATGCAGAGCTTTAAAGATCAACAAGCATATTGAAACATAAAATATAGTAAACAAACATGAATTCTCATTTAAGCTGCAAAATAGAATGAAAACAGTAATTTCCAGAAGAGGACTGGCACACTGCATAGTGAACTTTTCTGAAAACACGGCCATAAATCAGACCACTGGATACTAAGAGCCTTTATAAAAGTAGAATGGAGTCACTTCAGATTGAAATCCTAATCTCATTGAAGCTAATGGGAGTTTTCATTCCTGATCCTTATTTAAGAGCTTAGAGCTGCACTGAGCTCTTGAAGTTGTTTATTATCCTGAGTGCTGGGAAGTCTGGTGTGAGCTCCATTAAAATCCAGTCCTGCAAGCTGGATCTGGTGTCTGGAGAGCTCCTCTCATGAAGTGTAAAGAACATACACAATACTAGCTGTCATTTAAAGGCAGCAGTTACTTATAAACTAAATCTGCATGGATAAGCATTGAGAATAAGTAAGGGTCCTGAACTTAGAAAAACTTAGAAAAACAGATCTGGAAGGACAAATCCCTTTCTTTTTGCACCATTCTGGGTAGTGGGTAATTTTAAAGGCTAAAACATATTTTTTTTGCTTCTGTTGCAGAGCACATGATGGCCCATATCCTCCAGATGATCTCTGGAGAATCTAAATCTAGAAAATGAGGAAGTCAGGCAATTCTGAGAGATGAAATCTAAATAACTGAATCTTAATTGCTCCAAATAGCAGCTTGTGGAGTGTCCAGGCTTCTGGGATGAATCTTCCTGATAACAATTTGGTCGCATATGCTGACACCCCCTCAATGAGAGGAAGGAGTAATGGTCACAGTAGTCCATAAAGCAGTCCAACTGTCCAAAGGCATCTCCAAGGCTTAGAGTCAGCAGATGTGTGTGCGTGTGAAGGTTTAGACAAAACCTCTAGTTGTTGCTAAGTATTTACTAAGTATTGAATAGTTCTGTAGTGCAGTGGTTGTATATGGTTCCTGAAGGTACTCTAAAGTAACTGGAAGTCCAAAACATTGACAAGAGTATGTCCAGCCAGAGCAAGAAAATCCAACCTGGAATGCTTTAAAATCTCCACATGTACATTCATGCCCTAGTTTCCAACTTGTCCTGGTAAAAGAAGCCAGGCTGGGTAAATTCTCCAACAATAGCATGTAAATTACTTTTACTGCTTTTTAAAAAGTTATTATTATTTTTTGAATGAAGCTTGCTGATTCCAAAAAACACCATGCATTTTTATAAGGAAACTTGTTCCATTACAGCTTACCTTTGCTCTGTGTTGGATTCCTTCAGATAAATCAAAACAATGAATTTTGGATGCTGTAATTATTTCTGTAGCAAAACACTGAATTAATGAATACAGTTATGATTTCCCTGAAGGGCAATACAGAAAATGTGGTGAAGGTATGACAGAGGGAGCCACTGTTAACACATAATATGAAAGACCTCAAAAAAGTCCAAACACAACAAATCCACTGTCAGAGCCAAGTCCCATATCTGTTAGGGCATTCAGATTTACTATTTCTTATAATGGTATTTATTTTAACAGTATTACAGTAATCCGTAGAGCAGTTTTCAAGACTGATCAGTGGTTCACTACCTTTATCCAACCTGTTACAGGAGTCAAGTATTTTGTCCTTCTTCTATCCTGTCTCCTAGGCCTTCCATTCCATCTCAGTGCTTTACTCCTCATCCCGAGGAAGGCTGTACACAAAACTAGTGTAAACCCATAAGGACTGTGGAGTGGAGTGAGGGATTAGTGATGTCGAATGTACTTTTTAAAGAGATACTTCATTCTCTTGCGATCTAAACAAAATGAATAGAGCGTTTAAACTCTATATTTATAGATACAATCAAAATACAAATGGTTCAATTACTTGCTTGAGGTTACCCTTTGTGTCTCTGGCAATTTTTTATCGGTCAAAATATAAATAATGCCCTTCGTGTCTTCATTTTACTTATTTGAAGTAAGTTTATGTTTGTTTGTTTTTTTTGTTTGTTTGTTTTTTTTTCCTACCTACAGAATGGTTTGAGAAGGGGGTTCTTTGACTTCCAAGTATCATACAATGCACATTATAGTATGGTATACATGGCTAGGCTTTCATCATGATCTACACTGTAGATCTGTGGTCTACAGTTAAGCTTTGACCGGCCATATTTTAGGCCTTCAATAGCTCTGATTTAGAAAACTGGATCATCTTAAAACTTGTTCTGAAGACTGGTAAGAATGGGTCTTTTTGTTTTCTGAGACAAAGTGACCTAAGGTCTTTCAGGGACTTTAGTTTGTCAATTTCTTGGTCTAGAAGCATTTGTTTGTTTAAAATAAAAATAAATAAATGAATAAAAAGCTGTTTGATATTATAGGCTTCCTGCTTCCTGAAGGAACCTTTGAAACCAGGGCATTTCATTTCAGCACTGGAGTAAACTAACATGAAGTCATAGAAGTAATGTAAAGTATTTTGTTTTAAAACATAGAAGTGTTTTTCTCTAATATCAAAGTCTGCTTCCAATATCTCCCTTGCACACAAGACCTGGGGCTGAAAACAGCTTTTGTTTTGTAAGGCATAAATGGGAACTTAGTGTTCTGAATGAGTCCCTTGACCCCGATATGACGTCTGTGGCTCCATGCCTTAGCATCACACCCATTCTGCTCCCTCCACCCCAGTGAACTCATCAGATCTTCAGAAAATTACCTGAATGATATGTACTTCCAAAGCTTCCCAGATGGGCTCTTGTGAGTCACTGTAAATGGGTATGAATGCTCCAAAAATTAAAGGATCCCGATTAGTCTGGAACATAGCTCTCCCAGCCATGCATTGCACCTCAGTGTGCTCCGTGTGCTTCTGGTATTTGACATGGCAAATCACAATTACCACTGTAATGCATTCTGCTGTGAGTAGCTGTAGTTATGCAGGTAGTGAAATCTGAGGTGTTTTAACATGGTTCTGAGCTGTGGAGAACCCTCAGAGCTCAGTTAGTTACGAATTTAAATACAGTTTTTATCATCATGTAGACACTAGTTGAGATTCCAGTCAGGTTTCCACTAATCATAGTCTGAATGTTTCCAGTACCTTGGGATATCAACTTTATTTCTCTTCAATGAGAGTAAATTTCCATCTTCTCATGTTTAATTAAAGCTCATAGGAATGGTTTCTTTTCACCGACAAACCTATTGATTGCTGAATTGAGATGACTTACCGCTACTTGGCATGAGAATTAGCTAGCTGTCTTAATTGTATATTCAAGCACAAACAAAACAAAATGAGAAAAACATGTGGTCTGGAAGATAAAGTAATCAACACAAGGAAATTCAGACTAGATAATACTGTTGCCATTTTGCAGAAATACATACGAAATATTTTCAGAGGAGTTTGGTGTGAAATACACCTGTATGAGAAGTTGTGAAGTTCAGCTGTCTGGTTGCACTGATAGCCCAGAACTGAGTACTCAGTTTTAAATAGAATTTCCCTGTAGACCAGAGAAACAGCAGTATAGGCATAAGTGTAAATCAACACTACAGTTCACCACAAAGGGAGTATAAAAAAAAATAAATAAAAAATTGTGACTCATTAACTGGAATAAGATTTTATATGGACCTTGTCAACATTTTTCAATAGAAGCATATTGAATTACGAAGTTATTTCTAGATGCTTGTATCCCCTTTAGGTTGGAAGGATATTTCCTAGAATTGCTGTTATTCCTTGCTTAGGAATTACACACCTGTATGCAAACTCATGACTCTTCACAGCTTTCTTTGAAGGGAATTCACTATTTTGCTCCTTCCTGTCAAACTGATCATACCAGGGGACAGCTAAAATCCAATTGCAAGATACATGAGTTCTGGCTACGTGATTCCTGTTCTTGTTGCCAATACCAAATACCTAAGAACTGATTAAAAGTAAGGAACAATTGCTGAATTTGCTTTCATGCCTTTTTTCCCCATTTGTTTTCAGGCTCCAGTTACCAGTATTTTGTCATGTGTCCATGTTGACTATGTCTCTGCCTCTCTTAGACCTTTTTTTTGGACTGGAAGCAGTTTTAGTTGCATTGGTATTTATTAATGTAGCAATTGCAATGGCTAATTTTATAGTACGTGTCAATGCAGATAGTTATGTAATCAATTAAAACTAGGTATTGTGCAGTGAAAGCCTTGCAAGGCACTACAGATAAAGCCCACAGATGACTTTGGAAGACAACCTCCCTCCTAGCATAGTTCTGCTTTCACTAGAATAAACTCCAGCCAGCTGCTTCTCAGCCAGCTGTTAAATACGGGTAGCTGGAAGGTGGTGCTCTTTGGACGTGGTCCCAGTGAAATGCTAATAGCCTCAGGTCCCTTCAGTCTCCCTACCCACACACATGCGTTAGCCCTGGGAAGAAAGGATGCAGTTCTTCATCCCACTAAATCACTGCTTCCTGCTTTCCCTCTCATGGATGCTGGTATCACTTGGGCAGGGCAGGTGCTGTCCCCTCTGCTCGCTTAGCACTCCTAACTTCATTTAGAAGTAAACCACATCTTCTTTCCTCAGGGTCCAATTTCTACGTTTTAGTATCCAGCATCTTCAACCCGATGAGTCTTATATTACGTGTGGGTTGGTAAACTTCGTGCAAACATTATTTGCGCACATTGAACTTTTCCCAGTTTCTTAATTAGAACAAGTCACTTAGGTGGTGATTCACTGCCCTGAGCTCACAATTGCATAGTGGTGACCAAATCCCAAAGCTGTCTTAGAAAAATACAATCCTACTGTTTTGTGCACATCTAAAGCTGCAGAAAGGTACAGCTGAGCGTCAGCTTCACAGTAATAGTACTGCACACAATTTTCTTCTCATCTCTTCTGTTGCTCATTTGTGCAGAACAAGGGACTCTTTAACATTACATTTATTGCTTTAGAAACTTAGAGTTCCCAATATTTGACTTCTTTAAATAATATTGCATTTTTTAAAGAAATGTAATACTTCCAATAATACTTGACCTGAGAAGGGTTTTTTGTGTTCCAATATAAAGTGGTTCTTAAAAAGTCAGAAAGAAAACTGCAGTTAAAATCTAGACCAGCTCTTTAAAGATTATCTCATGTCTTTTTTTTTTTTTTCTTTGAGCTGGAAGAAATGCTGGTATGTGAAATATGATTCTGAAAATGGGCCTTTATAATGGAAATAGTTATGTTATTTAATTGTAAGGATGCTGTATTAATATTGGCTTACTGAAGCAATTATTTATCTATCAATTAGTTTTTTTGCTACAGATAAATACATTATGTAACTCAGGGAGCTCAACAAATTGCTGGCATTGTGTTAGAACTGCAAACTCCATACCGCAAATTAGCCCCTATGGTGTCTTAGTGTATCTGCTCATTTATTTTTAAGATTCTTTTCCCCTGGAGTTTTTCTGTATGGCAGGAAAATGGTGTTTAATGGACCTGATTTTATTTTCACAGAGCCATAAATTCTGGAGTTATTCTAATGTACGGCCAAGAACAGGGAGAATAAGCATGCTCTCTACTTCTTGTGTCTTCTACCCTGGGGTGTCCTTGGAACATGAAAGATCATGAAAGAGAGCACATACTCTAAAAGAACATGTACGGAAGCCCTATCTTCATTCTCTGAAGATTAGGTTGATCATGTAGAAAATCACCAGCAGGTCCTGGGCAATAAAACTGAATAATAATAATTAAAAAAAAAAGCTAACAAAAATGGTGGAAATAAAAAGTCTTCGTATGAAACAGTTTCTTGTAAAGTGATGTACCTCTTTGTTACCTCTTTATGTAAGAAAAATTACATTTCTACAAAGTAAGCAAATCTGTTTACAAAGGCAGAATTTAACATATTCAGTATGAAAGTTACATTAACATGTAGCCAAATTTATTAAAGGCTTTGGAAAAGGATTAATTTGGCACACAAATTTCTAATAGGCATCCTGTAGAAGGGAGCTGTCAGTGGGAAATTAGCTCTTTAGCTCTATCCAGCAGGCAATTGACAGTGTGAGGTGAAAGAACCTCGTTCTGACTCCATCCAAGAGTGGAATTTTTCTGCACAGGCACAATAAATACATTTCTGCTAGAAATAAAGAGGCTGCCAAATCAACCTATCTGAATAAAAAGTATGTTGTGCTTTACACATGGGAAAAGTGCTCGAGAACAGTTAATCCCTATGAAAACATTACCCCTGCATTATCGCCAATAGTACATGCCTTTGGGCTGCTTTCAGTTATTTGTTTCCATTTTCTATACATGCACCCAGTGTTCTTTATTTCCATGTGATTGTTCATCTCAATCATTTTCTTTGCTCTCGTCTATTTTGGGCTCGTGCGCATGCTTTTTACGTATTGCCAGAATACTGTGGGCTATTTTTAAGTTTCCAGATTCATAGAAATACTGTTCTATATACAGTGTTACAAAAGCAAGTGCACAGTCCTAAGAGGACCACTGATTTCCATGGGATAGCTACTGTCACGGATAAGTACACCAGTGAGCAAAAACACTTCTTCCTCTTCTCCTTCCTTTTTCTGTACAGGAAAAACCTGGAATGGTGTAAAAATCCCATGGGTGGTGTGAGTTAACATAGCTCACTGGTTGAAGCATTTTGATGCAAAAGTCAAGAGAATTCATTCTCTTCCAGTTTTCACTGCCAGGACATTGGTGTAATAGCTAGGTCAAGGGACAGCTGAAGGTTTGTTACTGTGCAGACAAGAATGCATGTCTTGGAGCCAAAAGAACAAGGGGGAAAAAATTACAAGAAAACTTTTTTTGTTTTGTTAACTAATATTTTGTTAGCTAATCCTTGCCATATCTGGCTAAACTCACTAAATGGAGTATGATGAGAAAATATGTTTTCTACCCCAAGAAGCAAAAAACCTTCCCTCTTGCTGGAGTGGGTCAGCTGATGCAACCTTGACATCTCCAAGGTCCTGCACAATCCTGGCTGTCAGACATATCAACTCCTGAAATCTACCCCTATTTATTTATTTATTTAACCATAATGTGCTTTGCTTTTATTCTGAAAGAAGAAAAGCAAAGTGAGAAGCTTTTCTTCTCAGCTCCTCTCTTTCTTTCCTGGGGCATTGGCTAGATGAGTGGCATGGCCTGATGTAATGTGTGTATCTTTGTCTTTTTCTTCTCCAGCTTTTTGAATAAATTTGAATTTATGCAACTTTGTCATGTTGGGCAAGGGATGCTGTGGCTTCAGCAAAACGAGAAGCTTGCTGTTGGTTGTGCTCATTCAGCCAGTGGGCTTCATCATTTTAATTTAGTTCTCTCCTTACCTGATAAAAAGGGCAGTCCAACATCAGAAAGCAAGCCCAGTCCTTTATGCAAAGGGTGACTTTAATTTATAGCTGAAAATATATGTAAAATATGAATCTATGAGCAAGTTTCTGCATAAAAAAGCCAAGTGAGTTGGCACAGTTGAACATTTCATATTCACTGTTAATGGAGCTTTTTGAGAAATGCTTTAAGAAATGGATGTGGAATCTTTTAATTGAATTTAAATGAAAGTTCTACAGAAAGACTTTTCTTAAAAGGAAGAAATTTCTTCCTTTTAGTGTTTGAAAATATGTATTTCTAATCTGGTATTTCAATTTCACTTTTTTATTTTTTTTATTTTTTTGGCAAAGTGATTGGGGTGTCAAACAGTACAGGTTTAGGTAGTGAAAGAAAAGTAAAAATAGAAGAAATAGAGATAAGATATTACCAGATAGTAATCATACTATAGGCACTGGAAGATTTAAAATGCCATATGTTGTTATAAACCTACGTGTTTTAAACCTTAAGACAGATGATGAAGGGAATGTTGTTAGGGGACATTATCTAGAGAATCCATTCCATGTTTGGTGTTGCACATCTGTGATAAGATACATAGTTCTGATAAGAACCATACTGCCCTTTTTACACAAGTATTCCTTAGGTTACAAATGAACAGATTGAATATCCCCTGGTCCCATTGAAATCCATGGGAGATTTGACACCTTCTGTGGAATCAAGACTTGATTGCATTTTGCCAGTTTCTTGTTTTATAACATATGATATACTCCAGAAAGGAATGACAGATGGCCTTACAATTCTTTTTTTTTTTTTTTTTTGTCATGAGAATATGTTCACCTCTTTTTGTCATTTGTTTTGAAATTCCTTCTCTCTTGCTAACTTCCACAGGCAAGTAATCCGTTGCCAAGCTTATCCTCAAATGACAAATATAGTATCTGGACATGCACAAAAGAAGAAGCTGGGCCAGGCACTCCTGGGAACTCCCATTCAAGCCATTGTGTTCCGTTATTATTTTTTTATTATTTTTCCAGTTCATTTTTTCAGGCTAAGCAAATTATATTAGCACATCTGTTTAGCCAGATGGTCTTTCAAGTGTCATGAGGCAAGTACAGTCAAAATACTGTCTACAACTAGCACAAGAACTGTGGAGTAAAGGAGTTACATGATGGAAAACCACTGCTGATGGCATTTGATGATGACTTGCTCTTCTAGGAGGTGAATGAACTATGATCATGATGTTTGGCTGTGGCTGGGGTACGCAAATACTGTGTGCGGGGGGCAGCCTAGGAGACTGAGTAGTGATCTGGCTGGTCTTTGGATTGCCAGTTAGGAACACTAATCTTCCAAGGTAAGGCCCAATAGGTTTAATGTTATCAAATTTTTTTACTTTGTTTATTTTTCCAGCAGCTGTCACCAAAACAGTGTTAAAAGTATCTTGAGTTCATTAGACTAGTTCTCTTTCTTCTGTTGCATCCATTGTATGTGCATTAGTACTGTTGTATTAGTACTGTCTATGCTACATAATTAGAAAAGAAAAAAAACATCCGAATTGTTGTCCTTCCAGCTAAAAGAAATTAGATGAGAGCCCTTTCCAAATTATCATGCAGTTGATTACAGCCCTAGAAGGACGCTTTTCCAGAGGCTAATGCAGCCTTGGTTAACTCCAAAGAATTTGCAGTGAGTGGCTGTAACGGTAAAGCCAGTTGAAAGTTTTAAATGTTGCGTGACGCTTTTGCATAGTTATTAAATTGTCCCCATAGACCTCAAAAATTTCAGTACTGCAGCAGAAGATCATGGGAACATGTTATTACAGGAGATCAAAGGCGTATCCAATGGACAAATCATCTCATTACAAGATAGATTTTGAGAGGTGGCAGAAACCATTCTCCACTAAAGGGTGCCGGTGAATTGTTAGATGGCTAGAACTGGGAAGAGGTGTCCAGACACTGGTTAGAAGTATTACAGAGTAAAAAAAAAACACATAATACATTAAAAATTAATCCTAATTACAAGGTATCTTAGAGATTTTATGTCATTTTGAACATATAAGCATGTTTCATATCAAGATCTCATGTTTTCTTAGCAAACTGTAAAAATCACATAAAGTTTCTTCACATACTCTTCTTTGCATTGTTAAAATCAAAGACCCTGTCTTTGATTTGACCAGCTGCTGTGGTCATTGGCAAGATTTTCTTTCCCTTTGGTGGAAGCAAAATCAAGTCCTTGGTGGACTCAGATAATGGGAAGTAGAAACTGAAATACTTAAAGGGAAAGTGTGCTTATAGGAATTTGTAAAATCTTTCTTTGCTTAGCTTAGTGCAGTTTCATAGCACAAAAAATATGATTGTTTCTGATTTTTATTAGTTTTATGATAATTATAATAATTACTTTAAAAGTCACAAGCCAGGAAATTCTAAATGAGACAGTATAATTATAATATATAACCATAATAATGCTTCCTTCCATTCCTCACTTGGGTATTGTGAGGCTTAATTAGTTAATGTTTGTGCAGCAGTAAAATGAAAAACACTATACAAGTATTAAGCATTTTTTTCCTGGTTCGATTCTTCAGTATATCTGATTATCTTTAACCAACGTCTTAAAGGGGGACAATTTAAAAACTTCTACATAAACCAAACTGTATTTTATATCTCTCTTGCCAGTAGTTAAGTGGTAAATCACTGTTAACTGCATCAGTATTTCTTATGGACACACTGACACTGTGACAATGGATTTGACCTAGAAATATTTGCTGATTGTCATATTTGTGGGCCTTGGAACAAAATTGAAGTGTTCTCGTGGGAGCCAGAGACACAATTAATGGAAGTGAACGGAGAATGAGTGACACGAGCTGACAAACCATCATATTTAGAAAAGATAAAAAAATCACAAATAAATGGTGTTCAGTTGGAATAAATAAAACCTTTTGTAAAAGGTTAGAATAGGAAACTCTGAAATACGATTTCTTCCTTTCTGCTGAACAACAACAATAAAGTTAAAAAACAAAACCAAAAACCTTGTGCAACATGTATATCTGCAATGTGTAAGTACCAAAGGGAGTTAGAGCTCTGGGGATGTGGCACTGTGGCCTGGAATATGATGTTTTAAATTATCTCTGGGTTGATGGGGTGCAAAAAAAGATCTGGGTATCAAAATAACTTCTTTACAGACTGTAAGAACCAGTCTTGGTTAGGGATGGTTAAGTTAGTTTTCAGGAGATTATTAGCACCTTTGGAGATAGTACTCAGATCTTGTGTGTTAACATTTAGGACGTTGCTTTTTTAGTCACATTCATCCCTGCCATTGAGCTCCACCACAGATGTAAGGATTAATTTTGATATCTGAAGACTAGTTTGTTACTGAGGCTCCATTAGGGTCAATGGAAAGACAGAGGCATTTCCACAGGATTATTCATTTTATCTGCTTTGTATAAAACCACCTTAGTTTCTTTAATAGCCAGTGGATTGAAGGAGAGTACTCAAAAGAATTCATCTGATCTTAGACATATTTGGAAGAAATGAATGATGCTATGGAAATACTATTCACTGTAAAGGGATTCTCAGGTTTCATAACTGTCTTTCAGATGATTAACTGTTAGATGCCTAAGCTAGGTTGTATTCTATGTGCAAAGAATTAGGCCTTATACCTGTAGTGATGAACATGGGCACAACTCTCCAGGATGCTACACGCCAGCGAAGATATTTAAGTGCATGTAGGAAGTGACAGCCATCATCTTTGACCTGACCATGCTCAAGTCTATTTGTTTCAGTCTGGGGACCATTTTAGGTTCCTTCTTGCTGATGGTACCATAGAATCAGGAAGCATCAGCTCTAATCCATATGTTTCTGTGAGCATATGGACCTGTCAAATACAGATTAAATACATATCTTTTTTAAGCAGAGATGAAATGCTAAGCTTTGGTTTCACATCGACATGTGTCATTGCTTTTAAAAATAGGTTTTAATGAAAAAAACAGAGATTTGAAATCCCAGTTCTACAAAGGCAGTGAAAATTTTGTAGTTGACTTTCATGAATCCATTATTTCACCCACTAAATGAAATGGAATGTAATCTGTTTTACTGGTAATCATATGATGGTTAAAATGCTAGAGAGATCAATATATAAAAACAATCATAATTAAATATTGACTCCTTTTTTTTTTTTTACCTCAGACTATTATCTAGGTTGTGTCAGGCTGGTTGGCTTTTTATTCAAGACTATATTTTGTTTGGAAAGAATTTTTCTAATCTAATATTGCCACTTACTCCGCTTCCAGCCGATTTATAAACATCCGCTTTTAGCAGGCAAGAGCTTTCCACTTTTGTAACCGCGAGAATTTCCATTATTACATTTACATGTGTCTCAGCTGCTGCTAAGCAACAGGTCTGAGTTACCTGCCAAAGCTGGGATTTAAATCCCAGGTCTGTAAAAAAGATGGATAGAAATATAGATGTGTAATATACTTAAAATAACAAGTGAAGAATGTGGTTTTGGAAATATGTGGAAATGTGGAGGTATAAAACCAATAGAGTTCCAGTCTAGAAACATGTAAATGAAAGTAGTATATTAGAGAAAATTCAGAGAGTGAATCAGTTTGTTCTGTTTAGGTGATTTGTTCTTGAAAATAAACAATTAGGTTGTTTTTGCTTTGCCAAATCTTACCATGAAGGTCTACATGCAGTGTTACATAGCTGTGAGCAAGGAGTAGGGTGAACATCAAGAAGGAAACTTGGTTAAATATATATATTATTCACAAATAGACAATGCTTGATTCAGTGTTTTGTAGTGTTTTCTTTTTTTTTTTGTTTGTTTTTTTTTTAAGGCAGAAGTATTTATATTTGGATACGAAATGAGTCAGTCTCATGTGTTTTTCAAAGATTCGATTGACTTTTTTTTCTATTGGTGTTTTTCTTTCTGGTCTCATGTTTGGCGTGACACACTTCAGTGGTGGGACTGTTTCTAAGAAATGGTTTGTATGTTAGAAATGCTGTTGCTGTTAATAGCAACAGCATTTAAGGCTAAGGGTTCATTCATTATAAGTGGTGTTGTACCAACACATGGCATACAGATGGTCCTTACCATGCAGACCTTACCGTTTTGTATTTAAGGAGGAAGTGCTGGATACGGAAAATGGACCACAAGAATAAAAGCGAGTAGTGAAACAACACTAGTAGCCCCAGAATTCACAATCCAAAAGCCAGCCTTTGGTAGCCACAGACAGAGTTCAAGAGGGCATTTTGAAGAGGAAGAAGTACCCTGTAGTAGGTGTGTAGTGGAAGGGTGAATAGTGCTGTTTGCTCCAAAACAACATAGTTATGGGTGGCATCGCTGCTTGAAGAAAGGAGCTAGTCTATATTTGTCTCTCTAGTGAGATGGTGGGCAGGACGGGATGGAATGATTTTAGAGACAATTAATTTTTGCTTGGTTCCACAAAGGCATCAAGTTTTTTCACTGCTTTTGAAGCCATTTTATGATTCTTTAAGACTTTCCCTCCTTTGAATAAATTGCTGTCTTTAACAGAGCATTTAAGAGATGTTTTCTGCAAAATGGTTGCTCTTTTCTGCACTTCAAGACACACAGTCTGATGAGAATATAGCATCATAAAATGTCATTTTAGACAAGTAGTTTATTCAGTAAATTCCTAATACTTTCTTTAGTTCTCTGGGTTTGCTTGGAAATGTGTATACATGTAATCCCTTAACACCGGAGCTATAAGAAAGAAAGGAGTTTCACACATATTGCTTGGACTTTGACACACTGTTTTACTAACAAAACTGTTGAAATGAGGCAACAAAACTGTTGTGACATTTGGGACAAAACATTTAGGTGCTGAAAAACAGTGAAAAAAAATGCAAAAAAAATTATACTAACATATTTAAGGCTGTGGAAAACAAGAACAGAACAACTGAATTTGCAACATAATTCAGAAAATTCAGGACCAATTTATCTTTCTGTAATAAAACTACACTGTATTTTTAGAAAGAAATTTGGCAAGAGCTATGGAAAAATGACATATAAGAAATCAGATTAAATCAATGGTTCTGTCTGACTGAACTCAGATTTTTTCTTCAGCACCCGGATAGCTATATCCCCTTTAGCTGTATTTTAGCAACATCACTAGTATGAAGTCTGCAATTCATCTACTGAGATCTATGTATTTACAGCCTGCTGGGAAAGGGTCGACATTGTGCATTCCTTCCACACCTCTTGGAGTTCTCTGAGGGGCTAGGTGGGCCTGTGTATGAAGGTAGTCTGGTTGATACCTTTTACTTGACTTTCCAAAGACTTTTGACAAAGTCCTTCATGAAATGAGAAATGAGTGTCACCTATATTTTTTTTTTACAATGCGAAAAGAGATCAGCTTCTCCCCAGGGTCACCCAGCACAAGGACCAGTTCTCTGATCTGACCCTGTGTGAAATGTTTCACACTCTGTTAACTACAGAGGACCCTAAGGAAATACATCTCTCTTGGACAACCCCAGCCTTTAGAGCTGCTCCCTTTATATCCATGCTGGGCCTTTAAGTGGACTTTCTGGGTTCCTGTGTCTCACTGTGCTTTATTATTTTTGTTGAATATAATATGTTAATAGTGTTTTAAAGGGCAATGTATTCTCAGCCTAAACTGTCTTTTCTTCTGGGGATATATCTAAAGCTGTAATGAGAAGCAGTGGTTATCTCATTTAAAAATCTTGCTGCTATTCTCAGGGAAGTAATTGATATCTCAAGGAGTATGGCTACCTTTTCCTTTTCTCATATGTATTATGATTCATAAGAGTGGATCTAATTACTTCTTGAATAGCAGTACCTGAAGTGCTTGGAATAGAGATTCTGTCATTGGCACCAGTGGAGGAAAGCCACGGGAACAAAAATAAACCATCAAATAATTTGATTACTTCTCATGCCAGGACTTCCATTAAAGTGGTCTCTCACCTGGGCTCATGTGTTTTAGCTTCACTGAAACAATTTGAGCAAATTTACCCAGGGAGAACTTGAAAAGCAAGATAAGACTAAGACTAAATAACATTTTAGGGCACAAGTAAAAGGCTTATAAGTAAAGTAAATGAACAACATCAATAGAAAAAAAATCAGCCAAGGAGAAAAAAAAAAAAAACACACAAAAAAAAACACCAACAAATCGTGGATTACATCAGTCAAGGCAGCCATTTAACATTCTTTTCAGTAGCCTGTTAAAGAAAAGCATAGAGGAACCCTGTTCCCCAAGTTAACTAGCTTAGAGAATGATTCTGTAATAGCACAGATTTTGGATCAGAGGGGAGTTGTGCTGGCAGCTGTGCTTGCAGTGACCCCAGCTGGGACTCCCTGGGGGTCAGAATTATGTTATTGTTCCTGAACCAGCAGCTCTTGAAGCTGGGACCACAGGGCAAATCAGGAAAAAGCAGTTAGTCTTTGTTCTTGCTCTCTTCAAAGTGCCACCTCAAAGCATCCTTCAAAATTGCTGTTCTGCATTGAGCAAGTAAGAAACAGTGCTGTGAAACTGGCAACGCTGTTTCATTTATGTATAAACCAGGAGCAGTCTACTCAGAACAGAGGGAAAATTCACAGTCAGATGGACAATTCTGGTAATGGACAGACAGCAGGAAAATAGACTGCAAAAGCTGTGGCAGTTTCAGTCAGTTGTTAAAACAATTTTTAGTTCTTTTGGACAATCACTCATCACTAAACTAAGGAGAAATAAATCACTGAGTGGTCTTGTGAGGCAATGTTTTAACTCATTACGGATATGTCTTCTCGTTGGCTTGCCTTGATCTTTAAAAGACATCTTCCTTTTGGTATAAAAACACTTTTCTAGTAAGAAGGCTTACAAATATCAGTGAGCATTACACTGTACAACCAAGAACGTGTGGTTGTCATTTTGCTTTCTGTTGCTAGTGGAGGGCTCTACATGTGCTCTGTGTAATCACTAAATTGTATGTGAGCAGTGGCTGTTCTGTATGGCAAACCATGTGTTTTACAAGCCAGGGACCCATTTATTACAGTGTATTTGCTAGAGTTTGTTTTCTTTTTCACTGTGGCAACTTGTGAGAAAATCATTGTTTATCTGTCTTGGCCAAGAAGAAGGATCTGGATTGGATGATTCAGTGCCAGGATCTCTGTCTCAAACATCCCCATGTTATGCTCCAGCTTCAGAAGGGAAACCCAGGTGCTAACAATCCACCTGAAGTACTTGAAGCACTTCCCAAGGAAGAGCTGCCAATTATTTGTGAGTGGACTGATTTGGAAGAAGCAACAAAAACCATCTGCATAGAAGGAAAGCAACTTTGGAGAGAGTTTGTACAAATAACGTGCACAAATTGTCCTGCTTGTACTGGTATAATAAAAATGTTAAAGAAACAAAAAATGGATTGGTAGGATTGACCTATGCAGACAGATTCAGCAGGAAGTCATTTTTCTTTTTTTTTTTTTTTTTTCATTCACAAAATTGTATGTTTATATGCCTGCTCAGTGGGTGGGGAGAGCTGAGACAATTGAGACCTTGTTCCCAGGGGAGAGTTGCGATGCTGTGATGAGAAATAACAAGGAGGAGGGAGTTGTAGATTAAGGCCTCCTTCCCAGCAAACATGCATCCCGAGACCTGGGCTAAAGATGGTTGTGGCCCTCCATTCTTGGTTCCTGGAGCAAGCCAATTCCAGCCTTGCCACAGAAGAAATGTTTCTGCCTCCTTCATAGCTCACAGTGTAGTACCTAAAGCGTACTTTAGGTATTAATAGCACACCATTAATAACACACCTTTTAATACTTTCATGTAGGAAAGACACCATTGTGCTCTGAAACCTTCATATATATCAGAGAATTCACTCAGGCACTCTACTGTGAGCTGCTCGAGGCAATAGAGCTTCTCCAAGTCTTCTGCTCAGTAATTATCTGTCCTCTGTTTAACAAGTTTGATGGCTCATTCAATATTGTCCTTAATAACTTTTGAAGCCTATAGAAGCAATCAAGTTCTTGTTTCTCTCCCATTCTATTAATGATATTTCTAAATGTGTTAAAAATGTATCAAATTATTTTAATCTTATCATTCTGATTTTAAATGAATTGCTTAAAATCTAGTAGCTTATAATCAAGCCTTACATACAGATCTTGATAAATGTCCCTGTCTATTGTAAATTTGTTAGTCAAGACCTCAGGTATGTGCTGCATACTATTTTCATGGCTTTTTAGTTTTGATATATCCCTTAACACTCCAGTGATGTGATACAGTGGTTGTGTATGTGGAAGAGGACTTCATTAATACAGGTAATAGCTCTCTTTAATAACTACATCTGCTCAAATGTCCCCATATTTTAGAAGCATTTTAGATTTACACTTTATCTGTAATGTCTGATTTTTGAGGAATGACCAATTTAGTGCTGCAGACAGTATCGTATAATATATCACATTTCTTTCAATCCCAAATCAACAGACGAAATGTAGCAGTTTCACTCCCAGTCGTTCCCCATCCATATCTTGAGAAGCATCCAGTTCACTACCTGATGAACTGTACAGCTTGTATCAGAAAATAACTGCTTATGAAAACAATATAACTAGAGCATAATTAGAGGTAATATTAGCAGGCAATATCATGTAATCATTAAAAACCATGACATTGCTAAGTGATTTTTGTTTGCATTACAGCTGAGTTTAATAAGTGCTTTGCTACAACATATCAGTATTCTAGAAGGAAATAATCTCGATTCCTTGTACTGACAGACATCACGTCGTTTAGTCCCCATGCAAATTCAAGTGGTTGAAAGATGTGTTGAAGGAGATGGGGGTGTGCATCTCTTGTCCAGTATCATGTCTTAAATGTATTTCTCTCTTTGTAAAACTACCCAGTGATCTTTTCTCAGGTTAGATCATTAAAATAATCTTCTTTCTTTCTAATCTGGGATGATCAGCTTTAAATGAGGTTTGGGGGTAGGGCTTTCCAGTTGACTGCTGTTATCAGCTAGTGGTGATTGTATTGAAATTAAAAGTCTTGAGAGCTAAGCTACTAATGCCATAAATGATTGATTTATTATAACTGGAAATGAACTGTGTCATGGAAGGGAACTCTAGAATGAAATCTCTCTATTACAGATATAAGGGGACAGGTTCTCAGTGAAAAACCATGAACAAATTTTAGAGGCTAGGTGTGGATGTTGCAGCTGGTAGACTTGTTGATCTGTTAATGTTAGGGAGCATTCAGAAAGGCTCTGTGCCTACCTTTGCAGCCCAACCCACTCACAGGCAGCAGAAGGGCAGAGCAAGTTGGTAACTGTGGGTGCACTTCTCACTGGATGATGTCCCAGCTGTTCTGATGTCCCAGCAGAGCAGATGCCAGCGAGGATGATGCAATAAAGGGCCCCTGCTTACGTCCTTTTCCTTAGAGACAGTGTAAACATAAGGGCAGTATAATGCCAGATCTTCCTTGGCGTAGTGGGGAGAACTGCTCTCGGTGGGAGATGATCTTGGCTGATCCAAGTGGTCATGCAGGAACTGAGGTCCCAGTTGTTCCCAGTAGAAAGATGTTCCTCCCTCCCTGTTCCCTCTAATTCTCTGTGCAGGATTTACCACAGTATTCCTGTTCCCATCTAAAATGCCATGTTGTTGTTTCAGATCAGGCTGGGGGAGGATTTTTGCGGATGATACATTGATTTTCAACAAAAAGCCTTCAACATTGAAGAGCACTTGACTACACAGCCTCCCGCTGCTCAGAGGCTGGATATTCTGGGGGATATGGTTTGCAGGATGAGCTGTATAATCTGGCCCACATCAGCAGCACAACTCAGAACTGGGCTACCAATTGTAGCACCTTTTGAAGTGAAGAGCTTTTAAAATGCAAATTGAAAGAAGTTGACATATAACAGACTCTAGATTACAGTACGCCTGAAGAAGTAGTTTCACTTAAAGCTGAAAAAGCCTTTGGGATACAATCCCATTTCATCCAACCTGTTTGCAAATTAATTATGCTAAGCAGGTTCTTTTAATTACATTGCTTGAAGGAAGAGCAGCAGAACATGTAAATTCCATACAAGAGAAAGCAAAGATTTCCACAGCCAATTATGGAGCTAGATTCAGCAGAGGCAGCTGAATCGTGATGTGATAGAATGCGATTATTTTAAATGAAGTCTAGAGAAACTCCTGAATTCCCCATTCTTATTTTTCTATGTATACTGCAGAGCTCAACTGTTTCACACTGGGCATGACATTATTCCAAACTATTAAGGCTTTCTATTATGAAACTTGTGACGCAACAGTCTGTAGCATGTTAAAGCACTTGGCTCTTGCATGGGAAAGATCAAGAGTGTTGCTGGACTTACACCACAGTGGAGGTCTGTGTGTGAAATGTTTCTTCTTCATGGTTTCTGAGAAAAGCAAACAGAACGCGTCCAGATACTCAGAGTGTGGTGTACACCACCACCATCTAGTGGTTAACCTTATAGCTCGATGGGTAGTTGGATGGAAAGTACAAAGCAGGATTAACCAGGAAAATTCTCACCTGGAGCTGTTACACATCAGTATATTTCAGTATCCTTTATTTGTATACTTAGCAAAGATATTCAAAGAGAAAAAAAAATAATACTGTTGATAAGTCTACCCCTGTTTATCAGCTGAGTGGCTATTTGAATGAGTATGGAACTTGAACAATTATGCAATAGGAAAGTGTGCTACTTTTATAAGGTAATGCTGAGTACAAAATACTTGGAAATGTGTCTCTTGGAATGTCACTTGAACAATTCCAAAAATAAGTGGAGAAGTTTTAAAAATTACTTTAAAAGAATGTTGTGGTTTTACTCTGTTAGGTAGCTGAACTCCACCACAAATGCTCTCTCACTTCCCGTCCCCTAAGGAAAACGAGAGAAAACACAATGAAAAGGGCTCACGGCCTGAGGTAACGACAGGGTGATCACTACCATTCCAGGCAAAACAGACTCAACATAGGGAGATTAATATAATTTATTGCCTATGACTAGCAGCCTAGAACAGTGAGAAACTAAAAGAAAACTAAAAACACCTTCCCCCCATCCACCCTATTCTATATCTTCCCCTCCAGGCAATGCAGGGGAATGAATAACGGGGGCTGCGGTCAGTCCCTGACACTTTGTCTACACTGCTCCCACAAAGTCACTCTCTGCCCCTGCTGCACATGGGGTCCCTCCCACGGGATGCCGTCCTTGCCGAACTGGGCCTGCTGGGGCTGCCCACAGGCTCTTCAAGCACTGCTCCCACATGGCTCTGTACCATGGGGTCCATCCCCCAGGAGCAAACTGCTCCAGCATGGGAGTTTGCTGCCCCACGGGCGGCAGCTCCCCCCAGACCCCCTGCTCCTGTGTGGGCTCCGTGGGCCTCAGCCTCCTCCAGGCCACATCCACCTGCTCCATCAGGGGCTCCTCCACTGGGGGACTGTAGTGTGGAGATCTGCTCCATGTGGGACCCATGGGCTGCAGGGGGACAGCCTGCTCCACCAGGGGCCTCTCCACAGGCCGCAGGGGAACTGCTGCATGCCTGGAGCACCTCCTGCTCTCCTGCTGCACTGACCTGGGGGTCTGCAGTGCTGGCTCTCACACTCACTCACTCCTCTCTCCCAGCTGCGGTTGCACATCAGTTTTGTGGTTTTTTGTTTTGTTTTGTTTTTTGTCCCTTTGTTCAATCTGCTCTCCCAGAGGCCCAACCAGCGTCGCTCACTGGCTCAGCTCTGGCCAGCATCAGGTCCCTTTTGGAGCTGGCTGGAGCTGGCTCTGATCTGACATGGGGCAGCTGCTGGGCTCTGTTCACAGAAGCCACCCCTGCAGCCTCCCTGCTACCAAAAGTTTGCCACATAAACCCAACATAAAGAAAAAAAGTATGACTCTTTTGGCATGTTTCTTATACTGAACAGATAAAACAGTGCTGTTTATTGTGAGGAAGAAAGACTTTAAACCATCATTTTTAACTATAAGCTTCTGTTTAGGCATATAATTGGTTTGTTTTTGCAAATAAATATCTTCAGGTAACTTGGCTATTACGTGTAAAAAATTTGTGCTTTGTATAACAGGATTGCATTATATGTAATCAGGAATGCATTGTTCACCCAAAGTATTGAGGCAGAATGTTCATGAAATGCTTGAAGAGCCACTCTGTTTGCAAAAGGTGATGTTCAACTCCTGCAATTTTTGCTGTGTTGGAGTCTAAGTAAGTTAGATAGATAGTGGGCACCTCCACCAGCCACCCACTGAGGGAAGAGTTCATCTTACCCATTCCAAGCAGCCTTCTATTTTAAGGACAAATCTGATGGAGACGATTGCTTCTCTCTGGTCACTGTCGATGGAACCTTGATAACTCACTGAGATGGGATATGTGGTTTTGGAGCAGATAAAGTGAGATAAATCTCTTCCAAAACAACAAAGGCACAAATACCAGAGTAAAGTAAAAACTTTTTTTTTTTTTTTTATTTAAAAGTAGAAAATAGAGTTCTCTGTTCTAGTCTGCAACTGGAAGGGTCTGTCTGGAAGCCGTAGAATAATCAGGCCTGTCCCATATTCTAAGAAGAAGGCCTTGAGAAAGCAGCAGTAAAGACTTCTGCTTCTTTTTCATCATTTCGGGGTTGGCCCTTGATTTTGACTGTATGAATTAGGAATTCATCCTCTCTCCATACCTCACTTATCGTTTGGCGTAGTGCTCTGACTCTTAAGAGGGATCCTGGGCTGGGGTGCAGTACAAATTAGTGAGATGTGTCCATGCAGGCCGTTCTCACTATCCGTGGTGTCTGCTGTGATCCACCTCAGAGGCAGTAGTGGGACCCACAGTGTACGTAGTAAGTGCTTCTCTAGACCAGGTTGTGACAACCAGAAATTTCCGTGTGGGGAAAGACCCATGCTAAGGTCATCTCCTGTGCCATCATCCTCTGAGCTTATTCAGAGTGCACTACTACTGCTTCCCTCTCAGCCTCTTTTTCCCTGCTTCGGTCTGCTCTCTGCCTTCCTTCCCCAACTCCATGGCTCCATGTATCTCTGGACCAGGCCTCTGTTTGAAAATATCAGTGAGAGGTCCTGGGCAATGTAAACTGATGTAGTTCTGTCACTTCGGTGGGAGCACCAGCCAGGGATTTAGCCCTTGGTTTGGGTTCAAGGCAGGAGGGTTTCCACAGCTCTCTTTGAACTTTTTTTTTTTTCCTTTCTTGCTTTGTCCTCTGTTCCCTTAAAAAAAGATTTATTACTCTTGAGATATCTCAATTTGACACTAGCAGGCAATGAAGCTTTTTGGTAAGGATGTAGAGGTCCTCTCTCAATGCCCAGTCAGTCCTTGACCTTCCTGCCTAGAGTTTTAACAGCATTAACAGCTCTGTTGATGTTTTATTTTTCAGATACCACTAGCAATTAAACCAGGACCACCATCTCATTCTTTGTCACTGCCAGACAGTTGTCAGATATTAATGACCAGAGTTTGTTATGACCAGAGCTGGATTAAAACTGGTGACCTACATGTGAAAGACTTTGTATCTCATTACTTCAAGCTATTTATCCCTTGCTTTCTTTGAAATGTAATGCTGCTTTCTGTCTTGCTCTTATTAATCATGTTTGCTGATGTCTGCCTGCTCTGTTCAGTGAGGTGTCTGGGGATCAATACTCTGTGGTCTTCTCTCTGTTATTGCATGCATTTTTCACCCATCTTCAGTTTTGTTCACTCTGATTGACCTTAAGAGAACTAGAAACTGGATAATAACCCAGGAGTAAGAAGATCAAAGCTTTTTGCATCTAGGTCACTACTAATAATCCAGTGGTGGTCATTAGAGCATATGTTTAGCAGCTGATGGAAATTGTTTCAATTGCCTTCTTTGTAGTCACAAAATAAGATGTGGCTTTTTTTTTTTTGCTTTTTTTTTTAACACTTTTGTTCGATTGTTTTGGGTGTTCGATTAAAAATGAAGCTTCATGTATTCAGGATTCGACCCTGGTTTAGTAAGCTGTTTGGTGACTGCACTCATTTCTGTAAAATGGGAAGCAAATAAAGATCAGGTGTTGGAAAATTAAGATGCTCCAAGCTATCAAGAGTGCTTAGACCCTGCCTTGCCATGTGCTTCCATTTTGGGGGAAGATTGTTGATGCGGGGGTCCTACAGAAAGCCTGTATCTGCACTGTCTTTCCAGAGAACATAGAATATGAAGAAATAAAGGTTCTAGGCAGGGTTCCAAATCAGGGATGTTGCCAGAGTTCAGTCTGCATTTTAATCTTCTAGCACACAAATTTTCCAGACAGACTGGTTCGGCAATTCAGATGGTCCCACCCTGACTCCTGGACAAAGCAAGTGAGATGCATGACATATACACGTGTAAGAGGGAGAAATCATTGTGCTGCAGAGCTACTGCCAGATATAAAATACCATTATGGAACAGAGAAATGCTTTGAATTCTGTCATGCATGCTTTTGGAAGGAGAGTGATGTTATTAGCAGTGAGATTCTCTCCTGAAATGGAAATACATAATTCAGTTTGTGGTTGAGTTAGTTCTATTAAAACTTTGTCTTTATTTCTGCTGTCAAAATACATTTAGAACAAAACCGTCAAGTAGAAGGCAGGAAAGATTAAATTGCTCTTATCTTTTCAAGTTAAACTGAAAAGAGATGTTAGTGGAAGGGGAATCTGGAGGTAGATGGAACAGTCTGCCAGAGCCTCTTTGTACCTGCTGCCCAGGCAGAGGGAGGACAAGCCTACATCATCTCCATGCAAGCTGAGAAATGTGGGGGAATCTTCTATTCCAGTGCAAGTGGTCACTCTTCTCAGGACCCCGGAGCTCCGCCAGCTCCCTAAAGCTCATTTGGATCCTGCCTGAGTTTTAGCAGACTGCAGATATTAAGCTGTGATAGACACAGGGACAGCAGGAAACCAGCCCCTCACTACGGAGGCCCTTAGTAGGTCCTTTATGCTTTGTATTCCCCCTTGGTTTTGGTCAATCTTTAAGCTGAAAGCCTGACTGCAGTGTAAAGCTATGAGTGATGTGGATGACTAACTTTAAGGAAATAGTTGGGACTTGTTCGGAAACATAACACAGACAGAAAAGCCTCATCTTACCTCATTGGTTGGACTTGGCATCTATTTCTAGTGCCTGAAAGCAAAAAACAACCTTTCCATGGAGAATTTGGAAGAAGATCTGTTTTGTGATCCAAGGTATTTAGAAACCAAGATATCACCTGCTTTACATGGAAACTGTAATTCCTGGTCTTTTCAGAGCAGCCAGAAATGTGCTTGCCCTCTCAGTGCTGCACTGTTTGCTGGCTTCTGAGCTGCAGATGATTCAGCCATGCTAATTCTTGCCAATACCAAAAATGCAAAAAAAAATAATAATGCTGGTTCTCATCATTGTGTCTGGACTTGGGAGTCTTCCTGGGGAGAGTTACGTGATCCCACACCTTTCAGTATAAATAACAGTTAAATTGCCACGTCCCAATGCCTGCATGTTGTATAAGTTGTGCCAGAGCAATGAGCTTTGCACCTTTTGTTGTCAGCACTGGGCATGTTGTACATGTGCAGGTTGATTCTGCAGTGCATGGGCTTTGGCTCTCTTGTGCCCAGTACATCCCAGACTCGCTGTGCTTCAGCAAGTGTCAGGTGGCCTTTTCCCTGGGAATCTGAGTTTTCCCAAAGACTGCTTAGAGCAATTATTCTGTGCTGATCTCCACCCAAGAGTCCCAAGCATATGGACCAAAAATGTAATCAGGTGATGGGTATAAAAGTGGCAGAATTGGTAGGTGGCTTGCATGTGTATGATCTTGCAAGCTTTTTTATTGCCTTGCTTTGCTGGTACTCTGGTGTCCACCTGTGTGGGTCGATTGTGGGATTAGACTGATGCTAGCAAAGAAGTTTGGGATCACTCAGATCTCTGTAGGTGTGAAAACAGCTCTTCTTAAATTTGAAAACCTGTTATTAACCACACATCTTGTGAATCCATATAGCTACCTAAATCTACAGATTATTACATCTCCTGAAGCGATGGGAGCTTTGATATCTGTCAAAGGAAAAGCACAAAATAATTTGCTGTGACTAGAAAATGTACATTGCCCTCTTGTGAAAACACAGTTAGCTCCACTGCAGCAGTAGAAATAACCAAAGATACATTTCAGTTCAAAAGTCAATGTGTAATGCCACTCTTTATAAATACAGCACAGGTCAGTTGTTCCTTCAGACTGACATCTCAGAGAGAGTGTGCTCGTAGGACAACAGCACCGAATCTTTTGTATTTATGTGCTCAGGGTAAGAAAAAAAACACAGCTTATTTTCCTTGGCGCTACAATCATTCTGGATTTTAGGCTTTTCATCAGCATGCTAAATGATACATGTCACTGTACTGCTGTGACATCTTAAGTTATATTTCAGTGCCATGACAGGTCTCAAACACATGGTATTGTGACCTCAAATTTGCATTGCGTTCAAGCTTCAGTGCCACACCATCGCTGTCTCTTCCTGTCATTTCTTATCAGAGGTTAGAATGTTTTTTTACAGATTGCAGATATTTATGAGTTTTACTGGAAATTCAACAGGACTGTCTAGTTCATTAGTAAATGTAGAAAGGTTATAGGTATGACATCAGTTAAAGATTGCAGCAGGAACTAACACTTCATATTTCAGCTGAGAATTAAAATCTTGTTATTTACTGACCTATTCTTGTAGCCAGGATAGTGTCATGCAATCCTTCATAGCACAAGAAGTCACAGGGTACTCACCCAAAATGGGATTCATGTCATGGCTGCTCTTACATACCTGTTTCGGGATGCATCACCCCAGCAAGATGCATCATTTCTTTCCATGGATAAAGAAGATTGAAGCAAGGAATTCTAAGTTGGTGTTTGTCAGGCTGCCTGTTAAACCACACATTACAGACTATTTAAATACATTCACTAACAAAAATATCTTTTTTTCAGAAAACACTGCTGCCAGGATAGAGGTAGTGTATTCACAGGAACTGCTGTTCCAATTAAATATCAGGACTGTCCACAGCTGAGTATCAGTCAGAAATCTAGTGAATAAGAGAAGCCAGATAACCATTTTTCAGGATGAGGGTGAGGGTGGAAGAAGTATTGATGCATAGTTCCCTCGACAGCAGGTGGAAATGATTAGGTATGAGACCTTCTTTTTCTACCAGCAGGGCTTTATTTAGGTTGAATTTAGTTGGTTTTCTTCATGAATAACCTGGACAGCTGTGGAAATCTACCTTTTTCTGTGCTTCCTTTGAGTATACTATCACTGTTTCCAAAATAAAGAGAGCCAAAAGCTTGACACAGGCAATCTCCAACTGGTAGACCTCTGTAAAAGCACTATTGAGCTCTGTTAGCTTCCTAAGAGTTGGTGGTCCACTTAAACTCTAGCGAGTGAGACTGAGCTATTTCAGAGGTAAAGACCCTTTCTGATACTTGTGTAAGAAAGGAGGGACAGAGCTTTGCAGGAAGTAGTTTCTGGTTGACATGAAGAGATTTTGGCACTTTCAAAATTCTCTTGTCATCGTATTCAGACAACCCAAAATACTGCCACTAACTGCTAGTGATATTTGGTTGTGTGAGTGCTTAGAATACTCAGTTTGGGAGCTCTAGTGCTGTGGTTTAGAATTTTGCTTTCTTTTTTATGAGCTGTCTCTGCCCAGAGCCATGTCAGATACTGCTGCCAAATCTGCCCAGGCAGTGAGACCATATCCTACTCTTGCTGTAGGATATAGTGGGCTTCTATATCCTGTGGGCTTCATCCCAGGTGTGGATTGAAATGCAAGTGTTGTGTTTTCTAGTTGGACTCTAGGCCACAGCCTGCAAGACAGTTTTCTCCGTATTTTGACAGCAGTAAAAAGCAGTAGAGCCCATTAGCTATGTTAGGCTTTTTTTTTTTTTTAATTATTTTCTTTAGACATGTCCTACCTAAGGCATATTTCAAATTTCTTCCCTTGTATTGTTTCACAGGGACTATATATACACAGTTGTCCTATGTTTCGTGTTCAGTAAGAACTCATTACATCCTCAGAGACTGAATTCCCTGGCTGTTTTGCTGAAGGTCTTTGCCTGGCTAGTATTATCACCCTTAGGTATTTAGCTGTCACTGAGGAAAGACGCAAAGAATTTTGAGACTCCTTTACAAGGAAATCTGGTTGCAGCATTTGTTATGAAGATGCTGCCACTTCTCCATAAAAATCTCATGCTATGGGGAGGGGGGTTATGCCCTATTTTTATGAGAGCATGTACAGATGAAATGCCAACTCTGTCATATATTTTAAATAAGATGCTATGCAGAGTTACATTCTAGAGACAGCTGTCTTAACAGAGTGGTTGTTCATCGAATGCCTCTGGCAGATGATTTATAGTGTTTAGAGGCTTGAAAATCCTTTGGCCATCAAAAAGACCCTTCAAGCCAGGAGTGTGTTGAGAAAGGAATTCAATAGGAGGACAAGTCCAGAAAAGCACCGATGCTGGATAAGGTGTCTACCTATTAATTCTATGGTAATAGCAGCTAATCAAGGTGATGTGATGCTTTTTTGTTTAATTCTCACCTTCTTGTAACTTTGGTTTTGATTTTTTTTTTGTTTGAGAATTTAACACTTTACCAGAGTTAGCTAATCATTTTTCAACTTAATTACACTTGATACACAAAGTGAGTCTATCAAATATGTATGAAATGTATCGCATTACTGTTTCTCTATAAATTAATCACTAGAGACCATTACATACGGTCAACTCATAGAGAAGGTATAAAGGAACTTGGAAATGTCAGGAAATGTCAGGGTGTATCTCCCAGCTGTAAGCTTCAAAAGGACATTTTGGCAGTTGGCATCACCAAGAACAGTCAGTGTTACTTGGAGGATCCCTCTTGGCAAATGTAAACCAGAATCCTTCTGGAAAGCAGCTGGTAGTGTAAGAGTTTGGTTATGATTACAGAGTTTTTTGTTCTACTATTAATGTCTGTAGGGCTTTTTATTCATCTTTATTGACTCTAGGATACAAGACTATTAAAGATGATGAGATCTGCTGCTCTCATAAGATAAGAGAGCTAACTTATCCAAAGGCATGTATGACTAATCCTCCTTTGAGTTCTCACCGCTATACTGAACTCTTTTTGCTATTATTATTGTTATTGTATTGCCTGTTTGCTAAGGATTGAGTAGCTGTTATTGTTTATTCATGAAAGCCTACAACCTGATTTATTTAACATGTTTACCAGAATACTTGGGGGAAAAAGTCAAATCTATTACTCATATTCATTACTCAGTGTGAAAAAGCAACAGTTGTTCCCCAGTGTGAGCTAGTTACCATAATTATAATTTTGGGCTGTTAGATTGCATCAGTCTACATTTTTGAGCGTATTTTTGAGGTTATGTTTATTAATGGAAAACATTGGTTCTGATACATCCCTCCAGTTATTCCTTGCTGCATCTATAAATAGACCTTGTATTTTGCTTCTTGCAAGTGTATTTAGTTGGGCTTTCAGGTTTTTAGAGGATTTTTGTGTCTGAGGGGAAGAATTCAGATGGATCTGATTTTGAAACAAAATTGCAGTCACCAGTACAGTGAAGGCATAAGCTCTACACTTGTCATTCTCAGAATTTTATGCGTGATGCCAGTGGTATGAATATCTTCAGTTGGTCTGGTGCACAGAGAGTAATCTGATCCGAAGAACGTGTAACTACTCGAAGGTTGTGTGATAAATAAAGCTGTAAGGACTCAACATTAGAGAAGTGTATTGCTGATGTGTCTTTATTGTCTCCTTTTCAGCTGGCTTGTAATTATGTTATTGAAACTGTAGTCATTATGGTGATGTCAAATAGTACATGCAATGAGATATCTTGGTAATGATAAATGGGCATGGATAGCAGCTTTAAAGATGCATATTGATGTATCTTTTTTTTTAGTAGGATTCTCTTCACCTTTTTAGATAAAGATCATTTTAATTTAAAGGTCACATTCTCTGCAGTTTTTAGAATTTATTTTATGCTGTCCTTTTGTATGGCTGTTCTTGGCAGGTCTTACTGCGTGCTAGTGTTAAGCCATTTATAGACAGAGTATATGAATAATTGTAAGATCTTAACGGAAACAAGTGTTGGGAAAAATCTTAGCTGACTGATTTATTGGTAACAAAAGAGGCTGCTCTACCCATTATAGCTTTTTGCTTCAGAGCAGCACGTGTGATGGCTTTCTGATGGCAAAAAAGGAGCTTCAGCTCCTTTTCAAAGGTTCTATGTACTGACGGATTAAAGTTATTCAAGAGTTCATTACTTCATTACTTCAGCAGGTCGATGCAGGAGAGATGCCTGCTTCTCACTTCCAGTACTTTAAATCAACAAACAGCATGCACCAGTTTGTACTAAAAGGTTTACGTTTTTCTCTAAAGTGGGCCCATGCCAAGGAGCCCAGGAGTTTATTGGAGTAGGAGGGATGGAACTGGGGGGAAGCTCTACTCTGCTAGATGATAGTCTCTGCCTTAGCTGGCCAGCAGCATAAAACGGAGAATCCTTTGGGAAACATTTATTACTGAATATCACTACTATCAATACCCATGTTTTATCTGCATTGGCTTGTGAGCAGAGTTATTTAGTAATAGCACAGCAACAGCATATCTAGGGTGATGGCATCTCTGCATAAAGGCAGGGATCCATATGGCTCACAGGGAGGTGGTTCTACATCTCTTCCTACAGATGACAAAAGAACAAAAATGATAGAAAAAATAATTCATATACAATGAGGATTTTCCCTTCTTCCTGAACCCCATTAGGTTCACATCTCAAGCTTGTCCCGGACCCTCTGGATGGCATCCCCTCCATCTCTTGTATCAACTGCAGCTTGATGTCATCTGCAAACTTGCTGAGGGTGCACTCAATCCTGTTGATGTCACTGACAAAGATATTAAGCAGCACCGGTCCCAGGACAGACCCCTGAGGGACACCACTTGTCACCAACCTCTACCTGGACATAGAGCCATTGACCACCACTCCCAACCACAAGGTGTCCTTTATTGGTCCAGTCCTTAAGTTTTACCAACAAGCTCTCAACCTGTTTCTGACTGTTTCTCAGAGGCAGCTCTTTGCAATCAATCCCTTCCCTAACACAAAGGGCAACACCCACACCCTCCTTTCCTGCCTTTCACTTCTGAAAAGGTTGTAGCCCTCTATTCCAGTATTCCATATACTTATGCATGGTCCTTAGTAGCAGAATGATGATATTTCATGGTTTTTAGACACTATTGGGCTTGTCAGTCATGGTATCGACCTTTTAAAGCGTTTGTGCTTTAAGAGAAAGCTTAAATATGGAAGAAAATATGTTGTCTTGCAAAGCTGGAATCCTAAAACTGCACTGTATTGAAAGAGTCCTTTTTTATTATTATTGTCTATGACAACAGAATTGGAAGGTTTACAGATGGATGAATCTCTTAAGTAGGTCTGTACAAATTTTTCAGAAAGAGACACGAAAACCTATCACTCACAGCTTTGTTGCACATGAAAAGCTTTGGAATAGGCCTTGAAGCACTTAGAAATGTGGACCTATTTCCAATTTCAGATAATTAGAAACTTCATTTTAGGACAATTCGTCTGTGACTTGTTGGGTTGCTTTCAAACTCACTACTAAAAAAGAAAGTCAGTAAGATATGCCTAGGGAAAGCAAGGGAAAAAAAAAGAAAAAGAAGAAGATACCAAGTCACTGCCCACCTACCCCTTATCTATTACATGAACTATTGCCACCATCCTTCCTGCCTCTCATGTCAAACACTGGGGTTGTTTCCATTCCATCAGCTTTTCTCCCTTTTGTACTGCATTGAAACGTTATTCTGTAATACATCATTTTAACGACTCTGATCAGGTATCTGTTTATGTTCCAAAAGCTTAGGGACAGATATATGGTCTCCAAGCAAATAGCTGTCAGGATTCACTCGTGTTGGTTTCCAAGCACTCTATCATTAATTAATGCCCTTAGGCATTGTTAAAGGTTTTCACTTTGGGGTACAAAACAAAAAATAACCACTCCCAATCCATTCCCCATGATTGGTTGGGAGCAGAGGGATGAAGGTGGCGGTTATTTGCATAGAACTCCACAATGACTGATTTAGAGACGGTAGCTGTAATCCAGACATTTAGCCTGTTACATATGTTCCTGTTGGGACCGAGCTGCCCGCTGGGCATATCTGCAGGTGCAGGCTGGGCTTCCCTCTTCTGGCCTATGCTGGCAACAAGCAGCAGGGCATGCTGATTTTGTGGGTAGTCAGCCCTTCCCATTTTCTGTCTTTGAATACTTTATACTATTCTCAGCAGGGCAAGTTCTTGCAAAGTGCTTGTGGTATCATACAGCTTTCATCTTTCTCCACTCCTTTGGTCTTTCTGGACTGTGAGGGTGGTGAGGCACTGGAATAGGCTGCCCAGAGAAGCTGTGGATGCCCCATCCCTGGAGGTGTTCAAGGCCAGGTTGGATGGGGTTTGAGCAACCTGGTCTACTGGAAGTGTCTCTGCCCAGGGCAGGGGTGTTGGAACTGAGTGGTCTTCAAGTTCACAAATCATTCAGTGTTTCTGTGATTTCAGTGATTTCAGTCTTCTTTGGATTAAAAGATTTATGGACTGCCCTACTGTCAAAGGTTGGATTAGCTGGAAAAGATATCTGAGTCCACCGGTTTCCAGCTCACTGGAGTGATTTGTATGTGTAAGGGAATTGGTAGGGCTCCCTAGAAGCTAAGGCTTTTTGTTGGTAACTTCTGAAATGGCAGGCACTTCGTATTAAGAAAAGGAATTCTGTAGTTTAGCACTCACTGATTTCTTGAGGTTTGAATCCTCAGATCTCTGATACTCCCAGCTACAGCCATTTTCCTTCTCTTTCTGCAGTTCTCTTTCTGCAGTACTGAGTTATAACAACTCCATCGTGTTTAAGAATTTTAGGAGGGCATGTTACATAAAGTGTATGAGACATTTCAGGCACGAGGCTCTTTTCTGTGGTTCCATCTGCATCCGTTCATAAGAAGGATATCTCAGACTTCAGTGACTCGTGTTTCAAATCCCTTTTTGGCTGGAAATAGCACTTACCAATGCTTCTATAGCCCTGTTCTTCTCAGAAATTTGCACTAAGGGCTTCACAACACAGCAGGCACAGCATTCAAGTTAATACTCCGAACCTTCGGAGCCAAAACTCACAGGGAAATTAAATCTTTTTTTTTTTTTTTCCCCAGAAATCTAAAGAAGTTGGATGATATTTAAGAGGGGAAAAAAAAAAAAAAAAAAAAAAGAAATGTCCCAGTGTATTCTCCATCTGGTATGTTACCAGATTCCTAAAGAGATAACATAGTGTCAAGAAAAAGGATGTTGCAATTAGTCTGGGGCATAGCTACAGCACTGCAGGATCCTGACATTGTCATAGCCCTGTGCTATCACTGACCTTGGGGTAGTGGAAGACTGTGCCAAACTTAAAATAAATAAAGTGTTCCAGTGCTGTTTTTCAGTTAAGGGAGATCAAAGAGAAATAACATTTAATCAGCCCTGGTCCTCGAGTTATGCGTTAGCAATACTAATTGTTTTGACGACAATTCTCTCTGAAGATTTTTTTTTGTTAGCAGTGACTAATAACTGATCTGCTAGTGTATTGACCTATAGCACTACCACAGCTCAATTAAGTTTCTCATTGTCCAAATCTAATCAGAGAAAAGCTGAGATTGAAAATCAATTCATTTCCTGCTAGTTAATGACTAATTCCCCACAAATGTGAATATAGAGATTAACTTTTCAGGTTGAAAGTTTTTTAGAGGAAGACCCTGCCATATGGGTGTTTCAGAAGAGGAAGTGCTGTCTCTTTTTTCCCATCCATCTTCCTCCAGCCCATTGGCATACGCTGGCTGTAGCTTGTGCTGTTTTACTGTGGGACTTACTTTGTTATAGGCTTTGGTTTGTGCTTGTTCTCTGGTCTCCTAGCTTGACCTGTATCTCATGTAATTGCAAGGAACCAGTATTGATGATCCAAGGTCTGTGTCTGAATTCTCAAATATTTCTCCTCTTCATGCTCCAAATGGACATTGCCTCAGTGGCTCCAAACATGTTCAAGACAGGGTGACCTAGGCCTCAATATTAATGTAAGAGCTAGTGGCTGTCCTTGGAGAACTGAGAAAGATACAGAAAGATACAGAAAGACTTTTCTCTGATCCTACTTCAGCCTGTATAAGTCTTGAATTTTCCCATTGAAGGGGAGAAATTTCAAGGCTCTTCCAAATATTTCTTCTTTATGTGAAGAACTAACAGCTACTTACAAGCCTCTGAATGTGTCTATGCATGCACACATGTTCACAGCATTAAAGCTACTGAGCAGAGACACAAACAGTAAACATCCATGAGATCTGGCAGCTCTCCCCTGTTCTTGCTGGCTCTATGACTCCCACTGCAGCTGTATCTGAAATAGTTGCAATCTTTTGTTCTGTTGATTGCCGCACGCCTCTGAGGTAGGGATGCATCACAAACTTACACATGGAGAACTGTGACCTGAACCTAAAAAGTCATTTGGATTCTGATATTTTGTAGTCCTCAAGATTATCCTTCATAGAGGCTCAGCCCTACAGCTCAGCTACTGATCATTTATTTATTTATTTAATTTTGCCTGTCCTAAATCCTTATCTCAAGTCTTTTTAACAGTATTTCATTCTTACTTTCTTTGATGAGACACATTTCTAATGTTCCTGTATCCTTCTTGCTCTGGAACTGATGTTTTATCCCTGATGCTTTTATTTTTATTTTTTATTTTTTTAATTGATGCAGAAAATACCTTGCTGGTTTCTGCTTTGCAGCAGTAGCAATGAATTGTGGCAGTGTTGAAAGGCTCATGTCCATACCTTTCAGCTGAAGCTCAGATGCATGTGTATCGATCCACTGCAATCCTATGGGGGTAGTCTCTGCCCTGATACTCAGCAGAACATAATCAGACTCATATTTTTGGACAACTTGAGAGGAAAACTTGATTATAGGCCTCAGAAGGAATCTGGCTGATAAAACCCATGTGGACCTGTAGTACCAGGTTGTGGTATTACATGCACAGATCCTATGTTTTCCCACTGTGACAGCCCTGCACCTTTTGTATATATAAAACATAATAAAAAGGCTAGAGCTGAGGCATAAAATGCCTTTCTCCCAGTTACCTAGCAGGGATACACATGCCTTGGGTGAGAAGTGTTTTGGTATGTGTACAACAAACCAGGAGGAGTTAATAACCCTTGAAACACTGAGTGGGAGAAGAAGGTAGAAAGAGGAAATCAGGTCATACTATGCTTTCAGTAAAGGCAGCAGCAGGAGGAACACAAACATGAATCTGACTTCTGAAGCGGTGCAGCTACATTAACACACGAGAAAAATACATCGATGCAGTTGCTTCATTGCCTATTCCATCAACAGAAGCTGCAGTCTTACATATGAACAAGGTAAATGTCATCATCTTGGAGTTTTTTGGGTTATATTAGCATCTGAGAGTAATACATAGAGCTTGGATTTGAAAAGGTACAAACTCTGATGCAGTAGCACCATTTTTATCCATTTATTTGCATTTTGGAAGGCAGAGGGAACACAATTCATGAATCATGAACAGAGTTTATTAGAGGGCTATGCTTGCTTCTTCCAGCTTCATCTGCAAAGTAAAAATAGCTAGGAAAAGATAATTGAAATGTTCTCCACAAAATCCTGCTGCTATTCCCTGCAGTTTTCACATGCATCATTAACCCAAAGAGCCCAATCAACCAGCCAATTTTCCCCTGGCTTTACCTGTGAGGGAGCAGAGACCTAGGATCCCCCATGTGACCCACTAGTGCAGCACTTGCTTCAGCTCATGTGGAGGGGCACAGCATTGCTTCTGCCCCACTGAGATCAGTGCTGTAGCTGGGGGTAGCTGTTGAGAGAGCACTGGGAGCTCTCCTAGGATTTTTCTGCCTAACGCAGTGATGAAGCAAGGTGAGGAGGAACAGAGGATAGGGAGAAGGTCAGAAGATGTACCACACATCTGAATGCCATGTCTGGAAGTGTTCCCAGTGTTCCCACATGTTACAGCGTCACATCTCTAGCACAGCATGGAGACGTCCAATTCCTCCCCTCGGAGTTTCAGTAATGGAATTGAATCCTAATAGCCTTCACTTGATTTCCAGCGTATATGAACAAAACATCTCGGCCCATTTAAAGGCATGCGATGGAGTGGTGTATGTATGCCTTTCTGTGCTGATGTCTGCTGCTCTGTGGCTGAGAACTGAGAACTGGACAGAAACATCCACATCTCTGGGATCCAGATCACTTAATATTTGATCAGATTGTTAATGGAAGTCTGCATAGCTTCCAAAGTTACTTCTGCTTTCATGGAGCCAAATTCATGGATTCTCATTCACTGCCTGATAAATCTGTGCAGTAAATTTCTGCCTTGGACAGCCCTGAGACTCAAATGCTCAGTGGTTATCTACATTTGTCTAAATGCTTTTCATTTAAAGGGCAGTTGGGGATAGTATCCACAGAAGGATTTAGGTGGAGTATGGTGTGAGTAACTGCCTCTGGGAACAGGATCTCAAAAGTCTACTGAAAAGAGTTGTGTGAGGAAAACCCTTGGAAATCCTAAGGCAAAACATTTGGACGCCTTAGAGCGGTGGAAGACCAGGCTATGTATGTGATTGCTCAGCACCCCTCATTGCCTGTGTCCATTTGTGAGTTTTGCCTTGGATGCCTAAATGCCCTAGGGAGTTTGGACTTAAACACTTAGTTATGTTTCAGTTCATTAAATATCACTTCCAATAATAGAATCATAGAAAGGCTTATGTTGGAAAGGACCTTAAAGATCACTTAGTTCCAACCCCCCTGCCATGGGCAGGGACACCTCCCACCAGACCATGCTGCCCAAAGCCCCATCCAGCCTGGCCTTGAACACCTCCAGGGATGGGGCACCCACAGCTTCTCTGGGCAACGTGTTCCAGAGCCTCACCACCCTATGAGTGAAGAATTTCCTCCTAATATCTAATCTCAATGTCTCCTCTTATAGTTTAAAACCATTCCCCATTGTCCTGACATTATCTGCTTGAGTAAAAAGTTGTTCTCCATATGTTTTATAAGCCCCCTTTAAGTATTGAAAAGCCACAATGATCTCAAGGTCTCCCTGAAGATCCCTGAAGTCTTCTCTTCAGGCTGAACATCCTCAGCCTTTCTTCAAAAGAGGGGTGCTCCAGCTCTCTGATCATCTTCGTGACCCTCCCCTGGACCTGCTCTAACAGCCCCACATACTTCTTGTGTTGGGGGCCCCAGAGCTGGGCACAGTGCTCCAAGTGGGGCCTCACCAGGGCAGATCAGAGGGGGACAGTCACCTCCCTCCACCTGCTGGCTGCTCCTCTGCTGATGCAGCCCAGGACGCAGTTGGCCTTCTGGGCTGCAAGCATGCACTGCTGGCGCATGCTGAGCCTTTCATCTACCAGAACTCTCAAGTCTTTCTCTGTAGGGCAGCTCTAAATGAGTTCGTCTCTCAGTCTGTACTCCTCTCTGGGATTGCCCTGACCCAGGTGCAGCACCTTGTAGTTGGACTTGTTGAACCTCATTAGGTTCCTATGGACCTACATCTCAAGCTTGTCCGGGACATCCGTTCCTTCTGTTGTATCAACTGCACCACTCAGCTTGGTGTCATCAGCAAACTTGCTGAAGGAGCAATCAACCACACTGCCTATGTCACTGATAAAGCACCAGTCCCAGGACAGGCCCCTGAGGGACACCACTCATCACCAGCCTCCACCTGGACATAGAGCCATTGACCACCACTCTCTGGGTGTGACTTCCAAGCCAGTTTGTTATCCACTGCGTGGGCCACCCATCAAGTCCACATTTCTCTCTAATTTGTAGACCAGGATGTCATGTGGGACTGTGTCAAAGGCCTTGCAGAAGCCCAGGTAGATGACATCAGTCATTCTTCCCTTGTCAATGGATGCAGTCACTCCATCACAGAAGGCCAGCAGATTGGTCAGGCACAATTTGCCCTTGGTGAAGCCATGATGGACGTCCTTGTCCTGCATGTGCCTTGACGTTGCTGCCAGAAGAACCCGTTCCATGATCTTTCCAGGCACAGAGTCTTTCCAGGCTCACTGGTCTGTAGTTCCTCAGGTCCTCCTTTCTACCCTTATTCAAAATGGGAGTCATGAAAAAAAGGGGAGTAAAAAATTGATTAAAAAATGGGAGTAACAAATAGTAACATATAAATATAAATATGTTACTATTTGCTTTGTATATGTTACAACATACCTTTGACAGAACTAGAAGTAAAGAAACGGTTTCAAATTTAGCATTATCATTCATAGGCACAGTTCAAACCCTGAAGTAATTAGATTATTTGCATCAGCCCATACTGCTCTAGTGTCAGGCCCACACTGTATTTAGCATCATAACATTTAAGAGGCAGATGAGCTTAAAAGAGAACTGTGAAAATTACCTAAGATAAAGCAGAGTTTAAAATATACTTACTGGAGGAAATGCTAGAATCCAAATCTTCTTTCTCCTAAAGGAATTCCTCAAGCACTGATTTGAGAAAAAAAACATTTGTCTCTTAATGATTCCTCTAATATTAGTTTGGGCAATCTGTTCCCAGTTTGGAAACTCACAGTTCCCTGATCCCCAGTGAGCTATATCTGGCACTTTCACCTGAGCTCCAATTCAGTTTGTCTCAGGCAAGGAAGGAAGCATATGTGGGGTTTCCACATCCAGGCCAAGACCTTTCAGCAAGGGAAGGATATTACATCATCCCACTGCTGGGATTTTGGAAAGCCTGGTATGTAGGCAAGCGCTGAAAACACTTGCTCAGCCAAAAATATATGGAAGATAGCTAGGAAGAGGCCTAGTCTGAGGATTATAAGAAGCCTCCCCACTAAGGGCTGTGAAGACTTCTCAATTAAAAATAATTTAAGCTCAATGATCCCTCTGCTTCCCCTGCCAGTCAAGGGAGATGTTTCTTTGACCACTTCAGGCTGCTTTTTGGAGGAGCATCTCTCCATTAACCAAAGAGTGATGCATGACACATCCTCAGGCAATGCTGAAGCTCTCACACCCACAAATATGGGCTCAAAAACAAGGTCCTGCTTGGCCTTGCCCCATCCTGCTGCTCCCCTCCCTGCTGGTCCATGCCACCCATGCAGGGATGCTCTTTGCCACTTTCTACTACAGCGTGGGCATGGTTGCAGCTCCCAACCTTTCACATTCATTTCACTGTCGTTACTCTGGAGAATGAGACTTAACAGAAATAATAGTGGCACATTGTGCCTTACCTACCCTTATTTTGTGCATCCTCAGGAACTCTTTGAAACATGGGTTTTATCTATTTTAAAGATGTATCAGTCCTGACCTGCCCTTGAGCACTGTATTCCCAAGGTAGTCAAATCTCATCCAGAAAGACAAAAGTACTGGGTCATACAGGCTATAAAAGGGCATGTTCTGCCTTCTGCTGTGTCCTTTTGTGCTGTTCTGCTTATGCTCCTGTTACATCTGTTACATTAGGTTTCAGTTTTGTACAAAAAGATGCTGGCAGCCCTGCACTTCACCCCTGTGCTGGAGCAGGCACGACTTTCCCGAAGGGTCCCAGCCATCTCTGCCTGTAAATCTTCTCCTGTTCTCATGCCTTAACACATGAAATGTAAGAGTACAGTAGGTTATATTACTTTTTTTTTCTTTTTTTCCTAAAGGACAGAATTAAAAAGGAACCCATCTTCTTATCTCACCAGCTCTTGTGTTTGTATGTCAGTTTTCTGGCAGGAACCCAGAGCTTTGTCCTCTTGAAAAGCTACTGAGCAGCATCCTGCATTATTATAGACATTTCCCTCAGTGACCAAAATACTGCCACAGCTTTAGCTCATGATGGAAATATCCATCGTGCTCATGCGCTGTGGCTTCAAACAGATTTAATGCTGTGGCTCTGCAGAGTGGAAAACTGTATCTGAGCCAGCTTAAAATGATAACACTGACATACATGGCTGGAGATAAGACCTCGTCTGAAATTGGTCCCTCTATAGAAAATATTGTGGGTAACAGTTGTTACAACTGTTATGAAAATACACTTCAAAGGGCTTCTTTTTTCTGAGGATCTGTAAGATGGGGCTTGACTAGCAGCTGTAGGTGTCTGAGTTCAAATTTAAGAAGGTGGCTATAAAACCCATCAGTCTGAGCTTCCAAAAGAAGCCAAACTTTCCAGTTTTCAGAGTGCTCATTTTCTCTCTCAAAGGTGAACTGTGTGGCTAGCAAACTTATTAAAGGGATGAAAGAAAACCTAAAAGAGTAGATAAATAGGATAAACAACTACTTCCTAAAATGCATTTGTAGCAGGGATTGTCTAAGGCCTTTCCCATAGGAGCCGGCTGCACCACCTGCCAGTTGCAATCCCTTGCAGTAGTCTTTCACTGACCCTTGAAGGTTTCAGACTTGCAAGATCCCATTTACCCTCATCTCAGCTGGTTCCAGCTCTGTCACCTTCAAGACATTTTTCTTTTCCTCCAAAATTTAGTGGTAAAATGAGGGACTTTTATTTTTTTCTTCCTTTTTCCTCTCCTAATTAGTAGCTGTCTGTAGAGAACAGTTCCTTCACACACCAGCATATTGAGCTAACCAGTCTGGAAAAAAAGTGCAGGCCAGGAAAGAGATTGGAATAGACAAGCAGAAATAAAGAAATGACCAGTGTTTGGTCACCCGTAGAACTGAGTGCTGTAAAAAACCCAGGCAGGTAGAGCTGGCTGTGGTTGTCAGATGTAAAGGGTAAAGCAGGATACATGACTGGTGTTTAAAATGAGAGTGCACTTTTCAGTAGTATCACTGCAGCAGAAGGGAACTGCTGCCTTTAACATGTAAATTCATCACCTGGGCAAGGGTTTCCTGAGGAGGCTGAGGATCCTATGGATCTGCCCAGATGCTGTAGGTCCCTTGAGAATCCCTGTTGTGTTTCTGTGCTTGTTTTTGAAGCATTCAGTGAGCCCATGCCAGCATGCCATATGAAGCGAACTAAACCACCCGCATATTCCTTCCTGCCAAAACTGGTGTTTGTCTTCCAGTGAGCCTTGTCTCCCATTTCCACTTGGCTAAGACTAATTTAACATAGTTGACAGCCTGTTTTTTTTTAATTATTCTTATTTATTTATTTTTATTTTTATTAAAAGGCTTTACATCTTACTAAGGCTTCACTGTATTTTAATGGATAAATATTTTACCAGAGCTGGCTTCTTTTGCTCTGCAATTGTTTTGTTTTTCTTTTACTTCATTTCTTATTAATGAATCATTTCATAATGGGCCAATGGACAATGGAAGTCTTCAAGTAGGTTTTTAAACAGGTTTTGACATTGCTTTTGAGTTGTTCTGGGCTAAAAATAATACAAGCCAGCAGGTACAGAGTGGAGAATAGTGTCCTCAATCCCTTAAGGACCTTTTACTGCATTTGTTCCCCAGAGGGAACCAAACAGAGAAAGTAAAAAAGGCTTCAATTCCAAGCATTCCCTTTGCTAAGCTGTAAATGCCACTACCTTTCTCAGCTCAGAAGAGAAAAATTGTTATCCTGTTTATGATGAGAAAACTGGGAGGATGCTTTCCTCCCTGTTACATGAGGTCGATGTAAGACAAGAGATAGGCACAGCTTGCTTACGCTCATCTAATGAGGGACTGAATTATGTGCTTGTATTTCCCCATGAATAATTTAGAAATGGTCTTCAGCATCTCCAGCCACCAACCCCTGCTAATCCCCAACTTCATCCTGAGGCTCTCGAGTGTTTCTGAGTGGCTGTCACTTAGCCATTTTCATAGGTGACCTTCTTCACTGAAATTCAGTCCTTTAGTTCTTCAGCTATGGGAGAAGGAGCCAAGAGCCAGCAGCTGGATGCTGACCCATCCAGATTCAAATGAGAAAACAGGAGCTCTAACAGCAGTGTTAACCTGAACAAAATACCTCTGGAAAAGGGGTATGATGTGTCCCTCTCTCTCTGTGCTCACAGCCTGTGTTCCTGAAAAGACACGTGGGAAGTGTGATGAGCATATCTGACACCATTTCTGTGATAATACAAAATCCTTCATTCCCTTAGGGTAATCCACAACAGGGCAATACTCTGAATGGATGTGGACAGAATTTAGCCCTATGTCTTTTGAGAGCAAGAAGCAATGTTTGCAATGACCACAATGCCACTGAGACAGAAATCATGTTGCAATCATACCTGTACAGCACTGCAAAGGTTATCCAGAACTGCGTCTGAAAAGTTGATACCAGAGAAAATAAGTGTGAAGGTAACTTTCAGGTTAGGACCCCTTGGACACTGTGCTGGGAATACAGAAACAAACATTATTTGCGTATAGTCCCTTCACTGCAATGGGACTCTAGCATTATTTAAACTCCCTTTCTTATGAGATATATTTTCTTGAGTCTGGGTTACAGAAATAAATAGAAACTACTGCTTCAAATGTCTTAAATTATACTTTTTCTTCAAGTGTCTTAAATTATACTTTTTTTTTTTTTTTTTCAAAGGAAAAATGTCAGCCAAAAACCTACATCTGATGGTCATTTTAAATACTTTGTTAAGTGACCATCAGTGTTCACCAACAGCAGATATTAAGCATGAACAGCATTGCCCTGTATTGTTCAACCGAATCTCAGTTTTCATGATATGTATTTATAATGTGTTTGTTGGCAAAAGAGAACATATGTTCCTGATTTTTCAAGCTATATGTGGATTTTTTAAATAAATAAATTTTTGTAACAACAAGCCCACACATCTACTTGCTTGCAACAATCCAAGGGCTGGTTACTGCTAAGCAGAAAAAATACTGTTAAAATTCACCTTGGTTGCTGTATTTCATAGTCTGACAATAAAGGCAGCAAACAGTAACAGTTGTAAACTTAAATGCTCCTCAGAATTAGAAGCAGGCACCTAGTCTGAAATAGTTTAAAAATGTGGTGTAGAGCAGACAAGAATGAATGCCAGCCTGGCTCTGGCACTCAAAGCACCGTCTGTCTCCCTAGCACTGCACTACCCCAAGGTGTGTTTTTAGCACTGTTTGTAGCATTAAACAGGATTTGGTCACCCCACCTTGTTACGGCTTGGGAACTGCTTCCTCCAAAGAACAGAGGCCATGAAATGAAGTGCAAAATGCCACAGGTGCAGCTTAAGCCAGAGACAGTTCTGCTAATTTCTCTGATGGGGTTGAATTTAAACCACTGGGTTGAACTTCCAAGGCTGAACGATGGCAATTTGCTTCAACTAAACATGCTTCCTCTGAAAATTCCTAAAAACATGGAATGTATGGAATGTACCTACTGCTTTACATCACTGTTATTAGGTACAATCTCTAATTTGTACCCAATTGCATTTTAATGGTCTCATTAAACTAGCGTTTTTTATTTTCCTTTACAATATCTTTTTAGCATTAAATCTGTAACACTGTTTGCAGTAAGCTAACAGATTTTCATAAGAATAAAGTGTAATAATTATTAAAAAAAAATTAACTATTGCAGAAGTTTACCTTGCATCTTTTCAGTTTTACACAAAGCCCACCAGCAAATCTTCATAAATTTCTTACTTTGGTATTTTGCAGGCAGGTGCATAGCGTGCTCCCTTGCATTGCCCACAGTTCTGTTTATTATTTTATTTTGCAGTTCTTTCCGTATGGAGATGCTTCAAAGTTTGCCCAGCATGCCTTCCGAACCTTTGATAAAAATGGAGATGGGACCATCGACTTCAGAGAGTTCATTTGTGCACTGTCCATCACCTCTAGAGGCAGCTTTGAGCAAAAGCTAAACTGGGCCTTCAACATGTACGACCTAGATGGTGATGGTAAAATTACAAGAGTGGAAATGCTGGAAATTATAGAGGTGAGAACAATATGGCACTCAAAAAGAACGTCTGAACATTAGTGAAGTTTAATTACTCTTTCACATACCTTTTAGACTTTAAGCACATGAGACTTTGCACTGTATCATTAAAAAGTGCATCTTATATATATATCCTATACTGACTCATGCCTATGTGGTACAAACACACTACCATTTTAATAGATGCGTAATCTTTGAGAATTGCTGCAATTACATATGTGCATATAAGCTCTTAAATATCAAGAGGTAAATTTGTTTTCTGATGAATGGATTAAGCATAAAAACAGCAGAGCAAAGGATTTACAAAGCTCATCTCAAAACCACTTGACACCCATGAAATTACTGTTTTGTAGCTTGAGTGGCTGAAAGCTTAATGGAGATTAGCTTTAAACGATTGCAGAAATTTACAGGGATAACACCACAGTATTTTAAGTGAGCTTTCACAGGCGGGCTTTAAGATTTAAGACCGTCATATATAAGGGGAAGCGTAGTTTACCTCCCTAGTCATCTGCCAGCTAGTAGCCACTGTGGTTACTGCCTGACTTTGCTCACACATATGTATGGAAAGCTTTTGAAAGGAGGTAACTTCTAAAACTGTTTATTCATAGTTTATGTGGGATAGCTCAAGGGAATGACGAAAATGAAACAAATAGTTCATCCAGGGAATAGGTTACAAAAGCTTTGCACTGTAAAACAGAAAACCAAAGAAATTTACTCCAATATACAAAATGCAACCATTTAAAGAAACATTTAAAGAAGAAAGGAAAATCCATTCTTCCTCGTTTTAAGTGAAAGAACATCGGATTCTAAGAAAAAGAAAAATCCTCAGGGAAACTGGCTATCAGTTTATTGTTAGAATATCATTCCAGAATTTGATCAGGAAAAAACAAAAATCTAGTTCATCGTATGTTGAGTTTTCTATGTGGTTTCTTCCCAAAGGCCATCTACAAAATGGTGGGCACTGTGATAATGATGAAAATGAATGAGGATGGTCTGACGCCTGAGCAGCGGGTAGACAAGATCTTCAGTAAGATGGATAAGAACAAAGACGACCAGATCACACTGGATGAATTCAAAGAAGCTGCAAAGAGTGATCCTTCCATTGTATTACTCCTGCAGTGTGACATTCAAAAATGAGCTTGTGTACAATGCATCATAGACTGCACAGAAGTTTAATGTTCCATTCAGTTTGCAGCTATTTCCACACACACAAAAATTTGCTTGGACTACCTATAAATGGACTTGCTTCTTGTGTTTGAAACACTTGTGTGCATGAGAATGTCATTTGCTAAAGAATTTTAAAAGTATATATTATAAAAATAAACTGCCACAACGTGATGTGTGCACTGTCATTTCATAACAGCCCTATTCCTCTGAAGCCTGTGCAGCAGTCCTGTGCTGCAGTGAATATTATTTATTGTTCATGTTTTACTGATGCTAGCTCTGTGTCTCCTAGACTGAGTAATGTTAGTGACACTGAATTCCCACGGTAATGTTAACTGTTTATTATAAACCATGTCACCATTCTGCTGTAAAGTAGTATTGGACAGACAGAGGGAAGACTTCCTCAGTTCTTGAGTCTGATCCACACGTGCTTGTATTGTCAGTGGATATAAATGTACTTCATTTGCATGCCTTTTAGGTTTGCCTTAATTCTTACCTCATTTGCATCCCTTCAATCTGGAAAGAGCTATGTCAGAGGAATGCAGTATAAAAAAGCAAATCCTGCTAAAATGATCCCTTTAAAAGTATATATAAATATATATATATATAATGTTTAAAATATTGTTTTATTGGAAGTTTAAAGGTTTTATTGGAAGTGTATTGATCTTTGCCTGAATTTTCAAAAGCTTCCACAGAGGTTGCAATATATATGTCCCAAAATAAATTTATAACATTTGACCTTTTCCCCTAATTCTTATTTCACATCTTCAGCATGGTAACAGGAAAAAAAAAGTTCTATCTTTAATTATGTGTCACTGTACTACTGGGAAATATATATATATTTCATTATGAAAGCATGAAGAAAACTTCTTTTCACTCACTCGGTAGAAGTCATATTATACAAAACAAACAGTTGTAGTGCTTGTGTTACTAACAGAACAGCTGTTTATCCTCTAAGATGTTAATGCTAAGATTTAACAGTATACCTACAAGACCTGTGCTTACATAACTTTTTCAGCCAGCTGGAAGTCAAATACAGTTTATTTGCTTGGCCTAAACCTGGTCTTTTAATGGTTTCCCCAGAAAGTAAGAGTCTTTCCTCTTACAGTATGATATGAAACTAATACAGGCATAAAATAAAGCGATATTATCAAAAAATTGTTATTGATAAATTAACCTTACAGCATGATTATCGAGAAGAGGTAGTCGAGAGAACCCCCTTTTGTCCTCAGTTCTACATGCAATCAAGTTTGTCTATGCCGTGGCAAGTATGAGTTTTGCACAGCCCTAGGAAAGCATGGAGAACTATCAGACTGCAGATAATCTTTCCTATACACAAGGTTTTCCAGTTGCTCCATTGCTTTAAATAAAGGCCATTGCTCGTAGGTAAAAAAAAAAAAAAAAAAAAAAAAAAAAAGTTGTCTGAAAAGCTCACTACTGCATGTTTGATATTTCTTCTTTGCCTTATGAAATAAGACTACTCCCAGTAGCTAAAAATCAGACAATAAAACATGACAAAACGAATCATACTCTCCACTTTCAAATATTAAAAGTGAAGCTCATCTTAAAATTGAGGGAAAAACACCACGCTGCTTAACACATTTTGCTAACAAACATATTTCAGGGGGGAGGGAGGGGAATCAATCATGACCACAACCACAGCCATCCTCTCCTATTTAATTTTCCTCATATTCCAAACAACGAAGTGTAGAAGTTTCAATTACATTATTTTTAAAAAAACAGAATTTTACTTCGCCTACACAGGTAGTATTCTTGCCAAATTAAATAGCAGTATACTTTGTATGTTTGGCTGTAACTTAAAAATTCTGAAAAATCTAACATACTTCTGAGTACGGCATGCCCATTGTTTCTACCTAGTCTTCAATTACTAATGGTAGAGAGTATGTTGAATAATCCTGGGATTTTATGCATCTTTTGCTTCCACATACTTATTAGGGCATCAGTACATCATTCTGCATTTCCCTGCGCCTCAAATTTATGTAGCTTGACAGGTTCCATTTAATTTAATGCGTCCTTTATTGACTGCATTGCCATCCAAAATGGCCAACAGCTCAAACAGTCTCAAATGTAACATCATCATCTCCAGGTAGTTGGTATAGTAAACCCAAAGAACCAAGAATAAGATAGCTTTGAGAGCTTGGTAGAATCGCTGCAAAAATAAGTGTATCCAAGCAACTGTTTCAGTAATTGTTTATTTAGAGCTAATCCTCTATCATGAAACCAGTTACTTATAATTATTATACAGGCAAGCACACATTTTCATCAAGTACAATGGTAGATTAGAATAAATACAGGATATGATTTGAATCAAAGACCAGAGTCATTGCCAATTCCTCCAATATTTCAAGTAAATCTGTAGAAAACTTGAGAGAAATCTCAAGTGTTAGCTCAGTAGGAACGGGGTAATTTTCCTTAACCTCTTTTCTCCCCGCAAGCCATTATAAAAATAATAATGGAGATAAACATTTTTCTCCCTCCTGCCTCTGCACTCTTGCTTATTTTTTTGGCAGCTAAAAAAAAAAAAAAATCAGGAAGAAATAAAGCTTTACAGTTGTATCAGTTCTCACTGTAAAAGGGTCTGAAATATACTCCAGTTCCAGCATAAAGTCAAGTCAAACTGAACAGGTGGCTCAAGACCACGTAAGAGTATTGCAGACTCACCCCAAAACACAAGCTGGGTTCACATTCCAGAAAAGCTTTGCCAAGTATGCAATCTCCATATGTCTTCCCATGCTGTTTTCACATGATTCTAAACAAGTTGTAAGTATCTTCCATTTCATTCTATTCACAGGATTGTGGGATCCTTGAGTTTGGTAGGAACCTCTGGGGAACTCTAGTGCAATCCCTTGCTTGAAGGAGGTGCAGCAGTATTCAGAACCTGAAAGCCTCCAAGGATAGAGGTTCTACAACCCGTCAGGACAATATGTTTAAACGCCTCATCCTTATCGTGAACAACCCCTCACATGATTATCTAGCCAGAACATCCACATTTCAATGTCGGGCCACTGTCTCTTGTGCCCCTGCTCTACACTTCAATGAAAAGCCTGGCTTTGTTTTGTCAGTAACCTCCTCTTAGACATGGCAAGCGTGCTGCAAGTCTGGTGTTGGCCATTACCCTAGGTTTTCAGAAGTTAACATTCAAAGTCTTTAAAAGATCACTAGATTTAATTCCTAAAGTTAGAATGCACCAAGAAAACCAACTGTAGTTCTAGCCTATTTCCTTCAGTTCTCAGCTAGTTTTCATATTTTAGAGATACCCACAAATTTAACAAATACTTGCGTAAAAACTAAACAGCTTTAATAAACACAAAATACCATCCAGTGACTAAAACTAAATTTGGCTTTTAAATTTTGGCTACATTCACTTTAAACTTAAACTGTAAAGATATTTTATTGAGGAGTTGCTATTCAGTAAATAATTCTGGAATCTATAGAGCTGTTCTTTGAATAATCTTAATGGCTCCTGTATCATCCAAAACCAAACAAACAGAATTATGCCTAGTGGCTGAATAAATTGATTGTTTCTGAAGAGCTCCCAATAATTGCGAATTCCTGGAGAGAGGAGAACAGGATAGAATTAAAGTTAATTTGTGGCAATTTGAAAAACCTGGCTATTCTTTCTCCTTCTATCCCCCCAATAAATATAATTTTTTAAAAGTAAGACTCAATTTTATTTTAACAACTCAAGTATAGTCGAGGGGTGGGGCAGTGGGGTGGGTTGGGAAGCCCACAATCTAGAAAAGTTACTCTAAGTTACTATATTATTTCTTAAAACTACGCCACTTTGCTCCTCTATGTTAAAGGACTCCTATCATTTTGTTAACATAATGAATACCTGCGAACTTAGTCTGTGCAAGAATTGGAATTAAGAATATAAAATTTTGAAGACATGATTTGCTTGTTTTTATAAGCACATGTCCTAAGACACACAAGCTAGTCCCTATAAAATTTAGGAATACTTTTTCCTGCTCAGAAAATAAACTGAAAAAAGTTCTTCATTTTCAAAATTATGAAATTTTGGAATTACGAAAAAAAAGCAATAATTTTACACGTTCAGCTCCTGTGGTTCCGCTGTAAATAAACAAACGTTTTACTGCACGTATTAGCACACATTCAAGAAATAAAGCAGAGATAAGCAGAAAACCAGATTTTAAACTCAAGGCCAGTTTGAAGAGTGCAGAGACGCTAAATCATTGTCACAAGTATTAGTTCCCATAGTTTATTAAAATAGTACTCCACAGTTATACAAAATACATGTCATATCCCCCTTTCTCCCACCCTCTCTCCTTCCCCCAAGGAAAGAAAAACTAGTAGTTGTTCATTAAAATAAAACCCTGAATGCTCAGTTGATACCATGAAAATTGTTCTTATCCTTGGGCTATAAGAACACATCCAAGTAGTTCTGAGATTAAAAAAATAAAAACCAGGAACTACTTATTTTCCTGAGGGTATTTAACAAGAGAGCCTCTTATCCAGCAACAGGCAGTAGCAACTGGAATTTACAAGCATCAATGTACATTTATCCTCAATATTGTGCCATATTCATACAATTTATACTCAATCATCTTCTTCTTCTTCATTCCTATTATGGAAATTCAACTGTGTTTGGCCTCTTTCAGGGTCTTGCATTCGGAGGATTCGAATATGAGAGCTCGTAGGCAGAGAACTAAAAATAAAGTATGCATCATTTAAATAGTGCACCTTCTCCACAAACTTATTGTTTCCATTTGATTCTTTCCATTACATATTGGCCTTAAAATTACTGCATCTATTTTCTTGGACCCTTTTAAAACAGTAGCATGGGATGAAGATCTGGCTTCACTTAACTGATACTGGAGCAAGACGAATGAAAGCTTCAGGTGACAGATCCTCAATGATACATCTCAATCCTTCAATTTTTAACAATTAGACTATGTTAGTTACAGAAAAGGTACTTTTTAAGAGAAACTCCAATGTAAGTAACAATTAAATATGGTTCTTATTTGCCTTACAGATCCTGAAGGGGCACACACTTTATATACGTATAATTACTCTCATCATACTAAGAATGAAGTTACTAAACACATATTCTGGCTTCTCCAGTGATAGCTCCTACTATTTTATTGAATAGTTTGAGAAATTCCCTCAAAGCATTTCCATTAAGTAACATGTTGAACACCCCACCCCCCACCCTCCAGGTATTAAGAAGGCAAGATAATTACATTAAATTAACCTAATTTTGAAGATTGCTTAAGATCTTTGTATATTTCGCAGGAGACAAGAAAAGAGAAGAGAGGAGAGAAGAGAAAATGTGATAAGAATTATCCTCTGCAGGCTTCACTGATTACTTCTGGCTTGTACAGAAGAATTGGATGAATAAGGTTAGACAGTGACTGTCCCTTTAACTGGGCATAGCTTTACCATAGAATTATATGGAGGACTGTTGTTTGTTTGTTTTAAAAAGATCTGGGTGCTACAAAAACAAACAAAAAAAACACAACAGCAAGCTATCAGCTTGTAGATTTAAAAAAGTCAACTCAAGTAACATAAGCCTGTTAAAAGTACAGCAATACTAATAGGAAAATTAGACAAACACATAATATTCTATCAGTTTTCTGATGGGACACCAGGAGCCCACCTGGCTCCATGCAAGGAAACATTTCAAAAAGCTCCTCTACTTTCGATAAAATGATTCAAGTTTCACTGAATTACCACATTACATATGGAAAAGTGAAAAATATTCTCCTATGTTCTTAAAAACATCAGCAATGAACTGCTTAATTGTTAATGTTCTACCACTGAAAATCACAAAAATTCTCCTCAGATTTCCTTCTTTCAAGTAATACTCATTGCAATACAACTTTCATGTCCTACTTCTACTAGGAAATACAACACAACATTATTACCTCATGCTTTGTGGGGTGAGCAAAATGAACTGCCGATGACGCTGAGAGTCAGCCACCTTCAGAATCATATCCATTGCAATTCTTCTGTTAACCATGTCCTAAAGACATAATATTTATCAGTGAATACTGACTGTATACTTCACTGACTTCTTATTGCACAGATTAGGACAACTACCTAGTAATAAATAAATTAGAAAGTATCTTAATACTAAGACCTACCTAAAGTAATATAGAGACGGTAAAGCTCAGCTAAACAGAAACAACACTGGAGAAATACTAGGGTTAAATTCTAAAAGCTATGAAATAAAGTTTGGGAAATCTTAAAACTTTACTTTTTAATATACACACAAAATATCTATCTATCAGAACAATCTATCAGCTTCTATCAGAACAATCACACTCCTACTCACATTATTTTTCTACCAGCTTTTATATACATGTGTAATACTTCATTATTGGTATGCTAAGATGAACTTTATTTTAGTTGAATAACATTTCTTATAAATTTCTGCCTCAAAATTATCTGAAAGGATTTAAGGGCTACATGAAACCTAAGTTACTTTGTAGCCAGATTATTTATTTATTTCTAAAAACATCCTTGCGTAGGCTTATTGAAAAATATGTATATTTTTCAATATGTGAGGATATGGTGAGCAGTGGTTAAATAACGCTCTGCTTCCACACCGTCACACATGAATCTAGCTATCTCCCTTATAAAAAGGCTGATGGGGTCCTCTTGTGGTGGGTCTCCAGGATTACAGCAGAAGTAACTACAGATGTAATGTGGAAACAGTATGGTGTGCTTATTGGCACAGCAGTAGAAAAACAAGTGTTGAGGAATTATTTACAGAATAAAAGACATCTAAGTTCTCTGCAGGGCTACAGTTTTGACTATCCATCTTTTTCTGGACATATGAATAAACTTCAGTACAACTAATTTGTAAGATAAGACAAATTGAGTAAGATGATAAGATGAGAGCTTTTCAAGTTTGTTTGTGGAATCAACGATTACGTCACTGATTCTATAACAGGGAAACCTCAGACATTTAACATATGCTGAAGTATGTCTGCTTGACCACCTTAGATGCAGATGTTCCTTCCTGGTATTCTTTATGTATAAAGTACACCACCTGTTTTTTTTCTTTCTTCTAGGTCTTTGATTTCAGTAAATAAATCATTGATTTAATGTGTGAGGGACACTGAATCCAAAGAAAAAAAAAATCATCATCAACTACTGTCTTTGTCTCATGGAACTAGTTCTCCAGGGAAGTGATACACAAAGATGATGTGTATCACAAAGATCAGTTTTAGCTGCCATTAGTATTTCCTATTCGTTAATCTGAATTTCAGCATCTTGGAAAGTAGGTACAAAACAATTATCTGAGTACCAAATCAACTGCTATATCTGCACTGAAAAAATGCATATTTAACATGTGTATATATATATATATATATTATGATATATATACACATATATATATCATAAATATATATCATAGAAGCCAAGGCATGTGCTAAGCCAAGGACTGTCACAGCATCATACAGAGGCAACCTCTGACAAAAACAGTAACTGCCCAGGGAAGTAAAAACCTTTATTTTATGATTTTTCAGCTGAACTGAGATTTGAACTTGCAGAGTAACATGATATTCCTAGTTCTTAGTGCCAATTATAAAACATTAAGCTTAAAAAAAAGTCACTAAGCTCAAAAAGTCACTAAACAAGACCCCTAATGAGCACTTCTGTTTAATATCACTTACTGTTACCTATAGTATTTTAAATTTCTAACCAACCACAGGTCACAAATCAACTATTTTGCTAATTTATACAAATCAGAATAGCAAATGTAGTTTGAACTATACCATGTAGACATCAAATTCATCCAAACATCTGAAAGGAGATTCAGTAATGGACCACAGAGAAAGAATGAAACAAACTGTTGAGAAGGAACGTTCACCTCCTGATAACGATCTCACATCGTTAAGAGCAGCTTTGTCTTCCTCTCCAGGCTGAACCTTGAAATAAAGATAATAAAATACTTTTTAAACTTGGAGACTTCCTAAAAAAAAAAAAAAAAAGTTATTGGAACTGCAAACATGTTACATATGAACAGAGAGATCACTTGAGGAACAGCTTATGTACTTCACTGCCACTCTGGAAAGAATTCAGAATGAAATGGCTCCTAGCCATTTCTGAGATCACTGCAACTTTCTCCATCATAGTAAGATACACTGAACAGATTAAACAGATGACTCTGCCAATGTTTTCTTATTCAATTCTCTATTTTAATACCTATTAAACAGATTAAATAACTGTCAACAAATGTAATTATATCACAGTAAAATCCAATAGCTACCAGTTGTAATAGAAAAGCAGGTAATTGATTCACAATAGTAGCTTAAAGGAGGAAGTTTCTTTACCAGAACAAGTGAATCGTTGTAAACAGTCACTCCCTTCCACTAATTATGATGACACCTTGTGGCACTCTCCATTTAGGATTAAGCTTCAGTATTTTCTTGTCTTGCTAATTATATTACTTTTAATGAACTAAGCAGGAAGATTTTTTTTTTTTTTTTTTTTTAATCTTCCTTGACTATATTTAAATTTTATGCATGATAAACATGAAATATGAGTCACAAAAAAACGTAAAAAGAAAGACAGGCAATAAACTGAATCCATAAAATATGAAGTTGAGTTTTTTGGGTATCTATCCTTCACCTGTTTAATGAAGAGCGTGTCAACAAGTATTTGTGTCATCACTACACATTTTCCTCCTCAAATCCTAAAAGCAAAGTCTCCCACAGAATAAATAAATAAATGTTCTGTGACTAAGACTTTCTGGGAAGCATGTTAAAAGATACAAACTTACAGAATACACAGAGAAAACATAATATGGAAGCCATCAACCACTTAAAGGCAGTAAGATGTTACACAATCATAAAAAGTAAATCTTCCTGTTATTCCATGTTATCTAGCAACATCCCCATTAAAGACAATGATACAGTTTGGCTTTATTCTTGTTTGTTTTCAACAGTGTGCTACAATTTGGCATATCACTTCTTGGAGAGGGGAGAACAATTCTATTCTTTGCAATACATGCTCTAGCAGCTGACACTAAAAGCAAACAAAAAACCACACTATTTTAACAGGCATTATCATACTTCAAATAATATCAAATAACTTACTGTTATTGAAAGTGTCTCATTCTTGTGGTCGAAAAGTATTTTTCCACAGCAAGCTCGAATGCGTAATAAGTAGTCGAAGTACAGTTTGCATCGTAAAGAAAGGAGCCTTAAATCAGTTAAATCATGCAAACAAACATTAGCTCACCAAGTTTAAAGATACTTGAAAAAGTGACAGCAAATTTTTTAATCAACGGTTTCACATCATCATCTTTTTTTCCCCAAATCTCAAACAGTTAACATCGGAGAGAAATTAAAGACACAACATAACAAGTGTAGAAATCCAGAAATACAGAGTTTATATTTTCTGTGAATTTAATCCCTGCTTCAATCGACTAGAAGCTTTTGACGTGCTTCTTTCACAACTTCACCATGAAATAACCAGACTCCACTGCTATTTCCCTATCCACTGTTAGTGCTGCATTGTTAATATAGTGAAAAATTCACAAGGACTCTGCTAGACTCCAAGAATTAAACATTGCTGATTCCCTCTGCACTCCCTTCCTTCCTCAATTCTAGTACATAATTCTCCAGCAGACAATACAACACTGTTCCTCCAAGAATTTACTATGGTTCTTTAGTACACATTAGAGTGGGACCATTCTATGATTCCATGATTCGTATTCAAATTCAAGCACTAGGAACAAGATTCAGTTTGACCCTTATAGGCCCCAAAAGGCAAGTACCAGATTCTGCCGGTACAAATTTATCAACTGGCATTTCTATACTTCCAACGCAAAAGATAGGATTCTTTTGATCATTATTATCTCTCAAGATTGTACTGGCAATCCCATCCAAATCCCAGACTGAAAAGTACAAGAAGCAGAACCAACACATATATCCCTCAATTTGTGCTGAAAAAAAAAAAAAAAAAAAAAAAAAATATGTATATATGTGTATATATATACATATACATATATACAGGACGGTAAGGGACTGCAGCAAGAAAAGCAGTGCACTCCCAGTACAGACACTTTGTCAGACTGACAGCTGTCAAATAACAGGACCTGAATAAAAACCCTGAATGTTTTTTCAGCATAGGGCAGAGAAAGAGTGGCTGCCCACAATGAAGTTATGGGAGCATACCACTGATAACTAGACTTAATGAAAATGAATGATAGGCTGGATTATTTCAACGTTAGCACGTTGCTGATATTTTACTGTCCAAAACCAGTACTGAAACAGAACTGTCTTGGATTGAGCGTGCATTGCTGAGGCCTGTGGTGTGAAGAAAAATATTTGCAGCCTCAACTGATTCATGTTGTTTTTCCATCTGTCAGTCCAGGGAGACTCTAAATTGTCAGACATAATAATATTGATACTGAGAGCGAGATGAAGTTAAAAAACTATGCAAGGCAAAAGTAAGGCAAAGGACTAGTAGCTGTGCTGACACAATCACTAGAACTTGGTGAGAGTCATCAGCTGTGCACTGCCTCACCTCAGAAGTATTATGGGACCTGAAATAAAAAAGGTAATCATTTTTGTCCCTGGTCTGTCCAATATCAGGTAATCTGTATGATCTGTCAAGTGTGTCAGAGCACTCACTCACAGCTTCCTCAAACTGTCTCATACCTGCTGCCTTATTTAAAGCAAGTATCTCTACTTTCAAGAATGTTAAAGAAAATCAAAAAAAGTACTGTCAAAATGAATCTCATGTATACCTAACCATGTGTGACATATCAGTCAGCCTGATATTTGAAAATTTCCAATGATAAGGATCTATAACTTTAGCATTAACATTTAGGCTCTGAAACAGGTTTAACTCTAAGACCATCACGAATACCATCTTTACAATACCTAATTCTCAAGGGTTTGCTCTGTAATTTACTCTGGAGTACAGGCAAAATTTACATATCACCAGTTTATTTTGTTGGCCACAGAATGCAATCTCAGACAGCACTGAACCACACACCTCTGCCAGCAAGTCAAAAGAAAATACTTTGTAGCTGTTCAGCTCTTCGTTCAAATTATAATAAATATAATCTTATGTGTGGAATAGTTGTTTGTTTATTTTCTAAAGACATTATTGAAGAAACACATACCTACATACTAATCATCTGAAATTACAGCATAATTAACTTACCTTAGGAACTGTCGATATATTCTGAATCTTTGTGTCATTATTTCTTCCAGCAGCATAATAAATCTCTTTAAGTTCTTTACTTTAATGTTTGCATCTTCGTATCTTTCTTTTGCATCAAGAAATTGCCTGTTTTAATTAACAGAAAGTCTAGCATTAGCATGCATTACATTAAAACCAAGCAATTGCTGAAAAAACAAACAAACAAACAAAAAAACATTCACACACAAAAAAAAGTTTTGTGAGGCTCTAAGTTAAAGCTAAAAGCATTTCAGCATGTTAGGTAAGCTATCTTTCATGAATGAAAACAAGTCAAATTACTACATTTTACCTCAGTTTGCTTTCCTTTTAAATGGAAGCTCTCGCACTAAGGAGAAATAGTGATTGGGCTCCCCATATCCACGAGGAATGACTTCTTAAATTTTTTTTCTTGAAATGCAGTCAAAACCTCAAGTAACTGCCTAAATTCTACATTAGCTACTCAAACTAGAAGCATGCTTAATGCTCAGTGCATCCCAGAGCAAGTGAGCTTTGTTCACACCACCTAGTCATAGCTGGGGTACCTCTAAATACTAAAAGAGCAAGTGTCTGATTATTAGTAACCTCAGTGTATCAACCCTGTGTAAGATCACTACAGGGGCAGTTCAACTCTAAGACCATTCAGTACTGATTGGCTATACAATCATCACAGCACGTTTCTAAGTCTTCATACATCACTTAAGTATTAAATTCAGTGTAAGAAAACTATTGTTTCCCCAGTCTCTTCCATCTTACCTGAACTAGACAGACATTAAAGATGACTTACTGTATTATTTCTTCTCTGTTCCCATGGTGATTTTTTTCTGAATTGATCCGCTCTCTTAAGCGATTCATTTCTGCATCCAGACTCTTAACAGTTCTGCTGACTTCTATGCGCTCTGCGTAGATTTGCCTAGCCTGGGCAGTTTTTTCCTACGGTAATGTTTGAAATTCAATTGTTACTTGTTGCAAAGACTAACAGCCTTTTTAAACCAAGTATTTTGTCCTATGGAAAAAACCAAGACCTCTAAGAAAAAGCAAGTTTTCATATTGTTCTTTGCGTACAGTCATTACAGTAATTGTTATTGTCAACAACTTTACTCTAGATGTTCATATGTAGGTAGTTACTTCAGTGCTAAGAACTGTAACCATGTGAGAATTTTTCATATGTTCACAGTTCTTGATCTAATGCAGATAAATAAGGAACTAAATGCACTCTATTTCAATAGGGCCTAATCTTCCAGAAGTCTTCAGGAATGTGACCATAGAGTTCATCAGTAAAGCCAGATTAGTGAAGTATGCAAAAGATCAGGCATGTGATCTGTACAAGAAAAAAAGCTAGCATCCAAAAAGCAAAACAATACTATTCAATTTAACTTAAAATATGTATTTTAGGATTAAAGCATTCTAATCTTTGCATTGCATGAATGTAGAAAAACGAGTCCCAGGTGGATAACCATTAACTTATCTATCAAGACTGAGATGGTGCTCTGCCAGACAAGAGAGATCTTGATTCATTTATACAAAGTGAATTTTACTTGATTTAGACATGAACAGCTTAGAATACAGCTAAGAAAATACTCAGTTTAACTGGGCATTAACATGGTTTGTATGGTGTACAAGGAGAATGATTCATTACCAAGTTTTCAAAGGATCTTGACCATAAACCTTCCATTAAAAATAAACAAACTTACCTCTAATTCTTTTTCTTTGGCAGCTAGTAATTCTTTATGTTTTTTTATGCAAGCCAAATGTTCTTTCTTTCTGTCTTCATAGTGCTGCCAACGACGTTTTCTGTTTTCCACCTCCGAGTCCGCTTTGCTTAATTCATCCTATTTTTGAATAACTCAAGATTTGAAGTGTACTGTATAGGGTAGATTCCTAAGCATCTCTCAAATATGTACACACCTTTCACAGGTTATCAAGTTACCATGCTGTTTTGTTTATTTTATTTTTTGTCACAATAGTTAAATATAACTAATATATTTTTCAGTTGCCATCCTTAACTATTTCCTTCCCATTTGCTCTTGCTTTCTTAATTCTAGCTGACTAAATATCAATACACAATTTATGTGAGGCATACAAGAGATTCCTACAGTGATAATTCTGACTTTTTCCTCATTCCATACAAGCTTCCTCATTCTACAACTTTAGAATACTGTTTATATGCTGGACTCTGTTATTTTCATTTTCAAACCATTAATTCTTGAAAGCATAAGATTATCAGGATTCTATTTGCCAATACCAAAATTTTGCATTTACCTTCAATTTGCTATTTATCTCAAGCCTTGTTAATTCTCTGTGATTTCCAGGTCTCTTTCATACAGAGCTATAAAATCTATTTTGTAAACTGACCAATTGTGCATATTCTTAGCCATGCCTTAGCAGAAACAAAAAAAAAAAAGCCAAAACAAAAGATATGATCCACTTAAAGAAGAATTTCAATTAAACCATTTTTCCTGCTTTTTCAATTCCTGACTAAAACCACTTGAAAACAAAATAACCTCTCTTTAAACCTGAAATATAACAGCAACTAAACTTAACTATCGACATTATCTTCAAAATACTGCCAAGCTTATTTCTTGACATAATTTGGAGGAAACGCCCTACTTCTATATTAGAAGCTCTTAGCTGTATTAGGAACAAACATTCTTTTCTCCTGCCTCCGTTTAACCTCATTCCTGTTGCCACACAAAGGGAACAAAAAATACAATATGGAGTTATCGGTACCTTAATTGGACCAGCAATTTCTTCTACTTGATGAATTTTTTCTTTTATTTCTTCAAATCTTTTTTCGGTCTCCTGGAGAATATTGTTCAGTTCTTCCATTCTTCTGCTTTGCTCCTGCATTTCTTTTTTTGCAGATTCCATCTTTTTTTTATTTTCTTCAGACACATCTTCCTGTCAAAATATTTTAAAACGAAGAGCGAAAGGAGTCCATATATTTGCACATTACGTGATTTTTATTTTATTATCATTACCAGGGCATAGGCAATACTCTAAGCTCTCTAATGAGAATAAAAACAGCTCAATGTAATTGCCATGAAGGCTCAAAAGAACAGACGGATAAATTATCTTGAAATCATATAGCAAAAGAAAATGTGGAACTTCTTTATCTGAGTGAAAATTAAGCTGACTTAATTTGGGAGTTGATGGCTAGGATTTTGTGAAGAATTAGCCATGCTAATGATTTACTACAGTAATTTACTAAACAAAGAACATTATGACTTCCTTCCGGATCTGTGACGGTGACGTACATTCCATATACAGAGGAATATAGGAAGAGGAAGTGGATTTTCACTGTTCCCTAGAAAATTATACCATTCCTAATTGATTACTACTATACATACTTTCTGCTCTGAAAAGACAAATGCTCCAAAACTTAAGAAAAAATGTGTAAGCGAAACCTTGTATTGTGCTAATATTCTTTTTCACTATCAGACAACTGGGAAATCAATGTAGGAATGAAAGAAATAAGTGAAAGAATAGCAAATACTACATAGAAGTGATCAGAAAGTGCAGAAAAAAATACCAACGAAAATCAAAGAAAAGACTAAGAAGAAGTAAATATGTAAAACTACCAGCTGCATAAGACTATTGTCAGAAGGCAACAGTAAAAATTCTGTTGTTGAATAATTGTCTTTTTTTTTTTCAATCACAAAAAATAAAAAGATACTCCCCTACAAAGAGATATGATCTTTTCAATTCCATTTAAAGGACAAACAATGTACATTTTCCTAAACCAATAAAATATTATTTGAAACAAAACATAAGAGTTCACAGAATCTGTATCTCCCAATCCTTTACTTTTTGGGTATGTTTTGAAGGGTTTACTCACATGAATATGTTCACTTGCTGAAAGACAACTTACCGTAAAGCTAAGAGGTTATGCAAGTTACCATCTCACTGATCCCATGGCATGGAATTTAACCAAAAGAATTGTAGTCAGCATTAACAGCATTTGTCAGACTGACTCTATGAATTAAGATCTTGATTGTTTGTAGACACTAGCTTATTACAGAGGAATAGCTAAAATTCCATGGCCACCAACAAAAATTATAATAGATTACTAAACATTTTTACTCTATTCTTAAATTACTAACTATATATTCTAAGAACATATGGATAAGCACTTTGTAGGAATCACAATAGTGCAATCCTTTCTTAGGATTTTAACTTTAAAACTGCATGATGAGTTTACTATAAACCAAGAAACTGTGGATACAGGACAGAGAAGCAGTGCTGTGACATAATTTGCGCTAAATAGTGATCTTCATCTATGCTTCTAAGATGCTAATTCTGTCCTTCAAACCTACATCACTGCTCCTCCCCTGCCCAGAGTTTTATGGCACTGCATATCTGGAATGATGAGAGAAAATGCACAGAACATCTCTTTATAACACCACCTTGCCTTCCATAACCCTGCAGTACCATTGGTTTGAAGAAGGTGATAAATAGAGGAAAATCCAAACAAACAAATGAACACTCACCAAAAATACTACCATTGCAATAATTGCACACTTTCTCTCAAGTATAACATTTTTCACTATTTTATCCAACTTGTGCCCTGGATGGTAATCTACAGTATTTAGTTGTTTCTTATTTTAAATAATTATCAACATTCAAAGGCATTATTTCACATCCCTATTAGACGTAATTCAATAATTTTTTCTTACCAATATTCGGATGTCCACTGACTGGTTTTCTTCTGTATTCTCAAGATCTGCTATTTCTGCTTTTGTTGTTCTTATTTTTATCTGGAAAAAAATATATTAAGTTTACCTTACAAGAAAAGATCATATAAATTCTTCGAAGTCAATACAGAAAGTAATATATTCTTTTAGCTTCATTACTGCCTACGGAAGAACATTCTTCCCAGTTACCTATGGAATCCATTTTAATAAGGCAGAACTTGCCCTGAAAGTAACATGCACTTAAAATCATTATTACTAAAAAAGCAGGAAAAAGAAACTTGTATCAAATTTTGCAGCAACTTCTTTCCAACTCCTTTCTTGCATCACAAAAAAGAAGTAGAGATTTCATTTGTGAGATTTAGTACAACTGAAAAAAAAAAAAGATACTATACAGAATAACAGCAACATATGCCAGGATTGATATGACTTGAATCACTTTGTCCCAAACAATGAAAACATCCTCTAGATACTAGCACGCAGACCCTTGTGTTTTTGCACAAGCACCAAATGAACAAAGGTAAGCATAAATATTGAAAAACTATCACCCACTCAAATTATAGTATAGAATTCAAAGTGAAACAGGAAAAAAGTGATTAACACCTGAAGATTAACACAACACCTATTTTTACCTGTAGTTCTTTTTGGTGTTGTCGATGACGATGAAGATGATCTTCATTCCGCCTAATCTCATTTTGAATGGAATACAAATGTCGCTGACATGCTGTCAACTGTGCCTTCCTGTTTGCAACTTCACTCTCCAAATGACTTGGAAAAAAAAAATGATACTGAGATATTATATACATACAAAAACACAGACATACAAGTATAAGTTATTGAGTGACCAAAAAAAGTACATGGAGAAACAGGAGAGTAGTGGAGGGTGGAAGTTTCTCATGCACATACATCTAAATAGAAAAATATGCAATTCTACTATTCATTTCAGCAAATGCACATTTTAGAGAAACAATGTAAAAAGATGCTTACTTTATTTCTGCTTCAACATTTTTGCTGAGATACTTGGGTCTGTGGTAGTCAGAAGAATAGTATCGTCTATCAAATACTTGATCCCCTTCAACAGTGAAAGCTTCTCTACAATTTCTTGGAGGATTATTAGACTGCATTACTTCACGAGCTTTACGGCTACTCTGAAAAATACAATTGCCTTATCATACCTATAGAAAATCCACCATAATTAAAGATACTACTTTAAAACTAATGGAAAAGTTCTCTCACTCAGAAATCATTTACATTTCTAATGAAAAATAAGAAACACAGTAATGAAAGAATAATTTTAGAGTATGTAGCATTAAGAAACTGCTTTTCTTTGTTGAATAAGTCATTTGCATTATTAAACAACCCACTTACTTTAGTTGCCATTTTCTTTTACTCTGGTACAAATTTCTCTAAATCGTAAATTCTGTACTCTAATCAATCCCTTATAATTTGCTCATAACATTAAATAAAGGCTGAGGAAATCTGCTGGTAAAAACTACTGTTAGAGGCCACAAGCATGGCCTCTGTCTGAGGAAATTAATGTTTATACAGCCAGATTTCAGATTCAGTTGAAGGTGTTCAGGTAGGTCTCTAAGGTGATAATATCATGAAAATCAGCAGTCGGTTAAAGCAGAAGAGGAAGAACAGAACTAGTATTTCTGCCAAAAGAAAAGGATGGGAAGATTCAGCCATTATGTATCCCATTCAGTAACAGCCACACATGCTAAACAGCCAGTCAGCTCTGGATTAGACAGAGCATAAGAAGTTTCTTCCAGTAGGAATGTCAGACTGGACATTGGGAAAAGTATTTGTTTTTGTTTTTTTTTTTAGAGAAGAAACAGTCCACAAAAATGCAAATGTCATTAGTTCTGCTGCTCATGAAATACCTTCCTTTAAGTAAATTTACGTTTAACACAAGGACAACCATACATCTTATTTTAATCTTTGAACAGTCTACTTATAATGTTATTTGCTGGAGTCTGTATCTTCAGTAGTAGCAGAAAATTAATTAAAATATACACTTTCTTTAATGTAAAAAAAGAAAGCCATGTGACAGCAGGAAACAGTTCATTAATATGCTTTTATCAAAAAACATTATCAAAATTACAAAATCTTAACACAACACTAGTTGCAAGTTACCTCAATATAAAAGTCTTCATAACTTTTTTTCTTAAACCAGTCTAAACCATAAACTTATTTCTTTGCACCCTCTCATCTCAAATGTTTTAACAGTGCACAGACCGAACTGAAGTGGCTTTGGCTATTGTGGTAGGTAAAGAATAAGTTAGGCTGTGAACACTTTCATACAACAGAATTTCTTGTAGGTGTAGGTGAGTGAATGCCCAAAAAGGAGCTTTTGAACTCTCAAGCACAAGCCTGCTACTCACAAGGTACAACTGGCAGGGGATGGTTGTAAGTTTTGGTAACACAGAGATGACACAAAACTGACACATACGGAATCCATCAATTAGTAAAGAGCCAGCAATTAGGATGCTGATCAGAGGCACACAGACTGTTTAGACTGGAAAACTAGAAATCTAGAAAGAAGGTCCATGATGGGTTGTCAGTTTACTGTCTCTCCCATGATAAAACATGGTGTTCCAAGTGTTCCAAAAAATCTGACAGTTTATTGAATGTCAAGAGAGCCCTTATGGGGAACCCTTCAGTGGAAAGGCATCGGTGTACGGACTGCATTGTTACACAGATAACTGTTGCAGTTATTGTCTTTACGGACCTCACCTCAGTGTCTGTAAGTTATGCTTCTGGGGATGGAAAAATAAAAAAACAACAAAAAACAAAACCAGAAAGTCACCACACCTCTACCTGCCTGTCACAGACAAAAACCAGAGGAGGAACTGGATATAGTCTATATAAAGAGATAATGTCTTTCTTTAGAGGCCAGTGGGGAGGGGAGAGCCTTACTTTAATCAGCAGGATTTTTTCTATACCCCTCATATCAATCAAACAGTTGGCAACCACTGGATCATCTATTTCCAATGCTGTAAGAACTGATGGGAATTCTGGATGGTGAACTCCTCTAAAAAAAAAAAAAAAAAGTAACAACAACAAACAACAACATACACATGAAATTCTTTGAATCAAAATTATACATAGTTCTTTCAAATTGATAACAATTGATAACACTATGTAACAAAATTCAAAATGTAACTTACCTGTGTCTAACATCATAAACTTTATCCTGAAATTTATTTACAATTATTGAAGGTCTAAGCCCACGTGGATAATGATTTGTCATCAGTTGCTGAAGAACTCTTTCATCACTATGATTATCACAGCAAAATGCCTGAACTAAGCTCTTTAAACAAGATTCAATAGCCAAGGACAGTTCAGCATCTTTCGGATGAATGAAAGCACCTATACAAACAAACAAGACAAGGCTTTAGGAGCTTTGTTCCATAACATATACTTACATAATGCATTTTTACTGCTGTGTTTTTGTTTTCATTTCTTTCTTTCCTTTTTAAAGGGTCTGAAATAAACCTCTATTACAAGGAAAAAAAAAGAGTTCACTAAAAAAGAAATGGCTCTACAACAGACAAGCTACCCTGACAACAGACAAATTTGTCTTCCTAGAGGCCTGCGCATTTTTTGTTTTTGTTGTTTTAAGTTCTTTGAGAGGCCACTAACTCCATTAAGATACTAATTTGAGGGCACCAGAGCAAGAGTGTGTCATGGTAAAGACTACTTATTAACTGCTCCAAGGGTGAAGGCAAAGGAAAACTATGCTAAAAGTTAACATTGTATCACCTGCCATCAGTAGCAGTGTTCACACATCCCCACCCTGCAGTAAACACGTAGTTTTCCAAGTACCTACAAGGGTAGATAAGATACACTGACAGCCACACATAGAACTGACTCTTTCAACTGTACTCCTTCAATAATTAAACTGAACAGTTTTTGTGTGTTTTTCTGTTGCTATTGTTGTTTAGTACACCAGGCAGGATTTTTTTCCTCCATTTCCCTAACTTTTATCAGACCTATGAACTAGAAAAACTGCTTTTCTAATAACTATTTATTTACTCTATGCTTTTAAAAGGTCACTGCATTGCAACACATCACTGAAACACCCAATCCCCATCATTATCTTTAACTATTCCTCCATTGGTGAGTAAGAAGGTTTTGACGGATGAGACCTTCCTGCAACATACCTCACCAAGCAAGCAGCATCAAGACCTTACAGCCAGACTTAACTCTCCCCTGGAATTCCTGTTAGCATGGTCGATCTAATCTAAGAGCAAAGTCCTCAGCTAAGCATCTCCCTACCTTATGATACTTGGCAAGCCCCTTCAAACGTCATAATTCCACTCAAAACTCTCCTGCTCTGCAACACCATTCTGAAATTTTACAATATCTTCACAAAATAAACAATTGGAGAGTTGGCATGACAGCCAAAGAATTTTTTGATTTAATATGTCTTCAGAAGAAAATTACCCAGACTCAAAAGGGAACAGCTCTAAGATAACAGTGTAATCTCCCAAAGTCTCCAAACTTCTTCCCAGAAGTTCTAGAAATACTAATAGTAACACACAGTTTAGCCAGATGCCCTTTCCTGAGTATAAGTGAGCCTTTCATGCCATCCAAATTTAAAAGCAGGAAACCTTTTAAACCCCAAAACTCATTTTTTTCCACAAATAGCCTGAAAGGATGAATTAAAACAAGATCAGTAACAAGCCATGAAACCAAGCCAAAGTTAAGAAGTTGTGTAGGAATTGGAGGGATAGCAAGTTTCACATTGTAACTGCATAAAATACCATAATAAAAACAGCTGCAAAATTAGGAAAGACAGATTTTACCTAAATAATATGATAAAAAGGACAGAAGCAAAAGATAGTCTACCAAAACAAAAATTTTAGTCCAGGAATTACAGAAGGTATATTTTGAACTCCCTCAATAACAAATAGCTTTTCTAAAAGTTAATTGTTGACAGCAGCAGCCATTCAAGTAAACCTGTAAAGAAATATTCCAAAAACTGTATTTTTAAGCTGTTATTCTTACCTAAAGGTCCAACAGGTTTGCGTTTAAAGTGTCCTTGCCTGTAGGCTGTTTCAACTGCTTCAAGAAATGATGGTACATGTTGCCCAAATCTTTTAAAGATATTTGTTTTACTATCTCTCAGCTCTCTCAGCTGTTTCTGCTTAGCATCCAATTCTTGTTTCATATCACCCTCTTCTCTCCTAAAAGAAGAGATTTTTTTTCAGTAGCAGCAGCTTATGAAGTCTTAATTTTAGAGAAATAATTGTGGTCTTATTTTTTAAGTATTAATATAATAGGATATCATGAGAAGACCTCCATACATCAAAGTACAACTAGTTACAAACCCACAATTATTTTAGAGCTTTAAGAAACATGAGACAAAGAAAAAAAAAAAAAAAAACACAAGAAGATGCCGCTTTGCAACATAGCTTTACATGACTTTACCATGGTGAAAGGTACGAAGAGAACAGCACAACACAGATAAAAATGCTAAAGCAGATGTAAAAACACCAAAATTATATCAAGCAGTACAGAATGCTAGAGATACGTATTGATAAACAATTTTACTTCGTGAAAAAAAAAAACGAAGCAAAAAGCACAACAGCAAGACAATATTCTAAGATGAATTTTGCCTTACAGAAAGACACCTAACAAACTGTAAATTTGTATTGTGCATTATTTACACAGTAATACATGTTATAAACAAAAAATGACAACAAAGTAAAAGATCAATACTACTTTCTATTTTCATATTTCAATTTCACCCTCTTCTACAAAGGTCTTCAACAGAAGAAAGAAAATACTGTCTTTGATATTTGGTAAAAGATGTTTTGTTAATAACACATCATGTATAATGGGCAACAATTCTCAAATGTCTTTAAACAATAAATGGCAACATAACCATAACCCCCTCCGGTAACCACTGCTCAAGTTCAGGTTTCCAAATCACAGCATATAAATGCTTTGTTTTTCTAGTTCATTTATGAGTTATATAGACATTTGAAGCAAGTGGTTTAAAGTCTCTATAAATTTACATGTAATTATAGATACAATAATTATCTTTAAGTGTATATAATTTGTTACATCATGTTGTAGATCTGATGACGTCATACCGGGATTTACTAGCATATAAAACATGAAAATAATGCAAATCATAGTCTTCCCATAAGGTGATGATACGAGAATAAGTGACAGACAATGGGAAGAAAGGAGGACATGAAATTGCAGCATAGATTTAAACCAGGATTTAAATTAGTATTACCTTTCATCTTTAATAACATAATGGTTTTGTTAATTCTCCAAAAGTTTCTGAATTTAGCCATACTCTGCGGAGAAAAGTTTAGCAATTCCTAAGATCAACTAGGAAGGAGAGGGAAACAACAAACAAAAGCAAATATAGAAACTGAAGCCTAATACTTGAATGCAAGAAAATGAAGGTATATAAGAGATGATCTCTCATAATTTGAAGTAAAAAATAACAACTCTAACTTACCTAAGTTTAGCATCTTCTTCCTTATGTTTATAAATAGCCTGCTGAAACTGATCCATCTGTTGGCCAATCATCACTTCCTCATTATGAAACGCCTGTAACTTTTCCTTTAACTGTGCAATTTTCCTTTGTTTTTCCATCTTTTCAGGAACTGAAACCCTATTAGCACTAGAAGAGATCACACTTCAATATTTTAAAAACTGCATGATAATTTGCAGTGTTTACTTAAAACTTTTATCATTTTAACTAAAATTAGCAAAATACTACTTCTGATATGTACTTACAAACTTTTAGTACGTCACATATAGATCTATGAATCAAAAAAATGTATTTAAGATTCAGAGCATTCACAAGATCTACAAATCAGAGTGATTTTTTTCATTTTAAATTTGCAATCACACAATTCTCGCATTACATTCCTATAATAACTGTTTAAAGAGTATTTGCTTTTGCAACACTGTATAAGCTAGAAAAATGTATACTGTCACCAAGGAAAAAGAAAAGCTTTTTTCTGCCCAATTGCCTCATGACCTTCCAGTCAAAATCTTGGCATACAACGAAGCATGGCCAGAGACATTTAAATGTTTAATCTTCAGAAGGGTCTAGTTAAACAACTGTTTTCTGTTACTACAGATTTTCTCATTAATCAGAAGAACTCACTCTGTACATATCTATACAATAAATAAACACCATAATCACTATATCTGTATTTACCTGTTTTTCATTTCTTCAATTCGGTTACGCAGCTGTTCATCATCTTTTCCCAGACGTTTCAACTCAGTTTTGACACGGTTATAAAGTACCTGTGAAGGAAACAGGACATTATCTTAGCAGAAACAAGAATAATTTAAAGACAGAAATACAGTTTTGAGAAAGTAAACACTAAACTGCATCTGAACAAACAATTACTAATACTTCCAATAATAAAAAAATCAAATTAACTGTTATACCTTCTTTTTCACACTCTCTAATTATATGCTGACTGAAGCTGTCCATTGCTTAACACCTGTGTAAAGATATAAATTCTATGACCCTGAAGAAAAGCTACTTGCCAATCAATCACCTTTTTGAATTACACTGAGCTACACTACACATTCAGGAAACTTAGACATAGAAAAGCATATATGGGTAGACAAGGAAGAGAATTAAGGCTTTAAATCAGTTTCAACATTGAAAGTTGCTTTGCCTACCTCAGCTTCATTAACTGCTTTTCTTCTTGCCTGCACATCAGCTTTTAATAAAATACACCGAGGTTGCAGGGTTTCTGTTTCTTCATTTATTGTTACTAATTTCTCTTGTATTGTTTTGTACTTCTCCTCTGCTTCATTTACTTTAACCTTTAGGACAAAAAGAAAATAATATGCAAGTAGTAATGTAACAAAATCTTCTGCAAAACCTCTTCATGCTACAGAGGAAGTATGACCTAAAAGAATCCATTTGCTGACACATCTCACAAGTCATTCACAATATGCAAAGAGGAAAATTAACATAGGAACACACTCAGGAAACCAAAGACTATCAAATCTTTTTTTTTTCTTACTTATGCTTTACTCAAAACACGGGACTCTAACTACAATAAGGCCAAATGGAGAGAGGTGAGACCAGTATCCAGACAATGTTTCTTCAATATTACACATACATGTTTGGCCATACAGTAAAAAAATACTTAAATTTTAAAACAAATATATACTTTTAGTTTTTTTTTTTTTTTTTTTTTTTTTTTTTTTTCTCCCAATATTTAAAAAAGTGTCAATTCAGAGAATTTGGAGAAGTTTCAAAAGACTGAAAAGTTTAAAATAACAGTGCCTAGTATTTCCCTGCAAATGATGCATGTCATTGCAATTCTGAATGTTTTGCAATATTATTCTTTTCTGCTACCTCCAGAAGCTCCAGAAGTTTTAAGTACCATCCAAAAAGTCTGTTTAATTTCCAGATGTCTCCTGGAATCAGACATTCATCTTCAGTGCACTGAAAACTAAGGAAACCTAACATGACACATCTCTGAAAGATATTCTGCTGTTAAAAGGCACAGGCACTGAAGGAGTACTCTCAACAACGAAACAATTTAAGTTCACATTCATTGGGATAAGCAATGGTAGCCATCCAAAATTCACAGTAAAAGTAGTGTAATTATACCTAGATCTAAAGCATCAGTATGAAAACCACTCATATAAACCCCTATTAAAAAGCAGAAAACAAAGTGTCCTAGAATTTTTCTCCAATTGGATGTGGAATGCAAACATTACTGTTAAGTAAACATTTGCAGATGGTAAACACTAGTATCTATAAGGCTACAGAGCCTTGAAAAAAGCCTAGAAAGTCAGTTTACAAGCTAAAGGAGAAGCATAGTTTTCAATATTATTTCTATTCTTAAGCCAAGAAAGCAAAACCAAAAATTGAAACATATTTTAAACTTTATATGTACCTGGCATTCCTCTAGCTTCTGATCAAACTTTTCTGTATTTCCTTCTTCAGCTCTGATGCCTTCTCTGATTGGCTGTATTTCTCTTTCCATCTCACCCACCTAAATATTAGCACATATCAGAATGTCTTCAGCAGTTTAGGAATAATTTAAAGTTGGTTTTATATGTGGAAACATTAGAACAAGGAACTTACCACAGCCCATGCCATTTTATGTTTCAACTCTTCAAGATGATTTCGCATTTCATTCACATACCCAATGCTTTTGTAACGTTCCTTTTTTTCATTATAAAGCTGCTTAAGCTCTTGAAGACGCTTTAAAAAAAAAGTTCAATTGTAGAAGCATAATGCTACAATGCAATATGAAATGTTGGAAAGATTTTTTTGAAACTTTAACTTTGACTAAGAACAAGTCAAAACTACATAGTTTTAACTATTAGCTATTTCAGTGCTCAAACCTGTGTTAATAATTACTGTGACTTTAACATACCTCTTCTCCTTGTTCTATCTGAAGACTTGTATTTTCTTTAGTTTTCATAATATATGAATAATCTTCTTTCATTTGCTCCAGCTGAGTCGCCTTCATAAAAAACTATAAAAGAATAAAAAGATGCAGATGTCAAATTTATTAGTTTACCTAAGTGAGCTTTATGTAATTACCATGGGAAGACCACTCATCCCAACTGCTATGTACAATAACTGGTACATTAAGCAAAATAACTGGTGAGGTATTTTTGAATAATGAAGCAACTCGGCAGCATCCTAGAAAATTTAATAATTTGGTCAATAAAGTATTGACCAAATACTTCTAAAAGTTAGAAAAAAGAAACTTCAAATAACTGTTTCTGCAAGTGGATGACTGCTACAATCAGGTAATTAAAATCAAGAATTCTGAAAGTTTGTGTTTTTTTTCACCCCAAATGACAGCTCTAAAATTTTCAAACCTGTATTTTTTGTTTCAAATATTTCTCTTTATTTTCCTGGAGTGCATTGTTTTTTTTTAATTACGTGAACCAAACTGACTAAAAGTTACCTTTTAACATTTAATCAATGTATTAAAAGATTTTTCTTACCTTATACTTGTCACCTTCATTTTTAGACTGTAAGAAGTGCTTACTCATCTCTTGAGTTAAAACAGACATGGGATTATCTACCTGTAATGTTAGATGCACTACTTTATTTTTATTTTAGAGAAAAGAGGTACCATGTAACTGCAATTAGGGTTGGGATGGGAACCATATGCGTGCACACACACATACACACACACACAAAAAAAAAAAAAACAACCCACACTCCTAACACAAATTTGAATCACAAAAATGACTTTTAAGGAACTGTTTTTAGGGAAGAAAAATGTCTTCTGGAAAGTGCTTGTTTTATCTATTTATTTAACAAGATTAACATTGGGAATTTCATCCAATGCCATTTAATTTGTCTTTATTTAATTGCCCAAAGTATATCATTCAATTCAATGAACTGTCCAATATATTCTTCCAGAAGTTCCCACAACATAAAATCAATACATAGTAAATGAAGTTTATATTATTTGACAAGCTGAATATTTTGAATGTTTTATACTTGATGTACACTACCTAATCTTTCCTTAATCACATAGGCAGCAAAAAAATAAGAAATACATGTGAAAAAAGTCTACCACATTTCCGCAATAGAATAAGTTGAAAAAAATCATCAGGGGAAAAATAAATAAATAATAGGGTCCAGGTATGTAAGAAACCTACATAGGCTAAGAGTTTCATTAATATGATACAAAGTTTGCAGATTACACCAAACATTTACTTGTCTGGTACAGAGTCTTATTCTGCACGATATGAGGTTCATAAAATTTTAATTTTCTTTTGCCTTTGGGAGTGATCATGAAAGAACATGCAAAAGGTGAACTTTTCTTATTACACAAAATGAAGCATTGCATTTAAAGAATTATACAATATATGTATTAATATAGTACGTCTTAAATTACACAGAATGTAAGCACTGCATCAATTACCTGTATGTTAAAGTGATCCAGTATTCCTAAGAGTTCCTCTTTCTTCGAAGAAACTACGGTCCCTGAGAGAGAGAATAACAATTGGTCCAAAGAAAAGAGACATGCAACCTTCCAATCTTTTGTTCAATCTAGTGCTTCTTACTGAAGATAAATGAGATTAGTATTTTTTTAGCATTGCTTTATTCCTAAACAAGATATATATTTTTATATATATATATATATATGTGTGTGTGTGTGTGTGTGTGTGTTTAATTTTTCCAATATGATATTTGCATTTGCACAGGAATTTGTACTTCTGGTTAAAGCCACTTCTTGCTTCAATTCCTCTGTGACAGAATTTAGGTAAATCACACAATTCAACAGCAACAAAAAAAAACTACATAAAACATAATGTTGTATGACCTCATATCATGCAGAACCTGACACAACTGCTTTTTACTTTCTAACATACGAAGGTCTAAGATGTTAAGGTAAATGCAAAACTGCTGACCTTATAAGAAACAATCTGTCACTAACAACAAGGCATTTAAGGCAATGAGAATATTTGAAGAGCTTTAAAGACTAACACCAACCAGATTTGCTTTTCAGTCTGTAACTTCTGCTTCCTTCCAGAGTAATGTGCTGATTCACTATAATAGAGTCACCATACACTTCTGGTTTAAATGCATCTCTACCTTGGTTTCGCAATGTTATTGAGATATCTGCAGAACTTTAAAAAAAAAAAAAAAAAAAAAGAAAAAACCACAGGCAAACTGAAATTAGTTCCAAATAAAAAAAATTAAAAAAACACAGAACATTCTAATTTTCCACAAAAATTGTCATGTCTTGTGTAGGTAGCAACTTGAAGTCAGTCATAGTACAAGTAAGAACAAAGCATACTGGTGCTGTTTGAGCCAAAACAGACATGTAGCCAGAAACATTGCTACACACTGTCCTTTTGCACCTTCAGGTAAGTTAGGAGTCAAGAGCAAATAGTTGTGAGAGCAGATTCCCCCACCTTTCCTTCCCATCTGACTGCCTTCGTGTTTAGGTTGCATAATCAAGTTCCTTTTCGGTTCTTCTACTGTCCCCAGACTGGTTTCTGGGGTAAAAAGCTGTTTGGCTTCTGTAAGCCATGCCTAACAAAAGTAACCTATAATTCACTGCTGAAAGCATTCTTCTAGGAAAGAAATGATGTGGTATCAATTCTGAATTCAGATTTTCTGGTTCTTAGGTGAATGATGCAAGTGTTATTATGTATAAGGCACATACTGCAAAAATTTGTAGTACCAGGCACCTCTAAAAGGAAAAGCCTAGGACTCTGGGTTAAGCACTATGTAAATGTAAGCTTTTAAACCTCCTCCCATCTTTTTTTGGTTCCTCTAAACATACTAACTCCACTCTTGCTGCAGACACAAATTCACTTCCTTTGCATTAAAGAATCCACCTGCATGTCAAGGTCCTTGCACTCAAATCACAGGACTTACCACTTCTGACTTATCACTTATCTGTGAGGTTAACTCATTTCCTATGATTTTATGATTTTTTTTTTAAAAGAACTCAAATCCTTCTGTAGGATATTCAAGTATGCCATGAAAGCAATATACAAGAACTAAGCAATAAGCAGCTCATTTTGCTCTGTCTTAGCTAGTTCAGAGCTAGTGGCATTCTACTGGTAAATTTCTATTTATTTATTTTTAATATGGCAGTGTTATGCTTTGCTTTTTTTTTTCCCTTATGAGTTAGACCCAGTTGGAATTCCCAGAGAGAATGAAGTTAACAAAAGGCTGATCAGCTAACCATAATCAAAAATCACTGAACTACATATCCCATCTTAAAACGAAGAAGTTTTACTTACGTTGCTCCGGTTTTTACAAACATTTTTAATGAGGAACCTCTGTTAGTAGCAGTGGCTTTCCCACCAAGTCCAACAATAAGAGCAGTTAACACAGAACTTTTTCCACCTGTAATAAAGGCATTGAAGTTTTTATTTTATTTCTTTTTTTAAAGTTCTTGTGACTTTTTATCCAATTTACTCACATTATAGACTTTCACAGAATCACAGAATTGTCTAGGTTGGAAGAGACCTCAAGATCATCAAGTCCAACCTCTGACCTAACACTAACAAGTCCTCCACTAAACCATACATGTATCACTAAGTTCAACATCTAAACGTCTTTTAAAGACCTCCAGGGATGGTGACTCCACCACTTCCCTGGGCAGCCCATTCCAATGCCTAACAACCCTTTCAGTAAAGAATTTCTTCCTAATATCCAACCTAAAACACCTCTGGTTCAATTTTAGCCTCTTCCACCTTGTCCTGTCACCAGGCACGTGGGAGAATAGACCAACCCCCACCTCGCTACAGACTCCTTTAAGGTATCTGTAAAGAGCAATAAGGTCACCCCTAAGCCTCCTCTTCTCCAGGCTGAACAAACCCAGCTCCCTCAGCTGCTCCTCATAAGACTTGTTCTCCAGACCCCTCACCAGCTTCGTCGCCCTTCTCTGGACTCACTCAAGCACCTCGATGTCCTTCTTGTAGCGAGGGGCCCAAAAATGAACACAGTACTCGAGGTGCGGCCTCACCAGAGCCGAGTACAGGGGGACAATCACTTCCCTAGCCCTGCTGGCTACACTGTTTCTGATACAAGCCAGGACGCTGTTGGCCTTCTTGGCCACCTGAGCACACTGCTGGCTCATATTCAGCCGACTATCAACCAATACTCCCAGGTCCTTCTCTGCCAGGCAGCTTTCCAACCACTCATCTCCCAGCCTGTAGCTCTGCTTGGGGTTGTTGTGCCCCAGGTGCAGGACCCGGCACTTGGCCTTGTTGAACTTCATGCAGTTGACCTCAGCCCATCGGTGCAGCCTATCCAGATCCTCCTGCAGAGCCTTCCTGCCCTCGAGCAGATCAACACATGCACCTTACTTGGTGTCATCTGCAAACTTACTGAGGGTGTGCTTGATCCCCTCATCCAGATCATTGATAAAGATAAAAAGAGGACCAGCCCCAGCACCGAGCCCTGGGGAACACCACTAGTGACTGGCCTCCAACTGGATTTGACTCCATTCACCACAACTCTTTGGGCCCGGCTATCCAGCCAGTGTTTATCTCAATGAAGTGTACGCCAGTCCAGATTGAGCTCCAGATGAGCTTTGGCCTTTTTGCTTGACTGCTTATGTATTCAAGCACTTAAATTCCAATTTCTGTCAGATACATAAAATAGTCATAGCTGTGGAAATAAACAATTACCAGACAAACAAACAAAAATATCAAAAATATTCATTCCTTAAACCCCCCCCCCCAAATTCATTCTGAGCCAAACTTCTGTTACTATTCTTTAGCAATATGCATTCAACAAGATGTCCTACCTCAGGAGGAAAAAAACCTCCCTTCCTCACAAGCATGCAGAAAACATTTATACAAGAGAAGAAATCAAATACATATTATCATTCAGTTAACTAAAAGGTTTTAAGCTCTATTTAAACACTTATATTTAATTTTTGAAATGTTTCCTCCAAAAGAAGTGAACTTGCAAAAAGAATCACATCCTTCTAAAACAGCTTCTACTTCACATAAACTTGGACAATTACTATGTATTTTAAAATGAACATATGAGTACTTGAAGTTTATATTTGAATTATACATAAATTTATATAATAAAATGTTTTGCACATTATCTTTTGCAAACCTCTGAATTTAAAACTTCACTTTTTCGTCAGCTCTGGACTACTGGCATAGACCCATGGGATTCCTGAGTCTAAAACTGAACCAATCTACATTTTTAGAATTGTTAGCTCACCTATGTATCTTTCTTTTTTTTTTCCAAATCAAAATTAGATGTTTTAAATTATTACCAAAAGCAGTCTTTTGGCATAGCAATGTTGCAATTAATACTTACTTCCATTGTTTCCAACAACAAAATTGAGATTTGATCCAAACTGAAAAGGTCCCAACATGGAATGGCACATAAAGTTCTTCAGCTGGATACTTTCAATTATCCCAACTTCCCCTACAGTCTAAATAGATATTATGTTATGTGTGCATTTTAATTAAATACATTTCATCTATTTTACATTTAATGAGAATTCAAATGACTATGATAAAAACCATCAATGTTAACAAACCACAGGGACATCCGAAGGGTTTAATGATATTGTGAAAAGTTGCTTATTACATAAATTAAGATCAAAACAGTTACCCAAACTTAACTCTTAACAATGGCAAGTTTCAGTTCCTGCCATAACTAACTTACAATTAATATAAAAGATCAAGATCATAATACAGACATTAGAGCAGTAAGTAAAGAGCACCATAGAGAGATTTCATTATTTAAACAACACTAAAAAGTCTTAGCACAACATTGAAAAAGGGAAATAGAATTAAGTTAGGAAGGAGGAAATGAAACTAGAAATGAAGGGAACACCCCAATGTTTAACTCATACTATTTTGACAGGTAACTTTATCTGCAATGCTTCAGAAAAGCAATGCTTTCTAAGTAAACAAAGTTTTTTTGGAAAAATAAGAAAATCCAATGACACAGAATAGGTACTGTTCAAGAAAATGAAGTGAGGAGTTATACCTCTGTGGATCATGAATCAACTCCAGTGTCTTATAACATGTAACACTGTATTCGTGTGCTCAAAAATTACTTTTTTAAGAGTCCAACATCAAATTAAAATTAAATTATTACAGAAAAAATGAAGAAAGATATTCCTATTGTCAAGTTTCACTTCTAAAACAAGCATTTCAAACATTTTTAATTGTCATTTCAGTGTCAGCTATACAAAAGAAAGCATCTAGTGCTCCTTTTAGTAAACCATTTTTTTTCTAAGTATTTTTCTGCTTTTCCTACAGCCCTAAACCAAATATGCCATACTTCTATTAAACAAAATCTTTCAACTTTACTTGGTTGTCAACTTCAATAGCATTCATTCCATAAAACCAGAATACTGTTATTTTATGATCAACTGTCAAAACTACATGATCCACAAAAATATGGTAAGAATGAACTCTTTCAGAAGTTCTCATTACAGCCATTCTATTTTATTTTAGATTGGTTTAGTTGAAGCCTACATACAAGACTTATTTCAACATCAACCAAAGATAGAGAATTTTATACATCAGTTTTCTTAGTTTTGGAATTTTTTTAAAACAACTTACCGACACAGAAGATAAATTACTATCAAATGAAAACAATAAGTTTTCTTCATCATTCAACCCATCACTGTGCTCATCTGTGAATTCTTGCCTCTGTCTTTTGTGGGATCTAGGCTTTGAAACACTCTCTTCCTTTCTCTTACCCATGAGTACTGAAAAAATAAAGTAATTATAGTGAGGATGTATCAAACTGTAGCCCAATATGTAGTACTGAATTTACTACTGAAACTCACAATCTGTATGTTACAAATATGCAGTACTGAAATGAGATTGAAACTTACAACCTGTTATATGAAAACATACCTACAGATAATACAGACTGCGCTTATTTAATTAGATACAAGAAATTCAGTTGTTGCAGTACGATCAACACATTTTTCAATGAAATGATTTGCACAGCCAAAAAGAGAATTTATTAATTATATGTGGTTGAGAAATGTATAGACAATATGTGGAATACATAAAGTCAAATAAAGGAAAATTTAGTTTCATAGTGCTGCTCCCTTCCTGCTTCTGCGCACAGCCAACCTGCTTTTGTTAGACAATGTTACGTGATCACAGTAAACAAAACACTGTCATTTTACTAATGAAAGACAACAGTTCTCTATATAGAAAACTTACCTATACATACATGCATGTACATATAAATGCTTCCTCTACAAAGAGATAAATAATCCACCTCACTAATATGACTAATAAGAAATAAATCTTGCAAAAGTAACAAAGCCTACTAAAGTTGCATAGAAACAAAATAACAGGGGTCTAGGATAGTCAAAATTTCACATTTTCTGCAACAGTATCTTTAGGGTGTGGTTCTTATTCCCCCTAAAGTACATATTACACACTTTATACCTAGAGTCCCAAAGTACCACACAAAACATAGGCCACATTACTTTTATCCACAGTAGAAAAAAGGTCCTGTTCATACAAAGACAAAGGTAAAGACATTTCTCAGCAGTTAGGTCAGCTATTGATAAGTGTCCAGACTATGTTCAAACGGATATCCATTACATAATTTTTGAGTATCAAAATGTTTCCACAATTGAGCATGCTCTCCTGCTCATGCACTGTTGCTTCCTTCCAAAAAAAAAAAGGCAGCCAAATCACACAAATCTCACCATGCAGAATTCAGAAGCACTAAATGCAATTAATGTCCCCAACTACAGAAAAATCACTGAATGGCCTAAGAGTAGGGTGAATTCACTAATAATGAAAAAACAAAAATAAAAACAAAAACATGTGGGGTACCAAATCACTTCTTGTCACAGATATATTTGAAGTTAATGAGTGACAGTTTCCCTGTCCTAAATGACAGATGGTATGACACAGGAAAGAAGCCTGGTGGGTCAGCCCAGCAGTTCTTAACATGACCTCCTGGATCCTTCAGGGAAGACAACAATGTTCAACAGAAATTTACGTGGGCAGGCACAGTAGTTCCAGCCATGCAATGTATGGTCCCAGGGGACCCCTACTCAGTGAAAGTCCTCAGGCATGCCCATAGCTTCTCCATGGTTCCTTCTCAAGGCTTGCCTGGGCTCTCGCTCCTGCAGTCTTCTATTCCAGGACTCTCCCCAGGATGCTCCAGACCCTATCAGTTACAGGACAGGGTAAAACACCAGCTTGAATTCCTGGAGCACCTGATGACTGGCTGTCACCGTCACCAGCATTCAGCCAGTAGCAGGATAGCAATTTTCAGTAGCAGGATGGCAATTTTCAGGTTACTCAGGGGCATGTCATCTGTGGATAAGCTAAGTCCAGCCAGCCCTCTCATTTGCCTCCTCTGTTTCTGTCTCATCTCCCTGAGTTCAAGCAACTCTTTATGAAGCAGAATAATAAACTGACTGAAGGCACTGAAAATTGATGCAGGAAAAAAAAATACATATTTTCTTAAATTCCCAACCATTTCACCATACAAATTTGTATGTTTGGGTCAATGTGGAGATAGAGTGCTTCTTTTACTTGTGCCAGCTTAACGTCCCGGTCAAACTCTAGCCTCATTTCAACAGAAAAAAAAAGTTTGAAAACCTCATACCATAAAGCAACAGAGACAATAAATATCATTTATTATATCAAACACCACAGACATTAAAATTTGTTACATCACTAAAGACCTCTGAATTTCTATTCTGGGTATTCTTTGGGTTTTATAAAACAGTACTTGATTATCTCCTCATTAATTGTCTTAGACAAAGCACACAAATAATAAGAAATAGTATACATCCCTTTCCCTCAAGTGCAAAAGATGAACTTCAAAGCAAAGGCAGACATGCAATAAGCTTCCCATCTTACCTTCTTGCAGTAATATCAGGGATGTCAGGTTAAGCTCTGGATTATTATAATGTTAATTAAATATTTACAGGGAATCTGCCGTTTCTATTTTATGTTATGTAGTTTAAGACCATACACATAAAAACAAGCAAGCAAATATGCTTCATCATTCAGTTACATACCTTTTACTGTGCTACTTTCAGTTTCCTATATAACCATGTCATTATATTACTTGAATCAGGAAGGAGTTGCTTGTATGCTCTTGGAATTTATCCATCACCCAAACGTGAAGGTAGGCATTTGTTCAATTTGCTGTTCCACTGAAGTCTCACTCTACAAAGAAGAGAAAACACAAGACTTAAATGCTACAATGAATATTAACTAAAGAACAGGGCTATGAATTCCATTGCTATATCATTTGCACATCTAAGGAAAAGAGACTACGAGAATGGAAGACAAAATAGCCTAGAAGAAAACTCACTCATGTAATCTAAGCATAAGGAAGTCAAACAGTTTTCACTCCAGAACTCTCAAAGAATTAGAACTGAAGATAAAACTTAATAGAAACTTAAACTATTGAAACAGCCTCTGAAATTGTTATCACAAGTACCAGAAGATGCAAGATCAACAGTGCGTATAAAAAAGCAGAAAGGCAGAAGAAATTGACCTCATCAACAAGGAGTCCACTAATCAGAATTCACAAGAAACTAAGCTTGAAAAGTTAAATACAAATACAAAAAGAACAAATAATTAGACACACACACACAAAACCCCACACACTCAAGCAAGCAAGCAAACAAGAACACTGAAAATGACATATACTACACTCAAGCTTTACTTTTAGACCATCTTGCTGTTTCTGACAAAAAGTTCCTTTTTTTTACATTAATCACTTGTACCATGACACACTGATTTTCTTCATTAACTTTTAAATTGAAAGAAATACTCACTTGTAGTGACATTTGCACTGCTTATCATGATTTTAACAGCAGCTTGGGAATACGTCAAGGAAAGGAAAAGCTGCAGATGTGACCATTAAAATGTGCAAGTATCATACTGGAAACTATTAAACTGGCAAAAATAAAGATTAGTACAAGTATTTTAATGTATGCAATCGACTAATGGGAAGTTAACAATGAATACTATTGACAAACATTAACAGAAGTTTGTTTAAAGGACTAGACATCGTATTTTTTAAAATGAAGTCTAAATGTACAGTTATGTTGTAATATGAAATAGGATTATGTTAATGGAAACTTGCAATGACAAAGTCAGGAACATCAATAATGTGAGAACTAGACTGTCATTCAGAAAGGCAATAGAAAAGTGCTCATTTAATAAAAAATGATCTTTACTAGCATGGAATGTACGAGCACAATAAGGAGTAAAACCCACAGCTATTAACCGTGAGTGAATAAGGGCAAGACATATCCAATTACAAAAACATCACAAGATCACTACAAATCATAACAAACAATTTTCATGCACATAATGAGAAAGTGAAAGGAAACCACCATCCCAAGATGTGCCACATGATACTGTCTAAAACTATTTTAAGACTATTACATGTTATAATAGAAAACTATTTACACTACTAACATCAAAGTATAGGAAAACAAGCTGCATGCACTGGATGCAATATGCATTGCCCAGGGAATTGCCAGGGCAAACCCAGGGCATCCTATTTCCAGTTTCCATTGCAATGCAGTTCTAAATTTTTCTTCCTCCTTTCTTCCTTCCTCCCTGCCTAGCTGGTCACAGCTGGTATTGATAAATGAACTACATATTAATTCTGATAGATTCTAACAATAAAGGAAAGAAACATACACGGCCAAGAAAACCTTTATTTTTTTTTGGTACTAAAAGGGTATGAGATCTCTCAACACAGCCCTCTGGTGAGCCAGCTGCTCATGTTATCGGGCACACAAAGCCTGTACCACCCCACACAGACACTTAGCAAGCACCTGCCGGAGAAGCAGCAAGCGATGGCAGCTCCACCTCACCTATGGGGAGGAACAAAATCCCTCTGCTCTCAGCTCCCACACCACAGTTACTCCTTGTTTGTCCCAAAAGTTGCCCTGGACGACCTGAAAGGATGCAATCACCTCCCCGTTGCAAAGCTTATGTCGGTAGATGCACCGGACGAGAGAAACCTCACGTTAGTTTCGTATCTGCCATAGCTAGGAAGAGAAGGAGGAGAAGCAAAAAGACGAGGGGAAGGATGAGGAAGAGTAGAAAAAGGAGGAGGAAGGCGCTCCCTGGTCAGTATCTCTCTCTCCCCCTGCCTTTATAATGCCGGATGCCTCGGGGCAAACCCCATACACTACCCCTGAGCAGCAGGCAGGCACCAGGGGGAAATTTCACCCAGCTCGACCGCCGCAGGGACAAGTCAGGAACCAAAAAACCCACCCTTGGGCACATGAAAAAAAAACAAAAAAACAACACCCCTGGGCACTCACCCCGGGCAGGCTCAGCAAGGGCCCGGCCCTACTCTGCTGACAGCACAGCACTGCCGCCACCGGGACCCCTCACGCAGCCCCATAAAGACGACCTGTTCCTCACCCTACCTCTCCTCGATCCCACCGCCGACCGGTGGGGCCGTTACAAGCAGCTGAAAGCCGCACCCCCGCGGAGATTCCGAGCCCGTCACGGCGGGAGGCGGCCAGCTGGCTACAACGGAAGAGCCGCCACGGGCGCGGCGCCTGCGCGCTCTCCCGACCGCCTCCCTGAGGGGGCCGTTTCCCGGCGCCCGCCATTTTCTCGAGGGCGGAGCTGCCCTCGGGGCGGGGGCGGCTGTCAGGGCTGAGGAGCAGCGTGAGGGAGAGCGGGTGGTGTTGGGGGGCCCTGGAGGTCCGAGCTGGGGAGGTAAATTTGTTTTAATTCCTGATTAGAGTTTGGTTGCGCTTTGCTCTGCCGCGTGGCAGGCGGCTGAGGAAGAAGCCGAGCCTCTGTGGGGGCTCGGGTGGGAAGGGGCGTTGGGTCCCCTGCGGCCAGTGTGGGGCTGGGGCGTTAGGTTTGTAGGCGTGCAGTCATTTTGTGCATCTTGTTATCGGGCAGGGAGGCCTCTGGAGAGGTCTCCTCGTTGTGAGCAGGCAGTCGGGGAACTCCTCTCTTCTTTCAGGCGCTACTTCAGGATCCCGAGTTCGTACCGAGGCGGGAATTTTATGTTTGAACTGAAGGCGCATGTGCGTCTCGGTGCTCCGCTTTCATGCGACTTCTTGGGGGAAAAGCCTTAGGAAGTTTATCTCCACTGATTTAGAAGTATGTGGGGAAAGAAGGAGACTTGACCTCCCTCCTTTGGAAGTTTCTATTTTCTAGGAAGACTAGAAACCTGCTATGAATGAACTTCAAAATCTGAATAGGCAGATCACTCCTATTAGGAGTAGTAGGTCTGTCTTTATGCAGGATCCAGACGTAAATATTTTACAGAATACCCTCAGAAAGTAGAAACTGGATGTATGGTAGGTCTTACAGATTTTCATAACTCAAACTGAAGTATATTTTGAATGTGAGTAAGGAAATGTTACTGAGGACAGGACAGGATTTTGTTGGGAAACAAAATAGGGAAAAAGTTATTTGATTGTTTTCTTTGTTTTGGTTTTAGTTTCAGATTTTTAAAACTATGTGTTTTTTTTTTTTGTGTGTGTGTTTTTGTATAACTATTAATCTTACGAAACATTAAGTATTTGTAGTATGCTTGTCTTCCCTGTTAATTAGGTACCGTGCAACATACCCTAAATTATGCCATGTATTTTCATGCTTTACTTATAATTTTAACACATTTCGTGTGCTTGAGGCATAACAACAACAAAATCCCTCAACGTTACTACATAATGTTCTGAGAGCATAAAGCTAAAACCAGGTTGTGTGACTGAAGAAGTGGATTACAGAAACATGGTATCTGTTGAAAGTAGATCTTTCCTTGAGAATGTGATTTAAAAACAACCTGGAATATTTGCAGCAGAATTGGTACATTATTGAATAGCAACCTTGCTTTAAAACAGTTCTAAAGTACAAAAAAAGCACTGTACAAAGACAGACTTGCTGTTCAGACTCTGAAGGTGTTGAATGTGAAAGATGCATAAATTTAATGTGGCCGTGTTCACAAGAAGCCACAAGGTGGCATAACTACTCGTGTCCTAAGCAAATCTCAGAGCTCACATAGTCATGACTTCAAAGGAAGTCATGTAGTAGTTTCAAAATCAGGATGCATTCCAGATTTTATTTTTTATCTTCTAATATTGGAGGAAATGACAGAAAAGTAGAGGAAATAAGCATGAGGCAAAGTTTGTATGGTAAGGCAATGTAGGGTGTTGTGAGGGAAAAGCAACATGTGTTAAGAGTTGTTTATATAGAAGTGGCAAGGTATGAAAACCAGAACAATAAAAGGACTGTGAAGTAAAGGAAATCCAGTTATAGGTAGTGTGAGAACAGAGCTGCTTAAGTAAAGAAGAGATAAAGAAATATTCTTCCTAATGGGTGAGCTAGCATTCATTGTAAGTATCTTAGTGCCAGGCACACAGTACTGCAATTTAAAATAGTAAGAATAGGCACATCCGCACATTTCTGGAATCATACTTTTAGAATTGCTGAAATATTTGTTGAAAGGGAATTCTGGAGGTCATCTTCTCTTGCAGAGAGGGAAGTTCTACCAATATTAGATTAAGCCACTAAGACTGTGTGCTGTCCAAATGTTGGAAACGGAGAAGGAAGATTCTGCAGCCTCTGTGGGCAACCAGTGCTGAAGTACCCACTGTCATTATTTCCTGATATTTAACTTCCTAAGCCACAACCTTGGCCATTAACCCTTGTAATATGATCTTGGACTAGCAAGGAGAGTTTGATTTTTGTCATTGTAAATATTCCTCTATCTACTATTATATGCAAGTTACTGTAATACGATCTCTTTAAAATGAATCCTACAGCCTCAAATCAGAAAATAATGGCCTTATGGGGTGTGGATTTTGTTTTCTTTTTAAATAAGTCTTGGTTTCTAGCTGTGTAAGGGAAATATGAGACTTGGAAGCATGTTACGTTTTTTCGGCTGATTTTTATTTATGTTCAGCCTATTAGCAATTAAAATGTACAATCCAAAGAAGGTATTTAGTGATAAACCACCTGTGAAATGGAGTCACTGCATATTTGGAATGCACGATCGCAAATGCTCTTGACTTATAAAAGCGAAACTGATAACGTCTGGTTATTTATTTTCTGAACTTAATGTTCATACTATGTCATTTCATATTATGTTTAAAAATATTTTATTTTGTTTAGTCTTCACAGCTAAAACGTTCACATTGACAACAAAGAAGGTGGAACAATGGGAGTGACTAATCTGTGGCAAATCCTTGAGCCTGTGAGACAACCTGTCAGCTTGAGCAGTCTTAAAGGAAAAACACTTGCTGTTGATTTAAGTTTGTGGGTTTGTGAAGCACAGACTGTTAAAAAGATGATTGGAGTAGTTACTAAGCCACATTTGAGGTATGGTATCCATAGAAATTATTGTAGCCCAAAGTTTTGGAGCTATATAATTTAGTTTTGGTACTTCTAAACTTAAGACTACTTACCTCCAAAATTTATATGACTGTGTTTGTTTTCTGTTATTACTTGTGCTATGTTCATAAAGGATTTGAAATGAAAGCATGGTCATACTGGTTGAACCCAACTTAGTGCTTAGGTGCAAACAGGAGAATTTCTTAGGCTCAGCATATCTTTTATTGAGGCCTTAACAGTAGGTAAGATTGAGATGGGTATAAGCAGAACTGTGCTGTGGTATAGCACTGTGCAATATGAAGATTATCAAGTGGCAAGCACAAATCAATGTGCTAATTCCCATATATTTCTGAGTATGTGTGTTGGAAGGTACTGTGGACTGCCTGTTTATGACAGCAGTTTGGAGGCTGGTAGATTCAGAACATAATGGGAGTCAGGCATGCTTTAGCCTGATGTGGTATACGAATTGAAATTTTAGTTAAACATATTTAAGTGGGAGGTCTGAATCAATCTTCAGGCTTATGAGCAACATTCAGGAATGGTGTATATGTTTAATTTAAAGTAGCACATATAAGCAGCTATAACTTCAAAGCTTTCTGCAAATGATGCTGATAAAAATGAAATCATACATATATTTTTTCTAAATGACCAGTTAGCTGGTTAGCTCAAAAATATTGAGTTAGTAGCTGTTAGATGTTTCTGTGGCTTCTGTTGAACTCTGTTAATGTGAAATATTAGCATCTTCTGAAAATCTTTTCTTAAAATATTATACTTAGGACCCCAGATTGATAACTGGGTAAAAGCTGAAGCTTCACATGAATTTTTCTCTATAATAAAAAGTCCTATGTGCAGTGAAATGCAAACATCAGTCTGGATCTCTTGTGTAGTCTTTCCAAAGCAAGACAAAGGAATGGACAGATTTCTACGAGGGGAAAAAAGATTTCATGCAGTTGGAGATCAAATTATTTTGCTAAGTATTCTACAGAAACTTTTTTTGTAATCAATTGATTTCTTTTTCTTTTCATTTTTGAAAATAGAAATAGCCTCAAGAGATCAACTTATCCTCTTTTACCAATAACAAATATCAAAATTAAATCCAGAATAGTGGTCTTTCCTTGTAAATTGAAGAGAGATAAATGTTTGGTCACTTTCTTTGGAAGATTCATCCAGGAATTACTGGAAGAAGCATATGCCACCTGAGTACTCTGAATATCACTGTTTAGACCAAGTGGTTATTATTGCTTTTAAAACTGAAATTCTTCCCATCAGTGGTGCAGATTTGCACGTTAAATAAATTGGCATGGTAATGGTATCTATGTATCTAATATTAAAGCATTCATTTACTTCAGATGTGCAGGCATATCTGAAGTAAATTTTCAGGCTTAAAACAAAACAATGCGGATGTGTTTGAAAGCAGACTTAGGACTTTGAATATATTTTATTTAGCCTTCTCAACTTGTTTCTGTTTTTGTTCCGTAAAAAAAAATCTATCTTGTCCTTAGGTGATATTTTTTCAGGTGTTTTGTAAAGCTGTTACAAGTCGCTAGTAAAACTATGTCAAGGAAATAGATAAAATCTGTTGGCTTTGGGGTAAGGGAGTCATAGAAGATGGAGAGGAAGCTAAGGTTGTTCCTGGGGCAGACTGAGGGACATAACAAAAATATCTGAAGTAATCAGGATTCCCTAATTCTACTTATGGAACACATTACTTTATTGCAGAAACCTATTTTTTCGGTTCTCTTTCTTAACATCAATGGGAATTAAACTAGTGTTTGTCATGGAAGGAGAAGCCCCCAAGTTGAAAGCAAACACCATGAGTAAGAGGAATGAGATGCGCTATGGATCTTCCAAGAAGTGTGGGTTTGCAAGAACAGGGAGATCTCATTTTAAATCTGTGTTAAAAGAGGTGAGTAATCAAGGGGTATGTTTCAGTATTTTTTAAATTTGATAGAAAGAAACCTTAAATAATTCAAAGACAAGAACTCAATAGTTTTCTATGCAACAAATGTCAGCAATATTATGAGTTAGAGGGAACAAACCCTTTTGTAATTGGGCGTTACAGCATATGTTAATTTATTATAGTAGGGGGGGAAATGTCAGAATATTTTTCTTGTTTGATATGTTCTTTGTGTTATGCTACAGTGAGCTGCTGTCATAATCAAGTGCTTATTACAGAAATTCCAGCTGTGTTCTCATGGCTTTGGTAGATTGAATGTATCAATTCATGTTTTATTCTTAAATTTTAAAACAATTTTTTTTGTTCTAAAATTTGTAGGAAGTATATATTAGTATATTTAAGTATGTCTTAAACTGTTGTAGTCTTAGGCCAGCAATACTGTACTGTCATGTTTTATGTTTTTGAGTAGTCTGACAGTTTGAAAGATGTCTGTGCTAGCCCAGTATTACTACTGAGTAGTAAGCAAATGATGTCGCTTTGTGAAGATAAACTCTTCTTTTGCTTTTAATTTGAAAACATCCTAAAAATACATTTAAAGCATACAGATTTCTGTGAAGGTGTTTATTCTGTACTTAGTGTATTGTTCTTAGTTGAGTACTTTTTTGACTGCTTTATAGGAAAAGTAGTTTACTATTACAATTTTTGTATTGATACAGTGTTTCATGGTCATTGCAACAGTAGCAGTTTTCAGAGTGGACATACATGCTTCCCTGAGAAAATTCATGCTAATAACTGGATCTAATTTAGCATTCAATCTTTTTTCTTTTGTATTCTTTCAGTGTCTGGAACTGTTAGAGTGTTTAGGTGTCCCTTGGGTTCAAGCAGCAGGGGAAGCAGAAGCAATGTGTGCTTACCTAAATGCAAAAGGCCACGTTGATGGGTGCATTACCAACGATGGAGATGTCTTCCTATACGGAGCTCAAACAGTTTATAGGAACTTTGCCATGAATGCTAAGGTATTGTACTTCATTAAGGCCAGAAGGAGATTTTGCTTGCTCTTTAGAGTTTTTCTCAAAGTAGAAATTAACAGGAGGGCCTTGAAACAATTACTTGGACACCACGCTTATCATCTGGTAGTTGAGGTTATTTAATATAGTCCTTTAAGACAGGAATGCTTTGTTGTATTCACTGCCTACCAGGATTTGAGAGCAAAACAATCGGATTGAAGAACACTTGCAGTACTGTCATCTGTGTTAATGCTGTCCTGTGATGTCTAATAAAGCTGAGTAGCAATTTTATATTTCCTTCCTCAACAGTAAAGAATTTATTTGAAATAGCTGATTCCAGTAAACTTACAATTAGGGCACATGGGAATGGTTAGCCTTTTGGTTGGTTCACACATTTACATCTTACATGTTTATTTTATTCATTACAAGTATATTTACAGTTAATACTGTTAGTCTCGAATATGAATAGGACAGGGAGTATTTATCTGTATAACAATCAGTTGTTGTGACCTTTCCATTTAAAAAAAAAAATAATAAAAAAAATCTATTAATCAGTTTGTGATCCTGGTCTTGTTCAGAGTGCAGTTTTCTGTAACTGAAAAATGAAAACAAAAAATGATGTTGGGGTTGGAATTTTAAATCTTTATCTGAAAGACTTGTCAAGAAGGTACTCAAATAATAGGAAAAAAAATAGAACCAAAAAAAGCACTAGGAATGACTAGTGAATGACTAGGGAAAAAAAAGTTGATGGAAAATGATTTGCTTTGATGGCACTGTATTTGGGGTTAAGATGGTCTAAATCTTCTTTCATTCAACTTTCTTATTCATTACCAAAAATGAAGGTGGACTTGATCTTTCAAGGGTATTTTATTACATATCTTAAGATACTACCTATCTGCCTATTGATATAAAAAGTAACTCTGTGTGGGTGTTTGCGGGTGTCCATTTGGGGCATCTGTTTCAGATAACAGGGTTCTGTTTGTTTTGTAGGGGCTTCCTATCTTTTTCTTCATGTTAATCATTATTTAATATTGTTGTGTTTGAGTCCTGTCCTTAAGGCTTCATGTGTTCCTTTTAGCTCATAGGTATAATGTTAGGTTACAGTTTGACTTCCTTTGTTCTTTTTTTTTTTTTTTTTTTTTAAATTCAAGTAGCGCGTTATAAGGTTTATATGGACTTAAAAACTGCAGTTCCTAAGATATACAGCCATTAGTACTCAATAAAGTTAGTTTTACTCTTCTACAGATAGCGAGCAATAGAGAAAACAACTCTTACTTTAGTTTCTTTGAACAGCTGATGCCCACACTTAAAACCTGAAACTCCAGAACTGTAGTTATTGATCTGGTGCCCATGCATGATATTGTAATTTTAATTGCGGCTTTATATTTATTTTTTTCGCTGTTGGACTCTTCTGTGTGTTATAGGAAAGGCCTGTTGCCTGAAGACATGGGTGAATAGTGGTGGCTAAACAAAGTGAATGTGATTAAGGCTGTTCCTTCCTTGATGTTGTAGAAATAAAACATACAATAAATTTCTCTTGCAGGAACCATATCTTGACTGTTACACGATGTCCTCTATCAAGGAGAAGCTTGGTTGTGACAGAGAGTCTTTGATTGGGCTAGCTGTTCTTCTGGGTTGTGATTACCTTCCAAAGGTAAGCAATATAATTATTTTTTATTAGGTACTTAGAGTTTATTGTTTTTCAAGACAGTGTATCAAGGGAGACTTGTGCATGCTGACAAAACTTTGTGCAATGCATGATTATTGAGATTCAGTTGAAGATGCTTAGTAACTATACATGTATATATGATTTTTGATGGCTTAAAGATAATCAAATTATTTAATAAACATTAATCTTTCTAAATCTGTTTTATGTATTATATCAGACTGTAGTCTTCACCTCCATTATATGAAAGTTTCAACATTGTTGATAATGAGGAAACGTGAAAAGTGAGTGATCGCCAGGATACTTTGTACCCATTAGGATGTAAAGTACATTTTCAGTAGAGTAGCTGAGGAAAATGAAGAAAAAACATTTCTGTTTATTCTGTTTGGAATAGTTAGTAGTGATGGTTTTGAATTGTAGTTATTAGTAGCACCGGTTCTGGATGGAGCTTGGACATATTTGATAGAACTAAAAGGGGACTTCACATGATTTTCAAATAGTTGACACCTACTTTGTGAATTTGAGGTAATGAATGAAGTGAGAGGGATCTCACTAGTTACTTTTTTCTTTTTCATGAAAGCTTTTGAATTTTATTTTTGTTGAGACTTTCACCAGAAGGTGTTGGAATGGCTATTTGAAATGGAAATTAAGTGGTATGAAACTTGATTTCTATACAGTTCATCATTCTGTGACCATAGGCAACGGTTGCTCCCATTCAGAACTGCAGTGGATATCTAGTTACTCTTAAATCATAGTATATCAATTTGATAAAACTGTCCTTTTAAACAACAGACAGTATGCTGAATGACAGAACACATCGATCTAACCTTTTTTTTTCTTTTATTAAAGACAAGTCTGAGAGGGAGGCAGAAAGTAGTGGCTAATCGATACTTACTGTAATGCAGTTAGCTCCTGGAATGCCAGGTTCTTGCATATGTCTTCTGGAGTCACACAATCAGCAATACGTGATAGGTCTTTTGAGTTGCTGCAACCTGGCAAAGCAACGAAAGATAGAAACTTCCAGGGAAAGCTGAACTACAGGAGTGCATTGTGGGTGTGACGACTGGCAGAAAAGATAAATGAGAAGACCACTCTGTAATTGCACTTGCTTTGTTGATTGCATATGTGTGATGCTTTCCTTGCAGAAGGTGAATACCTGTCTGCCTGAGTGGCTGCACAACCAATGACAACTTCCAATTGGTTTTGAAAATATGTTTATTTCATACAGTTGTATATATTCAGTTATTATATTTAAATAAAAACAAGCTACTAGTTTATTTGTAGTAGTGCTGTAGAAAGGACACTCATACTGTTTATATTAAGTGGTACTGATTCTTGATTTAAATCATTCAGGTTATTTTGAATCAATTGTCTGTCACTCTTCAGTATATCTAGGGTTTACTATGAAGTCCTAGATATCAGCCCATGAGCTAGCTTCTAAAAAATATTTGCTGTTCCCATGTATTACTTATAGGGCTAGTCTTGTAAAGGACATGCATACTACAGATATAATAACAGCAAAATCAATGCAAGATGTAATAGCAAAATCAAGCAAGTGATTGTTGAAGAGGAAAGGAGGGCTTCTTTCAGGTTTGGGTTTTTAATTATTTTTCAGAAAAATGCTCTTGCAATATTTTTTAAGTCATCTCTTGGAACATAAGTATTTAAGGGTAAAGCAGTTTCTTTGTCATAAAGCCACTCTCCTGTAAGTGACAGCTTTTTGGTAAACATTTTTCATCTGAGATTCCAGTCTTTTGAGTTTAAAATCCAAGACAGATTCATTCTTTGGTTTGTCTTTCCAAAAGTTCTGAAAAGTTTTATCTCTCTGGCAGTTAGCTGTCAAGAATGTTTCAAGTATTTCATATTGTAGTTTTGTTGCAGATGGTGTACAAAAAAAAAGAAAAACAAAAACAATTATAGAAAGTAAGTAGTGGAAAATGGATGATTTTATCTTTGCAACTACTGGGTGTCTGGTAGTACAGCTATAATCTGTCACCTCTGACTACATAACTATGTCAAAAAATATTTTTGTCAGTGTAGCTCAATATCTGTTAATGTTTTATCATTTCTGTTGATAAGATTGTGAAGGCAATTTATAAAAATCTGTATACTTTTATGTCATTAAATGATGTTTAATATTTCTGTCTCTATATAGGGCGTTCCAGGAGTTGGAAAAGAACAAGCTTTAAAGTTAATTGAGGCTTTGAGAGGTCAAAACTTACTGCAAAGGTAAATTGAAAACTTACCTTGATTTTATTCTAATACTTGCTGGTATGGGCTTCATCTCCAAGACAATGTTACTAATATTTCCCTCTTAATTTTTTTTTGAGGGACAGATTACTACATTCCTTACTTCATATTTGCTAAGCAAGCTTCTTCATTTTTTTAAAACACGAGCTGACTCCTAGCTTTTGAGTTAGCAGGTGTATGTTGGTGTTTTAGGAATGCAAGTCACAAGGACTGATGACAGACTTGCTAATTTTTTTTTAACTGGGTTGTGGATCAGGATGGGATACTAAATGCTTTCTTGGTTTTAATGTATATGTCAACACTAGAAATCCAACAACTATGTGCTCACAAAAAAAGTCTATTTCATAAGTTAGAAAACTGCTTTTTAAGCAAATGCCTGAGAAGTATAAAGAGTGTTCTTTTTAGTGTTTTGTTTGAAGTACGAAAGCTTTTACAGTATTTTGTAATGATTTCAGTATCATCCTTCTAGATTTGAGCAATGGAAAGAATTTCAGTATGATGATAATCCAACTGTGGTTGTTAAAAGGGTAATTCACTGTTCTGAGTGTCATCATCCAGGTCAGTGTAACAAGCATTGAATTTAATTTTTACCTTAATCATTTGTTGTTTTTTATTCTGAACATGAGGGGTTGTTTGTTGGTTGGATTTTTGTCAAAAAAAAAAAAAATTAAAAAATACTTTTCTTGTCGTTCAGCTTCTGGGCTGTATTCAGATTTTCAACTGTGTGTATCTATGCAAGTGCTTTTTTGAGGCTGGGGTTACTTTTCCCAAATGAGAAACCTTTTGATAGCAGATGGAATATTAACAGAATGTCCTTGTGTGATCCCAGGTACTTGCCTTTTTATCAATGTCAGTGAAGAAAATGTGCTACATGACAAGCAGCTTTTTTTTTTTTTTTGCCCTGTCTGAGTTGGTCTTGCGTAAGGAGGGCTGAATCCATTAGTATTGTTGAGTTTTTAGTCCTTTCTTAAGAAGTTAGTCTTAGGGAACCTCATTTTGGTAGCACATTTGATTGTTGTACTCATTCAAAGCTATCACTTGGAGAAGAAAAAGCTTGTTTCAAATATCCATTGCTTAGCATGTTTGTGAAGGTGTCACAGACTACTGTGAAAAAAATACAGACTATATAATAATATGTGGAAAAAATACAGACTATTTTTACTACTAATTTTGTATAATTGCAAGGCTTTGGAAGCCTTCTAATTGTGATTTGTATATCTGCTTCTGTAGGGTCTTACAAGGAACATGAGCGCAGTGGATGTAAACTCTGCGAAAGCACAAGATACTGCAAACCCAATGACTCCAAGTACTGCTGCCCTTGTGAATGGCATCAGTTAGAACAAGTGAAACAAGCAAATGCAGTGGAGGACAATATCAGAAAGTAGGAGTGTATTGAAAATAAACTACTTTTCCCTGTTTTCATGTGCAGGGTGAGAATTTAAGCTGTGCATTTTTCCTCTTTGTGCCCAGTTTCTAACACATTTGTTTTACCCGCAGAAAAGCTAATAGTTGTGAAGGCTTTCCATTCTCTGAGGTAAAAAGCCTATTTAAAGAAATTTTTCTTTTAATCAATTAATTGAAATTTCAGTTTTCTTCCCTCTCTTAAACTGCCTTTTTTCTGTTTTTATCTCAAGGTTATCCAAGAATTTCTTGTAAACAAGAATAAATTAATCAAGATAATGGATTGCAAAAGGCCGAATTTATTGTCCTTTCAGGTACATAACGCTACTGGGTGTTTAGCTCTATGTGGCTTTTATTGTTTATGCATCTGTGATAACTTTGATCTTGATCAGTGATTTTACTGGAAATAAGAATTAAAGAATCTTGCTGCAACTTTTTAATATACTACACCTTTTGAAAGTCTAAAATGACAACTTCAAAAAATTAATTGATTTTAAATATGTATGTAGAAAAGCAGAAGTAAGAGAACTTGAGGGAGGGTCACTTGCCATTCTATTTTTTCACTGTCCAGTGTTATTAAATTGAGTTGCAGAATGTTGCATCATCTGTAGTGTATAAAGTACTATGTGGCTATATGGCATAATGTTTCAGGGATGTTTAACTTTTTTTCCTCTCACCTTTCATTAAGGTATTAACAGATACAGCTCTTGTTTTTACTCATACCTGTTACATCTTCATACTGACACAGTGTGTATGTGACTTGCAGCAAGTCATGATTGCAGACTTTTTTCTTTAACTTTCTTTTTAGTGTTTTCTTAGCATTATCAAGATTAGCAGCTTCTGTATGTAACAGACAGAAGAGGCTTTCATTTTTAATGGTGCATGTGTTCCCAAAACCAGATAGCAGGCCTGTATTTAGCACAATACTGCCAATTTCCAAGTTTAGAGGCCCTTTAATTCAAAGTGCACAAAGCTCAAAAGGCTTACAGGCTATTCTTTTGTCTAGAGAGTGAGGAATAAGGCTTCTGGGGTGAAGGTAGGAGGAGATGTTTGTATATACTTGCTGTTGGAGTTGTTTTCTAAGAATGATTTTTATTATGTATTTTTACTGCTGAAGGCAGATCTTTTATAATGTTTCATTTTCCTGAATTGGTATGTTAAGTTATATAAAACATTATAGACTACTGTTAAGCATCATGGTTTTGATGAAGGTCTGTATTCAAATTCCTCTCACATGTAGAATCAGTAATTTTCACAGCTCCTTGCATAGCTGTCCTCTGTCTGATAAGGTGTTTAGTAACTGTCTTATTCCCGCTGTTGCAGCCACACAGCTGTTCCCTGGACCTGTTACTGACAGCAGAAGAATCTACCCAGATAAGGATAACTGCTCCCTCACTTGACAGTGAAATATTACTCAGCATTACCCAGATGTATAAAATGTTCAAAATACTTTAAATGTTCAGTCCTGTGTCCCTACTACACAGCTGTCAAAATTTGATATCTAACAGAGTAAAAATGTTTTTAAAGTGTGTTTTTGTTTTACACTAACAGGTATTTGCTTCTGAGAAGATGGAATGGGCAAAGAATTATGCTTGTAAGAAACTGTTAGCACTGTTGACACTTTATGATATGAACCAGAGAAAATCTGGCTACATCAGTTCAAAACAACTGCAGGCAATACGGTAACTGGAGTTCTTGAATCTAATGTTTACCTCTGTTGCTTAAGGAAAATTCTCTTGTTTTTCTTCATTTTTATAAACATATAATGGTTTTCTTCCATCTGTTTTTCAAGCTATGTGCTTATTTTGATTAGATCTAAAAAATTTAGATCCATATGCCAATATGTGTGCTGTTGCTGCTGCGCAAAGTAACACATACAGCAGTTTCCCTAAGTTCTAATAGGGTCTGCTATGGTTAGTTTCTATTATCATCCTTATTTCCTTGGATCTACACTCAAAATTTAGCTTTAAAGGTTTGCTTCCCTGCTCAGATTATTAACAGAATTTTGATTGACTTCAGTGATTCAAGATACGAGCATGAACATCAAAATGAGCATCTGCAGATTTGGTTATGTGTCTAATGAATTCGCTGGCTTACAGTTCATTTCTGCTACCTGTTTTTCTCTAAACATTTTCTTTGAGGACAGCTGCCTTTATGATTATGGAAATGGCCAGGTATCCTGTCACTAAAAATGGGTACACAGGAAAAACAAGATAAACAAGTAACTACATCCCTCTGAATATTTTCCCAACATCCAGGTTTCTGTTACTCAGGAGTTTTCTGAGCCAGGTTTAGAGAGCCATCAGCCCTCAAAGCATTTTCTTTTAAATGATCTAATCTTTTCTTAAGCCCTTTTCTTAAGTTTACTTAAACTTTCTGAATCTACAGTGTCTGTTGGCAAAAGGTTCCTGAACTTAACTTCATAGTCTTAAAGAAATTATTTGACATAGTATCAAACAACAGGCTTTTTTGCTTTTCATTTTTTTTCCCCAAATTCTTACATTGCAGGAAGGGTTAGTAGTTGTTCCCTGTTTCTCAATGCCTTTCAAGACTTCATAGACCTTAATTTTAAGGAGAACAGTCAGAGTCAATATGGTAGTATCTTTTCTGGATTAATGAGTCACAGTCTGTCAGTAACAGCCTCTTCCTACAAAACCTGGATGTAGATAATATTTTTTAGAAAAAATCTCATGAAGTTCCTGTTCATTTCACGTCTTAGATTCCTTCATGCTCTTTTGCAAAAAATATGCGTGATACTGTCTGTTCATTGAGAAATTTACTGTCTATGGCAACAGCCTTCTCCATGGCATAGCTGAAGATACCAACCTGGTGTTTGTAGAAATTTATATTATGGTTGTATTTTACAAAATGGCATTTTTGATTTTTAGTTCTGCTACTCTAAGCAATATCAACTAAAAAAAAAAGTCAGTATTCAAAATCTAGACAGAGAACTTATACACAAAAGTAACTTTTTTAAAAAGCTAAGTTTACTATTACAAAGATAATTTTTGCTCAGAAACATTTTAAATTAGAATACTCGAATATTTTAAAATAGCTTAAATTTTACATTTCCTGTTGAAACATAATCTTTTATTATTTCTCTGTTCTTACAGGATAGTCAAGACACGTGTTAAAAATGGGATTCCTTGTTTTGAAATTGAGTGGCAAAAACCAGGTTGGTGTGGTTTCCATGTACGTTATTGAACAATTCACAGGAAAAGAACAAAAGCATTCTTGAAAGGGGAAAATAGTTTGACATTTATGAGGAAACAATGTGTGGGTAAGATTGGAAATTGTGAAAGATGTAGAAAATGTGCATCACGTTTCAGATACCCTGAAACCAAAAGCAGTACTTAAAAAAAAAATAAAACAAAAGCAATCAAACAAAACAACCACCAGGTCAAAACTAAACACAAACTCAAACAAAAAACATCCTACCTACCTACCAAGAAAGCAAGAGGGTTTGTTTTCAAGGACTTTTTGTGGTACATGTTAATAAGACCTGTACTCTGTGTTTCATGTCTTGTTTCATTATATATCTGAAGCTGTGGCAGCTTACTAGCTAGAAACTTCCCTCTTGACAGACTTCTATTTTTAATGTGCCTGCATGACCCGGGCACCTGGCAGAAAGAAAGCAGTTACAGTGTAGCTAAATCTCAAACCTTGTGCTGTTTGACTTTTTACATATCTTCCTTACACTGAAGTCTTTTGTTCTTTCTCTTTCTTATCCCATCCTTTGAAATACTCATGTATATATATGTCCAATATAAATTCATTGTTCTAGAACATTACATTGATGCAGAAGATGAGCCTGTGGAGTTGTTTGTAATCACAGTAGAAGAGGCATCTTTGTTTCAGGCTGCTTATCCAGATGTTGTTGCTCTTTACCAAATGGAAAAGTCAGAAGCTCTGGCAAAGAAACAGAGAAGTAAGTCCAAAAGTTTATATCTTATGAACTTACGGTTCTTGCCAGAATACCAGAATCAAAAGCAGCAAATATTTCTCCCAGTCTTGAGCAATATCATGTTTGATCTGCACCTCTTTTTTTTTCAGACAGGAAAAACAAACCAAAAGAAAAAGAGTTATCAAATGTCTGTGATGAAGTTACTGATCTTCTGTCTCAAATGAATTTTAAATCTACAAGTGAAATTCTTACTGTGCAAGACCACACACCAGATACAAAAACTGCACCTGAATTTGAGATACACCAGAGTAACACTGAATCAAAAGAGCCAGCAATAGCGGCAGCTTCATGTGTAACATGCCTTCAGATGCCAGTATCAGCAGGTGGGCTTTCTCTGACTGCATCACCTTGCTCGCACTCACAGGGTACATTGGCTGACTCATCTGTATTACCAGCACAATTTACTAAAAGTTCAGAGAGATCATCTTCTTCCTCTGTAATAGCTGATCTACAATTGAGCAGTATTGATTGGGAAGGAACTTCCTTCAGTGCTTCACCAGCCCAGGGGTGCGATAGCTGTGATCCAGCATCTGACTTGACTGCATGCATAAAGCGCTCACACCCACTACCTCATGAAACAGAGAAAAACAGCTCAGAATATTCTGGGGCTTTGCGGTCTGATACAGACCATTCTGACAGTGCAGATGATTTAGTTTCAGATGGTGGTATGGCAGAACTTCAGAAGTTGTCTTTAAGTGAGCGTATATTTAGGAAGACTTCTATTCAGTCAAAGCCTTTGCTGTTAGAAGATGTAATGCAGCGAGAGCCTCTCAAAGGATTTAAGCACACAAAGGCAGCATTGAATCTTGATAAAGATTCTCTCTCTTCCTCATGCCCATTAAAGAAACCAGTGCAAGAAACTAATACTATGCTATCAGAAACCTGTTCAAGGGAATATGGTGTACATATTTGTCAACATCAATGCAAAGAAGCTGACAGCCTGTATGAAATGATGCAAAAAGACCACAATATAACATCTCTAGCCCCCTGTGGGCAAACAACAGAGCCATTGTATACTGTGTGTGAAATGCTTCCCCCATCTCAAAAGCCAGAAGATATGGTAACTGGCCATCACTTTACAAAAACTTGTACTCAAGTAAGTTGGAAAACTTCTTTTAAAAAGAGCGTGTGTCAGAACAGATGTTCCTCTAGTGAGGACAGTGATGATGGCAACACTAATAAAAATCTAGTTTATAAGAAACAAAGAAGGCAGCTGAACACTGGACAGTTTAAAAAATCTTTTGCAGAGAAAAGGGGTAACACTGTTAGTAGCAAAAGAACAAGCAGCGACTCAGCACTTATACTTAAACAAAGGAAGAAAAATACAGACTTTAAGAAATCTGGTAATAATTTGTCATTGCAAATATCTCCAGAACCTTCCTGTGTAGTGGAAATCGATTGTTCCAAAAGTCCAGAACAACTGACCACTTCCAGTCCTGTGCAGCAAGCTGAAAGTGATGTTCAGATTTATCCATGGGCAGACAGTCCCCTTCCCCTGTCTGAAAGACTAAAAGGAAGAATCAAAATCAATTAGGTCCTTCATGAAATAGATCATGATAACAATTAACTCTGAACCTTCAGCTCTTACAGAGGTCTTTCTCAAAATCTCTGCAGTGTGCTCTGTCAGTTCAAAGTGGACAAATTCATAATGAATAAGAAGTGTACTGAAATACAACATATTGGTGCTAAAGTTTGAAACTAAAATGTTAGCAAAAGTATTAAATCACAACTTATAGGCAAATACCCATTATTCTAGACTTGATCATGTTCTGAACTTCGTATGTAAGCAGTATTCTGTAGTATACAAGGGAGCAAAAGATGTTATTTTTGAAATATGAAGTCTGCTTTTTCCCAGCTAAGTTGTGCTTCATGTACAGCTATTAGTCCTTCTGATTACAAAAATAGAGCTATTAAAACAGCGCCTATGCTGCTGTTAGATATGCTTGATAAGACAAAGCAATAGAGCTTTTTACAACTGAAATTTTCCATTCTGCCCAACTAACTTAATTTTGCTACTTTTAAAATAGGCACTGGTTGTGTTGGTTATCTCTAAAGGACCAGATAGAGGCATGCAGCAGATGTACCTTGCAGCGTAGCTAAATTTATATCTGCCATGCCCTATAATAAACTACTCTTTGAGTGTGTGCACCTTCCAAAGAATAGAAAAAGCCATCTAAGGATATTCTGTTTTTGTAGCTGTGACTTCTGCTATTTAAGTGAACGTCATGGCTGTTATAACCATATGCTTATAGACTGGGGCATTTTTTACTTACAAAAGATGTGAAATCCTATCTAACATTCGCTTCTAATTATATTGGGATGAAGATTAAATTACAGAAAATCAGAATCTAATAATGGCATTGCAGACTCTTAAAAATATCACGTACTGTAAATGTTTGTTCTTGAACTTGAATACACTGCATATTTGAAGGTGTTCTTCCTCCCTCTTTAATACACAAGCAATCTGGTTATAGACAAAAAGAAAAAAAAAAATAGTCTTCAGCAGCTTATTAGAAATGTTTCCTTGCCTATATTTAAGCATTCGTAACTACTTTTTCTATGCACCAACCAGAAGGAAGATCACTCTTACTAACAAGTAATGTTAATAATAGAAATCAACTTAGAATATTTATGCCTTAATGAAAATGTCAATTCTTTCCTTATAAAGGTCAAAGCTTTAGAAGTTAGGAATCTAAACTCCCAACTGTGGTTAAGGAGGAAATAGAAAATTTAATTAGCAAAAATAGTAGCTTCTTAACATTGCCTAAAGGTAGATAAAGTTGGTTTGGAGCAGGTTTTCCAAATTAGATATGCATTATGTAAATAAGAAAAAAAATCCAAAAATATTAAAAATGTTTTCAGTTTTGAAAATGGTCTCTTGTGGAGACTCACTGTGCAGCTGACATGAGAGGGCAGGTGAGAGAACAGAAATGCTATGAAGTGGCATAGCAGTCACCTGGGGCTCCCCTATCTAGTGATCAGTAGTGGACAGATCAAACTTTTTTTTTTTTTTGGGGGGGGGGGAAGAGGGAAAAAAATGTTGTTTATGTTTGATTCTCTTACTGCCCTGCTGCTGATTTTGAATACTGAAAGTTGGAATTGGTACCTTTATATTTTCATGAATAAAAATACCATCATCATACAGCTGTGCTTGCTTTTGTTCCCTCTCTGTGTGTCCCAATCCCTTATTCTACTGGAGACATCAAAAATTTTTCACTTTAGTGTGTGTGTGTGTGTGTGTGTGTGTGTGTGTGTGTGTGTTTGCTTTCCAAACCTGGCTATGATGGCTGCCTTAATAGATGATTTGCCAAATATACTGGGCCAGAATTACGATATGATGGAAATCAGAAATGAGATGGTTGTAAGGCACTGATAACTGGGGGGGGGGAACACTATGTTTTTATATGAATATAAATTAATATGGTTTTCTAAGTACAGTTCAAGCACAAAAAGCATGAAGACTTCAAGTTTTTCATTTGCAATGTCTCATTTTTGCATAAGTTTTCCACCCCCACTTCAGAAGCAGTGGTAGATTTGAAAACAACTGTATGGGATGCCCTGTCTCATTTAGACTCTAGCTCCTCATTGCAGCAAATTGCCATAATGTTTATCCTTGAGGGTGACTTGTCAGACTTCTGGTTCACAATTAAATTTGCCATTTGCTACAAAGGGGAAAATACAGTTTAAAAGTATTGTGACCTCTCACTTTGCTGTAACTTACTCAAGGTGAGGATTAGGGTCCATTTCTTTGGAACTGTGTTTACAGTACCAAAGCTGACTGCTTTGCAACCCCTGTGTTTAAATAAATTGAATGGGTATAACATAACCTCCTTCTCCAGGAAATATTCCTGCAATATCATATGAAAATGGCCATAAGTATAAATGAATATTATGCATCATTTATACTAAATCTATTTTCATTTACTGTCATGGTCAGCCCAAACAAGCTGTATCAGAATGCTCTAGATAAAGCAATAAAACTATATCTGCTGTGGAGATGGGGCACGTAGATGTATCATTCTTCATGAAAGTTTTCCTATGGAAGCACTGTAGCAGCCCCTGTACTTTGGCTAACAGATCACTTCTGATACCAGCATCCCTTTGGCCTGGAGAGATACAGCCCAGAAGTGTAGGTTGTCTTAGCAGTGCAATGGCACTTATTGCAAGTGCAATTATTTCCACTTAAAAGCAATATTAAACATCTAATTAGTTCTTCAATGTAGCAAATATTTGTAGAGCTAAAAATTGTAGAGCTTAGGGATATGGTTTAGTGGGGACTGTTAGTTTTAGGTCAGAGGTTGGACTCGATGATCTTGAGGTCTCTTCCAACCTAGAAAATTCTGTGAAATTATAGCAAAGGGATACTTTATTTGGCGTTACTCGTGGTGATTGTAACTCTCCCTATTTCAGGTCCATAGGGAATCAACTAGAAAGCAACTGTTTGCATAGAATATATAAATAAATAGATACAGAAATATAACAGACAAAAAGAACAATACCAAAACAAAACAAAAACTAATTCCTGTATATCCCCCTATCAAGCTGCACCTGCTTTTATTTTTTTTTTCACTGGAAAATATTACTGGCATACTTAATCATGTTCACACCTTGATAGAGTGATGTTAATTTTCATTACATTTACCAATTTTTACTTAACTAATAGAATTAATGAACACAATAATTTTGTGACAGTTGACAAAGAAATTTCTTACTTGGTTATTTAGCTGAACTTTGAGGATTTGCCCAGGCTTGGCTTTATGCTATCATATCAAGAATGAAACTTGGAAAATGTGGTGGTGAAAGAAGCTGAGGGCAGCTGCTACTCGAGACAAGCTTGAGTCTTTTCATGTCTAAAAAGGTGGCAAATCCTGCCCTATATTATCAGCAGATAAAAGGAAACCACGGTTAGAATATTATTGGCAGCTGCTGCGACCCTAAGTGCTACTGGTGCAACAGTAAACTCAGTGTTAGATTTGGCGCTTTTTTCCTCCAGGAAACAAAACACTTCAACTGTTTCAAGAAAACAAAATTACCATGGGTGACAGAACCACTTTAGCACAGCTCTCTTGCTGTCCTATCCTGCACCGTAGCTACCGTCAGTACTGAAGTTCACTTAGCTTAAGATTAATCACTAAATTAAAATAATAGAACTTTAAAAGTTCTTTAAAAGTCCCATCTCCACCCTCTACCCCAAGCTCCCTTGAAGGGTTGGGGGAGATACTGTCACTTCAAAGACTGAGAACAGCTGGAAAAAGGGCTCTCCTTTGAAATTTTTGCTCCATAGAAACTTCTAACCACTGATTTACTGATGGGTATTCACAATGGCTTAGATGTCTGACTGAAGTACAATGGGGGGGGGAAGCTAACTTCAGCATATTTTTAATGCTTAGTGTATTTTTGTAGAATTATCTGTGCATTAGCATTATGTTTTTATTGTAAAGCAATTTGCTCTGCAAGAGTGATTCCCCAGCCAAGCTTGAAGCCAGATTAGTTGTCCTACCACGAACGCTCCTGGCAAAGGCTAGTTTCTTGGTAGGCTACTGCTATTCTCTGGGATATAGCAGGAGGAATGGTAAGTGTGGTCTGCTTTGAATAAGTTTGTGGGAAAGCTTACTAGAGGAATCCTTACACAGTATCTTCTCCCTCCACCCCAGCATGCCAGTGCTGCTCTGGCAGTAGTAACACATAATGAATAATAGGCTCAAGTTTTATCTGCTGCAAAAACAGATGAAATTCGTGACCTCATATCAGACCGAATTCAGGCTGCCTTCCAGGATGACGTGACTGCCAGAACAGCTTCAGCCCTTAGGCCCCTCTGTAGCTCAGCCCACTGTGGTGTGTTGTAGATACTGCCTTTAAACCTTTCATGCTGGTGAGCTGGATTCACTGGGTAGAAAAGAGCCCTGCACTCTGATTCTCCAAAGCCTGAAGTTTAATGGAGCAAAGGGCTCCAGGAGGTAAAGCCATGTGCACACCTGTTGTAAAGGGGCTTTATAAGTCTTTTCATCAAGACTAACATGTTGTTAGTTTTTGTAGTTATTGCATGGCCTCTACCAAATAAGACTCTCCAGGTAGGGATATGGGATATATGGGATATGCTCTATTTTCTTAAAATTATTTACAGGGCCAATGTCTCACTGTGACCTGGGATGATACTGCTGACGTAGTATCTTTTATGTTAAATGCTGCTGAAGGAGTGGGCAATCTGTAGTTCACAGAAGACAACATGGCACTGGGCCAGCGTTATTAATTGCATCTTTCTGTACCCAAGCTGCTTTTGTGGTTTAACTGTGGCAATTATTCTTTCTTCTTTCTTCTCCCCACAGAGCTTGCTTAGCCATGCAGGCTGCAAGTCGCTTACGTCCAGTTGATTTTATAGAAATCTGAAAGCTTCCTGAGAGTGAGCAATCAGAACTATTGCTTAATAGAATTAATTTATCTTCTCTTATCCTGTTGGATAGATCAGGAGAACATGGGGTGTCTTTTTGCCCTGGAAGTTCTTAGTAATGAAAGAAATTCAGCTGGAAAAGGGAAAATCATGTTCAATGCCCTTCTTGACCCTGGGTGGCTTCAAATCATCTGTCTGGGGGAAAGTAGCCTTATCACCCAGTGAAGCCTAAGGGAAAGATGGCTTGTTTGTGCTGTGTGACTTCCCTTCCCCATTCATTGATATTTACCACAAGCCCACAACTTGGAAATGCTTTGTGGCACAGCGAGTGACAGCTAACAGGGAAAGACTTCAAAGCAGTAAGGTCCTCCTGGTGTGATGTGCATGTAGGTGTCTGAATCACCTTGCATAGCCTTCTTGTACATTACTTCTAGAGAAAAGACTCTGTTCATGCACATTGTGTTTAATCAATCATGTAATTTAGAGTCTAACCCAAGTGGGTGACTGTGGAGATAGGAGCATGCCAATGGGGGAATATATCAAAACGTTGAAGAGCCAGTGAGGAACAAGAAAGTGCAGAAATTACCAGCACGGATGTTCTGGGCAACCCCACCTGGCCCTTCTTGAAGGTGCTTGCTGAGGGGTCTCCAGCCAGCTCCCCTCACACAACCCCTTCCCTATCCTAACCAAGAGCTTTCAGGTCAAGGTGTACCCTATTACAGCGATCTCAATAAAGCTCTCATAGGAAAACCTCACTGCATTTTTTTTGTTTAACAAAGCAGTGTGCTAGAATTTTACCTTATAGGTCAGCATTAGGAGTTGTTGAATATACATATATATATATAAATTCTCGCTCTTTTGGTCAGTTAAATCGATCAAATACTTGCACAGTGTCCCTTGTGTAACTCTACTACATAACATATCTATTTTAAGAAGTAGGAAAGAAAAAAAAAAGTTGTATTTATTCCCAATTAAGAAATTATTTATATTTTCAGAATAATGACAGGCTGAACTAAGGATGGATATAGTGTCTTGTCTATCTGGAGAACATAGAGCTTAGGAAATGAACTTTAACAAATTCCCCTAGATTTAATTCAACGTCATAGCCAGGAAGCCAACTGATAATTTCTAGTGCATAAATCACAGTAGCTCATAGTTTGGCCACTAAAAAAAATAGCTTATTGTGAGGACTCTTTTGACCCTGTAATAATCCATTGTCAGAGTTCTTGGTTTAACTTTAATACCAACGTTATATGATCACAGATTTTATTTATGGATCATTTGAATAATTTATTATGCAGATATTCTGATTAGTGGGCTATTGGACCATTAGCCAAATAAATCTAAAGGTAATAAAACTCACAGGAAGATAAATGGCTTTCTTTTTCTTGTTCTTTTCAGCCAATTCAGGCTAATTTAAGCCTTTCACAGAATGGTGATAATGAAGGAATTGTTCTCAGCAGCGTTATGGCAGGTGATTTGCATTTGAAAGTTTGACACATTTATAGGCCTTTGATCTTTTCCCTCCAGGGCTGTGCCCCTGGCCAGACACCTACATGCACTTACTGCCAGGTGGAGCATCCAGGAGCTATAACAGCTCTGAGAGTTACTCTGAAGATGTAAAATAGAAAAAATAATTATATAATTTGTTGCCAAAAATTCTATCACTGAATTTGAGTGTCCCTAATACTGCACAGGGAAAAAAATCCTCATAGAGGAATTTAGAGAAATAGAGTGTGATATAATGTTTGCTAAACCAAAAAGATTGGCTTCTTTTGTCAGTTTGAATTTACTATTAAAAGGGCACATCTCCCTGTAGGACAGCAAGAATTTTGGCACCTAGCAAACTTGAGAAAAGACAGCCATGGAGCAATTTCTTAAATACATATTTTTGTTTATATTGGGGAAAAATAAACAAATAAATAATAATAAAAAAGTAAAAGTAATTCTCTGAGCATGAAAGCAATCTTTGGGCTGGAAGAGGAAACCCTGAAAAAAAAAAAAAATCAGGGCTTTACAGGTATCATGAACATATCTGAACAAAATCAGGCATATAAACTAGGACATACATAATGGATGTTCTTAGTGTTTCTGTTTGTTTGTTTGTTTGTTTTCTACATATAATAGTTTCTTACTCTTTTACCCCAAAGAAAGTAGGAACCCATAGGATTCACAGGGAACATATCACAATATTTGAAATAGGACTCTTGTATCCTTCTCTATTGTGTAAAATTAGATATAATCAGTGATTTTCTCTGCTCTGTTGTAATGGTTAATTCCAGGCCCATGTGTGCTAGGGATACATTTTATTCTCTTCTCAGAACTGATTCCTAAGGGAGGCTGGGTTCACTAATTAAAAATTGCCTACATGAAATTCCTTCCTGTGCAACAACAACGACATTTCTCCAAACTGCTTTTCTCCTGAAAGAAGATAGGGCTTGGGAGCTTTCTTGTAGGAGGAAAGCCTGTCTGAGCTCAGAGAGGCCCCAAGGACATTAGAGCTGGCTTCAAGCTCTATGTTGTATTTGGGAGGATGGGGCTCCCCCCAGGAATACTTAGGCTTTTTAAAGCTGTGTAATGAGTATTGATTAGTCAGTGTCTGAAGTACACTGAAAGTAGCAGAGACTATGTAAATGTTAGCTTACTTCAGATGCATATTAATAGGGAATCCCTATCAGCTCTGTTGAATTTTTTTTTTTATTTTTTCCCTCCCACTCTTTTAAAAGATGCTCCCAAAATCTAAGAGTTAACTTCATGTCGAAAGCACTTGAAAAATCAGTTACTGGTACATTTTGTTCTTCAAAAGAGAGCACTATCCATCTGTGTTACTTTGCTTTCAACTCATCACAGAATGTCAGCTATCTGATAAAAGCAGGAGACTGATGAGTGTGCATCCAAGCCTGACAGGTCAGGTCAATGTCAGGGAAAATTAAGATTCCCACCCTGCCTCTTTTTTTTTTTAAATGCAACCCATTTGCTAGTACTTTAAAATTTCACAGGGAGATGGGGGTGGGGGGTCTCAACTGGTTTAAAGCAATATTGCCTGGAGAATTTAGATTTGTTATTTTGATAGTGTCTCCATTTTATGCAAAACTTTGCAATAGGACAATGCCAGAAGCTTTCAGTTGACCTCTGTGATGGGCATCATGGAGGAAATCTCTTCAGAGAGGGAACCCTTCTCTGGCACAGTCACTGTCTAAGGCAAGGAGACATTTGGGGGAGCAGGAGATGAAGATGGGGTCTCTGTGACCATGCAGGTCAGCAGCAGGTCTGAAAGAAGACCATCTGACTTCCCATCTATGTGCTTGAGCTGCCTCTCTCAGCAGTGATTTCATGTTTTCCCTGCTTTGCAGCAAATTGGGCTCCAAAATAGCAGAATTTTTGTCAGGCCCAGCTGCCCTCAAGATCTGCATACCTGCTGGTGTAAGATATACCTGCTTATTCATGCATGCATGCACCGATTTTACACAACCCAATTATCATTAACTAAGCAGAAACTTAGTGAGGGTGCAAACCAGATGTCTGTGTCTCGTCAGTGATGGGGTAGCCAGCAGCATGCAGTGAAACAGGTTCTCAGAGTGAAACAAGCTAAGAGTTAAGCTGTTATCACTTTTTCTCAATAGTTCTAGTATCACATTCTTTTCTTTTTACCTTCACTTTTTTTTTTTTTTTTTTTCTTTTTTTTACCTAACAGATAGGTATAACCTTAATTTACTGGCCCATAGATATTTTTTCCTAGTTAGAGGTATTTGTTCATTTGTTTGTATGTTTGTTTTTGTCTCGTGTTTAAAAAAAAGAAATTAAAATAATAAAAGAGTTTGCTAAACAACAGTGGCCTCAAGTAAATGACTACTTGCACCTGAGCCTCTATCTAAACTATGTACTGTAACTGTAACTACTGTAGATATTTATTCTATAATCTGTGCTTTGGACTTCCTGAAAAGCCTGTTACAAGTGGATAATTAAATGTTTCCTGCTTCTAACATTACCTTTATCCATGCAGCTGTGCAGATAAACAAAGATGTATGATTTATATGGGCAGGGGATGTTAAAAAAGGCATCCTGTTCTACTTGCAGTATCAAGAAAAATAAAAAGAGAATGAGAAAGAGGCTGAAAATCAAATAATCAATTAGATCAAACTTTAAGAAACTTTAAGAAAAAAGGAGGAAGGAATACAGGAAGGAAGGGAGGAAAGAAGGGAGGAAAGAAGGAATGAAGGAAGGAAGGAAAAAATAGAGAAAAAAAGGAGAAGAAATAATATCTAGTCACAGAGAGGAAGGTTGAAGTGGAAAAAAAGTAGAAGAGATGGAAACTAAAAGTTGATCATGAGACAAAGAAAGGGAACAAGATCTTCAAGTGGTGGAGAATACACTCTTGTGTGCTTATATTCTTATCACTCAAGGACAAACTTCTAAAATTCTAATAAAAAAAAAAATATACAAGTATTGGTGTCCTGTATCACCAGAACTACAGTGAGAAACCTGTAAAAAGCCACTGAGAGGCTGAAAGCTCTTAAGACTCAGCACCTGATATACTCATTGTCTCTTTTTCCACTGTGAATCTCTGCAAAGAAAGAGCTTGGCTGCTCTTTTCTCTCTCCCATCAGGGAGCTGCTGGCTAGGATCCAGGTCTCCCTGGATCCTTCTCAGCTCCAGACCCAGCTCTTTGGGCCTCTCCCTACACTCTGTGTACTCCAACTTGGGGGTCTGTTGCTGGACCTGCTCCAGATTGTCAACCCACCGTCTCCCCCAAGTCTTCTTCTGCAAAGCTGCTTCCTGGCCAATCACCCTGGGCCTGTTTTGTTGCATGGGGTTATCCTGGCTGCTGCAGAAGTTTGCATTTGCTCTCCATGCACCTTCTGAGGATGCTCACAGATCATTTTCTCCAGCCTGTCCAAGTCCCTCTGAATGTCATCTCTGCTCTCCAATATATTAACTACTTCCCCTGATTTGATATAATTTGAAATCCTATTGCGTGTGCAATTTATCTGTTAAAAATAAGAGTAATTTTACTAAAATGTATTCAAGTTTAACTACCGAGATAAAATTCATTACATTCAAGGCAAATGCAGAAAAAAAAAAAAAGAAAAAAGTACTTAATGCTGTTCCTATTAATCAGTGGATTGAAGGACAGCCTTTTTTTTTTTTTTTTTTTTTTTTTATTTATGAAAATGACTGTGTTTAAAATTAAGATTTAACAACTTGCCAAGAAATGTATAACTGATGTTTAAAATCAATGATCCTCACCTACGGGTTAACCGCAAGCTTGGGAAAGGTAGCTTGCAACACACATACAGCACTTTATTTCAGAAGGGGAAATATGTAAGAGCTAAATAATATTTCTAATCTAACACTTGTACGTTTTCTCTTACTGTAGACTATTGATCTGTTTTATAATTGTTAAACTGAACTGCAGGCTGTGCTCAGAGCATAACTTCATTTAGCACCAAGATGAAATGCGGTTTCTAATAGCAGCAAGCAGCAATTCTACACATCAGTGCTCAGACACGGGAGAGGGAGAAATGAGCAATCCCAGTGAGGTATGCTGGGTGAAAAGTAACAGCCTGAGAAGAAATGTAATCACAGCATTTGAAAAATAGCCTGCTTCACAAACACTCAGCTTTAGCTGTGCAACTCAACTGGAAATAATCACGACTGAGATTTTAATGCTAATTACCTGGCTATTGGAATTTCTCATAAGAATTAGAGTTCTTTAAAATTCATCATGCTGCAAAATGAACCATTTAGAGGATGGGGCACAAAGAATCAATGTAGTAGTAGGAAATTAACAGTACCAATCTTGAACTTTTTCTGGGACCTTTACATGTTGTCTCAATTTTAAAAATAGCCCTGTGAAACCACTGTCAGACATGGCAAAAGCAATTATGAGGGTGTTCACAAAGATAGCATAAGAAACATTTGGAAAAAAATATATATTGTACTTTATCATTCATGCAACTTGAACTTATGCTTTTGGGCAGAAAGGAGGTACTGCTTATGATCTTAGTACTTACAACAGGTATCCCTCCACCTCTCCCATTAAAAACTTTGAAATACATCAACTCAATTTCAGTAGATTTTTTTCTAAAAACTAATGTGAAAGTTGATACAACAAATCTGCACTAAGAGATAATGGAGCTCTCCCACCTAAACATCTTCTTTTATTTTGATAATACCTATTACTTTTCATTTTCTGAGCAAAATAAATCTCATTAGACTCCCATTCCTCCCCCAGTTTTTTGCTTTCCTTCTGGCTGAAGTAACCAGTAGACATTAAAGACCAACCACATAGCCTAACCTCCTTTCAACTTCTGTTAACAGGGGTATTAAAAAGACATGCCTGAAAAATCAGCTGAAAACCACTAGGTAATAAACTCCACTTAAAAGGTGGATAGGTGTAAATTCCACACGTAGGCCTTTTCATCTAGGAAGCCAGTTGCTTGGAGATCAGATGTTTTAAATGAATTGCGGGGCTGATGTCACTTTTTGGTCAATAGAGACTGCCACTATTTGGAGGATCAAATGTGAGGATGTAAAGCTAATAGATAGGTCCTGATCCTACCAGGGCAACTGTGGAGAGATCCTTGCCCCTGTGCAAAGCCCTGGTGAAATCAATGATACTTGCATGTTTCTCCTCCATCACAAGCCTCTTAGTTCGGTATTTTTGAGTTGAGAGCACTAAAAGGTTTACAAGTTTAAGGCAAGATTTTAAACAGCACTAGTTTTCTGCTCTTACTACAAATGAATAACACTGGGTTTGTTTGGCCAAAGGTGGTGATAACAATTAGGGATCCAATTTGCACATGGTTTTCATGGATTGCAGTAATGGTTGTGGGCTTCCTCTTATAGATGTGGACTCAGGATCAGTCCTGGTTCTCTCACTGCCTTCCTTCCCTCTGGGAATTGCAGCTAGCTGTTCTTCCACAGTCTTGCACAGTCATCTGCAGTCTTGCACATGAGGGCATATTGTCCTCAAAATAAATAAATATATAAATAAAACTGTATTTGCTGACACAATCTGGCTTGCTTATCTTCAAGTCTTATAAGTCTTATTTATTTAATTTGAGATTGGATGCTCTTCCACAACTACAAAAAAGCTACAAACTCTACTCACAAAAAAAAAAAAAAAAAAAAAAAAAAAAAGTTTCTATCCAAATTAAGGAAAAGCCTTAAAAAAGAGAGAAGCATTACCTGGTGGCTAATGTGACTCCTGATAACAAATGTGGTGATCCTTCTCTTCCTTTATTGCAAGCTTGGGCATAAATTGAGGTGTCCAATGTTACTTTTCAGAAGTGTTGAACACCTGCTGTGTCTGCTGAAGTCAGTGCGACCTGCAGCTGCTCCTGCTACATTTTATATATGGGTAGCCAAATCTGTGCAAAGCAGGACTGTAACAGCCACTTCCACAATGAGTGGGAGGCACAGCACCTAGTTCTTGGGAAACCTCTGGTTAAATAGGAGATGACGCAACTTTAAAAGCTTTGCAGATATAGATTTTTATTTTCCCTATGGTACAAATTGCAAGCTGAAATAATATCATCTAAGTGCTCCACAAGGCTATTTGTATGATCTGCAATACAAAGGACTTCTGTTCTGTCTCTCAAGGAGGTTGACCGCTAAGGTATTAGTGTTACCAAAATACATTTATTCATGCTTACTCAGTTTTAGCTTGCATTCTACCCATTCAATATGATTTTTATTTATCATTTATCATTATTGTTTCCTCTACCAATCTCACAACTTGGTGAAAATCTACTCTATATTTTTATAGAGAAAAATATAGATCTGTCCTTAAATAACTACATTAATAATTCATTACCTACCATAATTGTGCATGGCAGTGATTATTTGGACAACTTCTTTTAAATTAAAAGGTAAGGTAGACATGTAGAGAAGCACTAAAAATCTTCTAATCTATACATTTTTTTTAATAGAAAAAGATTTGGTCCATACATGTTTCTCCTTCCTTCTGTAATGAATACAGAAATCTGAGCAGGGGAACTTTCATTTTAAAGGAGATGAAGATTGAGATGTTAGCCTTTACATTGCAGAATAAATTACTGAAACGGAAATCAAAACTGTCAGTCAAACTGAAAATCTTTTATAATTTTTTCAAGTGTCAGTGAGTATTTCATTGGTGTTGACCTCATATCTCACTACCCTTCAGTGTTTTGGCATTACTGACAAAAAGGAACTTCCCCAAGCCTGTGAGACAGACATAAAATAAAATAAAGACTGCAAACATATTTCTTGCATGTATTTACATTCTAGGAAGGTACCACCTGAAATATTAGACTTTCTTAGACTTTTTTTAACAGGAAAGTATCAAATAGTCACAGGGTACAGAAGAATAAACCTGGTATTAATGCATTCCTCTGTATCATACTTTTTAAAACCCTGTATAAAAGAACACTGGAACAGTTCTACCATTGCCAGTTTTTTTCCATTGCCTTTTTTTTTTTTTTTTTTTTTTACTGTTATCATCGTCTCATTACTTTGTGATATAATTTAATTTCCCAACTGATTATTCTCATGAGGACAGAGGTGTCCAAAATTAACTAATCCAAGAACAGCTAAATACCACAACACTCCATTGACTTATTTAGGTTGTGGATCATTCAGGAATCATGAATAGAGACCTTACGTTCTCAATTTTGCCAAAACCTAGGCACACTTCATGCGAGTACATTTCGGAAACCTGGGGACTGTGGGTAGAAATGGGAGTTTATTTCTCAAGATCAGACCTCTGGCTGCATCTATGCCAGTAGAGCAAACAGTGTTGCAACCTATTTTCTGGCTCTGAAAAGAAGCTTGCCAGACCGAGTACATTCATACAGGTAAACTCTCTTTGCTCACCCCTATATCCTTGGTGGCATCCCTTGAGCCAGAGTCAGGCAATGTCTAGCACATGACTAGTTGGTTTCAAGCTGAAATGGTGCCTGGGAGCATTCTGGTAAGGATACAGGAAGCACAACTGCAAGGCAGTGTGAGCATTACTCCTGTTTATTCATTATATAGAAAAGCCTGTAAATGTTCTTCTTCCATGTAGCAGTTCATAAGTTTAGAAGCTGAGCTGTAAGAACAGCATAAGCTTAGAAGATACAAAGATTTTTCATACAATCAGATCAGATGTCTACATACTCTAATATCCTGCCTTAGTAGCTCTAAACAGTTATCCAGAAGATATAATAAAAAAGCAAAAAATAGATAACAGTATAATTTATATTACTTTCCCCTAGCTAATCTCATCACAAATCCCTACATATAAAAATATAGAGATGAAATCTGACTGTGTGCAGTCACTTATAGCAATGGTATCTTGGACAAGTACAGTTTTTTAATTCTCTTTTTGGTATCTAAACAATATTTTCCATCATTTACTCACAGATTGAAAGTATAAATTAACTGTCAGCATGAATTGTTTAGTGATTTGTTGAAATTTCTGCTTCTAAATTTGACCGTGTTTAAGAGCTTAATATTTGATTCCAAAATAAAAACCATGAAGAAGAATGGTTCACATACATTTATATGCAGTTATACACAGACTATGAAGGCACTATGAAATACAAGTGCTGAGAAGGTAAGAGAAAAATAAGTGGGTGAGAGATTTTAACTAGGACAAGAATGAGTCTCCTACATATGCTAAATTAGATTTTGTTTCTAACTTGTGACTTGGTGACCATCAAAATGATGCTCAGTGAAGCTCATTCAGTTCACTGATGTCACAGAAAGTATCTGTCGCTCATCTTGTCTTAATTTTAATTTGTAACAGGAATTTGTGATTCTAAGGACTGTTTCAACTCATTTTCCTTAAAAAGAGAATAAATAAGAGATCAGAACACCACTGGCTAACAATAAAACCTAAAGCAATCCTGACTGTGGTAAGCTGTTCCCTAAGTTTCCGCATGGAGTACATTTCATCAGAGTCAAACCATCTTACACCAGGCTGAAATGCTGAAACCTTTCACTTTGTGGTTCCTTCTTACTCACCTCTGCATAAAATCAGTAAGTATCCTGCAAGCTACTTCCCAGTGTTTTGATCCCAAACTCAACAAATATACATAAAAGCATTCCAAATTATTTCAGCGAGTATTGAATGGGCCCATAATTTAAATGCACTTTTTTTTTTTTTTTTTTTTTTTTCCTCTTAGTGATTGCAGTGAGGATTTCACAATCACAAGGAAATGGTGTATTCCAGTTTGCTTTGGCTACAGGCCATTTGGAGGCATTTCCCCCCATTTTTCAGAGTGGATTATGGAGCACAGAGATCATTACACAGAAGCTCTAAAATAAATTCTACTCTACTTTTCTGTTTCCCTTAGGTTGGCACTCTCTCTCCCCTTCTTTTATATTTTAAAATATATATTATATTTTGCCTCCATTATGAGCCAATACAAAGACATGGCTGGCAGCTGAACTGCTCAGTGGCTGCAAAGCCCAATAGTTTTGGATAGTTTTCCTGGCTCTCCTAATGATTTGTTGTGTGTTTTCGGGCAGGATCCTCCTTGACTATGCTTATCCATTTCCCCAGAGTAACAGAGATCATTAATCATCACTGTAAACTCTTCTGAGGCCTACAGATGAAAAGTGCTCATTATTAATGCTATTAATTTAGATGGTAGTTTTGCATTTTATGTTGAAATTCTTAACATAGAACTGTTACATTCTTACTGTTGCATTCAGTAAGGACTGAATATATTTTTTAAGTATTATTATTATTATTATTATTATTATTATTATTATTATTATTGGCAGAAGTCCTAGAGGTAGGACAGGACATTTTTAAAAAGTAGCTTTTAGTCTTCTCCTTCATGTCTAATCTGTATACTAGTTTGTATTAAATTTATATATAAAGCCTTGTCTGGGACCAAAGTTTGCATTTATTTTATTTCCTAGACATTTATTTTTTTTTCAAAGACATTTTTTCATCCTCATACAACTTTTTTTTAAATAGGACTTTGACTTTGTTTACAATTATAAATTTCCTCTTTGCCTCTCAACCCATGATTTAAAATGACAAATAAATTTGCAATCTACAGGGAATGCCTTGTTTTTCTCCTTTAATCTTCTGAAAACCACATGATCCAGAGAGAAATGACAATCTAACGAGAAGAGAAATCCACAGAGCCATAACATACTAAAATACAATACAACCATCTCTGACTTCCATGATTAAGACACTTATAACGAGAGACTACCTCAGCCACAGTCTGCATGAATCAAATCATCACTGATGTAGTGCCGTTGCTTTCAGTTACACAGAATACTGGGCTCAATGGTTGAAATTCAGGGGCTGTGTTAATGCTCACTATCTTTAAACTCTCTATCTGCTAACTGTTTTGCAAAATTGTTCATTTTCTTTTTCCTTTCCCAACACTTATTCCCCCAGTGCAACGTTAAATGTTGATGCGCAGCCTTAATTGGTTTAGTCACAAGAAGATAATCTTTTTTTCCTCCTTTCTCACTGTTGCCTGTTAGCTTAAAGGCTTTTTAGCTGAAGGTTGATAATTATCACTGAGAAGAAACTAGCACATCAGGAGTTCATTTTCCATCTTAGCACTTGTGGTGCTCCTTTGAACTCCCCTCGCCAAACCCACGCTCCCACTTTGTCACTTTCCTCCCTCCATCATAAAAAGGTCTCGGCAGCCGGCGGCTCCAGCTTTTGCTGGCGGGCAGCGGGAATTGCTTCTCCTGCGCGCTCCTCCAGGATGGACAAATTGCACGAGACACTGATAAATATGGAAGATGCTTTGGGTTCAGAGCACTCTGTCTGCTTATCGTCCTGGGACTGGAAAAACGCCACCGGGGCTTTCGAGCTGCACCCTGTCTCCTCTCCACACAGCTTGTCCCCGACGCCGTCCTTTGAGTCCTACTCCTCATCCCCTTGCCCGGCGGCAGCAGAGACCCCCTATGGTGGTGGCAGCCTGGTGGGATACGGCCTGGTGGACTTCCCCCCTGCCTACCTACCCAGCCCCGGGCAGGCCCGACTACCCAAGGGCACCAAAGTGCGGATGTCGGCCCAGCGCCGAAGGAAGGCCAGTGAGAGGGAGAAGCTGCGGATGAGGACCCTGGCCGACGCGCTACACACTCTGCGTAACTACTTGCCCCCCGCCTACAGCCAGAGGGGCCAGCCCCTCACCAAAATACAGACCCTGAAGTACACCATCAAGTACATCAGCGAACTGACGGAGCTTCTCAACAGCGTCAAGCGGGCGTAGACCCCACCTGGAACACCTGCCCTTCTGCCCCCTGGCTCTGCTGTAAAGAGCCTTTACAAAAAACAAACAAACCCAGCAAAATTTCTTCCTCACCGGAGCATTGTGACACTGGGTGCCAGAGGAGCAAGAGGGAGGGGGAGTGAGGGTCACTGTTATACATAGGACACGATGCTGGAAGGTGATGTAGGATTGCCTTAAAGCTGAGTTACAAGTTGCTGAGATGGGAGTCTTGCTTTTTTCTTTTATCATTTTTTTTTTGTTTTTAATAATAAGCTTCTGAGAAATTTTAAGCTTAGTCAGATATTAAAGTTGAAACAAAAAGCTATCTGAGTTTCCTAGGATTTACATATCACTGTTCTGACTGATCTTCTGTTTAATGAGGACAATAGTAAATCCATAGGATTTAAAGTGATTTTTAAAAAAGTAAATAAAAAAAAATATATAAGGATAATAACTGTATTGGTTTGTAGGCACTTTAATGTTAGGACAAGGAAGAACATGTATAGCTAGTTCAAGTGTTGTCTATTTATCCACATTTCTGCTGTACCTAAAAATCGAGAAACAGAGTAATAGTAAGAAAATTTTTGTTCATAAACAAATAAATATCAATGTCATAGTCTGTATCTTGTGTTATATATCTGATAGGTAGGTAAAATCTAGCCGTGACTACTAAATACTGGAACTGAAATATAAGCTGTCATTTTGTATAGATAAATTACTGTCAAATTCTATCTTCTGTATTAATATATACAGAAACATATATTATTTCTGTATTTAATCTATAAAACTCTTCACTTCTATGTCTAATAAATTGCAGAAGACATTTTTACATCAACTTTCTAGAACAAATAGGCTGAGTTCTTTTCCTCTTCTTCCTTCTCTCTGGCATGAGATAAATTGATTCAGATATCAGAAAGATGCAAAGTTTTATCCTCAAGGTATACTGAAATGTAGGATTCTGACAACCACAACATTTCCTTAGTAAAAGCTGTCATGTCAGACATTTCCTACAACCAGTAACAGTCCTGTAAAACACACCCATTAAACTTTCAAAGAAAAAAAAATTTTAAAAATGATGACATAGTCCAAATCTTTAATTTCTTTGCTTTTTGTATGATGGAGATCACACAAGTCTCACTTCAGCAAAAACAAAGAGAAAAAGTTTGTTTTGTATATCTCATTGCAGATTGTTTATAAAGACTTGGCTACACTAAGACCAGCAATGCACAGAGAGGAGCAAAACCTGGGGGCAGACTTGATGCATTGCAGGGCTGAACAGTGCAGAGCTAATTAAGACAAATTAACCTTTTCTCCATGGGGAGATGTAAGACACTGAGAAAGCAGCAGGCAGGAGGTAACAGGTTTGTCTCACCAGGATGAATCAATCAACACATCTGTGTGGGGCAGATGGTCTAAGTTTGAGGATGCATCCTGTAGCAGAGCTCTGCAAAGCTAAAACTTTATTGCACCTTTCTCTTTTTTCTTTCTTCTTTCTGGTTGTTTGGAGTGAAATAAAATTGGTATTGTACACTTTTTCTCCCTGGTTCAACCTAAGCTGACTCAGTGTTCTTCTCACATGATATCTGCGTGTTGGAGCAAACAGTGTGAAATCCATCACTGTCTGAAAAAAGCAGCTAAGTTCAAATTTATGCAGGTAGCAGTGTCACTCAAAACGTATTCACATTTAAGCATATCCCCTATGCTTCTCTTTTGTTTTAACCCACATTATATTTCTCACAATCTTTCAGGCTTCAGCATAGGCAAGATCAATGTGGATTTTTATTTATTTATTTATTTATTGACTCGGTCCTCCTACTGTTTAAGGAAGTGTATTTGTATGTTGACCACAGGATCTTTCACAGAGGCAGAACTGAGAGCTTGATGCTGAGTCCTTTCACAAAGACTCTCACTGTAGGTGACAGCAGTAAAGGGGGTACCTGCTCACTGGTGCTGGCAAGCCACAAGCAGATACACAGAGGATAGCTCTATCATTGTCATCTTGGTCGTAGACCATCATCATTCAGAAGTATACTGGTTTGATAGACCGGTGTACTATACCTGATAAATTGTCTACGTTGGGGAAGTCTTTTAACCTTGTTCCTTAAATCTTCCAAACCTGGAACTACAAGTAATAACTCTGTTTCTAGCTCTTCATAAAGTAAAGGAAAGGAAGTAACAGCATCCATTCCTATGGCTATTTTATCTGTAATATTGATGGTCATACAGCATTACTGCCTCAGTTTACTCAACTATAAAGGAAGACAGTGATAGTTAATGACTTCTGAAGGCTGCTGCTCATAAACAAAACTATGTAATGCTGTATGCAAAAAGACTGTCCCAGTAGAAAGGAGACAGCCTACAGATTTGAAGAATGGCTCAGGGCTGGCATTTCCTACCCACCCTCCCCACCCTTGGCCACAGGAAAACCAAAGGCCCTGAAGATGCTAGGCCGTATCTCTCTGGGTGTCCTGCAGAGTCCTTCTAGCAAGCCCTATAGGGCATGCTATACTCATGGAGTTTGATCTGTTAATACTGACAGAGCCACCCCCCTGTCATGGAAGCTCCAGTTGCACCTGTAAGTAATGAGGAAAAAGTTATCAAAACATAGGAGTAAGAGGTGTAGGTGGGTTCAGTTCATGGCTACAGGAGTGTAGTTATCACGTCAAAGGAGATGATTACGGGCTAAAGTAGCACCAGGAGTGTTGATATTAGGAAGAACATCTTTACCAAAACGGTTGTTAGGCATTGAAATGGGCTGCCCAGGGAAGCGGTGGAGTCACCATCCCTGGAGGTCTTTAAAAGATGTTTAGTTGTAGAGATTAGTGATATGGTTTAGTGGAGGACTCGTTAGTGCTAGGTCAGAGGTTGGACTTGATCTTGAGGTCTCTTCCAACCTAGACAATTCTGTGATTCTCCTCTGCTCTGAGACCCAAGCTGGAGTCTCTGGTCATAGGCCACCAACATATGAAGGACAATGAAACTGTTAGAGCCAGTCCAAAGAAGAACCATAACAGTGGTCAGAGGGCTGGAGCGCCTCACCTGTGAGGACAGGCTGAGAGAACTAGGGTTGTTCAGTCTGCAGCAGTAGGGTTAGAAGTAGATGGTCTTGAAGCTACCTTCCAGCCCAACTCATTCTCTGATTCTTTGACTCTAGGATTTGGATTTCCTAGGATGTGCCACGTTTGCTTTGCATAATACAGCTTCTCTCTAGCTTTCTCCTGCTGTAGTTCTTCCTCTTAGCGTATAAGTTTCGCTGAAGGTGAAGGGAGGGTTTGAGTTATTGTATTCATGACAGCAACAGGACTTGGACTATATTTTTTAATTTTAAGAATATCAGAGTTAATGTTGCCAACAGGAGCTGTATGAGAATAGGCTCTTGGTTTCTCGTACCTCAGAGACTAGCATCTATTCTAGTGCACGTGGAGGTAGGTTTTGTTGAGTAGGGAGCCTATCTACAAAAAGGAGGAAATCCAGTAATTAGGGTGCCAGTCCACCTACAGTTCCATTCCCTTTGAGATCAGGAGAGCGGCAACACGACTGGCCATGTGAACAGTACATTAATGCACATGAACAGTGCTGAAGATGACAAGGAGGTCAAATTGCCTCTTGGTGGAAATAGTAAGTACTTCAGAGAATATTCCTCAGTGGTTAAAAGACACAGAACCAGAGCTAGCCTTGAGACCTTCTGTGAGCTGCAGAAGGGGGGGGAGCTCAGGGCCGCCTGCCCCCACACAGCACTTTGAAATTCTAAACTGAGGAGCACCACATAGGTGCCAAGAAGTTTTATGGTTACACATTTGGGCTGCACATAGGTGTGCCTGAGGGGAAGAAAGGTTCCACTGAAGAACCATCTGAAGCCCTTTAGCAGGAGCCTATCTCTGCAAGGCAGAAAGTCATATACATCTATATGTGTATAAAACCTATACATAGTGTACATTAATGTATGAGTACAGATGCACCCCAGCTTCTGAAGAGCCAAGTTTATGCATTTATGATAAGGTACAGTAAAATTAAATCAGATAAAATTCATGGCTATAACATATACAGAACTTAGTCATAGAAAAGTCACCCTGTTCCCAATAAAGCAGCTTTGCTGCCCTAAGTTAGAAAAACTAGAGTCCCTCCAAAAACGCTCCCTGGTTAAGCTTCTGCATTTCTGCTTCTTTACACAAGATGAGCCTAGGCTTGTTCTCTTATCACTACATTAAGTACTGTAAGGAGACTGATACAGCTTACTTATGCTTTGAAACATTTAAAGTAGGAACCTGCCTAAGATTTGTCAATGTGCTTAGTGTACTGCTTCAGTGTTTCTGGATTTGCATGCCCAAATGGAAGTAGAATGTCATTTTCTAACACAATCTGAAGACTGACAAAAGAAAAACTATCAGGTAGAAAAAAAAACACTTGAACTAAAGACTCTCACATCATTAGACTCTCTTAGAACATAGTTTCCTGTTGATATATGGTTATGACATTTAGTCTTCTAATGAAGACACTAAAATTTAAAATAAAAATCAAAAACAAGTGTACCAAAGTGAATTAGGTCAGAGAACAAGTGTTGTTTTTCTTAATCTTTAGATATTTAATAGATAGTTGTTGCTGTTCTAAGAGACTAAAAGCAGCACATAGTTTTAAAAACACTAGCCAGGTCAAAGTTAGAGTACAGTAAAAGAACCATTTCTATCAACAGCCAGATAGAGTGTGGCTAGTTATAGCACTGACTTATCACCATTTTTTCCAAGTGGAAATATCTGTCTGCAGTAGACTTCCATTATTGTTTCTATTTTCTTAGAAAAAGAAACAAATCACACAAGACTTTTCCCCTTAGATTTTTATCATTCACCTGTTGAAATTGTAGGAGACATTAAGCATAAACAAAGAAGATTGATCTCCTTTCAACTTGTGTTAACAGGGATATAAAAATAACATCCCAAATACCAGAGGGAAAAGCATGTGGTCATAAAATATCCACTTAAAAGGCAAAGAGGTGTTGGTTCAACACTTAAAGAGGATTTTTTTTTTTTTTAATATATAAAACCAGGAAGGTGCTTACTGAATTTTAGTATAAACAGTCCTCTAAGGTAGACAAAGTACTATTGTCACATTGTCTTTAAAGTATTTGCTGATATTGAAATTGATTTTGTCTCACATACTGTTGTAAAATCTGACAAGGTTACATGAATCTTAGTTCAGCCATGGAAAGAAATTTGGAAAAAGTTTTCCTTGAATTATCGGTGAAGAAAATAAAGGACCATCTTATCTATTAAGAATTCTCATTTTGCAAACTGACAATAAACATTTTTTTTAAGAAGACTAAAGAGTAGAGAAAAAGTTAAATGGGCATCATATAGCTTTATTTTTTTTTACAGCTCTTAAATCACTGTCAATAGGGAGAATCTTGAGATGTCGACTAACCTGGGGGAGAACACATCTCCATAGATGAAAGATTTTAAATACTGCATTTATATTAAACAATTTCATGTTTGAGTCTTGGTTTGAAGAGAAGTATCAGCCTCAGGAAACCACATCAAGGACAGAGTTCATGATAGACTGACCCTTCCTCATGCTTGGTTCTCACATCTGTTCCTGGATATTACACTTTTCCTCCCCACTCCTGTAAGAGGGGAGAAGGTGGCTCAGGCTACCCAAGGCAGCCCACACTGGGCTGGTAGATCACTGGCAGATGAAAGCTGCAGCTCCTCAGAGGAAGCACTGCATACCAGGCTTATTTACTGGGAGACAATCAGCATGATGTAAGACATACAGGAAAGTTGCCATACCACTTAAAGTGACTATAATTGTATTCTGTTAGGTGCAAAACCCTAGTAGCACGTTACAGATGTGCCCTGTGAATTCTCAATAGCTCATGCCCACAGACTGAGGAATAGCCGGTGCTTAAGCCATTAAGTTAATATAAGGAAAAACAGTAAGCACGAAAATCACTATCATGTCAAGTTTCATCAGGCTTACAGGTTTTGCCTTTTCCTTTCATTTCCTTGCTGACACTATTTGCTGACTCATTCCTCAATATCATAGCTCCATAACTTTAGTCTTCACCAACCAGAGAAGAAAGAAGACTAATTTAGCATCATAGCCTCTTCTACTGGAGGACAGTCCTGAGGCACAGCTAGGGACTTTTTGTCACTCATCATGAAGCCCTGCCCCCCCTCCCCCCCCAGAAACATTAACTACAGATATACCTAGCAGACAACTGGAAGATGGACAAGACTTTGAAACATGATCTTGAAATTATAGCATGATCTGTTTAATGGAATCTCTGTACAGGTATAACAGCAGAGCTACAAATGTTTGTGTTTTTCTTCAAAGTACAAATAGATTCATGGGATAGTTTCTTGCTCAAGGTACCTTTCACAGCAATCCCTTGTAGTAGAATTCCATTTAATATAAAGTTAAAAAGCAAACAACACTGTACACCCATTATTGTGTCTTCGGCTCTAAGCAATAATGATTCATGCTAAGCAGTCTTTCCTTAGAACAGGAAAATACAGTACTGAATCCAAACTCTTCTTATATCACTACTCAGATGCAAAGAAGTCAAGAAATCTTCTACCCACTTAAAAAAATAAAGGACAGGATTATCTGACAGGAGTGCCTACTTAGCATACCTTATAACAAGGAAAAATTCTTAACACTTTATAGATGAAGTCCATGTATTATCATTACTACTGTAAGTCTCCACTAAAAGCTTTTTTCCTTTAGGGTGACAGATTACTCTGCTAAGCAGAGTTACTGATGCTACTTGTGACTGATTTACCCCACAACCAAGGGAGGCAACTTGACATTGCAGAGCTACAACCCTCCAGTGAAATCCATCCACAGCTTACAGGTTTTCTGACAGTTGCCACTACAAGATATATTTATTCCCAGTTGCTTCAAAAAAAAAAAAAGTTACTGATATTAAGGACCCTGCAACACTTTATTCACCTTAAAACTTTTTTAAAAAGCATATAATTACGAATGATTTGCAGTTGACATTACATCTGCTGCTACCTTTCCCTTTCTACACCAAAACAAATGCTTCCAATTGCAAAGCGGCTAGACAAACTTCAGGCATGTTAGCTGAGAAGACTAGGTCAGATGCCAGTCACACAGAGATCAAGACTACTAGACTCTAGAGGAGCAGAATTGAGCAACACACTAAAGTTGATTAAGAGACAAAGATGCAGCTGTACGTGGTTAGTTGACCCTTTCATCAGTAGACAGTGTATTTTGCAGTGTCCTTACTTGAAAGTCGGGGCAGACTGAATTTGCATAGGCTATTTAACTGAAAATTCATAAAACTAAACAGTTCTGTTTAGTCTTTTAACCTCTGTCAAAAGAGAGTGTATTCACCTACAGAGAGGAGAGAAAAAGGCTTCTGTGCATTATGTTAAATGAGCAGTACATTCAGCATATCAGTAATGTGATCTAAAAGCAATACCTACCTCTGCCAGTCATGTTTTCCTTCCTAATAAGCACTGCCCCAGATGATGCTTGCCCATGCGGTTGTGGTTCTGTACTGCGGTCTAATGAAACATTTCAGCTTTTAATATTCTGTACAGCACACACTAAGACTAGGAGTCTGCCATCTGACAAAGCTCCTGAGAGCATATGCTGTGTTGCTGAGCAAGCTTCAGGAATTACTTGAGAAATGTTTTTCTTACCAAGTCTATGTTTCCCAGGATTGCAACTCCTCTGACAAAGGAAGTCGGAAGGCTGTGGCATAGTGCTGCAGATCACCACGCTGCAGTGGAAATACAGCTACAAGGTAAAAATATTTGTAGTGTGTACAGGGAGTCTTATTTGGCAAATATTGGATACATGTACTGATTCCAAATGAGATGAAATGAATGATGAGTCACTAGTCTCTATTTATTACTCCTATAGTGTTAAGTCTTAAAGGAGGTGGCTAATAGCCTCCAGCAGCACCTGGCCAGCTAAGATCTTCTACAGTATTTGCTGCATGCACTACTCCAGGCTCATGCATTGAGATCACTGCACAGCAAGCCAGAGATATCTCACCTGCTTTTGTAATTGAGTGGTGCCTTCTATAAAGGTGAACATTGTCACTTCAAATCTCTTCAGGTGCTGAGGAAATTTTACTCTGGTGCTGTAATTAACTTTATGGAAGACTGTTCTGTGAGAGTCTTTGCTGTTTCCACACCTTTTTGGGAAAATTAAAAGAAAGTGTATGTAATCTAAATCTTTATCACTTTGACAAGGTCCTTCTGGAAGGAAGGAGGTGAAATGCTGAGGAACTTTCCTTTTTTGCTGAAGCCATGGTGGTAGATGATAGAGCCTCTCCCAGTAACAGTCCCTGTCTTTTGCCATGGTATTTAGTTGTAGTAATAGTTACTTTTAATTCTCTTATAAATATTAGCTAGAAGCTAGTATTTCTGCCAACCCCTGGTGACCTTCTAACACCAGAAGCATAACTAGTGTGCAGGCACCCTTGTGCCCTTCACAGCTTAATAACAAATACAGATTCAGGACCAAAAATCCTTCAATTGACTTCTGTTCTTATTCTTTCCTTCCAACTAAAGTTAGAGGCTTTGTGCTCAGCAGTTACCAGACACAGGAGAAAAGCTCTCCTTACCCATTTATGAGGATTGGCCACTGTGGAAGACTGTCCTGACTTTTTGAGTTTGTAGCCCAGCAGTCTTCCAGGTTTAGTTCCAGTCTTGGATCTGCAGGCTGCAGCAGTTCTACTTCAAAATATAGTGTTTCCTTCAGGTATTTTACCACAGGATATTCCAATTCTTGATAGAGGTCAGAATAAGACTCATCTAGAAGAAAACATTGATGGCAAAGTTTCCTTTTTACAGAGTAGGTATTGACCAGCTTTGAGTCACTCTGCTTTCCACCCCTATTTGCTCTATCACAGTGGCACAAAAAAATAGAGATGTCAACAAATAAAGCTATAATGGTAGAAAAATAAGAACTAGTAAGGAAAGCAAAGACTTGAACTGTATTTTTTTGGCTCTGAAGATCTAGAGGGGAGAAACTTCCTTCTGTAAAACCTGCTAAGTCAGACTCATTCAAAACTGCTTTTAAAAAGATAAAAAAGCAAAAGCATCAGGTCCACTCCAATCAGGGTGATGGTTTTGTTTAGACTTCAGTTAGAACTTTTTGCCAGCAGTGTTACCATTTTACAGCAGTAATGCATGTAGCTTTCTTCTGGCAGAAGTTACGGTTATTGTGGTTCGTGGTAATTTCTCCACTTGCCACACTTCAAGCACTGCCATCACATCCACTACACTGAAGTTGATGTGCTCATAACAAGCAGAAAAACCATGAGACTTGGTTGCACTTGGAATGATCCACTGTAGATACTCAACCATTTGTGTTACATTCTGGAGGTACAACCTCTCTCAGAGGCCTTGAAGAGATTTTTCAGTACACACTGGTGATATTCAAAAGTTGCCTGGACATAGTCCTGGGCAACTTGCTCTAGGTCACCCTGTTTGTGCAGGGTAGTTGGACAAAATAACCTCCAGAGGTCCTTTTCAATGCCATCTATTCCAAAAATTCTGATCATGAAGTTACCTTTAAAAAGCTTCAATGAGAGGTCAAGAGAGCCAAACCCTGGCTTAATACTGGATGATGGGTTGTTCTTGGTTTCATAACGGACATCAACAGTCTGCTTGATTGTGTATAAGCATACAAACTTTAATCTGAGGGAAGAGGTTTAACATTAGATTTTAGAAAATGAAACAATTTGGACAGCCTCCCTCTAGGAAATGTCACTTACTTGTATACTGGTGAATCATTTCCAGGCCTGAAGTAGATCACCTCATTCTCATATGTTATTGATGTGCTATTAAACTGAAGGATACGTACTGTTACAAACAGGACAGTTACTTTAGAAGTGACTTAGGTTTTTAAAAAACATCCACATCCCTTCATTTGACTGGCAGATGGCTCTGAGCAGAGTACGCTTGGAAGTAGTGAGAAGTTACTGTCCTGCACCTACTGAACCAAAGCAAGCTACAGCTAACAGAGTCATTATCAATAAGTAACTTATCAAGTAACAATATCTTGAATGATATAGCACCACAGAAAGAAGTGCACTGGACCACAAAAAAAGGAGTTCTGTTGATTATGTTAGCAGAATCATTGCCTAGCATTCAGAGAAGCAAGCTGCTTTTGGTGTGACTAGAATTTGAAAGTGATTTGTTCTATTATTCCCCCCCCCCTCCTCTCTCAAGCCTCTCTATTTAAACAGTATGTGGCAGGAAGAGGAAACTCACTCTAATGCTGGTTTAAGTATTCGTTAGTGATACAGAACCAGCTTCTATAATACATATGAGTATGCACTGACAACAAAAAAAATCATATTCCAGACTTACTAAACAATTCAGAAAATGTTAGACTACATGCTGGTTTCAGAAAACAAGCACATCTGGTTCTGAAAATTTCTTTCACTAACTAGGAAGGTGAAGTTTCAAAATTCAGCCCAACAGAATTTGGTATCCTCAGAAAAGGACCTTAGGTCTGCCTCATATTGAAAGTGACTACTTATGAGTTGTGACCTTTTGCAGCTTCTACTCAGCTCTGAGCTTCTGGCAGTCCTAGTACTAAACCTATCCCAATAAAGAGTAAACTTCATATCACTAAGTGCTCACCTTTCTTCTTGTTCCACATGTATTCACATTGAATTTGAAAGTTGCAGTCTTCTCTGTTACTAGGCTGGGCTTGCAGTTTCTGTCACTTAACACAAGGAGGCTGGTATCCAGGTCTGCAAGTCTTACCAGTTTCACTGCAGTAATAACCACAGTGCCATTGGGAAGACACTCTAAAAGAGGAAAAAACCATTTTTCAGTACAAATCAGTTCTTCAGACTCCAGTTGTTCTGTAGCTTAGTACAACTAAGAGGTTCTGTATGGGTTTCCTAGCAAGACTTTTAGCAGCTCACAAGGATGAAGATTTTAATAAGACTTCAGTACTTACTTGATTTTCTTAAAGCTAACACCAATAGAGTGTGCACTAGACAACTAAGGTGACAATTTAACTCACCTTTCTCCTCCTAGAACGTTTCACTCTCTCCCAAAGATTTTTCTATGTCTATTCTTATTTTGTCTATGACAAAGTGATGCACTTGGTGGATGAGGGAAAGGTTGTGGATGTGGTCTACCTTGACTTCAGTAAGGCTTTTGACACCATTTCCCACAACATTCTCCTCAAGAAACTGTCTGCTTGTGGCTTGGAATGGCGTACACCTTGTTGGGTTAGAAACTGGCTGGATAGCTGGGCCCAAAGAGTTGTGGTGAATGGAGTCAAATCCAGTTGGAGGCCAGTCACCAGTGGCATCCCCCAGGGCTTGGTACTAGGGCCAATCCTCTTCAATATCTTCATCGATGATCTGGATGAGGGGATCAAGTGCACTCTCAGTAAGTTTGCAGATGACACCAAATTAGGTGCATGTGTCGATCTGCTCAAGGGTAGGAAGGCTCTGCAGGAGGATCTGGATAGGCTGCACCGATGGGCTGAGGTCAACTGTATGAAGTTCAACAAGGCCAAGTGCCGGGTCCTGCACCTGGGGCGCAACAACCCCAAGCAGAGCTACAGGCTGGGAGATGAGTGGTTGGAGAGCTGCCAGGCAGAGAAGGACCTGGGAGTGATGGTTGATAGTTGGCTGAATATGAGCCAGCAGTGTGCTCAGGTGGCCAAGAAGGCCAACGGCATCCTGGCTTGTCTAAGAAGCAGTGTGGCCAGCAGGGCTAGGGAAGTGATTGTCCCCCTGTACTCGGCTCTGGTGAGGCCACGCCTCGAGTACTGTGTTCAGTTCTGGGCCCCTCGCTACAAGAAGGACATCGAGGTGCTTGAGTGAGTCCAGAGAAGGGCAACAAAGCTGGTGAGGGGTATGGAGAACAAGTCCTACGAGGATCGGCTGAGGGAGCTGGGCTTGTTCAGCCTGGAGAAGAGGCGGCTCAGGGGCAACCTTATTGCTCTCTACAGATACCTTAAAGGAGTCTGTAGCGAGGTGGGGGTTGGTCTGTTCTCCCACGTGCCTGGTGACAGGATGAGGGGGAATGGGCTATAGTTGCACCAGGTTGTTTTAGGTTGGATATCAGGAAAAACTTCTTTACCGAGAGGGTTGTTAGACATTGGAATGGGCTGCCAAGGAAGTGGTGGAGTCACCATCCCTGTAGGTCTTTAAAAGACGTTTAGATGTTGAACTTAGTGATAAATGTATGGTTTAGTGGAGGACTTGTTCGTGTTAGGTCATAGGTTGGACTAGGTGATCTTGAGGTCTCTTCCAACCTAGACAATTCTGTGATTTCTAGCCAAGATATTCTGTACTTTCAATCCAGATGAGTAGGTTTTCAATGATTATTTATGACAACTGACACCCTATATGCCCATCTTCCCACTAAAGAAACAAGAAGCACCCAGGAAAACACCCCAAACAACCCAAAACCCCTTTCACAAAGTTTTATGCTTTTGGAAGTGTGAGGGAAGTATATTTTCTCTCCTCCTTCCCAAGCCTCGTACTAGAAAGGATTTTTCCCTACAGACCTTATGTTGAGTTGTCTTGTAGCATATTACCCAGCAGAAAAATTGACAGGCAGATAGGGTATCACATCAGTGTAAGCTCTAGAAACATTTCAGACAGTGTGGGCTTATGTGACTTACACAACCCAAAGAGCATTAAAAGCTAAACATATCAGTGGCAGTGTACTTACGTATTAGCTCTGAGGGGGAAAATCTGCAGGAAACTGAGAAGTTCTTATTAGCCAAGGTGACTCCATCTTTCAAGGTTAAATGGAGTGAAGCCAATACTCCAGAAGTATGAATTTCCTAGAGAGGATTATCACAGGTTAAATGAAGATCCACTACTCTTCTAGAAAAACTAAAGAACTAGGAGGAGGTTATCACAAGCCAGAGGTAATTGTCTTTGACCAAAACTAAACCCACAAGAGATTTTTCCTCTTAACCTAGAAGCAGATGCAGAACTTCTTCAGTAGATTCACAATACAATACAAGTGTGATTGCCTGTGCAATTACCATTAATTGGTTCTTCAGCTTTTAAGTACTGCCAACATTAGCCAAGGGAAATAAGTGTTCTTCCAAGGAAAAAGAAGTCCTTCTTTAATCCTTTTAAATCTATCCAAAGGGAAACTATTTTGAAAGCTTCATTTTATCTACAAAGGTGTAGTATATCACGTTCATCTCATAGCTAGCATGTCTTTTAGTTGATACAGACTGGCATCCTTACCTCATAGTCCAGGAGGGAAGAAAGGAAAGGGACAGAGATGGCCAAGTGAGTACCATTATCACTCAGGCTGTAGTTGTACTTCTCTGCAGCCCCTGGTGTCAGGTGTCGGCCTGAGATGAAGGGCATCCAGTTCTGGTCCATATTCCCATGAGTGATGTGGAGATGGAGGCTGTTCTCATCACAAAACCCTCTTGCACTGGGCAGTACTGTAATACAGCTAAGGGTCAGCCAACATGCTAGGTGTCGTCAGAGTTTAATAGCACTATTTAGTACTGACAGCATCACTGGCTGAACTTCACCCAGTTAGCAGCTGAGTTCACAGCCAGGTAAATTGCAGCCAGATAAATACAGTTTTGCATATATTTCACTAGCTTACCAGCATCTTTAACAGCAGACAGTGTAACGATGGGGACAGAGAAGGTCTCACTTGTTGGATGAATGATGAACTCCAGTGTGACATTCAGTGTGTATGTTCTTACGTCATCTCTCAAATACTGAAATAAAACATTTTTAGAAATAAAAAAATACTGAGTGATATCATTTCTACACCATGGTATGCTGCACTTTCTTAGTACACACCTCTTTCTTAATGCTTTGGGCATCAAATGACACATGTATTACATAGGCTTTGCTTTGATTAGCATATTTAATCTCATATGTTTGATACCCATGCTGAACAGCCTCAGGTACTGTGACAGTTGCCCCCTCAATGGTCAAGTTCACAAGCTCCACATCCAGGAGGAACATTCCCACTGTCACATTCATTATCCTTGCACTCAGATTTGAATCTGAAAAGGAACATACTAGCATCAATATCCTGTCAGTACCAAAACCTTCAGTAAACTCAGTGTTAGGATACTTACTGTTGGTTACAGTGAGTTCTGCTAGTTCAAATGGTGTTTCTATTTCCTTGATGATGGTATGTTTGGTTAGTCCCCATTTGTTATCCTCCCACTGGTGTTCCAAGAACAGGTTGATGCAGTATCTTGTCCCATGCTGTCCACTGTTCACAGAAGTCTGGAATTTTATAACCAGCATCCTTTAACATAACATGACATATATAAAGTAAAAACTGTCTCACAGCATTACAGGGTCAGATAGAGCTACAGTTCCAAACAATTGTCCTCCTCATCTCTGCGGCTCTGCTTTTATGCTGGGAAGGAAGTCTGAAAAACCAGCACCTGTGAGGAATCATGCACTCGTGTCATACTTACTCTCTCTCTTAAATAGAGCCTATTATAGTGATACAGTATCTATTATCTCAGGATACTCAAGAGACTACCTTTTGAAGGTTGCCCCCCACCTCCTAGTTTCAAAACAACAGGGAATTTTTTTTTTTTTTTTTTTAATCAGTGAAATGACTCCTCCTGCATTCTCCTTTTGAAGTTCAGCTATGACATTTGCCTAGGACTGAGTTCATTCCAAGGGACTCAGTTTAGAGGCATAGTCTCAAAGCATCCTGATATGTGGTCTTGAGGACAAATGGCATACATTCTCAATCTTAAACATTTTGTGGAAAATATGACAATCTATGCATGTTTTATAGTCCAGCTAAGACTGTCTTCAAGGAAGATGACATCAGGATTGAAATGTAAACAAATCTGTGTTAATCTGAGGAAAGATAGAAATCATAGTTCTTTATGGGATTCTGTCCATCTCCATTTATCAGAAAAAAGTTTACACAAAGTGATGTTTAAAGAGCCCTTTGGTCAGGGTTTTTGGGATGTTTGATACACATTTTCTTTCGCTTCTCCCTCCTCTCTTCCTCCCCAACCTTTTTCACCTCCTTTGTAATGACCAGAATGAAAAATTATTCCTCCCCAGGAAAACAACATGCACCACCACCACCCAGTTACAACAGAAAATAATTTACCTGCCATCCAATATAACCAACTAACCTTGTAATAGCCGCCTTCTGCACCTATTGGTACCTTCATTGTAATCGCATCAAAATCATTAGATAACACGTATTTCCTGGAAGCCATTTCTTCAACAGAGAGTTTGTGTAGATTCACACCAGCTTCAACAAGAACATCCTTAAAGTTAGTTGCTCCAGTACAGAGTGCTTGAATGTATTTTGGAACTGTCCAGATGATCATTTTGTTAGTGTAATCCACGCCATCTTAGGGACCAGATAGGAAAACTGTCAGCTCATTACAGTAGTTACCATACATTCCCTACATTTAAACATTGGGGTGAGGTACCATATTCCTTACCTACAGGACACGCCACAGCAGTATCCACCATCAGGATCATCCACTGCTGTTTGTAAAATGTACTTGATCTCACTGCAGAAAAAGTAATTCCCTGAGCCTGCAGGAAGAGATCTGTTTAGACCTATATAATCTGACAACTTGTTGGGTTAGACTGAGTGTACCAACCTTTACCAGCTGAGTTTGTGCAGCATTAAACGGTACTCGCAGCAGAATCCTGGTATCTGTGGTGTTGAGTCCATAGCCAGCACTCCAAGCATCACTCACAATCAGAGCCCTTTTCTCTTCTGGTTGATGAAACACTATTTGCCATATTGAGGCTTCTCCTGACTTAGCCTGCCCATAGAAATTCATTAACAGTTTAAACAAGCTGTTCAAAGTGACTTACTATGTTGGATGATTTATGTATTGAACTACACAGAAATTTTGTTTATTTATTGCAAATACTACTGTGATACTTCTCAAGCTTTGCCCTGCTCAGCCTCTCGCACAGAGGAAGCTTTCCATATTGAAAGCAGATATTGAACTAAAAAAAAAAAAAAATACACCCCTTTCTGTATGGAGATAAGTTATGGGGAAAGATTAACTGCAATGCTACACTAAAAATATAGGGCCCAAGAAAAAAAAAAAGGCATTCTGAAGTTCATTCTTAGGCCATGGGTTCTTAGAATTTTTGTTGTTTACCCTTTTGCCTGGGGAAGGCCTGATTTTTAGGTTGTCTGAGAAATACATCTCCACTTCTTCCTTGGAGATAAGGCTTACAGGCTGCCTGTATTTCTAATATATATTAAAACCTCTATTCTAAAACCACTTTGTAAAGAAGTTCTGCTCTTCCTACTTAAATGTAGTTTTTGAAAGGACAATTTATACTGTGTGGACATAGGATGGTTGTGTTGGAAGTAGCACTAGTTCTTATTAGGACGAAAATCTGTAATTTTACCTCTGGAAAGGCAAGAGTCCAGTCTTCAGACTCTTCTTGAATTAAGTCCTTTACAGTCTGTGGAACATCCCTCCTGACAGAAACCTGAACAAAAAAGCCACTCTTTTTCTTAGTGTCACCATCAACCCCCTTGTCTTGAACATCTCACAAGTGTTTTTTTTTTTTTTTTAAAGTACTTTCAGGACAGTAGGAGATTAAGAATGGAGACTGGCATTTCCCTAAGGGAAATCTTTCATTTCTTTCTTCAAGTCAAGAACTCATATTTTATGCCATAATAGTGTATTATCCATAGTCAACTTCATTGCAGTCTTTTTTTTTTTTTTAAAAGCATTCTCTAGCTTCAGCATTTTCACTTCCAGTTAGTGTCAGGGCTTCATTCTTACACCCATGTCCGCTTCAAAGAGGAATTGTTCTTTTTCTCTCTACAGTTCTTCCCAGAAAGTTTAGTAGGTGTGCTTTCTGAAGGAAGCTTTATTTGTTATCTCAACGTTTGTTGAGATGCCATTCAACCTTAGCCTTTTGAATATTATTTCACAACTTTACTGGCTATTAACACTATTCAGATACCTATAAAAAAACAAATATATCACTAAGCTCAAGATGCTGCTGTAGCTTCACCAATAAGTCTTTCATAGTGTGATATTCAAACTCTGTTCCAATTCCCATTCCTAGCATTTAATCTGATTACAAAGATGAAGTCTTCTAGTGCTTACCTCCATGTAATTAGTTTCACATAGTAACTCTCTCAGACTCCATGGGCCATAATGACAACTTGCACTTTTTAGGTGAATTGAAGCATTTTTCATATCAGGGGTATGAGATGCTTTGACTTGTATAGTTACTGTGAATGTGTCTTTCTGCATGGACATGGGAAACATTTGTTAGACAGATTTTTCCTAGTAGGACATCAGCTATCCTTGTGACCTAACTTAAGAAATCCACCCATCAGTCTTTGCACAGAAAAGCACCTCCGTACTGAAATGTTATTGTTTTTTCCTTGCTTAACTAGCCTGTAAGAATCTATCTACATAACACACAAATGTTTCTTATTCTTATCCTGTAGAAGGCACTTGCACTTCTAGAACGCATATGTAATATGCTTCTTCATATGCTCATCTGTCCTATTCTGTAGGGCATTGAAGTGTCAATACCATGGTGTATTCTCAGATATCCGGAAACATTTGAAGAGAACTAAATATTCTGCTAGTAGATGTTCAAGATATTATGACCCCTCAGTTAATACCTGTCAATAATTTTTTTAATCTTTTGTGTAAAGGTCATACACAGCATCAGTACTGTAAAAAAAAAAAAAAACAAAAACAAAAAAAAAACCAAAAAAACAACTATATTAATTAGACTTACCTCCAAGTGAGAATGGCAGCTTAGTGCAGAAGCACGAAATTCAATGTTATTCCAGCTGCTGTAAGTTACCGTATAGCCACACTGTGATGCCAGGGCCTCATCTAGCTCCCAGGCTATGCCAGATTGATCTATTGGAAATTAGTTAAGATTGGTATTAATAAGTATGACTCCTGCTCTGCAGACTCCCCCAGTCTTCCTTGTCCCTAGAGTTCAGCTGGCCCAGGTTCTTTTATGGCCCAGCTGTATACCTTGAGGTCAAACTTGAGATAAAATTGCAAAGAGATAAAGCTATGCATCAAAATAAATAGAAAGATAAAGGTAAAGCTACAAACAGACTGGGACAGGAAACATAACAACGGAAAGGCTGAGATGATAAATGACCAATATGGGAAGATGTGAAATCCTGAAGGATTTGGGAGGAAGCCCCAGTAAGGACAGACCAGACACAGATCAGTGTCAAAGCTGTTATGGGTGATTAATGATAACAACTCACAACACAGGGGCTTTAGTTCTGGGACTGGCATAAACTCATGTTTCTCTTTAATGCCTGGCTGGTCAATGGAGACCCTTCAGGAGTCTTATCAGGATGATAAGCACACTAAAGCTTAGCTTGAATTTAAGCTACAAATTATCATTGATTTTAAGCCCAAAATAATTGCTTTATACTTTCAAGCCATACATATCTCAATTGCAGAGTCTATTGATGTATGGGTGAAGGTTCTCAAACAGAAACATATATTAAGAGGGGTAAGACAAGTTTAACATTCTAGGAAGATGGGTGCAGTACAACAGATCATATCTAGTCAGACAACCAACATCAAGAGCTAGTTCAAAACTGAGTTTGCATTTTTATATCTTTATATCTGATTGTGTTTATTGAGCAAAGTTAACTCATTTCACCCTTCAAGGGCGCGCTGTGGTGTTTTTTCACTCAAACACACCACTCATTGATTACTAAGTCTGCAGTCAGAGGCCCCAGATAATTTAACAATCCACTAGGCGCCTTAGTTATAAGCAAAAAAGTGGGAAATCATCTACGCAAAACCAGTAGTGTAGCATCAGCTTCAGCTTTTGTGCTTTCCAAATAATGTGTGTGGTTACTGGGGAATATTTTTTACCAGGAGGGAAATCCACCAACATGTCTAACAACTACCATATCTTCCTACGTTGTGCATTTTAGTTTGAGTGCAAAGACAACCATGATTAGACTTGATAAAGCTAAGTTATAACTTAATAAAGCTAAATAATAGGTTAAACAGAAAAAGACATTTTTAAAGATAATAATAATAATGAGGTGCAACATACTTCCAACAGCTCTATACATGTCATGAGATCCAGGGAATTCTAGCATAGAAAGACCTCAAAAGATTTTCAAGACATCACCTTGTGCAATTTTGTCTCCAAGATCTTCTGTATCTACTTACCAACAGCAGAAAAAGATAAGTATTTGTCCTCAAAGTATTCCACCCTCAGTGTTATACGCAAAAAGTTCTCCAGGCACTCTGAACTCATCGGTCCTGTGTCAAAAAATCAGTAAGTAAAGAATTAACAGTAACATAAAGAGAAACCTGCAAATTTATATTCTGTCTTGTAAATAACAATGTCATAATATTTATACTTCAGAATCTCTTGTCAAGGGATGTTAGAGGGTGCAAATACATAATATAAACAAACAAACAAAAAAAATCAAGAAGCACTTCCAAGAGAAAATGTAGTTGTGTAATGACTGTAACCATGCCTGGCCAGCCAACATTACTACCTGTAGCAACAGAAACAGGATTGTGAAAGAGGTTCAAGAAGCCACTAAATAGGCTGGCCCAAGCTGAACATCTGTATTGGAACAGAGCAAAATAAGAAGAGCAAGAAAAAAAAAAAAAAAAAAGAAATCCTCCTCTAAACTATTGAAGGGAAATGGAAAAATGATAATAACAACAACAATAATAATGAAGAAAAAAGTTTGTGTGAAGACAGTTCACAGCAGCTTTACCTGGTCTCCCATGGGTCCGTGTTTCAGAAATAAATATTCCTGTCATTAAGAACCTGTATGAGAAAACATGGATTAACGGTAACTCCTACTGTAACAATAGCTTGCTAACTGATTTTTGCACTAGAAGTTCTAGTCCAGATGTTTCAGCTACAGATCTAGATTTGGAAACTGCAAAATGAGAATTCCTTGGTTACTACTGGAACATTAGGCACAGTAAATAGAGAAGTTAACATATCTGATGCCTCTAGAAAGATAACAGCATTAATCACCATGAAATTCTCACCTCAACACCAAACCCAGCTCCATTATGTATTTATTTGCCTGCACTGCTTTTCCCCTTAGAGCTACATAGAAATGCAAGCTTCTTTCATGAAGTTTCTATAAAAAAATAAAGCATTTCTATCTTTTCAAAAATTTGGGTTATGGGGAAAGGCTGTCACCTTTATAGTGATGAAACCCATTTTCAGCTGTTTACCCTCCTAGCTACAAACTGATAATTCATGTCACCTGCTCATTTGTTTTTACTGATTAAATCTGCACCTATCCACATCCCATCAGCTCCTGACCAGCAGGTGGCTATTGTGTAAAGGCAGTAGGATAAATGGTGCTGTTCTGGTAAAGCATATGGCAATTCATTGTTTCTGAGTTATCTTTGTTTCTCCATGTAGAGAAGTGTCTATAGTCTTCTCTGGAGAGCTGAAGTGTTTCACAGGCAGATGTGTGATCTGCAGCTTTAGAGCAAGTGGTGTAATAAGAAAGGAAGAAACTGTTGACGTCTGAGGTAATTGATTACAACTAATGTTGAAGGTGATACGTGCTGGAGACTGCTGGACATCTGAAACCAAGTGAAGAAGTGTCTGATTGGTTGGCCTGTGGGACTCTAGACCAGAAATGATCATTATTGGTCATGGCCAGCCAATTTCATAGAATCATTAAGGTTGGAAAAGACCTTCAAGATCATCTTGTCTAATAATCACCCTACTACCAGTGTCACCCACTAAACATTTCAGGAAAACTTTCTCAAAAGCTGTGGAAAAGTAAGAGATCTGCCCTGAATACAAGCAGATCAGAGATAAAGACCCTGCTTTTGCTGCTTGTTGAATGTAGAGAGGTTACTCTGTGGCCCTAGGTCCAGATCAGTGATGGCTTCCCATTGTTATTAAAATGGGTTAATACAATATACATTATTAACATGGGTTAATGCATGGTAACATGCATTAATGCATGGGTAACATGCAACCATGTGTGATGCATGTGACCATCATACTCATGGAGCTGATGAGCTGAGATGCTCATGGCTAGACTGTAGTCAGGTCACTTAGTGAGTGAAGGTGTTGGTGTGATGTCTGTTTGCTTTTTCTGTAAATATTGAGCTGAGAATTTTTTGTATGTAGCTGTAGAAAAATTAATAGCACAAACAATAATAGATTCAATATTTTTTTATTACTGTATATAACAAAGCGTGCAAAAATTCAGTATTCCTTGTCTTGATCATCATTTAGTGCAATTGTCAGTTATTCTGTGCCAATAGATCCTTAACACCAGAGACAGAGTTCCACTGTGGCAATTCTCATTTCTTCCCTTTCATGGCCAAAACATTGTTTTGGTTTCCCTGTTTCTTTGAGCAATATTTCCACATTTTCTTTCTGTGTTTTCTAACAACTTTACCAGGAATAATGAATTTTCACTTTGTGTGTATTGGTGCATGTCATCACCGAGTGGTCAGATATTCAAGTATCTCTGTTATATATTTCATGTTTAGACTCCTTATATTGGGGATCTTTTTTGGTCTAGGCTTATGTCTGTGACAATCTGGCTTTGCTACTTCCTCTGCACACTCGAAGGCATATGAGAGTAGAGCTGAAGGAATTGTAGTTAACAACAATGTCCTGGAGAGGGAGCCTGACACCCTCCTATCGGGATGCTCTTGCCTGCTCTGCCAGCCAGCTGCACCTTTTCAACTTTTATTCAGTGTTTGTTCTTAAATCTAAAAAATGTTACACCAAGATCGTTTTAGGCAAACATATGCATTAATGCTGAAGTTATTTATTACAGCTAACCTTACTGCGTCACTCTGGCATCTTTAAAAAATAAAATATATATACATATACAAATACAAAAAGTAAAAACAAAGTTTACTATGTTCATAGATCCATTTTTTTTTTTTTAACCAAGAAGCAAGTTTTATCCTCAGCTAGCTTGTTTTCCAATTATTTCCTTTTGAAATGCCTTTATCTGTTAAATTTTCAACTTTACATTTTGTTGTTGTTGTTTCTGAAAAGCACCGTTATTTATATAGAATCCACTATTGATTGTAATAATAAATAGAATGATGGTCAGGAAGTCAGAGCTTCTGTATTGCATAGCACACTGTATTTATTATTTCTGGATAGATGGCCATTAAAATTATGCCTACTTTCTCTGTGCAGTTATTATTTACATTACTACAAAAAGGTTATTACACTTTTCCAGAACTTGATTTTAAGTACCTCTAGGGAAGTACCTGAGATTTCCTCTAGACTTGCATGGGCTCTACCTGACATTTAAACTAGATCTACGCTGTTGGCAAACCCATCACCTCAATTCTATGTTAGGTATCCAGATTGCTTATGCTTTTCTACCCTAAACAGTCTCTGCCCATATTTCTCTTCAGCCTACCAATACTTACATGCATGTTGAGGTTATGGGGCAAAGCAGCATCCTGGTGGTGACTTGTTCAGTTTTTGCAGTTTGAGCAGGGTCATGGCAACTAACAACTACATGCTGAAGAGGAAGGAGAATTACAGTGGTCCTGCTAAAACTCAGCCTTATCACAGCAGTACTGAAAGCATTACCCATTTAGTTTACCTGCATGGACACTGTCTGCATGTTTTCTTATTTTTCCACTTTTTACCAGGCAATTGTAGATTAATTCCTAGATACCTTAACTTTTCTGGTTTGTTTGTTTCTTTGTTTGAATTTCTTTTGTTATGTAGCATGTCTTGGACCATAATTATGACTCTGGGCAATAAAATAACACAAATTAATCCAAGGTTTATATAATTTATATATATTTATGTACAAGAAGGACATCGAGGTGCTCGAGTGAGTCCAGAAAAGGGTGACGAAGCTGGTGAGGGGTCTGGAGAACAAGTTTGACGAAGAGTGGCTGAGGGAGCTGGGTTTGTTCAGCCTGGAGAAGAGGAGGCTCAGGGGTGACCTTATTGGTCTCTACAGGTACCTTAAAGGAGGCTGTAGCAAGGTGGGTGTTGGTCTATTCTCCCATGTGCCTGGTGACAGGATGAGGGGGAATGGACTAAAGTTGTGCCAGGGGAGTTTTAGGTTGGATATTAGGAAGAACTTCTTTACCAAAAAGGTTGTTAGGCATTGGAATGGGCTGCCCAGGGAAGTGGTTGAGTCACCATCCCTGGAGGTCTTTAAAAGACGTTTAGATGTTGAACTTAGCAATATGGTTTAGTGGAGGACTTGTTAGTGTTAGGTCAGAGGTTGGACTCGATGATCTTGAGGTCTCTTCCAACCTAGATGATTCTGTGATTCTGTGATTTATAGTCAAACCAAAGTTATCAACTGACTTAAGTAAAAAGCAAGAAGTTGTTTGTCTGTTACAGTTCTAATTTCTAAAGAATTTTGAAATCAATAAGACTTTACTCAAACTCTATGGCCAAAAATGCCAAGGATGACAAAATTTTCCTTCTGGACTTTTTATTTGCATTAGGGTAAGAAGAGGAAGAAATGATGTAGTATTTGACACACTTCCATGGCTAACAGTTGTGTGGATGTATGTGCTCTTTAATTTACTAGGATCAGCATGTGTTCATATTTCCTTTTTTTTGTCTGGTAACTGATAGTTCTCCCACAACAAGTAGTAACTGAGTGGTAGGGTCAGATCATGTAGTGTCGTGACCATTGTATTAGGAAAAAAAGGAAGTCTGCACAATCTAGTACGGCTATATCTAAACATTAAAAAATATTTTGCATATTTTGAAGGCAAAACTGCATGAGAAATGAAATTCAAGTCACAGTGCTTCTCAGATTAAGTGATAGATAACTCATTGCTAATAAGAAGAATAAAACTGAGAGAGATTTTGCAGTCGCATCCTTGTAAAGTGACCCTTGTAAAATGCCCACTGGAAAATTAATTATTCATTTTCTTCACAGGGTTGCAATGCAGAATAATAGTTATTAAATGAACTATCCTATCTGTCTCACTCTATATCCTCCTTCTCCCATGAATCTGTTCCTAGACAGTATGTTTATACGCTCGACTAATTCAAATATTTTCCATGAAAAATAAATAAATAAATAAATGGGAAGACAGAAAACACACACTTTATCTGTAAGCAATATCTACAAGAACAGACACATTAGATAGAATGAAGCCATTAACTAGAACTCAGCAACTTAGTCTGGGCTGTCTCTGCTGCAAGATATGACTCCTCTGGGGATAAGAATGATTTCCTAAACAATCACTGTCTTGATTTTCAGCTAGGTACAGTCCTGCTCTCGGAGTACAGTACAGCTAAGATCCCTGGAGAGTCAGAAAGCCATCTGTCTCAGAGATGGGTGGCATGGGTGGCTTCCCTGGGGCTCTCCCATATTTAAGGGCAGTAATTATTTTCATTTTAACTCACAGATAAAATTGCAACTCACAGATAAAATTGGGGACCAACAGGTTTAAGAGGACAAATGTCCTGAGCTAAAGTTTTTTTAAGTCATGCTATGACGGTTCTTTCTTCTCTGAATAGGGTACAGAAGGAGACTTGAAGCAAGCCTCCCCACAAGGAGTGTCAACCATGAGCATACTGAGTTGTGAAGTACGTGGTGGTTTGCACACAGAGCACACACAAGGCCATGCTTCCACCCCACCTTCTTTCTGCTTGTGCTTTCTGTGTTATCTCCTTCAACGTGGTGTTTCAAGGGCAGTGGAAGCCCTCTTCTGAACCAGGACCATAACCTATGGAGTTAGTTATGAGATTTCCTATAATTAGGAGTACCATTTTAAAAGTTTGGCTGCATCAACTTGGCTCAATAAAACTAAGACAAACTAAGACAAAGAGTTACACCAGGAAGTAATCTGGCCCTTAAAGTCCAGTTAGAATTTCAGAGTAGGAATTTATATGCAGTGGAGAACAATCTGTGGAAATATCTGGAACCAAATGCAAAGCAATTTAGATTACTGTGATAGTACAAAAGCGCTTTGTGTAGACAATTTAAGACATCTGCCCATGGTCCAGACATCTGTGTGCAATGAATACCATTTTTGAGCTAGCTCTTTATTTGTCATCCCATAATGTCCATTAATAATTGCTGTCCCTGTACAACCCTGTCTTTGTCTATATGTTGTTATATATGGGTACTTGATGTCTGTAATAAACAAGGAAAGAATTACTTGTTCTTAAATTGAAAATACAATCTGTGATCTAGTTCTGTTTCAAATATAAACCAGAGATTTTAGTCTTCACTCCCATTCTTTCCCTTTGTCTGTATTTGAAGTTGCTATTGTACATTTATAGCCCTCAAAGTAATGGACACATAAAGTAGATACTGCCATGCGGATAGGTCACACAGATATAATCTTGTATTTTTAGCTCATCTTTAGTTTCAGTGATGTTTCCTGTGATCCTGAAGAACCTGACCAGGCCTATGGTCAGAATCCATGCTTCTTCTCTTCCTACAGGCATACAGACCACTTTTCTTTGGCCACTTCAAACATTTCTCTGGTATAAAATAGTCACTACTTTACTCATTTGTAATCCTATATGTTCTGTTATTTATGTAAAGTGTATAATATCCTACAACATGTTTTATTTATCTTAAAGTAAGTCTTCAGTGTTATAAGGAAGAAGAAATTTTCTTTGGTGCAAGTCCATGCACCAGTCCAAATTAGAATATGTAGCAACAGAAATAGCAAGTGAAAATGTCATGTTATCTCCAGTAAATAAACAGATTTTTTCTGTCTGTTAAGTAATTCCATATTCCAATAGTCTTATTAGCAGTCCAAATGAAGTGATATAGAACCAAGAGAAGAATGATCTTTGCAGGCATCCTTATAACTAATTTGTAAATCTAATTGTAATTTATTTAAATACGGTTCTATACTTGTTTATTGACATCTCAATATTTTTGTGCTATAGTCTTGAATGGATAATAACTTTTTTGTATTTGATTTCAGTGACCTATGGAGAAGGTTCTCCAAGCGTGGAGGAGGAAGTTCTCTGTGTTCCCAGCACATTGTAAACATTGAAGCTTATTTTTTTATTGTTATTGATTGGTTTATTTAGAAATTTGGAAATGTATTCAATTGCATCAGTGTTTATCTATTTTGCTCTGCAGGTAGAACTTCTTATTGCCTCTGGGGAAGAAGATAATTCAAATTCAGATGACACATCTCTATCCAGAACTGGCAGGCATCCAATGTTAAGTTAAAGGTCTCACAGCACTTTTCATAATGGTTTGGGGACAGCCCTGTTTTTTTGCCAGAAATAATGTCTTCTGTGGAAACAGATTCTAACCATAAAGAGTCCAGTGATCTTTACTTAGGACTATGAAAGATATGCAGATGGTCACCTGGTATATCCCCATTTTGTGTGATGAATTGTGAATAAATACCAATCAGTCTCTCATAGATTAGGAATGTCTACTTCAAATTTTCAAATGTTTTTGGAAGTCTCATAAAACATATGCATCTGTGTCTTCCATTCATAAAACAGGGTTAATAAAGCTTCATAGAAGTGTTAGGCAAGATATAAAAAAAATTGTAAATTGCTCATACACTACAGAAGGTGGAAGATCATGGAAGATCACTTGTGCTTTACTGTAGCTGCATTATTTTAAATATAATCAGTCTGTATTTATATAGCCTTTGGTAACTGCAGGGAGAATTGGCCCTAGTTTAAGTATTTTACAAAGAAGACAAACTTATGGCATAAGTAGATACTGGTAACATCTTTTTGGTGTTTCAGGACAAGATTAGTATCACATGTCCAATTGTCTTTGCATATGTTCTACTTGTAATTTCGTTCATTAGATTGTAGAATGTATGCAAAATCAGAAGTTCTTGTGGAGTTCAGGGGTTCTTTTAGTGTAGCTTAGTTAGAAAAGTTTTTTAACAGCTTTCAGATTAGGCTATGGTTTGACTATGTGTTGCTCACAGGGGCAACATTGCCTCTATGTCTTCCCAGCTTGGCTCTCATGCTCTGGGTGAACTTTAGTGTCTTCATGCTGCAAGGTGCTGCCTCCACAGGAGCATCATTTCAACTATTTATGGGATAATGTCATGGAATGAATAACTGCACCACCATTAGAAAGAAACATATTTTTACAGTTCTTAATTAGTGCTGGTACAACCATACACAAGGAGAGGAAGTGGGCTGTTTTGACATGGGGGAGGGATCATGTATGGAGAAGACATATTGTTACTTTCAGCAGATTGTCAGACAATGCATTTCAGCACAATAGATGTTTTGACCAGTTACTTCAGTTACTTCCAATTACTGCAGAGAGGCAGGTTCTGGCAGCCTTGAAGAGTAAAGAGTGTGGTTTACACCTTTCTCAAACTTAGGCAACATGGGTGCAGTCAGAACACTTACGTGAGATACTTATAAATTGTGATTTGAGCATGGCATGCAACTGTGAGAGGGGCCTGAAAATTATGGTTTAGATTTTTCATATCCTTTCATGTTCATAAAATAGCTATGTTACTGTGCCGAAATTGCAGGTCCATTTGCAAACCTAACTTTCTGATATTACCCAGCACAAGCAAGACTACCAAGAGAGTCCTGAGTCCTGACTCTTACAGCAGGTGAAAAGCAAGTGGAAGAGTTGTCAAATAGTGGCTTGACTTTTTTTTTTTTTTTTTTTGTTACAGTGCAATTGCCATAACATAAGCAACATACGCTATTCCAGAATTTAGACATATTATAGACAGGACTACTATGGCTTGAGAATAAAACTGTGGTAAACTTAGTAATAATTTTTTATTTTACGTAAGTTGAAGGGATTGTTATGTTCCAATGTTATTTTTAAATTAAAGAGCAGCACTCTAACATAGAAGCACTGTATAGAAGTACAGATGAAGCTCTTAAAACTATTTGTCAGCCTGATAATGCTACAGCTTAGTCCACAGGATGTCCTAGGACTGCTTTTAGAGCTCCTCCATGTAGTGAGTGAATCCTGTAAAGCAGTTTGCTTTAAAGTCCTTTGCAGTCTCTTTAAAGCACAGGACTGGAAATCAACAGTGATGTTAAGTTGATTTTCTTTTGAGAAAGCACTATGAGCTTTGAATGTCTTCGGCTCCTTAAGACAATGACTGTTGTTTTTTCCTCTTGCAAGGCAAAGAACAGTGGCTGGTGTTCAAGGAAGTATTAATAAAGTAACGGTTTCTGCTGCAACTACTTTAACTCATATATCTGGAAAAATCTGAGTGTTATAAGGATCATCCAGCAAATATACCTTTAGGGGTCAAAGATATCAGGTTTTGGTACTGTGTTAGAAATTTCATAATTCATCCAGATATGTATTTTACCAGGTCCTGTACATTTATTTCATTTGTACAAAGAGATGTTACAGTGCCATTAAACCTAAACTCGCTGTGGATTTCATATATCTTTCCATTAAGCAATCAGGTTGCTCCACAGCTGATTTATAATTGGCCCATCTGTTTTTACTTTGGTAATCCCAGCTTCATCAGACGCACTGCTTGCATCTGTGTTCATCTAGTATTTCTACATTCAAACTGGACATATAAATAGATGTTTGTCTCTAAAGGAAGCAGGTCTTAAAGCATCAGATTCTAATCACTGTCAGAAAATAGAGATAGTATTAAAAGGGGTTTTGATCAGGATAACTATTCACAGCTTCCTTTATGCAAATATTAAATGTTACTATTTTGATTTAGTTGATTTCCACATTTGCTTGCAGCAGTGTCCTGAAAATCTCAGGTCTGGGAAGAAGTTTATGAGTCCATAAATCCATGTACTTTCTCTCCCACTATAACAGGCAATCCTCTATACGATCATTTTCATGAAGTGATTAAAACCTATTCCAAAACAATCCCATTTTTGCTCATCAGACTCCCCAGTGAGAGAATGTTCCAGATCTTTATTTCTTATATGTTTGGGGATGTTTTAATTTTTATCCAGATTGTGTTCTTGGGCAGTTTATATTGATTTGTTCTTGTACCAGTACAGCTCTTGAACCTAAATTATTCTTATTTGTTGATTTTATTCCCCATTTTTAAAGAGAGAAAGCATTCTCACTGTTACTCTTCATTTTATAGAGTGAAGCATCTGAGTCTTTCTCATGCCATCTATTAGGCTTGACTTTCCACTCCTGTGAACATTCAAGTAACATCTATTCCAGTTTGACGTATTTTTATGTAATATGGGTTATCAGAGCTGAATACAAATGAGGTTTCACTGGAATATATATGGTGATGCAAGTGCTGCTCTATTTCTACTGAAAATATTGTGGTTATTTTTTTATGCCCATGTTCTGCTGATGGCTCATCATCATGCTGTGACCAATTATTATGATGATCTCTCTCTATTCTTACTACTGATAACTATGAGCAGGTGGATTCAACAAAAGGCTTATCTCCTTGGTGCATCTGAACTGTTGGATGTGAAATGGCTCCCAACTTTAAGCAGTTTAAGCACAACTTTATCATGTTATGCCCTGTTAATACAACTATATGAAATAGAGTTTGCTTGCATCCAAAAAAATTCAGAAAAAGGCAGAAAAACTCCACAAAAAGGTACATTCAGTGTGAAAAGTAAGCCAGACTTTGGAGGCATGAACATGGATGAGCTTCATATCATTTTACTAAAATGCAGTATCTCCAGCATTGAAAGACTTGTGCATTGAACTTCTTTGGAATTTATACAATAACTGTGTCAATAGTCTGCATCTATAAATCCTTTAGATTAGAAACTTTCCAAATGGAGACAAAATTCTAAGCTTTTAGTGCTCTTTTTTAAATTTATTTTTTATTTTTCCCAAACACATTAAGTAAACACAGGATAGTAATGAAGAAGTAGTAGTTGTTGTAGTCGTTTCATACAATCCAAAGATTTTATTTGGCTGACCCAGACCCACAATAATTATACAGCTGCTTTCATTATTCATTAGAAGAACATGGTGGAATGCTTTCAGATGTAAATACCCTTACATCTCAATAATCTGAGCTATATGCCTATATAGCAATATTGATTCCTGGCCTTAAGTGTTGAAGAAAATCTTTGCAATTCTATCTTTCACCCACACAGCTGGTGACTGATGGCCAGACAGAGAAATGGACATTTAAAGGACTTCAGAAGTGATCAGAAATGTAAAGTAAGGACAAATCCCCAAAAGGTAAGAAAAGAAAGTCGAAATAGAAGAGAAAAACTATTATAGATTTGAAAAGAAATAGAAGAAAAGGTTTAAAATATCAGACAAGGAAACTGAAACACCACTATAACTTTCATATTGTTCCATTCATTTTAGTATTACCTCAGCTTCCAAACTCTGATTTTCAGTTTCTTCTCTCTATAGACCTGTCTGTATTATCCAATCTTTAGGAATTTTTTCCTTTGTACTTGATTGTATCACATCTACCAAAATGAAGTTATGTGCCTAGACTGAGACTCCTAAGGGACTGCCTTAGTAACACTGAATAACAATGCAGTTGAAAACCAAGAAAGACAGCAAAGGAGAAATAAAGAAGGAAAGAGAAGAGAAAGAATATTGAAGAGAAAAAGCCCCGGTGTTCTTTTGTTAATATAGAATCATAAAATAATTAAGGTTGGAAAAGATCTTCAAGATCATCTGGTCCAACTGTCCCTCTACCACCAATGTCACCCACTAAACCATGTCCCTAAGCACCACTTTCAAACGTTCTTTAAACACCGCAGAGACGAAGTTCATCACTTCCCTGGGCAACCTGGTTTGTTTCATCTTCCTAAGAAAAACAAAAAACAAACAAACAAACAAACAAAAACAATCAGAAATAGCAATTAAAAAACAAACAAACAAACAAAAAAAAAAAAACAGAAACAACAATAAAATCCCAACCCCCAAAACAGCAACAAAAACAAACAGAAAATACCTTCGCCACTGCCCAAATAAAACAACAACCCCCAAACCCTCTATAAACCTGTAGGAGAAATAAAAGATTGCATATGGTCCTTCACCATTCTTAACATGTGTTTCTCTCACTGGTAGATCCCATCTTCTTTTATCTCTATAGCTATTCTTTCACACTATTCCTTTAAGAAAGGAAAAATATTGTAAAGCCCAGTGAATTTCTTGTTAAGCAAAAAATCAGTTATGACAGGCAAGCCAGGTTATATATCCAGTGTGTAATTTCTGTATTAGTAGCCTGTGTAATGATAGCTTCTGCAATCAACATTTCCACGTGAGTTGTCATTTATATATTGTACTGTCATGGTCCTACTTTTGACCTATTCTACTGGATGTCACATTGTAATTTCAGATTAGGTTGAGTTAGGAACAGTACCAGCAACTTCCTATCTATCTCAGTGAATTCAGTAATTTGCAGTTCATCACCTTTTATTAAACAAGCTTCTGCATTAATATGTTTTCAGAATAAACGGAAGACATACTTTCTACAAATGCAAGATGCTCCATGCACACATACCTTTGACTTGTCTACCTAAGGAATGTGCCAAAAACCCTGTAACCAGTGAATAACTTGCATAGATGAATTTCTGCTTGATTGAAGGTCTGGGATTCTTCACATATTCCTAGAAACAATTACAGATGCTTTTAAATTCAAATACTAGCAGTGTTCTCCTCTGAGTTTACTAGCAAACTCAGCACTAAACAAACAAGCAAACAAACAAAAACTCACAAAAAAAAAAAAAAAAAAAAAAAAAAAAAAAAAAAACAGTAAAAACTCTTGAGCTCCAAATTCTGCTTCTGCAGGAGATGTAACTTTTCATCCAGTCACAGTTTAACAAACCCTTTAAAATATCTTTTTGGAAATACTTTCTCATCTTGGAAATATGCAATTTAGTGGTTTGAAAGTTCTGTGTTGTACTGTATGAAAATACTTTCTCAAACTAAATAGGGAGGAACTCCACACATTTATGAAGAAAGTTTGTCTGCCTGAACTCAATAGCAAACATAATAAATACATACCAATTTACTTAATTCAAAGGATCATAGTCCCCAGACTGAAGCCACAAACACAAGTATAGAAATGCTCTTTTCCTAATCTACCTCTCACTTGTGACAATGTAAAAACATGATCTTATAGAAGTAGTTCCTCTGATTTTTGTGGGTGGGAGGACAAAAACTATGTGGAGTGGTGCAAACCACAAGTAAAACTGAACTGAAGGAAACAATTTGCATCCAGCCAGAAACCTGAAATCCTGCACTCAAAAATGTGTAAGTCAATGGGAAAGTGAAAAGTTGTGATTCATAGGGGTTCTTCTGCAGCAAGTGACAATTTCCTGTGCTGACTGGTGTGGTGGCTGTGGCTGTGCATCAGCAAGTGCTGCAGGGTGTGGAAGAAACATCACAGTCCCTGTCCCACGTGTCCCCTTGGAGGCTGGAGCAGAGTGAGTGGGATTGTAGTGAGCAGAACAGATCAGATTCAGCTCTTGCTGACAGAGGAATTGCCATTGTAATTTATTTTTTTTTCTCCCCAAGAAAGTACCTAAGGCAGAGTGACTCCTACTTTGTCCCACAGCTGTGCAGTTTAAATTATGAGCATTTGTGAAGGAAGAACATTGAGCCCATTTGCCTTTAATAGGGTCCCACTGGTGTAAGTGTTGACAGAATTTGGTTGAATGAAGGCAATTCAGGGAAGAAAACAAATAGGGGAAAAAATGGCCAGCCCCTAGGGATGGCAGAATTACATAAACACCACAAACCCCTGCACAACAGTGCTCAAGGCATTGCTGTTTCCAGTTCAGATTAGCCAGTGGCAGCCTGACTGTGAACGGGATCACTGCATGCTTTAGAGAGCCATAAAAAGGATGTAAGCCATTTTACAGGGGTCACAATTGCTTCCAGTGTGCAACCATATGTTTGCTAGTGCAAACTTTTCACTCCATTCCCCCTACTGGTGAAAGTCTTCTCATCTTAATAGGGATTTAAAACAACAGTTAACTTATTACCAGTACTTATTAAGTTAACTTAATAGTTAATAAGTTAAGTTAACTTATTACCAGTAGCTTTGAGGGAGTTAAAACTTGTAAAAACTAGCCTGGGCACTTTAGAATGATTTGTTTCAGAATACAAATCTTTCTGTTTGACCTTTGGCTAGATTACAAGATAATGTGGGCCAGCTTTATATATGCCACTTATCCTAGCAGTCTTCATCGTACAATCCTTTTAAGCCAGAAAGCAACAATTAACCCCATTTTCCAATATTATAAACCTCTACAGAGCAACAACGATGACAGTGTTAACAGCCTAGATTTCCCTCCGTCTCTTTTCCTCATTGCTAGCAGTTGAGTTCATGCCCACCACCACCATCAGCTGCCAATAAATTTAACTGCATCAGGAAACTAGAAATGACCTCTCTCCTTTTCCAGATGAGCAAGACAAACAAATTCCAGGGCATGTTTTCAAATGAAGATGTAGAAACCTGCCAAAAACCTCAAATCAGCCCTCTATGTAACAGCATGATCAGAGTTTAGGGGAGTTGTGGTTTAGTGGAAGCACATGAAAAAACTGCTCTGTAAGGGAAGATGCTCCTTCAGACAGATCAGTGCTCAAGCACTGTTTATGTGGAAATAAGCCATGATGCATCAAATACAAAAATAAATGTGATTCCTTAGTCTTGTGATGCTTCTTGATGCAGATGAAGAAGAGAAGATGTCTGGATCTGCAAAACACTGGGAGGAGAGAATTGACATTTCTAGATGTGCTGCCCCCAGGGGCTGGGCCTGTCATCCAGAAAAGAGCAGTGCAAGATCACGCTGATGTAAGGAGCTGCAACTTATGGCAATGCAGGTTCAGGCTTGGCAGGCTGGGTGAGATGCCAAGGCAGCACATTTCTGCCCTCTGTGGTGGGCAGACCAAAACCATGAGAGGTATCCAGTGGCTACAATGGTGGCTAAGGGCAGGGATCACCAGGACTGTAGACTTGAACAATGAGCCCACCACATCCCCCTTTACTATCACAGATCTCAGCAGGTGTTAGATGCCCCTGCAGCCCAGAGAGCAGCTGCTCCCCTTCCTGGGCAGTTTCCAGCATCTCACCTGTGATGACTCAGGTTTTGTAACCATCTGATGGGCTGCTGTGCTGCAGTATCATTTCCAAAGTCAGTGACAGTACTTCTGCACAATCTTTCAAATTTTATGCTGAGATCTCTACATGATCCACTGAGATGACCTCATTTGCCTTCAAGAAGAATTCCATTCATATTCTTGTATTTGGATAGTTCTGAGAAAGTCACTCTGCACTCAGCCCCTTAATTTCTTGCAAACTTTCTGTAACTAAATGTCATTCTGTGCAGGTCATTGCTTTTGATCTTAATACACTGCTGGTGAATTAGGCTTTTCAAAAAAAAAAAAACAAAAAAACAAAAAACCAATAACATATAGCAGAAATGCAGATTGCTGTGCATAGCACTGACGGGTTCATATAATTTCTGGGCAAGCCATATTCTGCGGTGATTAAAGCTTCTCTGATTAATGGAACAGGAAGATGATAAACAAGTTTTTATTAATGCAAATATATACCATGACATGGAAGAAAAAGAACCCTTTCTGCACAGCAATAGCAACTTAAGAGAACACCAGAAAACACAACCAGAGAAAAATACATTGTCTTAGGATCACCACTCTCCTCAGTTTTCACTGCTCAGTGCACTTGTAAGACTTCAAAATTATCACCAGGAACACAGTAACATGGTGAGTATTTATGTTCACTTGACAGCAAGAGGTTATTCTTGAACAACCTTGTTAAATTGAATTCTTTGGCTTAAAACATGTAATGAATTCTACAAAAAAAAAAAAAAAAAAAAAAAAAAGAAAAAGGAAAAAAGAATGTTTGCCATAATCACATTATTTTGTGACTTTTCTTTTCTTTTTTTTTTTTTTTTTAATTTTAAAGAGGGATTAATTAAAAAAAAAAAAAAAAAAAAAAAAAACATATGGAGTTTTTTGTTTGTTTGTTTGTTTGTTTGTTTTTGTTTTTCCCCAAAAATCCTGAAATAGGTTACGGTAATGTTGATGTCTTCAAGGTTCTTTTTGATGAAAAGTTTGGAAAAGTTTATGAAAAGTACAGAAAGCGAAGGCACAATCTCCTCAATCCAAGGAACACTGGTGGGGTTGCCCAAATATTCTGTTGTGTATGGTCCGAGCAGGCCTGACTTCTTGTTACGCTTTGGCTTTCACTAAGGCAGAAATGAGACCGAACACAGATTTGGGGACAGGACACCAAGAGAAACCCCTGCAGAACCTTGAGGCGAAGCCACCCATTCTCCCCTTGAGCACATTGGTGGCAGCAAATCGATAGCAGATCGATGCCGTTTGTGCTGTCGGGGTGCTGTCACCACCAGCGGTGCCCAAAAGCAGGAAGGTGGGAGCCCCGCAGCCCATACTGGAGGGACTCCAGAGGCAGCCTCGGCATTGTCCCCTTTGCCGTACTGGCTGCCCCTCTCCCCGCTCCTGGGCTGTGGGAGCGGGGGGCACTGCTCGGTGGGTGGCACGGGCAGGTCCTCACGCGTGCCTCAGGGACGGGACCCCACGGGTGCGGTGTGGCACACGGGGAAAAAGCAGGAGCTCTCTGGGAGAGGAGCAGGACCTCCACAGTGGTTTTCCGTGAGCACTCATGAGGGACCCCTGGGTGCAAAGCAGGACCCCCTGATCTCAGTGCGGGATCTCCCAGTCTCAATGCGGGACCCCTGGGGCGCTGTGCAGGACTCCCTGGTCTCAGTGTAGACCACCCAGCGTCAGTTCAGGACCCCCCCGGCCTCAATTTATGTCCCCCGCTCTCAGTGCTGCCCCCCCCCACCCCAGGACCCCCGTAGCCGGCAGCAGCGCGGCTCCAGCTGCCCCGCCGGGAAGGTGCCGGTCCCTTTGCGGCTCCGGGACGGGAACCGGGCTCCGGAGGGGGGGGCTGGGGGGTTCCTGGGGCCGGGGTGGGGACTCGCCTGATCCCGCCCGCTGCCGCCTCCCTTCCCCTCCCACCGCCCGCTGCGCGGAGCCCGGCGGAGCCCGGCGGGGCAAGCAGAGGAGCCGGGCAGCTCCAGGTAGGCAGCATGGCACGGCTCCGCACTGCTCCGCACGGCACGGCACGGCACGGCACGGCACGGCACAGCATGGCATGGCATGGCATGGCATGGCACAGATCAGTGCCGGAGGTGCGACGGGTTCTCCTTGTGCTTTGCGGGGCAAACAGCCGGGGGAGGAGAAGGAGGAGGAGGATGAGGAGGATGAGGAGGAGGGATGCTGCAGCTAGTACTGGGGAGCCCCGGCTCCTCCGAAGTCGCTCGCGGAGCAATCCGTCCCCCCCAAAAGAAGCAGCCCCGGAGGTGGGGGCCACTCTGGAGCCGCGGAGGGGACGAGGCGATGCCGGGGCGGCCGCGTGTTTCCTCGCCGACTTCTCCGCGGGTGCTTCCTAATGGCTTGCGAGGGAGCGGATCAATAGAGATGGCTCTGCGTCCCTTTCGCATTGCAGAGTTCTGCCTTGCCTTTTAAAAACACATTTAGATAAAAAAGTAAACTCGCTTGGAGGAGCCCTAAATCACTGCGGTAGCCAGTGTGGGTACAGAAAGGCGAGAGAAGTGGCTTCTCACTGCGTGGCTGGTTTAAAGCAGACTTAGTAAGTTGGAGATAGTTTCCCTGGTTTTAGATCCAATGGAATTTTGAAGGGCCTTTCTCTTATAATAAAGACTTTTCTTACATGCTTCTGTAAGACAGTGAAAATCCTCACTGCTCATTTTCTGGCTTTTCTTGGCAGTGTGTGCTAGCCCTATGCCAATGCCATCTCTTTTTTTTTTTTTTTTTTGCCTGAACCAGACCACAACTGCTGGTTTTTCTGGGAGCTGGGCTCTGAAGCAGCACGTCTGCTGGAGAAGGTAGACCTCAAGATCTGAGCAGCGGCAGTGTATTGATTCCATTAGCAGAATTTACAGATCTACTGTCAGATCCCTTTTAACACAGTCACTTTCCCAGAATTAAAGTTCTCCTCAGAGCATCTGTCGCAGGTCTAGGCCAATAGATGGCATAAGTTATTCAGACTAACATCCTAGGAGAATCAAGGAGGCAGGAGTACACTTTGTGCAGGAGCCAGGGTTTTTGGGGTGTGTGTGCGAGTCGAATCCTGGGAGTCTATGATATCTTGAGAAGGTCTCATTTTCAGAGGCATGTCCTGAGTCATGCTTTCTTACTTTCCTCAGTTTCCAAAGATTTCCAAAATCTTTCTCTGCTCAAAGCAGTTAGGGTTAAATCAGCCCCAGTTTTGGCAGGACTTGATTAATGTTGATGTCCTAGGTTTAAAGGGTAGCAGAAGTGAGCTATATACTGTGGGCTGTATTTGTTACTAGCTTAAACTTTGTGGGCTATATTTGTTATTCACTACTAGGTGGAAGTTGCCAATTGCAGTGATGTTGAGATCTGTAATCATTTGTGATGAGAATGTTTGTTGTTTGTTTGTTTGTTTTTTAAAAATAGAGAACTTCATCCCCTTCTTGTTGCCCTCTACTTTTCTAAATTCCACTAATAGAAGTAGTACTTGGGGCAATGGGAGACAATTGGTTAACGATGAAAAAACTTTGTGGATTCTGTATCCAAACTTTTGCTGAGACAGCACTGTGGATAGGCAAAGAGGATTTTATATTCTGAAATTGGGTAAATGATTTATATATAAGTAGGTAGCTAAATGATGATAAAAAAGCTTTAACTGACAATATTCATACCTAGCTTCTGTGTGGTGCTTGTTATCTGTCAATTTCAAAACACTTATTTTTTTATAAAGAAACACTAACATTTTTTCCATTTTTTTTTTCAATTGCAGGAATTGAAAAAATCGGAAAGGTACAGAAATAATATCTAAATTTCCTGGTTCCTAACTTTTTCTGTTAGGCATTCTTTATACAGGCTGAAATGATTTGTTTATATTGATCTTAAAATAAGCAAAACCTATATGTTTTTATAGCAGAAGACATCAATGCTATTTTTGAAGAGACTTTTCTCCTTGAACACAATATCTAAAGATCTGTGTCTTACCAGGCTTAGCACTAAGACAACCCACAAAAATGGCAGGAGCCCTTCAGCTCCCCATTTGTAAAAGCAAAAGGCAAAGGAAAAAGCACAAATAGAGGTTTTCAGTTGCACTGATGCAAACTCTGGTGTTATCCTTAGAGTTATTCCAAAGGCTGGTGGGGTTGGATATTTTCTTAAAACATCTTGTCCTTTGAACAAACAGAGAGGTTCTAAGTAAAGTATTTCTTTGCTCATCCTCTCTAGGACTTAGCAAATTCCCCAGGGCAAGAAGAATATAAGCACCTCAAACCTGAACAGATGATAAATCAGTATTAAGGCACTGATATCACCTTAGTTCTGGAACTACAGCTACAGGCAAAGTAAAACCTGCCATTAACTGTTAGTGCCAGGACTATGGGGCAGGCTCAGCCTTAATGCAAAGTGAAGTTCAGCAGCGACTGAACCAAGCTGTGGAGGCACCTTATACCCATATGGGGAATGGAGATGGCTGGGCTTTCCCCATTCAGCCTTGATGCATGTGCCAGGGGTGAGCACTTTTTTCTGGCGGAGCCCCCAGCGAAGCTGGTGTTGGACACGGTGCCTGCCTCTGTGCTGGGACAACTGCCAAACACCGCTGCCACCGTTCCTGGGCTGCGCACTGCAAGCATCCCTCCTCTGTGCCAGCTGGGCATGCTGAGCTCTGCACACTCCCAGGTAAAATAAATGCCAGTTAGCCAGGAGCATGCATGAAAGACAGATGCTCTGACACAAGCTAGGGTCAGAGTGAGCAGCAGAGTACAGCCTGTTGGGCAATGTCTTTCCCAACAGCCTGTCTGTCCTCTTTGTTACTCATGAACAGGTTGTGGCCAGGCTTACTTATTGCCTTTTCTCCCGAAATCCCTCTCTGGCTGTGGCTAAGTCCATTTGTTTACAGTGCGCCTCCTGTCAAAAGGCTCTTGATTTAAAGAACTTGTTTACTTGCTACTGGGGTGCGTATATTAAAAAGACCTGCCCAAGGCTAATGACTAGAAACGAGGCTCAAGTCTCTAAACTCGCATCATTCTCTGCCTTGCAAATTTTCAGTTATGGGATGTCTGCCAAGGACACATAATAAAACAGTGCTCATGAATAAATGAAAGGTATTCCACTAACCTGTGGATATTTGCTTCTTATCTTTCTTTTGCCCCATCTCTTTGTTCTTCTTTCTTGTTCTCCTTCCATTCTTTTCTGTTTAGCTTCTTTCTCCTTGTCTAGACTTTGCTTTCTCCTTTGTCATTTGTGGAATCATCCTTATTCTCTTCCTGTGTCGCCTCTTTATTTCCTGAGGGTGGAACACCCCCAGAAGGCCAGGCCTGTTTGATTGCCTCTGTCTGGTTCAGTGCAGAGGGCCAAACCCTCAGCTGAGAGCAGCAGTCCTTGACCTGTTACAGTCAATGGTTCTGCACCAGATGATGCCAGGTGTTCAGCTGCTCCAAGCCATGACCCCAATTTGCTTCTCCACCATTTGTTCTTTTCCATCATTTCCCTCTGGGCCCTTTTATTTTTTCCATATTTTAATAACACTTCTGCCCTTTATACTCTATTTCCCATTTTATTTGAATCTGTTCTATTCTGTCTTGTCTTCCTATCATTCATAATATATCTAGAGTCCTAACAATAGTGTGTTAAACTGCTGTCATCTCTTATTTGTGGATAACTTGCTCTTTTTTTTTTTTTCTTGAAAATAAATTCTGTATCTGATGCTTGAATTTATTATTATTATATTTATTTTTATTTATTATTCTGCTCTACAAGGGATGCCTTTGAAATATGTATCTTGCTTGGAAAGGAAGATGGTGTTGACTGTGTTGGTCCTTAGTTTCTGAGAGAGCTCATTCTACACTCATCCTATTTTCAAAATAGATTTGTCTTCTGGAAAGATTAGGTTTTTACCTTAAATCCAATGTGGCCAATGTTCTTGTTCTGGAGCTTTCTTTGCTCTGGAATCGGGTCATTTGCAGTGTTACAGATAAAGCCTGAGACCTTGAACTTCATGCACTGCTCTGCAAGGAGCCAGGATAAATCTGAAGCAAGCATGATCATCTATGTGGGTAAGTTCTTAGTAACATTGGTGTAGAGGACTGGAAGTGGAAGGCTTCACTCAGTTTAATTACTCTAAATTGTTTCCCTCACTGATATCTGTTCTGCCACATATTTCTGATTCAGCAGCAGCAAGAAATGAAATGTAGTTGTCCCCTCTTGCCCAGCAGATTGTGCTGGCAAGGTGTGTGTGCTCTGAAGATGCATCGACTTTGTTGGAGTCACATGTGCTCTGAAGAAGGTTGTCTTGGAGTAAAGACTAATAGATGACCCTTTATTTTATTTTATTTTTTTCCAGGTGGGGGATGGGGAGGGAACCAACTAACTGCACATGGAGAGAACAACGTGTGGTGGGTTTAAGGAGGACAGGTTACTTATCATCTGAGTTAGAAAGAATTTTGCTTCCCTATTCTTTCCTCCACTTTTGCACATTTTTGTCATTTGTTCATCAGTGTGGACAAGCAATTTAGATGCCAGCTGATATCTTAAGAACTGGTTAATTCATCAATGTGCTTATTCATTCCAGCCCAGTGCTGTTCTAATGACAGGCTTGGGGCTCAACCTGTGCAGAGGGTTGCTGGTCTCTCTCCTCTTTCAGTTCTCATAAAAAGCAAAGCAAAGAGACTTTATAGATTTGGAGATGTTGAAGGAGAACATGTTGGCCTGCTGTGTGATGTTGAACGGGTCACCCCTCAAGTCTCAGGTTCCGCTTCCAAAGCACGGAGCTGAAGGCATCTGCCTCACAGCAGTTTAAAGTTAATAAAATGATACAAGATTTATGGACAAAAAAGTGTCTTCTATGTAACAGTGTTGTACAACTTTATATTAGCAATTTGCTGCCGCATATAGGGGGCATTTTATATTCCTCTGCATTTTATTTTTCTCTGAGCCTAACAAATTGATTGCTGATGTTGATGTAACTACAAGCAAGTTACCTGTGGGAGGCAGATAACCAACTCAGGAAAAATCTATGAACAGTTTTGATTTGCATGGAGGAGTTAAGACACAGCCTGGATAGTTTGCCAAAAATTGGAGGTGCTTCTGATAGCTTCATGCTGCTCCTTGCTTCTCTTCTACCTCCTCCCCTTGCGCTGAGAAGAGCTGAGGCTGTTTCCAGTGGTGTTAACTGCCATGCAGACTTCTGCACAGACATCTCCCTGATATAGGGGCAAAAAGTGCTGCAAAGGGAAAGAGGATTCTCACTTCTTACTTTAGTGGGAAAAGAATCAACCTTGTAGTTTGTGAGATGATAAATGTACAATATAAATTTAGTGTATGATTGCTGTCAGTCAGTATATCAGTATGTTTAAAGGGTAGTGGTGGGGAGGATGTCCCAAAGAAGACTTTTATTACAGTACTTTTTTTTTTTTTTTTTAATTAAAATTCTTCACTTATCTGAATCCCTGTAAGTGCTGATTTAACTGGATTACAATTCCAAAGCTCCTTCGTAATTTTATGAACTCGGTTAATTGCCAATTGAAAGAAGAACAAATAGAGCCATAAGTTAGATTTTGATTTTGACAATAACCAACTCACTACTGCAGCCCAAATTTAAGTTAGTCCTTGGTGTTTTAGCCTTAGCTTGTGACAAGCATTGAATGATGGTTTCAGCATGACATTTTAGTAGCACCTTTTCCCTGAATAAACTGCAGAAAAGGATGCTGCCTTGTATATTCTTCTGAAGCTAAGAAACACTGTGTGCCTGCCTGTCCAGTGCAATGTTTGCACTGAAAAGGACAGCCAGTGTGGATCAATACTACTCTTTTAATTCATCCGTGAAACCGGTAAAAGCTTGTGCTGTGGAAAAAGGATAACAAGGGTCCTCACTGGTATTTTAGCTCAATGCCTTTAGTCTGGAAACAGTAATGGCGTTTACGGTCTCATTGTTTGTAAGTTGTTCTTCTTAGGGACTTGTGCTTTTTTGTCTTACTGTTTTCTGTCTGTTATACCAGGCAATGAACAGTTTCCCCCCCTTACTTTTATTAATTTGTTAGAATGAGAAAAAGGTGCATAACTAAGGACGATCCAGTCCTTTGTGTCTCAATAGTACATCTGATGCTCACGAGAAGTTTGTGGGATACATGGAAAACTGTGAAGCTCATAAATGAGAAAAGCCTAATGTACAAGCACATGAGTCTCTGCTGGCTTCTCCAGCAGTTCCTGGCCCTAGACCTGTGACTTGGATCTCAGAGGCATTCAGACATTTTTCCCTCAGTGATAAATCCTAGTGATTACAGCTGATAGCAAGTGTTTTTGCATTCGCGTACAAAGTCTGAATGTTTAAGGGCTTCCCAGAGGCCTCTGGGGAACTGCTTGTCCTGATTTCAGCTGAAATAGAGTTAATTTTCTTCATAGTGTCTGCTGTGGTGTTATGTTTTGGATTTAGGAGAAAATTAATGTTGATAACATGCCACTGTTTTGGTTGTGGCTGAGCAATGCTCACATTAAGTCAAGGACTTTTCAGCTTCTCATACCACCCTGCGAGCAAATAGCCTGTGGGTGCACAAGAAGCTGGGAGGGGACACAAAGAGGCCAAAGGGATATTTCATGCCATAGGACATCATGATGAAAAATAAAACAGGGAGCTGAATTAAACTGTCTTTACTTCAGCCCGTGCATTTTTATCTTTTTTTTTTTTTGATTCTCTCCCCCGTCCCACTGTGGGGAAGTGAGTGAAGAGCTGTGTGGTGCTGAGCTGCCTGCCAGGTTACACCACAACACTGCTGCACAAATGAAGCAAGAGGCAAGAGTCTTCGCACCTCTTCGTTCCCTGCAGAATGAGTTGTCCTTCGGCATCCTGCTGTGATGCACTGTTCAGTGCTGGCTCTTTTCACTGAAACTTGTAGCCTTGCCCTCCTTGTATCATCATTCTGTTTCTCTCCAAGATTTTATTGAGCACATACTGAGGTACTTCATTTATTCCAGTGAATTGTAGATTAGCTCTGCTGCTAAGGTCAAATTTTTTTTTTTTTTTTTCTTAAAGTGGTGCTTAGTGATACTTTGCTTTAAGCAGCAGCTTATAAAGGGATACTACCCACTGACAACAAATATGTACTGTTCTTAAATTAGTTTATTCTGATGTACTGAATATGCTTAATTAAATCTAATTCCTGCTCTGAAGTTATTCCCTACTTCAAGGCTAAGGAAAGTCTCTGAAACATAATTTCTTTCAGCTCAGAATGAGACTTGCAAAGTTCTTAGCCCATGAAGCCTTGTGGCCATTGGTACTCATGATTGTGGGTAGTGAAGCAGGAACAGAACAGTGCTCAATTTAACACCAAAAATTGCAGAAAGGAAAACACTGTCAGATTTATCTCCTTTTTGGTGGATAAGTAGTCAGGTTCTCAGGTGTCTCTCTGGACCCATTGGTAGCAGACTGCCTCCCTACTGTGTCTCTTTTGAAATACTTGGGGCTCTTTGTGGGAGTTTCTGAATCTGTCTAGCTGAAATTTACCCCAGGAAAAACCTAAGAAATCCATTGCCCTGTTAATATGTACAGCAAAACCTTTGCTTTCCCTTTATGGGATTAAAATTTTACCTAGCCAACTGTCCTTATTTTTCCTCTCTGGACATTCATCTTAGACATTACAAGACCATGTTTGTAGAGGTAGGTTGGGAGAAGGATGGAGGGAAAGAGCTGTTTCCACCTTCTGAAATTCCTTCTAATTTGGTTTATTTTGATACTCCATTACCAAACTTTCTGTCATTGAAAGGCAATGGTAAAAATTACCCCTAAGTAACTTTAGAGGGCTTGACTTTGAGTCCTGGATTGAGTAAATGGCTGTCTTGTTATGGACTGTGCAAACACAGTTATTAGTTTTGCCAGAATACGGTCCACTCATGTAACACCTCAGCCACCTCACAAGTTATGCCAATGTGAAGTATTATTTTACCTCTGTAAATCCAGGTGTTAGCAGCTACTCAACACTTCCTGAAAAAAAGGGATGGTTAATAATACTGAACGGTGCTGAGATGAATTGCACTCATAGGTTAATGCTTATTCAGTGAAAAACTTATTTGCTGGCCGTTCTATTTTGCATAGAAGGACAATGCCTCAGCTATTTCTGTGAACATTCAATTGAACACTTGTGCAGTGAAGATACCTGCTTCACACCTTTTCTGGCAAATGTCCTTTCTTGCTAAATGCTTTGTGAGAACAGCCAAGTTGAAGTAATTGGGGAGGTTAGTGAGGCTGAGATGGCTAATACTACATTGGTATGCTGAAGGGATGCTGCTAAAAGGGATTTCAATGTCCTGGGAAAATTCCACCCAGGCTGCAACAACCCCATCCAACAGTACGGGCTAGGGGACTGACTGAATGGAAAGCAGCTCTGAAGAGAAGAATGTGAGTGTCCTGGTAGACAACAAGACTCAGCAGTGTGCTCTTACAGTGAAAGGATAGGATTTAAAAACAAGGCCGTAGCCAGCAGTTACATATATTTCCCTCTGCTTGGCACTGTGAGAAAGTATCAGAAGTATCTGACTGTATCTGGACTATGTCTGGCCTTGGGCTCCCCATTACAAGAAGGATATTGACATACTGGAGTGAGTCCCACAGAGGGCCATCAAAATGGTCAGGGGATGGGGTACACAGCATACAGGGGGAGACTGACAGAGTTGTGCTTGCTTATTCAACCTGGAGAAGAGAAGGCTTGAGGCAACTTTACTGTGGCCAATATTTACCTGATGGGTGAGTACATAGGAGACAAAGATAAACTTTTCTCAGAGGTGTGCAACAATGGGATGAGAGCCAGTGTACTCAAGTTGGAATGTAAGAGCTTCTGATTAGACATTAGGAAAATATTTTCATTATAAGAGGGGTCATACACTGGCCAGTTGCCCAGAGGGTTTGAGAATTCTCCATCCCTGCAAACATTCAAAATTCAATTGGCCCTGTGCAGCCTGCTGTAACTGGACCTGCTCTGATCATTGCATTGGACAAGATAGCCTCCAGAAGACCATTTCAAAACATATTAGTTTGTGATGCTACCTGGAAAGTCAAGGAGAGGAGTGGAACAAAGTGATGTCCAGTATTTGAGTGATGGGCATGTACCCAAAAGTCTGTGCACTGCAAGAAAATGAAGCCTAAGTATGGGTAAAATTTACAGACTGTTTCTGAATGGTATGTCCGCAGAGCTTGGTCTGTACCTAATGCTTCTGTAACACCAAGCTACCCTCCTTCTGCCACTCTGAGATGGCACCTGATGGTTACAGCCAGCTGGCTTGGTCTGTAGTGTGCTACTCCCAGTGCTGGCTGGAAGTCTGGGCCCAAATCATTTGTTGCATCCAGAGGTTTCTATACTCAAAAAATATCTCTCTTGAAGGTATTGTCTCTGTCTGTCTCAACATACCTCCCCTTAGCATGTGGCCTCATGTCATGCATACGCACACATTCACACATTGTAAAAGTTACTTGAATGATTTGAAAACAATTGTCAGATCCAAGCAGACAGCAGAACTTACATCAGTGAGATCTGGAGCTTTGCTTCAGAGTTGTCTTGGGTCAAGAGATTTTTATTTTATTTTATTTTATTTTATTTTATTTTATTTTATTTTATTTTATTTTATTTTATTTTATTTTATTTTATTTTATTTTATTTTATTTTATTTTATTTTATTTTCTGGACAACACAGTGACTCCTTTAGTGAAATACCTCAAACACAAAGGTTTTTACAGTTTTTCAGCTGCAGATTTCACCCAGAATTTCCACAATAACAATTGCTTGTGTTCCTGTTGCCTAAGAGACTGCAAGTATGTTGGAGAATTTCCCCTGGGTAAAGAAAACCTTTCTTTATCACTAAGATTAATAGATTTTCCTCAAAACATACAAAAATATAGATATATAAAAAAAAAATGTCACTTTAGCTACTCAGGCTGCCAAGTAAAATTAGATATGTAGCAAAGGAAGAAAATGAATCATTAAGAAGATTTTGAAGATACCCTGTTTCTACTGTCTGTCCTCAGTGACTCCATTCCATTCCAAATCTACTCTGTTTACATATCCATGGGCTTGAACTGCAGCACAGGATGGTTAGTAGAAGTTAGGAAAACAACTTTGAGGGGACAAGGACATTCAAGCACTGGACTAGATCCCACAACCTCTCTGGGCAGTCTTTATCATGAGAGATTAAATAAACATCTGTCAAAATTTGTTTAGGAATAACTGATCCTGCCTTGAAGAAAGGGAGGGTTTGAATTAGCTAACTCTTCAGGATTCATTCCCAACTTAATTTCTGTGGTCACTGGTATATTACTAACACAACCATTTTATTTATAAATAATAATAAAAAAAAGTTAAGTGATTGAGATGCACCCATAATAATATTGTAGAGAGAGGATTTTTAAAGCAGTTTATCCCAAAGCTAGAGATTTACAGAATAAAACTAGCATGGATTCAAAAGATATGGGTAGCCAATTCAGTGGTTTAACACTGTGCCATCCATGGCTGAATTGTCCTTTTAGATATTTTGGTTCCATGTCCAAGTGCAAGTGAAGGTGTGATTATTAGCACAGGCAGGACTGATTTCAGATGTCTCATAAAAAGTTTTTCTGCTGTGATGTTCTACAGCAGAGTCCTGCGTTTTATGTTCATAGGTGTCTCCTCCCAGCATAAGGTGGGAGAAACTTGCTTTTTGTGTGTACTGATTTGTCCTTGTTCAGAACAACCGTTTCATCCAATCAAACTGAGTTTTGCGATTTGACTTTGTGTGCTTTAGAAATATTATCTTGCTTCTAAAAAAATAAATACTACTACTGCTAATACTACTGCTACTACTGAAAAAAAGAAAAAAAAAGAAAAAAAAAAAAGAAGAACAAACAACCAATTATGAGGGGGAGAAAAAGAGAATCTTGGAGCAGAAAAGATCAGCAGTCCTGCAGCATCAGGAGTCTTCTGTGATATGAAGTGGAAGACAATTCCTCACACTCCAAAGTGAGGAAAAAAATAAATAATTTTCCTTTACAATTACAAAATCTAGGATGAACTAATGAATGGAAATTTTTGAATATCAGGTCAATCATCCTGGTAGTGAGTTAAATCTTATTTTTAACTCTGTTCCCTTTCCACAGGAGGTAAAAATGTTATGAATTTCACCAAACTCTTACTTCCTTTCCTTAACATGGAAAAGTTATAATGGTTAATTGTGGGTATAACTAGCCTCTGTGTGGAGGCTTGTGAACTATTCACACTCAGCTTGAAAACTCAGGAGAGTCGTAAGTAGTACATTGGCTTCTGTACTACAGAAAAAAAAGTATTATATCTAATAGTTTATCCCTTTATGTTAGGCCTGGAGAGGTTATAGTGGCTGGATAGATTGTACAGTTTCTTATCTCTGTCAACATACCCTGCCAATGCATCTGCTGACTCCTGAAATTACACTGCACTATAAGTACAGGACTAATATTTAGATTTTCTTCTCCCCCTCTCCTTTTTTTTTTTTTTTTTATGAAGAAATATTTAAATACAACATACTTCAGGAAAAACGAATGCCCTGCTATCAGACTGCATTTGACTATGGGTTTTAGGCCCAGGTACACAATCCTGTGTTTCCACTCCTTAGTGTGGTGTATGGCAACTATGGAGGAGATTGTGAAGTGAACACTGGAGTGAGGTGACTTGGGCTGCTGTTATTCATGTACAGCTGATCTGCTGTGTGACTTCAGGCATGCTGTTTTCCCTACCTGGGTATCTGCATCATCTTAGTTGCTTAGGCAATTAACCTTTATCTCATAACCTTAACCATATGTTTATGAGTAAAATAGAGTTTCACCTCTAAATAGACAATGATCAAATTGAGAATGAGGAATTATTTTTAAGAAATAGATGAATGCACCATTATTCTGTGCCATTTTTCCTTTGTGGAAAAGTGTCTGATACTGGGATCAAGTATCAGATGCTTTTGACTTCTAGTGGTAACACAAACTACCAGAACAAGTGTAGCAATAGGATCTATGTTCATTGTGCTTGTTGGAGAAATACAAGAACGGTAACAATGTAGGACTTGGTACAAAATAAAGTACAGAATATTGTTTTAAGGAAGAGAATCTATAGAAACTGTCCGTGTTGCAGAGGTCCTTTGACCTGCAAGTTAAACGTTCACTTCAAAAATTTTTTGTTTTGAAATTGTACTTTTGATGGAAGCAGGGTGTCATTAAGTTGACTTGTCAAAGAAGATTATTGTCAAAAAGTTAACCTGGAGAGAAAGAATTTCTTTTACCATCAAACTATAACAGTGTTGACCTGGTTGTAATAATGCCTTGGGGATCTTTGTATCTTTTTTTTTTTTTTTTTTCTGTGAATTTCAGCAATTGGAACAATATGTCTCAAGGAAATGCTTAATTACTTCTGCTCTCTTGAAAACTGACAGGTGTCATAATGACAGCATTGCAACTGTGCTTGATTGCTGGGGTTTTACAGGTAGATTGTCAAGCAAATGTATGTCAATCTGTCAATTCCACTTAGTTAAAGTGGATAATGATCGTTTAATTTTATCTGAACAGACTATAAATTGCAGAGCCATTGGGAATGTTGCAAGGTGCCAGACTTGTTACCTGTCAAAATGTGTATTATTGCAAGGAACATTTCAGGTTTCCTCCCTCCCTCCCTGCCTTCCTTCCTTCCTTCCTTCCTTCCTTCCTTCCTTCCTTCCTTCCTTCCTTCCTTCCTTCTTTTCTTTCTCTCTTTCTCTCTTTCTATCATAAGATGACATTCTGATAACTGGGTGGTATTAGATTTTGCTCCCTATCTTTTATGTATATGAGAAAGCAATTCAGACCACAGACCATGGTCCCAAAGAGGCTTTTGTGACGTAGATGCTACAGCTGGTAGTTTTTCTTTGCCCCTTTCTTATTCCCACCCTTTGGCATATACTCTGTTCTTGCCAGCATCCTCATAGCAGAATTCCACTTTCTGAAAGGATTCATTTTACCTAATATTAACCATATGCAAGTTAGGGACCTTATGGGATGTGTCATCTAGGCTGCTTATCTAGTTAATTTAGAGAAGGACTTCTCTAACAGGTGATTCACCCCACCTGGAAATATGTGCCCAAGAAAAGTGGTATGAGCCATGTGCCTGAGGGGCTTACTCCTCTTACTTCTTGATTGTGTCCTTTCACTCTGAGTTATAATAGTTCTATTTCTTCCTTCATCAATGCAGTCTTTTGGGGCATGTGATATTTTAAAGAAAATGCATTTTGCTTTGAAGACTGATCTTCCACAAGTACAGATGTTTAAATAATTTTATATTTTATTGCCAGCAGTGTTTCTAACACCTGCTGTTGTTTCCAAATGACTATCATTTCTTTCAATTTTCCATATTATTGAAAAGATGTACAAGCATTTGGTGCTAGTTTAATTTCTGAAAGTCTGTTGACATCAAAAGTATTGTACCAGGGATGATTTTGACCAAATAGGTTTATGTGGAGGTGACATCAGAACAAAATTTGACCTTGGAGGTTGAATCAATTTCAAGAGAAGTGTAGTTGCATGATTCTTTTATTCTCATAGCATTTTACTATATTATTCTGGATAAAGGATGTCACTGCTAATACAGCATTTAAAGTAAATAACAACTGAGCGAATAATTTAGCTAATGAACTTATCATCTTTGCCTCACAGGATATCCATAACCACAGAACAGTTTCAGATGGTCTTGCTATTTGTTCTAGATGACTTTTTTTTTTTTTTTCTTTTAGGTTAGCCTGTGTCACCACAGACTGCAAATGGTTTTGGAGTGAATTTGACAGCGTCAAATATTACAAAATAGGGCTGGTTACAGCTAGTATCATAATAAGAGAAGTTGCAACAAATAATATTACCTTGCATATTTTCAGGCTTAATCATGTGCGCTCAGGTAGTAACAACTGCCTAGATGACAGGTAGTAACTTCAGTCATACTGACTGGATTTCTGTCCAAATCATTAAATGTGATTGATTAAGTAAATTATATATGCATTTAGCTGTTTTACTATGCTCAGTGAGCCGGAAAGCATACAAAATACTCTTAGGTGGTGCATTAGACAAGTATTTGCCCTATTTTGTGTGGTTCCAAATCCAAACACTTTCAAAACTGGTTAAAGTTTTGATTCTGAACTGAAGTAGCTAGGGTCATATCCATAGTTTTTAAAAGTAGCTAGATGTCTAAAGCTCCACATATGTAGCTAGGGTGGTTTCTCAGGAAATGAGCAGAAGTTAGAATCTATGTGGTCATTTGCATCATGAGGAGGAAAAATCTGATGCCTGGTGATAGCTGGGTGCCCAAACAAGACACCTGAGAGTGAATTTGCTTAATACACAGATTTTTGAACTGGGGAACTTTAAATGGAAATTCTTATATTCTTTGGGGAAAAAAAAATAATACAAATCCTTGAGATCTTGAAGAATTTTCAGAGTTATAAAGATTTCCCTGTCCTTCCAAGCTCAGGTCAGTATTGTAACTCTTTTGATTTCAGTGTGAACAGGACTAAGGACTTTTATATTTATAACCTTTCTACTTACAGAAAAACATCATGAAATGTAAGTGTTTCTTAATCTTGAGAGGCTTATGAAGTGCTGCGGTGTAACAAGCAGAAGGTGAGGCTATAGACAATTTAGCCATGAAATAAACTAGTAGAAAATCTGTAGGGACATGCTGTCTTCAAATATTTTAAGTAGCAAAGCACAGCATAGTCTATCCAATCATAAATCAGTTCAGCTTCCTTTCCATTGTGCCTGGATAATCACAGACAGATTTATGCTAACAAAAGCTGAAGCTGTCCCAATTTGGAACCAGTAGTTGAGGCACTACCATAGTTAAATGTGCAACAAAAAGATGTCAAAAAAGATGTACTGTAGCTTGTGATGTAGGACCTCACTGAGTAGGGAGACTTTATATAGAGACTATGGGAGTGATAATTGAAAAAGAGAAACTTTCTCAACATATAACTTTTTGGTGTGGAGTTCACATCCTCACTAAAAATCTTTTAGAGGGATGTTCCAGAAGAGGATGGAAACCTCTTTTTGCCACGTTATACATCCATCGTGAAGCTCTCTCAAAGGGACTATATATACAAACTCTGTCTCTGTGGCTCTCCTTTTGTGAGCTTTAGGGATTTCACAGTATGCTAAAAGCCCAGAAATTTGCTATCTCCTTTCCAAGCCAGACAATGGGTCTGTGGCCTCACCAACAATGTACGACTGCAGAAGTGCTGGCTAAAACCCATCTCCAATTTGGACTGGGAAGAGTTGGATCCTGTTGTTTTGATTTTTATTCTAATGTTTATATCCTTTTCACACAGCTTTCCTTGTGACTGGCTTTTATTTGGCCCTCAAGCTTAACATTTGGAACTTCTATTGAATGTTTTTTTTGGCATCTCAGAAAATAATGTTGATTCTTGCAGTAAACATCTTTCTTTTGTGTTTTGTTTCATTTTCTATTCTATTCTATATGAGCTCTTATCCAGTAGCTCATCAAACAAACTGAATCAATTAAAGCAACCAAGTAACTAACATCTGCTATGTGTTTGCCGCCATTCTTATATTCTCTCCAGGGCAAGAAGTGTGTGCTTTGGAATAGTTAGCAGTCTATTATGGTATATGTGAATACTTGTTGTTTACAGAAGGCAAGATCAAAGAAGCTGATGGTACTTTAAGTTGAGAGTTGCAAAGTTTATGGAAGCTCTGTGTTAGGATGTTCATGATGCAGGCTTTGACACTCCAGGAAAGCATCATTTCAAGCTGAGCACAGTTTTACCGTTGAATAAAACAGTCCACTGTGTAAGTAAAGGGCTCCCTCGTGCTGAAAGAGAAGTTGTCATCTGTGGTCTTTGCCCAGGGGTTGGAGCCACTTGTTTAAATGCCACAAATTGTTCTGGTGGTGCCTGGCTCAATATCACGGAAATATTAGAATGAGTCCAGAGGAGAGCCACAAGGATGGTCAAAGGGCTGGAGCATCTCTCCTATGAGGACAGGCTTAGGGAGTTGGGGTTATTAATCCTGGAGAAGAGAAGACTCCAGGGAACATTACATCAGCCTTTCTGTACCTAAAGGGGGCCTACAGGAAAGCTGTGGAGGGACTCCTTTTCAGGGAGTGTAGAATAGGACAAAGCGTAATGGCTTTAAACTGAAAGAGGGTAGGTTTAGATTAGATACAAGGAGGAAATTCTTAACTCTGAAGGTGTTGAGGCACTGGAACAGATTGCTCAGAGAATCTGTGGATGCCCCATCCCTTGAAGTGTTCCTGATTTAGGCTGGACAGGGTTTTGAGCAACCCCATCTGGTGGGAGGTGTCTCCACCCATGGTAGGGGGGTTGGAATTAGATGATTTTTAGGGTCCCTTCCCACTCAAACCATTCCATGATTCTATGAATATCCTGGTCTATGTCTCAGGGATCAAGGTCACTGAAAGTGAAACAAGAAATTCTTCAGATCCTGAAGCTCCTCTTGACCTAGTTTTCTTGAAACTCTCCTGTGCATTCCTGGCTCTATCTAAAAGTCACTTAACAGTAGGATTATAGCAGGTTCCAGATGATGGCCTTCCTAAGCAGGATCCATTTCCTCTTTGTATCTTGCACAAATTATGAATACAGTGCCCTCAAAATAAAGCAGTAAATTGTTGCTCACCAAATTTATTATACAGTGTAATTACATGGATACCATTATGAGTATCATCTGCATAACCAATATGGGTTTATATTGCTGTCTCAACAATAAGTCTGTCTAGTGTTCAAAGGAATGCTGTGCACTAAAGTTCTTGTTTTGCTATTTCTAAGTAAAACATTTTCTTTTTGTCATAGTTTCCACCCACTCCCAATAATCTTAGATCTTGCCTGTTTTTTATAACATTAGCTTACATTTCTAGTGAATTGTTCATCTTAATGAGTTGTTGAAAATGAAGTAGAGTTTTACTCACTGAAATTAATCAATAAACAGAGTTAGTTTGATTTTGAATATACTTTGACCTCCAGTTGCTCCAGACTCTGAGAAGCGTTAGGCGGAATTTATGCTGTTGTAAAATCATGGCTTGCCTCTTGATCCTGAGTGAAGTGCTTTACTGTTTATCGGCTGAGTCCTGCTGCCCTTCATCTGTGAGCAGAGATCAGTGCTTTTATTTTATGTCTTAATCATTTGTGAAAGCTGAGCCTTGGGAAATACTTTGAGCAATGGTGTTTTACAGTCATTCTGTTAGCTAGTAAATACCTGTCTTCTAACTACATCTTAAGGTGTAAAATCACCTCTATATACTCAGTTTATCATCCTGTAAAAAATGACCATTCTCTGTCATTCTTGTTTAGAAAGCAGTATTTCTCATACAGTTCCCTGCCCCTCCCCCCCCCCCCCCCCCGCCCCCCCCCGCTCCCTTTTGTGTTTTAACAGAATGAGAACTTATCTTGATTGTATGGTAGTCTATGCACACAGTAAGATTAATGTTTCCAACTGGTTTGGATTTAAGATAAGTCGTTTAAAGGAGTTTGTAGTACTCTTTTCCATTTTCAAAAATAACATTTCTTTGACTACATAAATAAATCTCACTCTGAATACAAATATGTTTTTTCAAAATTAATTACCAGAGAATATATTTATCTGCACCATCTTCAGGGCCTAGTTGTTGAAGTCTTATAGGTGTCAGTAATTACACACAAGAAGATAACTGAGATGTCCAGTAGCTTTGGTTTGAAAGAGTCTTCTGAACAAAAATTTGTAAATACATGCTTGTAGCATTACACTCTGTGTTCCTACTTGCACGAGGAACTACAGAAATACAGAGCAAGGGAAATACTGAAAAGAGAACAGTACTGAATAGATCTGTATTGATGTTTGTGGCTATCTTAAAACAAACAAATAAAAAAAGTAACAACAACAAAAAAACACAACACCAAAGAAACAACTATAGAAAAACAACAACAAAATTGCATGTAGGTAGGTTAAAGGTAAAGAGAATGAGAAGTTCATGGCTCAGAATGTCCTTTGTAATGTTCCCCTAAACAGAGAAGTGGATCTGCAGTTAAACCCTGGGTGTCTTAACTTATTCACTAAAACACTGAGCTCCTGGTGGTCTATTTTCTCTGTTCTCTCTCTGGCTGGAATGCACCGGAGTGGCAAAAAGACAAGAGTAGTTCTTTCCTTCATGGCAGTTGCAGGGAGTTACTGTTCTAAATAACAGGTGTTCTGCACCACAGAGCAAATATATAATTGCATCTCACAGATACTACAGAATAGTCTTGGAGGGATTCAGCTTCTCGCTGATAGACTTTTCAAAGCAGTTTGGTGCTTTGCCTCCGAGCATGGATTTGTATCTCAATTTCCTTCTCCTCTCCTTGGCATTTAATAAGTTTGAACCCAGTTTTGTAGAGTTTTTCCCATTTCTGTCTTTTGCTACAGTCAACAAGTGACCAGGACAGCACTGTGCATGAAGGTTGACCCTACAGTGGAGCAGGATGGGACCTCCATTTAGGTCCCACTGCAGTAAAAGGGTATTGGGAGTTCTGCAGTGGAGTGGATCCCTCCCTCTGAAGCAAGCAGCCTTGCAGGGGTATCACCCACTTGGGGTGATAGACTTGAAAATGAGCTGCAAAATGTCTCCGTCTCCACAATGCATCCAGTTTAAAGTCAATCTGTTTTAAAAATATGAGGTCTGTTCTGCATTAGACAGATGTGCCGAAGAATTGTATGACAAGTTACCTGGGGTGATTGATGAAGCTGTAGCTGGCAGTAACCGAGATGCAGGCTTATCTCTGTTCACGTTATTCACAGGTGTTTCGTACCAAGAGGTCAGTTAGTTCATTTCAGTCAAGTCTTCCCTTCTCCACAAGACTCTGTGGATCTCATCTTTTATTTGGAGATACAGCAAGAAAACACTTGATATCTTTATGGATTGATGGAGTGGGGCTAGATGGCTCTGAGGAACTGGTCTATTAATACAAATGCCCAAGGCAGAATGAAAGCTGAATTCTTTTAGTTGACAATGAATAAAGATTGCAGATTTTTATTATTATTATTATTTATTTATTTTTTGCTTCTTACTTGTTCTGGTGCTGTGATGCAGGACTCACTCTTCAGGGCTGGTGTTCCAGCCATCTACAGTGACTCCTGTTTGAGAAAGTATCTAGGTTTCTTCTACATAAATAAGTGCTGATGCTCCTGTCTCATGTTAATGTACAGCAGGGGCGTAACCATGTTGCACACACTGTGAACAGGGAAATAGATAGAACTCTAGTGACCTTCATTAACTGAGCCAGGAGACCTTGAGGTGCAGCAGAAAATATTCAAACTCTAACAGATCCAGACTCTGAATCAGCATTGGTACTACCATAGGAGGCACTGAAAAATAGACAGGTATGGAAAATATTGTGTGTTCCTTGAGTAACTTGCCCATGCCATTAAAGAGCACTAGAACTATATACTTGTATATGTGAATCCACCCAGTAGCACTGGAGGATTACAATGCTCTCTTGCCACAATTAAAATTAATTAACTTCCCTATTAAATTGAAACCAATTAGCTTAGTATACATCAATTAATGTTTTAGTGTCAGAGATCAAAAAATTTTGCTCTCTGTATGATCAGAAGTGATATAATTTCATGAAAAGTGTAAGAACTGCCAGTTTAGGCTTGAAGACAATGGTTTCTTAGAAAGAAAGCAAGAGCTAAATTATCCTGAAAAAAAAGAAATTAACTTATTGTCTGGTAACTATATCTGCCTTTTTGAATTCAGTTGCAGCTGAATAATTTACAGAAAAATGTGGAAGCATTTAAATGTCCTTCTGTCTATCTGCAGGTATCCACAGTTACGTGCTAAGGCAAAATTTTTCTGGAAGTTCCATCTCTGGAAGCTTCTGTTTCCAGAAATGACAATTGAATACCAGCTTCTCAGCATTACCATAGTGATTGTATCCATGCTGTGGCAAAATAGGAAGAGCTTCTGGAACTGACCAAGGTCGTGAGAGGGTTGAGACACTCCAGGTGAGTAGGAAACCAGTGAGCCAAGTACCTTGAGGAGGGAGTGTAGATGTCCAAATATGGACTGGGCAAAATTCTAAAGTCAGGAACTGGAAAGCTTCAAATGCACATTTGATGTTTTCAAGAATACAGAACACTTTCCTGTAGATGACTCCAGAAAGAAATGAATTGGTATTACAATGGAAGTAATTGCAGTTCGCACTCATGCAGATAATGCCGAAAGTAGTGGATTATAAATTGCCAGTTCATATAAATCAATACAGCTCTCCGACACCATAATTGAGATACTTGCTCTTAAGCTTTGTCCTAAATGTTTTGATGGATTATCAAGTTTTCTCTCTTTAAACCAAAGATTTCCAGCTTCATTGCAGTATCTATTAAGTATTAATTTCAATGTGATAGTAATACAGAGACTGATTTATCGATAAATTAGGCATTCTTCCTGCACACTAGAAAAATTAAGGGGAGCTAAAACAGAGTCTATAGTTCTCAAATTTTAGTAAAGCTGAGTTAAACTGTCAAATTAATTTAAACCTACTTCTGTGGACTTCTAAATAATGATAATCTTTTTTTTTTTTTTTTTTTTTTTTTTGTTACAACATTACACAGTAACTGGAGAAAAAAGAATGTGTCAGAAGAGCAAAACAGAATTAAGTGCTCTAATAATATTTTATGTTCTTTTTAGGTTCAATGTAATCTCATTGGGCACTAGCAGTGGAACTGTTCTGTTCAAAATGGTTTATGGTGAATTTTTCCGCAGACCCGGCAAAGATGCAGAACTTATCAATTTGAATGTTGGTGGCTTTAAGCAATCAGTGGATCAAAGCACTTTGCTCCGGTTTCCTCATACCAGACTTGGGAAACTTCTCAAATGCCATTCAGAAGAGGCTATTCTGGAACTATGTGATGATTATAGTGTTGCAGATAAGGAATATTACTTTGACAGGAACCCTTCCTTGTTCCGATATGTTCTGAATTTTTACTACACCGGGAAACTTCATGTCATGGAGGAGCTTTGTGTCTTTTCCTTCTGTCAGGAAATAGAATACTGGGGGATAAATGAGCTGTTTATTGATTCCTGCTGCAGCAATCGGTACCAGGAAAGGAAAGAAGAAGGTCCCGAGAAAGACTGGGATCAGAAAAGCAATGACAGAAGCATTGACTCCTCTAACGAAGAATCATCCATATTTGATAAGGAGTTGGAAAAGTTTGATAATCTGTGCTTTGGTGAAATAAGAAAGAAGATCTGGGTCAGGATGGAAAATCCTGCATACTGCTTGTCTGCCAAGTTAATTGCGGTGTCCTCCCTAAGTGTTGTCCTGGCGTCAATTGTGGCAATGTGTATTCACAGCATGCCTGAGTTTCAAAGGCTGGATGCCAATGACAGGGAGATTGAAGACCCTGTGCTGGAAGCTGTGGAGATTGCGTGCATTATTTGGTTCACTGCTGAGCTAGTGATCAGGCTCATCACTGCCCCAAGTCAAAAGAAGTTCTGGAAGAAACCACTGAATATCATTGATTTTGTCTCTATTATCCCATTTTATGCCACCTTGGCTGTGGATACGAAGGAAGAAGAAAGTGAAGATATTGAAAACATGGGGAAAGTGGTTCAGATCCTGCGGTTAATGAGGATATTTCGCATCCTGAAACTGGCCAGGCATTCTGTAGGACTGAGGTCTTTAGGCGCTACTTTGAGACATAGCTACCAGGAAGTTGGACTTCTCCTTTTGTTTTTGTCTGTTGGGATTTCTATTTTTTCAGTTCTTGTCTACTCAGTGGAGAAGGATGACGACTCATCAGAACTGCACAGCATCCCCGTTTGCTGGTGGTGGGCAACCATCAGCATGACCACTGTTGGTTATGGGGACACATACCCAGTCACGCTTGCTGGAAAGCTGCTTGGCACCCTATGCATTATCTGTGGGATATTAGTGGTAGCACTTCCAATCACCATTATTTTCAATAAGTTTTCTAAGTACTATCAAAAGCAAAAAGATATTGATCCAGACCAATGCAACAATGATCGCAAAGAGAAATGTAATGACCTACCTTATTTTAACATTAGGGATATTTATGCAAAAAAGATGCACTCATTCATTTCTAGCCTTTCTTCAGTAGGAATTGTAGTCAGTGACCAAGATTCAACAGATGCCTCCAGCATTCAAGATATGGAGGATGTTTATAACACAACATCTTTAGATAATGGTACAGGAAAATGAGTTGAATTATTTCTCCTTCCTTTATTTCTCTCTTCTGATCCTTGGTAAATGTGGACTTAGAAACTTCAGTGAATTTATTAAGAGCAGTTAATTCTCAGGGTACTTAACTCTCAGCCATATTTGGACATTCTTTGCTCTGAGGATGCCATACAGGCTTCATTGTTTATATGAGGCTTTAAAATATGCCTCATATGGTGGTTTAGCTTTTACACAACTAGTGATATGCATTTTGGGGAGAAAAAAAAAAAGGCAGGAAAACAGATTTAAATGTGAGATTGGAGTTTATTTTATTTTTTATTTTTTATTTTTTTCCTGTAGAAATCTGATAGCTTATATGTTCAGGCAGACATATATTGCAAACATATAAAAACTATGGCACATCAGTAAAGTCTTTACCTGCAAACACATCAGAAGAAAGAAGGAATTATGTACATGTAAAACTGTAAAACATTTATCTAATACTGGAGTTGGGAAGCAGCTTCCTAAGCTGGGACAGAAAATGTATTGGTACATACTGTTTTTACTCCATGGAAGCATAATATTTATGAATTTCTTTCCAAAAGCACAATACATTTTTAGTTTGTTAAAATAAATTAATCCCATTGTGCCTGTATTTTTCCCAGTGTTCGACATCCAGTATGGCCAAGCTCTGGCAGGTCCCAAAGGGTCTAAATCATGAGTCCTAGGATGAAGCATGTGGCCTAGGGCTGGAAAGGAGAGTATTGTACCTTTTAACCACCTTTTCTGTCATTGCAAACCTGAGCAATTCTGGTGCCTGGAGAGGATCCTGCTGTTATTAAGACCACCCTAGTGGCTTCCCCAGAGGCTTTGTTTTATGGGTACTGAAGCAAACATCTCTGGTGGTCTTTAGAAGTTATTGCTCCCTGCTGTCAGCTCTGCTTCCTTGCTGGAGGTTAGAAGAAAATGTGAGCAGCATCTCAACTGCACTGGTTCTCAGTCCAGGACTGTAATGCCAAGGAATGGAGATGCATGGACGTGCTCTCTTCTACCATATATTGACCATCTGAGAGGTAGAGTGTGCAATGCATGTGGGCATAAGTAAAACTGTTGCAGCTCATTTTTCTAAAGATTTTCTGTTGATGACAGCAGCCTTCCTGGCTTGTGCTATGGACTGGAGCAGCTCTCATTGCCTGGCAGAGTGCTGCAGCACTGTGCATCCCTCTCTTCTCCAGGGATTTCTTATGCAGCTAGCTAATCCTGCTCTGGTTCAAACTGTATCTTCTAGAGCTATTTAAAAGGGAAGCTGGCCCTTGAGCCTAGCAAGAAGGAGTGCTGGAGAAACTTGAGGGCATTATAGTAGTTAATAATATTTGTGAACATAGGGGTTTTTTAGGTTTTTGTTTTGGTTATTTTTCTGGTGACTAAATTAGATGCTGGGCAATGGAGAATCCAAGCTACTGTGATATTGATATTTTGCTTACAGAGAGGATTTTTTTTTTTTTGTAATTCCTATTGGGCTGAATCAGTTTCTACTCAGGCAGATCAAACTCAATAGGAGTTGACTTCAAGACTGAGTAAACCCAGATGGGAATCAATTACTCTGCAGAATAACCCAGAAGGCTGATTTTTCATGTGTGTGCCAGAATTTCTACTGCAAAGTACACTGAGTGAATAGCTGAAGTGCACTTGTACTTGCTGAGGCACAGAGCTCCAACCTCTTCCCAGGAGAATGAGAAAAAAAGAATGGGGTGGATCAACCTATACCTTGGAGAGAGGTGTCCCTCAGGACTGTTGTGCACCAACATAGTATTGTGGGAATACTCTGAGCTTTGGAGAAACTTCAGAATTTGGTTTATTAGTTGCTGAGTATCATAAGTGTATGTGATGCTTCACAGATAATTTAGGTTAATTCTTCCCATTGTTAATGCAGGAAAACCAAAGGGAAAGTTAGCCTAGATGTGTTTTGTTCTTAGTGAACAATTAGCATTACAAAGATGCAATGATATAAAATGCTAAATATGTATGTGCATGTGAATGTAATAAGAACCAGCAGAATAACAGCATAAAAATTGCTCTGTCCAAAGAAACTCTCTTGGCAGTTTCCACATAAAGATAAATCACATTGCTGTTGAAGTTCAAAAGGAATGAAAAATATTGTAATGCAAGAAAAACTGCAAGAAATTTCTATTAAATCATTGAAAAAACACACGCTATTGAAAATCTCATTTTGTATATTAAACATTACCCAAAGATCACAGAAAAATTGTACTAAATGGTAATTTATCATAAAATTCATAAGTTCTTGATCGATCACATTAATCAATCTTAAAAATTTGACACTAAGTTACTCTTTTTTTTTTTTTTTTTTTTTTTAATGTGTAGATAAATCTTGCAACACAGTGAGGTATATCTTTTGGACCATATCAGAAGGTAGAGTACGTGTCCATGCGTTATGCAATGTGTTATTCTGGGATGAGACCAGAGCTCTGTTCATATCAGTTGCATCTTTTTTTTTTTTTTTAATTTTTTTTTTTTTAAAAAAAAAGGCTTTGTTGTTATCTGTTTCCTTTGCTGGAATAAATCCAGCTCCTCAATTTGACATGACATGGAGCAGGATGTGAGCCCTGTTTCATGCCAAAAGTTCTGCCCTCAAAGCAGAACTTCGATCCTTTAACATGCAGTGGTATGGAAAAGTGACACAAGTCTTGAGTGCCAGCAAATAGCAGATGAGAGTAAATACAGAAATACTGCATACTCTTTCTGCTAGTGGTAGTTTTAGTAGAATTTACTGTTAAGAAGTGAGTGTAAGAGGAGATTTGTTTCTTATTTATTTCGTCTTCTTTCCTGGTCTAGAGTTATATAACATCAACACAGTATCAATGGAAGGCAGATTGTCTTTATTGCTATTTTATTCCTGTACCACATGCTTTTCTCTTTTAAAATGCTGCCTAAATTCTCTTCACTCATCTGCTCTGTTTCAGATACCAAAACACAGAAGAGGTTATGTTCAGATATGCATCCCATTTTGTATGGGAGCAATTTGCTTGTCTTTATACAAAACAGTTTTCTGGCACATTATTAGTTTCTTTGTCTTGATGGAAAGCACTTCCCTTTTGATATTCAGTATTTCCACAGTAGCAGTTGTGCTAGCAGAGTTCTCCCCCAGTGTGATGTAGGATGGGGTATCGCCCAGCTTGTCCCAGTTTACGCCCTGCCGGGAGCAGGCTCTGTCACTGTTGCCTTTTGGTGTGTGTCAGGAGACTTTAAAAAGCAAATGTAGAGGAACAAGAGGGAGGTCTTTCTGAGTCCAGAAGGGCATCTTTCATTTGCCTGGCTGGCAACAAACAGAGCTTAGCTGGGGTGAAATTAGTGAATAGTCTTGTTGTGCGTATGGACACTCTTATGGGCTGTGCTTTTTTGTGTAGGAAAAGTCAGTATGTGGTGCAAATCAGTGGCAAAGCATAAACATAAGCTAAATAAGTGATAGCACATCTGTGTTAGGCAAAGAAACAAAATATAACTTATCGGTTAGGTAGAAACTAGTGTCAGGCACTGTAATGCGAAATATTACCATTTAAAAGCAGAGCCTGGTCTGATTTCTATGCGAACAGGTTGCTGTCAGGGAATGCTGAAAGTGTCAGGCAGCTTTGACTGGTAAATGCAGCATACGGTCTCACCCAGGCTGGGATGCTGTGTATTAATGCATTTATTCATTTCCACACATCCCTAACAAGTTGAACAAGTGACAGAAAGCCGCCAAGCTATGGAGAGCTTCTCTGATATTTTTTGATTAGCTGACAGTATTTGTGAAGCTGCTAATACCTCTTCATCCAAAAAAGAACATTTCTGAAACAAAATCAAAATAACTGTGCTAGATGTGCAATTTGTGTCTGATAGCAGTAGCTCAGTTGCAGTCAGTAAATATTACTGTCTGGTGCTCTATAGCTGCAGTGCTGCTGCTTATATTTCTGAGATGTTTATGCTCTGTCAATCAAGAGGCAAGAGCAGATGCCAATAAACAATCTCAGCACTTTCTGCTGCACCATAATTGCAACATCTCTTCTAAGCACAGCAAAATGTCACAACTCACTGAGACTTTTATTTTTTTATTTTTATTTTTTAAATTTCTTCTGTGGTTGGAGTTAATTTTTCATGATGGGCCTATGGTCCAAACACGATCTAGCAGAAGGAAGAGCCATTGTGTGCCTATAGACAGGTTACAAGATGTTGACATTTATTTCCACTCTGGAAGTTGCTCTTCCACTGGCACAGCTAAGGAAGGACAAACAGCAGTAATTCGTAGTTAAGGAGCAAAAGGCAGAGTTCCTTTAGGTGTAATAATTAGATTAAATAAAAATGTGACTGCTTCATTGGGAAATTATCTACATCTCATTTATTTTTAATGAATATATTGAAGGGGGTAGCCTTTACTTGGGATATAGGAAGAAAAGCAAGTCAATGTCTCTCTCACCCAAACCCACGTCTGATTCCCCCAGATCTCATATCAGTGGGAAGGAAAGACTTTACACCACCCCTAACGTGACCACGAACCTCCTGGCCAAGGAGTTTCCAAATTGAGGGCTGGTTGAGGAGGAAAACCCATTTCTGGCATCTGGCTGGAAAGAGCCTTTCTTGTTTCAGCCATGACAATGTGGTGCCATGAATGAGGAACTCTTAACCATTTCAGTATTTTGTTGATTAAAAGCAATATTATATGGTTTCCTGTAGTGATTTATTAAGGTAATCTTTCACTGTTTCTTCAAGACTTTCAAGTCAGAGCTCAAGAAGGCATTACAATGGTTTAATCTTTAGTTAGTCTCTACTATTTAATGACATATATACTGTCTAATTTTCCTATTTCATTATGATATTCAACAGTATTTCCACTCAAATCCTATTATAACTCACACACAAGTATTCTGGACATTGTTATGGTATAATTTGCTCTTATTGTTTTAGGATTTTTTATGAATCAGCACAGAGAGAAGGGCATCCTGGGCATTATTTATGTCCCCTAACTTCAGCTATTGTGTGGCTGATTGTCTGGACTCTCTCTGTCAACTGAGAAAAAACAGACCTCTTCAGGAAACAGCACATCCTATGTATACAAAGGTCCTGTCAGAAGATGGGACACACGTCCATTGGCTATGTAGCAAGCCTGTATGGTTTAGTTCGGTTAGATGCCTGGCCTTTAGGTAGATAAAGTTAGATGTGATGGGTGTGACACCACAAGGTGTAGGCACTTGACTATGGTGGTGCCATCCCCTGAACAACGTATATGTAGGAAGGGTCATGTCTCTGATGTAGGTCTTTGGACGTGGGTGACATGAAGACAGACACAGGAATTTATTCTGTTACCTTAATGTTGCTCAGTGATGGCTGCTGGGTAGGAATTAATTTGGCATAATATTGCTAAAAACAGCTTCCTGTACAAGAAAATCTGGACTTTCCCAAAAAGCCTTGCTAGCTGTCTGTTAAAGTCTGGAATAACCTGCAAGTTGAACTTCAGTTTCCTCTAGTAATTAAAAAATACACATAATAAAGTACCAGAGGGAGCAAAATAGTGTTGGCAGAGGCAGGAACAGTATGCTGACAGTACTTTTGTGACCCAAATTTGCATTATTTCTTGGCTTCCTGTAAGCTATATGAAATATTCTGACTGTGCCATGTGTTTTAAAGTCTGTCTCTGTACATTAATATAAATATTATAATGGAGCCAACTCCTGGTATTACAGCTGTGAAGCCAGAAAAAATATCCAAGCTTGGAGAAACTGCAAAAACATTGGCTACAACTGCAATATTAAGGTTGTAGCTGCCTTAGTTGTGGGGAGGTCAAGGGACCAAACACAGGTGCTGGTACTTGGGTTTCCATTTCTCCCTTTGCACAGTTAGTACTGAGCTCTTCTTGGTAGTGCATAGAGGCTGAGGGACCTGTTTGGCCTTGGGAACCACTCCAAAGTCCCTTCATGGGGCTACCATGCTTGTGGTCCTAGGAAGGAATGGGTATGCGTGAGAGTATAATGAGGTCTGTGTGGAATAAACAGACTTTCAAGAGGTGGAATAATATCTTTGAATTTGATGTCCCCACACTCCTACACCCCTAGGAAGCTACCTTGGAGAGAAAGCAGATGCAAGGGAGAAGTTCAAGGTCCAGATATTTAGCTACAGCCATTTGGGGCCTACTCTGTGTTGTGTTGATCCATGTGCTTTTATGGAATCACAGGTAGAGATTTATATATAACCTTGAACCTGTTCCATTAGATGCAATAATATATTTTCTTCCCATAGGCTTTTTGTTGCAGGGTACAATGTGTCCTTTTCTCTAGGCCAGTTTCTAGCCGTGATGCTGTATCTGCCTTTCACGCTGACTGGAGGTTGGATGCTTCTGAAGTGTTACACATGCTATAAATTATCCTTGCAGCTTCTACCCCATTTCCCAGAAACCTCAAAACTGCAAGCATGAAAGAGTTCAATAAGTTTGTCTGTCCAGAATTACTTTTTGACAGAGTCAAATGTCATGCATTTCAGAGAAAGCAATCTTCTCTGCTCCTGAACTTTAGATTTTAGTGAAATTTAGGACTTTGGGATATTTTTTTTATCAATTATTTGAAGATCAACTTAGGCCCTACAGCATGGAGATAGATAATTCTGGCATTTAATTCCAGGAGATGTAACCCCAAGTACACAAATATCCATTTCTTCCTCTCTTCTTCTCTCGTCTCCCTCTCTCTCCCTCCCTCCCTCCCTTCCTTCCTCTCTTTTTTTTTTCTTTTTTTTCTTTTTTTAATGAGGTTTCAATATTCTGTGTTTAGACTGTGTATCTTTGGAAAAAAGTGTGGTGAATAACTGTACAAAGAGCCGGTGTAATGCTCAGAAGTGCACAGAGATTTTGTATGAAGCAGGAGGACGTTAGTGGCTGACAGCATAGCTTCACAAGCCTCCTGGGTGGAAGGAAAAACAGATTTTATTTATTTTTTTTCATTCTTTTTCTCTGAATAGTTCAGGAGGATATGGAGTAACAATCTTGCTGTGCTGTGGTGACTGAGAGTGTTGAATGAAATGATGGGTACATTGAAGTTAAGGCTGTTAAAAACCAACATGACTTTTTTGTAAACACCCCCCTCCCCTGGGTCAATCACTTTTTATGTTGTTCCAACTTTTTTTTGAACACAAAAGCATAACATAAAAAAGCACAGCAATATTTTTCCTTGCAGGGTTTTTTTTTAAAGACTAAATTAGCTGTAGTTATAGGTGTGGAAAGAGAAATGGCTGGTGGGCAGGATGTTGGGGTGCGTGGAATTTATTAGAATTTATTTTGCAATTCTGTTCTTTTGCCTTTGGCACCACACAATTTTATTTATTTTTTTATTTTTTTTTATTTTGGTAGTAACTGAAAAATTAAAATAAATAATATATGAATATATTATTTTCTGGAGGTTTTGTTTGTTTGTTTGTTTACACAATTGAATCTGGAGGAGAAAATATCATCTATATTGTTACAGGTTTTGAGGATGAATTATAATCTCATCAGAAGCATTCCTAACCAACATATGGATTCACACAGAGGTATGGTATATTTAATGCGTCTTAAGTCACAAAATGTAAGTTCAGTGAATGAAAGGTTAAGAGAAAGGATGAAACTAGTTCTGTCTAGTTGCAGCTTTTGGTACTATAATGTGCTTTTGGCTTTTAGACTGCCTCTGCAAATGGGAGACTAGTACTTTGAGTATTTTATGTATCTAGACATATACATACTGATCGGACAGCTGTCAAAGCATTATTGTGTGGGCTTTTAGAAGTCTGGCACCAAAGGTAACATCTCTTCATCTACTGTGCTGGCACTTGCCGAAGAGTTGCTGCGTTACAGGGGAGTGCGGTGCATGCAGAGTGATCTCATTAGGCAATGCAGTGAGAGCATGCAAGGAGCAATGTGGGTCCTTGCCAAGGGTGCTTTGAGCTGGAACGTCAATTTTTGTTGGCTTACTTTCACTGTAAATCTGTATGTGCACCACTTAATGTTTAAAATCATCCCAATATGATTTAGGGTATCCAGAAAGGGCTTTGAAAATCCAGTTTCCTTGAAAGGTAACACTGAAATGAGGGAGAAAAGGTGGCTCAAATACTTTTTTTTTTTTTTTTTCCCCTGGTTTTTCTGCCCTAGTGTAGGAGTAATGTCAGAGCAGCAATGGGAATAGGATAAAAAAAATGTTGGTGAAAATTCAGTGTTAGGAGAATCAGTTTAGGGCCACTGTGAGTCCATATGAAAATAAGTGTTGGAGGCATCTGTGGACTGGGGTAGGGAATATGCACACAGCAGGGATACTCCATGCAGCTTTTCTGTATGCTGTGCTTGGGGTGCTGGGTGGAAAGAAGATTATGTCTCTGCACCAGCAGTTTTCTTTTGCATAGCTGCACCACATTGACTGCAGCCTTCTATGCCCTATCCACAATGTTTTTCTCAATCTGATAGCATATTTTCCAAATCAGGGCAGAGGCAATGAGAGCAGATGGAGGGGTGTAATGGAGCAGGAGAAAGGGGGTGATGGCAAGAGTTGTGTCTATAGAGAGGACATACTGCAATGATGCTTTGTTGGAAAATGTTGTCCCCATGTCTTGAAGCTTTTCTTCTCCTCCACTCTTACAGGAAAAAAAAATATTCAATGGAATAGGACTGTGCTATATCATGACTTTTACTAAGTGCAGTTTCCCTTCTTGTGGTCATTTAAAACTGGATAAAGCACAGCAAAAGTAACCTGGAATATAAGTCTGTAGTGGGAATACAACAGCCTAGCTCACTGCATGGTCTCTCTTTCCCTTTCGACTCTGTACTTTATAGCCTAGGAGGGCTTTAGTAACACATACTCCCCTTTTAGGTATATGGCATGTGTTAGGATATATCGTCCATGCAATGTCCCCAGCTATTCAGCAAGCTTAAAAAAAGGGTGAATGTAATTTTTGGATTGCCAAGATCCTGTTCTCCCTGTACATATAATTCCAGTATCCACTTACTTTGAAATGCCACTGACTTCATCATCACAAATGCAGTTCAGCACACAAATTATTTGCAATAAACCTTACATGGGCTGATTCTTTTTTATTGGACAGAGGAGAAAAAGAGAATAAAAATATACGGCTGTTCATGTAGTGAAAAAAAAAAAAGCAGAAAAAGGTATCTGAAGAATAACTTTCATGGGCAGATATTTCCACAGTTATCAGAGCACGATCTTTGTTGGATTTAATCATCAACGAGAAACTATATATACATGAGCATTAAAAAAAAAAAAAGTAAGAAAAGAAAAATTGCTGACTTTTTCCTATCTCTGATTCCTTTCATGAAGATTGAGATACCTCTTTCTCTTGGCTAGTCAGATGATGAATCATTTGTTAATTAAGTGGTCAAAAAGTAGCTGAAAAAGGAATTTGGGACCTGATAAAGCTCAGAATGGAGGAAGCCATCACTGTGATCAATCCTTTCTGGTTCTGACACATTAATTAAGAGATATCTTTGGCAGGGTGATGGAAACTCAAGTGCTGGGAGAATGTACAGCAAAGCTTTTTGTTACTGTCATTGCTACAATACTGGAAGGAACAGGAGCCAATCCTGCTTCCATTGGGAAGCCCAAATTGCAGGTATATCAATATGAGTGGGCACACATTGGGAGGGACAGATTGGGAGGGACAGACTGGGGCTTGCTCAGGTGTGTCACTGTCATGGTGGAGAGCTGTAGTTTTGGGTGACAGAGGATTGGGATCTTCCCTTGCAGCTCTCATCAATGTTTCATGTGATCCCATGCCAGCCATTCTGTCATCCAACACTTCTGGTTTCCATCATGTCTTTTGCCTCTCTTTTCAAACATTTAAATTGTGTAGGACAGTTGTCTCAATCTGTACAATCCTTCCCTAGGGCGAGCATGATGGTCAAAAATGGGGTGGTCTTGCAGAAGACCTCATGTTAGCGTGAAAATGGTGACTTCAGCTGTGGGGAAGTAGAAGAAGTTGAGGTCTTGCTGGAAAAACTGATTTTAGTTTTGGCCAAGCTCTTTAAAATGATCTGTCTTTAATGAAATGTCAAAGGAAAAAAAAAAGAATCATCCTCTGTTCTGTCCTGTCATAGTTATGTAAAATTTTTATATTTTATTAGAGTTAACAATAGATTTTTCTGTTTGGTTGCTGAACCAAGTTGTCTAAAATGTCCATAATTTAAGATCCCTTGAACTTTTTTATGTGGCTCAATGTTTCATTTGATTTTGAGGGGTTAATCCTTCTTGCATCTGATTAAATTTAGGCTGGTTTGAAATAGGAAAAAAAAAATGTTTCACAATGAAAAAAGTTTTTTTTTTTTTTGAATGTGTCGAAATGCAACATTTCAGCATCCTCAGAAAAAAGATGCTCTTAGAAAATTTCACAATGAAATGTACACTGTTCCAAAATCCTTCCTGCCTTTTTTGTTTTGTTTTTGTTTGGTTTGTTTGTTTTGTGGAAAATTCCACCAACTGTGGGCTGGATTCAGAAATAAAGTTGGTCTCCCTGTCACAGCCCTTTTCAATGAATTCTCTATTCACAAAAAAAGAAAAAAAAAAAAAACGTTTTCATCCACTTTTAGCTGTATTCTTTGGAAAATGCTTATGTTCCTTGGAGAATTCAGAGCAAAAATCCATGTCATTTCCATCGTTGCTGTAGCCAATCTGTTGCCTTCTGTTGTGTGTGGCACTCAGCTTGTGATTGGTAAAGCAAAACAAATGGTCTAGTTTGCTTGAGTTGAAAAATAAAATGTAGTTGCAAGAAAATCATATCTTGAGAAAGAAAATGAGCCCATTTTAACAAATTTACAAGTGAGAGCTTCATTATCAAAGTATACTTAAAGCACAACAAACCAGCACATGAAAAGCCTGGTGGACCCCATCAATTTATGTGATTCCTTTGATGGGAATCTAACCATGAAATCTGATCACAGAGAAAATTATTTGTTTTAAATAGTATTTAAAATAGTATTTACAAATGGATATTTATGTTCCTCTGGAATAATTGGTGGATGTGTTTCAAAAAGAGCTCTTTCCAGTAAACAAACTAGCATCAACCAGTAACTGCTTAGTGGCTGGTAAGCAGAAGTAGAGTACTAAAGTAGATAGAAGGGATCAAGAGAGAAATTGTTCTAATATTATTGTTTAATATTTATGCTTTTTAGTCTACAGGAGAGAATACTTGGACAGATATATCATTCTTAATATATGTGAAAGGCTTGCAAGAAGGAAAAGCTTTTTATTATTATTATTATTATTTTTTAATTTATTTTTTTTCTCCTTTAGGCAGTAAGGGAGCTGAGTTCAAGCTGAGGAGAGTGAAGATGGAGGTTAGATGTTAGAAGTGGTTTGAGGATTCTTCCTGCTCCTTTATGACCCCTTACCCAGGCCCAGCTCCAGCTGGTCATTATCTCAGTGACACTGATATAAATCTTTGTAAAGATAAAACATATTTTTCAAATCAGCTGGGTTTAAAAAAAATAAAGCAATTATTTACTGAATCACCAAAATCTGAGTGGGTGGAAGGGAGCTGTGAGCCAATTTGAAACCCCCCTGAATTATTGTCTTCTTGACAGAGACCCAACCCTTTTTTTCCATGACTCCATAGTTGTGGTAACAACCCAACACTTCTGTAAGTTTGCTGGGGATGGGAGAATTCATTCCAATGAGGGCCCAGTTCAATGGTTTCAATAAGGAATCTATTGGGCTGGATACCTGTGTAACAAAAGTTTCTCTGGCTCAAGTATTGGGATATGAAGAGGAGAAAACAAAGTATGGGACCTAGCCTCACACATTTGAATTGCTGTTGTGACACTGTCTTGAGGGGAGAAGCTGATATCTTCTGTGGTGTCAACTAATATTTCCCATGCTCTCTGGCAGAAGTATAGGAAGGGTCTTCAGGGATGAGACCGGGAATATGTTTCAATAGAGACTGAAATATTTTTTTATGCAGTAAACGGATCTTTGGGAACATGATGGGGAGATGTTGCCAGTCTGTCATAAGCAAAATTCTAGGGCTACTCTCAGTTTCTGTCACATTTGCCTTCCTTTTTCTTGGTAGAGCTCATTTTAGTATGTATGTGAGTGTTGTGCAGATTTGATTTATCTTCCTAGCTTCCCTTGTAAGGAAGTGCTAATAATTCTATTTCATTTCTGATTTTAAAAGTCAAAGTGTAAAGCAGAAATGTTTAACCATCTGCTCTGTGATCAGCTTGATTTGTTATGTACACATTTGCATGTAGTAGCGAGAAAGTTTTTCTTGTATCTTGTGTATATGTTATTATATGTTATATGTTATTATATAGCTATTAACATTTTCACTATGTAAACAGAAGTGAGCTGAACTATAGAAAAGAAATCCAGGTCCTTATCTACACAAAGCATTTAACATGTCAGAAGCTACATATTTTTATAGCTCTAAATTAATTGTTTTCCCAAAAAAAAGTTTCTTCCAAAGGAAATTTCAAAATCCCACCCTTCCATTGTGATTGGGAACAGTTTTTGGTTTCATTTCAATTTCCATAGCAACAGGAAATTTTGTTTTCTGACAGGCTTTGCATACAAAAAACCTGATTTCCCTGGCCTCTTTTGAATAAATCAGCACACATTTTTATCCCTGTTAGTATATTGAACCTCTTTCCTTAACCCTTTAACTCCGTTTAGTTCATTGAAACACTATCTGTTTCTCCTTTGACAAAACAAATTTTCCTTATTTTCTTAATTTTTCAAATATGATTTCATTTCAAGGTGGTGGAATATAATCTCTGCACTGTATCATTTTAAAGTCAGGACCTACCTTTCTTTGTTATGTTTTGTCTCCATTAATATCCTGTGTTTGACATGCTGATCAGCCAGTCCATGTATGCTTAAAGAATGCCTTATGAATAATATAATGGCTACACAATATTTAAACTTTGTACCAAGTCTCCTGTAATTTTGAACAAAATATTTCAATCAACTGCTGAATAGATGCCAGACTTCTACAGTTTCTAAAGCTTCATCATTCATGGAATGAACAATGAAATCTCATGGTATTTAACACTGGCCTCACATGTGCCACAAAATTATTTATTATAAATGCTCTAAAGTTTCAAGATACATAGTTTAAATTCAAGCAGCCTCATAAATTTGTTTGTGAAAGAATAAATGAAAGAAAGTCAGCCTTATTCCTCTATGCCTTGCCTACCTTTTTAGCTCCTATCAGTATTGTTGAAAAATGGCATCTCTGTGTCCCAATAGCAAGTGTTTCACCTGTCAATCACAGTAAAAATATTGTTGAGCCACTCTCTGAGCCCAGCCTAGTTCTCTCTCTCTCAGCCTTGCCTTCAGCTGAGCTTGGCTATGCACATGACTCCTTAATTGGAGGGAATATACATGTATTTCTTGTTAGTCCCCACAGCTTCCCCTGCTCTTTGACCCTTTGACACAAACCTAAATAAGGCAGCATTCACAGCAACTGTCTGTGCAGATCTTCAGTCCTTCCTCTCTTTGATTAAAAGAGAAAAGTAATGGCATCCCTGACATGTGAGAAAATGGTGGCATGATAAAGCCCTGGATGAATTAATGGGGCAGTTCAAACCTTTGAACTCTGCTTTACCATAACAGTTGGAGAACTCTACAAAGGAATTGAAAGAGATGATGTTCTGTGGAGCACAGCTTCTGAAGATAGCATCTTCAGAGGATGGCTGGTACCCTCAATAGGTGTTTCCAGCTGCCTCCTAACCTTTTAGAAAATGGTCTGCTGATAGAAGATAACTTTAATATCATTAAAGCATTAATAAGATTTAGCTTCTACAACATTTTATTTGATTCTATTTGGGCAGTGCAGTCTTTTTTATTGATAGATTTTTTTTTCTATATTTATCCATGTCTTTGGTGTAGCTGCTTCTCATTATTTATAGATATTTATATCAGAAAGGCTTTGTTGATGCTGATACAATTGAGTTTTCCATTGATGTTGAGATCTGAGCTTAATTATGTCTCTGAATGCTCGTTTGCAAGTCGTAATAAAACTGATAAACTTTTTTTTTTTCCAGTCAGTGCAACATAGACAGCCTGTATTCATTGTTAGCATAGATATTTATGTCTATATCTGACTTTTTTTTTTTTTTTTTTTCTTCCTGTTGTTAGATCTCATTGCTTTGCTTGCATGGATTATCCAAGAAAATTGTATAGGTTCTAAGTTGTGGGAAGATTTGATACTTATATCTTTATAAGTGCTGAGCAAACCTATCATGTTGCTCTGCTGATCTGAGAGTTGTTTATATTTTAAATAAATATATTTTGAGACTGTATCTATTTATGACTTTATCCCCCTGTGAATGGTTACTGCAGGTCATCTGTTGTTTCAGAAGTATTAGTTAATCATACAGGAAAAGGAGCACAAGTGAAACTTGATGATTTCTTCCTGTGGGAAAGTGAGCAATCATTTTTGTTCATTTTGAGATTCATAGATTAGCTCACTAGAAACTGTATTTTAACACATATGGCTTTGTAAACATTTGAAATAACATTTCTGAATTCTGAGGGCATAGAGAAACATTTATTTCCAGCACTTTCCCCAACTCAGCTAAAAGACCTGTCTCTCTAATATTCATTCAAGGATACTTTCAATATAAAATCAAATGCCAGCAATATATTTTTGCTGACATATTTAATTATCATTGCTGATATACTCAATGATTTGCTTCATTTTCATGTCATGACATATTGAAATAGGGGGTGTTCAAATAATTCTTAAAACCTAGAGTTTCTATTGTGTCCCAAACTGAATATGCATCCTTAAAAAATACTGTGGGCTTTAGAATAACCGAGAATAACTTGTATCGAATCATCTTTATTTCTTCTGAACCCTTCCATAAAATTATTGCTATGAGCATGCTAGAAATCTGCAGTTATGACTGCTGCAGAGGACAGAAAGATGTGCTTCTGTCTGCAAAACGTCTATGGACCTCAAATGGATTTGGGCTGGAAGAAAGTCAAAATCCATGACCCAGTCTGAGTCATCTGCAAGAGCATGTGAGAGAGGTGAGAGGCTCTTCTCTGAGCCTGGGGAAAAGCTCTTTGTTCCTTGGAGGCTACCAGCAAACACAAGCATTTTTGTGGCTCCTGGTCAGAGGAAGCTGCAACATGACTTTGGGAAGCCCAGGAGAAAGCCTCTGCCAAACCCAGACTGTGAGGAGGGTGAGGTGCATGGGCAAGGAAGTGGAAGGAGCTGTTCAAGCACTTCTTCCTCTGGGAACTATCTATTTTGAATGACAGGTGTAACAAGTGATGACATCCTGAATTAATTTTCTCCATAGAACAGAATATTAATTTGTAAAAAATATATGACCTGCAGCCTTTCTGGAATTCCACTTGCTTATTGCTATCTACAGTAGAACAGCTTTTTATTTTTATTTTTTTATTATTTTTTTTTCTTCCTATTTTCTTTTCTTTTCACAAAGATCATCAGAGCTTTACAGAAGAAAGCAAGGTCCATCAAAGGAAAATATGGAGTGTAGTCACAGCTATGCTCAGTGAGGTTTAGTAATCCCTGTACCACAGGCCCCTCCAGTTCTTCTGTTTCTGGTCCTCATGGATGGGAGATGTTTGTAAACCTGTTTTTGGATACATCCCATGTTCAAGGTTATGTTCCTGCATCTTTCCTACACAGACAATTATATTAAAGTTAGTCCACAGGGCACCCTGGCTTTTTCAGGAGAGGTGAGTGATGGCTTACCTTCATTTTTTCCGGAAGACAGATCCACTATGTCTATATAGTGTATGTCTATATGTCTCTCTTGTACTGAAAATTTTCTTGAACCCCTTCTACCCCCCACCCTACCCCTTATTTTTTATTTTTTTTCCTCCTGAGACAGTATGGGATAGCAGGACTCTATTCAGCATTAAAAACAAACAAACAAACAAACAAACAAAAAAAAACTGTTAAAAGACTATTGTCTTTTACTTTGTTACTTTGTGACTGTTGGTTTTGACAAAATCATAGATTTCTGGTCAGCAAATTATTTCCATCCATCTGTAGCCCCAGAAACTTGCCTGGATCTTGGAAGTGCATCTGGTCCCAATTTCAAATTGAATTGCCTCATTTTTACTTGACGTGAGTGCGTGTGAGCACTTAGCTCATAATTCCATTTCTATGCATCACAGTCCAAGAAGAAATCTCTCAACCCGTCCACTCCCAGCCCCAAAACAAATGTCAATATCTCTCTACTGTAGCTGTCTGTCTGTTGTAAGCTTTCCAAAGAGTATTTACAGTGTGGAAGAACTGTGCAGGGGAAGCACATGCCTCCTTCTGTGAGCTCCTATTTGTATGCAAAAGATTTTCATGGGATTACTGAAGATGAATTGCATTACTGATGTCAGTGAACCTCTCTTTTTGTCCAGTAACTGCCATTCTTTGCAGGGTCCTTTCAGCTGTGTAGATAATAGTAGGAGAATAAGAAGCTATATGACAAGAGTCAGCTACTTAGATCAGGCACACTTTTTCATTAATTAACTCTCATACTTGTGAGCTTCTCAGATGTTCCTAAATATGGTCAAACCAAGTTGCAGAGTAAACAGAGATTGGAAAATACCTGTATTTTACCTTTTGAACACCAAGGATGTTTATGGTAACAAAAAGCCTGGTAGTCTTTTTACATCACTGGTCTAAGTTCATTAGACAACATAGTTGCAGTCTAATTTGTTTCAATTAACTTTTGCCCTCCAAATACTGTGTGGAGAGCCACAGCTGAGCTCTCCTGGAGGTCAGAGTTAGATGGGACATGCAAAAAGCAGTTGGTTGCAGACATACACTAAACTGACTGATTGTTCTGTAGCAGTCAGTCTGAGCTGTGACAGGGTGGTGACAGCGGAGGAATTGCTGACCTCTGAAGTCTTTGCATCCTGTCCTGGGCTTACCAGCATTTATCAGCCCTAGTAGTGGTTTTGTTTCATTTCAGCATAAAGCATTTGCTTTAAAATCTGCTTTGATGAGTATTATTGCTTGTAGGATGACAGAGAGTCTGAGTGCATTAACTGATAAACTGGCTTGGGAACGGCTTATTAGCATAAATATTAAATATGAGACTCAGCAGTGACTAATGGGTAATCCTTTTAACTCCTCTCTATCTGACATACTTCTAGCCTATGACAAAAAGAGGTAGAATAAAAAGAGGATAAGTTAAGAGGTCTGGTGACTTTGGTGATTATAAGTGATTACAGTAATATGTGTTTTTTTTTCTTTTCTTGGGTATAGCTGATAATCACTGGCATGTCAATGCCAATGGCAGTGGCTTATCAATACAAGCAGCAAAATATATTGTTACTTGGGAATTTGAGGTTTAATTAGACAGATGTTTTAGTTTAACCACGTTTCATTTGATAACATTTGCTCACAGAATAAACAGTTTTTCTGCTTCCTTACCTCTGCTCTTGCAAAAGGCAGTGGATATTTGGTTTATATTAGCCTTAAATTCAATGCAATTTCTGCAAGAGATTTCAGGCAGTGTTTTTCTAGTCTATGAAAAAGCAACAAAATTATTATATGGAAAAATATTTGAAATGATTGGTAGCTTTTCATCTGAGACATCCAAGCATTTTGTTAGAACTATTAAAATATTTTTAGAGAGACATGCAAGTTCTTGAAGCTGATTTCCTGCTTATCTGTCTAAACATGGAAGATGTCGTAAATCAGGTTATTAATAGCCTGATCCAAAGGGTCAGTGTGCGTCAGTAGATGAAAAATAGATAAGAAGTAACTTTTTAATTATTTCAAGATTGGCTGATATATCTCAAACTCATAATGAATCTCTGTGAATGGAACACAACCAATTTTTGTGTTTTCCTTTGGATTATTGAATAGGAGTAGGACTTGCAGAGATGGTAGTTAAAAATCTTGATCACTTTGAAGATAATGTTTTGCAAATGTTATATTGTCTTCTTTGGCCATAAAAGAGATTTTCTTAAGCAGTTTGATGTGCTAGTAGTCATAACTGTAGGATGTGATGATGTTTGTTTCTTGGTCCTGAATGAAGCAAGGCATTATAAAGCTAAAATGCAAAGCTTTTAGCTGTACTGTCAGCTGCTTGGAAAACATCTTCACTACAGTGGGCAGAAGTTGGACAAAGTAACTAATTCATCTGGCTTCAAAACTGGATAGATTCTCCCAGAAGATGGCAGTGCACCTATGAGTAGTGTTCTGCCAGCTTTGCAAGCCATATCATTTCTAGCTGTTTTTTATATGTTGTGTGCAATAACAAATCCAAGTAATGAAAGATGTGTGTGGATACAAAGGACACTTTTGATGCTAAAATATGAACACAGGTGTTCCAGAAAGTCTGTATATCCTGCATAGATGGTAATGGACTGAACACTTCTGTATAGGTCAGTAAATTGTTTAGCATGCTGAAGCACCAACCAGCATACTGAAGATCCTCTTTCCCTTGGAGTCCTTCAGATAATCCCTATGCAAAACCCACAACCAGAGCTTTAAAATGTGTCCAGGTTCTAAAAGTGTCATTGTTTGCAGAGGAACAGATCAATGTAGGATAGCAGTAGCTAAGAAATGGAGGAAATTACGACGTTTAACACTCTGGCTATGTTACTTCTTTGCTCCATTGTTTCTCAGTGAAAAATTCGTTTGTCCAGATAGGGATCAAAAATAGATGTTCAGAAAAAAAAAAAAAAACAAACAAACAAACAAAAAAAACCCAACACAAAAATGACTACTTCTTTATTAATTCTAGTCTAAGAGTAATCAGTATTTGCTGTAAATATAGGGATATTTCCAGTTCAGTTTCTAAAGTTGTAATCTAAGTATGGATTTTCAGATGTGTAATCAAATGAGAACTACTTAACCTTTCAGAATTTCCTCCACCTCTTATCATTTTATTTATTTCTGAATTATCAGTAGAGAATGCTAATATCCCTTTTTAAAAAAATCCAACCCATTCTATAGTTACGATTTACAAATAAAAGTCACTAGCTCTTCTGCAGTGTTTGTTTTATGAACTGTTTGATATGCATATTTACATGTATGAACATGTGATGTAACTGAATGAAGAGGGGGAAGGAGTTTGTGCAGAAGGGAGGGAGAATAGAGGAGCTTTAGAAATATAGCAATTCTTACAGGAAAATTTTGGAACAAAAGGTTGCCATCCATGCTCTGTCTTACCCAGAATTACTACTGGTACCTAGAGAACATTTAAATATTTATTCTCTGCAGCTTAGTTTGAAAAAAGTTCTGTTATGGCTTATCTGTAACCAATTATTTAGTTTTCCAAACAGCGAAGATGCACTGGCAGTAAAAATAAATAAATAAATAAATTAAATAAATAAAGATGTTTATTTAATGTAAAAAAGAGATTTAAACACACACACACACACACACACACACACACACACACCACGATTGTATGTTCTTGTTCTGCAGTCAAATATAATTACATATTCTTGTTCTCCTGCTTAGACACTGTACATTCTAATTTTACTAAACTAACAGGAGCTGCATCATTCCCTTTGCAAAAAAAAGCAAAACCAAAACCAAAACAAACAAACAAACAGACAAAACACCTACAAAAACAAACAAGAAAGTAAAATGTTGTATTTGTTTTCACTTTCCTCCTCCAGTAAGTCATGGGAGCTGTGAAATTATGTTTTTAAATTGTAGATGTCTGCCCTCTGTTTTAAAGGTGTGTTTGTCTTCATCATAGAACAACCATCTTTAATTTCTTGGAGGACTCATCTATGATTGGATTTGACATGGCCATAAAGTCAGTCAGACAAAATCTTCCTTATTTCCTGAAGGGATAAAGCAGCACTTTCCTAATCAGATGGCCAACAAGCCTGTGCAACCCATCTTTAATGGAAACAATCACAATCCATAAGTTATATGAAGGGGACAGTGGTGACAGATTTGATCCTGTCTCTCATTCACCAGTAAAGCCTATTGCCAATTCCCATTTCACCACCCAATAACCACCCTTTCACTACAGAAAAGTATCCTTCCCCTTTGTCAGGAGAAGGCTTACATTAAACCCAGCACTTCCTCCCCACCAATCACTTTTTTAACATAATTCATTTGATGCCTGCACATCTCCCACTAGTCGTATAATTGACTAAGCTCTTGGGTCCTGTGCTCCATACTGTGCCTGTCGGCATTTGCTGCTGCCACTGTGTAACCTGGATATGCTGTGATATGTAAATGATACTGCTTGCTATTTTCTTGCTCCGTTTGTGTAAAATCTCAATAAAAGTGAAAATTAACAATAGTCAAACTGTGCAAATATCTTGGCTGACTATTCCACAATAAGGCAACCTACCTCAACACCAATAAAATTTTGACATTACTCTTTCTTTGTGTATTTTTTCTCTGTGTTTGTTAGCGAATTCTCTATCTTTAATCTCACATCTCGAGGTAAAACCAACCACATGACTTGGTCTAGCATAATATAATCCTGTGTCAAATTCTGGGACCCTTACATTAACAAATGATATTTATATTACAGGCAAAAAAGGCATTACTAAAAAGAAAGAAAGGATCACAATATGTGATTTATTATAGGGTCAGTGTCTGACAAAGTCTTTTTTTTTTTTTTTTTTTGTGAATTGTATGTGAATTATAAATAAATCCACTGTGCCTTCAATAATTAAGCCATTAAAGTTATTTTCTATCATACGATACTGTGATTCAGGTGCTTAAGATACTGAAATTCATCTGATGTTTTCTTCTACTGGAGTTCTGTGTATTTTCAGGAAATTAATTTCATGGGACACACTTAAAATACATAAACTACATTGGACTCTTTCTGAAAACTCAGTAACAGCTTTGCTGTTAGATAGGAAAATTGGGGAAGCTGGTTGCAGTCTTTCTGTGATAATTGACTACAACTAATAATATAATGGTTACAGTGCTCCACTAGGAAGCAGGATAGCCAAGTCTGAACTACCCTTTATCCAGAGTGAGTTCAAGCATGCAGTTTCCAGGACAGCCCTAATCTGAAATTCATCTCTCTTTTGTAGCTGTGTCCATGGACAGAAAAAAAAAAAAATAGGAATGCTTGGGACAGAAAGATCATGTAGCTGTCCTGCAGGCATTGTAGGTGATCAGCATTAGACTAGTTTGTGTTGATTTATCCGTGGTCCTCCTACAATCCCTGATGGTGCTGTAGCCTCACAGTCTGTTCATTTTCTGTCCCAGTGCTGAGCATCCCATTTTCTTCAGTGTCCTGCAAACCAACCCTTATTACTGGTGAATTTCTGATATCAGATTGGGTAGCCTGAAGATCCTAGAAAGGAAACCAGATCTTTACAGAACTGAATTGCCCTTTTTAGCATAAAAGAGACTCATTGGAAAAAAAAATAAAAAAATAAAAAAATAAATCTGTACAATACGTGACTCCTAGACACTTCTGAAGGATGTTTTGGGGCTGCACACATTTTGGCTGGTATCTGAAAACAGCTCACTGAAAACAGCTGCTCTATGAACATGGGTACAGATTTTGCTGACGGCTGGTTGCAGAAGTAAGAAGGTAGATAAGCCATCCCAGGTATTTTGAATACAGCCTCAGGCTGCAAGTATAGCAACATCATTAGCAATCAGAGGTTATGTTGTCTAGGTACTGTTTATAGAGGACCTCGTTATGCTTGGGAGCTCTCGCAACCCTTCTGTCATTACCCTTTTAATTCTTTTTTAATTGAAGGTGCAGACAAGCATCCATTGTACTATCTAACCTTGGAACATATTCACTTTTGTGAGTAGTTCTTACTAAATAGCGAACACACTTCTAGCAGACAGATGAATCTGAGCCTTTTCCTGCCAAGTCCTTGTCCCAGGCTGGCAGGATGAACATTTTCCACTAGGTACTGAGCTTTCCTCAGTGCAGTGCATGCATGATGAAGGGAAGAGGAGGCTCATATGTAGCTACAACATTGTTTGCATGAATTAGTGCCAAAAAAAAAGCAGGGACACACACACACACTCTTCCATCCTGGTGTTCAGGTTACAAGGAGTTGAAAAGCTTCGTTTCTTCCAAGAGCCTGGTGTTCCTAGCTCCTGAATAAAGTATGTAGACAGCATGTCTGGCAAATTTTGAGCTGCCACTTCAGGTAATGAGTTACTGAGGAGATTTTTTGCATCTCCTAAAAACAGTGTCTTGCAGGATGCTGGACATCATCTGTGATAGACAGCAAGGGATTCAGGCTGAAAGGACCTTCAAAAGTCCTGCAAAAATGAGATTTGAATAACAGATGAGTCTGAGTTCAAGCTTCTTGAAATGCAGCAATGTGAACCAGACACAAATTTTAAGTAGAGTTTAGGCTCCCTTGAGCCATGAGACTTGGAGATCTTGAGCTGAAATGTGTACACACCTAGACAGAGGACTAGGACTCATGTGTGGGCATAAGATATGTTCATGGAAAATGTATTGAACAGTTATGTCACAACATGGAGTTAGTATCAAGGGATATATTTATATGTGTATATATATACGTGCAGGGAGAAGATTAGGAGGATTGTGGGAGAGTTTCTTTTTATTAATGGATAGCCCTAGATGGTATTTGGCAGCTGTTTGGGCAACTTGTCTACTATGCATGTCTTCTGTTGTGGGGTATTCACAACAAAGTGCTAATAAGATTCTTTAATCAATGTCCTGAAATAACCATATAAAGCTGTCTTTTTTTTTTTTTTTTTTTTTTTTTTCTTTCCATAGGCTACATTTTATGATTCACCCTATCCAAACATTTTTTATTTTTTTTTTTTAATTAACTACAGGCTGATCTCTATTCATTTATACACATCTCTCTAAGAACTGTTGAGTAAGATGCTCAGATAACGTAGGAATTCTGTGTAATTCTGTGAAGCTTTCTTGTGCTGAAGAATGAATCTTGCTGACAGTGGAAGATCTTAAGAATTATTATAGTCAGTGAAGTTCAAAGAATACTCAGCCCTATTGGAGGCTTTCAATACCCTTACATTTCTCAAGTATCACAGAGAGGATGCTGAACTTCCAACTGAAGTGACTGCAGTGCAATATTTTCGGATCTATGTAGCTCAGTCGTTTGAATGTTGTTTTAGTTTCTTAAGATCACTTTGGATTTCACGCTAAATCTTTAAGGTTATAAATACTTCTCAAGTCAAGATAATTTCTTATCTTTTCCAAGTGAATCACCTTCATGCTTGAATGAATTGAAGTTCAGTTACACAGCAGCACGAGGGAATATTGTATTGGTGATAGAGCATTTTTAGTCTGAATTTCTGTGTCAGGGCATACATTAAATGACTACTCTGACAAAGTACCAATCCTATCTCTGTAACCAAAAATGCTGAGTAATTTCTACAACTGAAAAGGAATACATTTCCATTTGTCTTCTTTGAGTTGAAATCCGAGAGTTTAAGAAAGACAGTATATAAGGGTATTCTAAGTGGGATATCCATCATAAAAACAATGATAATTTTTATGTATTGTAGTTTATTTGTTATTTGCTTATACGTATGAACATACACATACATATATATGTGTATATGCACATATATTTATATTTAAAATTTATATATACATAAAATTTATACATATTTGTGCATGAGTACTAGTATGTTTAACTAATTTTCTTAGTACATGCACATAGGATAAGCTTCTACACTTAAGCACTCTTTTAATCATTCTCTAATTTCATGCAAATGAAATTGATAGCAGAGTTTTCAGAAATCCCTTGATTCAGTATGCAATGCAGAGTTCAGGTGGCTGTATATATATGTATGACAGCCTTATTTCACAGTGTTTGTGAATGTGTTATTCATTATGTGTGTTATTCTTTGTGTGTAGTGGTAGCAATTATAGACACTAGAACAAAACCACTTTGCATTATACTGACAGTTTTTGTCAATTTACAGTATTTTACTGATACTCATTACCAGGAGATATTTGGGAAATGAAGAGTTAAAAAAGATACTTTTAAAATTTTTTCTCATAGTCTAAGAGGAGTTCTGCTGCAGAGACAGAACTGAATGTGTTGAGGGTCAGATTTCAATAGAGTTGTACAGATCTTCATTTTTTTCCCCCTGCCTCTCTCCCCGCCCCACATGGCTTTGTATACATTAATAAATGAAGTGAAAGACTCCTACATTTATCTGTGATGCCTCACTAGATTGTAATCTATATTTGCAAAATAGTATACCAATTGTGCAGAGCTGGTTTGATTAAAAATGATCAGAGAGAGATACATGACAACCTGAGACAAAAATCTGCATATAACTGGGCTTTTGACACAATGTTTGCAAACCACACGTTTTGTCTCTTCTTCTTAGAGTCTTGGATCATACTTGGATCATTGGCTCTGAGCAATGTTCAAAGAATTTTGTGTGTATCCAGAACTATTATTATTCCATTCTTGGGAAACAAGAAAATGAGAGAGAGAGAAAGAAGATATGTTCTTCTGCCATGGAAAATCCCACTGCATCCAGTTTCAAGAGGGAATCCTTAGACCCTGGGGGATTGCTGGTTAACTCTCATACAATATTTAAAATATTTCCTGGTTGTGACCTTAGGTAGCAGCTGGAATACAAGAACTTGATATTTTATGAGGTAAGTCAGATCAGATCTGGCTTTTTCCTAAGAAGTTACCTGGAACAAGTAACAGCAGAAGATAAGGAAGTGACTAAACAAAGTTTTCAGCAATACCAAGAATGGAGAAACTGCTTTTCCTTTCATTGTTTGGATGCTGCTGGTGTTCTTAGTGGTAGTCACAGGGAACCGCAGAAAAGGACAAACCAAGAATAAAGAATGTTGGTTGTCTGATAAAGCTGGTTTCTGTAAAAAAATCCTTAAGCTCAGACTGAACAGCTTCTAGCAGATGACATGTTTCTCCTGCTGTTGTGTGGTTTGATGCACTAGGCAGGTTACCCAGAAGTTATATATTGCATATTACTATCATGTTACCAAATATACTATTGAAGAACAGTACATAGTAAGCAAGAAAGCAACACTATTGATGTGTTCAGTTGATATCTTTGTTATATGTAGAGGAAAATACCTCAACATTTCCTCTTTTTTAAGAGGAAAATACCTATTTCAGTAGTATCACAAAAGACACAACACAAAAAATGCTTCAGATTTGTGAGAACCACATTGTTCAGTTCATGAATGCATCAGTATTGGTCTTACATGGCAAGGTTTGTAGGGAGTTGGGGACAGGAGGGAACATGTGGGTATGTTGAGGAGGAGTGCTACAGGGGTGGCCTCCATGAGCAGAGTCCAGCACCTGCCCCATGTCAGATCAGAGCCAGCTCCAGTCGGCTCCAAACGGGACCTGATGTTGGTCAGAGCCGAAACTGGTAGTGAATGGTGGGCCTCTGGGAGAGCAGATTGAAAAAAAAAGGGGGGGGGGGGGGGGGGGGGGAAGCTACATAACTCTAGCTGGGAGACAGGAGCGAGAAAATGTGAGAGACTCAGCGTGGCAGACCCCAAGGACAGTGCAGAAGGAGGGCAGGAGGTGCTCCAGGCACACAGCAGCAGTTCCCCTGCGGCCTGTGGAGAGGCCCCTGGTGGAGCAGGCTGTCCCCCTGCAGCCCATGGGTCCCACATGGAGCAGATCTCCACGCTGCAGCCTGTGGAGGAGCCCCTGATGAAGCAGGTGGATGTGGCCTGGAGGAGGCTGCGGCCCATGGAGAGCCCCCACAGGAGCAGGCCCCAGGCTGGAGCTGCAGCCTGTGGAGAGGAGCCCACGCAGGAGCAGGGGATCTGGGGGGAGCTGCCGCCCATGGGGGACCCGTGCTGGAGCAGTTTGCTCCTGGGGGACCCTGTGGTACGGAGCCATGTGGGAGCAGTTCTTGAAGAGCTGCCTGTTGGCAGCCCCCGCAGGCTCAGTTTGGGAAGGATGGCATCCCGTGGGAGGGACCCCACATGGAGCATGGGCAGAGAGTGACCGTGAAGGAGCAGCAGAGATGAAGAGTGTTTGCTTTAGCTTTCTCACCGCTCCATCCTGTTAGCAACACGTAATAAATTACATTAATCTCCCTATGCTGTGTGTTTTACTTGTGATGGTAGTTAGTGAGTGATCTCCTTGTCCTTATCTGAACACACAAGTTTTTCTTTTTATGTCATATCTTCTCCCCTTGTTTTATCAAGGAGAGGGATTGAGAGCATGGCTGCGTGGTGCTTAGCTGTCCATCAGTGTGAAAACACCACAGCTTCATCCTGCACTGCTTGTATGCCAGAGACTCCAGATACCCCAATATTTTGAACAGCTTGCATTAGTTTTGAGATGAAAGTCATCTGATATATAACAGCCATGTCAGTAATTCTACTTGAGTGCATCTTATTTAGTTAGCAAGCCGTTGGCTAACAGGAGGACTATAATCACAGGATGTATTGGGATGCAGTCATAGCCTTCTCCCATTAGCACTTTTTGGGAAAATGCTTTTTCAGTTTTACAGAATACGGTTCGCTTTGTAACACATTGTACTTCTGTTAGCACTATGCTTTTATTGACTTTTGGTGTTGGTACACACTCAGCTTACACAGCAACTGAAAAATATCTGAAACTGATTTCAATAAAGATGCTTTCAAAATTAGGTGTAGAAGTGTCTTAAATGTTACCTGTTTTGCCAGGCTGCCGAAAGGACAATAATATTTTCCTACCTTACTGTGGTCTCATGAGATGAAATTAATTAATTACAGCAAAAGATGCTGAGTTCCTCTGATTAAGAGTTCAGTATACAAGGAAGATAATTAGCTTTTATAAAGTGTTTCAAAGTCCTAGGGTGATTCAGTGGTGGTATTTAGAAGAAAGTGTTTGCTGCATTCTCCAGATAGTGCCTCCTACTATATAGTTACTGCAAATCTTTATGCACATGCTTACTGTTAAGCACAAGCTGTTTCTTTCAAGTTAGTTGGACAATTTGTATTTGTGGGAAATAGAATTCCCTTTAGGTACTCTATAAATATCACCACTTTTTTTGTATATTTATAAAATAACGTATTTATTGGATTAAATTAATTCAATAATCCATTTGCTTTAAGAATGGATGTAAGTAATTACTTATATTTTAAAATGTTTTCAATTATCCTGATTATCACCTCCCATTTCCTCATGTGTGTATCAATTTTTAAGTGAATATTTCTGCACAGGAAACCTAGGCTATTCCAAGACGTGAGCATTATTGATATTTATTTATATTACAAAAGATCCTGAAGATCCTAATCACAGATCTTAATCACAATACATTCTTTGCACTGAGCAACTAAAAAGCCAGAACAAATTACGTTCTGTGCTCAAGTGCTTTATAGGCAAGTTGAAAACAATAACAGTTCATCCCAACCTTATAGCCAGCAAGTGAAAAGAAGGAAATAGGCAGAAATTATGCAGGTGAATTGCTTGAGAGAAGCTTGAGACACTAAAGGAATCAGTTCTGATACATGTCCTCAGTGACAAAGGAAAATTTGACTCTGACCCCAGTGCTGCAAAGATTTTATCTTTGAGTCTGAGGGGTGAGCTTAGCATATTCATACATTTACATACCACTTTAATTACCTGCTTCCACTTTCATAGCCTGCAGTAATATAAAGAGACCTGAATAGCTTTGATTATAAAAGTAGCTAAGGAATTACTTTAGAAGGATAATAGCCTTATGAGATGTTAGATGCAAACAGCTATGTCATTTCTTCAAAATATTTTGAAATTATACATTGAAAGTGTCTGCCAGCATTCTGCTTTTTTTTTTTTTCTTTTTTTTTTCCCAGTGGGTGTTAAGTTTTATCAATGGCCCCTCTTTTAAATAGTATTTTAGTTTTTAAATGAGCATTAGAACCATCTAGCTCATGAACAGTAGGCAAATAACATTTCTTCATGATTGATTATGTAACATAACCTCAGGTAAGTGTAGCATGACCAGTTAATTGAAAATTGTTTTCCATTTAGAATTCAGTCTTTGCTAGCCAATGATAAATAATTATTTCATCTGGCTCATTTCACATTATACACTTTAAACACTCAAGACCCTCACTGGCTTAAAAAGCCAAAGCTATTATTCTATGTTTCACAACTTTCCAATACTCTTTATTTAATATTTCATTCTCCTATTTTATAGAACTTTGCTTTTAAATTGCATTTATTCAGATAGATGGGGCAGACAACCTATTTTGTCTATGCTTCCTTATTTCCCTAAAGATTGTTCCTTATTGAAATATATTAAAATAACTGAGTGAACTCTTTTACTTAGCTATTGGGGAGTAGGTGCTATAACCTGCAAGGGTACATTGTGTTTTCAGATCTGATATGATCTTGTTATTGACTGGGAATGGATAAAAATAAACTATGCAAAACAATCAAAGTGAAAAACGGATATTGAAAAAATATGTGTATTTTGTATTACCACCTTCAACACTTTATGATGTCCTGGAACAATTTTCAAGTCATCTGAGAAAAAAATATAGCCATATAAAATGCCCTGTTATCATATGAAATGAAAAGATGTAGTTCTTTAGATTGCATGTCATTTAGGGACTTCAGATTTGCTTGAGCACTCAGTGACAAGGCACAGGGTGACATCTACCCCTCGAATTTATCAGTGTTATCAGAGCTTCTTTCTGGAAATGATATTCCTGATGTTATAGTCAATTCTAGTTATAAGTGATGTTTAAATATTTATGTGGCTGCAAGAGTTTTATACCTAATTTATTTCATTTTTATTACATTGATGTGTTCTGTCTTTCATTTGTCTTCAAGTTGTAGTGTAAGCATTTTAGAGACATACCTCTGTTATGTATTCATTCTGTGAGTAGCTTTATGGCACTACTGCAATTATTTACAATAAGAGGAATTCATATACTGAGATACAGATTTCATTTCACTTTCACCTTGTTGCTGACAACTGGTAGATCAGCATGTGAAACAGAAAGCTCAGCTCATGTACTTGATTTAAGCTGAGTTGAATTTATGTCTCAAGATTAGTGAAAGGGAATAAAATCTAAAATTCTGATTCTCTAAGCCATCTCACATGATTTACTGCAATATATAGAAAAAGAGAGACAGAAAATTGTAATATGTTTAGTGATTTGCATTTGATGGGAAGAGATAATAGCTGAAGAGCTCAATGGAGTGATATTCACATCATCCATTACATCCCCTTCTTACACAATGTAATCAGAGCCCTGTGTAGAGTGGTTCATTACTGTGAATGTTATGACATTGAAGGTTGAAAAGAGAGTGCTAAACCCCCTTTCTCAGACATGGCATGCTTCTGTTTTGAGCAAAATGTTTAGCTTTATTTTTTTTAATTAGGTACATCATCACGTTTGTCTCCCATAAAGAAATGTGAACTTCAGCCATTCAGGTAGAATAAACAAAATAAAATAGAAAATAAGAAGAATAAAAGAAGTCACAGTAACAAACATTTTAAACTGTGGAAGATGAGAAAATATTTTGAAAAGTAATTCTTATAGAGTTCTATTTCTACACGAAGCATTAAAAGTCTACACTAGGTGTCAGATTCTCCATACTGTTGTACCTGTCATAAACTAAAGGAAACTTAAATGGATTTGGGCTATGAGAGTCGGGAGCATTTACATTGCTAGAAATATTTTTCTTCCTCATAACAGTAATATAACAGTAATAACTTCTTTAGATGAAGAGAAGTACAATAATTTTATTTTTAGAATATTATTTTTATACTTACAACTTACTCACCCTCCAGAATTTAGGACCCAGATTATAAACTGAAAGACAAAACACCATTTACAACTTATAACCAAGTCTGTGGCTACAAATCAAGAATCCTGGGACAGAAGCCATTATGATAAGAATCATGATCTTGACGATATATTAGCTGGGCTCTTGCAAATGGAATGGAAAGAACACAGTGCACAACAGTATATAAGAGGTATAAAGATATTTGGAGTAATTTTAAACTATTTCAAAACATTAAATATAATTATTAAATTTTAAATTTAATTCAAAAATACTAAAGAGAAATGCATTTCTCATTAGTTCTATCAAATGCTATAACCAGTAAGGAGTAACATCCTACCTATATTCCTTATTTCCTGTTTATCTTACCATCCCATCAGTGAGAAATAAAAACTGTCCTCACAGATCAGCAGGGTCCACACTGCTTCCTTCTACAAACTTCTTGTTACTCAAGAAAACTGGATATTCTTTATTTATTTATTTATTTTTCACAATTCTTAGTGACATATCCCATCCAATTAATACTGAGGAAGAATTCTGAAAGCCAGTATTTTTAACAGAAATCTCATATCTAACTGATGGCATACAAGTATCGTGTTCTAGGTTAAACAGATATATATAGAGAGAATCACAACTAAGTACATATTTATATTTCAATAGTGCATGGACAACCTTTTCCTTAACCTCAATTGCCCTGTATTAAATGCTTATAAATCTAGAGACCACAGCTAGATACAGACACAAGATAAGTAATTATGTAATTATTTGTGCAAGCAAGAGGCTTCAGAATAGCAGTTTCTTAACCATTGATAAGTGTTCTGGCAAAGAGAAGCTTTGAGGGGAGTTTTGCAGTTGTGTAAAGGGATTTCTGTGCTAGAAAAGGGGTGCTGAGAAATGTGAAGGACTGAGGACTGAACTGGGTGATGGAAGCTGACAGTATTGTCTAATCAGAGAGGAATTTTCTTTGCAATGAAATCGGGATAGGAGTAGCACAGAGAGGCTGGGTGATACAGGATAATGATACAGGATCTTGCTGAAAATAATGATAACCTCTTCCAACTCTTGCTCAATGGTATCTGGGTGGAGTCCTCTAAATAGCTAAGTTACCTTAGACCTTTGTTTTACTCTTCAGCTGCCAAATAGTGTGTCGCAAGCTAGATCTCATTATTTGTTATTATGGTACCAGTTCCCCCTCTACAGTGATCTGAGACTGGCAATTAGCATTTTAGTATATAACTTTAAATATTAGTATGGAGAAACTCCATTTTACTTTCATAAGCTTATCCTTGATGTGTTTTAGCTGACTATCTATATTTTGTGGTTATTAGCTCACCTCCTGTAAAAGTTACTCCAGAGATTGTAGTCCAAATATGACTAATGGATAAATCAAATATCACAAGTACTTGGAAAGAGCTCAGAAGGAAACCTGACACCAATTTCTCATCCAATATAGTTAATGTTTTGGGCATCCCATACTTCCCGCTCAGCTCATCCCAGGAGACTGTGGTTAAATGGCAGCAGAGTAAGTGTTCCTAGATTAACTGTCTCCAGTTTCAGACTGCAATCATGCTCACGGGATTCACAAATGCAACCATCACTCAAGAAAACAACAATGAAAGATCAGGTTTTTAAAAGAAAACACTTCACTGCTGACATGAGAACCCAGAACAGGGCAGAGATATACAGTGACTTATGTCTGAGTATGAAAATGAACTGCAAAGACTTAAAAAGGACTGGCAGATTTAAGGGACAAATTATAATTCCCACTGAAATAGATAAGTCAGAACACCTAAATACTGTCAAAATAGGAAACAGAATTTCAGGGTATCTTAAAAATGGCTTCTGGACTGTAAGTGTTTAAAATAAGATTTAACCCTTTTTGCATAGTAGTGACAAAAACCAATGCAGTACATTCAAATGTTGTTACTACTGTTTTGAAAGTGGCAATAAAATACATGAAAGCAGCTTGATTTTATTCCTAATTTCAAGGCATTAAAGTGAACATGATTCTTCACAGTACTTTTGGCAGAGATGTAGGTCCTTGTAGGCAAATGATAACCTTATGCACTAGAGCTCTTGGATATGTTGCAGATCTAAACATTTTGGTCACACAAGGCAAAGCTCATTTAAAAAAAAAAAAAGTATTTGTCAGCAATATAATAAATAAATAAATAAATAAACAAACAAATCTGGAGGACATAATCTCAAATCAAAACCCAGTGAAGACAGGTTTTCATTCAGCAATCGGTAAATCATTTTAACTTATTTGCATTTGTAGAGAGCATTAAAAGACTGGCATTCTAACAACACTCTCATTACTCAAGTTGTTTTCATTATGCAAAATTGTCTATTTCTTTGTGCTTATAGTCAGGAAGAAGTGCCAAATGAGTAGAATTCATAATCAAATAGGATTTAGAGAGAGTCCTATGTCTGATCATTATTTTATCATAAATATTATTTGCACACAAATATTGGATAAAACACATCTTCCAACTTCAGAGCATTGAATAAGACTAGGTTTAAAAGGGAAGAAGCATTTTATTTTACCTCTGGAATTTCCTTCCAAAACATATGGTTGTTCTTATGTTTATGAGGCAACCATAGAAGCACAGTGACATGCAACATATAATTTAGGATTTGGGGTAAAATATAAGGGACATTCATTTTTTGTTGTTTTAATATAGTTTTCTCTATTTTTAGAATGTTGGGGTGCCAGTGGAAAATAAAGAAATCCCAAATCTAGCTCCTGGCTGTAAAGAATGCTCGTCACATGATATTACACTTGGCATGTGAGCAAGTCAGAATACTGCAGAAACAACTGATAATCTTGTTGGTCTCTGACTTTTCAACTTTGCTTGCGTAGCTGACTGTTTATTCTGCTATTTATATCTCAAATGCCACTTGGAATATGCTCAAAATATGGCAGAAATTCACAGTAAAATAACTTAAATCAGATACACTGTCTTCCAGTCTTCCTTACTTAAAAAGGGGAAAGAATCTCAGAAGTAATATAACTTGGAGAAGCATACATCTTTATTTTCCCCACCCCAGAACACTTCAGTCTGGTTTTAGCCTCTCTAATGCCACTGGAGTGTCTGAAGAGAAAGCATTATGATCCCTACAGGCCAGGAATATTTTACATTGTTCCCAGAAGACAGTTAAAGTCTTGCAGCAGAACTACTTATGAAATTAAAAACTTTTTTTTTTTTTTTAACAAGAGAAATTTCTAAAGGTGTGGAAGAGGTTTTTCCTTCAGAGTATTATTATTACAGGCTGTTTTTCGCAAAGGAGATATTGTTTTTTTTTTTTTTTTTTTTTTTTTTTTTTTTTTTTTCCAGATGTAGTACCTAAGCCTCATTTTAATTTCAAGACTTTTAATGAAAAATGGTAAAATCTAATTTCTATGTAGGCTGTTTTTCTGTGGTCACCCAGCCAGAATGAGTTGTAGGAAACTGTTTTCAGATCATTTCAGCATATTGTTATCACTAAGGACAGAGATAATATTAAGGTGGTCTCTTGCAGAGAGATGCTACCTTTTCTTTCTTAGTGTTATCTAAACATTCCCAACATATACATTGTGGATTCTAAATCTGGCATTTCTTTCAGTTGTCATTCCAATGCAATAATTAAGTGTATATACTTCCAATCAAACTTTAGGGACACACTTTAAGTAACACCATGCAAACATAAGTTTAGCATGAAATTATTTTTTACCATCTATTCAAGTCAAGCATTATTATAATGAGTTGTTGCCTGGATATGTGCTTCTGGGTATCTGAACAACAAAACCGCTCCTCCCCATTTCTTCCTTTATTTTGGTCTTCTACATTCTTCCTTGTCCTTTTCCTTATTTCCTAGCCGCCTTTTAGGCTGAAAGGTAACTTCATTCTTAGTGTCCTATAAGGTCTTTAAGCTAATACTGATTTAATTTAACAGTAAGGGATGCAAGAAAACTACATCCAAATAAGTCTTCAATAGCACAAGAAAATCTTCCTGGTTTTCAGTAGCTGTTCTTAAAATCTCACCCATCAGCAAGGTACTAGTGTTGGCTATATACAACATGAAAAACTGAGACAGAGGAACATGGGATTACTGAACCATATATACATGTCAAGTAAATTTTTAAAAGTAAAGTAGCTGGAATTTAGGATGTCCGTTGAGGAGAAAAAATCTTAAAACCAGTTCTTTGGATGCCTTTTTATCATTGGTGAAACTGCAAGAGTGCCTAAAGTTCTGCCCTGCAAATTGTCCTGCCACTAACTCTCTTCCCAAATTGGGATCCTTTAATTCACTTTGCTACCTAGTTCAGTGAAATACTCAGTCTAAATGTATCCAAATGGTACACCTATGGTATATCTGTGGGAATGAGCACAACATCTACTAATTTGTGAGAGTAACTAATTAATTAACCAGAAAGAGAAGCAGAAATTACTTAATTTGCAGTCCAGCTGGATCAGATGTTGGGGGTAATTCCCATGGGAAATTGGCAACACACCCCCATGCACTTTTTATCTTGTAGAAGTTCAAAACCATCTAACAGAGAATATCTGAATTAGGCGTGATCTTAGCATCTGATAGATTTTTCCCCCTTTTTTCTTGAAGCTTTCTTGCTGTGCAGCAAAGAATTGGAGAGCCATTGGACAAAGCAGAAAATGTAAGGACCAGCACAAGTCTTTAATCTTGTTATCAGTAAACTTGCCTAAAAAGGGTGAGTTGTGGGTTCTTTTTCTTGTCCCAGACAGTGTTTATGTATTAAATGTTAAACAGTCAGTGAATAAAATAAACAAACATGCTTCTGAGCTGGGACTGGACCCTGGTACTTAATCTCCAAAACAGAGCTTTGCCACCTCTCCCTGACTGAGCTAACTGTAGGCATTTTTCTGCAGAATTTCATGACACAATCAAACAGAAATGATTTTAGGTTGTTGTCCAAGACTCTTCTGGGAAATGGGTAGTTTGGTAACATCTCAGGCTGATAACTCTCCCCTGGTGTGTTACAAGGGAGTTGTGTGCCCAGTTCAAGGGCTGAACCTTGCTCACAGACAGCCAAGGATGTGTGCCCTCCAGGGTGCCAATACTGACATCTACATTTGGCTTCAAGTGCAGGCAGGGCTATTCTCTGGCATGGAGGCCAATGGTCAGCACAGAGCCAGCCTTATCACTTTTCAGTTCTGCTTTTCAGAATTCGCTGCGTTTAGCTAAACTGCCCATTGAGAATGGCCACTTGCCCACATTGGCTTTTGATGACTGTCCAGGAACCATCTGGGAGACTCTAGTGCCAGTTTGGGTCATTCTAACTGTTTAGGCCTGTTAAGTCAAGCTCTTGTGCTTGGAAACATTCTCTTGTGCTGTTTAATTCATTCTTGTAAACATAGCCAAATTGATCCATCAAAGTCAAGCAGGAAGCATCTTGCCCTTTTACTAATCTGTGTTTATTAATGCTAAGTGATAGCTGGGGCTCTTGCTGCAGGCAGTGGCCCTTGGTGGTCTCTAGGGGGATAGCTCTTCTATTCATGGATCATGTGTTGGATGCAGCAGCTGACAACTACTTGCAGCAGCTTGACAACAATTTGCAGTGAGGCAAGCCAGCACAGTTCAGCATGTGGCCTCTCAGGAGTTTCTTTAAAATCAAGAAAGAGGAAAACCTTTAAAAGAAGGATTTGAGGGGGGCGGGGGTCAGGGGGAGATTGGGGAGGGAAGGAGGCATCTGTTACTACAAGTTAACATGTAGTTAAGAAAACTACATGTATTGTTAACAACATTAAGGTAGAAGCCATCTCTTGAATTGGAAACTCTTGCTCTGTTCATTTGTTGCTTCATAAAGCTATTAAATGCTACTTTTTTTCTGCCTGGGTCCCTGATTGCCACAGCAAAGGTAATTTTTTTTTTTTTTTTTGCATAAAATCAGCATTGAACATCCTAACTTGCTTTTGTTTTCGGTTTTGAGTGGAAAGAATCTGCTTGGGTCTTCTTGGGCCCTCTACAAGTTCCAGATGCATGAAATGCATTTTAACATCATCTTAATGTGGGGGTTGGTATATTCTCCCATGTGCCCGGTGATAGGATGAAGGGGAATGGGCTAAAGTTGCACCAGGGGAGGTTTAGGTTAGATATTAGGAAAAACTTCTTTACTGAAAGGGTTATGAGGCATTGGAATGGGCTGCCCAGGGAAGTGGTTGAATCAACATCCCTGGAGGTCTTTAAAAGATGTTTAGATGTAGAGCTTAGTGATATTGTTTAGTGGAGGACTTGTTAGTGTTAGGTCAGAGGTTGGACTAGGTGATCTTAGAGGTCCCTTCCAACCTAGATGATTCTGTAATTCTGTTAAATTAATTAATTATTGAGGTACTCTGAAATAGCTGGAAACACCATTTATAGGTTTGGATACTAAAATATGTTAACAAATCATTAGATGTCCTTTGACATAGTTGAAGCTTTTTGATGCAATACCACCCCAGAATATTAGGATATTTACTTACAATTCAAATATACACTTAAGCACTGACTTTTTAAGACTTTGGCCCCAGTGTGCCAATGAAGCAGTTCACCTATTCCATGGCAAGGCACAACTTTGTGTTATGGAGCAAAGGCATTGAGTCTGAAGTGGAAATTCACTCTTCATTGTTCTCAGTTGGATAGCACTGGATTAACAGCAGAACCTAATGAGTCATGTGCCAGTGCTCATGCACGCTTGAGTTGAGAGCAAGGCAGGGCATTCTAGTCCAACACTGACTGTTGCCACCAGCCTCCTGTCAGTTCTCTAAATCAGGGCAATATCACTTCATTATTGCTTTTAATGAATATTGATGCTCATTGAATCAGCTACGTGAGCTGGGCTTTGCTCATGCTGCAGAATTGTCAGACGTTCTGAATGCAAATGAAACACAGATATTAAGTTTTCATGGAAAATCCTGGAGAAAATAAAACTCATACTATTTAGGCTATTTATTTGGATGTTATGTACAAGAAGAAAACTTCTGTCAAGGAATGAAAGTTATTAACTGCTTAGTGCATTTCTTTGCTTGTCAACCACCATCTTTTTCTGTTTAGAAGATTTATACAGCTTATGGGTAAACCTTATGGATCAGCTAGCTGGTTGACAGATGCGATGACGCAAATTCATAAATTCTTCCAAGTTACTAGAGTTACATTATTTACATATATTGAAGAGTATTTTTCAGGTTCACACTTTTTATTTTTGTCCATATTCTGTAGATTCCAAATACCAGCTAGTCTGCTCATTGGGATCTACTGAGCTGTTATTAACAGCAATAACATAAACTTTTGCACTTGCAAAAAGGAAAAATGATTTGTTAGCATTTTACATCTCCTTCAGGACCTATATTACCATGTCTCATCTTTGTGCCTCACTGCTAATTTTCATGAGAATTTCAAAAAAAAAAAAAAGGTCATGATCTTGATGTTCTCTGCTATGAGTGAAGGGCTGGGATTAAAACAGGTTTGCATAAAGTTTTTCTCTATAGAAAACTGGAACACCTGCTTTCTCCCTTCCCCGCAGAATTCTTCCATTTCAAAAACGCCTTTCGACATAAATGTGCAGGACAAAATAAAAGTGTTTTAAGATAAAAAATATGGTTGCATGAATTTGAGCTATATGATGTATTTTTTTCTTGTAGCATTTTATTTACCCAAAAGGAGACCTTCTGAGAAGGTCCTTTGAATTATTTACTGTTCCTTTTAGTTGTCTTGATTATTGATGTTCACAAATCTTTTGCTAAGTCTAAAAAATAGATAAAATATATGTTTTTAAGACCAAAGCCCTACATACCGATGACAAAGAGAAGGGATATACCTATTATTAAACCACATAAGCTATATACTATACAAATATACTATAAAATACTGCATATGTGCTAAAAATAGATATTAAAGCTTAACATGGACAGAAGACAACTCAGCATTATTGATGTAGTGAAGAAAGCTATCTGAATCACATGTCTATAACTTCTTTCAAGTCCTTCAAGAAAGCAAATCTTTGGCTAATTTTTGTTGTTTGTTGTTTGCATCCTGTTGGTGTACTTGCATTGGCCTTATTAACTTCTCATAGACATTTATCATGTATATGGCATACCACTTTTCTTTTGCATTGTGATTTCTAAACTATTTGTAGCACACGTGATTTTTTTTTTTTTTTTTTTTTTTTTTTTGAGGGGGGATATTTTTTCTAAGGATACAAAAGTTCTTACATATAGTACAAAATCTTCTTTCACATTTAACTTCAATGTTGCTGCCTAGATCACACAGATCGGGTGCTGAATTTCAAACTCAAATAGAGAACTCTAAAGTTCACTTCCTATTATAAAACATATTTAAATTCAGAGATAGAGCTTGAATTTACTAGCTAGGGAAATTACAGCACAGCTATAAACTAATTCTCCTGTACAGTACTTCATAGCTTTGGAAAATCATATAAGATATCGAAGAAATTAGTAATTTCTGACATTCAGAACAGATCTCTCTTTGAAAGCTTTGTCATTTGGTATATATTGTTGTAGGCATATAAGGTGTTTGAAAAGTAGCTTGCAGGCAACAGGCCAATCTCTCCTGAGATAACCTGAGAGGAACAGTTGTCTAATTGGTGGATGAAGCCTCTTCATATTTATTAGTGCCATCTTCAATTACATGTTCTCAAATTTGCATGTCAGTTTGTGTCATAAAGGAAACTGAATTAGTCTGAAAATAAAAGGATTTTTTTTTTCCACTTGTTAAATGTAATAATATAACTGTACATTAAAGGCAGTTTGTTGGTGGATAGCTCAAACATTTTTCTAACTTAAAATACATGAAAATAAAAGTATCTCAATAAACTTTTTGGCTAGTTTTAACTGCACCAATTTAGCTAAATTATTTTCAATTTGCACAGGAGGGATTCAAATATCAGCAAGTTCACTAATTGCAGAGAAATCCATTTGAAACAGGTATTGAAACATCAAAGAATATAGAGGACATAATAGTATTATGCACACTTTAAAAATATAAACCATGGGAAAATAGATTTATTTTCTTTAGTGAAAAGAATGTTCTTCACAGTTTCCCTGTCTGGAATAAAGTGCTTGAAAAGGAAACAATGACAGATTATTTTCCATGTCTCCTCTTGCTAGAAGAAAACATGAATTGGCTGTATTATCAGATTAAGATTTATGTTAGATATTAATAAACTTACTTATTTTTCTTACCCTTTCTATGAAGCTGTGGTAGAGCAGATACTTAGAAAAGTCATGTTACCCATTTTGCTCTATGTATTTAAGTGGCTGACAAAAATATGTGGGATCAGCAACCCATAGCACTGTAGTAAGTCTGCATGTTGAAAGATTTTTAATAGTAAAAAGACAAGGTGAGTTACAGGGCTAAGAGCAACTGCCCCTTAGATTTTGCTATATATATACAGAAGAAAACAGCAGATGAACTGACCAGTTGAGCCCTGTCCCACCAGGGTGTGTTTATGCTGGATGGAGTTTAGGAGTGAGTTTGGGATTAGAGTCAGGCAGAAAAAAGGATTAGTGGCTGAACCAAAGCAAGCAGAGGAGAAAACAATCTGTGAACTAGCATCCAAAAGTTTTGTGTCACCTTGAGCAAGCTACAGCAGATTTTACAAGCCAGTTAGGCAATGAACCAGCAAATGGGACCCTGTTGGGATTTTCAAAAGCACTTAGACACAAAGTATCTAATTTTTCATCTGAAATTAGAGTCTGAGGTGCTTTAAAAATCTCACTCAGGGCTATGCGTGTCTACAGTCACAGTGATACCTTGAAATTATGGCCTCACTGCAGCCCACTTTCCATCTCTAAAACTGAAATAATAGCAATAACAACAGTATCATTCTCTTGCAGGGTGGCCCTGAGAGTAATTTTGTTGGAAAAAAAAAAAAAAAAAGACGTTGGGATTCTCAGGTACTGTGAAAAGAAAACTACAGAAGTAGCAGAAACGTCACTCTCTCCTTGCTGGTGTTCAGGTTCATGTATGGGCTCCAAAGTTTCCAAAGTTCAGCTTCACTCCAAGCAAACAGTGGAGGCAGCTGTGGGATATGGTTGGGAAGGATGACCCTGCTATCACTTCACAGGTAGCCCCACCAGGTGAATAGGTGAGTGCCTGTTTGTGTTTCTTTCCCGCCTTAGTGAAGGATTATTTTCTCCTTCTGTTGCTTTCAGCAGGATTAAGTTAATAAAAGAATTGCGTTGAAAAAAGCATGGCCAGCAAGTAAAGGGAGGTGATTCTCTCTCTCTAATCTGCTCTTGTGAGACCCCACTTGGAGCACTGTGTTCAGCTCTGGGGAATCCAGTACAAGAAGGACATGGACATACTAGAACAAGTCCAGAGGAGGGCCACAAAGATGATCAAGGGGCTGAAACACCTTTCCTACAAAGACAGGCTGAGGGAGTTGGGGTTTCTAAGTCTAGAGTAGAGAAGGCTCCAGGGAGACCTTACAGCGGCCTTTCTGTAACTAAGGGGGGTCTACAGGAAAGCTGGGGAGGGACTCTCTGTCAAGGGGTGTAGTGGTAGGACAAGGAATAATGGCTTCGAACAGAAAGAGGGTAGGTTTAGATTAGATATAAGGAGGGAATTCTTTACTGTGAGATTGGTGAGGCACTGGCACAGGTTGCCCAGAGAAGCTGTGGATGCCCCATCCCTGGAAGTGTTCAAGGTCAGGTTGGATGGGGCTTTGGGCAACCTGGTCTAGTTGGAGGTGTCCCTGCCCATGACAGGGGAGTTGGAATTAGATGATCTTTAAGGTTCAGTCTAAACCAAACCATTCTACATTTCTATGGCTTTATGAAAAATAAAAAGGTATTTCAGCAACAAGACTAAATAGCCATGGCTACAGTAGGTTCCAACATATTTAAAACTGAATCTGACACATAGTTTGTGCTGTGATCTCTGGTTTTGCTATGCTCTGAACTGAGATGGGATTTAGCTTCACGATAACATACTTGGCTTCTGGTGTTTGCATTGTATGTAGGTTACCATTGTATGTAGGTTCTTGCATGTATGCTGGCGTTGAGTAGTGAGTAGAGACCCAGCCATTACTGTCATTGGAACCTGGATGTTTGTTAAACTCATCCTAAATAAGAAAGTTGCCTGGAATCAGGCACCTACGGCCTTCTGAGGTGTCTTTGGGCTTCCAAAACATCTGCTAAGGTATGACGGAAATAATGAGACACTGGAATAGGTTGCCCAGATAAGCTGTGGATGCCCCATCCCTGGAGGTGCTCAAGGCCAGGTTGGATGGGGCCCTGGGAAACCTGATCTAGTGGGTAGCATCCCTGCCTATAGCAGGGAGGGCCTGGAACTAGATGATTTTTAAGGTCCCTTCCATTCCAAACCATTCTATGATTCTAGGAAATACACAGGATTTATTGGAGGTTGCATGCCCTGGATCCCCTGGTAGTGCATACTGAGCTATGTTTACCTATGTTCACCCTTATTTTTGGTCAGATGAACATATTCACAGTGGCTGTACTGGGAACCTAAGTGTCTCTTGTCATGAGAAAAATTTTTCTCTGTGGAGACTAATATCTAACAAATGCTAGTTCTGCATGGAAGTCCAGATATGATCTAGTAGAAGATACTATATCCCACTGCAAAATGGGACTGTCTTATCTAATTATATTTCAGTTATATAATTACATCATGTTTTCAGATACAACACTTACTATACTGATCCACAGTTTGGAGCACTATTTAATAAAAGTATAGCCTTCTCAAAAGACAGCTCTCAGCTTATGCAAGAACATTTTATTTTATTTTTTTTTGGCTTCTTTCCCTGCCTGTCAGGAGGTAAAATGTGTAGCAATCCTTTCCTATGCTAAGACTCTCCAGTGTCCCCCTGGTCAGCACTAGGTGCATCTTCTTCATTCTCTGCATGTTATCAGCTCACTTCTAGCCTGATAGCACAGTTGAAGTTAGGTTGAAAAATTGAATGTATTTACTGGTTAAGATTTTGCAAACCTGTGACCTTTATTGTGACTTCTGCTTCTTACAAAAGCAGTTAAAATGCCAGATATTTATGCTTAGAAGAAAGCAATAATCAATTTATGGCAACTATTAATACATTCATTTTTTTTATAAACATTATTTTCTCTGCTGATTTAATGTGATTTCCAGGGACAGGAAAAAGTAGACACTTTAACTGAAGTAGCTGTCATACAGTACTATTTAGTGGGTCATAGAGTACTGCTCTTAATTTTCTCCTTCCTGACAGAAATATCTGAAATCTCCACCAAATGTACTCTTTCTTGCTCCCTGCTTATACTCATATATCAAAGACAAGACAGGCCATTTTGGTCTATTCCCACAGAACTGTAGGGAAATATTTTGGTGCTTAACAGACTCTCTCACTCTGAGCATCCCTTATTCCCCATACTTTGGCCTCTTTTAGTTTCCATAAACATTCCTCTCAGGCTGCAAAAGCAGCAGTCAGCCTGCTTTGGATGTGTACACAACTATTAGAAGCCTGTCCCAGAAAGATGTTCAGAAGGATAATCTCTTGTTTGACCCTTTTGGCTTGCATTTTGGCCTAGCAATTGTTATAACTTCAGATACTTTATTAGTGATTCAGAGAGTACAGGTTTTTCTTCAGTACTTTTTCTCTGTTGTTGTTTCTCTCTCTCTCTTTTTTTTTTTTTTTTTCCTCCAGGCATAATGCAAAGTCATTCTCAAATAGTCAACCTTGTTCCTACTGCTAATGAAAGACATATATACCAAACTGACATACTTGGTGGCAGTTGCTGGTTGATTAATTTGTTTGCTCTAAAACAAGATTATTTTGTTTACATTGAATTTTGGTACCTCAGCATTCCCAAGGGGGGGGGTGAAGAAAAGGAAGGAAGGAGTAGGAAGGAAGCGGTGGCAGTAAATCACATGGGGTCACTTGCAGTCTCAAATCTTTGGTGCAGTGAGCCACCAACACTTGATCCTGGTGCAGGGAAAGAAGGGTGCTCCATGGACCATGGGAACATGCAGAAAGTATCATAGAATAGCTTGGGTTGGAAGGGATCTTAAAGACCATCTAGTTCCAGCCCCCTACTATAGGCAGGGATGCCTCCCACTGGATCAGGTTGCTCAGGGCCCCATCTAACCTGGCCTTGAACACCTCCAGGGATGGGGCATCCACAGCTTCTCTGGGCAACCTGCTCCTGTGCCTCACTACCCTCTGAGTGAAGAATTTCCTCCTAAGATCTCATCTCCCCTCTTTTAGTTTAAAACCATTCCCCCTTTCCTATTATTATCTGCCTATGCAAAAAGTTGCTATCTTTTTTTTTTTTTTTTTCCTACGCCCTTTAAGCATTGAATGCCCTTTAAGAATTGAAAAGCTGCAATGAGGTCTCTCTGGAGCTTTCTCTTCTTCAGGTTGAACATCCCCAGCTCTGTCAGATGTTCTTTATAGGTGAGGAATGTAAGTATGATCCTACAGTCCAGTGATGCAGGTGAAAGCAAGTGACAGGTGCATGTATTCTGTGCCAAACTGGTTGGGAACTCTAGCAAGAAATGTAGGTCAGGGTTTCTGGTGACAGGCACAGTTTGTGTACTGGGAACTATGTGCATGCATACTCTGGAGGTGTGTCTCCATGTGCTGCTTGCCACATGGCAGAAGATTGCTCTTTGACAAAGCACACCTGCATGAAGGACTGGTACATAATGGTTGCCTCCTTGCACACATCCTAGGTTCACAGAGAGGTTCAAGCAGCCTGCAGAAATTTTAGGTGAAAACTTTAGACTGAAGATACGGAGGAGGGCATGTTTGAGGGCTGGAAAGCAAGGGCTATTTTAGACTGTGTTACAAATACCTTTTACCTTTCTCCTTAGTGGAGTCCTAGAGTTTTAATTAAACACTAATATTTTACTTTTATAACATATACTGTTTTTTGTTTGTTTGTTTGTTTGTTTTAATAAGCATTTGTGCCAGAGGCAGGGCTGTCATCAGAACACAAGAAGTACACTGTATGTTGAGTTGATGGTGGGGAGGAATGACACAGTCAGGGTTTTTCAGGGCAAATATCAACTTATAAATGGAAGTATTGTTGGATTTTTAGTGTCCCTGCAGAATAGATAACATCACAACTTCCTTCAAAGTTCTCTACAGAGAGACCCACTCAGTAAAATTACATTGCATCCAGCTTGTGTGAACTCATTTGTGTTTATCTATATCTTTTCTGGAATTCAAATTTGCCAAGACCTTTATTAGGCACTGCAGTTACAGAACCCTTTTCCTTATGTGCTCTGTCTGCAGACCTTGAAAAAGGCAATGAGATCTACAATCTGCTTAATATGAAAGAGAAAAGGTCATTTAAATAAAAAGGCTAGTAGATGAAAAATGTGGCTTTTAACACCATCAGTCAGTTTTCTGAGTGTCTGAGTGAACTATGCCATCCTGGTCCATTCAGTGCATTCTAAAGCATCTAGCTTGTACCTACATGAACACTAAATCCACCTATTTTAGAGAGGATAGACTGAAATAAATTCCAGTTGAATGACCTGATTTGAAATCTGTTTCTAAAAGGAGAAAAATAAGACTGTGTATTTCTTATAAATGTTTGGAAAATATTAACTGAAACAAAACAAAAACAACAACAAAAAAGCCCAACGTAGTGATTCTATAACATTAACTGCTATTGCTGATCTTACAGCATGAAAGACACACCTTCCACACATTTCCTGTGTGGAAGGGATGCTATACAGAAGGCTCTTGACAGGCTCAAGAGGTGGGCCCATATAAACGTCAAGAAGTTCAACAAGGACAAGCGCACCTGGATCAAATCAATCTCAAGCACAAATACAGGCTGGGCAGAAAATAAATTGAGATCAGCCTTGAGAAGGGCTTGGTGTGGGATGCTGGCTGATGAGAAGCTCAACATGATGCTGCAGTGTGAGCTTGCAGCACAGAAGGCTGATTATGCACTGGGCTGCATCTAAAGAAGCATGGGCAGAAGGTAAAGGAAGATGACTCTCCCTCTCTAATCTGCTCTTGTGAGACCCCACCTGGAGCACTGCATTCAGCTCTGGGGCCCCCAGCACAGGAAGGACATGGGTATATTAGAATGAGCTCAGAGGAGGCCCACAAAGATGATCAGAGGGCTGGAGCACCTCTCCTATGTAGAAAGGCTGAGGGAGTTGGAGTTGTTCAGCCTGGAGAAGAAGTTATAGCAGCCCTTCTGTACCTAAAGAGGGCATACAAGAAAGACAGGGAAGGATTTTTTTACTAGGTAACAGAGTGATAGGACAGGGATTAAGTTTTAAACTGAAAGAATGCATGTTTAGAACAGATATAAGGAGGGAATTCTTTACTGTGAGGCTGGTGAGGCATTGGCACAGGTTGCCCAGAGAAGCTGTGGATGCTCCATCCCTGGAAGCGTTCAAGGCCAAGTTGGATGGGGCTTTGAGCAACCTGCTCTGGTGGGAGGTGTCCCTGCCCATGGCAGGGGAGTTGGAATTAGATGATCTTTAATGTTCGGTCTAAACCAAGCTATTCTATGACTCTATGATCTTTATAGAACTGATTCACATATCTCCAAATTATGGCTATAGCATTTGAAATACAGGATGACATGTCTATTAGACAAGGGGTTCATAGCATGTAAAACAGTTATATTTAAGTTAAGTGTTCAGTCTAACCTGTGTGTGTACATCCACAAGGTAAGTAGCAAAGTATATCAACAAGCACAAGAGAGTTGGGAAGGTGTGGGTAGTCCTTTGGAGTTTCTGAGGTCCATATAGTAACTTTAGAGAGAATCTGATGATTGGATTTGGCTAGATCTCTAAATTTGGGTAGCTAAGGTAGAAGGAATCCCATTCAAATACTGCTCATCCTTCTGCAACAGTGGAGATGAACTGTCATTTCAACAGTGGAAATATATATAGAGTAAGTCTTAGGCTAAAGACAGGGTAAAAAGGTACATTATATATGGTTTAGTGGGGACTGTTAGCGTTAGGTCAGAGGTTGGACTCGATGATCTTGAGGTCTCTTCCAACCTAGAAATTCTGTGATTATCCTGTGGCTCAGCTTTAACTCTAAAGCTAGGGCTTATGTCCAGACTACAGATAACACTGAGCTTTGGTATCCTATGGGGCATTAAAACCAGTGTTGGCTTTACTTTCATATCTTAAACTTATTTTGGTTAGTGAACTCTGGCACCTCTCAGAACCCTGACCAGGAGTTTTCAGGTATTTTGTTCCTCAGGAGCTAGGACAGTTTTTTTCTAGAGTAACTGCTAGTTTTAGATCTTTCAGGAATCCTGAACTGCGTTATGTAGCACAATTGATCCAGCAAGTTTTAGGAAGTATTTATCTCAGAAGGCAGACAAATGGCATGGAAATAGTAGAGAATTTTGACCTAATTTCAGTAGGCTTCACTTATTCTGTTGAAAAGAAGACAAGGATTGTGACACAGAGTAACAGAATGACACAGAATATAACTTTTAGTCAGTATTATTGGTGAGTATTATTGGTTTATAATCTTTTGTAAACAAGCTTACTGAAGGAGAAACTGCACATCTAATGACTATCTTCACAGAAGTGAGTGAAAACAAACCTAAGACATTCTTGTACTTTGAGAAGGCTATACTGTAGCCTGCAGGAAAAGGGGTGCAGACAATTAAACCATACCCATGAAAAATCAGGAGACAGGGGATGATATAAAATTCTAAATGAAATGCACGTCTTTAAAGTGATAACTAGTTTATGATGAGAGATTTCACCACTATCTTTTTATAGCTTTAAAATATTAAAATGGAATGAGAGTAGGAAGGGCAAAAGTATTTTAAACATAAACCTATTGATTATAAACCTAAATGCAAAGGTATTGTGCAGTCAGTTCAGAGGCAGACAAGGATACAGAAGAACATAGAGCTCTTTAAAGTGATTGCTTTTGATCTAAGCACTTAACAAGAAATAAAAGAACTTAAGGGTGGTTTCAGTTGTTCAGGATGATTTTATAATTCTGATTGGGGGGGGGGGGGGGAAAGCACAAAGTACCTTTTCTTCTGAATGAAGCATGAATGAAATAAGAGACAGCATCTGAACTAATTGTTACAGGATTTTTTTTAGTTAAGGATAGTCCCCCAGACTCCCCTTCTTTTTCTTTCAGAGCCAGTTCCTAGGTCTTGTTTGGATTGTGGTTTTAATTCGTCTTTATTTCTCTTTAGTCTTTGCTGCATCAGACTGGGAAGTATTTTGACTTGTGTGGACTCTGCTCCTCTTTGGTCCACAAGCTTATGTATAGAGACCTTTTCTCTTTCCAATAAAACCAAACTGGTAAACTGTAATCTCCTCTGTACAGGCAGGAGCACAGAAGAGTACTATTTTCACTAGTCTGCAATAGAACCCATTTTTGTGAACCCATTGTGCTACTATAAGCTTTGTATATGACTCACTTTATATTATTGGAGTTGCTGACTCCTACTGCCTAGGGGTTGTGTATATATATATATATTTAATTATTGTTATTTATTCCCCTAGAAGCGCATCATTCACAACCAGTGCAAAAAAATGAAAATATGAAACTTTATTGACTGATGGATGAATGATTTTTCAAGTGTAGAGGAAAGCTTTCTATTTCATTGTTAAACAACATGAATTTCCAGACGTACAATATAGTAAATCTAGGATGTGACAAGTAGAATTTAACCATGTGTTCAGAGGCAAACACATGATTGAATGCTCTGCTAAATCAGAACTCAAGATGTTTGTAGATGCTGTGCTTGAAGGAAAGGAATAGACTATTTGTATTCTAAATGTTTGTACAGTTTGAAAAGTGTTATTGCATTAGCTCTGTCAGTATGACTTACCTTACTGGCTGGTCTTTTCTGTATTGCTTTTGCTGCTGTTTCTAGTTTGTTCATGCCCTAAAAGAACTTACTTAAAGAGTAAATCTTACAGTAATTTTATGCCAAGATTAGGTTTTATGCACTTGCTTTAGTTTCAAGCAATTTCTAGGCAACTATTAGACTTCTCTTTTTTTTTTTTTTTTTAAACTTACCTGATTAACATCCATTTGATCCATCCAGGATCCTATAGGCTATTATTACTGAAGTGAGACAAAATACCAGAAGTAGACTGTGATACACGAAAACTGTAAAAACAATAAGTGAAATTCAAGTTGGTGCTGCAAGCCTTTGTAGAGAAATTGCAGTTCTTACCGCAAGCAATGGTATGAGCTCTACTGACACAGCCAAAAAGTCGGGTAAATGTGCTTTGTTGTATTTCCATCAGCTCTGGTCCCTAGCTTTGCAGCCTGGTACCATCCCAACTGTCTGTGAGGATGAGACAAGAGTGTCACCATCCATCAGTGTGTCTTGATTTGTTCTGTAAAGAACTGGTTGGTGTTTCTAGTAAGTCTCTTATTCTGATCAGGGTTCTGGAGATGTTGAAATTCTAGTTGCTTGGAGAGCTCCATAACTGAACTGACTCTTCTTTTCCAACCCTAATGATTCTGACTCAGTCAGGCCCAGTTGTGGATGCACTAAATCACATAAGGGCCTAAAGTGCACCCTGTTTACCTTGAGCTCCTGCCATTTAACTAATACTGAGATGGTCCAAGCTGGCTCAGACATATCTAGCTCTACAGGCTTCATTCATGGCATCATATGTCACCAGTATGTCTAGGCTTGAAGATCTAGAATAATAAGTGAGTTATTGCTATTAACTTCTTTGTCTTCATAGCCACCGATATATAGTTTCACCCCTATTGATGCCAATGTCAGTTATTCCTAACTGTGACAGAAACATAAAATCTAAGAGATGCTCCCTGTTTCTAGCACTAAGTTGAACCCTCTGCACTATTTATTTCTGCAGTATTGATTTTTATGGTGTTCTTTAAATTATGCCAGTCATTCTTGATGTCTTATGGGAATATACTTATATTCTAATAAAGTAACTTAGAAGTATTTGTTTTCTTTCCTTTTAGAAGTTTTCCAATAAAAGAAACAGCTAACTAAAATTCATTACTTGATTCTTCAACAATTAGTGTAAAATTAGACACGAGAGATAATTTCTTGAACATAATTTACAGTTCATACGCAAATAAATTTTGTAGATATATCTTTGCAAAACAAACAAAAACCCCACAAGGCTTTAATCAGCTGAAATGCTGTTTCATTTTTATGAAAAACAAATGTCTCAAGCACTGATCTTTTACAGACTGTTATATATCAGTTATCTGTATAGAGAAAATGAGTCTGGGAAAAAAAAAAGGAGCTTATACATGCTGCTTCCTGCTTAGACAACTTGTCATTGAAAGATAGTTCATTTAGAAAGCTGAGTGTTTTCCCAAAAGGAAAATGATAGGAAAGAATGCCCTTCACAAATTTTCAGGGAACACCAAATTACATCCACAATGTAAATTTTGTACATGCAGGGCCAACATCTTGTTTGTCCATAGGAATGCTGGAAATAGGTGAAGACTCTGTTTATGGTTTCTCTGGTGGTCTGGGTTGGTTACCTTGTTAAAAGTGTTTTATCTTCTTAAAAGTAGATCAAAGAAGCAAAAAAATCCTGTTCAAAGCATGCAGCAACAGCAACTTCTTCACTTCACTCCTCAATAACAACAGCTGCACGTGCAGGCTCCAAGTCAAAATGAATGCTAACCTGGGACCTATGAATCACAGATCTTAGGTTTTTCAACTTGCACTTTAACAACCTGCTCTTTCTATTTTAAAAAATCCTCTCTGTATGAGTGCTTTGTGGGTTCAGACATTGTGGTAGTTTTACTGAGTGGAGCAGCTGAGCTCCACCACTCCTGGTCTCTCAATCCCCCTCAAAGGAAAAAGGAGAGAAAATACAATGAAAAGGGCTCAAGGGTTGTGGTAAGAATAGGGATATCACTCAACAATTATCATCACAAGTGAAACATAATCAGAATAAGGAGATTAATGTAATGTATTACCCATTACCAACAAGCAAGAACAATGAGAAACTGAAAACAAACTAAAACCACCTTAACCCTATCCACCCTTTTCTACCTCCTCTATGGAACGGCACAGGGGAAAGGGCAATGGGGGTTGTGGTCAGTCCCTGACACTTTGTCTCCGCGACTCCTTCATGGTCGCTCTCTGCCCCTGCTCTATGTGGGGTCCCTCCCACGGGATGCCATCCTTCCCGAACTGAGTCTGCAGGGGCTGCCAACAGGCAGCAGCTCTTCAAGAACTGCTCCCACACAGCTCCGTACCATGGGGTCAATCCCCCACAAGCAAACTGCTCCAGCACGGGTCCCCCATGGGTGGCAGCTCCCCCCAGAGCCCCTGCTCCTGCGTGGGCTCCTCTCCACAGGCTGCAGCTCTGGCCCGGGGCCTGCTCCTGTGGGGGCTCTCCATGGGCCGCAGCCTCCTCCAGGCCACATCCACCTGCTCCACCGGGGGCTCCTCCATGGGCTGCAGCGTGGAGATCTGCTCCATGTGGGACTCATGGGCTGCAGGGGGACAGCCTGCTCCACCAGGGGCCTCTCCACAGGCCACAGGGGAACTGCTGCTGCGTGCCTGGAGCACCTCCTGCCCTCCTGCTGCACTGACTTTGGAGTCTGCTGTGCTGGGTCTCACTCCTTGCTCTTTCAGCTGTTGTTCAGTAGTTTTATTTCCTTTCTTAAATCTCCTCTTCCACAGGCACAATCAGTCTTGCTTATTGGTTTGGCTGTGGCCAGTTGCAAGTCCCTTTTGGAGCTGTCTGGAGCTGACTCTGATCTGACATGGGTTAGCTGCTGGGCTCTGCTCACAGAGCCACCCCTGCAGCCTCCCACTACCAAAATATTGCCCCATAAACTCAATACAACCATTTCTATTTATTCTTTCAAAAATTGTTTCTTTCTCCATGTAAAATTTTCCCTTTCAACAAGGAGTACATAACGGCATTCAGACAAATCAAGCTTTTTCTTATTATTTCTCTTTGATCAAACGCTAGTTACAATGCAAATACTTTAAGTCTTGTTTCCATCTTTGTAGTCAGAACATTCTTAAAAACAGTTCCAGCTTCAGGGAAACAAGCTCATTTCTGTTTATGCTTTATCTTGACTCTCAAATGAAAGATAAACAAAGTAATAGCTTGCTTAGGAAGAAATTGAAACCCATGTAATAACCAGCAATATTCATATTCCACGAGATAATTCACAGTCTTATATCAAAGATAAATATTTGCTCATGTCATCTTTGATAAGACTAGGAGATAAAATGCCAATAAGCTCCAAACTATTTTGTAATCAAATACCAATCTCAAGTAATTTAATAATTAGGTTTCAAATGAGCCTGTATTTGAATCAGTTATTTCACTCTAGGCTCTGCAACCATGCTGGTAATTGTGCTTTATTTTAACATAAAAGAAGGGCTGTCAGGAAACAAGTTCTTTCTTATTTTGCTGCCCACTCAAAAATTCAACCTCTCTTCTATGAATGGTGGTGCTTGCAGAGATTACCAGATTTGAGGGACTCTGTTGAACAATAGGCTTTAGCACTGCAGTAGTTAAACCTGCTCTTGTCAGATAGCACTGGATCTTCCCTCATGGCCACATTGTTACAGCCTGAACATGAAAATAGAGAGCCCAGGAGAAAGCAAACTCACCCAATGCACAGCCCAGCACCATCCCTGCTCCCCACTCTGTTGTGCAGAAGCAAACTACTTTTATGGGTGGCCACTGGTCTTTTACATCAGTTGTGAGTTGTTTTTCTTTTTTTTTTTTTTTTTTTTCCTCCCCCCCCTCCAAATATTAAATATTCTGCCAGAAAATCTTTTATTTGTATTTTTTTTTTTTTCAAGAAAGATTCATCTTTCCATCAAGTAAGTTAGAAATGGCCATCCTCCAGCTGTTTCATTTTTGATCAGCACTTTCATTCAAATTGATGTTGCCTTCTTCCCTTTGGTTCTGGTGATGTGGAGGAAGGTGATTGCTATTATATAATACTTAGTCAGTTCACATCTACCTGCAGGATTCCCAGACCTAAGCTCACAGTGGTAACACAGTCAGCAGAATGGGTAAGACTTTTTGGCTGCAGATGAACAATGTACCATGTTCAGTGAGGCCACCAGGCCTTCTTTCCCATTCTGCACTCCAAGTACTATAGTGTGAACAAAATCATTATTATTCTCTCTCTAATAGAAGTATTGATCAGGTTTATTCCAAGTGCTTTTGCTAGACTCCTGCCTTCAGTCTGTTTCAATGCCTGAATTGCAGGTGTCTAGGCTCTGAAATGAAGCATATTTTTAACACATTTTCTGTGTGTCCAGCAGTTTCCTGAGCTAATTCTGAAGCAAAGTGAAGGGGAGTTACATCCAAGCTCTCATTGATCCATAGCACTTTCCAGAGAGACCTCCAATATCACAGCACTCTGCAAATGAGATTTATCCAATGCAGATCTTCTGTTGTCCTGTATCTCATGCACATTTCAGAAGTATAAGCCATAGTTTGAATAGTGGCCACTGAATCATGAGATTTTTTTCTTGGAAAAATATGTCTAATCTCTTTTTTTTTTTTTTTTGTCGATTATCTTCCTGTTATTTTGCTTTATTCTAAAAGACTGGTAAATGTTGAAAATTGATAGCAGTGTGTTAGTATTAACCCTGCGATAATATACTTTAGAATAAAGATATTATGGCTTACTGGAGAAAATAAAACAAAACTTTCATCTAGTTACTCTTGTACCTAACAAAACAGCCAGAATTCTTGGAGAATTACTGTTTCTGTTCTAATAACTACATGTAATATTTCTCTTTTGCATCACACATCTTAAAATTGCATTAGGACTAATTTGTTTTTGTTAATAGAAACCCTATAATGTGTACTTTATAATGTGTTCTCTATATAAAATTTCAGTCCATAATGATTAGAAACTTTAAAAACAAATAAATCTAATCCCATTTAAGTAGAAAACATATCTTGAAATCATCCATGTATTTCTAGATCAGGAAAATGTCAGGCTTGCTGAGCTGAGCATTGTACAGGAAGATTTACTGGATGTTAATTTAAAATCAGAAGTTGAGATCACAAAGCAAGAATTTCTAAATATTCATTATGTCCCTCTAAATTGCACTCCTTCCATCATGGTTACACAGTTTATTAAATATTCATAAAACAGAGCACCAAAAAAATTCTAATTGCAAATAAGTGCAATTGATGTAGATTGCATTATTTATGATTCCATTTGTTAAACTGAGACAATAGAAATTGATGAAAGACATTAAGTGGACCAAAATTTAAGGTAAATTTAGCATAGAATATTTTTTTTCTGTATATTTTTGATGGATAGAACTTCTTGTCGTTTACAATAAATGTCAAAAAGACTGATTATTTCTGTCTGTCTTAATGAAATCATTATTTCTATATGAAATAATGACATTACCAATACACAATAATTTATGATTAATTGTTATTAAGTTTTAGGTGTCACCAGGAAAAAAAAAAAGTTAATAAGTGTCTTTCCAGTCTCTAGGGAGAAGTTCTCAACATCAGACAACAAAGAGTTTATCACACTGAGAAGCAGCACCTCAGCATCTGCAACTACTCTGCATGCTGGGAAGAGAGGAAACATCCTCTTTTCTGTGTTACAGGTCAGATGCACGAGTGACCTCCAACTAACTATGACTTAATATAATGTGTTAATAATGATGCAGGGAAAAAAATACTCACTTCACTCAGTAAACCAAACAATGATCAAAAGGTTTTACTGATGTATTAACAACACCTAATTAACTGCCAATCAGTGAACCATATGCTAAAGATTGACTTCAACAACACAACAGTAAAATCACAACACTAGACACTTACAAAATGTTAATAAACACCTACAGCTTTTGAAATTTCCCACTATAACAATTTTTAAGTATACTTTAATGACATACATGTCCTCCCACAGGCCAGGTGGATTTCAGGCACATGCACCAATCTGGGGGAGTTGTACCCCTCTCCCACAGGAGATAAGGGTTCACCCCTGATGCACAGGGGAAAAACCCCTCTGAGGTGGCACCCAGTTGCTGTTCAGTCAGCTGATGGTGCCTTCCTCTTTAACATGGGCAAGCAACTTCTCAGAAAGATTTGTGTGCTTTGCTATGATCCGCTGCCTACACTCAGTCTCATATCCCAACAGATGTGTTATACAAGCCATTTTGCCAAGATTGGACTATGTGACATTCCCCTTAACACACACAGAGGAAAATAACCAGGTGACATGACATGACACCTGAAATCAAGCTGTGAGAAGTATCTTCTTCTTTTTCCTCCCAGCTGTATACTCCCACACTTCCATTTGTAAAGCTAACAGAGCGGTGAGCCATAACCATCTATGTGATGAACCCAGGCAATGCAAAGAGCCTTGGCTTCCTCTGCAGCTAGCAAAAACACACAAAAATCTCCAAGTATCTTGGACCCTTAATATTGGTAGGATGAATGACACTCTGAAGGTGTCTTTCTATCTTTTGAGATTGTGGAGAGAGCTCAGAGGAGTTGTTAAGACTTTCAAGTGTCCAATTTTTAGATGGTTGGAGTTAGATGAGATGGACCCTGACCTTCAGATAGCTAGAATAAACCTTGCCTAAAATAAGGAGGAATAAATTTAAGACAAACTTACCAATACTCATTACAGCAAGAAAATGTAGCACCACAAACCATTATAGTTAAACCATCTATTGGTATTTATTTATTTATGTATTTGGGAGTATGATATAAATCACTAGCTGCATTTTCTAGCAAACATTTGTAGCTTTAACTATTTCAATAGCTTCTCTATTCCTTTGCTATGTTAAAAATATTAATGGGGCATTGGGAAGGTAGAGGACATTAATAAAGGAATTTCCTTTCCTTCAGCATGTGCCGGATTTCTTCTGCTGGGTTGAGCATGGCATGGCCATGACCCAGCTGTCAGTATGAGCTATGCTGTTGACTACAAGATTTCTCCAGAACCCATGTTTTGAGCATTTCTCCTCTTGCTACCCCTATGACCTTGGAATTGAATTCCTTACTAAAGCTCTGCACTTGAACAGGAAAATTCACAATTGTTTCAGTAAACTCTATTATTAGTGCCAATGGGTGATTAAATACCCATTCTTGTGCACTCTGAATTTTTCTTTCATGTTTATCCTCATCTAGTTCTGAGTTTCCTAGATAGTGTACAGTATACTCCTACCTATTTAATGCAAGACTAAGACTGTGACTTCAAGTTTCCTGTTCCAGCCAAGAGCATGTAAATGTGCCATTAAAATGAATCACACACTATTTCTTCTTCTTTTGTTATCTTTGAATTCCCATGACTAAAAAGTTTAAGAGTTTCTAATTAAGAAACATAATATACTCACTGATACTAATGAGGAGTGTTGCTGAGGGCTGCTACAGAGGATAACACTTGAACTGGGACTCTAATAGATATTAGTTTGTTCCATTTTATGAAGATTGTACATTTATATCATGCAGTTTTGTACTGACTGGTGGAATTCCTAGAGAAACTGTTGAGATTATCATACAAATCCTGAGTGCTGCATGTCCTCACACTCAGTGGTAGGTTCTGGACAGACTACTCCAGTTCATACTGGATGTAATAAGACATGGGCTGACCTTTGTCTTTCATGTGGGTACAGCTGTGACATGACCAGAAATTATCATGATGCTACTGAAACTCCTTACAAGTGGGGAAAGGTTGGGTTGCAAAGGTGAACAGAAGCTACATTACACGTCTAGGAGAGTCTGTGGTACAGGGACAGAACTGAAAAGACTGCAGGATACGTAAAGGCTGAGGAATCTAATCTAATCTAGATCCTGACATGTCGAAATCCCATTATGGCTATGTAGATACTTAGAGAAATGGCAGCTGAGAATACTTTACTTAGATCTTCAGTTTAATCATCTCTTCTGGTTTCTGTAGCACGGTTATAAAAAGCTGCTAGTGGGAGTCACTTATCCGTGGAGGCACAGCCCTTCCCTTGTGACAGTAAACAGAATATTCAGAGCAGGGGACATTCTTTGGTTAAACTCTGGATGATGGTACAGGACAAGTTTGGCTTAAAAGGTATATCCAGTATACATGTAAAAAAGGGATTCAGTAGTGGTCCAGTATTAAAAGATATATCCAGACCCTTTATTCCATATGGATTCCAGGTGAAAATTCTGGATGTTATTATCTCAACTTTAAAAGTTTATAATGTATTACAGAAAGAGTTATAACTTTTTATATTGAATTAGGACTTTTCAATTTTACTTATTTATTTATTTTTACTCTCAGGGAACTCACAATTCCTTTTTAAATCACTGCACCATATTTTTAAATAATGTAATTTTATCTATTTATTTATTTATTTTTAAGACAGCTCTAAGTTAACTAAGTCATAGAAGTGAATCCAACAGCCATCCCTATCTTGGATAGAACAACACTAAATCAGACTGAATATCAAACACAGATGAGAGTTTCTCTAATGGACAGCTGAATCCTAGGGAAGGTAAATGTTTTCATTTCAGATAAGTGAATGCCAGCATGTATTTGTAACTGTATATGTCAGAGAATTATTGACCCTCAGAGTGCCACAAAGAACCTGTTTAATCAAGCACAGCTAAGTTTAGTTTGTCATCGTCAAGTACTCAGGTGGAAATTTGGTGTACTTAAACAGAGTCATGATTGTTCTCCAATGTATCTCCAATGCAATCAAAATATTAGAAATACATGGGGTCCTCCTCGTTATGTTGTTTGTTTGTTTGTTTGTTTTTTGTTTTTGTCTGACAAGGGATCTCCTTTTTTCCTACCACAACTGTTAAATGAAATATATATTGTGTAATTTGTTAAAGAGAAATCTATAGTACTCTGAAGCACATCCCACAACCCTAGCCAAAAGTTTCAAAGGTAATTCCACCTGCTTAATACTGTTTTGTTTCTTTTTTCATTTTTATTTTTTTACCCCAACTGTCCTCAAAGGCTTCTGAAATTTAAAAATGGCACATAAGCAATATAGTTCAAAAATCTTATTGTGCTCTCCCTAAATCATCAGCTTTCCTGCAAAAGTTTATCCGAAAGTGCCACTGAAAACAAACAAAAAATGACAACAACAAAACACAACAACAACAACAACAACAACAAAGAAAATAGAAATTTTCCTGTGGAGAAAAAGAATATATTACAATAGAAGTAATCCCTGAAGTTTGGGAAACATTTGACTTTACGGTGATGAATCCATGGTTTAATGTAAGAAATATTGTTTGGAGCTTTTATAAGACAATATATGTGTATTATGTGTATATGTGATATATATGGGCCCCGATATACGTGTATTGCCCATTGCCTTCTGTCTCTACTCCGTAGAGTGTTTTGATTGTGAATGAAATTGAGTTTTAGTTTTAACCTGGACTGATGGGTAAAAAGCACATTGGAAGCTGTACTTGTTTAAATATAAATGTAGAGAATAAACACCATTGTTGTGGTGCTGACCACTGTTGTGTTGAAAAATCTTTCCAGCAGTCATCCTAAGAATTTCTCTGGTTGCTATCTGCTTCCTAATTATTTATTTTATTTTTAATTAATTAATTAATTAATTTGTATAGCAGCATAAATGGCACAGTTTTATTAGCACTTCTGCAATGCTTGATATTCAAATGAAGAAGATATTTTAAACAAGCATAATTTACCTCATTTACTCTGAGTTGGTATGTCCTTACCTTAAGTACCATGCACAATTTTGGGCACCACAATGTAAGAAAGAAATGCATTAGAGAGTGTCCAAAGAAGGGCTGCAAAGATGGTGAAGAGTCTAGAAGGCAAGGTGTATGAAGAGCAGCTGAAGACACATAGATTGTTCAGCCCAGAAAAGAGGAGCCTGAGGGGAGGCCTCATGGTGGCCTGTAGCTCCCTCATGAGGGGAGCAGAGGTGGAGGCACTGAGCTCTGCTCTCCGGGGACAGTGACAGAACCCGAGGGGATGGCATGGAGCTGGGACAGGGGAGGGTCAGGCTGGGTGTTGGGAAAAGGTTATTCACCAAGAGGGTGTTCAGGCACTGGAACAGGCTCCCCAAGAAAGTGGTCAAGTCACTGAGCCTCTTGGATTTCAAGAAGCCTTTGGGCAACGTTCTCAGACATAGGGTCTGATTTGTGGGTAGTCCTGTGTGGATCCAGGAGTTAGACTCAATGATCCTTGTGGTTCCCTGTCAACTCAGGGTATTCTATGATTCTATTCCCTTCGACCATTTGCCCCATCCTGGGTGGAACATATACATTATGTTTCCTTCTCTTCAAAGGATTATAATTTTTATGGATATCTGAGTGATAATAACTTTAACCAAGTAGTTGAAGACTAATTTTATTCGCATTTCTCTTTGGCTGTATCTATTCTAGCAAAATAACAACAGCAGGGCCTATTTTTGGCACGTAAGAGAACTGGCAGTTTGACCACGTATACATAATTAAGCTCTTCTAGCCTCAAGGGCATAGAGCTCCATCCAGCCTACCTCTTGGGAATATTTCCTGATGAATGCAAGCTTCCAAACTACTTTCCACAATTATATGGGGTAGAGTTTCTTGATGTAGGCCTAATATGTGACAAGATTACTCCAGCAATTTCATAATACAGATTACTGGGTTCCAGCAACTGGACTTGCTGCCCGTGACATTTTATTTACTACTACATACACCATAAAATATACCACTTAAGTCCAGATCTTCAAGGTTGGTAGACAACTCTCTCCCAGATTCCATAGGAAATGCAGCACTTAAAATACATACACATGTGACTTGTCTGGAAATACAAGTGGAAGACAGGCTTTGCAAGAGTAACACAGTGTATGGTAGTGTTATCCTAAATGACTGTCCTTGCTTAAGTAAAACGTTTAAAAATCGTATTATTATTATTATTATTATTATTATTATTATTATTATATAATATATTTATAATTATATTTATAAATAGATGTCCTGGTTTCAGTTAGCACAGAATTAATTTTCTTCCTAGTAGCTGGTGGAATGCTGTGTTTTGGCTTAGGATGAGAAGAGTGCTGATAACACCCCAATGCTTTAATTGTTGCAGAGCAGTGCTTATACTAAGCCAAGGACATCTCAGCCTTTTGCTCTGTCCTGCCAACGGACAGGCTGGGGGTGCAGTAAGAGCTGGGAGGGGACAGAACCAGGACAGGTGACCCAAACTAGCCAAAGGGGTATTCCATACCATCTGACGTCATGCTAAACAATATATAGGGGTGGCTAGCCGGGGGGAGGGGGCCGGACTGCTCGGGGTTAGGCTGGGCATCGGTCAGCGAGTGGTGAGCAATTGCATTGTGCATCACTTGTTTGTACATATTATTATTATTTCCCTATTATCACCATATTATTATTATTGTTATTATTGTTATTATTGTTATTATTATTATTGTTATTATTATTTTGTTATTATTATTTTTCCTGTCTTATTAAACTGTCTTTATCTCAACTCACGGGCTTCACTTTCCATTTCTCTCCCCCGTCCCAGAGAGGGAGGGGGTAGGGTGAGCGAACGGCTGCGTGGTGTTTAGCTGCCGGCCGGGTTAAACCACGACAATATAATATAATAATATTATTATTATTATTATTATTAATAATAATAATAATAATAATAATAATAATAATAATAATAATAATAATAATAATAATAATAATAATAATTCCTTGCTGAAAGTTGACACTGAATTATAGACCCATTAGTAACAGAAAGTCTGATGGGTTACTGTAGCATGATGTGAACTCTTTGTAGGTCTCAAGACCAGCCTCTTAAGGCCACTTCTTTCCCCCTCTAGTATGCTGTGGGAAGGGTTATGTGACTCAATTGCACTTTTTTTTTTTTCTTTTTCTGGTACTGTTCCTTTGCAAGGGTCAGTTTGTGAAACCACTACAGAAATTATGGGAAACTGTATTGTGGCTTGATCACACAGTCTTTAAAGGATAGTAGTAGCTAAAGTAAATGTTTTTTCATTACTTTTTTTCCACACAGGAAATACAAATTTCAAGAGGAAAGCAGGAGAGGCCAGGTAAAAGGGGGAGCACTTAAAGTTCTCTCTGTGTATAAGTGAGAATAAATATCTAGAATTTCCCCTTTAATCTGTCACACACCAATATACATGTATTGTACCTTAAAAGAGCTGCCAAAACAGATATTGCACGGGATAATTCTGTTTTACTCAGATCAGGCAGCAATTGGACTTTTCTATGGGAACAGCCACCAGAGCTGGTTCGATTATCACGATCGTTGCTATAAGGGTTGTTATTATTAATATTCTGGGAATATAGTAGACTGAAAAATAATGTGTTATAGTATTTGAAATACAACTGAAACAAATATTTCCAAAATAAGCTGCCTGAACTACTTTTCTCCATCTTTCAGAGAGCAGCCAGGAAGACAAATTCTGAATTCTCTAAGTTGCCAACGAAGAGCCCTTCTGCTAACATGTGGACTAGATGAGGAACTGCTCTGCTTGCTACCTTGTCATAGCAGAAGGTCATTAATCTACAAAATCTTTTAACAGACAACAAAACACTCTATATCATACCTATTTCATTTTTGACTGGGAAGCTGTATAGGGGGGCTGGTGTTGTGGGAGGGCAATTTTTTATTTATTTTATTATTTTATTATCTTATTATTTTATTATTTTATATTTTATATTTTATTATTTTATTTTTATGGCTCCTTTTATTTCTGTCTTGATAAACAGAAATATTCCACAGTCATGGATTTTTTTTTTAATTATTTTTTTTTTAGATGAACTTCTCACTTGCCTTCTGAGTAGACTTCAAGGAAAATTATATAAACTTTCAGTGACAGTGAAAGTCTATGGCTGTCATTTTGATTCATACTGTAGCTAAAAATATAACAATAGAGCTGGAAAAACACATTCAAATAGACCGTTTTGGTGAGAAAAAGCAACTTTTCAAAATCTAAAGTTATCATGGAAACATGTTCATTTTGTTCAAATGTAAAAAGGGAAAAATACTTTAAAAATATGAAGGAGATTATTTAAACTTTAAAAGAGTTTCCATTCAAAATTAAAACCACTAAAATGTGAACCAATTTTTCCTGGATCTGAACAATTCATTTCTTTTTACCATGATGAATATTTTATATGTATATCACACTTTTAAATTAAATTTTAATGTACATTAAACTTATGCTTTTGCTGTGATGTAGAATAAAAGGTAACTTTGGAGATTTCTGTGGAGTCAGTTTTTTGAAGTCTGAGCCTCTGCAGAGTTTGGTGCTGTACAGCCCTGTGCCTGATGAGCTCAGGCTGTGCAAAACCTCTTCCCCCTGGAGAATGTACAGCTGGTATTACTGATGGGGATAAATGTTTTTTAGCATGAATAAGGATTACCCAGGCTTAGCCCTTTGTGTATTCCCCACTCCAGGTCAATTGAATTAAAATAAAACTTCCAGATCTTTTCTACATGACAGAATTTCATGAGGAGTGTGTACATAAACAGTTTTCCACAGGGATGATTGAAGAGTTATAATTAGAAGAAAATCTGACTACTGCTGGCAGTTCCCTGGGCACACTGAAGAATCCTCTGTGACTCCCGGCTGCTGGATGCTTATTGTATTTTAAAGTATGGCTGAGATTCCTTAAAGGTGATCTGAAATGGTGAAGAAACAAATTCCAAGAATTTTAATGTCATCTTCAGAGTGTTCCCAGGATTTAGAAAAATGTACAGAATGCTATCTAAATACTGCTATTATTTATTTTTTTCTTCGTCTTCTAATATAAATCCTCCTCAGCAGCTTAATTTATATATTATTATTATTTTTTAATTTATTTTTTCAAAATCAATATATTAATAAATGGCAGGAGCCTTGTCCTCTTCAAAGGACTGGAAATGACAGTGCTTATATATAATATATATAAATATAATACATATTTAGTGAGTGGGCCAACAGTTAATTGCATTCAGCTGATGTTAATGAGTTGGTAAAAGGAACCAGGCATGACTTCTATAGACAAACAGATCTTACCTGGTAAGCCTATGCAATCAGATGAAGTGTTATACTGCATTTTTTGGGCCTTCATGAAAGACTCAGAGGCTGTGTTCAAAATGGAGGCTTAACCTTGACTAATAGCATATGTGCGTGTACATCTGCAGAGAATTAATGTGTTCTGGTGAATTCTACACCATTAGAGCACAAAGACTTTATGCTATGATTCCTCCTCTGCAGTAGACAGTCCTTACTGACATTACAGAGAATGTTTCTGACTAGATGGACGCTGGCCTGATTCAGCACACAGATCATGTATTCACAATCCCCTTATGATGGCCAAAGTCACCTAACAAATGGGCTAGTTTGGTCAATGCTCACACAGTTGTTAAATCTGATAAAATAAAATGAAAAAGAATAGGTGGCAGAGGCTGGAGAAGACATTGACCTTATCATGAGCAGCCTGCAGAAAGTCTGATCAAGCATGTCTCAGAGCTGGGTCTACAAGTACTATGTCAGGGCAGTCTGTAGGAAACATTGCTTGTTACACCAGATATTTCTGATTGTCTCACAAATATGGTGAGACTTTTTTAAACATTTACATTATCGTCATCTACAAGATTTAATTTGTTTGACAGATATGTACCAAGCAAAACTTTTCTATCTGACACTAAAACTACAAAATTTAATTAATTTCACCCCAAATGGAAAAATACTGATGCTCAGGTTGAAAAACAAAAACAAAAACAAACAAACAAAAAAAACCCACAACCAAACAACCAAACAAAAAAAACCAACACTATGAATAGCTAAGTTTTTCTACTTGCTGAGGGTGTAGGATGTTGTTGTTGTTGTTTGTTTGTTTGCTTGCTTGTTGTTTTCTACAAAGATTTGATTTATTCTATGACCCTACATGCAGGGATATTCATTGTTCAAATATGAAGGAAATGTCACTGCGAGTGATGACTCTGCACAGAATTCAAACACCCTGCCTAGTTTGTTAATACCTTTTTCATTCCCTGTAGTGTATGTGCCATTTCTTTCAACAACCTGCTATAAAAAAACTTCTTCCATCTGACTAAGTGCTTGAGGGAGTCTGAAAAGAGGATGTTTGTTTTACCCAAACTGATGTTTTAGAAGCTGAGAAGCCAAATCACACCTTCAACTGCATATTGAGAGTTCAAGCCAGCACGCATCCTACAGTGTAAATTGGCTCTCTTGAGCATTCCAAAGAGCCCCTTTCATCTCATAAGGTAGAAAGGGTGGAATGCTATACTAATCTGGCATAAATTAAATATTTTTATAATCAGGAATAGAAGCAGCATAACTATACTTTATAGTGCACAGTTTATTTGCAGAGAAAAGATACCATTTTTTTTCTGTTTGAAACTATATGCATAGAAATGAAGCTTCACAGTCATGAAGTCACAGAGATGATGAACATTAAAATGATGTTACATGATATTCTAGCTCTTCTAAACAAACAAACAAAAAAACAACATAATTCCCACTTTCAGTTGTTAGTCTTAATAAAAGCAGTGGAAAAACAAAAGAAGGCATAAGGCTGGGAGATCAGGGGTTGGTTATGAAAGGAGCTCGTAGGGCTGACATACTGCTTCTGAATTTCAAGGACCATTAACTAGCTATCAAATATACCATGGTGCTTGCCTTGACATCTGGCTTTTCAAATCTGTCTTTAATGACTAGGCAAATTAAAATTAAATTCTGCAGCTACTGACAAGTGCTTTTTGTTAAAGGATAACTATTCAGAATATTTGTCATAACAGTTAAAGTAAAAAAGTTTGTGTTTTCTTGACCTATTACTCTACCCACTTACAACTTTAATATTAAAGAGTTGATACTGCAATTATAATTCACCATGCCAATTAGAATTTATTTATTTTTCCTGTCTGAATTCAAAGGGTCCTTTGTACGGACGTGAGTAAGTCCTAGGAGAGACTTACAGTCCTGCTAGGACTGCTGCATGATAGTCATACAGAATCTCTTCCTGGTTTTCATTAGTAATAAAGTTTGAAAAAAAAATATTCTGAAAATATAGAGCAATTAGTAAATAATCTTTCACCAAATACATAAAGAAACAAAGGAAGGGATGGGCAGTCCTGATTATTAGAATGCTTATATGTAAAATGATGAGCTTCATCTTTTAAGATGCAGACAGCTTCACAGCAGCTAGCCTTAGTTTCAGTAAATTATGGAACTAAAATTTCTAAATAGTAATTAAATGTGGTGTCTAGTTTAGGTATTTAACACGAGCATAAATTCATAGTATGGAAAAGGGAGAAAAGCACACTCCTTTGAAAACCTCAAATGAGATCCTATCTTCCTACCTTAAATTTAATCACACAATCTGATTTAATATTTAATATTTCATTGGTGCAATCTTGGCCTCTGAAGTCAATATACAGTGAAAAACATGCATACAAAATTTGGTTAGATAGCTAGTTGGGCATTAATAGCAAGAGTCACATTCTTTGTTACTGGATACTGGCACAATCTAGAATACCTTCAGCCTGATATATTAGACTCAGGTAAGTTTGCTAAAGGCAATAAGCATGAATTCAGAAGGAGGGCATATCTGAACCTGAAGAAGTTGAATATGGTCAGAGCATGATATATTTCCCTCAGCTAATAATTTTTGAAAATTAGCACTTGATAAACAGAGGATGTGCATATATTTCCTCTGTAGCTGTGTCATTAGTGAACATTAAAGGTGGCTGAATCACTTTAGAAGATTATATTTTTACATTTTCATCAAGAGATACTGGTAGATAACAATATAGCACTGTAAGAGCACTTTGTTGTGTTCTACTTTATATATACATATATATACACATATATATCTTGTTTCATAGAACACTTCCTCTAGTGATGGATTTTGCAGTAGAGCATAACTACCGTGCATTATTTTGTTATTCCATAGAAGATTTCATATCTAAATTACATAAGTTACTATTTCTCTGGCATTCTAATTGCATGGTCCACTAGGCTCCAATATCCTGCAGCACAGAGCATTAGACAGCACGACAAAATATAAGTATCTTCAGCTTCACAATGTAAAACTAACAATACAGTCAGTAAAGTGTATTAAACACTGCTGTCCGTATGAGGGGATGAATGTGAGGTTTTACTGTGGACCGTAAAATTTCTATGTGCTTGGTATCACAGAATGTGTCTTTTTATATGGCAGACCCTTTCTGTGGTCTAATGTATTAAGAATAATGACATTTTATTATGCAACTGCAGCACCTTTTATTCTTTTGGCGGACCTAGGCCCTTCACATGAATATTGCACTAAAGACAAGCACAGAATATTGCATCATTCATTTCTTTCTTATGGCAAAGTAATTACCTTCAGTTGAATGCAGATTGCATTACATCTGACTACATCTGACAGTTTCCAAGTATCAATTGCATATCTATAGCAAGGACTTTATTTTTTCCCTTCCCTTCCCTTCCCTTCCCTTCCCTTCCCTTCCCTTCCCTTCCCTTCCCTTCCCTTCCCTTCCCTTCCCTTCCCTTCCCTTCCCTTCCCTTCCCTTCCCTTCCCTTCCCTTCCCTTCCCTTCCCTTCCCTTCCCTTCCCTTCCCTTCCCTTCCCTTCCCTTCCCTTCCCTTCCCTTCCCTTCCCTTCCCTTCCCTTCCCTTCCCTTCCCTTTTTTTCCAAGGTTCATTCTATTCTCATCCTCTGTCAAATTTTCCACATGCCAGACATATTTCTACATAACTGGCTACATGATAATTTGTTCAATTTTCAATTATATTTCTTTTATCTGTATTCAGAAGTGGCTAAATCTAGACTATGCAGATACTCTCAATAAAGGATGTATAAGTAAGAATCTATGCAAGTATCAAAAGAGAGATGGAAAAATTATCTCCTGAATATCACCTTGAAGGACTGCTGAATATCTTCAATTGGCATGAGCTCACAGGCACATGGAAAATACTTTATCGTTTCCTCTGTGCTAAAGTGTGTACATGCTTGGGCCTATGGTAGATTACAGATTTATATAATCTCATTTTCATTGTCTTCATTTAAGTATGAGAGGTGGTGTTTAGTTTCACTGCATTTCCACCTGGTAAGATTCTAGAGAAAGTGTTACCATGAGACAATGAAAATGCTTGTACTGACAGAGGAAGAGGTCAGGCAGCCTCTGTTGTTGCTGCTAGGTCATGTTGACTTTAAGGGACCACAAAATTATGTCCTTGGATTTCGTGCAAGGAACTCTATGTATGAAAGATATTGGATTCAGAAAAGCTTTCCAGTTCAGAACAGTGTTTGCTTAAGCTTGAGGATGTTTGTAGATCTTCTAAAATCACATACATGTATGCTTTTAAGAGGATATGTGTTGTTAAATCTATAAGGTCCTACTGAAAATTTCCCTTCTTGATGAAATTTTCAATTAAATAAATATATGTTTAAAAGGTCTTCTGAAGAAAAAAAATAAGGAGAGAGGGAGAAAAATAAAGAATCATACAGAAATGTAGCATGCATCAATTTGCTGAAGACTTTCATGAGTTTGGAGTCCTGGGACTGCATTTTTTTTTTTTTTCCTGAAGGAGCTGATTTCCGTTGTCATCTGTTCTCATAATGATCTGCAAGAAATGAGAGATGCAATTAGCCAAGCACAGGGAAAATCAAATTGCCATAATCAGAAGCAAATCCTGAATGCTGCAATCGTTCCAGATAACAATCAAAACGAACATGAAGGGCAGAAACAAAAGAAGCTCCAGTGTTAAAAAGCAGCAGTAAACTAATTTAGCTGAAGTTATCAGTTACTGACTGCAGTCATGCCAAAGAGAAATGCATTCTTTTTACCTCTGATTTCTCTGATATTCTGTTTGTCACTGATTATGAAGAAGAACTGTAAGATGAATACCTCCTGAGTAGAAATAAATTTCTGATTAGCTTAAGTGAATTCTGTTTGAGCTTTAAGGTTGTATTACTTAGAAATTTCAATTGTAGTAAGAATGTATGGCATTCACTGTTCAAAGCAGGATGAACATAAGCTTTGTTTTATCAGTTGCATCGATTGGTGTCCAAGGGCAGGTGAGACACTGGAGAAAGGTTACTAATTTCAGTAAGGCAAGTGAAAGGTGAAAATGTTCTGTTCAGGCAGTGTCAAGGCAGAGGTCTGTCTTGATGGGACATGGAAGTTCCTCTGCAAATCCAAAACTAAAGATGTCACACCATAGCTTCTCTGCTTCCAAAGAAGGAAGGACACTTCTCAGCAGAAAGGAAATCAGTTAAGAAGTATGCCTTATTCTCTTTGGTATAATATGTAGACATACTTGGACTATGGAAACCAACAACTCTTACATTCTATTCAGCATTTCAGTATTTTCAGGACATTGCCAGAAACATCTACACAATGTAGTTAGGCATAGGACTTTGCCAGTGCATAGCTGAGATAGCCAATAAATGCACCTTTCTACCACATGAACCCTAAAAATTGCTGTGAAAACTCAAAGTTTCCTTTCCGGTAAGAAGCTCTTCAGAATCTCTTAAATTGAAATCCCCAGAGCAGCACCCCCATTGCCTTCTTGGTCTGCTACTATAGTATCTTCAGAGTAAATGCAGCCCACAGAACCAGCTAGTTTAGCCTGCTAGCACCTGCCAGTATCTCCTAGAAGCTGGAAAACTTGACTTAAAAATCATTGCTGGGAAGAGGATGAAGCAGACATTCAGCTTGGTTTTCCCACTTCCTAATTTATGTGAAGTATCATCACAAAGTATTGAGCCTTCTGGGATGTTTCTTCACTAATCTCTGCTTTTCTGTTTTCTTTGTGCTTTGCTAGGCTATCAGCTCAGAAGACACTGTTTGACCCCAAGGCTGTGTAATCTTTCTTTTCCATCTTGACTGTATCTGGTTGTCCTGCAGGAAAGGGAAGGTCATGCCAACAGGGGTACATGGGTTCAGCAGCTCAGGTGGTCTCTTTGAATGTGAGAGTCCTGGACCAAATAGCTTCAGTGTCCAGAACTTGATTCAGTTCAAAATGAAGCAAGCCTTTAAAGCAACCTAGCTGATGATTTCTGCAAGAAAAAAACTTGCTTCATTAAACCATATGTAATAATCAGAAAGAATTTTTAAAAATACTTATTTTCTCTGCCATTTCCTTTGTCTCCCTTCCTTCCTTCCTTCCTTCCTTCCTTCCTTCCTTCCTTCCTTCCTTCCTTCCTTCCTTCCTTCCTTCCTTCCTTCCTTCCTTCCTTCCCATATTTCCCTCCTCCCTCAAGAAGATTATGGTAGGGTTTTAGACACATAAAGAAACTTTATTATCATCATCTATCACATTCTTTATAATATCTATTAAAACCTTTTAAAAAATAAAAATCTATGATTGAAGTGGAATTTATCTAGGAAACTGTATCCACCTTTAATTTAATTTTCAGTAAAATAAGTCTTCCATGTCCACTAGTAATGTGTGAGTTAATTGTCTTCACTCCTAAAATATCATGCCTGAACCTACCCAGCCTCAGGTAGGTTTCAGCCTTCAGCAGGTTTTGTTAGGTCATTTTGGGAAGGGAGGCTGCTCAGTAAGCATCTCTGCTTCCTTCCACAGAATTTTTACATGTCAAAGTTGTTAGATTTTGCATTAATCATGTATATAAATAACTCTTTCTTGAACATTCTCAGATTTCTCAACTTCCTGCTTAACTTGCAGGTGTAAGATGTAAAGCAAGTATTTCCATTACAGCTGTGCCAGTCTCTAAAACAGGGGGATGCTCTGCTTGCTACTTCCACTTCATATTTTCCTACTTTTACTTGCAAGACTGTATTAGATCTTGTGTTCTCATCACTGGCAAAGGGTTAAGGTTCACCCAATCCTTACAGTTAGCGAAATTTAATTATAGATGCTGTCACCTACAACCTTATACTTGCCTCTTTTGAAAACTGACTGTGAAACAGTCAACCTGCCTTTTATATTATTTACTTCTCTCTCCATCTCACAGACCTTATCAGCAGTTATTTTGATTTATTCTAGGCTACTGATGAAAATATGTAATCAGCTTAGGTCAAGATGCACTCCTCATGGGAAAGCACTAGAAATGTATCTAGTTATGTTTAATTTGATTTACAATTACACAGTGAAAAACACCTGCTAACTAAATTGCAAAATGTATAATATAGATTTTATATAACTTTATTTTTAAATACTAAATACTGTATGGTAACAAAACCTTCTTTGCTGGTTAAAAACAATTAGATTTTTTTTTTCTTTTTGAATCTTTATTTAAGAAATTTACTACTCTAAGAAAGTCACTGCCATCAGGCTTGCTGCCAAAGGGCCCTAGAAAGACTCTTTTGTTCTCCTATCAATATTAGTGAAGGACTATTTTAGGTATGCTAATAACCCTATCGATGTAAACTGCTGACTATAATCTATCTAAAGACAGTTTTTGCCTGCCTGCTTTATAAGCACTAAAAACTTAATAATTAAACTAGAAAGGAACTGAATTGTATCTTCCTAATAACCAGATTGTAGGTAACCAACTCTTGGAATGCATTTCACCAACCTGAGCTTTGTATGTGGTGACGAGAGAGACCGGGGCATCTCTGAGTGTCCAAGAGTCCAAATCCAGATATCCAAAATATGATATTTTTTGTAATTTCATGACATAAAAATATGTTCTTCTTCCCCTAGATTTGTCAGTATACAATATCCATTATTAAACTCTGTCCAGAAAAAAGGTGTATGCCGCTTTTGCTTCACTCTGTCTTCTTTCATCTCTCCCTCTCCCTCCCTCCAACCCTTCCTTCTTCTCCAACATGTCCCTATCAGAATTCCTTTACTTGAATCAACACAGGTAAAGGAAAAATCAGTACCTCACATTACAAGTAATGAGAGTCATTGATTTAGTTATATGATTTATAAACCAAGCCAAAAACTAAGCAGAAAAAATCCTGACATGGTGACACAGGTGAGTGTGTAACTCACTGAGAAAGAGAATATGCTGATTGCCTGGAAGTTCCCCAGAAGGTCACACAACTCAGGATTTATTAATTTCTTTATTTTTTCCTCCTGATTTCACAGAATCACAGAATCACAGAATTTCTAGGTTGGAAGAGACCTCAAGATCATCGAGTCCAACCTCTAACCTAACACTAACAGTCCCCACTAAACCATATCCCTAAGCTCTACATCTAAACGTCTTTTGAAGACTTCCAGGGATGGTGACTCCACTACCTCCCTTTGCAGCCTGTTCCAATGCCTCACAACCCTTTCAGTAAAGAAGGTCTTCCTAACATCTAACCTAAAACTCCCCTGGCGCAACTTTAGCCCGTTCCCCCTCGTCCTGTCACCAGGAACGTGGGAGAACAGGCCAACCCCCACCTCTCTACAGCCTCCTTTAAGGTATCTGTAGAGAGCGATAAGGTCGCCCCTGAGCCTCCTCTTCTCCAGGCTGAACAAGCCCAGCTCCCTCAGCCGCTCCTCGTAGGACTTGTTCTCCAGGCCCCTCACCAGCTTCGTCACCCTTCTTTGGACCCGCTCAAGCACCTCGATGTCCTTCTTGTAGCGAGGGGCCCAAAACTGAACACAGTACTCGAGGTGCGGCCTCACCAGAGCCGAGTACAGAGGGACGATCACCTCTCTAGCCCTGCTGGTCACGCTGTTTCTGATACAAGCCAGGATGCCGTTGGCCTTCTTGGCCACCTGAGCACACTGCTGGCTCATATTCAGCCGACTGTCCACCATCACTCCCAGGTCCTTCTCTGCCTGGCAGCTCTCCAACCACTCCTCTCCCAGCCTGTAGCTCTGCTTGGGGTTATTGCGCCCCAGGTGCAGGACCCGGCACTTGGCCTTGTTGAACTTCATGCAGTTGACCTCAGCCCATCGGTGCAGCCTATCCAGATCCTCCTGCAGAGCCTTCCTACCCTCGAGCAGATCGACACACGCACCTAACTTGGTGTCATCTGCAAACTTACTGAGGGTGCACTCAATGCCCTCGTCCAGATCATCGATGAAGATGTTGAAGAGGACCGGCCCCAGCACCGAGCCCTGAGGGACGCCACTAGTGACTGGCCTCCAACTGGACTTGACTCCATTCACCACGACTCTTTGGGCCCTTGTCTTCCTTGTCTTCCTTTCTATTACATAAGGCTAAGGTCAATCTATCCCAGAAAAGATGCTATGATTGTCAGAACATGCTAAAGTCACGTGGATCCAGTGATCAAATCCACGATTATAGAAATAAACTTGTCTCATTAAGAAATTTTATTTAGACAAGATAGGTTTTTGTGGGATTCCAAGTTTAACACAAAGAGAAGATTAACAACCCTATACAGTATTTAAGACTATGTAATAGAAATACAGTACAGTGCTAGTGGTACATGTATTACACAGTGGCTTCTCTGAATCTATACAAAGAGTGAGATTCTTGTTTTGACTAGATAAAATTTATTTAATTGATCTGAATAAATCCCTTGAACTCTGACTACTATCAATAGTGAGAGATACACTTCCAGAGACTCTGACCTACCAGAGATCTGTTTTAGGATATGATAAATCATTACCAGAATGTACACATTTATTTCTGTTGAACAGAGAGGGACTGCAGATGACTAATTTAAATTTTTAACTTCGGGTGCTAAAATCAGGTGAGAGTAAAAGCCAACAAAAATCTGTTTTGTATTCTCTCTCATATAACTGTTGTTAAATTTTTAACTTCTGAGTAATTCTGGTAAAATACTAAACAGTTTCTTAATACCAGGAATAATAATATTATTTTCTGTAAAACTTTTTAAAAATAATAACTCTAATCATCTTGTTTTCTTTTAATTAAATTTTGCTGGCTTACATTAAAAAAAACAGATACATAAGAAGTGTGGTTTTCTTTATAGAAGTCAATGGAAATTTTTTAGCATCATATGTTCATCTACGTACTCTCAAACCAAATTGCCATTTCCCTTTCAATTTGCTAAATGCTAAAGAAAAACTTGTTTGTTTCCAGTTTTGGTTTATTGCCAATATCATTCTTAAAAACAATCACAGCACTTTCCATTCTCCAGTCCTCCCTGATAACAGCAGATTTAAAAAAGGTTATGTTTTTATTATCTTGGAACTTTCTGAACTCTTGTCATCTGTTTTTCAAACCTTGCACCTCTTAATCAATTTGTCTGTTAGCTTGTTCTCTGACATTGTTTGTACGTTACTTGTACAGGTCTAAGGAGTATATCTTACCAATACAACCTGAGACTAAATTTGGCATAAAGAAATTTCACTGCTTCTTTATAATTACTTCTGTTGAGCAGGCATCATAAGAGAGGCAAAGTGGGGCCAAGCTTAATTTAAAAGTTATTCACATGTAAAATGTACATATATACATACACACACGCACAGAGTGGTGGTCTCTAAGCCTGGTCTGCAAGCTGAATGTTAACACTATGAACAACTTTTTAAATTTATAACACCTTTGTGAAACGATCAGTTTATCTTTTATTAAGAGTCAACAACACATGTGCATTAGGAATTTTAAAATTCCTGTAAACAGCAATTTATACCACTATGTAAGCACATGATGTGCTCACATTATAAATAATACACACAATCCAGTTATCCAGTCTCAGAAAAGCTATAGTGTAACCAGAAAAAAAAAAGTACAGAAGACCATAAAGATGAATAAAAGCATAGACTGAGATTGGAAAAAAGGTATTTAAGGCAGTCAGCCATAATGATATGATATAACAAAGCCTTTTAAAATTTTATAGATCTTGAATGTCATGGAGAAAACTAACAAAGGCTTAGTAGATTCAGCTGAAATAAGGCAGCGATGGGTACGCAAAGTGTGACTGGCCATAACTGTGAGTCTACCACAACTATAAAAATAATTACTCCTGCAGTGATATTTGGCTCAACTTTGAGCTTCAAGCTGTCTTGGATGAGATCAAGAACAAGTCTCTGCACCTTCAGTCTTGCAAAACTGAATATACATTAGATTCTTGATTTTTAACATATTTTCATGTGTTTAGTTCCTTCCTTCCTTCCTTCCTTCCTTCCTTCCTTCCTTCCTTCCTTCCTTCCTTCCTTCCTTCCTTCCTTCCTTCCTTCCTTCCTTCCTTCCTTCCTTCCTTTCGCTTCGCTTCTCGCTTCGCTTCTCTCTTCCCTTCTCTTCCCTTCTTTTTCCTTTCCTTTCCTTTCCTTTCCTTTCCTTTCCTTTCCTTTCCTTTCCTTTCCTTTCCTTTCCTTTCCTTTCCTTTCCTTTCCTTTCCTTTCCTTTCCTTTCCTTTCCTTTCCTTTCCTTTCCTTTCCTTTCCTTTCCTTTCCTTTCCTTTCCTTTCCTTTCCTTTCCTTTCCTTTCCTTTCCTTTCCTTTCCTTTCCTTTCCTTTTCCTTTCCTTTCCTTTCCTTTCCTTTCCTTTCCGAAAATATTTCAGAAAATATTAAATTATTGAAATCAAAACTACAAACAAGAAAGAATCACTTTTAACAACAAGTTTTTTTCATTGTTCTGTTCCCCTGTTGTATAAGTAGTGTATGTGCAGTAGCCAAAGAGCCTGAGGTTAATACCAGGAATTCCACTGTGTTAAACTATTAACATGGGCACCAACAGGCCTGTGGTCCATGTGAACTAGCAGTCTCCCAGACAAACATAGGTTTGTGGAACTGTTTAGGTTGGAAGAGGCCTTTACCAATTTACTGCTCAAAGCAGATTGCTCCATGCCTTGTACTTGGCTCATCTTCCTGTATGGCCTTGAGATTAGGATGGTCTGAGGGTAAGGTAGTCAGTTCAGACAACTTCTTGAGCAGGTAAAAGAGTTTAATGATATAAGTAATACATAAGATATGAGAGGGCTGGAGCTGGAACACCTTGCCTGCGAAGAAAGGCTGAGAGAGCTGGGGATGTTCAGCCTGAGGAAGAGAAAGCTCCAGGGAGAACTCATTGCAGCTTTTCAATACTTAAGAGGGGTTTAGAAAAAAGATGGAGAGCAACTTTTTGCTTGGGCAGATAATGATATGACAAGGGAGAAAGGTTTTAAACTAAAAGAGGAGAGATAAAGTTTAGCAGTTAGGAGGAAATTCTTCATTCAGAAGGTGATGAGGCACTGGAACAGGTTGCCCAGAGAAGCTGTGGATGCCGTATTCCCTGAAGGCATTCAGGGCCAGATTGGACAAGGCCCTGGGCAACCTGATCTAGTGGGTGGCATCCCTGCCCATGGTGGTGGTTGGGGAAGGGAGGGGAGGCAGAGAAGGGGAGGGAGTGGGTTGAACTAGATCTTTAAGTTTCCTTCCAACCCAAGCCATTCTATAAGTACAAACCATTCATGCCAGGATGTTTCAAAGCCAGAAGACAGTCCCTAAAATACATAATTTACAATGTCTCTTTATTGACTATTTTTTTTTTAAAATCTTCAGTAAAGAAAAATGTACACATTCAAAAGATATCTCACCTGTTTCAGACACATCCTACCTTGCCTTGCCTTGCTTTCTCCCTGTGATAACAAATGGATTTGATCCGAGTGCCATGAAAGAATAAATTCAGTGGTGAAGCAGCCTTTTCAGGACAAGTAATTTTTCTTGATATCTGTGTTCATGTTTTCATTGAGCATTGGCACGTTGCTAATAGTTAGGAATAGTATACCAGGAAGCTCTTCCTGAAAAGTGTACATCAGAAGATCTCTGTTAGGTTCTATCTAACAACACATTGAGAGGATAGTTCATTAACCAAAATCTTGCTATCTTCCGTACATGTCAGACTGCACATTTTACAACCTTTAGTGTCCAAGGACATACTCATGATATAAAGACTGTTCCAAGAGCTGATTTTCACAATGTAACATTTTTCATCGTAGGATATTAACAGTAAAATAACACTGCTTTCTCTTTCAACTACACTTTTAAAATTTTCTTCTTTTACAGTCTATTTCTCTTTCAGCAAGATGCCTTTACTTCAGAAATATGAGAGAGGAAAAAATCTTATAAATTGGCATATTATCCAAAGATAAAATTGTCTCTTTGCACAACTGATCAAGAAGCATGCTATGAATACATTGTTCTCTTCTTACTGAATTATAAAAAAGAAATCACGTTTCTTTCAATATTGGAAAACATACCATAAAAATAAATCAAGTACATACAGCACATCCCCAAAGGGAAGTTCTTCAGAAGAGTATCATCAAAAGTTTGCATCAACAAATGCAACAAGACAATAATATTAAAATTGTCAGCATAGATAATATATTTTACTGACATGTTGATAATACTGATATTATTATAGGTACGTAATAAAAGGGAACAAAACTGGTAAATACTGTTATTTCCTTAAGCCTAGGTATACAGAGCATAAAGGGATCTAAAAGCTGTAACAATCAAACTGCGTTCAATCAAACTGAGTTCAAATATTTGGTCATCTGTTTATTTTAAAATTCCACAACACTGACAAACATTCATGAGATACTGCAAATGAATGCATTAATTCTTTGTCAATTCATATTTGTAAGTCAGTCATTCATCCCTTTTCACACTGTGCTAAATTAAATTGCGTGGGTTTACCATAGGATTTTATGGAAGCTGGAAATGTAACACTCTGCAGAAAGATTGAACGAACTCACAGAGGAGAAAAACAAACAAACTCAAACTTGGTGTCACCTCCAGTTCAGGAAACCCCTAAATTGTCAGTTGAAGTATTGGGTTTATGTGCCAAGCTTTTGGTAGTGGTGAGGCTGCTGGGACAAACTGTGAGCAGAGCCCAGCAGCTGTCCCATGTCAGATCAGAGCCAGCTCCAAACGGCTCCAAAGGAACCTGCCGATGCCCAGAGCAGAGCCAGGGAGCGATAAATGCTGGTTGGCTGGGAGAGCAGATTTAAGAAAGGGGAAAACAAACAAACAAACAAAAACCGCTGCACAACAGCATCTGGGAGAGGAGTGAGAAAATGTGAGACTCAGCACTGCAGCCCCCAAGGACAGTGCAGAAGGAGGGCAGGAGGTGCTCCAGGCACACAGCAGCAATTCCCCTGCAGCCTGTGGAGAGGCCCCTGGTGGAGCAGGCTGTCCCCCTGCAGCCCAGGGGTCCCACATGGAGCAGATCTCCACGCTGCAGCCCTGGTGGAGCAGGTGGATGTGGCCTGGAGGAGGCTGCGGCCCATGGAGAGCCCCCACAGGAGCAGGCCCCAGGCCGGAGCTGCAGCCCATGGAGAGGAGCCCATGTGGGAGCAGGGAGTCTGGGGGGAGCTGCCGCCCATGGGGAACCCGTGCTGGAGCAGTTTGCTCGTGGGGGGATTGACCCCATTGTACGGAGCTGTGCGGGGGCAGTTCTTGAAGAGCTGCTGCCTGTGGGCAGCCCCTGTAGGCTCCATTTGGGAAAGATGTCATCCCATGGGAGGGACCTCACATGGAGCAGGGGCAGAGAGTGACCGTGAAGGAGCAGTGGAGAAAAAGTGTCAGAGACTGAATGCAACCCATTCCCCTGCACTGCTCGGTGGAGGAGGTAGGAGAACGTGGATGGGGGTTAGGGTGTTTGTAGTTTACTTTTCATTTCTCACTATTCTACTCTGTTAGTGGTAGGTAATAAATTACATTAATCTCCCTATGCTGAGTCTATTTTGCCCATAACATTAATTAGTGAGTGATCTCCCTGTCCATATCTCAACTCATGAGCTTTTCCTTCACCGTATTTTCTCCCCTCTTCCTTTCAAGAAAGGGGAGTTGGGTGCTTCGTCACCTACCACTGTTAAACCAAAACAGATGTTAGAAGCTGGAAGGTAAATATTGAAGGAAGAATTACTCTATATTCTTACTCTAATATAGTCTATTACACTGTCTAGGCATCCCTAAATTTTTGATGTACAAGGATTCTATTGGATGTACCTTCAATGTTGATTTCCAGAGTGGTTTTGTGTTCTTATGTTACCTATGCCAAGGTAATATTGTCACATTCAATATTGTTGGGAAATTATCCCAAGAAAGAAGACCAATGAAACTGCAGTAGTTAATTTCATGTTGATTTGATGGCATGTTTTTTTTCAGTATCTATCAGGTTAAAAGCACACTGGTAATGAGTTGTTACCTCAAGAATTTATCTAGAATCCATGTTGTCTAGGAGTTATGGAAGTCTGGGTCATATCTTCACATGGGCTAATTGTTACTGTAAAATCTGAAGCCAGCAGTGAAATTGGGCCCAACATTACACCCGTATTTTTGAGCTTCCAAGTTTAGACTCATGATTTTTAATATATTTATCCTGTCCCTGAAAGCACAATCTTTCTATGAATACTGGAAGATTTCATTGCATTGTAGCAACATCTATACCAGCTGGTAAAGCAAACAGTATCAGGACTTGCATGGTGTGGCCGGATTTGGGTTACAAAACATTTAGACTGAATTCAGACTATCTATGGCAATTATCCTGGCCCATGCTAACCTATACCTGTTCCCAAGCATCACTTGGAGGAAAATGGGTGGCCCTGGTCAGAAGGACACTGAGGCCCATCCAACAACACAGCAGTGCCAGGAGCTAGTTCCAGTGTTTATTTCTGTACTCTTGCCATTTAATGAAATTCTACAGATGTGTTTCATGGGCATCTGCAGGTCTGCTACATCTGGTAAGGTCTGGAATTTGAAATATGGTGCTACCACTGAAGAATATGGATTCATTCTTAGACAGTGCATTAAGAACTACTTTGAAACCAAAGTTGATATGAAAAATATAGATTACATGTTAACATTTTTATATGCCTTCTGGGCAGGAACGATCACGTACCAATCTTTTTTTTTTTTTTTTTTTTTTGAGTTGCAGTTAAGCAGTTCCTAACTATCAATTATAATAAAGACAGAAGAAGATGAGATAGATAATTGAATATGCATTATTACAGAGATTGAACTATACTGTGGTTGCTACAATGGGCTGACTCTGTAGGTTAAATTGCTTGATAGCATTTTACAGCTAATGATTAATGATAGTAGCTTTTTACAGGATTTCATTCGTGGAAGCATTAGGGCTTGTTATGTTTTAGCAATACTCAGAGTTGTTCCTGCAATGCAATGGCTGAGAAATTTTACAGGAAATATCTAAATAATTTCCTTTGTTCAGTACTACTAGTGCACAGTAATTGTTCTGTGAGTGGTTCCACGTATTCTGCAATTCTCAATTTGCCATTTTTCTCTTGGAGAAATTGATTCCAAACTATAATTTATTTAACTGCTTGTGCTTTTATGCATTTAATGATTATTTATTTATTTATTTATTTATTTTTAATTTAACAAGCAATTTATAGTTTTACATTTGTTTCTTACCTGCAAAAGAGAATGCCCACTAAAGGACAGAGGAACAATCAGGGTTCATCCTTGTGTGTTGGCATTGCAGCTATGAGTAAGCAGGTCTGCTGCTAGGCAGCCTCACTAAGGGAGGGATAGAGAACTCTAAGCTCAAGTGGAAGCTGTTCTTAAAGGTTAAGGGAAGCAGAGGATGATTGACATTAAAACATCCTCATGGCTATGGCTGGCTCAGACTCAGGAATAAAACATCGACATCAGTCTTATACACATTTTTCAAATATACTCCCTTAGGAAGGTTATATTATAAAAGCTTCAAATCAACATGTTTTAACAACATTTTTTTTTGAATTTTAAAGACAAGAAAGACAAGTGTCACTCCTAATGTACATAACTGAACAAATTCTATGCTATTAAAAATGCAGAATCATATAAAACATTTAAGAAGATACCTCCAAAATGACTCTAGATTGTGCAGTAACTGACAATAAGCTCCACTGAAACAAAGTAAAAGGTGAGGCCCAAAAATGCATTACTGGGGAGAAAGAAAATAAAAAAATGTCTGTGCAAGCTAAGGATGCTTCTATATCAAACACTTGATTAACTTACGTCAAAGAATAGTCTTCACTGAGTACAGCTTTTTTGGGGGATGTAAAATTTCCACAGTGATCACAAATGAGCCATGAGTTGTTTTTTACTTTGAACAGCTGCATCTTCCCCTCCAGATTGATCTATCTTGTTGGATAGGATCACATAATTATTTAACAGCATGGCTGGAAAAGAAATATGAACAGACTGTTGGTGCTTTTTATATACTAGAAGAAGATATGGTTATCTTGGCAAGAGTTCCTTACATACGCTTTATGTGTTATTAAATACAGCATGTTTTCAGATCTGTCAATGCTACAGTCTCCACTACAATGAGCAGAACCTGGTACAAAGTAGTAGATGAATATATTATAATATAGTACTTTGCGTTGCTCAGTACTGCACTCTGTGCAGTGGCTGTACCTAGTGTAGTTGACACATCTGAACTAGTTTTACTCTGTAAGCACCGGTAATAACAATAAAAATGAAATTATGTTAATTTAGTATAGCTCAGAAACCAGAATCAGTATTCAGGGTCCCCTGTAACATAGTACACTGTTGAATGCTTTTTGTTATTCTCAGTCAAGATAGTTAGTGTAAATCTAACACAGTTATCAAGTTCTTCTGTAGATAAAGTTCTCTAAGACATGACTATCTCTCTCGACGGTTAACAGTTCTGGGTATATGGGGGAAGATAATTACAGCTATCTTCCATTTCTATATGAATAAATATTAAAAAAAATCCTCTTCCTTTATGACAAGTTGCAGAAAGTATTATGTTGAAATTTGGGATCTGAGTACAGCAAAGGTACTGACCTAAGGCAATTGGTAATTTTCTAATGGTCATCATTGCATTTTTGTTATTAGCAGGTGCTAAGTACTTGCTAAACTGAACTTCCCAAGTCTGCAAATATTCCTCAGTTTGTTTCCTAAGAGCTGACTTAACATTTTCTCTAATATCCAGTCGTTTAGCCCTACAGGATGTTTGCTGAGCAGCAGCAAAAATCATGTTCAGTACATTCATGCTCTGCATAATAAGTTTGCCTATTCACTGCAGAATAATAATATTCGGGTTGTGCATCTCAGTATTTTCTAGAAAAGGAAGCAATGAACTGAAAGTCTGGTAATCAAGGAGGAACTGAAGATGCATTCATCTGCTGCCAGTGGAACAGTGATTATGATTAGGGTGGGATATCTCCACTGCAGTAGCAACCACAGCCTGTAATCAAGACCGGGACATTTTAAAGCTAAATATTAATATATATGCATATATACACACACACATGTATACTTTTTGTTTTTCCCCTAAAAAAAAAAAAAAAAATAATGTTCTCCATTGGCCAATATCATTTAAGACCTTATTGATCATCACTATTTGAGGTGATTTTTTTTTTTTTTCTCCGTTGCTAAAATCAGATGTTGAAATCAAAATAGGATTCTGACCCACTGTTAAAAATTCTCTCCAGACCTCTGGCTCTTTGGCTGCAGTCTTCTCCTCTTAAGAACTATATTGCCTGTGGGTAGCTTTGAGGACAGTCCTTTCCATCCGGAACTTCTGCCTCTTACTGGGGCTGCGTGGGAAACCTATAGGCTCTCCCCATTCTCAGTCAAATACTTTTGGCAGTACATCTCTGACCTCACCTTGGGCAAAACTGGATATTTTTTCTATATAACAAAGTAGGAAATCTATTTTCTAATGTCCTAGGTGTTTGAAATGCAGCAACTATGGTAGACAAACAAAGAAAAATACTGTTTCTGATATCCTAAATGTCTGAAGACTATTGATAGTTGCCATTGATCCCACATGGCTAAAAGGACACTGCCATTTTATAAAAAGACATAGTCATTTATGTGTTTTACATCAATAACTTGCTTGGCTCTATAAGGTAAAACAGTTCTTAGAAACCTGCAGAATTTCTCTTTATTCCAGTGATTTCAGTGGATATTGCTTTTTGATAGCAAGGAATGGATAAGTACCCTGGGGAGGGAAGTTCAGAAAAATAAACTGAGTTAGTGTTTTGAATTTGAATATGCAATACCAGAATTTAAAATGAAGCATAAAAGGTTTAGAGACCAGACAGGGACAACATTAGAAGGCCACGAGAGATAGAGAAGAAAGTCATTGCATGAAGTGGGAGGTCAAAAGAACAGAGAAGATGGTTCTTAGTAGAAAAGGCTGTAATCGATATTAAGGGAACAGCTGAAAAACTGCTACCATTCTTCATTACATCAAATAAAGGAACACAAAACTAAGAACGATAGAGTTCCAGAACTTCTATTCTATTATTCATAACTATTTTTAAAAATACATATATTGTGGCTGCATCTTACTCACAAACACTGATTCGTACATTTTAAAAACAAGAAATTATACCTGAACAATAGTTATTCTAGTCTAGACAAGTCTTAGTGATAAAAAGGCAAAACTATATTATATGAAAGGCCCTACAACCAGATGATTATTCCAGGAAAATATGATGCAAGTATTAAACACAAATGTTTTCACTAGATGATTTTTACAGTACCTTGCTTACAAATGATTACAATGGTAATCATTTGAAACGTGCAATTAATTGGCAAGTTTATTTGAAATGAAATCGAAGTGGTTTCATTTTCAGCTTTGATCCCATCTCCATTTTTTTTTTATGTCAGATTTTTAATGAAAATGTATTTGTTTAATTGAGTTTGGTTCACACTGATTTTTCCAGCTACTCTGTTGCTATTATTTAGTGCATGTTTTATCAATGTGCCAAGTATTGTACAATTACAAAACTATGCAAATGTAAAAATGTACATAATTATTACTACAAAGGCCTCTTTCCTTTAGATGTTTCAAATAAAAGTACAGTGATTTTTTATTTTTATTTTTTTTTCCCTTGAGGGATGCAATCAATATTTAACATTTAAACCCTGACATATTAAAAAATGGGGATCAATATTATCATTATCTTAGATGAAGTCCTAGAGTTCTGTTATACTGAAAATTATGTTAAAATGGAATTGATATCACTTTTAATATAGAAAGACATAAATGTCTATTGTATCTATCACATATATTCATCTATTAAGTGAAATGCAGTGGTGCTGATTATCCAGCAAGCATCCCTTTGCTCTTTATCTTTGAAAGCACAGATCTTCCCCTGCTTATAACATTGCCATTTATATGTTTACTAAATAAGCACAACTCAAAGAGCCTTACAAGTAAATTGAAGTCATAGGCCTTTTTACACATGTGTAAATAAAGTTTGAAGCAGTGAACGCTGCCATCACTATTTATGTAATACGAGTACATGCAGGGATAACTGTCAATATATCAAGTAGATGTACAAAAGGGGACAATGAACATTCGTCTCTGCCTGCTGCTTAGTTATATATTAGAGAAGGACCAAAGCAATCTTTTAGGCTTAGGGAGACCTTAGAACAAGATTTGAACATACAGCTGACGTGAAAGAAATATGGGTCAAAAAATGTAGCTTTAAGCTGTTTGCTTTGTGAAACCAGGCCTGCTCTGCATTTCAAGTACAGCTAGCCCAACACAAAATGTAACTTTAGTCAGTGATTTTGCTGAGCCAGAATAAGAATCAGGGCCCTGCTGTGCCAGGGACTAGCTCATAACAAAAGCACTGCCCTCATTGCAGAGTTTGCAGTTTGAGCCTTGGGAAGTGCAGGAAAGCATTGCTATGACAAAAGGCAACAAGAAGAACATGATGTATAGCATGAGAAATGACAGTTACCATACACCAGGCAAACAATTTTTAATGGGGTTAAGGATTAAAAGGAGCTTTTGGGAAGGATCTAAAGCAGCAGGAACAGGCTGAGAAACACAGGGCCTTTGACCTTTGCCCTGCTACCTTGGTTTGACTTATATTGCAGATCTCCATAGGTAGACATATTCCTATACCAGGGGGCAAGTCGCTTACCCTTCCTAGTAGCAATTGACTATTTCAGTAAACTTTCATTTCTATTCCATGTACCTCCTGCATCCATGATGTTTGCAAAGTAACAGCCAGCACATGAAGTAAATTGATAATTGCTGCTCAGCACAGAATAAAGAGAGACATAAAACAGTTAATTTGAAATAATGTTTTTGCTTATAGAAGCCTTGAAATATAACCTTGGTCTCAAAAGCAAAGAGGTTTGTAATATCCTTGTACAGGAAAGGTCCTGATATGTGTTTTTTATAGATTTGAGTACAATAGGCTCAGAATCTTGACAGGCGTTTTGCACGTCAGTATGAAAGCAAGAATTTGTACTTGGACTCTAACCACAAAAACATAACAAAGCTTTTCCTTGACTGATATATAAAGCAGCTCTTGACTGCTGAAGTTGCAGAGACAATGCATTACGAGCTGAAAATGAACTGACAGATTTATACAAGAAGTTCCTACTGTTTTGTATGCTTTAATCTTAGTGTTGGGTATTGCTCAGCTACTTAAACACACCCCTTCATCTCTCCTCCTCTGAAAATCTGGAAGAATCCTCTTCTTTCTGTTTCCCAATAGCCCAAAGGTCAGAACACTTGTTCATACAAACCCTCTGCTGTCTCAGGGGGTCTGAAGCCATATTTTATCTTAGGACAGAAGCAGTAAGTTTCACGTGAATTTACAGAAATGGATGCTCTCACTCTCCCAGGGACAGCATCTTACATACCATAAGTCAGCAAGTGCTCCCTGGAGCCAGGCTGCACTATTGCATTCTTTGCCCCAGATGGGATCTTTGCTATCAAGCTCTCAGAAACTACAGCTTACATCTTTTGCAAAATGTGAAAACCCTCCAGAGGAATTATGAGTGCAGAAAGCAATCCTCCAACATAACTTCTGTGAATTTTTTATGTCATGCTTTGACCAAGAAGTGTACATTAAAAGCTGGGGATATTGCCTCTGATAAAATCACTGAGCCACAACTTGCTGGAAGGTGGGAGAGCACGATGGTGAAGTTACACCATCTAATTGACCTGTCTTTCATATGTCTTGTTAAACATTGGTGGCCATGCTCAGAGACATGATCTTCAACTTGAGGAACAGTGGATCTTTTAAATCTTTATATTCAGTGTCACATAAAATTGCTTTTGTTGAAATAAATAGTATTCAAAGCTGTATATGAAAATTTGGCCCACATTAGAGCAACAGCATTAGTCAATATATAATCTTAATGGGCTTAGTACTTTTAGAGCAAGAAAATATAGCTAATTAATATGTATACACATGGAACCGCCCACCCTGTCCTTTCTGTTGATGAATATCTCTGTTAGAGATAAAAAGTAATAAAAAAAAAATACTGCAATATCATTTTGGTAGTTTCTTCTGTTAGGCTGGTTTCTGACAGTTGGGGCTAGATACATGAAAATCTCATATAATTAGTACAATGCATGTGCAAAGCATCTCTAAAGCATTGTATTCAGTGAGTACAACATAATCTGGACGCGTGGGACTTATATTTTGTTTAGTTGCATGTATATACACGTATATACATGCATATTTGTTTAATTGCACGTATATACATGCTTCTAGGCATGTATATTCTATTCTAGAATAGCATGCTTCTAGGAAGCATGAACTGCCAGGAACTTAATGAACAGGATCATTTGTGCAGGCAGAATAAGTCTGTGGTGTGGGATACACCTGAGACACTGCCACTGGACATCTTCAAGTTTTGGCTACCACTAGCTTTTAAATAAGATATGGTTGTTTACCTGCATGAGTGATGAAGGTGGTATGAAAGCGATGAAGCAATAATATATCTCTACCTGTTGGCCACTAGTTTGTGTTATGGAGCTAATGTGGGGGATATGTTTGCTCTTCAGGTTCGTTCCAGGTAGTGATCTGAAGATTGAAGTTAACAAAACCAAAGATAATTAGACACTTGTGATTAACTTTGCCTAACTACATCTCTTACAGGTAAGCATGAATCTAAGCTCTCTGCTTAGTTGAGAACATGAATACCAATAGAGGAAAATGCATTCTTTCATAAGAGAATTTTCTTATGCAGCTAAAATAAAGAAAGTATTTCAATTTTTGTCCACTGAAGAAAATAAAAAGGCTAGACAACTCCTAAGATTAAACGCATACATTCCCAGATGCTAGTGATGAGTGAGATGAATTTATTGTAAGTAGAAAATAGTTTTGGTTAGCAGTTTTAATGGAGGCCCATACTTTCCACAATGATATATTCTGCACAGCATGAATCTGGACTATAAATACTAATAACATCCCATTAAGAATGGAAATTCTTGCCCACAATGCTTTGACATGAATTGCCTCTTTAACTCTGTACAAAAAGAGCATTTTCTGTTTTGAAAATTTGCTCTGACACTTCACTAGGATTTTGCAACTGAACTGAACTGAACAAGCTGATAGTTTGCATTCTGTGGCACAATCTGTAGGTTTTATGTGAACTTTGGTAGCATTTTAGGTAATTAAGGTATGTTTCTGGTAGTATTTTGTAAAAGTGAGTGTTTCATTGGTTTTACTGGTGTTTTATTTTGATTTCTCTGTGGTATAAAAAAGGTTAAAAAAAATCACCCCCAAAAGTGCTAAAAAAGTGAAGCCATTTACATTGAGCTCTCCTTAAAGATTATTTTTTGTTAAATTTTATGAGAACCATAAGCAAACACGAGTACAAATTTTTACACTGTTTCTGAAATGAAGCTGTATGAAGGCTAAATCACGTCTGGTATTTATACTCTTGCTATGGAGGTTACATTTAAGTTTGGTAAAATGTAACTACTCATTGTATACTGCACTATGTTGTTCACATACATCACAACACCTCCATCTCTGCTGTGAGTTACAGCATATGTCACAGGGTGAGGCTGGCTGACAGTGCATTAATATGTGACAGTGCATTTATATGCCAGAACACGCAGCTGGACTCGGAGGAAGGCAGCCAGCTGCCTGAAGTCCTATACTGCTTGTATGGCAGCACATTACTGCAATTAGGAGGTGTAGAATACAAAACATTCAGGTTGCATATGCATGAAGCATATGCACACTCTTCCTAATGCTTGTTGGCCTTCCTCTGGAAAATGGTGCATTGGTGCATGTACAAACTAGCCCTTTATGGATGAACAAAATAGCTAAATCAGCTGGAAAAGAAATACCTGGTCTTGTACTGTTTGTATAACTAAGCTAATTTTTGGTAAAGAAAATCAGATGTGCCTTCAGTACACTGGATTATGAATTGAGCAGATGAGCTTTTTCCTAGCAGTTAGTGAGTACAAATGCATTCTCTGTTTATTTGCACTTCATGGTGTTATATTTCAATTATAAAGGCATTGTTTCTTCTTCAGTTTTATTTTTCTGGAAGCAATAGTAAATGCGAAATAATTACCTATTTAATGGTGTCACGGTGCTAAGTAGTTTGCTATTGTCTAATGTCATTATTATAACAACAAATACCGTATACAGACACATTAAATTACTGAGAACAACTTTGTGACAAAATAGAATAATTTATTCAGTCAGGTTTCTCCTTGCCTATGGCTTTCATTGTCAGGCTGTGGTGTGGATTTGTGGGGAACAGAACTCCACCTGGGCCATTAACATGGACCGAAGAATTTATTCTTTCTACAAAAATTGGATGGTTACTCTTTTTCTGCCCTTTTTTCAGAACTTGACAGTCAATGTTATTACTTCATAGAAACAGAAGCCTGTCTGTTTGTACTCAATTTTTTATTTATCAGCATAGAGCACCCTTCTGTGCTATATCCCATGTCCCCATCTTGTGTTTGAAAGTATTTTTGGATTAAAATGTTTGCTTATTCAAGAGAGTCTGGCTTGCAGAGAGTCCTTAACAATCCCATATTAAAAGTGACAAATACCAGTAACTAATAATTGTGACCACACTCTCCAGATATGGTAAAAACAAAAACAAAAACAAAAAGCATAAGCAAGGCAATACAAAGTACACCTTTGTGCAATAGGACAGCTTAGACCTCAATGATGTCTCCATTTGAGTTCATGACTTTGTGGGTCATTAATGCAGTTGGAAAGAGTTGCTGCAGTTGAAAATTTGACAGAAGCATCTTCACCTCTGTTTACTGCATAGAATTAAATCTCCAGTGGCATGTACTGGCACAGGTCCAGCACTAGGACTGAAGTGGACCAAGTGGCCTAAGCTGAGACTCTGAGGCTTTTTATTTCCTTTGCTTTGTTTACATAACACACTCTTAGAAAACTCATGACACTCTGTTTACTAGCGGGTCAGCAACTGAGACTAATGTACTATGCAGTCTAAAAAAGGATAAAAATTATCTGCACTGGCTGCTTGGTAGCTGTGCTTCTCTGGATATTTTGGCTGTTTAATTCTACTTAAAAAAATCTTGAAAGCTTAACCCATATTAGTGACAACAATCTGCAACATTTCAGTTTCAGAGACAAAGTCAAGCTTTGGTTCATATATGAAAAAAAAAAAAACTCATAAATTATACCTCCCTAAGGAAAAAAAAATCCTTTCCATCACAGAGATAAAAAGTGAATTAAGAGTCTTTGACAATTTGTATATCACATTTTGAGCTGATGCAGGCCGAGTTATTGACCTCTGAAAAATGGAGTTCGTAATGGAAATACTGACAGACTATAAACTACAGCTATGCTACTGGGGAGAGGAAGGAAGGAGAATTCTGTAATTACTAGTACATAAAAATTGTTCTACTAGTACTGTGATGGATCAAAACCAGTCAAATCAAAAAGAAACAAGTCATTCCAAAAGCTAAAGCTACAGCCAAGTTTGTGGATACCATAAAAGGCACCTTTTTAGCTTTGCTTTGTTCCCTTTCTTGTCACACCCTTATGTCTTCTCTGAAATGCTTAAGTGGCGTGCAGAAGACTGCAGATTTCTAAAGTGGCTAAGGTTCATAGAAAGTTCTGTTTGGCTCCCCTAAAATTGAATGGCACTACAACGCAGAGAGGAAAAGACTAATGCTGCACATAGGAAAGAAAAAAAACAATAGGAATGAGTGGAGAAAAGAATGATTGGTAGAGGGTGAAAAAAAAAAAAGCATTGGGAGAATAAGTTTGTGGAGAAAACAATGGAGGTGATTGAGAAGTTCAGAATAGTGGTGTGATGGAGGTGAACTACAGAGAGTTGGGTGTATTTGCAGGGGACAAAAGATGGAGCAGTTTCATAAGTGACAGTTTGGATTGTTATTTCCCACCATGTTCTATGAATAAATAAGGACCCTAAGAGAAGGGATAGACCACTTCAACCCAGAACTGCCACCATGAGGAAAACTTTGTTTCCTATGACTGATGAGACTTGTTTTCCTGTTGAAATCCATAATCTAAACTTACCCCAGTCTAGGAAAAAATGCGATGTTTTGTAAACCCTAAAAGCACTAAGATTATGTGTCCATTACATAGCATACTTGATTATTGTGAGTGGGATGCATCTTAAGAGTAGTCATGCAAACATGATGAAAAATGATTGGATCGACAAATTACTGCTCAGTATGAAAAGACATTTTGTAAATAATTTTTCATTATTTACTGAAGCTCTTGATCCTAGGCTTGAGAATAACAGCAAAAGATCCAAGCTCTGAGTTAAAAAAGTCATTTGACTTTTTAATTGTTTTGTTTTGTTTTATTTTAGTCATTCATTGGATTTTTAAGCACAAGGCAGTCTTCCCAAGACAAAAAAAGTCATTTCCAGACAAAAAATATTTTGAATCCCAATGGTGATTATTAGGAAAAAAAAAGTAGAGGGGGGAGGAATTGTATGTGTACTTCTGTTTTCTTAGGCAAACAATAAAAGCAGAAATATAGAATAAATGATATATAAAAATAACGATATATATATATAATATAAATAAACACTGTAATGGATTACTTCAAGGGTATTGAATCTGTATATTTTGCAATAAAGTTTTGGTCTGCTGACTTCATAAAACTGTAACTGTAGCACCTCTAAAAATTCCCATTTTGAATGCAAAGAATCCACCTGAAGAAGTCTTTAACCATCAGTCCACTGCAGTATAAAACGTACCCTCTGAAGAGACCAGTTAATACCTGCCCTGTCCTTGCACTTTCCCATACACTTCCATTGCTTGGCTAAGAGATTACAAAAATAAGTGTTTTCATGTTGTGATGTTGATGATCTTGATGGTCTTCAGAGAACCTTTTTTTTTTTTTTTTTGACTCTTGCCTACAAGAAGCATATTGTTTTCTCTATTGCACGGGTTTAGATATTTTTGCAAAAAGTATTAAATAAAAAAGAACAAAATAACAAGCAGTAATCAAAATAGCAGTAATAGCAGTCACAAGAGGAAGCAGAAGACATGAGTAGATTCACATGTAATTTTTAGCACTGAATATTGGCTTTACGCAAGCTTCCATCCAACCAAAATTTAGTTGTAAATTCTCCTGAGAAAAAGTCTCTAAAGAAGCAAGGGAAATTACGGAGAGGAGAAAGAAAAAGACCAGATGACAAGGCAAACACAATGTAAGGTTAAAAAGGTGAACAAAACAGGCAGCTTGAAGAATCTTTCTGCAGAACAAAATGTAAACTAAAAGAAAACTGAACCTGAGGTCAAAACATTTTGTTCTACAAGACTTAAGGTTAATTAAAGACCTGTCAGTTTAAATATCTATGTTTTAAGAGGACAGTGTTGACAAAAGAAACAAGATCTTTTAGTACCGAGAGTCCTTGAATCTGAGACATAGATTTAGACTAGCCAGACATCTGCTATCAGTCTTCTCCTTTCACAACTGTCTACATGTATTGGGTACCTGCTTTATTAGTCTTAAACTTTTCTCTGTACCTAAAACTGGGTGCTATGCACACCTCTTACCTAAAGAGGGAAGTCACCTGCCTAAATTCCACTACATTATAGAGTTTGGTGGAAAGAGACCCACAACCTGTGTCCCCAGAGAGTCCTGGTCTGGTAACCACACCTGTAGTAAAAATGCACACATCATTGTTTTGTTTCCAAAATGCTGGTCCAATAGCAGAATAACCTGGTTATTCACTCCACAGGTGGTATGTCTCCAGCTGAACCTAGGTCTCTCACTTCTACTAAGATATTTGAGAAGGGGACAATCCTGAAGATAGTGACAAGTTTCTAAAAATATAAATGTAATGTTGTCTGAATGTTAAGACCAGTAAGATTATGTATCCATAACATAGCATAGCTGTATTCCTACCACTGATTTGGAAGCCCATTCAGGCTTATTTGAGACACATTTTTCCTGTTGGGAAGTCCGTGGTAGTTCCTTGCTCAGTGTGTTCCCTTGCAGCTGCATGGAGCCACTGACTCTCAGAAGGCTCCAGCTGCAAATTAGCATCACGTCCAGTTTAGACCCAATTTGAGGTTAATTTAGGAGCTTTAAGGATTGTTATCAGAACTGTGAAGTTTGATAAACGTGTATCAGGCCATTTGAAGTCTATGCTATAGTATGGTATTACTTCTTTGTCTTTTATTGAAGGTGACAAGTCTTCTAATCTAGGTGCATCTTTGAAATGCCAAAAGTTTGAAACAATGAATAAGGCCCCTTGATTACCTGTACAGTAAAAACATAAAGAGCTTCCTAAGGTCTTAACATACAATGATATACATCTCAACAGTCATTAAGAGGTCTTAACAAATGTTCAGGTTTATCTCTATTTACCATTCGAAAGTTATAGTACATTACATAAGGTTGAGTAACAATGAGAAGGACTCGAAGAAAAATTGCATTGGATGAAACACAAAGCCTTGTGTGAGATGGATTTTTACTCCTAGGCAAAGTTTCTGCAGAAAACTCTTACCAATAAGAAACTAATAAATGAGCACAATATAAATGCCTATAGTATCCTAAAATGTAAATGTCAGTCTTTCTAGCGAGTGGAATTTTGTTTTCTTTCATAAACACAAAGATTGGATAATATATGACAGAAAGTCAAATTCAGCAGTGGAACAATAGTAATAAGCCTGGGAAAGAGCAATTACATTAGATCTGACAACATGAGTAAGAGTCACAGACTTTTGGGGGAGATATAAAATGTGTTATTTCTTACTCTGGATTCTTCTCTCTCAAACATAATACTTTGCTGGAAGTTGGGTGAATCTCAAAGGACAGATTTCTTCCATGTTAGAAAAAGACTATTTTTTCTTGATTATCAAAGAATTTTAATATTTGAGTAATAGCCCAAATATAAGTAGTGAAAATGAGCTCCTTAGCTGCATTCAGCTGTGAAATATCAGTGTGCTATCAATGCCAAATTGCAAACACCAAAACGCTGGAAATTTGGAATCTCCATCATGGAAACAGATATTGAATTACAGTTTTACTTTAAAAAATAAATTAATGAACAGTTTTGAGTCAGTTCTAATGCAGAATGGAACAAATGTTCTAACCTTGAAAGTTGTTGCAAATAAAACTGTCCTCTATCTGACAGCTCTTTTCAACATCCAGAAAGAATCTCAACATCCAATCAGGCAGCTGTAGAAAACCCAGATGTTCAAAACCAGTCAGCATATGCTTATGTTATTGCTTCATAGGAGGGATTCTGTCTTCTGAACTCATTCTATTAGAATATTTATTTTGAGAAGTTCACTTAGTCTTGCAAAGTCAACAAAGTTGATATAAGGTTGGAGAATAACAAAAAATTGTCATTAAAGCACAATTTATTTTTGAAAAGAGGTGTTTAAAATTATATTTATCCTTGTATAATGGCTTTGGGTTTGATGATAATTCTGACAGAAACAAACAAACAAAAAAAACCAAACATTCAAAATCATAAAATCATTAAATCATTAAACATTCAAAGTCATTACCTTTCAGAACTTAATGCTCATCTTTTATATCAATTGAACATCATTTTATGTTGTATCAGTAGTACCTATGAATAATACTAGTAAAAAGAGAATTAAATGAAAGTGTTGGATTTGTAGGACTCTATAAAGGAAACTGAATGGTGCATTAATTGCTCAGTAGGAAGTGTGCAGGGTAAAATAAATGCTTTAGGGAGGTTGTGGGAGTTGAAATTTCTAAATGTAGTTGAAATAAAAATAAAATGAAATTAATGGGCTAAATTAGGTGATATTAAAGCTTTTATTTAGTGTTAACTAAATGGAATCCAAATTTCTGTTCTCTAAAAATACAGTATTTGGGATAAGAAATGTACAGTTTTAACTAAGTCCTCCTATACAAAATAGGAAAGGAATACTTAAGAGAGTTTATTTATTTATTTATTTATTTTTATTCTGTGGGATTTCTTTTCATTTTTAACGTGTATTTTAAATTACTGTTATTAACGTTCATCATAACTCTGATTTGTAAAAATAGGGATTTGGTATGCAAAAATGGATAAAGTAAGACATCAGAATATCTTCTACTTTTTCAACTTTGCCATTCAAATTATAAAAAAAAAACACTAGAATTAAGCTTGTCTTATAAAACATAACATTTCTTATTAAACGTAACAATTTTGAGAGTTAATATATATTTTAGTGAAATCAGTTCTTGAGTACAAATTTCCATATGTGCTTATTGGTGGATTTCAGCAGAAGAAATGGTACTTTGTGGATGACAGAAGGGATAAAGAAGAATGTTTTATGGCTTATCTTTGTAGGTATTTATAAGGAGAAGAGAAAGGGGGACAGAAAAACAGAGTATGCTTATTACTAACAAATGTTTCCTGGCATTGTCAAGGATTACAGTACAATAGGAGTATATCTGGAGAGACATGGTGCTGGTAAACGGATATGTGTATTTGGGTTTCCTTCAGACTAGCTCCCTCTCTGGTTACCTGTATTGAATGTCCATTCATGTCTAAAGTAGTCTTGATATATTTCTCATTTTTTGGTCTGGTTTAATCTGAAGGAAATCCAACTTGTATCCTTTGAAACCTCTCTGAGTAAACTGGGAGGATGGAGAAATTTTTTTCAAAAATGCATTCATGATCTGAACAAAATGATGCTAGCACAGTGCCAGTGCTGCACACCTATCTCCTTGACCATGCATGCAGCAGGCTGCAGGGAGCAGAGGTGATGCTTGGGACTGGGAGGTCAGTTCCCCCACACTGTTTATGGCTATTGCTACTGTGCATGAGGGCTGATATGGACACTGCTGACAATCTCCTTCTAGCTCTAGTTAGATGTTAGATTCATGCATGAGGGTGGTGATATTTATTCAACAAAGAAAAGAAAAAAGGATTTCTGCCCCCAAACAAACTCATTTCATTTACTGTGTTCAGTGCTGATACAACATTTATCTACAGAAGAGCCATATGGTGTCCTATGGTGAGACTTCCTTCCCTGTCCATTACAACCACCCTGCTTTGGCAGCAAAGACAGAAAGGAAATTTCCCATTTAATTCTTTATTTGTGGTTTCCACGCAACAGTCGCTGTTAATTATGGGACAGGGTATCTATCATAAACACAACCAGATTGCTGAAGAAAGCAGGCTTGGGATATCCCTGTGTTTGGCAATATTAGTTTAAGCTTTCTGACTTCTAGGGACCCATTAAAGGTTGGAGTAATTCAGAGCAGCCCCAAGACAGCAATACATGAGGCCTACTTTGGTAACTTGTTCCTTCTTTTCATTGACTCTTTTAGGTGCTTTGGCTGAGGTTTATAAATCTTTTAGTTTGGCTGAAGCAATTGCTTCTGCAACTGTGTGTTTGGGAGGCTTCAAAAAGTGGCACTGTCAGTAGTGCATGTGGAAATTTGAGAATGAAATTCATCACAACATACAACGTTGGCTTGGACTTTGGTTTCGCAAGTGAAAATCTTACTAAGATTTGCTTCTGGCAATTTATGATACTGTGAGCAAAAAAAAAAAAAAATAAAAAAAAATACTAGCTCATCCCTGGTTTTATTTCTCTGTGTTTGCTTTGATTTTATAAAGGCCCACTAAAGGACTCATGCAAGAAAATCTAATTATACTCAAGAGTGAAGGAATTTCAGGCAATCCATCAAAAACCTCATTCCCTTTTCCCACCCCAACAGTAATTCTTTACTATAATGATTACAGTTCTCTCTAGTACCTTCAAAACATTCCTCACTGGAAATGCCTGGTGAAAAAATGATTTTTGTAGCATGTCCTGAAGAATAGTGCATCCACAGCACTTGATTTCACGGACAGAAGCAAATTCTAAGGCTGTGGTATTTCTACAAGGAAACTTCTGCCATATACAACAAAGCTGTTCTACAAATGTTTCTGCTGACATCAGCTTCTCATATGCCTCAGTTTTTCAAATATCCAGTGAGAAGTTATGATAGGAAAGCACAGTTTTGTCTGTATTACAGATAATAAATTGGCTTGTTGCTTAACTCATTATTTTCAGAAGGTTTCTTGCAGAGACCTAATAATCATCCACCTAGAATGTGGTTATGAGTAAATTGGCTTTGATGTGCGCTGTAAAAAAAAAAAGAAAAAAAAAAAAGAAAAAGAAAAAAAAAAGACATTTTCAACTCTTAACATTGCAGAAAATGCATGAAAATTTAAGAAATGTTGAATGATGAGAAGTCATTTTCTAATGGTAATAACTATATCTGCACCTGGAAAATATCATTTATTTTACCTTTGAAATGAATCCAATAAAAAAAATAAAAAAATTATATTTGCACTCAATAATATTTTCTACCTACAATATATTTCACCTAGTTACTGAGAAGGTACTTCTTCATATACATCCCTTGTGAGATGAAGCAGAACTAATCAATCGAGTATAATAACAAAAGGGACAGATTTATCAGTTCATTTTATTCAGCTGGAATGATTTGTGACTAGGACAGAAAAGTTTAAAATGGGAAAAAAAAAAAAAAAAACTTGTTATGGCTATGTTCTGAACTAGACTAGAGGTATAAAAGCTTCTGCCAATAAGTCAAACTGAGGCATCCAATTCATTGCACATGAATTTAGACCTTGTTTTATTAGAAATATATTACTAGGACTTACTTTCCTGCTGGAATCAACAGCACTGGTATTTCCTCTGGAGAGTTCCTCAAGCTGTACACCTTGCTGTTCTATCTGGGTGATGATTCCACTCTTAAGAAATCCATGAGAATCTTGCCATTGATGTTAGTGAGTTTACATCACCTCCTTAAATCAGAGCTGAGTGCAGCAGCCTACTGCTGAGGCTCAAAATGAATTCAGTGCACATAAAACCAGCAGATCATGCCAAAGTCACTCTTGGACCATGTTACAACTTTGGCAGGATAGAAAAATCTGAATGCGGCTGGCTGCTTCAAGACTTGCAATTCAGGGGCAGAGTGATATCGAGAGTTCAATCTCTTCTTGTAAAGTGATAGATTATGCTTCCTGATTCTGTGAGCAAAGGTGACGTGGTCAGATCATATATTGACTGTTCTGGACCCCAAGACAGGGTGACTGCACGCAAATTACCTCTAGGTAAGTTTTTGGTCTCTGCCAATTCCAAAGTTGAACCTAGGGGTGATTTGGGAGACTTTTCGTATCAAAAATATTCAGGAACGCTCTGTCAGTGTTAAAATGCAATGGTCAAATTGCTGCTCTTACACCTCTGCCCTGTCTCTGTTTAATTTATGAATGGAGATGCACTCAAAAAGCCTTAGGAGCTTTCCATAGGGGCAGCTGTATGCAAACTCTAGGTCTGAAAGCCTCCATGGAAAGCAGCATACCATGTCAGGTAAGAGCAGGCACTGTCAGTAGCAGCATGGACACATCACTGAATTAATGAAGCCATGCTGCTTCCAGACCTGGCTAACCTTCCTGGTCTGGAACATATCACAGAATCACAGAATCACAGAGTTTCAAGGTTGGAAGAGACCTCAAGATCATCGAGTCCAACCTCTGACCTAACACTAACAAGTCCTCTACTAAACCGTATCACTAAGCTCTACATCTAAACGTCTTTTAAAGACCTCCAGGGATGGTGACTCCACTACTTCCCTGGGCAGCCCGTTCCAATGGCTAACAACCCTTTCTGTAAAGAAGTACTTCCTAAGATCCAACCTAAAACTCCCCTGGCACAACTTTAGCCTATTCCCCCTCGTCCTGTCACCAGGCACGTGGGAGAACAGACACATGGACAAAGAAAGCTCAGGATCAGCCATTCTGGCTCACCTGTAGGTATATCCCTAGAGTGAAAAGAAGCAAGTGGAAAATGTTTGTCTGTGATGTTATTAGGTGTGGAGATATTTATATCTAAACTAAGAGCACACACAGCTGAGCACAGATGTCAGCTTAATGCAGAGCTGAGAACTAGGAGAAGGATGTGAAATGTGGGCAGAGACTAATTCTCCACCTAAGTTCTAACACAGTGTTACCAAATCCTTACAAGGATGGTTATTATCAAAAGCAGAAGTCACTTTAAACAATAGAACTGCATTTAAATTTCATTAAAGGTGAAGAAATGAGGGATGTAGAACTTCTAGAGAGGGTCCAGTGTAAAGCGACAAATATGATAAAGTGATTGGAGCATCTGACCTATGAGAAAAGACTTAGCGAGCTGGGCCTGTTTAGCCTAGAGAAGAGGAGACTGAGAGGGGATCTTACCAATCTCTATAAATACCTGAGGGGACAATGTAAAGTAGATGGGGCCAAACTCCTCTCAGTGGTGGCCAGTGATAGGACAAGGGGCAATGGGTATAAATTGAACCACAGGAGGTTTCATTACCAAATGAGGAAGAACTTCTTCACAGTTCAGGTGACAGCACTGGAACAGGCTGCCCAGAAAGGTTGTGGAGTCTTCTTCTTTGGAGATATTCAAAACCCTTCTGAATGAGATCCTATGTAACAAGCTCGAGGTGAACCTGCTTAAGCAGGGGGGTTGGACTAGATGACCTCTGGAGGTCCCTTCCAACCTCAACCATTCTGTGATTCTGTGAAGTTATATCAAATTTAATTCCATTCTCCTTAAGTTTCTAAGACTGGTAAAATATCATCCTTATTCATTTAAATTACAGTTATCTACTTTATTCAGGTGTCTTTTTTCAAGATTTGTTGTGGATACAAATTTATTTCCTTGGAAAGGAACACATCAAAACTAAAAGCATATTTAAAAAAAAAAAAAAAAGTGGTAATAATTCATCTGAAGTTAGAAATACATGCAAAGGAGCAAGATTTCCAATATATTTATTCCACACAACTTTTGACAGAATTAAGAAAGAAAATCTCGTATGTGAATATACATGTACATATATAATCATTTATTGGGATTATGTTTTGTGATGTATTAGTCTGCTGTAGTCAGTGTTGTTTATGGAAATCTCTACTTTGAATCTGAGAGCATTAATTTCAAAAGAGCACCCTCCACTGAAGATGTTTTCTTAGACTGGACACCTGAATTCCCTTAAGAGATGCTCTTCTTCCAGGAAGTGCAAGCATAAGAAAGGAAGTAAAAGCATACTTACAGATTTCTGGTATTTCCTTCCTTAGTAATTTTTTATTTAGGATTCATGACAAAACATTCTGTAATCCTCAGATGATATAAACAACATTTGCTTCTGCTTTTGTTGAGCCCAAATGATATGAATAAAGGGGGAAAGAGAATATGTCCAAGTGCTTAAGACTCACAGTAATTCTTCAGCACAGCTGTCGAAAAATAGCAGTACTAGGAATGAAGCCCTCTTAAAGAAGCGAAACATTACAATGGACTAAAATACAAATCACATCTACACTTAGAGTTAATTGGCAGTGCTAAGTGGAAGTCAGCAATACTTGGCTGATTAACAACATCTGATTCACCATTTAATGCGGAAAAGAGGAAGAACTGCATTAGTTCTGGAACAGGCTTCCCAGAGATGTAGTCACAGCATCAAGCCTGTAAGAGTTTAAGAAGCATTTAGACTGTGTTCTTTTCATACTGTCTGAATTCTGATTTTTGGGTAGACCTGTGTGGAGCCAGGAGTTGGACTCGATGATCCTTGTGGATCCCTTCCAACTCGGGATATTCTATGACTCTAGTTCACTAGAAGAGTTAATACAATATAGGATTTCCTTTTCCTCCAATACTAGGAATCATGTAGCATCCAAGTGAGAGGTTTGAGGACCACAAATCTGAACATTTGCTCAGCATCATACTGCCTGCTGACATAACTTTAAGCACGTAAACATCATTTAAGTGTTCTTTAAGGAGGGAACAGGTGAATTCAGAGTAATGCCCTGGAAATACTTCTTTACACCCCTTCTTCCAATTGCCATCGTAAGCCACTAAGAAGATCCTCCTGTCTTCTCACTTTGTGCTCAGTTCTGATTTTCTAATGAAGCAGAATCAAACACAGAAACTTAAATTCAGTGAAAACTTCAATGCTTTTAAGTTTTATCCTGTTGCATACAAGCATCACCTGCAGTCAGAAAAAAAGCTTTTTGTTTATAGGTGTAGAAGATACAACAAAGGAAACTCAAACTAAGTTTAACTTCTGCTTTTGTACAAAGGACAATTTCCCAAACACAGAGGGAGTGGTTAACTTAAGTAGGTAGTTAGAAAGAGTTACAAGTACGCAATATATTTAAGAACATACAGAATTAAAATATCTTGATTTTTCCATAAAGCCAAAAAGAATACTTACAAAATTACATGGGCATAAAAATAACCTTAACTTAAACATTTTATTGTTTTGTGAACTCTGTCACATTGTCCCATAAGAATTTGTTATGAAGATAAAACTTCATGAGCTTGACTTATGGATGAAATTTGATGAGGTAGTAAGTGTGAATTATAGACTAAAGATTGGTCCCTTATAGTGAGAAATAAAATAAAAAATACATGATAATAAATCAATATATTATTTAAGAATCTATTCATATATATTTATACATATTATGAAATAAAATGAATAATATATAAAAAGAAAAATATATTTGTTTAACCATTACAATTTAATTCTGAAATGGTGTATTGTGACTGTGGTATATCTTTATCCATCTTTTTATCCTTTTGCAAATATATAGCAGCTAACATCAATTAAAACTAATTACACCTCAAAACTCATTAAGAGTCAATATTCTACAGTGCTTCTAGGAGTCACACAAACCAATTAACAGTCTGATTTTCACCATGTGTTTGTGTCCATTTACTCTTTATTTTAATCTTGAAAGAAATAACAAAAAAAAATAATACTATGGTAGAATCCAACATAAGATTAAGACTATCTTTAGAATTTATTAATGTGACAAAAAGCCCAAATAAAAAATGCTTGACAGTTTTAAAAGGAAGTCCTAAAAATTATTAAAGTCAATTTAAGGCCAGTCAATTAAACTATCCAATAAATTATCCTATGACACATTCTGTGCCCAGAGCAGAAACTCTGCCAATGCAAAGTGTGGTAATTTAAAATCAGACCAAGGAATCATGGGTTATGATCCCTATTTGAAAGACTGCTTATGCATAGCATATGGGGAGAAAAAGTAGAGTAGCCCTCATGACAAAAGCTAGAATCCATGTCTTGCTATTTGTCACTGCCAGATGCTTGTGCTCTCAGCTTGGTAAACCTCAGCTTCTTTTTGCAAAGCAGAATTACCAGAATAAATGGCATTTTCATTGTGAAACAGCTGCATATTCCTCAGGTAGTTAGAAAACACAAGTTTGCATCCTCTTTAGGCTAAAGAACCATGAAACCCATGAGAATACTCTCATGCAAACCATCCTGAAGTATAAAAAATCATCCCGAGTAAATAAGATACCCAGCAATTTACTGAATACAAAGGAAAATGTCCTCACTCTCTTTTGTCAAAGCAGAGTAGCTCTGACCTCTCTTTTGAAAGGTAAAATTTAGAAGCCTAAATATAAGAAAAGGCCATGAATCTTGATCGTCTGCTGGCACTACTTTTCTTTAAAGCAAAAGTAGCACTTATGTTCATTCTTAATGAACCCTTTTAGCTTACAATGAAATGTGATAAACACTACAGATTCAGCAATTCTTCCAACCCAAATGGTTATGTACAGATGTCAATATATAGATTTAATTTAGCATCTATTTTATTGGTCTAGCAAAGCTGAACCTTCGTCTCTTAAATGGTCTTCACAAAGATAAGGATATATTGGGTGGGACTCAAGCAACCCACTGGAGATGTCTAGATACCCTAGAATATCCTGGCCTAGTTACCTAGCCTGCAGGAAACTTTACAGAGAGCTGGAATCTCCCCAGGGATCTCTGACATTTCTGCCAGGGACTGTTGGTCCAAGGATCTATGGTATCCTAAATAGCACTACACAATTATAATGGACCTAACTAGTACTCTTTGCTTCTTAACACGTATGTTTTTTAATGGAATGGTAATATCTAGCAAATTCATGTACATGACCTGATAAATTTACTAGGACTGAGGACTATTTTTTTTGGCCAAAATTGGCATAACAACATATTTTTTATTTTTCCTTCTTTGGGTAAAAGATAAGAAAGAAAATCTCAGAAAAATGCTGTAGGACTTTTCTCGTCTTAATCAGTGAAAATAAGACAGTCAGGCTTGGTTGGCTTATGGGGAAAAAATAAAAAATAAAAATCAGCATTTAATTTATTAGTCAAAATTAAACTGAAGATGACATGTAAAACATCTGAACACAGCTTCTCCTCCAGGAAGTTTTTATCAGGCTACCTACTCTCCATACAGCTTAATATTTTCAACTCTGTGCTGCTTCCTTCTCCTAGAAATACATCTTGAAGGAGGTACTCCTTCTCAGGTTGTTCAGAATTATTATGCAGATATTTTATAAGAATCAATACATTGTAAAATTCAAGTAGGGGAAAGTCTTTGTTACTGCAATAAAACACACACACACACAAAACAGAACATTTCACCACTGTTCCCTTCAGATATTTTTACTCAAAATCAAGCATTTGTTTCTCTACAAACCGATTGCTGGATGAGCTGGCCATACAGATTGCAGTGGTTCACTCTGCTTTGGCAGGAGGAACACAGACCTGTATTTGTGCCTCTGGCCCTGTTGTAAGTGCCTTGCTGGCATTAATCCCAGCAGCGTTGCTCCAGCTAAGCTCTCAGGAGCCTTGTGGAACAGCCTTGTTAAACCTCTGGGGAGCCAATAAAAGTAGCACCTTCTCTTTTTAACCTCTTCTGAATGAAGAAGGGACATAATGTTTTACCTAGACTTGTTCTACAGACCACACCAAATCCATTAGGTTTGGCCATTCCCTATTCACCACCTGATATTGGGAGTAGACAAATGACTTCTACAGAGTCAGTAAAAATGGCAAAGCCATAGATTTTCTATTCCTTTTCAGAAGCCAATACTAGGCTTGAAGAACACCTCTATTTGTGCATGTGTATATGTGTAAGATAATTATATGCAAATATTTTTTGACTACATGAGCCTGTTAATTTTATGTACATTAAAATCATTTAGACTTCTAGAGGCTATTTTTATCCTTGTATTCTGAAGAATATATCTACTAATTAGAGGTAGTTAATTATCTGGCTAGGGGGAACAAGCAAACAAACACACACGCACACAAAAAAACAAAGAAAAAAAAAAAACAAACTTTTTTTAGACAATGCCACTAAGTACAATTAAACCATAAATGGAGGAGGCACAGAGTAGTGCTCCAGCACACAGGTATGACTGCAGAGTGCAATGCTTCAGAGCTCTCTGAAGGCTGCTTGGATGTACGTACTCCATTGTGAGGCACGAAAATGAAAAGTAACCTATCCCTCACCTCCATCTGTTGGCAAACTGTATGATGAGTGGAAGTGCTCTGAAAAGTGTAATTAATCTTGCAATGTGATGTGCTACATTCCTGTTCAGCAGTGCTTAAACTCTCACTACCTCAAGAATTGTTGCTCTTGTACATATTCTTCTGGTACAAGCTGACTTAAACTGTGATTTTTATGCCTTTTATTAATTGAAGGAGTACAGCAATGTAAGTGAAAAACATGCTGTTTCCACGTTTGCAGTGGGGACAAAGTATGTTTCCAGCCCACCTACTCATGACAAAACCCTCTCTTCAAACCTCTTTCCTTCCCGTGTCTGTAACAAAACCCTCCAAAGATATGCCATGAGGCTCAGATTCACATTATGAAGCTTTCAGGCTTTACGTTATCGGCAAACTCAGCTTACTCCACTGCAAAGATTGGAGGTCAATGGGGAACTTGTTTTTTGCCTTTGTATTCTAAAGTTTGAAAATTCTTTTCTTATCATTGTCTCCCTTGTAATGAGTAAAGGTTCACATATTAATTTAGATCCAGTTCTATTTACAATTCACTAATATCTGGCTAAATGCATACTGACTACTGTAAGTGCCATAACATATTCAAAATACTGTCTGGCTGAAGCAGTAATATATATATAAATTCTATAGTATTAAAAATTGAGATGCCAACTTTGTCCAGTCATAGTGAATAGACAAAAATATTTATTTGTTTATTTTTCAGGGAAAAAAAAATAATATTTTGTACATGGTGTGGTGGTTTTACTCAGGTGGGCAGCCAAGCTCCACCACAACCGCTCTCTCACTCCCCCTCTCCTCAGGAGGGGGAGAAAATACAACACAGAGAACTCGAGGTTTGAGATGAGAAAGGTTTAATTAAAGGGAAAGGGAATGGGAAGGAAAAACAGATACAAAAGAAACAATCAGTCCGCGCGGAAGCACAGAGAGAGAGAAAAATTATTCTCTACTTTCCATCAGCGAGCGGTGTTCGGCCACGTCCTGGGAAGCAGGGCCTCAAACGCGTAGTGGTTGTTCAGGAGGAACAGCCCCCTCCCCCACAAGAGCCCCCCCTTTTATTGCTGAGTGTGACATCAGGTGTTATGGAATATATCAGGTGATATGGAATATCCCTTTGGTTGGTTTAGGTCAGCTGCCCCGGCAATGTCCCCTCCCCATCACTTGCCCACCCCCAGCCTGCTGGCTCTTGAGGGCTTAGGAGTCCTGATGCTGTGCCAGCACTACGCAGCAATAGACACAACACTGGAGTGATATCAGTGCTGTTCCAGCTACAAGTGCAGAGCACAGCACTGTGCGGGCTGCTGCAGGGAAAAGGTGACTCCAGCTCAGACAGACCCAACACAACATGGTGAGAGAACTCTGAAGTTTCCAGCTAATGGCTGCTTGAAGGTAGGTAGCACAGTTCCCCTGTGGGAGCTGGGACTTACAGTGCTGCTTTGTCCTTGTGCTCCAGAGAGCAAAGTGATTATATTTATGACACAGGGCTGGGAGAAGATCACAGAATCACAGAATCACAGAATTGTCTAGGTTGGAAGAGATTTCAAGATCATCGAGTCCAACCTCTGACCTAACACTAACTAGTCCTCCACTAAACCATATCGCTAAGTTCAACATCTAAACATCTTTTAAAGACCTCCAGGGATGGTGACTCCACCACTTCCCCGGGCAGCCCATTCCAATGCCTCTTAACCCTCTCAGTAAAGTTCTTCCTAATATCCAACTTAAGATGGGGACAGAAGAAATTGTGGAAGGAAAGATAGGGTCTGTGGCTCATTGCTGTGGTAGCAGAGTAACATCTAAGCCTGACATAAAATCTGGAAAGATTCTCCTGACTTATCAATATAGCTGGATGTCTAACTTTGCTACCAACATTTTGTATTTTCCACCTTTGTCGAAGTGTACATGTAGCTTCCTAGTGACATTTTGCTAGCAATACCAGCTATTCCCAATCTGCCTCTTTTGAGAACTAAGTTGTGATCAATTGCATCCACACTGGTTCCTCCTAAGCACTTGGGACAATCCAAATTGCAAAAAAAGCAACAACAACCAGACACTGACTAACAGAGTGAACCTACACCAGAGTGAATGTTGATCCAGACACAGTCTTGGTCTGCCACTGTGAACTGGAACTGGCAGATATAAAAATGCCTGCAAGAACCCCAAACTGACCTGGGCAAACCCCAAACTGAACTGAACACAAACTGACCCTTAGTTCACTTAATATTGGAGAGGCAAAATGAGAAAAGACATTCCCTGACAATAAGCATGCATTTTCAACACGTTTTTTATTCCTGAGGAGAAATATAACAAATAGAATGGATCACAATTTGGACACCAGAAAAGATCTGACACTGACAAGCAGTAAATATAATTGCAAATAAGAAAAATGAGTGGCTGGTTTGTATATAAGACTGAGTATGAATCAATTAATATAGACAGAAACTAACTTTGAAGAAAGATACATGAGGAATACTAAACAGATGCCTATATTCATATTTCCTATATTCCTGTAAGGCAAAATTTATGAATCTGTTACTGCGTATAGCTATTGACTGAAAATAGAAATGTAAAGTCAGATTTAGCTCTTGGAAGTTTATTTCCCTGAAGTTAGATATCTGGTGTAAGTTAGTCATTTGCACTACTTCAGATTGTCAGTCTGTTAGAGAAAAAATGATGTAGGGCCTCTGAATGTTCCTCTAGTGATCTGATGTATATATGCTCCTGAGTACGTATGTGAGACAAAAGTCTTAAACAGCTAATGTGCCGTCTTTGTCTATGTAGGTACCAAGTGAAGATGAACTACTTAACTTCAAGATTAGTCTAAATATAAGAAGAATCCTACTCTGAAACGCTGCTGTGACAGTGTATGAAATAACTGTGTGATCACAGAATCACAGAATCATAGAATTTCTAGGTTGGAAAAGACCTCAAGATCATCGAGTCCAACCTCTGACCTAACACTAACAGTCCCCACTAAACCATATCCCTAAGCTCTACATCTAAACGTCTTTTAAAGACCTCCAGGGATGGTGACTCCACCACTTCCCTGGGCAGCCTGTTCCAATGTCTTAAGAACCCTTTTGGTAAAGTTCTTCCTAAGATCCAACCTAAAACTCCCCTGGCACAACTTTAGCCTATTCCCCCTCGTCCTGTCACCAGGCATGTGGGAGAACAGACCAACCCCCCACTTCGCTACAGCCTCCTTTAATGCACCTGTAGAGAGCAATAAGGTCGCCCCTGAACCTCCTTTTCTCCAGGCTGAACAATCCCAGCTCCCTCAGCCGCTCCTCGTAGGATTTGTTCTCCAGGCCCCTCACCAGCTGCCTGGCAGCTCTCCAATCACTCATCTTCCAGCCTGTAGCTCTGCTTGGGGTTATTGCACCCCAGGTGCAGGACCCGGCACTTGGCCTTGTTGAACTTCATGCAGTTGACCTCAGCCCATTGGTGCAGCCTATCCAGATCCTCCTGCAGAGCCTTCCTACCCTCAAGCAGATTGACACACGCACCTAGCTTGGTGTCATCTGCAAACTTACTGAGGGTGCACTCAATGCCCTCATCCAGATCATCGATGAAGATATTAAAGAGGACTGGCCCCAGCACCGAGCCCTGGGGAACGCCACTAGTGACTGGCCTCCAACTGGATTTGACTCCATTCAACACGACTCTTTGGGCCCGGCTATCCAGCCAGTTTCTAACCCAACGAAGCGTGTGCCAGTCCAAGCCAAGAGCAGCCAGTTTCTTGAGGAGAATGCTGTGGGAAATGGTGTCAAAAGCCTTGCTGAAGTAAAGGTAGACCACATCCACGGCCTTTCCCTCATCCACTCAGCGCGTCACTTTGTCATATAAGGAGATTTGGTTCGTCAAGCAGGACCTGCCTTTCATAAACCCATGCTGACAGGGCAGCCAGGTGATCAGGCCCAGTAAGTGCCAGGTGATGACACTCAGGATAATCTGCTCCATGAGCTTCCCTGGCACTGAGGTCAAACTGACAGGCCTATGGTTCCCCAGGTCTGCCCTCCAGCCCTTCTTGTAGATGGGCGTCATGTTTGTTAGCTGCCAGTCAACTGGGACCTCCCCTGATAGCCAGGACTGTTGATAAATGATGGTAAGCGGCTTGGCCAGCTCCTCGGCCAGTTCTCTCAGTACCCTTGGGTGGATCCCATCCGGCCCCATCGACTTGTGCACATCCAAGTGCCATACCAGGTCACCAGCCATTTCTTCGTGGATACTGAGGGCCACATCCTGCTCCCCATCCCCTTCCACCAGCTCAGGGTACTGAGTATCCAGAGAACAACTGGTATTGCCGCTAAAGACTGAGGCGAAGAAGGCATTAAGCACCTCCACCTTTTCCTCATCTCTTGTAACTAAGTTTCCCCCCTCATCCAGTAAAGGATGGAGATTCTCCTTAGAAAAGATCTTCAGATAGATCTTCAGATCTATTTTAGAGAGTTGTAAAAACATGGGGAGGTGGCAGAAAATTTATTGATTAATAGTATCTTTCAAGTGACAAAAAAGTATTCTTTCAGTTTGGTAGGATAATCCTTCTCTGGTATAGATTGAATTTGACTAGGTAGGCTCAGTCAAGTCTGCTGAGTAATTTTTGGCTTATTTTGCTAGGGTTTTAATTAGGAAAACATAAATATCTTTAATCAAACCAGAAATATCTGAACAGGACAATCTAAAATGAGCTCACATTTTTGCACTCGTTATTAGCCTGCTTCAATTTGGTCTTGGTATTATATTTATATATCAAGAACATTTAAATTTGAAAGCACCAGCAGAACTCCACAAAAAGTGTAAAAGTCTTTATCAATTTTAATTTAAATTAAATTTTCCAAATATTTTTTTAATCCCAGCAAACTACATAACCAATTAAAAACACATTCAAATTGCAAAGCAGCATTTCAAAGGCATGACCTTCCATGAAGACATTTTTTTTTAACAAACAAACAAACATACAAACAAACAAACAAACAAACAAAAAAAAAAAAAAAAAAAAAAACAGAAATATTCATCAGCTTAACATCCCTACATAAACGTACGTGTCCTTTCAACACTTTAACTTGAGCTTAGCTAAGATTTTGTCAACATCTGAAATACTGGAATACTGAGCAAAGGTATTATTTCCATTCATCCTGAATCACATCTCTACAGAGAAAAGGAACACCCCTCTCTTATTATTTGTGATAAATGGAGCACACCAGTCTCATAATTTTGGCATCATCTAAGGCAAATATTGGATTATCTCAGTAGATTGTTTGATTTTACTTGAGCAAAATGTAACAAGTCAATATTGTAGCTGGATTCCTTCCGACTGCACAACTGAGGGCTGATTAAGACAAAGCATAAAAATTGGGAACCATTCTTTGGAGCATAAAAAGATATTACTGTAGTGTCTACAGTCACTGAAAGTTCATTCTAATATTCAGCATTCCCTGGAAGCATTCATACATACAAAAGGAATGGAATTAAGAGTATTTTTTCATATATAGTATATCAGAGGAACTTTGTTGTACACATTTTACACACCTAGCAGAGAAGAGGATTGTAGTTAACTGAGTTGCCTTCAGGAAGAAAGACGGAAAACTTAACTCCCAGAGCTATTGAAACACATGAGCAAGTAATGACTTAGTGTGCATCAGCTGATGTTTGAGAACTGTGCACGGCCATGATCTTATTCTGACAGTATACAGAGTATTAAAGTTTTATTTAGCCCTCTTTTATTGCACACTAAGATAAGCCTTGCAGATTCTGAGAACTATGAATATATATGAATATTCATGAAAAATCACCACAGCTGACATGAAATAACAACATAATTTGTTAGGGTGTCTGGGCTGTTGCATTCAGGTACTAATAGCTGCAAAGTCTTGCCATCCTAAGGAAAAAAAATAAAAATCTAAAGCAATACTAAGACTATGGATTAAATCCAGCTTCCAATTACATCACCCTAAAAAAAAAAAATAAAATAAAAAAAGAAAATAAAAACACAACAAGAGTTATTTTGGCTTCTCAGAATTTGATGAGATCAGGAATTAGTCCATGCATGACCAGAATTTTTATTCTTGCTGAATAAATAAACTAAAATAAATGAGAATTAAGTGTTATAGAGACTTCTCAATTTGTATTTCTCAACTATCCTGATATATTCACAAATGCTTCATTCTTAATGCAGCTGCTCATCTGATGATTACACGTGCCGTATTTAAAGTCTTTACAGACATTATTGCAGCTGGAATGGAAAATTTTCCCCTGTGCTCACAGAGAAGTTTCATTTGTGAAGAAAATGAATGAAGTTTAAATAACTATAAGTGATCTAAATAACTAACATATCTGATCCTACATCCAACTCATTTAACACAATTTAATACAGTGACAGTATTATCACAGAAGTTTGGTAATGGGAAGGGAGATTTTTGATTTTCCAGGCTGGCTGGTGGAAATCCATATGTGCTCTAGATGGAACACTGAAATCAGGCAGTCATGCTGTTAACAAGTTAGCAGTGCTTCCCTACTCTAGAACCCCTGTGGGTTTCAATGAGACTTTTTATGCAGTCACTTAATTTATATTATGAATGGAGTGAAGAATCTGGTTCTTAAATTAATTATCAGTTTGATTAAGTTTGTCATATCAAGGCTGTGGGACTGTCAACACCTTAGGGGAAAAAAAATCATAACTGGAAAGTTGCACAGGATTTATAAAGAAAAGAATAATTTGTATATTCTGGTTTAACTTTGGAAGTAAACTCAATAAATTCAGAGTCTCATCATCCTTAGCTAGTGACTCCTTTGCAGGACTCATCTTCAATAAAATCTCACTTAGCAAAATACTTGATTTACAGTCAGAAATTTTAATAGCAAATCTAACTGAGTTGTGCCTGTTTTGTTGCCATTGACTATGACTTCTAATTTGATTTTCATGTAGGAAGTACTAGATGTTTGGAACAGAGAAAAAAAAGTTCCCATTAAAAAAGTGTCCCTTAGGATTCACACAAGCAGAGGAATGATAATGAAAAAAACCACTAATAAATCACTGGAACACCTATTTATTTGGTACAAGATGTAGTGTCAAACAGTCGGGGATTTTCCTGGATACAGTTTGAATTCACTCCCTTATGTTCTTTGTTACCATGAATCATATTAAAAACATATGTCTCCCCTTGAGATAACAATAAGAAGAGCAATGGGAACAGTATTTCATTCTGCTGAAATCAACAGCCTTATTCTGGTGGGAGCAGGAATTAGTAGGAGTTAGGGCCACCATCTGAGCAAAATTATTGCAGTTCAGTAACAGTCAGTAAGCAAGTACCTGTCCTCACTGTGCATAGCATGAAAGTGCTTTTTACCTTAAGTAACTGAGGGGAAATTGCAAGAGAATTACAGAAGAATTGACCATGGACTGGATTATTCAGCAGTTGTTCACAGTTAATTGTTTATCACTCCAAAAACAATAGAGATGACAAAACTCGACCTTAAAAAAAAAAGATAATGTGTCATATTTGGCATATCTTAGGCTGATATTCTATAGCACTATGGCTGAAGAGAATTTCTCACTGTATTCCAAATTTTGATAAGAAAATACTTTTTATTACAATACACTAAGATTAATTTCATAGACATGTTTACATTTATAGGCCAATTTAGGCAACAAACCACAGGTTTTATAGCAGTAAGATAACAATTTAGACACAATGATCAATGAATAATATTTAACATAAGCACGAAGGTTTGTCCAGCTAAAGTGTTATGGCACCGTATTCCAAGAATAAAACCTAGAAAATTTTGTCTTAACTCTGCATTACTCAAAGTTGACATAACTTCAAGAATGCAACTATTGAACTGTAAATATTTTGTTCCTTGTATAACAAGTATTGTTAAACAGACAGTGCTTCAATTTAGAGATTCTAGAAACAAGCAATATGACATAATAAATAAATAAATAAATAAATAAAAACATATGACAGTGTTTAGACTGCTGGTAAAAATGAATTCAGTTCACTTCCAAAAGATCTTGTGGATTCCTGCTACACCTAAGTCAAATTTATCTTTTCCTTTAATACAATCTTTTAAATGAAGAAGGAATTGATATTATTTTTGCTTTTGTTGGCAAATCTTGAATGTAACAACAAGGAAGAAAGGCTAAAATATCTGTGAATTTAGGAAGAATTTGATTACATTATGTGCCCAAACATACATTAGGAATAGTGTGTGTAGTGTGTGATAGGTTTACGTAGCAAGGCTTTGGTAGCTGTAGGGATTTTTTTTTTTTTTTTTTTTGTGGAAGAGTTTCGGGGTGGGGGGAGTGGAGTGGTGTTGCAGGGGATGACTGTGAACAGAGGAACTGCACCATGTCAGATCAGAGTCAGCTCCAGACAGCTCCAAAAGAGACCTGTGGGTGGCCAGAGCTGAGCCAGTAAGCAACACTGGTTGGGTCTCTGTAATAGCACATTTCCAAAAGTGCAGAAAAGCCCACTGTGAAGCAGGTGTGAGAGAAAGGAGTGAGAAAGCCCTGCAGACCCAAGGTCAGTGCAGCAGGAGGGCAGGAGGTGCTCCAGGCACACAGCAGCAGTTCCCCTGCAGCCTGTGGAGAGACCCCTGGTGGAGCAGGCTGTCCCCCTGCAGCCCATGGGTCCCACATGGAGCAGATCTCCACACTGCAGCCCGTGGAGGAGCCCCCGGTGGAGCAGGTGGATGTGGCCTGGAGGAGGCTGCGGCCCGTGGAGAGCCCCCGCAGGAGCAGGGAGTCTGGGGGAAGCTGCCGCCCACCTGTGGGGGACCCGTGCTGGAGCAGTTTGCTCCTGATGAATGGATGGACCCCATGGCACAGACCCATGTGGGAGCAGTTCTTGAGGAGCTGCTGCCCGTGGGCAGCACCTGCAGGCTCAGTTCAGGAAGGACAGCATCCTGTGGGAGGAACCCCACGTGGAGCAGGGGCAGAGAGTGGCTGTGAAGGAGCAGTGGAGATGAAGTGTCAGGGACTGATCCCAACCCCCATTCCCTGTTCCCCTGTGCAGCTTGGGGGAGGAGGTAGAAGAGTGTGGATGGGAAGTTTATTTTTTTTTTTTTTGACTTGGTTTTATTTACTTACTACACAGTCACAGATTCAACTTTGACATTCCTGGAACAAAAAGTTTTGGTTAGGTTAGTTTTATTGTGTGTTATTGGTGCTAGCCACAGGACTAAGATGATCAAGTAGTGTCTTTTTTTTTTTTTTTTTTCCCCTCTAACTCAATGACAAAGGTATTTATTTCCAAATTTCAAGTGATTTATTAAAAGGCAGAAATTTTTTGACAATTTAACTTGACTGAATATCAACCTTTTCTCAACCCCAATGAATAAAATAAATCTAATAGTTTATCCTCTGTCAGAATATGACATTGAAAATCAATGTGGATATTTTGATGCCAAAAAATTTGCAACCTTTTAATTAGAGCAGAAATATATTGCCTACCCTTCTGTAGTATGAGTTTCTCATCTTTGATGTATATTTTTCACTTTTTTGTTCAAATTGTCTTCTGTATTCAAGAGCTCTGAGGCAATAAAATGCAAAGAGGCAAATAGATAACACATACAGGAAAGATCTTAATAGATTTATTTTCTTAAAAAGCAGATTTAAACAACTCAGAAGTTATTGGCAGTCAAGCCATGTGCTATTTGCAGAAGCCTAATGAAAAAAAATCTTTTGGTCATATTTCATGCATTTCTGCTTTAACATGTTAAACGTTTGATGCCATGTTAAATGGGGTTTCTTCTTTTTTATTTCCCATCTTTTGGATTAGAAAGGTTTCCCTTTCTTTTTTCCTTCCAGATACTCACATACTTTAGTTTGATACTGAGAACAATATTTTCATTCAATAGCAAAAAAAGATCTGGTGCAGTCCTGCACAGAACCACATCAAAGTCAGACCAGACCTTTCACTATCCTGTTATCTTGCTGCAGGTCTGGCTAAGACAAAGTATTCATACTCACTTTTGAATAAACCTGATCACGAAGTAAGATACACAACTGTATTTTTGTTGTTTCATGATTGTATAGTTTAGAAGAATTTCTCATGACCATCTAGGCTAACCTTCCTTATGGCATTAGCAAAAAGTATTGTTTGGAAAGAGTTAATAGAATATAAATCTATGTTAAATGAATCAGTCCTTTATAAATGCAAAGATAGTTTTCAGTCTGCTCATGAGTGCTAGCTGCAACCGTTTCAGTGTTTCTTCAAAATTGCTCAAAAAATTTAAGCCTAAATATTCAGAGTAGATACTACTTTTTCTTTCTATTCTATACTGTGAATATTATATTCAAAGTTTTATTATCTCTTTATGGGAGAGGTACAAAATCTTGAATTTGATGCCACAAGGGAAACATTTTACAAAAGTTTTGACTGAAGTACATTTAGACAAGAAAAGAAATCCACTTAAGCTTTCCTTAGAGTTAAAAATGAAAGTACAGAAAATTATTCTTGTTTCCTGACAAGCAAAAAATGCTGGAAGGTGTCCTAGGAAACCTATATGAATGTTCAGTGCAATCCTGATTAAATAACAGTCTTATTTTTCATCAAAGCATTTCACAATATTCTGAAGTTAGGAAAATAACACATCTACTTAGTGTCCTTACTCTCCTTCAGATAGCATATTGGGGCTGGTGAACTCATAAACGCAGTACTAACAGTTTCTGTATTTTGTAATGTTTCAAGTGAATGTTGGTGATTTGTCCGTCAAATCCTTCCAGAAATATGTGGAAAAGAAAAAGTCTGACAATACCTTTCAGCCCCTTTATACAGAAATGTCAACTTAGTGAACAAGATATCTTGTAGTCATTATTCCATATGTCATTACAGAAGGGTTACAGAAGGGTTAAAAAAAAAAAAAAAAGAAAAGAAAAAAGACTGGATAAAGCTAAGTATTTCAATGTCATTGCCTGTATTTATGTTTGGTGGTTTTGTCATGCTGTTAGCTTTTACAGCACACTTGTCCTCCACATAGTACTTTATATAAGAGGTGAATAGTATTATTCCACTTTTGCAGTAACATGAGGGAGAGGACAGAGAAATGATCTGTTCAAGGCTATTTCTCACATCACAACTGAGAAGTGCCCCTATGCTTTCCAAATGCTAATTTTTAGCCAGTACTTTCCCACTGTAACAGAGGACTCACTGCATCATTCTTCATTGTTCTATTCCACCTTTCAGCTGTTCCTAGTGAAGTCAAGTGTGAAAACTCTATTGCCTACAAGAAAAAACAAACAAACAAAAAGCCCTAAACTCTGAAACAACAGAACCAGTTGCTTTATCTTTCAGATACTTGTAAAGAGATTCTACATATCCTGCTTAGATTGTTACTTGGCTTAATGTTTGAAATTTATGAATTTATAAGACTTCTTAAAAAACAAACAAAAAAACAAAAAAATTTCCTTTCAGCTTAGTTTTACAATGAAGAAGAGTTCTAACAGAATTCAGGTGATTTGCTCATGATCTAACAAGGTTTAGTAAGACTGAGAACTAGAGTCCAGCAGTCCAAACCACTGAAATACATTTCAGAAATCTTGGGACCACAGGTTGAAAACACTGACCTTCCCTCACTACATTCATAAACCATAACCTTCCTAAAAATAAACTGTCTTTTCCTGTGAAGCAGACTATGATACACAGGGCTGAAAAGATAAAATGTCTAAGTTGTATCTGTTTTGGTAAAGAACAAAATGCAAAAAAAAAAAGAAAAAGAAGATTTGCCTAGAGAAAAGGAGGCTCAGGGGAGACATTACGGCTCTCTCCAATAGAGGTGGTAGTGAGGTGGAGGTTGGTCTCTTCTCCCAAGCAACAAGCAATAAGACAAGAAGAAATGACCTCAAGTTGTTCCAGGGGAGGTTTAGAAAAAAAATAATAACAATCCAGTGAAATAGGTGTGAAGCATTGGAACAGACTGCTCAGGGAATTAGTTGAATCACCATCCCTGAAGGTATTCAAAAGACATGTGTAGGGACATGGTTTAATGGTAGACTTGGCAGTGATAAGTTAATGGCTGGGCTTGATAATCTTGGTCATTTACAACCTAAATGATTCTATGATTTTTGGTAGTGGTTGATATTATGACAACAGCTGATAGCTGCAAATTTCACTTCTCCCTGGAAAAGTTTTGGAGAAGATTACCCTGGGGGTTACCAAAAGGCATTTACAGAACAAAGCTATTATCAGGTGTAGTCAACATGGATACATGAACAAAAACATGCATTAGTAATTTGGTCTCTTTCTATGATAAAGTCACCCATTTGGTGGATGAAAGGAAGGTCATGGGCATAATCTTTCTGAATTTTAGTAAGGCCTTTGAAGCTGTCCCTCAGAGTATCTCTCTGGACAAATTGTCCAACTGTGAGATGAACAGGTTCATGCTACTCTGGGTGATGAACAAGCTCAAAGGTGGAGCTCAAAGAGTCGTAGTGAATGGGGCTACATCTGCTTGGTAGCCAGTCATTAGTTGTGTTCCCCAGGACTCAATTCTAAGGCCAGTTCTGTTCAACATTTTTATCAATGATCTGGATGCAGGGGTTGAATGCATGCTTTGCAAGTTTGTTGTTGACACTAAACTGGGAGGAGCTGTTGACTTTCTGGAGGGATGAGAGGCCTTTCAGGGGGATCTAGATGCATTGGCACATTGGGCAGTCATCAGTGGCATGAAGTTCCCAGTCAGGGAACCATTATTTTTTGGCCCAGGGGAGCCAGCCCCAGAAAAGGAGTTCTCAGCCCCGCCCCCAGCCCTCCTCCTTCTTCCACGTGAGGGCATCTTCCAGGCCACTCTCAACACATCTGTCTTTGGCTAGCATGGGCTCCTCCACAGAGGCTTGCTGAGGTCACAGTGGCCACCACTGCCCTGCCTTTGCTCTGGGCCCTATAAAACAGGAACCCCTGCAGCTGGCCCACCACTCGCTGAGCTTCTAGGAACTCTGACAGCCAGCATACGTGGCAGGAAGAAGACCAGAAGCAGGGAGTTGAAAAGCAGCCCTCCTCAGTGTGAGAGGACAGTGATGCAGTCCAAGGAAGCACCGAGAAGGAAAGCAACTAGCCAAAAGAAGTGTCATGGGCAGAGGGATAGCTCCTGCGACACAACAGACATCAGTGCTCAAGGGACTTCTGGTGTGCAGCCCACAGACTCATATAAGCAGTACCACTGGCACTGCAATGATGTGGGGAATAGGCCGTCCCCTCAACCATACAGAAGAAGGGGGCCTGAGCCTTACCCTGGGCCATGGTGGCATGAGGTGAAGGAGCATCAGACAGACAGGTGGAGCAGAGGCATGCCTGTCATCCAGAACACAGTGTGGGACCAAGCCACAACTGTAAATCAGATGGCAGCATCAAACCCATGCATGGAAATCAACTGGACAGTGGCTTGAGACTTTGGGGTGGAACTGGGCAACCCCCTGGTTCAGCACCCTGGCATGAAAACATTCCGGATAGAAGACATCCTGTTTGGGCAGTCCTGGGCAAGGATTGGCTTATCCTTCTGCCAAGCACCATGGAGCCCATGGAGCTAGATCCACCGGATGTGGAGGAAATGATGGAAGTGGATCAATTTCTGCCAGATCAGACCTGGGACTACCCTGGCATGTCTTTGCTCTCTGCCATCAGAGCACATCATCAGCAGCATCACAGGAGAGTCCGACAAGCTCCCTACTTGTCGCTCAGGCTCCATCTCAAGTGTTAGCTTGGAGCCACTAAACACCATGGACATCCTGCAGGCTTACCTGCAAGATGTCCCATCAATAAAGAACTGTGTTGCTGATTCTCAGGCATGGTGTGAGTGCTTCTTTCCCAATGGTGGGACACGTGGCAGTTGCACAAAAGGAGTTTAAGGCTGGACGGGGAGTTTCAGGCTGGACAAAGGAAAAATTGCTTTATCATGAGGGTGGGCAAACACTGGAATAGGCTTTCTAGAGAGGTAGTTGATGTGCCATGGCTGTCAGTATTCAAGAAACATTTGGATAATGCCCTCAATAACATGCTTTAACAAATGGTTAGCCTAGGAGTGGTCAGGCAGTTGGACAGGATGAACTTTTTAGGGCCCTTCCAACTGAACTATAATCCAAACTTTGACATTAGGGAAAGCTTTTCCACTGGGACAGTAGTGTAGCCTTGGAATAGATTTCGCAGAGAGTCTGTGTAGTCTTTATCCTTGGAATTTTTTCAAGACTTGTGTAGACAGAGACATAACTGACCTGATCTAGTGTTGGCATTGGTCTTGCATTAAGTGGAAGGCTGAACTACATGACCTCCATTTCTACAAATCTATGAGCAACAAAACAAATGATTTTTTTTTTTCATAATATGCTTGTATTTGATTTCCTTTGAAATATCTGAATACATTTTTTTTCTATAAAGAGGTCAAGATTGGGCAATTTCAGTTAAAAACATTACAATATAAGATAAATTAATGTTTCTCAAAAAAAAAAAAAAAAGGAAAAGAAAAAATACAGTAACTGATTCAGCATTCTTAAAAGAGCAATGAGGGGCATCAGTGTAAATATGAACCATAAATATTCAATATCAGCAGACTTCAACTTGTGAAGCAAGTCTGCTCTCACTGAAGTCTGTTTTAGTTCTCATTAACTTCACTGTAGTCTCTGAAAAAAGGTGTAAGAACTGAAGGCATTCATGGTCACCCTAAATGGCCATGTAGGTCACAGCATTTTTAATCTGAGCACGCTGTGGAAACATATTTGATTATTAGTAAAGAATGGAGCTGTGCTATGTGGTGAATTTCAGACTGGCTGTGGGACATATGCAATGAAAGCCTTCCATGGAGCAGAACCCACACAAGTGTTAAACCTACCTATATGTGATTGACATTCAATGAGTAAGCTGGGGTAGACTGCAGCCTTGCTTGTGCCAGAGACATAATGATATTTAATACCCTTTTGTTTTAATTGGACATAACTGTATTTTTTGATCCTTTGTTGAAACTGTAGTGCTAGTAATGGGGGTATGCCACGTAATTATATTAATTTTTATATGATGAACACAGTAATCTTTTTTCAGTTTATGAAATTCTACTGACAGCCCAATCCTGTGTGTCCAGATTCCATCAGCTGTATCACTAAATTAACTCTGCATTCTGTTCCTGTAAAGCTTTCTCAGCCAGGGTTTATTTACTGAAACATTTCTAACTGGTAATGTTTACTGGTCAGTGGTACTGCAATTACTTTTGAAAATGTATTTGAAGCAGTTTTGACTGATATTGACCTGCACTTGACAGGTTATTCTTACTCAGCAGACACATAAACAGAGGTTTAATTTAAATCACACTGTGTAATGCTTACCAAACAAACAAAAACACAGCATTTTAGTCCAGGCCAAATAATGATTTTAAGCATTGAGGCATCTAACTTTTAGACCCCTGGCCTGCAGGGAAATTGAATTGCAAAGTTGGCTGTCCGCAGATTGAGAAATGAATTGCAGTTCACATCCTCACATGGGGTGAGAACTGACAATCTGGAATCCTTATTTTAATAAATAAATAAATAAATAAATAAACAGGAATCATGGGCTAGCTCTAGGTGAATGCTGAGAACAAGGATATGGCTGCATTCCTGTTTACCCTCATATTTAGGAGTTTGACTTAAACCCTAAGGAAATAATGCTAGCAACAGACTGTTAGTAACAGCACTGCAAAATAAATTCTGTCAGCTATTTCCTATTTGGAGAAAGTTTATGACTTTGGTTGTATACCTTATTTTGGCATGAATTATGTTATGTCATATTGGAAGCAGCACTGACAACAAAGAATTAATATTTTTTTCCTGAAAACAAGTCACTGAAGTCTGAAACACGGTAGAATGATGAAGGCTGTCACGCAGAGATCCTTTGTTCACGTTCACTGGCAGGTGCCTGATGTACTGTCTTAGAGATGAATGAAATCAGTTGAACTTTATATTGCAATGCATTTAACACTGACATTTCTGCTTATCTTACATGCTTAATATCAAACATTCCTTCCTAATGCCTTGATTGAAGGAAAAGTAATTTAATTGTCTTTAGGTACAGCTTAATTGATACTAAAGCCTCATTTCCTATGTTTCATTTATACAGATGATCATGCTTACCTAGTTATTGAGTACTTTATCACTAGAATCATAGAATCATAGAATGGTTGGGGTTGGAAGGGAGTTTAAAGATCGAACCCCTCTGCCATGGCAGGGAAAAGACACAAACTGAATAAAAAAAGGAGGATTTGGGGCGTAGGGATAGGAAATCAGAATTCCCCAGGTCTTAACTGAGAAACCTAAGCAATCATCACCCTAGTTTGCTTTTACCATCTTTTTTCCCACTCTTGGAAATTTTGGGTAGTGATTGCAGTTACCCACCCTTCAGCTGCAGGCATCTGTCCTCCACTCACCCTTCCCTCCCCCTCAAGGCAAAGCTAGGCTATTCTGTACGAAATATTTTAAAAGACTTTTGTAGACAAGACCTCTATCACCTCTATCATCTCTATTTCTATCTCTGTCATTACTGTAATTAGTTAATATAATGGACAATAATGGACAAATTCAGGCAAAAAGGTCTATCAAAAAGGATATGAGAACAGACTGTGAATGTCAAAGATACAAGATTTTACTTTAACAAACGCAGGTATAAATATCTAAGCACACATTCTTAATAAAGAACTATTTTTAAAGTGCCTAATAGCACACTAAAAGTGGCTTAAAAAACTGCTCACACAGCCTTGACATTTATAGGTCTTTTCTAAGGAGTGATATATAAATAACTCTTAACTAAGATCATCAACCAAATACACTTGCACTTTGCACCTGCAAGCTAGCCATGTGAAAAAACATATAAAAATAGATCATCTTTTTCCATTTATAAAATATAAGAGATTAGGTATTCATTCTTTGCACAGACCTAGTCTTTAAAGCTACACCAGAAACACAGACTAGGGTATTAATGTTTAATACAACCCTTTAAATATTTTCAGTACTCACCACAAACACAGTATAAAATATAAGAACTACAAAGTTTATGATGTTAAACTGACATTCTGACACCCAGTCCATCTGGATGTTATTCAGCATCATTTTATGGGACTTTCCATCTGGGAAAAAAAAAAAAAAAAAAAAAAAGCTTTCCAAAATAGGAAGCTGATCCAACCTCCATCCAGTCACTTGTTCACCCTACCTTGGCAGGTTATAGAGCAACATGTCTGAACCAGAGCCAGCTTGGAGGGATTCAAGGAGGTAGCATTAACACATTGCACCAGATGGACATTTGGGATGAACATCTGGGAAGGGAAAATGGCCAAGGACATTAAGGCAGAACTTGCAGTGCTAAAAGATACCAAATGTCTTAGTAGAGCATAATAGCCTTGATACAGGGAGGTCTCTTTGGGTAGTACCAGGCACACTGTGTCTCCCATGTCAGCAGATAAATCTCCTAGAAATAGATCATTAATTTATTCCCCTCTATGTAAAACACTCAATTTTTCCCATGTTGTAAAGTGAGGACCGCACCAGGCTTTATCATTCAGTAAAGTACTTAAATATATGCTTAAGTCTATAGCACACCAGAACTGCCTATAAAACATCCATGAAACATGCTGAATGGAAATGAACCATCTTCATATCTTAAAGAGGTCACTTGTAACCTTCTGTTCACCACATAAATTATCAGAGAAGATATTTTATGCAGTTGCTAACTAGGTCAACTATTTCTGTTTCTCAGTCTGTGTGAGTGGATCTATGTATTTTTCTGCTTTATTCAAGATAGTCACAAATTTTAGCAGCAGAATTGCATTTTTCATTTAAAGCATCATAAGATAGTTACAGTGGCATTTCTTAGAGTCCCATGACCCAGAACTCTGTGTGTTTTATATTAAAGAATATGTAACTGTCCTAATATATATATATATATATATATATAAATGTAAAATTAATCCTCTTGTGGGCATCATAACCAGTAGGGTATTTTCAAGTATACTTCTCATATCTCTCTGAGCTTCTCATAATCTAGCTGTACATTGAATTATCTGAAACCAAAAAGCATTTCTGTATGATCTAAACAATTAAAAATAAAAAAATGTATAACATGCATTTACTCAGCAATTAGCATTCCCCTGCCCTTTGCTAAATATTAAATATATATATTTATATATGCATTTTCATACAGATATATAAACTTTTTAAAACAAAATTGTGATTTGTGATTTCTTAGCTGAGGAACTGACTCATTTAGATGAAATATGACTTCAGATTTTTTAATTCTATTGTCCTTCACATATTTATCAAACCAGTAAATTACAGAATTATAAACAGGTTCTTTATCTTTCTCTTCAGAGTTTAAAGTAGCATGCTCTCAGTATTTGAGAACAGAAGTCTGTTAAGATTTGGATGTAAATGTTATATTGATGCAATTACACGGTAAAGAGAGAGCAGTCAAAAAGAAATAAACACATGGAAGTAGAAGCAGAACTCAAGCTCCAGTGTTATTATTATCTTGATAAATAAAGAAAATTGCTTTTAAAGGATATATATATATTTTTTTTGGTAGTGAGATAAACTAAAGTGGCTGATAATATGATCAGAGGAATTGTTCTCCATATGTTGTATTTTGCACTGGATTCAACATTATAGAAGAATGCAAGCAGCATTGTATTTATGAGTCAACCTATATATGTTCTGAAGTTCTTTTATTATTTAATATTATTTAATAGTTAGAATCAACATTTTTCCAGACAAAATAATTTCTTAATCTTTATGACCACAATTTACTATCAACTTTATTTATAACAGACAACTTCATTAGCATTATTGTTGTTATTAGAAAATTTATCAGAGTTTACAAGGCTTGTGAGCTCAGTTTCCTGGCACCTCCAGTGGGAGATGCATGTTTGCCACATTCTGAAGATGGGAAGCTCACAAGGCTTTTTTGACAGGTGACATCAGATTTCACAAGCACATACATCAAAATAAAAGGGAGCAGTAAACAAAGCCGAAGTCGGAAATTAAACTGTTATTGAATGTGAAATGAACTCTTCAATGAACAAACTCACTGAACAAAGAGAAAAGAGTCATATCTTTGTAATTTAGTGTTGTCTTTCACATGCATACAATTTTATTACCACATTAGCTTTTTCTGAAAATCTCTATCATCACTAGAGACAGAACTTTTCTCAGTTATACAACTTTTAAGTAAAAGCTGTTAGTCAAAACAAGTATGTTTTCCAGAAATACGTTGTTTCATGAGAAAGAGAGAAGCAAAATATTTTTGCTAATTGCATTTGCCCTGTTGCTCATGAGCACCAGATTTTCAAGTGTCTTTCACAATACTCTCCAACCATTTCTCACTCCAGGAAACAATGCAACAAAAAAGAGATTTCATTTGTCTTTATTTATTTTTCCACTCCACATTTTTTCCAAAACAATGAAAAGTAGGAAATGGAAAAATGCAACCTCATAGCAAAGTCATTTTCAAAGGAAAAAAAATGACTTTTTTGTTTTTCATTAATATTTTGATATGGATTTCAAGAGCAAGAAAGCAGTAAAGTGGATAAAATAAGAAAAAGCGAATGTGTAAAACTAGAGTTTTATTATTATTGTTAAATTCTAGTTTTCAGTGCTGGGTTGTTGACGTTTCCTTCTTTGCTTCATTTTTGACTAATTCTTAGGAAAAGCATTTTCTTATTGAAAAAAAATGCAGTTCCAAACACTTTCTGAAAGTATTCATCCTTTAAAATACTTTCCTAACATCTTCATCCTTTAAAAGGTCAGAAATGCATTATTTAAAATGTTACTGATTTATCAAGTGACAAAGTTAGAGAATATACCTCCTTGCCATTTTTAATGTTCAGCAAAATACATAAACTGTCAGGAAATCAATCCTCATCCAATACCACAAATATGAAAGCCAGAATTAAAAGGCAAGATGTAGAACATTTTAGAAATACAGAAAAGATAAATTGCCACATAAAATATTCTGAAATGAAGGACACTGGTTTGTCATTTGATTTATTTTTTTCCATCCATACTGGCAGTTTGAAGACTGAAACTACTTATTAGTTTTAGATTTAGTTGTGAATAATGTAATTTGAAAGGGAAAGATGGTCACAGATCTATAAAGTGTAGTTCCAGAGATCTCATTTGTTTTGCACTTCTTTTTTTTTCATTTGTAATCATTTATGTTATTGTTTAATAGTAAGTGAAATTTTACAAAAGATGTGGAAGTTTATAAAAACCAAGAAAACTGGCAAAAACTAATAATGCACACATATAACCTCATATTTAATCTACCCTACTGCAAAAAATAGCCTGAAAATATGGAATCTTGCTCAAAGTTAATCTATCCTGTTGATTGATCTTATTCTAAAACTTCAACGAAGTTTTGATATCATCACTAGCATGTTGTTTACCTTTGGAAGTTGTTGATGAATTTGCATAGTGTCGAGAGTTTATCAGCAGTATAACACATACATTGAGACTTTACTGATCTAAAAACAAACTCTAAAACTAACTGTATATGTATTCTCTTGGTAACTACTCCTTAATTAATCCTTTTTTTCTCAGTCCTCTGTGACCTGTGAGCTGGGGAGCAGTACTTTTATTGACAGGATTTAACATCCCTATCAGCTATCAGCCATCTCATCCTGTAGGACAAAGGGTTGGAGCATAAACGCATAAACGCTGTCTTTTGCTACTATCCCAATTTCACACCAGCATCATTCCACTGGGTACTGATCCACATCCCTGTGAACAAAGCCAGTTTCCAGACTCTGATGAAAACTTCCTGTGAGAATAACAGCAAGCAAACTAGCAAGCAAACTTAAGTGTGAAATCCATCACCTTGTGGGGTGAATGAGTTGAATGTCCTACAACCACTGAAGTACAGTTTAGTTCTTATTTTGAGTAGCTACTTTTATGTTTTTAATTTCCAATACTAATTTGTGTGGAACACTTTAAAAATATATATTATTTTTATATATGTCAGTTCAGCTTTTACCTTTTTCCTCTCACCTTCATCTGTTTCCAGAATAGCTCCATCTTTCTCAATGTTTCTCTTTCACATTCCTTTGGGAGTCATCAAAACACCATGTTTTTCATGCAGGTCATGCAGGTGGAGCTTTTATGAATCTACTGTTTTCTTCTGATTCTCCATTTAGCTTTAGTGCTAATTAATCAGTTTTACTTTCCTGAAGTGTAAAAAATAGAACTTTAAGTCAGTCCTGATTTTTCTTCAGCATATGGTGACCTTAGTATATTTTATTTTATTTTATTTTATTTTATTTTATTTTATTTTATTTTATTTTATTTTATTTTATTTTATTTTATTTTATTTTATTTTATTTTATTTTATTTTATTTTATTTTATTTTATTTTATTTTATTTTATTTTATTTTATTTTATTTTTCCCCTATATATTTATCTTCCTTATTCATCTAGATTTATGGTATCTGTTTCACTGACCAAATTAATGCACAATTTGAATTAGTAACTTTTCAGCTTCCTATAAAACAGATGGGATAAAATTAAAGCATGTCTCAGAGTGCCTATATAATATATCTCATATGCTGGATTTGAATAATGCTACATTTCTGCCAATTGTTAATCTTTTTTAACATTTGACAAGAAATTCTGCAAGTCAATGTTAAGCTGTGTTAAGGCATGCAATATGTATTTGAAATCTACATTCAGTTTCTTTTATTTTGAAACATGTCAAATGGAGGATGGCACGAAGAATCAATAAACGGCATGAAACAATACAAGTTTCCCAACACACCTCATGCAACATATGTCCCCTCATTGAAATTAATTTTTGGCCACGGCATGGATTGCCAGTGCAATGCTGTTTTCAGGCAGACTTAATTTCCCTTTATACTTGTCTAAATTAATTTCCCTTTATACTTGTCTAAACTAAAATGTTTCTGGGATGAAAACAGAACCTTTATTCTTGCCCCAAGAAATATCTTCACAAATCAAATAAGTGACTGGACAGAACAAATATCATGCAACACCTCACAATGTAATCTTAGAAGCTGATAAAGAATCCAGGAGAAGTAACAGGACTAGGCTACATTTCATTTGCTCCATTCCTCGCCAGTTACTCATCTCTTTCTTCACAAGCAACTTTTTCCCACCTTCACAACATACCAGCTTTACCTTCTTCATCCCGTGTCCTTGCTGCCTTCTTTAAACACTGTAGTACTTTCAGGGTATTTCTTTAGTCTATAAGGCCTTTGGCTTCAGGATGAGGTGATAGTCAGCATTTGTTCCATGCTGAACAATTTTCTTGTTTGGGGCTACAACTGTGTTATGATTTTAGCACTACATTACCAGGAGTCACTGGGCAGCACATGGAATGTGTTGAAATAAGGCATTTGCCTGGCCAAGATGTATGCTATGCAATAATTCTCTTTAAGTGAAAATGTTTATAATCCTTTATGCTCAAAGAACTGTCATAAGTGTGGTGGGAAAGTGCCAGAAATATACTGTGCATCAACCAGATCTTACTCATTTTCTGCTTTACCATTACTCATGGCTTTTGGAAATATGGACTGTATACACTGGAGGTGGTAAGAAGTAAAGAGGATGCATTGTAAATGCAGCTGAAGCTTAAAACTGGATAACATTTTTCTCTTTTTTTTTTTTTTTTTTTCATGCTACATTTAAAGAGAAATAGTTTTTGTTTGTTTGTTTGTTTGTTTTCCATAAGTACTCTTTCTTTGCTAAATGTTAGTAAAAATATCCCCTCCTGTTATTTTGTCATTTTTCCATGTACTACTAGGAAGAAAAATGTATGAAACTTACTTAATTATAATACTTCATAGGGATCTTTATTTTCAGCATTTGAAAGGCAACTGGAGAGAAGGAGGAAGCTCTTAGGATTTGGAGAACTCCAAGTAATTTTTTTTTCTTATTTTTTTCCCATGACACCAAAGGTCAGCAGCCCAAAATACATTAAGATGGACCTTCCAGAGGGCCAGCAAGGATACTTTTGCAAATAACTGATGAAAGCCTCTGATATCATCCTGGTAAACTGAGTAAAATGGAAACATTACTTTGTATTTAGGTGATTAACAGTGACATCAGGAAAACAGGCTTCCATGGGCAAAGACTGGAAAACAGAATTTCCTTCTGTCTCAAGTTAATGCAAGACAATTAGTGTTAATTAAATTAGACCTAAGCTTGTAGTTATGGATTTGATCAAGTGCAGATATCTGAACACAAAATATTTGTGAAAACTGAAACCAATATCGTCCTTAAAATGTCCCATGTGTAAAGGGGAAAAAAATACGAGAGCCAAATATTTTGGCAAGTCCTTATTTTTGAAAAATTAGCTAACAAACACCATGGGGAGAAATGTTTCTGTTAATGTTACGCTGAAGATAATTAGTTTTCCTAAAGACACAGGGGAGATCAGGTAATGCATGTTTTTAATGATAATGAATTGACTTTCCATAGATTACTTTCTTAAAATGTTTACCTGTTTTGATAACTACCCAAGAAGAAGACTTATTTTGATTTAAAGTTCCTTCATCCCATTGCAGCAGTGGTAGCAAGAAGATATTTTTTTTCTTCTAGAAATATCTAGATATAATATAATATTTCACAGACTTCATAATTAATTATTATAGTCCATTACCCATATTCTTCTGATAAGAAAATATAGTGCAACAAAAAAATAATAAGCAGCTTGAATTTTACATCACTAGTGAGAAGTATTTGTCACTTTCTATGCAACTTCTATAGCTTTGCTGCATGTTGTCACAGTGTGGGCACAGTGAAGGTATGACTACAGCAGAATTGCCAAGAAACACAGTGCAAAGCAAATATTTTACATGTACATTAAAACGATTAATATAGTTGACAAAGTTTTTTGGGCCAAAATAAACAAACAAACAAACAAACAAAACAAAACAAAAAACACCTCTCAGATCTGTAACAGAAATAAACTTCAAGCCTTAAAAGAATCATTCACTGACTTTGAAAGGATTTTTTTTTACTAAAACAATACATATTTATAGTAATTATTGTATATAATGTGCAGTAGTTTTACCTTTTTTGCAGACCTATCTTGAAATTAGCCTTAAATCATCCCATTTAACATAATGCTGCTTCTCCCATTACAACTACAGTGGGGGCAATTATTAACACAGCAGTTGTACCAAGCTAATGTGTTAAACCTGAAATTCTCTCTTGAAAAAGAAGTGCAGGTCAGAGAATTAAGGAAATTTTGCACAAGAGGAGGGGTTTGGCAGCTGGTGGAGACCTTAATCAGGGGTTAGCACTGCAAAGCCAAAAAAATAAAAGAAAATACACAGATAATTTTTAAGTATGCAAATTTATTAGGTAATTATAAACCTTAGATCATTGAATGATTGTTGTAATTTCACTGAAAAGTAGACAGCAGAGTTTTCATTTGGCTTCATTCAGTATTTGTGCATTACTTGAGATATAGAAATGCACAGATCTAAAATTACTCTGTTTTTACATTATATATATCCCTCTGCAATTTTGGTAACTAATATGTCCAAGATATACCATCAACCTTTTTGGTTCAGTACAAAAATATTAATTATTAGTATTTTAAGTGAAAAAATAATACTACTACATTTTTGAGATAATCTGAACTATTCATAAATTATTACTTGTTTCAACTAAAAACAGTATTTGTAAAAGAAAGGAAACAGCTCGGTGACATTCTGTGACATTTTTTATACAAATATTTTGTTTTATTAATTTTTAAAGTTTTGTTTGTTTGTTTGTTTTTTAATTCAGAATAAGAATTATATTTACTGACTGCTCTGGAATCTTACTATTCCAGACTTACTAAGTGTTTTCATTCATTCTGATTCTGAATTCCATCAATGGCATTCACGTTGTATCTTAAGCTCTCATGGCAGTCCCACAGTGTTTAAGACGTGTGTGAATCCTAAGAAGTAAGTCTCTGAGTTGAGATGAATAAACCTCATCTGCATGAGGTAAACAACCATCTCCATCAGGGTAAAGGCATAAATCTCTGTGGAAGACCTAGCCCATAAAAGGTATCAAAGAGTCCCACTCTGTTAGCTTACCTAAAGCATGCAGTAATTTGTCTTACTTCTGCAGTGACATGAGATAAAGTAATAACAGCAAGGGGAGGCTCATGGCTCTGTGAATAGATTCTCTCCTGAAAGCCTGTTTACCCAAGGTGAACTTCTGGCCTCATTGAAAGTGGTGGCAGAATTCCCATCAACTTTATCTCTAGCAGGGCAGGGTTTGAGAAATGTTCTCTTGCTGTTGAAAGCTGCGGAGCTGCATTTATCGCAGGACAGATTCAGTGTGAGGACTTTCAGCATTGCATTCATTAGGTTTGGAGTGCTGAAATTCCTGCACTTCATTAGTATTAAACTAGGGCAGCTCCCCTATCATTGATTCAATGGAATGAAATGTGAGTATAGCTTGTACCTAGGTTAGAAAAAGTGGTGATATACCCTAGAATGAAGTGTCTTTATACTGTTAATGCATCTACATTTCAAGTGTGCATGTGTATCAGGACATAGAGAGAGCAGAAATGGAGAGAGAACTGGAATTTTATTGTTTTGGTAAAAGATATATCTTTCAGCAAAATATTTATACCTGTATGAAAATTGTGATGGCTACGCTAAATAATAAATGGAAACCTTTAGACAAATACCTGGGTAGTGGTTAAGCTTACACCAAATTGTAAGTTGGCTGTAGTGTATTTGCAGTGAATTCTTCAGAAATTTGAATGATGTCACTGAGAAGTTTTCAAGGCATCAAATCTATATTACCAGCCCTTTTCTATTCAGTGACTAGCAGGGGTAAAAAACATGATCCAGGAGTGGTGGGAATCTTCAAAAATTATAGTAGCAGCACCAAGAAAGCAACAAAAAATATGCAAGCAATAGTCTGAGTTCTCTACAGTACATTTGTGATGCCCATGATTGTACACTGCCATATGTAAGTCATCTGCCTTCCTGTGGAGGCAGGGAGCAGGAGCAAAGCTAAAGTTCAGTGGGAGTTCAATAGCAAGGGAAAAAAATTAATTTCAGTGAGGACAGCCGGTGCCAGACTCTTCATCCTCAACACAAATCATCAGCAGCGCAGACACTTGTAGTCAGGTGACTTTGGAGATCATATGTATGCAGATATTATCTAGTGTCACAGAAGTAAAAAGAGTGAAAAGAAAAAAGTTTTATTAAAATAATCAAAACAATGTCCAAAATTACTCCAAGTAAAAAATGAAATGAAATGAAATGAAATGAAATGAAATGAAATGAAATGAAATGAAATGGAAGGAAGGAAGGAAGGAAGGAAGGAAGGAAGGAAGGAAGGAAGGAAGGAAGGAAGGAAGGAAGGAAGGAAGGAAGAGAAAGGAAGAGAGGAAGAGAAGAAGAGAGAAAGAGAGAAAGAGAGAAAGAAGGAAAGAGAGAAAGAGAGAGAGAAAGAAAGAAAGAAGGAAGGAAGGAAGGAAGGAAGGAAGGAAGGAAGGAAGGAAGGAAGGAAGGAAGGAAGGAAGGAAGGAAGGAAGGAAGGAAGGAAAGAAGGAAGGAAGGAAGGAAGGAAGGAAGGAAGGATCTCAGACACCTCGTGGGCTGTTCAATCATAAGCTTGAATCTACTTGACAGACAGAAATAGAAAATTATATAATCAATATCATGTTTTTTTTACCTAATGAATGTTGCTAATGAATCCTAGCTTTATTCAGATTCCTAAAGATTATGTTATGGAATAATTATGTTTGATTAAATATACCTTTTAAACTATGCTTATCTCAAATCATCTTTGAATCAAAAGAATAAGAGTCAGAAAACACAGAGGCAAAAACAAAAGCAATAAATTTTTAAGTAAAAGTTTTGCAATACCCAGTGAATATCTCTGAAATAGTGAGCCAAAGATGAGTAAATTCTGAATTTCAATGGCGAACCATTAAGACCAGTGGTGCCCTTGATCTTAAATTTGTCAGAGACAGATGGTCATGATGATTATTGGTCATTTTGAAATCCTATCATTTTCTCAGTGAATTTATTGCCAGGAATAATGATAACCTCCTTATCATTATATCAGGTCAGTAACCTCCTTCATACTTCAGAGGTTAAAAAAAAGTGTGTTTGAACATAGGACTAGAAATCAGAAAGCGATATCTTGACTTAACACCTTCATTAAGACTTCAGAGGAAAAGTCAACAGCTCCTAGACTTAGTTTCTACTATCTCCATGTGCTGTTGGATGCTTAGTCTCTCTGTGCTTTAGTTTACTACCTGTAATATAAGAACATCCACAGAAGACATTAATGCCTTTTGCCCATGTGGTTCATCCTTACTATTTGTGATAAACAATTTGTGCAGGCATTAAGGTTAGACACATCTGCACTGGATGCTGAATTGACATATTAAAAGCTTAATGCAAGACTGAACCTGTTAAATTTCTGGATCCCCAGAAGTATTTCTTTGTCAAATTATTTATGTCATGACATATTTGTACCTTACTATTGAGTTGTTACTTATTCTGTCAGTAAAAATTTCACTAGTGTTTTAAAAAGAAAAAAGTCAATAAAACTCCACATCAGAAAAAAAAAAAAGTTCATGTTTTCCATTTATTTTTCTCAACTTTGTATATCAATCACAGAGCTATAACAGTCACAAAACAATAGGTATGTATATAAACAACAACAAAATAGGAGTCTATGGTTGATATTGCTGTGAAGACCTAGACAAGAGGAGTAGATTATAAACATGATTAATGGCATGACCTCAGTTTTTACCTTGAGTGTCCAACTGACACTAATTCCCATTAATTCTATTGAAAATCAAAACCAAAATATAGAAGACACTTGAAAACAAACAAACAAACAAACAAACAAACAAAAAACATTTTAAAGACATATAAAATTGCTCTCTCCAAAAGTTTAGAGCTCTCTCTCATGCTAGACACTGAACTGAGTTACATCAAGGAAAAAGTAAAATAATTATTTTTTATTACAGTAAGCTATTCATAGAGCAAGTTCTAAGAAAGAGAATCTTGAGTTATCCTTTTTATGATTTTTTTATTATATTTCTGTTTATGTTTTCACATATGTAACAATTTATATGAATGTGCATTCACAGTTATAATGGACATATTTCTGTGCTTACTTACAAAGCTATATATATATTTGATAAAGAGCATAGGTGAGGCAAATTTTAAGAGATTTTACTTGTGAAACGTACACAAATTTTATCAATATTACTTAAAAACTGTTAACATATATATTAGAGTTGGGAATCCCTGTCACAAGAAGCAAGTAGTAGAAATAGATATATAAACAGAACATTTAATAGAATAAGAAAGAAAATGGCAAAAAAAATGAACAACATTGCTACTGTGGGAAAAAAAAAAAAAAAAAAAAAAGGACAGATAAGGGTACTATAGATACAACAACAAGGTAAGGTTCCCCACACTACACTAGCTCTCTCCAGACTCACTCTTCCCTTAGGCTCCTGAGTGAGGATGGCTTTTAGTTAGTGGCTTTTGCAATGAAAATAATTAGACTCTGCAAATATGTAGAGACAAACATGTAGACATACAGACAAGAAAATGTATCACATTTAATACAGAGCTGTTAAAGCAGTAATTTTGAGAAAATGTGTAAGTCCGATGAACATTCACAGTGACTTTTACTTTCTCACAAATCTTTGAGGACCATCCCTACTGTATATCTATACAAATTTAAACAACACATAGTAAACGTATGGTAACAATTATAAGACAATATCAGATTAGATTTCTGTTATAGCGTGGGTTTAGGATAGGACTTAGTCCCTTAAAATTCATTTTTTTGTTTAGTGCATTCTAGATGGTTTAAGGAAATCTATTTTTAATAAATATAAAATCAATTAGTTGTATGTGTGACTATTCAGGAAACTATCATGCACTTTTTTTGTGTGTTGTGGGACATAAAATTTTAACGATGGTTAATTTTTCTAAATACTGGCTGTATGACTGAGACAAATTTACATTGCAGAATAGAACAGATTTGTCAAATATGCTTGATACTGAACCATGTTTTGGAAAGGTGAAAAGGTAAGTGCTGAGTGTCTCTAGCTTTGTTCTCAGAATGATGACTATCTGGTAGTTGTTAGTGATTATATCATATGATGAAACCAAGGTCACAGTGCATTATTTTTAAGCATTAATTCCATACTTAGCATTATGAATGAAGCTATATTTAGCTCGTTCTATAAATACTAGCCTTAGATAAGTTTCTTCAGAGCTGTCTATCTATAGCTATCCGTTGAGATATGCATTAGTTGAAAATATATCCATATATCAGGAAAGAAGCCAAGCTATTTTTGATATCCTATCTTGAAAAAGCAGAAGAAAAATATTAGTAGGGAACTTTAATGAAATCTTTCTAGATTAGCTATCATATGTAAAACTCTCTGTTAGCATGCTACAGAGAATATAAGGCATTAATTGTATACTTTCAATAACTGTCCTCTGATTTCACTGTTGTTACTACCTGATGAAGCCACAAAATCCATTCTCCATCTAAGTGAGTGAAATTTGCCTGTCTGGCCAAGAGTTATGGTCAGTGTTTTTTACAAAAATATGTATTAGCTAGGATGAGCATGTTTCATAAAATGATGGTTGCACCCAGATATTAGTGAACCAAAAGATGAAGCAGATGTTTTATTTCTCAAGAGAGAAGACTTCTGCAGTAGTTTCACAGCAAACATTCCTTAAAGAAAAAAAAAAAAGAAAAAAAAAATTACTTCTGAAAACCATTAATGATACACACTTCTTTTAAAGTTATGAATGTCTACACTTGGTGTTAAAGGCTTTCTAAGTTAATAGTTTGAAATCAATAAGGAGTAGGGAAAATGTGATAATGTTTTATGGTCTTTTTCTTAGCAACTTTTAATTATATTGCCTTATTACTTCAAGTAAATTCTGAACATTTTCTATGGCTAATACAAAGACACCATTTCCCCCCCTAAAACTCTAAACTAAAGCTAATTCAATTCATGTTAGAAAGAAAAGACCATAAAACTAAGCAATTGGATGAAAATTTAGGATTTGATATGTGATGAATTCCTCCTTGCATTAGTGTCCATTTCGCGGTTTATAAACTCTTTTTTTTTTTTTTTTCAGCATTGTAGTTTTATTGGAAATATTCAAGTTTGGTATGTTTTTGAGTATCACTTCGTATATTGCTCCTAAATACAAAATAGAATTTTAGTATGTTAGCTACCCAGTGTGATCTTTGAGTGATTTTTCAATACCAGATTTTTTTTTTTTTAAAGCTGCCACTTCAACATCTGAGAACATTAACTCTAAATTACGTTAGCTTGGGCACTTTTCTATTCTCATTCATTAAAGGAAACACAAAATTAAATGTGAATTTTGCCAATCAAAAATTAAAGTTAAAATATTTAACTAAAATATTTAATTAAATATTTAAATATTTAATTAAAATATTACCAATGAAGGCCTGTTTCTGAGACAGAAGTTTATGCTTCATAATAACAATTTTCTGTTTTCCTAGGAGTTCCCTTGAAACACCTTCTTGTGAGAGGGAATGCAGAAAAGGGTTGAGAGAAGGGGATTGAAATGTATAAGTATGTAGTTAGATTTACATACATGCATTGTAGATCCATCTTAGAAAATTGTGTAAGCCTGTCCACTAATCTTTTTACCAGCACTAAGAACAGTTTCTTGTAAAAAAATGCATTTCACTGCTCCATGTTGATAAGGGTGTTGATATACTGAGTTTCCAAACTATTTGTGCCATGGTCACTCTTCTATAAATTCATTTTGCATACTTTCCAGAGGAAAAACTCCCTAACCAATAAGAGTTTTTTTCAAAGGATTCTTACATCGTTTGGGTTATTTCACAGATACTTCAGTAAATAAAGCATATTATTAATACTCATCTTGGTTGAGATTCTTTGTTGTATTTAGGCAATGCCTTCACCAGTTTTGAGTCTGTCTTATGAAAGTTTGTCCTTTTGATTCTGTGACATAAAGAAATGAAGAAAAATATTAATCAGAAACAGAGAGGTTGTACTGTTTCTTGGCACAGAAAGATCTTCTTTTTAATGCAGTAGTGATATCATCAGTGTGTTTCAGTGTCAAAATTGATTATTGCCTCCCTGGTTTTCTACCTCCCCCCTGCCCAAGTTGGAGATGTATTTTGTCTGTTGAACATTGTATCACTACTACAGAAGGATTTTTCATAGGCAAGAGGCTACAGGCAACAGGATATTTAGCCACCTAAGTGCAAGAATTATTATTGGCTTTATCAGGGAGCTTTCAGTCCATTTTGCAACTCTTCTTGCAATGATGAACGTAGGACTCTCTGCAATGGATTGATGGCACTCTTCTTTTCTATCTAACGTGCCTTTGAGTACCTCAAGTAAAGCCTTAAAACAGCTAAATCAAGCAGTGGTCTGAAACTGTTGGAAAGGACCGAATTTCTATGTCAGAGACTGGGACAAAGAAAACACACTTCTCTAAGATAACCCAGACTCTGATGATCATTAAACTGGTAGCTAAATATTTAAGTATTTGATTTTAATTACAATGTTTGACAATTCAAAATTCAAATCCCAGCAGGCAAGTATTAACCTAGCTTATGTCCTTGGAAATCAGAAGTCATATCAGTTTATGTCTACGGAGATGTTCTCTGGTACTATTAAAATTTAACAGTAAAGGATCCTGAATCTAGTCTTGTTATGTATGCCATCCTTAGAGGAGGGAAATTTCCTGCCATTTAAATAATGTTATGTATAAGTATTGTTATTTAAAGGGTGCTTTGTATGACAGGAACATTGCAGTGTGGCTTCTGTTTTAATGAAAATGTTAGTGATGAATTATTTGTTATTGAAATTATATCTTGTAATTCCAGAATTGCCCAAATCTCTGAAACTGGAGATAAGATGGAAAATATCAGATAGTCTTTTGGTTATCTCAAAGCAGAGTTAACTACTTCTGGAACTTTTCTAAGAGATGTCTAATTCCTGGAAAATTTCAAAGGATAGAAAAGTTATGTCTCATCAGAATTGTTTATCCAGCAGATAAATATCATCACTGTTTGAAAGGTTTTATTCATAACTCAGCTAAATCATTTTAGCTGCAATTTAAACTGTAAATTCATGACCAAAAGAGCAGTTAGTTGCAATCTTCTCTGAGGCAATTTTTACATAGCAAACACAGAAAAAAAACCACCTATGACAACACATCTTCTAACCGTTCTATACACATCAAATAAATTTTATTTGTTCCTGAATAATAAAATTTTCTCCATGCTTCCTGAAATATTCTATCTGAATACTTTCTACTGTGAACAAGAGTAACTGTTTCTGTAAAAAAAAAAAAAAAAAAAAAAAAAAAGAAGGTCTACATTGTAAACTTACTTTCACATTATGATCCACATATGAAGTTTACCTATAAGCACAGACAAGTATAATTATATAACTTTTTATAACTATCACATAAACTTTTTATATTACTTTATAAAGATATATAGCATTATATATAAGCACAGTAGGTGTTCTCTTAGAAGGAACTGCATGGATAGACATTGGAAGTGCTCTGCTTATCTTCATCCAAGTGCTTTTTCAAGATAGTTCTTTTTTTGGTTAAGAATTAAAAAAACCTTTCCACTATAGCATTTCTCTCACTCCCTGTATTCAAAGGAAGAGGGGGAAAAATACAATGGAAAAAGGTTCAAGGTTGAGATGAGGACAGGGAGATCGTTCACCAATTATTATCATGGGCAAAACAAACTCAGCAAAGGAATATTAATATAATTTATTGCCTATCACTAGCAGACTATTACAGTAAGAAACTAAAAGATAACTAAAACTGCCTTCCACCCCATCCTAACTCTTCTACCTCCTCCCCCTGAGTGTGAAGGGAATGTGTGCTGCAGTCAGTCCATAAGACTTTGTTGCTTCCTCATGGTCACTCTCTGCTCCTGCTCCAGCATGGGATGTTGTCCTTCCTAAACTGATCCTGCAGGGGCTGCCCACAGGCAGCAGCCCAAGAACTGCTCCAACATGGGTCAGCAAGGGAACTTCTGCTCTGGTGCTTGGAGTACCTCCTGCCCTCCTGCTGCACTGACCTTGGGATCTGCAGGGCTGGTTCTCTCACATGTTCTCACTCCTCTCTTCCAGCACAGCATTTTTTTCCCCTTTCTTCAGTCTGCTCTCCTAGAGGCCCAACTGGCATCACTCCCTGACTTGGCCAGTGGAGGGTCCCTTTGGAGCTGGCTGGAGTTGTCTCTGATCTTACACGGGGCAGCTACTGGGCTTTGCTCACAGAAGCCACCTCTGCAGCCCTCACACTTCCAAACCCTTGTCACATAAACCCAACAGAGTATGATAATCTGAAATCTTGTTTCACCCTGCAAAGTACTGGTGAAATCAATGATAGAATCACTTAACTGCTTAATGATTGGTGCTGGGGAGACCTCTGGAGGTCTTCTGGTCCAACCCTTCTACTCAAGCAGGGACACGACACCTACAGCATGTTGCCCTGAACCATGTTCAGATAGACACGATCTCCACTTTGTAGTTAATCCAGTTTAATAAAGATATATTTACAGATACTGTCTGAACAGAGTTTTCCAACCCTGTTTATAGTGTAACCATCCTGAAGGGGTCTTATCAAGACTCTATGCCCCTAGTTTCCTTGGAAGAACATTGCCTGAACTTTTACCCAGCACAAAATAAATATCTTCTAGTCTCTCTCATATCTCCAAGGACTATTTCCTATTATGGAGGAAATTAATTTTGTGTGACTTGATTTGTTCTTTAAAAATCCATCTTTGTTATTAGTTACCTTTTCTTTTTAGGGGATTTCTAATATATTCTTTATTTTTAGTATTTTTTTTTTTCTACAATAAAAAGTTATACTGAATTATCAGTAATCCCCTTAATTAAACTTAAAATCTGTGTTCACTTTTCTCAAGGTTTCTGAAACCTCATTTATTATCTAGGACTTTCCAAAGTAACTATTAATAACCTAGAGATCCTTCTGTTGCATGCTAAGCATTGTGCTAAAAGTACTTAATCTAACCATGAAGGGAACTAAAACATAGTTGTTAGGGTACCTTTAGCAAAGACTTTGTTGGAATTATTTCATCGTAAATTAGATTAGATCAGATATTGTAAATATGTGTATGAGACATAATATATGTCTTAAGGAGAGAAAAATAGCAGCAAGGAAATGCATTACTAGGTGTTAAAAGAAAATCTGTCATAAATTGTATTAACCACTTCTTTCTGGTTGTTGGATACTAAAGAAAGTTACCTGCTCCAATAATGTATATAATGAAAAAAGTTTTTATGTGTGGTTTATGCTTGCCATTAGTCTTTTTCATTTTACCACTGTAAGCTTTTAATGGTGCCTTATTCCTGGCCAGGATGTCAGTATGCTACTTTTGGCAGATTTTGGGAATTAATACAAATTATCTGTTTATAATAATAATAAATAAATAATAATAATAACAATAATGATAATTTATTATTATTATTATTATTATTATTATTATTATTATTATTATTATTATTATTATTATTATTATTATTAAAAATCTGGAGAATAGAACAAATGAGAGATATTGTTTCATGTCTACATGTACAGAAAAATGTATGACTAGACAGCTTTATACAGGATTGCAATACAAGCTTGACAGGTGCATATCTTACATTAAAATTCCACGGGGAATTGAGATTGGGATTTTACAGACACCACAGCAAACATCATAGCATTTGCAGCATAATGAAATTTAAGTGACCACTGCTATTTGCAGTCTCAGTACTGAGCGCACCTGGGATTTATATGATTGAATAGGCACTGCTGAGGAATCACTTTGGTGTTACAATATTGAGTCTATAATAGTGGTTTTAACGAGACTGGAAAGCTGTTTCATAACCTTATAAAAAACTGTGAGATTATTTCTACTCCTTTCTTCAAATTCTGCTGAAACTCCTGTTACCTATCTGAGTGAGTGTTGTGTCATGTCTAATTGTTAAATGTCTAATTACTTAATACTTCATTAAGTATCTGGAAGATCTTCTAATTTCCTTTCGGAGCCTTTTTGTATCATCCAGGTGGCATTTGTTACTGTTGTTTGTTCTTTTGTTGTTGTTTTTCATTTTGTTTGTTTGCATATTCGGTTTTATATATCTGTGTTTGTGTGTTTGTGTTTAGTAACAGTTGTAAGCAATCATACCTTTGACAGAAATCAAATTTATCAAAACATAATTTGAAAAAAAAAAAGAAAGAAAAGAAATAAGAGACACATAAAGGGAGAAAAACAAATGAACAAACAAACAAACAAACAAAAAAAAAACCACACCAAAACATCTGATGAATAAATGTTCAGGCATCAGGAGAATAGAATCTGGGAAAAGAAGTACTTTTGTCAACTAGAAATTAAGTTACTTCTCTCTAAACATTTCCAGGCTGATCTAATCCTTGCCTTCTGCTGTATGAAATATTTCAGCATTTGGATGTATTCTGTGAGTGGTCTGTTTCAATGGAACTATAGTGGTCTATCTGGAAAGCACTTCTAAAGGAGATGAAATGAAGTTTTCAAACTTAACTCAACACAGTAGGATAAAATATTTTGGATTTACTTGGGCAAAAGGGAAGTATCATTCCAAATATGGGCAGAAAGGTTTGTTCAGAGTTGTCAAACAAATCCTCTGGAAAGATAAAGACAAAATATGAATTCAGAATATGAGAAGATAATGAAAGGTTCTCACAGAGCAAGTTCTCAAGTAAAGTACATGTGAAAGAAAAAAAAATAACAATTGTTTTAAATATGGCATTCAAGTTTCCTAATATATGTTGAATATATCAGTGACCTGAAAGAGGACTGGGACTGAACACCTAGTTAAAATGTAGTCACAAGGAAATTCTTCTTAAATTGTGTAATATCTATTTACATGAAAAACTCTCATATGGAATTTCCTATTCCGTATAACATGGAATAAACATTCAAAATTTGAGTAGTCTCTTTTTTTACCTTCTTCAAAAATAATATAAACCAAATAATTCTTCTTCTATCTAAAGATTCAGCTAAAATTTGTGTTTGCAGAAGTTCTGGGGAGTCCTAAAATACCTAAGTAGTACATTCATATCTTCCCTGGAATCTGAAATAAGAACTGGATTATTTCTGAGATTATTCTCACAATGGAAAAAAAAGCTTGCTGCAGAGCATTTGAAATGTTTAAGACATCACTGGAGAAAGCTGACAATATTCACTTGAAGAAATGCATGAAGAACTCTTTGCTAATATATGAAAGAACAGTGTGTGTGTGTGTGTGTGTGTGTGTGTGTGTGTGTGTGTGTGTGTGTGTGTGTGTGTGTGTGTGTGTGTGTGTGTGTGTGTGTGTGTGTGTGTGTGTAAATGAACACTAGCTTAAAAGGTAATTTCCTTAGTATCACAGTATGATGCCTGTATCTTTGTTTGATTTATAGGTAGCTGTTACTCTGGTTACAAATATTAGTCTTTGAGAAATAAAGATCATCACCATTTCAGTAGCTAAACAAATTGCTAACAAACTAGAAGACAAACAAGCAGGTGACTGCAGCAGATTTGGCACTCTGAAGTCTCCAGATTGCTACCTCTGAAGTAGCAATGGGAAAACTATAATTCTGTCAATCTGACAAGTGCAATAGTTTTGATTACTTACAGAGTCTGAGAGAAAGAATGAGGTAATTACTACTATGCTTTCTACTCCTTTTGCTGGGAATGAATAGGAATTTGGGATAGAAATACCATAAATGTCGTAGAAAAATTTTACAGTTTTGTGAAAAAATAGAAAAGTAAATATGTTTTTGAAAACAACACTACATTAAACATTAAAATATCAATAACACTTTATTTATTTATTTATTTTTCATAGATAGCTGTTATTTGTATCAATTCTTCCTGAAGAAGTCTTTCTCATACAAATCATTGAAATCACTCATATCTTGTGCCATCTTTACAAAAATAAAGAAAATGAAAATCAAATTAATATTATGCATTTGTTGCTTGGTATGTCTGCATGGCAGATCAGGTGAATTTAGCACCTTATCTTTAGCACTTCTAATCCATACTTGTGAGTAACAATACCTTATTTTTCCTAGTAATACCTGAGGCCAGCTATGAAATCTCAATACAAGTACTTCCTTATTTTCATATCTACCTCATCTGAGAATCATTGCTTTCTGGGGGACAGTACTGCACCCAAAACTATGACTGCATTATTTTCATATATATATATGCCCTTTAATTTGCATAGGAAAAGAAAGAAAGAAACAAACAGACAAACAGAATTTTTTGATTTATTGGGCCCAATTCACCAAACAAACCAGACCACGTTGATTGCATTTTGCTAGTTATTTAGTTTTTCATCAGTGTTTTTTAGATTTATGAACTCTAGTCTTACAATTATTTACCAAACATATGGAACACCCCTACAGTCAGAAATAGTCTCTCTAGGGAAACATTCTTATTTTGTAATATTTTTTTCATTAATAATTTCACTTAGGGATCTCTAATCACTTTTTAATCTATTTACTGGGGACTTTATTCACATTAAACATTGATCCCTGTTTATGCAGTTGTAGATGAATCATCTCACCAAAGGTTCAATATCTAGAAATGTTTCTTCTTTTCGGGAATCATTTTAAGTTACCTTTTATTACTTTTCCAATAACAACTAGCATGGTGCAAAAGGAGTGAATCTGTCTAGGATACAGCTCTAAGGACCTGTCATCTACACTACATTTCAGTGGTTTTACTTAAGGCTACTTTTAACGTGGACTGAACCCCAAGAGTAGCTCGTACTTGTACTACAGAAGGTGTATAGTAGGAATCACTCCCAGGCATCCTCTTGTTTCATCAGTCCAAAAGGAATCCAGTTTGTGCATTGTTATGAAATGAAAACCAAAGTCCAAAGTTCAGGAAGTGAGGCTGAATGTTGATTTGCTGTGCAACTGCAATCCTGACCCAACCAAAAATGCTAAGTAGTCTAAACTCCTGGCAGCTCCCATCCTTTTATAGTTCACAATCTAAAACCCTTTTAATTTTTCTTCATGTTTGATGTCATGTTTATTATTGGCCAGGTTACCCTGATTGACACAGAAATTGTAAAACAGTAACACACTTTGAGCATTTTGTTATATTCCCTAAATTGTAAGGATTATCAAAATTAATCATTAAAGACCAGAGATTCTCATGCAGTCTCAGTTACAGCTAGTGAATATAATTTGTATTGGACATAATAATTCAAAAATAGTTTAAATGTAGAGATAATGTCAGATATATTAATAATGTTCTGGAAATATTTGTGAGCATTACAGAGTTATAAGCTTTGTATTTTATTGCTTTTTTTTTTTTTTTTTTTTTTTACTGATACCTTCAAAATCTTATTTTTCATTTATTCCAATTACCTTTTCCAAACTCCTTTTAATGTAACTAAAATATGTTGCATATATGCTTATTCTGAATTTCTACTTTTATTTCCTTTTTAAAGATGTTTTATGTTTTAGGTATACTTCATTGATTTCTAGGACCTTGACATTTTTTGCTTTCCAACATAACTGCACTCAACACATCCCACTTTTAATTAATATTTCTATCTCCATTTTATCCCTTTCACTGAATTTTATTTGTAGTAATGAACTTTTGAGTGTTTTTATTTTACTATTAGTTTAATTACTTATTATTTACAATATATATATAAATATATAATATATAATATTGTCTCTCCTTTCAAGAAAAATATTAATTAGTTTTTGTATGAGATTATATTTGGTATTCTAAACATAAGTCCTCCAAATAGAAACTGGGCTAAAATCTCTCTCTCTCTCTTTTTTTTTTTTTTTTTTTTCTTTAGCACCTGCAGTTATTAACAGAAGAGATATGTTAAAGAGGATGTCTGATCTGGGATCTGGGCTGAATTAAAGTTGATGACTTAGGGCTAAAAGGCAATCTTCAGACCTGTTTTATTGTCTGTTTAGTTTATTCAGCTTTCAATGACAAAGAAGCCAGATGGTGCCTGTTTGGAGATACATACTGAATGCATTTAACACCATTTTTTTTCTTATAGACTTAGGTGTTATCGTCTTTATAATCACTATAAGAGCTCTTTTGCAAGCTGTGTTAAACACACACATGGCCAGAGGATAATTTTGGGGTCACCTAATCATGTGAAACTTGTACTCTAGGCATACAGGTGAAAACAAAATAAACAAAATCAACTTCATGTTTTAAGATGGGGTCCATATCCTTGGTCTGTTGGTTTTGAGAGACATTGGAACAGCAGCCCAGACATTCTCTGCTCATTACATGCATTGTCAGAATAGAAGTGTTTGTAGATACATAACTTGGCTAAGTCAATTGTAATGCAGAGACATTCAAACAGCTTCTACTTGCATTATTTTTTCAGATAGTTCAGTTCTTGCCTCCCTGGCATTATCTGTGTGACTAATTTCATCAAAAAGTGAATCATCTAGTCCAGTTTAGGTGTTTGTGTTCTACTTATAATGAGAGGTATGCACAGGGGGAAAACTGTCTCATCTTTTTGTATTCACCTTTTCTTTCCAGTAGGTGTTTGCTTTGTGCAGTTGTCAGTAACTGGACAGCTGTTAGGTGTTTAGAAAACAAAGTAAAGAAAACCACAGAGCCACAAAGACCTCAAAAACTAAAGCCCAGGCCCCTAATTTTTGCCAGTTCAAATGTGTTTTTGAGCAAGGTAGTTGTGCCAGAATGAATAACAAATAAATTCACTATGTCAGAAATTCTTAAGTCAAAAGTAATTTTGAAATGATCATTCAATGAATCTGATCTTAATTTGCAATTATACATGTCTCTCAAGCAGAAAGCTCCACAATCATTATTTGGCAGATTCCAAGACTTGAGTATAGGTGCAATTTGGCTTAAAAAATCTTTGGCTGGCAAACTGAGCAAGAAAGTAAACAAATATGCTGGTCTTGGCTTTGGGAGTTATAGGCACATTTTAAATAGAATTGCCTCTAAACACAGCTGCAGAACTGAATCTCTGATGTAATAAAGCTGTCTGGTTTATGGCAGACATACATCAGTGCTGCTCTGATGGCTCAATCCGTTAGAATCACAGAATGACAATAACTTCTTTGTGTATTACAAATAAATCATCGCTATCACTCAACATGTTTAGATAAGTTGTAAATCATCTGTGTAAGTTTTGCTTGAGAAATGTAAAACTGTTTGAGTTCAAGAGTATTTAGAATTAGCAAAGTTGAAGATTCTATCTATTTCCTCCATCAACACATTTATTTCACCCAAGGGATTAAAATAACCACATGCATTTAGAAAATTAAAGTCAGAAAACACTTTAATAATTTCCTCATCCTGCATCCAAACTACAATGGGCTGTGAGCATATGTAGGAGACATTTAAAAGGAGTAAAAATACCATATTAAAACTCTATGAAAGATCTTTTACTGGTGTTTGAATCCAAACAACTCTACTCTAGGATAAAGTTGTAAACATGAGATTTTTCAAGGCAAAAGTTCATCTTTTTTGTTTGTTTGTTTTTTAATCTGCGTTTATAGTTTTTTAGATATAAGTGCATGGAATCATTTAACCTCTGTTTTCCCACACTATTTAGTTCATCTAAATGGCTATGTCTATAGCCAGTCGCTGAAACTGTTAAAATGGATTTGACATAAGTACCAATAATTTTAAGTGCAAAACTGCACTTTGAACTACTGTTTCCTGTTCACTCCTCGTTTTTATGTACTTCCCATGTGGTAAAGACAAGACAGGAGGTGAAATATGTGATATATGTTTATAAATAAGAGCAAGTGCCGGGTCCTGCACCTGGGATGGGGAAACCCTGGCTGCACGTACAGACTGGGCGATGAGACGCTGGAGAGCAGCCTAGAAGAGAGGGATCTGGGGGTCGTGGCAGACAACAAGTTGAATATGAGCCGGCAGTGTGCCCTGGCAGCCAGGAGGGCCAACCGTGTCCTGGGGTGCATCAAGCACGGCATCGCTAGTAGGTCGAGGGAGGTGATTGTCCCGCTCTACTCTGCGCTGGTGCGGCCTCACCTCGAGTACTGTGTGCAGTTCTGGGCACCACAGTATAAAAAGGACATGAAACTGTTGGAGAGTGTCCAGAGGAGGGCTACGAAGATGGTGAAAGGCCTGGAGGGGAAGACGTACAAGGAACGGCTGAGGGCACTGGGCCTGTTCAGCCTGGAGAAGAGGAGGCTGAGGGGAGACCTCATTGCAGTTTACAACTTCCTCGTAAGGGGGTGTTGAGAGGCAGGAGACCTTTTCTCCATTAACACCAGCGACAGGACCCGCGGGAACGGGGTTAAGCTGAGTCAGGGGAAGTTTAGGCTTGACATCAGGAGGGGGTTCTTCACAGAGAGAGTGGTTGCACACTGGAACAGGCTCCCCAGGGAAGTGGTCACTGCACCGAGCCTGACTGAATTTAAGAAGAGATTGGACTGTGCACTTAGTCACATGGTCTGAACTTTTGGGTAGACCTGTGCGGTGTCAAGAGTTGGACTTGATGATCCTTAAGGGTCCCTTCCAACTCAGGATATTCTATTCTATTCTATTCTATTCTATTCTATTCTATTCTATTCTATTCTATTCTATTCTATTCTATTCTATTCTATTCTAAATATTTATACATATATATGTGTATATACATATGCATGTACACTTACATACACAAATACATAAAGCCAGTCTTATGTCAACTTTCTGACACATAGGAGTTGGGGAGGGTGCACTTGTCAATAGAAATTTAACAACTGCATATTCTAACAAATCCAGAGTTTTTGTTTGATCAGTTTAGGCACTTCACAGCCCTCTGTATTCTATAAAGCCAAAGTTTGAACAGGATGAGGTGACTGGAAAGACTCTTCTCATTTATCTCAAAGCATTTGATGATCCACATGAATCAAATAACTTCTTGGAACATTTTTTTTTTTTCTCCCTTAAAAATTTGGCTCTGTCAATTAGATATTATATGATGTGACGTTCTTAAACTGATACTAATATACAAATAGAGCTAGTTAAAGGAGATACCAAAAGAATAATTTTATTTGAAAATCAGAAGTTAGTACTATATTATCTGTTAGACAATGCTGAATTGGTACATGTTGCAACTCAATTACTTGCATCACTGTTTTCAGCCAAAATCACGTGGACTAGGAGGTCAGCATGAGCTTGTTCACAAGTTTAAATGGGCAGAGCTACATTCTGGCTGAGAACAGCCAGAAAACAGTTTTGATCAGCTTTCCACAAGCTGAAAGTTGTCTTATCCAAGTAGCACTCTCAGCTGGGTAAGTGTGGCTGGTTTCCAGATTCATTTCAATATGCTTCTCAAAGATGCTGGGATGAGACTGGAGAACCAGCTTGCACTGTCAGCATGTTCTAACTGACTTGGACAAGTTTGGAAAATTGGTTTAATCAGTTAAAACTAGACTAGAGCCCACAAAAATGCTTGCTACAATCCTGTTGTGATTCCAGTTACAAATTAGATCCTGTTTCCCAAAAAAGGCAATTACAGTTTGATGAGAACCAAATTCTCAGGAGGTTTGCTGAGTGGTGAGTATATATATATATATATATATATATATATAAAGAAAACAAAACAAATATCAAGGGTTATCTCTCCTTATAACTGCAGTATTTTTGTCATCCCTCATTCCCTGATTACTGCAAAAGTTGTGTTTTGTTTTGTTTTGTTTTGTTTTAATAATTTATATATATATATTTAATGTTACTGGAGTCATTGAGTCCAATCCTGCATCATTCCAATCCTAGAAAATCCTGGGGAGCACCAGGGCCAGAGACAAATCTCACCTCTCCCACCAGGTAGCACTGAGGAGTTAATTCCAGTCCTTGTTGCTGAGCTTCAACTCAAGCAAGAGCTGACACATTTTTCTGAGCTTAGTTTGCCAGAACAGGCATCACCACAGTTGCAGCATTGTGATCTACTGTGCAACACAGACTTTGTCTGCTACCAGTCATGGAAGCTAAGTACAGCTCACATCATCAGTTAAGAATGTCAAACACACCTTATGTTAAAGGTGCCTTTTTTATGTATAAAGTCATAAAAAACAAACAAAAAAAAAAAAAAAAAAAAAAAAACAAAACAAAAAAAACAGCAGCTGATTCCTTGTTTGTCAATTAGTTGATTTAGCATCATCATTGCTTGATTGAATGATATTACTTGTGTCTTTTATACACTCCATTGTACAAAACAAAGCCCGAGGCTGCAAGTAACAAATACATACCATGAATCTTAATTCAATACACTGACAAGTAGATGGACATTTTTCTTTGTTACTATATACCTACCACTTGCCATTACTACATCTCATCCTCTTTATTTTTCATGTTTCTTTCACTAAATAATGTCTCCAATATCTCCTGCCAGGGATGGTTATTTGTAACAATCTTCTCCGTGAAAACAATAATATAAAAGCTGTGAGCTTAAAGCAGAACAATGCAGAAATTCTCACCCCTGAAATTATTTAAGAGATATGTGGATGTGGCACTAACAGATATGGTTTAGCGATGGGACTCCATAGGTCATGTTGACTATTAGAGCTGATGATCTCAAAGATCTTTTCCAAGCTAAATAATTCAGGATTCTCTGATTTTATGACATGAGAAAATTCAGGAATATCAGAGAAAAGCATGTGTCGTAATTCCTATTTCATCTCTCCATAGGCAGAAGTGTTTGTGCAGAGCTGTGTCTCATTCTGGTAGGATTCTTATTTATTTCATATGATGTCTGTCACTAAGTGTCTATGTTAAAAAAGACAAATCTTTTCCTCTTTGCACAAAACACATCAATGCACTAATGGAAGTAGCAATGGAGCTTGTGATTGTAGGTTATTCAGAAATAAAAGAATGGCACAGTCTAGTCCTGATGGATTTTACTTGATTAAATTTAGCATTGGGTAAGGACAAGGAGCATTGGATTGGACATGATCAATAAATCAGTGTTCATAGTGCCAGAAAGGATGGATCAAACATCCATTCTTTTGAAACGCATTTCACTCAAAGTCTTTCAGTGAGAGAGAAATGTTTGAAAATTAACAGGTTCCACTGGTTGACATAGACATATTTCCACCACCACCCCAATCTCATTTAGTTTAAAGATATAAAACACCTAATGCCTCTTGCTTGAAAGAAACAATTTGCACCTTAAATTCATGGATATTTAATTGATCTGAATGGCCATCAATAATTCATATTGCATGGTTGTTGTTGTTTTGTTGTTTGTTTGTTTGTTTGTTTTGTTTTGTTTTTGTTTTTGTTTTTTGGCTCAAGACTTGTCACAGCATTACTGAAACTCCAACTTCAGACAAAATGGATGAGCTTTAGCTTAATAGTTGGTGGGTGCTCTAGTGATTGATTAACAACTGCAAAATAAGAGCAATGAAATTAGATTGTCACTTTCTAGACTACATCCTTTGTCCTGATCTCATGCTTTTGGAAAAGCGGCTGTAGTGCCATCTGCTGTCCTCCTAATGGGCAAAATATTTCCCAAGAGATTTTTCTCCAATGTTAGGGATTGGTTATTGCAATATATGAAATGTAAGGTATTAAAGCTCACTAGGAAGTCTACACTGGTGTAACATACAAGTGGAAGTACTCAGGAAAAACACAATATGCTTTTATTTGTATTTTTTTTTCCTGTAATTAATGCAGAGTTTAATGTGAAAAACACAACTGGACCTTGAAACTGATATTCACACTGATCACATCTACTTATGTGATCCTATTTAGTGCCCCTTTTGAGTATCTGAACTTCTGAGATCCTTCCAGCTGTCTTCAAGTTCTATGTTTAGAACAAACAAACAAACAGCTAAAAAAAGCAAAGTAGCCTTGAAGTGCTTAGGATAGCATGGGTTAGGATTCATCCAAAATAAGTAATTTTCTTGTGGTTAAGAAAAATATGAAGTCAATTGGGTTATTCACTGCAATTTAAGCTAAGATAGGGAACAAGACAGCATAGTTTTACACTTTCTAATATTGTCTACTGTAACTGCTCTTGTCAAGTATAATTAGACAAGTAATAAGTGCTGGGGTCTATTTCATGGGGTACGCTGTATACAGTAATGGGACTGCAAACGCAATATCCGGGACTTCTCTGTAGCAGAAAATGAATACCAGATAACTTTAAAGAAACATAAATAAAAGTAGTCTCTTCTCTGGTGTTGCTTTGTTTGGGGATTCAGAGCTATGCGATAGCACATCAGGCTTTGTATTTTTTTTCTGCTTATCTGCAGCCTGCCTCACTTTGCAACAACCTCTCTTCCAGAATTATTTTTTTTTTTATTTTATTGTTGTCACTGTTGTTTTAAAGATTGTGTCTAATAGACCTGAATGTACCAGCACAGTGTATGAGATCAACATAGTGTACTCACTTTTCCAGTATTAGGTGACAATATTGCAGTTTTGTTGTAGGTCTTACTATTCTGGGGGCTCAGGTAGGGCTACAGTTCCCATCTGTTTTGAAGGTGGATAAAAAGGGATTTTTGGTTAGTTTGTGTTATCATAGGAGCAAATGGAGTATAGGAATCTGGGCTAGGACATTTGCAGTGAGCTGGATAGCTGGATGAATGGTTGCCTTGACCTTTTTTAAGGAGTAACATGATTAAATTCTCCTTTTTGGTATTTCTTGAATGTATCCTCTAGAGAGCCTAGAAAGCATAGGGTTTTGTCCATAAAACACACATAAAATAAGACTGTGGACTTAAGTTAAGCTCAGGCTTGTACTTGAAAAATGCTCTAGACAGTTTCACTCTTCTTGATGCTTATATAAACAACCTCTTTTTACAATGTGCACTATGTCCAAGATTTCCATCTTATTTATTAATGGTATATTTTTGTAGGTTTCCATTAGTGTTTATTTATTAGATTTTAACAGTCTTGCCAAGGTTATGAGTGCCTTGGCAGGGGGACTTGATAAATTCTGTTCTTGCTATTGTTGGCTTAGTGTGGCTTAGTCAAATGAATTTAACTGTGATGGTGACATCTGGCAATTTTGCAAAATAGAGCCATTAGAAGTCACTTCTTTTCAAACACTGACTATCCGTCCAGTATGAAAAATTTCTCCTCTTTAGATCTTTTTAACATATTTGTAACCAAGAATCACAATAATATCATTCTCCCAATTTATCATAAAATCAGGTGCTATACACATGAACACATAGAATATGCATGCATCTTCATATGCTAAAAATTTAGAGGAGTTAAGGTACTTTACTATCTTCTATTTATGTTGCAAATATCATTTATTATTTTTTGTTTTCTAAATTTCAAGACTGCTAAGAAGATCAGTGTTATATATTATTTACATAGATTAATATTTCAAGCATTTTTCATCTAGTTCCATATTAAAACAAAACATTCTCCATTCTGTCATAAGTTGCAAATAATGTTTGCACTACACCAACAAAAAAAGAGCAACTGCACAGCTGGTGACATTTATGTGCCATAAACTGTGAATTAATGCTTTATAAAAGGAAATTAGTAAGATACATCAATCAAAACTGGCAAGGCACAAAGTGACTATTATGACAGTATTACTTTCATTTACTTTTATAGATGAAATACTGAGGACATTTTGTGTGTATGTGTTTTGCTTTGTTTTGTTTGATTGTTTGTTTGGTTGGTTTTTATTTTTGTTTTACTTTGTTTTGTTTTGTTTTTACATCTTGAAATCAACTGTCAGATCATCCTGTCCCTGGTAATCAGCAAAGCTTCTACCTTCTAAGAATTGTGTGTACAGTCAGTCATAAACAACTTCTGAATATCTTAAAGGTCCTCGACCATGCTGTCGCCTGCATCCATTGTCCACCCAGCCTATATTTGTGCTTGGGATTGTCCTGGCCCTAATGCAGGACCTTGCACTTGGCCTTGAACCTCATGAGGCTCACACAGTCCCACCTCTCAAGCCTGTCCAGGTCCCTCTGGATGGTATCCCTTCCCTCCAGTTTGTCAACAGCACCACACAGCTTAGTGTGAGGCAGACACTCAATTCTGCTGTCTATGTCACCAACAAAGATATTAAACAGTGACAGGCCCAATACTGACTCCTGGGAAACACCACTCCTCTCTGATGTTCACTTGGACATTGATCACAACTCTTTGATTACGACCATCCAGCCTATTCCTTACCCACATAGTGGTCCATCCATCAAATCCATGCCTCTCCCATTTGAGAAGGATATCTCTCCTCATCTCTTTCATGTCTCTCCTTTCCCTGAGCAATGCAGGGAAATGGGGAAGGGAGGTTGCAGTGAGTCCATAATACTTTGTCACTGCTGAACCTTCGTGGTCACTGTTCCATGTGGGATCCCTCCCACAGGATGCCGTCCTTCCTGAGCTGAGCCTGCGGGGGCTGCCCACAGGCAGCAGCTCTTCAAGAACTGCTCCCACATGGCTCCGTACCACACGGTCCATCCCCCAGGAGCAAACTGCTCCAGCACAGGTCCCCCATCAGCAGCAGCTCCCCCCAGACCTCCTGCTCCTGCGTGGGCTCCTCTCCAGGGGCTGCAGCTCTGGCCTGGGGCCTGCTCCTGTGGGGGCTCTCCATGGGCCGCAGCCTCCTCCAGGCCACATCCCCCTGCTCCACCGGGGGCTCCTCCACAGGCTGCTGTGTGGAGATCTGCTCCATGTGGGACCCCTGGGCTGCAGGGGGACAGCCTGCTCCACCAGGGCCCTCTGAACAGGCCACAGAGGAACTTGTACTGTGTGCTTGGAGCACTTCCTGCCCTCCTTCTGCACTGACATTGGGGGATGCAGTGTCTCTCACACGTTCTGATTCCTCTCTCCCATTTCCTCTTGTGCAGCAATTCTTTTTTCTTTTTTCTTTTTTTTTTTTTTCTTTTTCCTCTTCTTCAATCTGCTTTCCCAGAGGCTCACCCAGCATTGCTTACTGGCTCAGCTCTGGCCAGCCACAGGTCCCTTTTGGAGCTGGCTGGAGCTGGCTCTGATCTGACATGGGGCAGCTGCTGGGCTCTGCTTACAGAGGCCACCCCTGCAGCCCTACTGCTACCAAATCTTTGCCATGTAAGTCCAATACATCATGTCTTCAAGAATAGTGACCACATCATATTCTTTGGTGACATCTTCACACTTAATGGGCTTACATGAGAAACTGCATCTCCATAACGGCTAATTTTAGAATCCCACAGTGACAAATGAGCTTTCTTGTCCTTTTCAGCCTTTAAGGCAATGTGGTGGTTTTACCGTGCTGGGCAGCTAAACGCCACAACCACTCTCTCACTCCCCCTCCTTTAGATGAGGAGGGGAAGTAAAGAACAAGTCGTGGGTTGAGATAAGGATAATTTAATTAAAGGGAAATAATAATAATAATTAAAGAAAGATTATTATGAACTAAACAATTTAACTAAAGGGAAATAAAAAGTAAAAGGGGAAAAGGGAGGGGGAAAGGAAAAAAAAAAAGAGAAAAAAAGAAAAAAAAAAAGGAAGGAAAACAAACAAATAAAACAAATGAAGGCTATGTGGAAGTGCAGAGGAAAGAAATTACTCTCTACGTCCCACAAATGAGTGATGCTTGACCACGTCCTTGAAGCAGGGCCTCAACGCACGTAGCCGGTGTTCAGAAGGAGGACCAACATTTTCACAACGAGAGCCCACCCCTCCCCTCTCCTTCCCGTTTCCACATTTTATTGCTGAGTGTGACATCATATGGTATGGAATATCCCTTTGGTTGGTTAAGGTCAGCTGCCCTGGTGATGTTTCTCTTCTCACTTTTTGCCCACCCCCTAGGAGGGTTAGAGAGAGGCCCGATGCTGTGCCAGCACTGCTCAGCAGTAGAGACAACACTGGTGTGATACCACTGCTGTTCCAGCTACAAGTGCAGAGCACAGCACTGTATGGGCTACTGCAGGGAAAGTTAACATTCCAGCCAGACCCAGTACAGGCAATCACTGTAAAAAATTCATCAGAGCAGAATGGCAATTAGAGGTAAATGACACTAGGTAAAATCCCTAGTAAATATTCCCTGAAAATGATGACATCGATCCAATTAACATAGCCCAGTACTTTGTGGGCTGACATATTTACAGAAGCTGAACACAGAAAGAGTAGAAATCACACCAATGATGAGAAACCCAAATCATCCCAGATACTGTATCTCCCCTTCTCAGAATAGACAAATGTGCCATGTAGGACATACAGGAAGGTGTCTGCATTTCTTGTTGACGCTGAGCTACAACCTAGATTCACTGCAGTCTTGTGCCAGCAGTGAGACAAGAAACACCATTTCACTCCCACTGCAAATTGTTTGCCTTCAGTAACTCATGTTTTCATCACCTCCCAGCAGGTTGATGTACCTGGGCTTAAAACAGAGATGGATTCACACTGAGTTCTGGCATACAATATTAATCAGATTATCCTCAATGTTCTTTGTGTGTAATAAGTAGAAATATATACCTCTAAAAAGAGCAGTACAGCATCAGAGAGAGTGTGAAGCACCTTCAGGAAGCTGCTTCTTTCCATTGACTCCATCAGAAACCTAATATGTATTTAACTATTGACTGTAGGTATCTAAATTTAAATAACAACACATATCCTTGATGCCTTTTATTGTCAGGATATTTCTGTGAAGTTAGAGTATGTATGTCCCTAGATAAGTTATAAGAATGCTTGTTTCAGCTTCCCATAGAGTTTTTCCAAATGTTTGGATTCCCAGTTTTTACCTTTGAATTGCCTTATAGATTAAAATTCAGTTATCTAAGTTTGAAAGACCGAGGTGAAGATTTATCTCATAGCTCTGTTGAACCGTCAAAAATAACATTTTAGAAAGAAGTAGATCAGCTGTAAAGAAAAAAAAAAAAAGAAAAAAAAAGAAAAAAAATCTGTCTTGCATGCAGCTCCAGAAAGCAGAAGTAATAGTTGAGAACTGATGTTAACTTCAAACTAGAGATTTTTTTTTGTTTGTTTGTTTTTTTAACTTTGCATTGTCAACAACATACATAATCACAAAGAAACCTCCCTAGATGTTTCATCAAAATGATGGTCTAGACTGAAACTATCAAACCAAAGAAACCCTTTTATTTAAATTTACTTATAAAATAATTTGCATATAATGAAAATCCTGACTGAGCTACACCTTTTCATATATTGTGCCATAGCCAATATATATGTACTGCAGAGAATAATTTAAAAAATAACAGAATATATTTGTAGGTATTTGGTAAGATGAGTGTGGAATAATTGCATAAGGTGACTTGGAAAATTAAACTGATATTTACATTTTAGAGAAAATGTACAGTATTGAAGAAGCTTTCAGGGTGGAGTGTAGCTGCACTAGCTAAGCATTTCCTAGGCCTCCAACCTTAGATGTTATTGCACTGGGAGAACTTGCTGTGCTGACTTTAAGGAACTTTAAGTGTAGAGTGGAGTGGGGACACCATTGCTAGGCTCTGTGACCAGGAGGGCACTCAATAATTTTTGTGCACACCAAGACTGATAAGCTGCACATGTGCTACTTTGAGACAACGAGCTGTCATTTTTTTTGACAAAATGCTGTACTCTAGTAAACTTTTCCTCATTATATTGCCATTATAATACCAAAACACTCCTACATCCCAGAAGCTACCCAATTCCAAGTTGTGACCACCCCTCACTGAGCACATGCACTGAATTTCTTGGAGCCAATACCTTTTAATGAAAGTGAGAAAACTTTTTACCAATCATAATCAAGATATGCTTGACTAGAGTCACTCAAGCTCCACCTAAAAGATGGAAAACAATATAAATTGGATTAAGAAAAAGGGGATGTAAGGGAAGATACCATCATGACTTCAGGGATCTGTCGACAGGCTCAGTCTCTTTTTCCCACCAATGGGACTCCGTGGGGTAAGATTTCAACACTTGGTTATACTGAGTGCCTCCCCGGGAAACTTAGAAATCTCTATAGAGTCTTTGTGTCTTTTAATGCATTAATAGCCAAACTGTGTACCTGTGTATTTTATGCATTCTAGCTTGATTTTGCAGACTGTGAATTTATTTCCACCAATCCAAAGAACCTGTGTACCTGTTGCACTTAATTCTGTTGTTGCTAGCCATGATAGTTCTCACTGAACACGATGAGAGTGAGGGTGTGCTGTGTTGTTGGTGAAAACGTCACTGTGATAGTTCAGTACCCTGAACCCAACTGGACCCATAATGGTTAATCGGCTATACCCCTTAACATGACAATGGAATATAACTTATTCCAAGGTTGTAGTAAATAATCTCCAAAATTCAATTTAGCATTGCTTTGCTATGAATCCAAAATAATCTACATAAGCATTTTTCCTTTTAAAATTCTATCAATTCTTAGCTTTCCATTTGGATCACTTGAATGTCAGGTCTAAAAAAAATCTTTTAAACTTGGAACAGAATTCAATCATTTTGTCAAAGATATTATTAAAATTCATGTATTTGTAAATTCATGGTCTTTTTTTTTTTTTTTTTTTTTTTTTTCTCTGTTATTTATTTATTTATCTATTACCTTTGTTTTCACTTTGGAGTCTTTGGAGAAGAAAGTCTTTTGAGAAACAGATTTGAAGTATTAGAAGAGTGAATTAGCCTTCTTATAGATGCTTAGATTCACACAGGAAGAAGCCTCTGTCATTAATATTTCTCCAATATCTGACAATGTCTTTCTATTGGTAGAAACAGAAGAGATTACTGTGGTATTAAATGTTTCTTTTCAATTCTTCTAACCCCAAATGACATTTTCTCTTTGAAGTTATACCATCCTTTGGGTCAGTATAATTAAGAGTAATTGCTAAACTATCTATTAGTATATTAGATCTTAATATGTAGGGCAACTACATTTGTGTGCTGTCCTCTAGTGGAACAGAACATATTCCAGTACTTCTTACTGAGTTCATTTAAAAAGTTGCACAGGAGGAACACCATGAAATTCTGAGTACAAAAACTAAAACAATCTAAAATAACTGCCCAAATCATTTTCACAGCATTCTAATAAATAACTGGGAAGATAGATCTCCCTATGTACTATATACATATTGTTACACATATGTTAAAGTCTTATCAAAAATTTTAAATGCAATTCCTTATTAAGATGATTCAGCTACAGTTCTCATCTCTATGACGAACACTAAAATATGGGAAAAGCAACCAAAATCAAAACTGACAGGAAATTTTATTTATATATGCTATATATGTTATGCTATATATGTCACTATAATCACAAAAGCACAGCTTGGTGTCAGAATTGGAGACAGAAGACATGGAGCCTGACATAGGTCATCACTGTGGTCTACAACTTCCTTGCGAGGGGGAGTGGAGAGGCAGGTGACCTGTTGTCCATAATCACCAGTGATAGGACCCACGGGAATGGTGTTAAGCTGAGGCAAGGGAAGTTTAGACTGGACATCATGAAGAGGTTCTTCACCGAGAGGGTGGTTGCACAGGCTCCCCAGGGATGTAGTCATGACATGAAGCCTGTCTGAATTTAAAAAACGATTGGACTGTGCACTTAATCACATGGTCTAAACTTTTGGGCAGACCTGTGCGGTGCCAGGAGTTGGACTGGATGATACTTATGGGTCCCTTCTAAATTGGGATATTCTATGATACTATAGGGTACATTTATTTTTGAGCAGCTTTACACAGGCTTTCAAATATCATTATTAGCACAGGTAAAAATGTCAGTCTTTGTGGCTCCTTGCAATTGTGTTTTAGGGACTGATATACTGCTCTGCTATCAGTTTTAAATTATGCCAGATAAAGCACAAAGTGTTTTTAGGCAATATTCAGGTTGGTTGTATATTGTGGAAGAAATGACAAAAATTCCATTACAGAATATGAAATCCTACAGTCCTCAGATCTTATGGACAACATCTATAGATAGAAGTTAAATGTGGAATTATTCAGTTCAGAACTTCCTTGTAGGACTATGCTGCATAAAACATGTATCAGCCATTATTAGATGGCTTAAATCTAGGCCCTGAAAATGTCTGGTGGCCATGCAATACGAATACACCAAGAAGTTCCATAAAACATTTCTTCTGTAGATCATAAAGCACCCTGCTTTATGAGAATAGTAAAAAAAGCCAAAAGCAAAAATGCAAAAGTCACTAATGTAATGTGGTAAACAATCTCAAAAGAAACAAGCAATCATGTATGCTTTCCTTGCTTTATTGCTAGGTAGCTGTCCTTGACTAATTTCCCTGCCCAGCTTGAATTGTTTAATTTCACTCCTATACTACCCAAATCTTGCTGAGCCTCAGACATCTGTTTCTTCCTTTAAATTCACAGAATCAGGAGTTTTATTAATGCGCTACAGAAAGCACAGATGACCTTTCTAGTCATACTCTTAGCAATAGTGGCAGGCCTTTCTTTTTTATTTGGGTACTCTCCTAGGACGAACTGCCTCAAGCCTGCATCTTTGCTTAGGCTTTCTGTAAAATGTCAGTAGGAAAATATTTGCTCATAGAGAAAATCCATATTTCTTGACATACTCTGAAGGAAGAAAATTAATATAAATGGAGAGGGTTTAACACATGCATGGTTCCATTTACAAACCACCATTAGCTCACAGATTTCCTGAGAATATAGGTATCAGTCACTTCCAAAACCCACTTCCCATAACTATAACTCAAAAAGAAATGTGAAATTCACAGAAACCTGAAGTCATTTCCAAGTCTGAAGAGATACAGTTTAGATTAAAATCATATATCTAAAACAAGTCCTACACTTCTAGTGGATGACACTTTGTATGATTAATTGTGGTATATTTTATCCTACTGGTTAGGTGAAGCCTCTTTACTTTTCATTCTGTACCCTAAATCCCGCAGTCCAGGATTTTTCCTTGTAGAACAATTTCAAAATGCTCTGGACAATGGTGTTTGTTTATTTGTTTATTTGTCGATATTTTGCTTTCTTGTTTTCAACTGTGAATTAGAAGAAACTAAAAATTTGCATTATCATACTAAGTTGCCCATATTTCTGAGAAGGAAACTCACAACAGAACTAGAAAGGTAAAATTTCTTTTCAGCAGTAAGGAGAGCTAGCTTGTGCTAGCAGCCACCGCAGGGAAATGTCCTACACACAAGACCACGAGGCCTAGGTCTAACCTGAGCTTTATAATGATAAATAACATAAGTTAATTAAACTTGGATCATTCTCAATCTGAGCAAGTATTTTGATCATATGTCTTGACTAGGATCAACCATGAAAAACAGTCTCCATTCCATTGCAAAAAAGAAAAATAACGATACTTCAAAGAATGGAGAAAATGTTTTCTTAGAGACCTGCTTTAATAAAGGCTTGATCTTTTTATTTATTTTTTAATAATATTTGGATCAAGTTGTGAATTTCAATAAAAATATAAATTTGATTTTATAAAATTGAATCACAGAATTCCTTCAGTTAACCTACATTCAAATATATGTACGTGTATATTTGCATACAAGCACACTCTTCTGGGTTAAATCATCAGTGCACAGATCTTTCAAATCTGTTGTAAATTGGATAAAGAAAGAATGTAAATTTAGCAGTTTTCAGTACTATGATTAACAAAAATGAATCCTGAACAGACATTTTATGTCTTGATTAAACAAGCTATCGACTCACTGCCTAACAGTGTGTTTGAGAATCTATATCTACAGATTGCCAGCGTCATACAAAGAACAGAAAAATTGTTAAGTTCATAACTAACTTTACAGGTTATTTCCTATATGAAGTTTCTCATTTAATCACAGAATAGATGTTAAATATTAGACGTTTTAACCTTTTACATGCCAAAAGCACTGTTACTAATACTTTTTAGTTGTGGTCTTAAAACATTTAATTTATGGTGAAAAAGAAAACAAATGATTTTAATAGTCTAGAGAAGGAAATCAACTGAAGTTATAGTTTAGTCATATTGGGGTGGGAAATAATAGTAAAAGACAAGACTATCTGCAATGAAGATACTAATTGCAGGTTAAAGGTTACTTGAAGTTCCTGTGGTGTTTACTGATGTCAATATATAATGTATCAAAATCATAAACTTTCAAATACTTTTAAACTTTTCCCTTAAAAAAGAAAAAAAAAAAAAAAAGGAAAAGGAAAAGCAAACCCAACAAGATTAAGTCACTGCAAATTGGAATATTTGATCATTCTGTTTGGTTACGTTTATAAACTAAATAAGTTTAAAAAAAAAGAAAAGTTAATTTTCCTCATTGAGACCTTTAAATGCTCAGATGCTGCATAAGCAATTTCGCAACACAGTGCATCTTCATGACCCATGAAATAAATTCAAATGGCTGATTTGTGGTAGACTGCATGTATGTTTTAGATAAGAATAGTAAAACTTTTATAACAAATGTCAAGTTTTCCAACTGTGAAACCAGAAATGCCAAGTTCCTGTGCATTTAAGTAACGACCAATTAAATTAGCATTTATGTTTGCATAGAAAATTCTGAAAAGACAGAAAGTATTAGAAATAAAGTACTGGTTAGTCAAACAGTTTATGTTCCTTGTGGAACTTGTTCTGATATAGTATAAACAAGGCTTGCTCCAGTGTAAGCGGTCAAATTGCTCATTTGTGCAACCATGACAGGAGCTGCGGGTGGTTACTCATCTGGCAGAACAGAGCAAACAACATCAGGGTGGAAGTTTCCTTTGCATAACAGTAAAATGCATAACCATCACCCACATCAACTCACTTTTTATTATAATTTTTTCCTCGTTTTGAGAGGGTGCCTCTAAACACTGACTATATTGTTTTTGTCCTCAAAAAGTCTGTGCACACGGAGAATTGTTAATTCTCTGGGGGAACTCTGGGGGAGTTCTGCTGGGTAAAGTCACCCAGTAATATCTCCATGAAGACACTTGATGTGTCTTCTTGATATGATATTACGTGTAAAAATGGATACCATTCATATTAAATTAGACTTTTTTCCCCAGTTAAATTATTCACAGAAAGATTATTTGCACACATATTTCAGTATTTTCCATCCTCATCAACACAGTGCTACAGTTTCAATCAGTATTCATTATGTGGATTGCTTGACTTTATTCTGCTTTGAAAAGCATTTAAGCTCATGAATGGAGTTTTATTTTATGACGATCATCATAAAAAGGTGAGAAAGTATAGGGAACAAAGACATCAAGCAGTTAGAATGGAAAATTAGACAGAAGGAATAAGAACATATAGCAAAGTATAATTCAGGATCATTGCTCAAGCTGATGATGCTTATGACAAGGTATAATATAATAGCTCAGTGGGCTAAATATGATATGTAATCAGACCTAAGCATAGAGACCATAAACTCTTAATTTGCCTGTGTAATAAAGCTAATTGTATTCATAGTGCTATTTACTGTGCTAATGGCTTCATCTTGGACTACACTGACAGTCATCCTAACAGCTGTCCAGATGTCCAGACATAAAGTGTGTATCTTGCACATCATCCATATAGAGATATCCAAGGAACAGTAAGAACAGAGTAAGCATATATGATATTTCCTCCTAAGACTCTTCCAACCAACAATAATTTTCAGCTCTGGTGAACTGTGAGTTTAAGACCTGTTACAAAGGCCATCAAGATAAAAAATTTCCACTAATTGCAATAATACTGCTGAGACCTATGGAGAATTTTAGTCTCCATTTAATTCTCAGATTCTATTAAAGGTGATTTAGTAAGAAATTGTTCATTGCTGACTAGTTCTAGATAACCATTTTTGTTTCTGTAGGTCCTGATCCTTTAAGTTCTTTGAAGGTCAACATATCCTAAAAGATTACTTCAAAGTCCTTTCCTTTGAGAAAGGTGTAATTTAAAAAGTGATCCATTCTGTTAGGCTTAGAGAACAATTTCATTAGATTCCCTGGCAGAAGAGACACAAAAAATATAACCTTGAATGTGCAATGTATCATAATTATATTTTTACAGGAAACATCATTTACTTTGAAGTCATTTCAACATCTCTGTCACAGGAAAGACAGTTCCAAAACCAGCCATGTCTAAGCCAAAGGTTTTTAAAACTCCATATACAGTTACTAGCTAACAAAGAATGTCTAAGGTCTTTAAAAGACAGGATTGCATACTTTAAAAACTCACAGGTGGAAAGGCAGATATTAGATACAAACATTTTGAGGACATATTGCTGTTTCTGCTCTTTGTGATAGAGTGAATGGCCATGGCTGTATTCCTGCAGAGAGAAATCCCTTCCTACTGTGGAGCCCAGGTTGTGAAAATAACTCCTGTCCACAGCCCAAGCAATATGTTTTAATCAGACCATCACAAATCTGGTCTTAGAGTCATGAAATTTTAACCAGCTGCTTTGCAGGACAGACTGGTGTTGTTAAGTATGGAAGTAGCTTGGAGATTCAGCTATATATTCAGCTGCCAGTCAGTAAGCAAAGTGCTGTTTGCAACAGACAATGAAGCACTGCACAGTATGGCAGAAGATTAGAAGAAATTATTCTGTATTTATAAAGTACTAAAAGTGCATTTCAGTGCCAGTTAAGTGCTAGTTATAAAGTGCCTAATGTTTGGTTAAGAATCAAAGATTTATTCTTTTTTTTTTTCACTTTTATAAATGCAAGAGAATTAAAACTATCTAGAATGCAAAGTATTTCCTTGTAAATAACTTATAACATAGACTTCATGTCATTGCCCTGACAGAAAACATAGATGAAAATACAAACATCTATCTTCCTCAGATAGACAAGGTCATTTAGTCAGCCATATAGGACTGTTAGCAATACACAGATACAGACCTTGATATGAGACTCTGTATTTTTTGTCCTGCATTTTATGCTCTCCTATTATGGTAGCCATATTTCATGTATTAGAATTGCAAATTTCTCTTCCTTGTTATGTGAAACATGTGATACGAACGAGCTGAGAATGCTTCCAGTCATGGGAAGCAACAGCAATTTGTGTTATCCCTTGTTATATGTTATTATATAATTATTCCACTATCTTCTTAGTAGAAACTTTTCAGATTATACTTCTTTAGTTTTGTGATTGTTGTCTTGCAATAAAAACAATTGAACCACAATTTCGTTTGCTCTGCTTATATCCTGATTCATTTCGTTCTCAAGTAGAAACGAAAGGTGAAGACTAGCTGTTATCTTTGTTCTGCAATAGCTGCCAGCCAGCACTGCCATCTCCACTATAAGAAGAAAACGTATCTGCCTCCAGGTAATTTATCCTAATGAGAAAATTTCAGCTGCAGACTTTTACTGTGTGGTATCTAACTCAGTAAGACTATGACCCCAGATGGGCTTTGAAGGTGTTATTACAATTAAGTAATGAATATAATCTTACATCCCTGGTGCACGTTTTTCAAAGAGCAACTCTGTCCCATTAGCTGGGGCCACGGACCATGCCCTGAAAATTTCAACATCTAAAGATATAAAGTAGTCATAGATAAGAGAGGTGACAGAAAAATAAATAAATAAATAAATAAATAAAATAAAAAAAGTAGAACAAGGAAATTCTGTTGGGATACACTTTCTTTCTACAATGTGTGTATTAATGAAGTAGTAGAAAAGAGCACATATCAAGAGTTACATTACTAATTCCAGAGGGATGGAATGGTCAGTAGGATCTGACAGGAATTGCTAAGTTATACCATAATGTCACTAAAATTCACATATTCTATTTCAAAAAGAAACAAAATGCCAAGAAATACCTCCTCCATTGGTGCATTAAGAAGGAGGTAAATTCTTCATGCTGCATTGTCAGATGCAAAATAATAAAACTCTCATAGCCCCATGCACGACAATTTTGTCAGCCAGCTAATGCTTTTTTTGGTTTATAAATCAAGTGACAACAGGAGGCAACAATACATTCCAGAGAAAATGAAATTGCCATAGATAAATGTTCTCCTGAAAAGCTGCCCTTTACCTGTGATGCCACGACTATATCTGTAAATAGTGACAGCTTAATTAAAAAAGGTTGGAGTTGAAGGCCTTTGCAAACTTACATTTTTTCATGTTAATTCAAGTGTGTCTTCCATAGAAGTCAATGCACATTGTACATACAAAAAGCTTTTCAGAACATGAATCCAAGTCTCAAACACCATAGAAACATAACTTTTTCCATCACTTCCATCTACAGAATGCTTTCAGCTCAGCTCCTTTGTCCCAGATATGATCACCTGTACTCATACTACTTATACCCCTTTTTCTGAAGCAAACTTGTGACAGAGCAACTGTGACCAGGTCTGTATGGGTAGTTTCAGACTTCTTTTTGCCTTAGCAGCAATGCAATACTATTAAGGAACAGAAATCAAAATAGGAACTTCTAGTATCAAGAAAAACATATACTTTCCCTATGAAACTACTATTTTGTTCATCCAAATCTGTGGTTGCTAAGGACCAGATTTTTTGGTCCTGAGAAGTGTTTTAAATTCCCCCGTCTTCAGATCAGATTCTGGCAAAAATGCTTAAAGTGAATGCAGTCACTTTTTGTCCAGGCGTGTATTGACAAGACATGCAGTAATGGCTTTAAATTAAAAGAGTGTAGGTTTAGATCAGACATTAGGAAGAAATCCTTTACTGTGTTTGTGGTGAGGCACTGGAACGGGTTGCCCAGAGAAGCTGTGGATGCCCCATCAATGGAAGTGTTCAAGATCAGGTTGGACGAGGCCCTGGACAACCTGATCTAGTGACTGTTGTCTCTGTCCATAGCCATGGGGTTGAAATTAGGAGATTTATTCTTGCTAAAGAGGTGCTGGTCACTTCTGACCAGCTTTTTCTCTTTCATTTAAATGGATTTGAGGAATATTTGTCCCACAATCCTCTCAAGCATTGAGGTGAGGCTGGTAGGTATGTGGTACTCTGAATTTTCCTTCTTACCTCTCTTGAAGATGGGATATGATGCTTTGTACAAACCATTAAGAAACTTTCCACTTCATCATGACTATGACAGCAGTGTTGCAGAGACACTGTGAAGAGCACTTCATACCCTTGGATTCATCTGTCTGGTTCCATGGCTTTGTCTGTTTCCAACTTTCTTAATTCAGTCTTCTTCTACCTTGGCTTACAGCTCACCTGCCCAGATTCTGCAGCCTGAAGGCAACGTTTGTAGGTAAAAGAAGTAAAGAAGACACTGAGTGCCCACTTTTCTTATGTTAGTTTTCACTTAGTCCTCCACAACATTCAGCAGTGGACCCTTTTTTAAGCAAAAATCTTACCCAATGGACATGAAGACTCCCTGTACACTTCCCTTGAGTATTAGCATGAATTTTAAGTCTATTAACTATCCATGTCTGGACTCTTGGACCCTTACCCACTTGACAGCTCAGGACTCACGTCTTCCCAGATCTCCTCCTGTTCACCATCTGGTCCAGCTTGAAGTTCTCTAGGAAATCATACCCACACAGAATAAGGAGTAATAGTATAACAATAACTCAGGACTGTTCCCAGCAAGGAGTTTGACACCTCTACCCTGCTTCAAAGTTTAAGAATGCCAAATAATATAGAAACATTCATATTTTATCATTATGCCCATGATGCCTCAGACACAGAAAATGGGCCAAGACACAGGTGTGATGGACAGAATGTGTTTCCAAGTATTGGGTCTTCTTGTTTTATTTATTTTAGTCACACCTTTATAATTGTTAACTTGCTTTGGAAGAACAGGTAGCTAACTGAGCAGAAACTATATTATCTCATCTCCATTAAAAAGGCTTACTTGCCACAGCAGCAGTGTTTTTACAGATACGGTCTTCTTTGAGTGGGTACTCTCCAGCTGTTGAAAAATTCTGCATCTGCTGATGTTTTGGAAACTGCAAAATCTCTGGAGGAAATTAAAAGTAATAATAATAATAATAATAATAATAATAAAGTACAACTGTATAATTTTGGTTTTGCAGATCAAGAAAAAAAAAAGATATGATGAATATTATACAATAAAAGATTTGTAACCTAATTCTGAAATAAGAGCTAAATTATCAATAAATATAATCTAGCATAACAACGAGGAAAAAGAATTTTTGCTTCATAGCAATAAAGAATCATCAATTAATTAATTATTGATAATTATGTTAAACATAACTATGATGTTCCCCTCTATTGCAGAAGTCCTTTCACTAACTTTTTTGATTGCTTTTTTTTCCTTTCATGCTGAATATTGCTGTATTCATATTATTTTTAAGTTCACTTAGTACAAAACACCTCTCAAATGATTATTAGCCTGATAGTTTGCTTGCCCAGGTAGGTGTACATGCAGAGTGACAGGTGTAAAAATTTCTTTTGCATTTCTCTTCAAGGTTTGGAGCACTTGCTTAATGCTTCAATTATGTTACGGAGCAACCTAATTATTTACAATAAGTCACAGTTAATTTATTATCTATATTTTTAAAATAGTAAATCAAATAATTAGCCATTGTGAGCTGCCTTCTCTTCTTCTGTCTGTTGTGATGTCTCTTGATGGTATTCATACTGCACAGTGTTCAGAAGGAAATAGAAAAGCTATTTTTCTCACTACATGAAAATGCTCATCATTTTCACAACCATATCTATGTGTAAGGAGTTACAAGCAATACAGTTGCATATAAAATCAGTGGCTGAGTGGTCTATAGTAGGTCCAAGCAGAAATAAGATCTTGAAACCCACATATAAACATACATGAAACAAAGGTCTGTGTGGGCTCCTACTTACTCAGTGTATCTTTCTTGTAGAAAACTTTTTTTTTTTTTCCTCCAAAAATGGCATATATAACTGTCATTCTTACCTTCACTCACTTGTATAACCCACCCTCATTTTTTACTAGCATTCACAGACCACATGCAGCTCTAGCTTAGAGTCATTTATCCATGTGGTTCAGTTTTTGTGGAATCTAATTTGTCCAATTTGACTCTACTGCTACACAAGTGCTACACAAGTCATGTTTGCTTGTCTTCCAGAAATCTGTAGAGGTGGTGTGCAAAAAATTTTAAAAATCTCCCATATTCATTAGATTTTCCAGGTATTGAAGACATTTATTTTTCTCTTTTTTTTCAGTCCACTCCCCTTTTCCACTTTTTTTTTTATTATTTTTTTTAATTCTGAAGTTTCAGAAACAGTGTCCAAAAAAAAAAATTTTTACCTAAATAAAAAAAAATAAATAAAAAATAATAAAAATAATTAAAAAAAAAAGCCAGAGGGAGAAAAATTCCAGGAGAAAAATTGCATTGGGGTAAGCAATAAACCACTTTCATCTTCTACTACAAAAAGTTTCATCGCATACCAATTTCTATCAGTCAAAAAACATACTCATAAGGAAAATGCCTTAAAATTTATTTATTTATCTGTGAAATATTTCTTCTTCATGGTTGGGAAATGTTATGTTATCAGTTTTTCCCTCACTGTTTAGACTGCATAAGAGTGAAAAGCTGAAGTATTTGTTGAAATTAATGTTAGAATTCAAAACAAGATTATTGATGAAGTAAGAAGACAGATAGTATGACTTAATTTGTATAACAAATTTTGTAGATCACAACAGATGCCAAATTCTTACTTGTCTAATAAATCATTCAAGGAATATTCTTACAGAAATCCAATTACTTTCTATAAAACAGAAGAAACATCACTTTTTACAATGCAAATTAATGATATTCCAGTAAAGAGAGAACAAATGAAATCTTTCCAGTGTAGGAGGCCCCATAAGAAAATGCCACCTAACAACTGCATTAAAAGGTGTGAATGGAGCACTGGTGAAAGATGGAAAATGAGCAAATTCTCCATTCATCACAGTCGCAACACGGAAATATGGCAATATCATTTTTAAAATTATGATTCAAAATATTTACAGAAAAAACAGCATTTTAATACCGTATCAGCTAAAAGTTAAATATTAGTCTCCTTCTTGCAAAAGGAACAGTCATACCTCAAGACAGATATGTTATAATTTCAAGTTATCTAGAAATTTTGATTTATTTTTTTTTTCCTGATGTACTGTTTTTGGTCTGAATAGAGTTACCTCATAATGACTGGTATGGTGCTAGGTTTTGGTTTGTGGCCAAAACAGTGTTGATAACACAATCATGTTTTAGTTGCTGCTGAGCAGTGCTGTGTAGAATCAAGGACTTTTCTGCTTCTCATGATCCCCTGACAGTGATGACACTGAGGGCGCACTAGAAGCTGGGAGTGGACACAGACAAGATATCTTACCCATTTGCTGTCATGATGACCAAGAAAAGCTGTGGGAAAGAAGAAGGAAGGGAACTGTAACCCACTTAGGGTTATGCCAAAGAAATATTACTTGTGATGAGAAATATTACATATTATATGTGATGAGTCCTGCTTTTCCTTTTTTTTTTTTTTTTTTTTTTGGCTGAATACCCATCTGCTGTTGGGAAGTAGTGAGTGAATTCATGTTTTTGCATTGTTTTCACACACAGCTCTTCCTTTACCTATTAAACTGTTAAAGTCTCAGCTCATGGGTTCTCTCACTTCTACCTCTTAATCAGTTCTGTCCCAATCCCACTGTGGGGGTCTGAGCAAGTGGCTGCATGATGCTGAGCTGCCTATTGGGTTTATGCCAGTTTTAGATGAAGCAGAAGAGGACCTGTCTTCCTTGTTAGCCTCAATTCAAACTATTTTCATGTCCCAAAGTAGCAGTAATCCAGATAGCCTAACTGACATTTTGCCCACAGATCATTGGATGTTAAATTTTGCTTCAAAAATCTTTGCATCAAAAATATGACATTATTGGAAGCTATAAGAAAAATACACTATGCTGCACACAATGGCATTCAATTCATTCCAATATAGATCATCTGGATCTGGAGGTTTTCATACCCATTGGCTTAAATAACATGCTCCCTGAAAACTGAAAATTTTGTAACTCAGATTGCTCAACTCATTAACTGCTTACAGTATCTTGCTGTCACAGAATTTCTTCATTCAAAAATCTAACTATTGAAAACGTACTAAATTATTTTCTTTATTTGCAATTAGTGTCAGAATTTGTCACACTAGTCTCATTTGGAATTTGGAAATTTTCTATGGTATTTTATTTGTCATATCAGGTAGCTTCCCTTAGAATACCCACTGTTTTTTTGTTTTTTTTGTTTTGTTTTGTTTTGTTTTGTTTTTTTGGGGGGGAGTTGATTGGTAGTTTTTTGCTATTGTTGTTGTTGTTTTACTGTGTATCAATAATTTCTTGAATACTACAGCAAACACTATGGTTTTTCAATATTTTACAACAAAATGCTCATATTTCCCAGAACCTGTTTTCCCTTCCGGTTGTGATGGTTTTACCTTGCTGGGCAGCCAAACTCCCCCACGACCACTCTCTCACTCCCCTCCTCAGAAGAAGAGGGTAAGAAGAAAATATGCTGGAAAGTGAAAAAAAGGCTCATGGATTGAGACAAGGAAAAATTAATTAAAGGGAAAAGAAAAAGGAGGAAACCAAACCAAACCAAACCAAACCAAACCAAACCAAACCAAACCAAACCAAACCAAACCAAACAAGCAACCAACAAAAAAAGCAAAGGCCATGAGGACCAATTTGCAATTGTTTAAACCGTTTTTTGTTTTTTTTGTTTTTTTTTTTTTTTTTTTTTCATACTATATAGCTAATGCTGTCTTCTATGGTTTTATTCCTCTTTATTCCTCTCAGTCTCACTTTCATGGTTAATGATACGGATAATGTTTACAGAGAGAAAAGAACAGGTCTCCTTCAGGGGCTGCAACTGGAGGAAGGGGCATGAGGTATTAAAGAGAGGCAGTGAAAGAAGGAAACAAGAGGACTGACATTGAAATGACTTTGAGACTGAAGGCAGAACTGAAGTTATACACTAGAGTTCAGCTGGATTGCTCTAATGTCGGAATCTATGCTGGATAGTTTGTCTTAATTGTCTTTCTTTTCCAAAGAGAGATTTAAGATATACACTGAAACTTAAGTCACAAGTGGCTGAAAAGTTCAAGAAACCACACAGTAGATTCATATTCCAATACCAAAATGTTCTCTTCTGCTGCTGCACTGGAGAAACATGTTAATGGTGGAACACAGGTCATGTCTGCTCCTATACTCTTACTTCTGTCACTTGTTAAAAATGCTTTTTCAGTCTCTCCTTCAGACTATGAAATTACCACAATGATAGTGAAGATATCAAGACTATTGTTCAAAGACATAAATGCATACTGTTCATAAATATAAGCCAGTAGCTAGGTTCTGATTTTCCCTTAAACATTTCATAAATGTTTCTAAATACATTTGGAATAAATGTGTTTTACTAGGAATTGAAAACTGGAGTGGTTTACATCTTAAAATATCTTCTCTGACAAGCTGGAGAAAGATTTGTGTTCTGTAAGTCTTCCTGTGGGGAGATGTGAAAGACTGATTCTTCATTTTGCTTTAAAGGTTCCCAACAATATCGCACACTGAATAACCACACCCTTGTTTTCTAACAAGTTTGTGATCACCTGAGAAAATACTGTCATTGGTCTAAGGACTTTGAAATTTTGGTTCTCCAGTTATCATAAATTACTTTAGCTTATTCTTCATGATGTAAAGAAGTTAAACCAAAAGTACCAATCACAAAAATAAATAAATAAATAAATAAATAATAATAATAATCTCTTAGAGAAAAGAAAATGAAAAAAAAAAAAAAAAGCATTAATCTTTCCTTAATTGGTCTTTTTCAGACAAAACCACACAAAAATCACAGCTTCCATTAATATTGCACTGTTTTTGACAGATTCCACTTAAGCATCTCATTTTATTTTACTTTTACTTTACTTACTGATTTTTTTTGCATGATATAAAATCATTTTTCTGTTTTCAATATCTTCTGTAATTTCTCACTAGAAACCACACTTTATTCCTACTCCCAGAACATGCTGTCTAACATTCCAACTACAGAATAAAAAGTTACTGAAGTAGCTCTGGCCGTTCAGTATCAGGGTGTGATTCAGAACAGAATTGCACCTATAATCTCCCCTGGACTGTATTTTAAAGCACCTTGCTAAGATCTTAGCACAGAAGTGATAGCACTAGGTACAAAAAGTTACTAAATGTCTACCTATTCTAGCTCACTGGCCTACCTGTGATTCAAGAAGAAGAAAAGTATTGCTTAGCATTTTGTGGTGGTCCAACGCCAGTGGACAGCTAAGAACCACCACACTATTCTCTCACTCCCCCTTCTCAAAAGAAAGAATGGAGAAAATATGATGCAGAAAGGTTCATGGGTTGAGATAAGGACAGGAAAAACATTCACCATTTACTGTTGTGGGCAAAACAGACTCAACACAGGCAGATTAATATTACCTAGCACTAACAGACTACAGCAGTGAGAAACTAAAAGCAAACTAAAACCATCTTTCCCCAGGGAATAGGGGCTGTGGTCAGTCCCTGACACTTCATTGCTGCCGCTCCTTCATGGTCACTCTCTGCCCCTGCTCCACGTGGATTCCCTCCCACGGGATGCTGTCCTTCCTGAACTGAGCCTGTGGGGGCTGCCCACAGGCAGCAGCTCTTCAAGAACTGCTCCAACATGGGTGTGTAATGATTATTTTTACCTAAAGAATGATTATTATTTCATTCACAGCATGTCAAATTGTTTATTATTTGGAAACAGGAGAGCTTTTCCCAACACACAACAAGCTGTCCAGGCCTTAGTCTATAACTATCTTTTATATTGCATTTTGACCAATTTGATGACGGAAGTCCGGAAAATGATTCAAAGAAGGATTTGGAAAAAATCCCTCAATGGAATTTCAGACGGGTTTTAGACTAATTTTCACTTTTCACAGAGTAACATTTAAACTAAGTAATTTATTATGATCAAATAAATTCAAAACACTACACTTCTGCTTTTAGAATTGCAACTCTCTAGGTTAAATTGTGTGTATAATTGGCAACACCACACAGATTGGGTAGTTCTCTTTGTCTGGTGTCAAATTTTACATTTTTTTTTTTTTTAATCAGCAAATGAGAATTTCCAGTTGTGTAAAAACAGACTTCATGCATTCATTCTGGATGCTGTCAAAAGTTAAATCAAAAGTTATTATTTTTTAATTATTATATTTTATTCTAGTCTTTTCCCAAATAACATCTACCTATTTCAGGATATGCCTGGTTTATTCCTCAGATCTTTGCTACCTTTCTACTTGACCTTAGAAGGGGACTAGAGTCATCTCATTCCTCTGTTTTCCACAGAAACATGGTAAAAGGGTTTGGAGACAGTGTTCTTCCTTTTTTTTTTTTTTTTTTTTAACTGTTTAAAGAGTCAGGCCTACTTATTATGTTAACATTAGTTATTAAAGCAGAAAGGAACTTTCCTAAACAGAATTGCAAGTTAGATTTATCAACAAGGCAAGTAGGTTTTTATCCTGTTTGTTTTAAAAGTGGCAATCATTAATTCTAGTTATCATAAGATTATATTGTTCAAAATTTAAGTCAAATAATTCTTTAATTTGAACTATAAAGCATCCTCATAAACCTCAGAGAAAATGAAGTTGCAGTCATTCATTTCCTTCTCTCTGAAACATTATGTTGCAATTTAGCAGATCATTTTGACTGTAGAACAATAGTTAATTTAAATACTATTAAATCAAGGAGTCTTTGTGTAGTTAATGTTTTACAAAAGCAAAATCTACTTTAGCAAAGTCATTAACCTCAGAATCATAATTAACTGATCAAAGCATATAATCCCAAATCTTTTTAGCTAATTGTAACATTTCTTCTCTATGGATGAAGGGGTGTTATTTTATATGACTCCTAGCTGAGGTAAACGCACTGTCTGGTTTAGTTTGTTGTTGTTGTTGTTATGTTCCTGCTAAGTCCTTCTGAGCAAACGGAAAATATTAATGAATATCCATGATATTTTTATTTTCTTCCCCTGTCATTTCACCACATTTGCATTAGGTAGATTAATACCTAGATCACAATTGAACCCATAATTTTGAGCATCTGTGTAAAAAAAAAAAAAAAAAAAAAAAAAAAAAGTCTTGTAGAGCTATTAACAGTTTAACACTTTGTGGAGGATGCATAGGAGGAGAGGAAATAACATGACTAAATGTAAATCCCCCAGCAAGCAGGCTGGAGATTTCACATTGTACTGTACAACACTCACCCTGTAGTCTTCTTCATTCACACTTAGGACAATGTGATTCTTCTTTTTCTAGAAGTTTAGCAATTTGTAGAGCTTTGACTGGGCATATGAGTAATTTTTCATCTCCACATAAAAGATCCAGATCCTTAGTGGACAGAGACTTATGCTATTTGGGTGAGGTCACTGTTGCCCATCAGTGGGCACCACCATATGACATCTCGAAGATCAACAGATTGAAAACTTGGTGAAAATCTCATCAATTTTTCAGAAGCTCAGAGTGTTTCATGGGGTGACATGCGTCCTCACCAGGGCAATATGCATCATGCCAGCAGGTCACTAACAGCCATCCTGTTTAACACAGTGAAATGTTAGCTTTGCAAACAAACAGAATAAGGTGGAAGGCAAATCTGCCTTTCTGTTTTTGTTTTTTTTTTTTTTCTTTTTTTTTTTTTTCCCTGCATATACCAGGAACTAACCTACCAAGTCTTTAGTTTGATGATAGGATGTGAGTCATACAAAGGCACAAAACCTTAAAAAACATTTACAAAGAGAAAAAAATCCCCACTACTCTCAGATACTCCTGTGTTTATGCTTCAGCCTCACTGCTGCTTCATGTTTCATGTTCCACTTTGAGCTAATCAATTAAAAGGGTCTGGCCTCATAAGAATAATTTAAAACTGTTGTCTGTGCTTATACACAGCACCTAGTGTCTGAAATGTACTTGAAGGTCTACAGGTGAGAGAAAAACAGTTTAACAAGTACAAATTAGATTTTACTTAATAGTCATTCAGTTAATGAAGCAATGAACAGTGTTGCTGAACAGCCTGGATTATTATAAGGAAAAAAAAAAAAAGCCAGAGACAATATTTTTGCTTACCTCTCTTTATTTTAAGGCTTTAAGTTTTTTTTTTTTTTTTTTTTTTTTTTTTTTTTTTTTTTTTTTTTTTTTTATTATTTTACTATGTACTTCTCCATGCTAAACATAACCAGTAAAAGGAGTTATGCTTACCTGTTAAACTGACAGGTTCTTTTCTTAACCATTAGACTATTGATGCACTAATGCAGACCTGGCATTCTTATCTCTGATGAAGGATTACTTTTCACTAAACCATGTTTAACAGCTGCTTCTAAATAGGTTGTATGGTACAAGTCATCACAACAGCAATCTGACTTTCAGAAATTTTTATCATTTACATAATTCTGTTGGCCTTTAATAAGTTAATATGCTTGTGAGTTTTTAAAAATTCACTTCTTGGTGGTGCCTTTGTTAGAGAAATGACTCTTTTAACTGGATTTATGAAACTGAGAGCTGCTACAGAAAGATTACCAATATGCTGCTGACCATGTCATTAAAATTCTCATAGCAAGTTCAGCTGGATGTCAGTTGGCACCAGTGGTATAACTCATTCATCAGGCTGCATCCTGCAGAGGTTATGAGAAGTGAAAACAGAATTTAAATGTTTAGCAATACAGAAAGAGTGGAAAAAGTTTCTGTTTTCATATTCCAGAGGTGGTGACAGGGTAAGTGTGGTAGGATCATTATGCTTGCCATTGACAGATGAGTTATACCCTGAAGACTCCCTTAAATTCTACTTCTGTTTCAGAAGTTCTGGAAACAAACTAGTTCCTGTAGGCACACTTGTTTGTTCAAATACATTGAGGGTCTAGTTACCACTTTGCTTTGGCTTCATTGAAGAAGGGAAAGGAGAATCTATGATGGCCCATCCCAATGTTTTATTCCATTATAAATTCTTCAGTCAAGTACGACAAACAACTGTTTTGGCATCGGGGCATCTATTGAAGCCAAGTATGTGAGACTTTAGACTTTACCTGAGGAAAAAAAAAGAGCTTCTTCATCACAGCCTACTCAATCAGGTGGTTAATTCATCTAAAGTGACCGAAACTGGCAGCTAGTAAAAGACTCTTGCCTCCTCTCTTAAAACATGAAAATGCTTGTTGTTCTAAGGACATATTTAGATAAAGAAGAGACTCAGGTCATTCTCTTACTTATCAGTGTTTTGACTAACCCACGTGGGGAAGAAGCCTCATTGATTGACTCTTTCTACATCTCTCTCACTCTCTGTGGGCCTCAAAGGTCTCACCTACAGCATCATGCCTTCTCTTACAAAGTGACCACTAGACTATATTATTTTTCCTCACTGAGGTCAGATGATGTTGGACAGTTGCACAGGTGCTGATTATATACTTGAAAATTTTAGGTGTTTTTTATCCTTCTGAAATATGTTTTTACAGAGCAGAGAACCCACTGAATGCAGCTTGGACAAAGAAAGAGTATTTCTATTTTGGACTCTTTTCAAAATCTATCAGAGTTTAGGAGGAACCTGCGTATAGCAGCAATGAAATATGTTTTCTACAAGACTTTCACAGGACTTCCTCCATCTACTGTCTGGCAGCTTTATTATTTCAGAAGAACACAGCATTGATTCTTATGTGAGAGTGACTGCTCATGGAGTTCCCAGGCTTTTCAAACGCTGCTTAGCAGAGTCAATGGAAATTCACTGCTGCAAATCAAAGCAATTTGGCCTGAGGGAATTGGGTAACATGCTGACATATCTTGCTTTTTGATGTAATTAAAAATCACACTTCTGAGAATCCATTAATGACACAACAGCAACCCCAAAGGACAGAAGTCATTATGTGTCTAAATTGTGCTATGTCATTCTCAATTTTAGCTATCATTAACAAGACTTCTTGGATCTTCAGAATACTCTGATCATACTGTGAATCTGTTTAGCTAGGACCTTCTTCCTCAATGTTCACTAAGGAAAGAGTTTTCTTCATTGGTCCAAACATTGAGCAAACTATCAAGTGATTATTTCATATTTTGAGAAGAAGCTAAATATTGCTTTGATTTCCATCTTGTTGAACTAAACTAGCTTCTTACTACTTTTGTTTTTTTTTTAGGAAGAGATACTTATGGCAGAAGTTGCCACAGGCATATTGTTGGATAATAAATAAAAAGGTTGGGAAAGAAGAAATCTTTTAAAACCTAGTGGAGTATTTTCCTGGAAAGTGAAAACAAACAGACAACTAAAAACTTAATAAACCAGACCTGTTACTGAAAAAAGTAGTTGAAATCTACATCAAAGATTAGGAGAATATCTCAGGATCAGAGTCCAAAAGTCTATTCTGCACAGCTAGCTGAGTTGATTTTTCTCAGTTTAAATATTTGGAGGTCAATAATGAACTGATGAAGTACTGCATGTTGTGACAGAGGGAAGAAGCAACACCTGCATTAACTATTTGCAATATTTTTCTTCTTTTCCTGTCCCTCTTCAAAGAACCTTATATCCACTAGACAGAAAACTCAATCATATATGCATGTTATGGTTTATTTAGCAGTTTTGTGAGCTTCAGTTGAAGTTTGGAAAAGTTTATGGAACAGAAATTCAATTAAATTATGATGTATATAGAAACCACGTTTGGCTCAGGAAGACTCCAAAGTATAAATGTTTGGAGATTGTGAGTATGAAGAGTTATATATACGTCTGTCCTTACATTCTTCCCTAGCCATTTTGGCCATTGTTCCCTAGCCATTGGCCATTACCATTTTTGAATGGATTTTTTTTTTTTTTTTTTGTCCTGATCTAGGAGAGCTCTTCTGGGATAACAGTGAACCCAGAATTATTTTATTAATAAATCTGTGAACAGTTAGTGCTTTAATATTGGCATTGAAAGGCCTACACAAAACCTGTTTCAAGCTGTTAGCTCACTTCAGCTCCCTTTGAAAGTTGTCTTTGCCCTCAGCATGCATTCAGGCCATACATGAATGTGACCAGAAAAAAAACATGTTCCAAATACACTAAGCAAGAAAAATAATTGCCTTAAAACAGCATATACTTAATAACAATATTTAAATCCAATTGCATTAATATAACCCCAGAAGAATTTTGATTAAGCACACAGCCTAATATGCAATGAATCCAATTTGAAATGGCTTCTTCTATGACTCGTTGACAGCACCTGTGCTGGAAAGGCCATGGTAGACCTACTGTGGAAAAGAAAGGTAAAGCATTAGAAGATATTTCACGCAGCTTTCCCTCTTATGTTATTTTTAACTTGGGTTTCAGCTCACATACATATGGTTCTATGGCTACTGCATGAGCCCAGTATCTTCCATGGATTTCTATTCAAAAATTTCTAACTGGAACTAAACATGTTTTTCAATCATCCACCTAAGCTGTAAGAGAAAGAAACAGAATACTGAAAAGCTATTGTGCACATAAAACGCATTTGAAAAGCGGTAGGTTTACTTGAGCTCTAATGTAAGAGCTGTATTCTGCTGCCCTCTCCCGTCACTTTTATATAGTTACAACATCATAGATTATGTCTAAATATGTAAATGCATAAAACCTCTCTGTTTATGTAGCTGTGCACCTAGTTACAAAAGACTCTGTGAAACCAGCCCTTTCACAAGTTCATATTGGCTAACACAGTAGATTGAGCTATGACTGTGACAGAGCACTGGAACAGGTCGCCCAGAGAGGCTGTTGAGTCTCTGAGATATTCCAAATCTGCCTGGATGCCATCCTGCACAGTGTGCTCTAGCTGATGCAGTTCAGCAGGGATCAGCCATCAACCTCAGCCATTCTGTGATTCTGTGTATGGCTCTGTGTTTCTGTATTTTAAAAAAGAGATTTTCATTTACAAAGTGTATGAAACACTTCACTTTAAAAGCCTCTGGATGAACTATTGGATATATAAAAATAAATAGGAATTCTCCTGAAGATTCCAAGAAAGCTACAATTTAATTTTCCATGTAAATAATGCATTAATTGCATTAAAAATTGATGAAGCAAAGTCCCTTTGCTTCTTAAAGAAATTATAAGAGACTCTGAATATAGGAAACCTAAAACCTATCACAACATTTAACATCTTTTAAGGTCCTTCTCCATTGAAATATTCAAAATCTTTTCTTAGAAAGAAAAATAAATAAATAAATACTTTTTTGCATTTCCTGCTCAAAACATTAAAAATCTCTCCCAGCTCTCCCCACCTCCATCCCCCTCACCCTCCTGGAAAAACAAACAAACAAAGAAACAGACAAACAAACAAAACAAAACAAAACCACTATTTAAGTACCATTGATGAGTTTATGATTAAATAGTACAACTTGGACTCTGATAAGGACTTTCATAACTCTTTAAAGTCTCTATAGACTTCAAAAATTGTGATTTCTTTTTTCTTTTAATTAAAATACTCTTATTATTCTGATACAAAAAGATATTGCAGTCCGTTAGCAACAGAAAAAAAATCAGGAATCACTTTACTATGGAACTATCAGTCATTGTGCATAACTACATTTTTTGCTTTCCTTCTCCAATCCACAGACTTTGAAACTTTGTCAGTTTGAGCATAAACATCTGGAGATATGGGGTGCTGCCTAGTATCAACTAGTGTTACAGCAGTGGTGGAGAGAGAAAGAGCAACTGATGTCATCTACCTGGACTTCTACAAAGCATCTGACACTGTCTCTCTTGATATCCTTGTCGCTAAGTTGGAAAGACATGGATTTGATGGGTGGACCTCTATGTGGGTTATGAATGGTCGCACTCAAAGAGTTATAGTCAACAGCTCAATGTCCAAGCGGAGATCAGTAATGGTTGGTGTTCCTCAGGGGTCAGAATTGGGACCAGAACTGTTTAATATCTTTGTAGGTGACATAGACAGTAGGACTACATGTCCCCCAGCAAGTCTACTGGTGACACCAAGCTGTGTGGTGCTGTTGACAAACTGGAGGGAAGGGATGCCATCCAGAGGGACCTGGACAGGCCTGAGAGGTGGGCCTGTGTGAGCCTCATGAGGTTCAACAAGGCCAAGTGCAAGGTCCTGCATCTAGGCCAGGGCTATCCCAAGCAAAATTACAGGCTGGGTGAGGAATGGATTAAGAGCAGCCTTGACAGTAGACTGCATCATAAGCGCTGTGTATTGATTGAAAAAGGATAACGTGTTCAGTAAGGCAAACAGAAACACGAAATAACAGAGTTTATCTAACTTTTAATTATTCTTAATTCTTCAAAGAGAATTATCCAGAAACAATAAGGACTTAAAACATTTACAAAATGAATTGGAGGGAGCATGGGAGGGGTTACATAGCCACATAGTATGAAAGCCTCTAAATGTCTTTGTGGACACTGACTTATTCTGTCTGTAAGTAACCTTCCTCTTTGTATTTTACACCTCAGATTCTCAATTTTATTAGGGCTTTTATATTGATGATTAAAGATGACTTCAGGATTTGCTTGTTTTTCTCCAATAGAGATGGCTATTCCATGTTATGAAACTTCACATCTTATCATCTTATGAAGGAGGTGTTTTTTTGTTTGTTTGTTTGTTTTGTTGTTTTGTTTTGTTTGTTTGTTTGCTTGCTTGTTTTTCATCTGAGATGGCTAATTCTTTCTCCCTGCATGTGAAGATGTCTCTAGTGTCTGCATAACTTAGTTGTGTTAGGAAAACTTCTTCATGATAACTTCTGGCATCAAAGGATAAATTTATTCCTGCTTACAATGTGGAAAAATCTAAGGATTTCCTTGATGGAGTTATGCCAGTCCTGTTTTCCATATACCAAGCTATAGAAAAGGAGAGAACCAACCATTCCTCGTGTTCCTTTGGCTCCCTATTATAGAAAGCAATTGGGGATAAGCTGTGCTTACTTAATGTGCTTAATCAAAGAGATTAAACCCATCAGGACTCATCTTCTGGCCCCAAGACTGGCTGGTAGACTCCAGAGTTACCAACACTACTAACCTTTGTCATTTTCCAAGCAAACCACGTAAGAGGGAATAACTCTGGCCTATACTAACTTCAAAAATGAGCCTTTGAATAGTTTAGAGAGTGTTAACGGGCCTGAGTCCAAAGTGAAAAACAGAAATACTCCACCCATTCAAATGTAGGTGTCACAATGATCCACTATCTCTGCTTGCATATGATCTTCTTAACTGAAAATTGTAGTCCTATGGCTTAGAGAATGCTATCAAACAGGTAAAAATCTATGTTCAGTGAAGTGTGCAGAATAACAGTGTTCTCATTTCTGCTATGATCAGGAGAAGCCACAGAATACATTGTTATCTTCCCTTCTTTCTTTCTTTCTTTCTTTCTTTCTTTCTTTCTTTCTTTCTTTCTTTCTTTCTTTCTTTCTTTCTTTCTTTCTTTCTTTCTTTCAATTCATAATTTGTATCTTTTGAAATAATACACTCTACAACTTATTCTAATTAAATTTAGCATGTTATTGACTGGGTAATTCAAGTTCCAGTGTAAATGAGAAAGGAGAAGTAGCCAGTTTCCAAAACCCTGTTTTTTGAGGAAATCTACTGTACTTCCCTCCACGAACTGAAATCAGGATGAAGTCTATTGAAGACAATCACAACATTTCAATGTGACGGCAGTGGAAAATGAGAATTCAGTTTGTTAAATTTACACAGTTTCTTGGGCAAATCATAACAGCACTTGGAGGGATGCATCATAATGGGCAGTCTTAATATATGAGTTTTCCATCCTTTAAGATGGATTTTGCTTACACAAGTAAGTCCCACCAGTTATACCAGCACTGTTACACTACCACTAATGTAGTTGCACTCATTTTATTGGTGTTGTCTCTGAATTAGTGATGCAAAAATTTGGGGAACAACCTGTTTATAACCATGGTTTTCAGTCCCTGGCAGAAATAGCATACACATTCAGTGCTTTGCATCCGTAAAGCATTTCAACATTGCAATACAGAGGCATAACTTGCACAAACGAAATAGAGGTGGTTCATGTGTGACAAGATCATCACTGCTAAGTGTGAGTTATCTGTGTGGTAGCGACTTCTGGAGCAGCCCAGTTCCTGCAGAAATCCTTCTGCTAGCTTATGGGTCTCATAGACCCCTATAAAAAAGGAGTTTCTGGGTCCTTTAGATCCATGACTCAAAACTGCACTGCTGTAGTTGTATAAACGTTTGTTTGTTTGTTTGTTTGTTTTTAACTTACACCATTAAAACTTCCGTGGTAAGAACAATCTCTGGCAAACACCACTAGATGGAGATGTTTTCTCACGTTGTCTTCATTCATTGCCCCTAACCAGGACTGAAATCTCTTACAGCAAGTATTTTCATTTTTGATGCACATTAAGAAAGGAAAATGAGTTCAAGTAACTTTCATATATAAACAAGACTCATGTGTTTGAAGTGTTTGCACATCATGTTACATGTTAGAATTAATGAAGTCTAGCATTTAGTTGTTTAGACTGAAAGGAGTGAATAGATGTTATTACAAAAGTAGAGAGAAAAGCCTAGAAAAATGGCCGGGGTCTCGGTACTTTTGTTTAACCACTTCATGTGACAGACTATTACTTATTTAGCTCATGTCACAGAGATAAAATCAGCTTATAACAAAATTTATCCACAAAAAAAATTCATCTCCAGAGTATTTGTGTTCATCCAAGCAACAACGCTAAAGAGTATACTGTGTCATCAATGCTAAAGTGACAGCATCTATTGTCTTTCTACCCTTAGAAACAGCTGAATGACTAAAACAAATAGGGAGACATGCCATTCAGATGAAGGTAGAAAAATAAGTTGTTCTAATTTTGTCCTAATTCAACAGTTAGGAACATTTTTTTTAAGAATTGCAAAAACTTGTTAAAATAGATTTTTAGGTTACATCTTGATTCTAAACACTGTTATTTAAAAATACAAATATTATTGCACAACACAAACAATATTTCCTACAAATATAATAATTTTAATAAGTTGCATGATACAAATGTTGATTCTGAATCCATTCATTCAAAAAAAAAAAATCATTATTGATACTCCAAAATACATTGTGATTGTTAAAGATAATGTGATTGTTGAAAATAACAATTACATTCAAGTTTTGACTAATTTTGCTTGAACACAATAGTTCACATATATCTGCTTTCTCTCCTAGTTCTCCTAGGAATAAGTGCAATAATGATGACTCCTTAAAAAGCTGTTACAATTACTGAGTGCTGCACTGGCATCATTGTAAAGTGCTATGTACCCTTTTCCTTTTTCGCATCCTGTTTTGACTACTGCCATTGCTGCTACCTGCAATCTACATGAAGAGGTCAGGGACAGGGATCATTTCTCAATAGTTCTACATCTTCTACTCTTTCCTGGCTCCAAAAACCCCAGCTGCCCATCCCTGTCCACAAATGCATCCTAAAGGGAATGTGGACAGACCAGGTAAACAAAGACAAAATTTTTAAATCACATTTTAACCAATACAATAATGGAACTACTTTTTTATTTCTTATTTATTAATTATTCAAATATAAGTGACCTAAAGCTGTGTATTTAAAGACTGAGGAACAAGGATTCTAATGTGAGGTTCATGAAATCGTTATTCCCTAAAAACTGTTTAAACCATTCACATTACAGACCATGTCAAAATATACATTTCTAGAGTTTTACAATGTCTTGTTACCAAACAGAAATAGAAACAGGTAATTCATGTCATGCATTCATATACTTGTACCTTTGTGTTAATAGACAGAAAAACAGAGAACATGATATTCCCTCTTCTCTGTACAATTATGTACAGTCTCTTCCAGACTAGTTAACATAAATGTACAACTCAGACATCTCTGTCAGTTTCTTTGTGCCAATAATGAGAAGTAAGGGTGTGTAACTCCAGTTGGAGAAATCATCTGGTTGGTGGCTCAGAAGCAAATTGGAAGTGTACGCAGTGACTGTATTTGACTATATAAAGAAAAAGGCTTCAGTAACAGAGGTAAAAAGTATCATTTTACAATGCAGCTTGCTTCCACTAACATTAGAAAGCAAGCAAACAAAGAAACAAAACCAACAAGAAATTCTTTTCAGAGAATCACAAAATGTTGAAGTTGGAATGGACCTCTGGAGATCATCTAGTCCTACCTCTTTGCTCACGCACATTCTTCCCTAGAGCACATTACCTAGGATTATTTCCAAAGATTGTTGAATATCTCTAGGGAAGGAGACTCCAAAACATTTCTGAGCAACCTGTTCTATTGCTTTGTCACCCTCACAGTAAAGATTTTTTTAATATATACATATACTACAGTGCTTTGGTTAATTTTGATTTTTGAATTCTCATTCTCATTGTGACTTTTTAAAATATGTTCCACTACATTAAAGCTAAAAATAAAATAAAATAAATAATTAAAAAAAGGGGGGGGGGGGGGGGGGGCAAGAACTATACTTTACAATTGCTCATTCATAATTTCTCCAAAATCAGCTAAATCTTAAGCTACTAAAAACTTGCTTATAATATGTTGTCCTAAGGCAACGATTCCTGCTGAGTCAGAGGGACACAGTTTATAAATCAGAGACTAAACATGGGTAAATAAATCTGGGCAATATATAAAAACTCTGGAGTTAGCACATTTGAAACAGAAGCTTTAAAAGTAAACCTTTATAAATCAACTCTCTAAATCAAAGAGAAAACAATGATTTTTCTTGTCTTATAGACCAGGGAAAGTTACTCCCCAAGCAACTTGTGCAGATAAAGGCTCTGGTTTTAATATAGTTTGATGTATTTATGTATAGAGAAACTGCAGACCAAAGTTAAGCAAGAAACATAAAAATTCTAAGTACCAATCCAGAAACATTTTGACACCAAATAGTTTAACAGTTGGATAATTCAGAAGAATGTTTGGACAAACACAAGGTAGGGAATGACCACACAGCAAATGACAACCATCAAGAGGAATTTCATCTGCTATAAACTATGCACAATTTAATTAGAGCAAAATCATGATGCCTAAAATGAGCATTTCCTACCAGTTTATACAATGCAGCTTTTAGATGCTTATTAAGCTTTCTGCACCAAAGACTACACATTCATACCTTGTATGAGAAACTTGCCTTGTTTGTATTTATTTAGGTATACATTTGTGCTGTGACGACACTCTAACTTTGCTGAGTCTTGTATGGTTTGTATTGCATTAGAGTTCAGGTAACAGCAGCTCAAGGACTGTGCTGGCAAATGAAGTGTTAGCATTCAGATGGGAAATAAAGGTGAACATCTTACACGTTACCACCACATTACTTTGCAAATAATTTTCTTCAATTTTGAAAACCTTTTTGAAACTTTCAGTTTAACAAGGCCAGAAATTTCTTAAAGTAAACAGACATCTAGACTTTTACCTATTGTTAGAGTCAATATCTAAGGAGAATAATTGCACAGGGAATAAGGAGAAATCGTGATAAAAAGATATATATAACAGTCAGTAATGGGGCAGAACATATTATTTTTAAAGGTCTAACAAAAGAAAATCCTTCAATATTTCTTTATATTTTGCAGTGGTGAACTGGAAAAAAAGAAACAAAACCAAAACTAACCAATTAAAAAAAAACAAACAACAATGACGACAAAAAAGCACACTTTTAAATTTGGCTTTCACTTTCAGGATTCATTCTGTCATTGTAAGAACTGAAATATTTGTAATGACTGTATGTATAGACAAACCTGTGTACATATGTATATATATATTTATACATAGCTGGCTACACCAAGACATACATTAATAGGGCAATCTGTTGAAACAACACAAACCTGTCAATTCTATTTATGTTATACATCAAATGTTATCTTCAGTGCGAATAACAATTTTTTTCAAATTTCCAGATGTGGCCTTCTTTCTTTCAAAACTAGTGATGAACCAGGTCTAAGCTTCATTTAAGATTGTATTTCTATCAAGGACCTGCCAAGGCTGTTGTGCTTGTCAGAGAACAGGCATATAACGGAGCCCAGAAGGAACCATAAGAGACCAGAGGACAGAGTATTCGCAAGCAGACTGTATTTGCTTTTTGAGTGAACTTACAGATTAATTGAATCTGGAATCTGACTGTCTTTTGAAAAATGAAACAAAACAAAACAAACAAACAAAAAAAAAAAAAAAAAAAAAAAACCAACATCAAAGAAGAACAAAACAAAACAAAACAAAAACCTGCAAACTTTCCCTCTTTTGAAAAATATTTTCTGTAACTGGTGCTACACAAAATATAAATTACATCTCCATTATACTTGTTTTTTAAATCCTGTTCCAACAGAAAGTTTCACATCCTAGTAAGGGAGAAGAGCATGTATCTAAGAAATACTGTAGGTGTTTTGTTATTGCCCTGTTTTATAATGGAGATTCTGGGTAGAATGTAGACATCCATATTTTAGAAACTATGTTGTCTCTGTGTTAAAGGATGCACTGGGCTTGTAAACAAAGGTTTATGCAAGTCAGAATTAAAGCTGTGCATTTGAATTTTATGAAGAATAATTCAATATTTGCATTGCATTAGAAGGTATATTTGAATGTAGTATTAAATCATAAAGTAGATTGATAGTATAGCTATCATATCTTAAATATCCCTAATTTGAAGTATGTGAAATACAAGTTTTGGAATAAAGTTGAACAATGAAACATGAAAGTGTTTTGTTGTTATTGTTTGTTTGTTTTTCCCTGCCAGTGTTTGAACTGCATGTCCTATGTAAGAATGATCAGCACAGAACTGCTGAACTGGCATATCCAGCTCACTGGATTAATAACCTCACTTATTCCAAAATAAAGTGCTTTGGTACAAAGGTGTGACAGAAAATCAACAAAATCAGATGTTTGCTCTTATTATGTTTTTAAGTTATTATTATTATTATTATTATTATTATTATTATTATTATTATTATTATTATTATTATTATTATTATTATTATTATTATTATTATTAATTTTTAAGTTTTCTTAATGTGATCCCATCAGAATACTGAGAATATGCTATGACCCAAATATTAGTACCTATTTTGGTGAAACCGCCTATCCTTTTGTCTTTTTTCCTTCCTTGTAGTGGGCTTGCCCACAGTAGTTAATCTAAACAGGGCAGGACACGGGCTCACACATTGATATGTAAAGGATCAGAACAACTAACAGCTGTAAGAACTATTAAATGTATCCTACCCAATGTGGGAGACTTTACTATTCCAATTATTCATTCCTTCTTTATAGATATGATTATATACTGTGTATTATTAGATACTACTACTACTACTACTACTACAACTACTACTACTAACTTAAATGATAAAAATAATAAAATTTAATAATGATAAATTAAATGTGTATTATTAAATATACATTTATTTTATATATTCTGTATTGTATTGTATCTTTGGACCATGGGCCTTTTTCTCCTGTTCTTAAAAATATATAGCAGCATATGTTTAAGTTCTGACTGAAGATTTTGGACTTCTTCATACAAACATCACTGATCAATTAATTGCTTGTGATAAAAGATTACTAGATTGCAAAGTAACCTTTGATGTCTTTCTGCTTGTGCTGTTTCTCCTGTGTAATCAGCTATATAGTTATTCTCATAACTATGTAAGAAATTTCCCTTTTTGTGCTTGTTCTGAATAAATATCAAAGCAGATAAATTTTAATCTCTGAATAAAGAAACATTGACCACAAATAAACCCTTGAGAAATAGAAAGAAAACATCCTTCAAATCAGGACCCAAGCCTATGTCAGTGAATGATTTATGGCAGAGGGAATTCACTTCTGGAAACTATGAACCTATTTAAATTTTCTAGGTTTCTGCTATCCCATTGGAACTGTCCTATTAGTGTTCCTCTGAAGTCCTTTGGAGCAGTCATTCTGCTCAGCCAGCCTCAGGGAGTTTGGGTGACAGTTCACTTGGGTCAAGCCATTCTTTCCAACTGTTTTTATATGTAACTTAAAAAAAAAAAAAAAAAAAAAAAAAGGATGGAAAGAAGATATCAGGCAAAGCAGTAGAATGTTGTAGAGACTTTTAACATATTGGTGAACTATAAAGGGCTGAAGTACTTTTTGGACCTGTCTTAAGAACTGGTAAATCCCAAAATGGGTCAGTCCACATAAAAAGTGTCAACGTCATCTTGAAATAAGTTGACAAACTATCAAGACCTTATCTTGACTGTTTTCTGAAGAAAAGAAAGGTGCTGCTGAAATGGTTCAATCCTTTTCTTCCTATGATACATACTTGAAAGAATTTGAAAGAAAGAACTCTTTTCATACACTTGTGAAAGACACAGCCTGGCCTGAGATTTAAAGGTTTGACTTTAGAAAGAGGCCACTTCCCTCATCAGTCTTGATCCAATAAAGCAGCCACAAGAAGTCCTAGATCCAATGCAAAGGTAAGGAAGAAGCATGAAGGGGAGAAAGCAAGAACTGTATAAATCCAGCTGGAATTGCAGTATACTAGAGATCTCATGTAAATCTTGCCCACGTTAAATTTCCACTTCTGTTATTTTATAAACCAAAATGGACTCAGCAGGTATGTCAGGCAGCCAGATTTCTGAGTGTTTATCCGAGATGAACATTCAGACAATCTAGGATCCACCCTTCATTGCCTAATATACAAAATCAGCTGGATGCTATTGCAACCAGAGGAATATATATTGTACCATTGAAAATGATGCAACTGAAATTAGACCCAGATATTTCTGCTTAGTTAATTTATCTTTATGAAGGACAATCTGTTTTAATGGAAACCAGTGGAAAAAAAATATCAGCTATATGCACAGGCCAGGCCCTTCCAATCATTTTTAGCAGCTGAAACACAATACAGGGTATACAACTTGTGATCATTTTTCGAAGTTAAGATAGAATACAATATAACAGAATAAGAAGCAAAAAGATACTTGATATGCTAAAATTTTCCTATTCTCTTCAGAGCAAAGGGAAGCTGCCAAGAATAAATAGAGGAGTTCATAAAATATTCAGGTTGCTAAAAGTATGTGTTTTGTTAAAGAATGCTCATAACAGCCAAAGGGAAGACAACAAGGCAAGCTCCCAAGAGGAGATTGGCACAATGATGGCACATGCAACTGAGACATGATTTTCACATTTAGTCAGTCTTTTTAAAAATGTTTTATTCCCTGGTTCATCCTTAGAATTTACTTTATCAGGCAAGAGTGTTTTTTATAAACATGCCTGTTATTAACTGTATCCAATATTGCTGCAGTAGCAGGCATCACAAGGTTGAGATGTGATAGTTTAGTCAAGTACAAAAATGTGGACTTTTTCATGATTCCGAGGAATATTTGTTAATCCAGACATGAGCAGTGTGGAAGAATGGAAGATGATCATAGCTTCTTCCCTGTAGAATGGTTTAAGTGGTCACAGAGGTAGTAGTGGTTTTACTCAATCATCTTTTTGGTGCATCTTCTGCTGAAAGGTGATAGAACTGATTTCTAGGGCTATGTTCTTCTCTTCTCTGTTATAAGGCAGGGGAAATTTAGATATCAAAGCTATTTTCTTCCACCGAGTAGGAATCCAGGATTGGGACAGTTTAGACAGTGGCTTGCTCTTCATCTCAGAAACAAAAGTCGACACCTGAGGAGTCTGAACATGTTCCTGTAACCCTTGGTGTGTTTTGCTATCTTGGGGTCTGAAACAGCAGGCTAATGTTGCTTCAATTTATTAAAGATGCTAGAAGTCATTGACACGAATTGGACAGGATATTTGATGAGAAACCATGAGGACAAAATGTATGAGGATGATGCATATACTACATAGTATATGTATGCTTTTTAACATTGATGAAGAAATCTCAAATATTTGGATAAAACATCACTGAAAAGTTTAGTTTCTTATCCTGATCTTATCTGAATATTAAGACCGAGCTGGAAATTGCACAAGAATGGGCTTTCTCACAGTATTTCAGAAACTTACAGACAGATCGTAAATACTTACGGTATTTCAGCAATTCTAGTTCCAGCCCTGGCTTTAACCTAGTAGTGTAGAGAGGCACAACATGAAAATTAAGGAGATCGGGGGGGGGGGGGGGGGGGGGGGGGGGGGAAGGGGTGGTCAGGGGAAGAAAAGTTAAAAGTTAATCTTTAAAAGATTAAGAATCCTTGCATATCTAACTCATGGAAGCAGTGGCTGAAGAGTATATTCTAAGGATGAGCTAATTAACCAGAGAGGAGTTATTTGATGGAATAGTAAATAAAAAGACTTGATTATGAAAAATAAAATTTAATAAAAGGATGAGTGAGAAAAAAATAACTTCCTGATAATATTTTCTGTTTAGTTGAAGAATTTTGTTCCAAGAGAAACAGCAAAGGTTTTACATATTAGGGCTTTAAGGCTAAATTCAAAATCCTTTGAATTTAACAAGCTATGTAAATACATGAAATGCAAATGTAATATATATTGGTTTCTGAGCATAATCAGTGTTGCTTAGTACTAGAGAAATGAGACAAATGGCTTCTTTTAGAACAGATATAGCTCTATTGCATATTTCCTTCCCCACTTTTAGCAACAAAAGGTATGGTTTTAATGGTTTCCATTCTAACCCCTTGCTTGGAGTCACTGACAGCTCTTTTGGGCTAAAACTTGCTGTGTTAACTTCCAGTGAAATATGGTTATGTAGTTAATAGCTTCTAGTTAGACACTGCTTAACAAAAAGGGTGAGAAGAGTTGTTTATTTTCTCCCCAAACTTTTAGTGCAGAATGGTTTGAACAACTGGGACAAAAGAGAGATTTTGAGGCTTGCAGCTTGAGACTCCTGAAACGCTATGTCTCTGACCTCTGTTCTGATCTGTGATTTGTGAGCCTCTAATCCCGTGGAGTTAAGGAGCCCAGAAGGATTTACACTGCAGTCCTGAAGAGCTCAGACCAAGCTGGACCTGGGTTTGCCAACATGAACAGATGCAATGGCTAGCATTAAAACTGTGCAGATGTCTGTAAATACTACTGAAGACACATGCTTTTCTTGACCCTTAGTAAAGCTAATTTCTGATCAGAGTTAACTGTGTGAAAGACACCACACAATTTCAGTAGTTTATTTTCTTCACCCTTTCAAAGCTCCTGTAGGTAAGAAATAGCTCAATAGCATGGGTGTGTGTTATCCAGCAATATTCATTCAGTTAAAGGCATAGCTGAATGGCAGTCGATTTACTGCTCTTGTTTCTTCATCACGCAACTCAACTCTATCTCATCGTAAGTCAAATGAATGGCTTATGGCATGTCCTGCAGATGAATCAGCACTAGTGATCTTACAGCTGGTTCATATTTGACATACAGGTACAGCATGTTTGCATGTAATTGCTAGCTAGCCGGCCAACAACGTATTTTTGGCAGAATCCTCGGGCAGATGTTTTATAGTCAGATAGTGGTCTTCATAAATTTAGCTGTCCACATTGCCTTCCAGGTCATTCTTATCTGCCATGCCTAACTATAAAGGTCAGAGAAATACTTGAGATACTATACCTACTATGAGTATGAGAGAGAAAGGGAAGAGAAGAGAAGAGAAGAGAAGAGAAGAGAAGAGAAGAGAAGAGAAGAGAAGAGAAGAGAAGAGAAGAGAAGAGAAGAGAAGAGAAGAGAAGAGAAGAGAAGAGAAGAGAAGAGAAGAGAAGAGAAGAGAAGAGAAGAGAAGAGAAGAGAAGAGAAGAGAAGAGAAGAGAAGAGAAGAGAAGAGAAGAGAAGAGAAGTAGAAAGAGAAAAAAATAAAACCCCGGGAAATGTGCTGGGTATATTCAAAAAGTCTCTCTATCTTGCATCATGTCACATTTAGAACCGTATCACTCAAGAGCTCTAGTTTACAGCTAATAAATATAATCATTTTCGCTTATTCATTCCATTCTCAGTTGAGAGTCTATTTATTTGCACAGTTAGAACAAACACAAGTTTTTTTTTAAAAAAAGGAGGGGGGGGGGCATCTTCTTGATTAGACATGATACTCAGCCAGTCAGTAAGACTACATATAAGACTACATAGTGAAGATAATGAGATAGGTTAGCCAAGAGGTTGCTCTAGGCGTGTACAAGTATAGTCTATTTTACACTTCTATAGTGATCTTCAAGTGACCTTAGAGATGGAATCTAGTACCAGAGGCAGGTTTTATCACCAAAAGCGGGTTTTATCTTTCTATTTTTCAAAGCCTAAAGGCAATACATCTAATCTAAATTTGGTACTTAGTTCCCTTCTAGGTACACTAGGAGAGAAGAAAGAAAGAACTTTCAAAGCGAGATTTACCTACGTTTGAGGTATTTTCTTCAGGAAATGTTTCTTCAGAGACTTTGGGGTTACCTAAGTCTTTCCACTCACATATATGTAATTAGGCCACAAGATTAACTTAGACAAAACATTTGATTTTTCAGGAATCTAAGGATGACCATCAAGTGTTTTAACTCAGCAGGTAGAGAGGAAAGCTGTAAGAGATCATCAGTCTGTTAAGCTTCATACAACCATCAGGTTTTCTTTGCCTTTTAGTTACTGTATTTTTTCCACTGATTTGAAGTAATGGCATTGCTGCAGCACGGAGGGGGAGTCACAGACCAATAAATCAGATTCCTACTGTTAGTTCAATACCTGAGATATATAGTTTTTTTTTTTTTTTTTTTTTTTTTTTTTTTTTTTTTTCCAATATATATTCTCTTTCAAACAACTTCTTTCCATTCCTGATTTTGCAAATAACTTTTAGAATAACAAGAATCATACCTTTGTGACTGTAGTGGTTTCTTTAAAAGACACTCAAGCAGAGAAAATCTGAAGTTCTGCCACAATAAATCCTCAAGCTTCTGTTGTTCTTGTCCTCCCCAGTAATTGATTTTCCCTGATGTTGAAATGGGATGACTGGTGTAAAGCATGTTTCCAATTTGTCTCATGCAAGAGCTCTGTGAGCATCAAGGTCGGCATGATGGAAAAATGTAGTTTTATGTCCTACATATCTCTTAGTGCTTCAGATCTCCACCAGTATTTACAAGTATGAGTTAACATAAACCCCAAATTGTTTCTTAGTCTCTGTCATTAGGTCATTTCACCTTCTTATTAAACCTTTCAGGCAGACTTTTTGTCTCTTTGTTTCTTCTGTTAGTTGATTTGGGAAAGTTGACAACAATCTCAAAGACTTCTAAACACAACATGAGGAATGTGAAGTCAGCCATTAAAGCAGTATTCTGAGTATCTGTGGTAGCAAAACCATGCCCCTGTGCTTGTTGGCTGTTTTAAATCATGCATCATTTACTGTGGAAAATATTATTTTTTTTCAGGGATTGGGCTTCTTTTTGTTTGTTTGCTTGTTTTGGACTTTTTTTTTTTTTTTTTTGGTGCTAATTTTAAGACATGAATTTGAAAGAAATCTCTCCCCTTCTATAAACCATAATACTAACAGACAGATAAAATCTGAAGTATTCAAGTTTCTTATTTTATGTAGTAATGCATTCTCTGTTGTGCTGTTTTTATTTTTATGAACTGTTCTTGCCAAAGTTCAAAAAAACTACAGACATTTAAGATATGAATATTGTGTTTTAGTTACCTTTGAAATGCTCTTATCATTTTGAAACTTTGTGGAAATATTTCCCAGAGAACTTCTAGCACTGATATTTCACATAAGTGGGAAAAGATTGAACATTCATTTCCTTGATGTCCTTTCTATTAGAAATTCAAGACAGCTCTGAAAATGGGGGATTTACTTTTTACTGTGAAGAAAATTGAACAATGAATCTAGCAAATTACATATACATATATATATAGTGAATTATATAAACGCAGAAAGGATGCAAACTAAGAGAAGCAAACAAATTCTTGAAGATATGTCCTACTAATTATATAGTATTAATTAGTATATATATATACTAATTATAACGGAGGAGGCAATCTTTCTGAAACAGTAGCAGACCTTATTTCTTAAAAAAATGTTTCTGGAGAATCCATTTTGTCTTCCTGTGCCTTCATTTTTATTTTTATTTTTATTTTTAAATCATAAAATAATCTGTAAAACATACATCTATAAAAATACATCTATAAAATATAAGGCATATCTTCATCTCTTCATATCTTCTTCATCTTCGTATCTTACCTTTAGAATATAAACAATGCAAAATAAAATGTTTCATATGTCACTGTTCAGTTGGCATTTGTGTTACAAATTCTCTTCCATTGTGCATGATGGAATGGAGCCCTCAGAAACTCTTAATCCTGTAGCACCAATAATCAGTAGTTATTGCTTAGATATAGGTTATATCATAATCAATGATATTTCTAGCAAGGCACCTAAAGGATTTCCTCAAATTTGATTTTACTAGATTTCCTCAAAATCTAGTAAAATCCAAAAAGGAAAAACAATCAATGTCAATTGTACAGTTCTGTATCTATAACTACAGCATTTTAGTGGGAACACTTCTAGTATAAAAGGCAAGTCAGATTGCCTCTTCTGAGGATTTACTTTTATTAGTATAATACAACTATATCTCAGTGCAACTGATACAAGCCCATCATTTTGACACAATCAGGACATTTACTAAACAGTACAGGAAAGGTCATCTTTATATACCCGGGCCATTGGTTATTTACTTGCCAGTAGCCTGTCTTTAGTGCCTGTTTTTACCCAAGGGTTGCACGAATGTTTTAATCAATCCAAGTTTAAAACAAACAAACAAACAAACAAACAAAAAACTTACTTTTTAGAAACAAAGGCAAGGCCTGAATTAGTATTTTAAAAGCTACATTGAATAGATAATTAATGAAATTATTTCTTAGTATTATCTAAGTTGTCTAAGTAAAATTATCATCAAGAAGCAAATACTGTGAGTTTGCCTTCACAATCTGCCTTCTGTTACAGTAGTTTAAATGGAATTCCACTAGGTCAAAGTTTTCTCCAGTACCTCTGTTTTTTCATGTTCTAATTTCAACAACATACCTTAGGAGACATTTTTTTAAATATATATATATATTTTTAACTATCCTCATGGACCAATTCATCTGCAATTTGCTATACTTTGTATGTTTAAAAGCCCCCACATGTCTAAGCTGCTAGAAAAAAAAAATCTGGGCACATCAATAAAAAGGTAGTATAATTCAAAACAGCTGTATATAACATGCAATTTTACAAACTGATACTGTATTTAACCCCCGTTTTGTGTTATTATACTATGTTAATCTTCAATTCAGATTGTGAACGTTTTTCCCAATGAGCAAATAGAGTAAAATTAATTATGTTCAAGGATAAATCTACTTCTAACCATACTAAAATATCATAACTGTTATACCATTATTTTATCATATACCTATTACTTATATTCTAAAATATTGTACTGGTGTTGACAATATGTTACCCTATAAATATTATGATTGTATATTTACATTTAAATGTGATTGTTTATATTCTGTGATGATGTAACAGATACAGAGCTAGGAAAAAAAAAATCCCTATACATCATGACTTAATCGAATTTTTGGTGCTCTAAACATTTCAAATTATAGTATCTTTCCTAAACTACTACTTAAAAACTATCTTCATCTCTGTGATCTGAGCCCTAAGTTGTTCAAAGACTTATGAGTTAATTACTTAACATAAGGAAAGTCTATTTTATATTTGTTATTCATCTTTGCCATGATTATTCAACCACAAAATTGCACACTGCATTTTAGGAAAGCCTTCGTTTTGTTCCTATTCAAATCATCTGCAAAATTACGATCAGCTTCAGTGCTTCAGAATTACAACAATTTAATCCTTAAATGAGGTTTCATTCTTGGACAAATGAACTGTGGCTTCTGGGATGAAACTGGCTTTTCCTAAGCCTTTTACTGAACAAGTTTTCAAGAACAGTGAATGAAAATAAAATCAAATAAAAAATCTGAAACATACTGAATTTATTTTTCTAATTGATTACATCCTTTATAGAAGTAATTTCAGTTGTTTCTATAACCAGTTGTTGAATCAAAGCAGTTGTCTATTCAATACAATTATGATTTTATGGTTAGCTTAAGTTGTAGTTACCACATTTCCTGACACCAGTATCCATTTATGACATCAGTGATGAAGACTCAAAGCTTTAACTGGTTTATGAAGGTAGAACTTTTATTTTCTCATTTTGGTAGATCTGGAGGAATTGATTAAGAGCTGGCAGACCTCTCCCTTCAGAAGCCCTGATGGAAAGTGAAGGATGGATTCTGTTTCAAGAAACTGGGCTAATTGGGGACCAAGATATTTTTCTTCTAGCTCAATGTGCCTTTTAGATAGTCCTTCTCAACAAAATCTCACACAGCTTCAGTAAGCATCACAGTGGGCAAGGTTTAACCATGGTGTCTTCATGGTATTGAGTGAAAATCTTGTATTTCTCAAGACATGATGTTCATGAAACCTCTTCACAGAACATCAGGTTTCCTCCTTTATCTTGATCCCACATCAGACACAGGGAGAAAAGTGAGATATTGTGCCAAACCTTGTTTTTTCCTCCATCTGTAATCCCCATCTGAGAGGGATCTTTTCCCCTGTCTTTCTTCTGTCTCTAATCCAATTGCAAACCTCCCCTCATGTGATGAAATGCAGGCATGTGGTTTCAGCATGTGCCAAGATGTAAATGGCCTTGGGATGCAGGATGGACTTGCAGATGATTTGTATATTATCCCACAGAGGACTGTGAGCAGGAGGCTCTGTTCTTCTCTGCTCTCCTCATCTCTACTCATACCAAGAAAATGTTTCTACAACCATTGCCCAACCAAAATGGTACAACAGGTCTTCACTACACTGAATACTTGGTTATAGGCCAGGAAAAAGGCTATTTGAACTTGGAAGACTATTTGCAGCAGACCATCTGTTGACTCTTATAACAATATAAAAATACAATCTATATAAATATTTAACAAACAAACAATCAAACAAACAAAATAACACCAAATAAATAGCGTTTTTTTTTTTTTTTTCTTTTTTCTTTTGTTTTGTTTGTCTTCTAAAAGTTATGTTTAATGTTTGGGGTGTAAACATACATACACACATCTGTACATACATATCAGTGCACATACATCTCTATATAAAGAACACCTATGGGAAAAGAGTCCAGCAACTTTAAATCATAATACAGACAAACATTGCACTTGAGTTAATCATCACAAACTGGCACAGAGATGAAAACTTTTGTTCTCTGCCCTCACATTCCGAGATGGATCCTATATGGACTTTGCTCACAAGAAATATTAAAGCAGTAAACTTTTTTTTTTTTTTTTTCCCTCCACATTCCTACAGACCCATAAATAGGGTGGCAAGTAAAAGAAGTGTATGTCAGAAATGCTCCAGCTGTTCCCCACACTCAGCGTTCATTCATTTTCCAGAGTACTCGTTACACAATTTTCTTTATTCAAAACAGACAATAAAAATACCAGCTAAAGAGAAGAAAGTTTCTCATGGAGGTTTATACATCTTCATCTGAAACTTATTTTGCTGTCATACCTTCATGCATACCAAATCCACACAATACCAGTGTACAAGTAGCTGCCCTCTATCAAACATTGCCCACCACCCCCAGTCTTTCTTCTTTTCCTCACAACCTACCAAAGTCTGGTTTGAAGTTTTCAGTTACTCTTGCAAACGTTGTTTTCATCTGTTAGATCTATGAAGATTCTAGCCTTGTTTTCCCACACCCTTGATTTTTTTAATGTATTTTTTTTTTTACCAGCCTGCCCCAGTTTTTCTGACTGCCTCCTCCTCCTGCCTCCTATACATACATCAGCATTTATGCAAAATGGAATATGTCCAGAAGGAAGACACAAACTTGCTTCAAATATTCACAAAGAACAGAGGTTTAACCTACTGTTCTGCATCCTAAAGGGGTCTTTTCTTTCTTTCTTTCTTTCTTTCTTTCTTTCTTTCTTTCTTTCTTTCTTTCTTTCTTTCTTTCTTTCTTTCTTTCTTTCTTTCTTTCTCTTTCTTTCTTTTTCTTTCTTTCTCTCTTTCTTTCTTTTTCTTTCTTTCTTTCTTTCTTTCTTTCTTTCTTTCTTTCTTTCTTTCTTTCTTTCTTTCTTTCTTTCTTTCTTTCTTTCTTTCTTTCTTTCTTTCTTTCATTTTCTTCCTTCTTTCTTTCTTTCCTGCCTTCCTGCCTTCCTCCCTTCCTTTCTTCTTTCTTTTTCTTTCTTTTTTTTTGTTAACTTTTAAAACTTGTAGGCCTGTCCCAGTGAGGTGGTGAAAAGTTTTCTTTGGACATGATTAAAGCTATCTTAACAATCCCACTTCATTTCAAGATGCTATGAAGACAGCTTCTCTACTTTGTTTCTTTCCATTGATCAGTCATTTCCCTCCCAGTTATGTTTTCAGAGCTCCATTAAGCTTGTTGCAGTGGTCTCCAGCCAGCATGCCTCAGACTGAATTTCTCCATCAAAGTCCTGGGTGTACCACCACACCCATGAAAATACACTATACATTAGAATGACCCAGCTCACAAACACTTCTGCACTCTTGTTAAGGACTTTCTAGAGCTAGCCTGTGTATGTGCATACATGTATTCATACACAAGTAGCTTGTATTGTTATCTACCAATATCATGTAGCAAGAGATGGGGGAAACACTGACAATCAGGCAAAAAGACTGTAATTCTTGGTGACAGATTTCTGCACTCATCTGTTGTGGCCTACCAATGCCTGGTAGCTTATATAGGCTCAGGTAGTTGTCATAGTCTGCTTAGCTGTCCTGACCTAGACATCTGCTCCTTCAAAACTCTGCACTAAAGGAACACATTTACATATATTCATCTTGTGGGTTCTTTTCATGAGCCAAGTTTATAAATACTCGCTTGGAGGAAGCCCAAAGGTCTGGCCTGGAATAAGAGCTGACCAGCAATCAAGGATGTTACTCTATCTGTCAGGAGAAGAGACTACTCCTCAGCCCTGTGTGCAGTAGAAATTATGGAGGGGGAGATTTTACCATTATGGCTATTCTTAGAGCACTGAATTGGAGTCAAATGTATGAGCTGTTGAGTGACATGGTGTTCCTGCAACCATCCGGGCTATTACAGTTGTCCAAGAGAAACACTTTTACTTCCCTAGCTAGTCCATACTGTGGGTGAAGGAGAATGTCCACCAATCAGCTTCTAAAGACTGTATTCCAAGGAGTACTTTATAAGCTACTGGAGGGTCTGTATAGGGTTTCAAATTGGGAATACAACAGAGACTTATGTCATGGTTGGCCCAGGCCTCAGCTGAAATCTCCATGACAAATCCTGTCCATTGCTGGCCATCACAGAAGCCCACTGAAATTAAACCTCTACCACCGATGGCAAAACCTCAGCCCATTCTACTAGTTTATGATGACTAATTTAAGATATATGGCCATCCAACTGGGTAGTTCAGGCAACTGACATGAATAGAACAGCAAGCAAACTACTCCCTAAAAAATGTCTCCAAAAGGAAAGCACAAAAAGATAGTTTTCCTAAACCTCAGAGACATATTTGTCTAAAGCCCCTCCCATTACTCAACCTCCAACTCATCTTTGAGCTAGCCCATTGAATGACCTGTGTTTGAAGATGTTCTAGAGAAGTTGTTGAAGACTCTTTCCTAGGAAAATGAGTGGATAAATCCCAAGTCCTCAGTTTTCTCCAAGTAGAAGTTATGATGTCCCCAGATTCCTTGTAAAGCCAAAGGTTCTTTAGGAAGTCTTGGAAACTACTCAGAAATCTCTCGTTCTCCAGCAAAACAGCACTTTGTCTATCAAGACCTATGGGATCTGGGATAAAACATCATTAATGTTGTTCCAGAAGATGGACAGACAACCTCTTCCTGAACTGAAAAGAGAGCAGAGAGTGAAGAAGGTTAAGGAGGAGCAAATCAAAGCATGCCTGTCTGCTAAGGCAGTAATCATTCAGGGACACCTCTGTTTCTTTAGCCCTCAGGTACCATATACATTATTTTACATGATAATTTGAAAAGTAGTTCTGTCCCTGTGTAGTAGATAGATGGTTAAGATAAACACAGAATACTTCTATGTTACATGACAGTTCCCACTCCTCCCCAGGCTTCAGATCTGGACACATTACTGATAGATTCTTTGGTATTTCACTCTAAAAGACTGAGTGAAAGAAAAACTACTATAGGAATATATAACAGATATCTCTATGCAATAATCAGGGAAAACGGTAGAGTGAGCACATAGTATATGACACGATAATGTATTTTTTATGGCATGTTGCTACAGTGCTCATTGAGGAAGGACCACTAAGGGTTGCAAGGACTCTTGCATATAGGTCATTCATTTTGATAGTGTGTCAAGAGGGTGCATCAGGAGCCAGATGTTTTTTAAATTGCTGCCTCGCTCATTTGCTGAGCTCAGTGTTTCCCCCAAATGCTCATTGTGCCAGGGTAAGTTAGGCAGGCAGTGAACTTGGACCACAAATTCTGCATTGACATACTAAACTAGCACAGACCCGTTCCCTGTGCCAGGTCAATGTTCTCTAGCCCGGAGGCCAGCTGGCACCATCCTACCACAACCATAATCTTAAGCACAGTGTCCAAAGAGAGTGGCTGCATCCAAACTGCCTATGCAGAACTGGTCCTGGGCCAGGTTTAACTCTCACTCAACATCCAGGGATTTTCTGGAAAACTTGCAGTTGATCTGCATCAAAATGTCTCTGAAAATTTAACTGTATGGACAAATGACAACCAGGGCATGTGCTTGTGTCCTTAGTTTGCTAACATAGACATAAGCTAGTGCTGGCAACACAGTGGTATGATGATGGTCATACTCTCCCATCACTCCTTTCAACCATTATCCTAGTGGGAACCTGAGGCCAAGAAATTAGGACTGATGTATATTAATACACAGCCTGAAGGAGCAAACCTTACTTTTGTTGTTTGTTTGTTTGTTTTCTTCTGCTTTGCTCTCTTCCTTTTGTTTTGAGTAGAAGGTATTCAAAAGTTTTTTCTCCTTTCTGCAATGATGCTGAAAGTTCATCCTTTACTCCCATCAACATATTAATGATTTCTTTCATCTTACAATTGGCACAATATTCCAGTAAACAGCTTTAAGACTCTCCACAATGCTTCAGATTTCCCCTTGAACTTCTTGTCCTCTACTGACAAGCAATGTTAAGGAGGTAGTGCTAAATAGGGAAGCAGTACACTGAGATCTGAGATATTTCTTATCATTGGTCCGTACTTTCCTTGACATCTTGAGCGTTGCTTTTGTTTGTTGTCCTACCATAAGAATGGACAAATGGACATTTTTTCAAGGAGCATGACATTTTTTTTTTTTTTTTACTTTTTTTTTCCTTCTTCTTCTCCTACTTCATGCTTACAGTAGGAAGGGGTACATATGTTCAACAAGAATATTTCAACAGTAATATAAAGAAAAAAAAAGTGATCCCCTTGATACGTGGGGCAATTTGCTCCTCAAAAAAAAAAAAAAAAAATTTATAACATCCCCCAATTACAACTTGGTTTAGAATCTCATGTGAAAAGCAGAAAAGGAAAAGAAGATATGAAAGCATACACACACACAAAGTTAAAAAATTAGAAGGAACTCAAAGAAAATTCACTTTCCACATTCCCATTTTTCATTACTCTCTTTAATATATGTTTTCCTAAGATATTTGAAGTTACAGTAAGAAGGACTGTATATATTCCTTTCTCTGTGGCTCATTTGTATTTTTCATAGGAGTCCAAGACAGTCCTTTCTGAATGTGTAACTGAAAATATGCATTTTTCTCTCTTAGAGGTTACTGGGAGTTTAACATGGTGTAATATGGAAAACTCAGCTCTAACTCATGTTCTCTTCACCTCACTACACCCTCCGCCCCCTAACCCCCCCCCCCCCCCAAAAAAAAAAAAAGAAGGGGGGGATAAAGTGAGTTTAGTTTTATATTTCAGCTGGTTTGTTACTGCCTAATTTAAATCTGGAGAAAAAATGCTGAATTCACAGACTTTGATAAAACACTCATTTATTTCCCTGTCATATATAATGAAAGTTGAATGAAAGAGTCAGTTGCAAACATACACAAAAGCATACTCCAAATCTCAATATGAAGACTCACATGAGAGAGGGTCTGAACAGCAGTAAAGTCACGTAAAGTTATGGCCAAAAGTGCTTTAATTTATAACAGATTTTTGTTTTCACCAACAGCTGAGGACATATCAATGATTAACTTACAGGCTGGGTGCTCTTCGGTCTGAAGAACTTCAAACTTGTTGAAGAATCTGGAAAACATTTCATATAATACCTGTCCTTTCTATCCCTGAAAGATCCATGCAACTACACATTGTGGTCACACTAAAAACATTCCAACTTCCTGAATGAGCTCAAGACATCACTCTTAACAGAATAGTGAAGGAAAGAGAGTACATTTCCGTGTGCATACAGAAGAGCAAACATCCTGGCTGAGCTTTAGTTTGATGGAGAGGAAAAGGCTGTGAATGACAGAAATGCCAGTTTATTGTTTCATAACTTTTGTTTATAAGTATTCAGTATTCAAAATTCTAGCAGACTCACTGTAGCACTGACATAACGTAAGTGACAGAACATAACAATGCTAGGTACTACTGGAATTGTTGCAGGAGACTGTGTGGTACCTATGCAGCCCACATAATGTGATGATTGTCATTTAAGGCTTTATAGTGAGGTTTGGTTTGGTCATATATTTGCATAGTTATATTCATGTATAGTTTTAAATATAACATACATATGTACGTGTCTGTATTTATGGCAGAATCTTCCAACACACAGATTAATTCCATTTTGCACAATCTACGCAGCATCTCTTTAAACATCCAGTGACAGTAGGTGAAGGACTCTTATGGATCATGGGAACTATCTGCTGCTAGAAACTGGTAAGAAAGGGTCTTTACTCTTGCACCAAGACAACAGCAATGACAAGAAAGAAGGAAGAGTGGATTGATGCTCCTGGGCCTCCATGTTGGCAAGTGTTAATACATCTGGATCTGTTCTTGAGATGATCCTTGTTTACATTTAAGTAGATGATTACAAATTAGGGAACCATCTGAACCTTTTTTAGACACCTTTGTATCTTTTCACTTGGTGAAATTAAGGCTTAGTTAAAATAACAGAGTAAGTAATATTTCAGACATAGTAGTTTGCAGGACTTTGAATGCAAGCATTTAAATGTAACATAATGAACAACTCTAGAATTCAGCAACTAATAATACCTTAATGCTTAAAATAATTTAAATGGTTTTGTTTATTTATTTTTTGTTTTGTAACTACTATTCCTTTTAAGGAAAACCGCCCAGCATTTCCATTTGGGTGCAACTTCACTAGGCAGACTTAATCTCATTTTTTGGGCCAACATTAATCCAAAATGACTTGTGAGAAAGACTCACAATATTCCACAGCAAAGCCAAGAAAGCCCCAAGATTTAAGTTGCATAAGATTTCACTGATAATAGCATCTTTGGTATTTGGTAATGAAAAAAAAAAAAAAATGAGACATAAATCATTGACTTTGTCAACATCTAGTACAGCCTGATGATTGCAAGAAAAGATAAAAGCTCTGATAAATGTTTTGTTATTTATAAATGTAGTAGGCATGGTTAGGAGTTCTTTAATTAAAGATTTAGTGCTTTCAGTCCCAGGCCTCTTGCCCTTCTCTCCAGAGATGCAGATACATCTAAAACCCATATAAAGTCAAACATCCTTGCCTGGTTTTAAATTTAACATAGCTGCCTAGTCAGGCTATTGGTCTTTGTCAGATAGTGGGTTGTATCCACATTTGCTGAGCTTCCAGATAAAACAACAGTATAGTGCTGAAGCCTCCTTAACTACAAAGAATTAGTGCACATTAAATGTTGTTATTTTTAGAACTGGGCAAATACTGGAAACAATCATTGCCCTAAGTTGCTTATTATAAATAGCAGGGTCTAGTTTCTTTCCAACATGCAATATTTTAAATAGGAAACCACAAGTAACATGAAATATCACCATAAAGTACCCTCTGAAACTAGGAAAATTCTTTTCCTTTAGCACTAAGAATCTGGGAAGCAGGATTACATTTCTAGTTCTGTCATTTATTTACTGTGTGGCAACTGGTAAATGCTTTCACCTTGTTCCAGAGACAAATACTGTGCCTTATTAATATTTAGGTAGTCTGGAGTATCAGGGGATCAGAATTACAGAGTATTTTGAGATGCCTGAGTCTCACAGCAAAGGTGGTTTCTTAGGAGATGGCGTGCAAGAAGGTCTCTGAACAGTGCTCAGGAATGTTTCCCCATTGCACTTGAAAACTATGGAGATCTTTCTCACAAAACCTGCAGGTATATCTTGGAGGCTCAAGAGCCATTGTACTGGACTATGAAGTCACCCATGTAAAGATGTTACCAACAAGAGCCAGCAAGCATTCAAGATCCCCTCTTTCACCCCTGGCAAAAGTGAATTTACTTCAGAAATCTCACCCAGAGTACAGGATGTGTGCAAATCCTAAACACCAGTAACAGCTTTGTTGTGACTTCAGTTTTCTATTACCTAAACACATCAAACACCTGGTACACAGTTACTGCAAGTGTAGATAATGCAGATCCTAACTGCTAAAGCACTGAAGATACCTCAAGAGCAAATGTCTATCTCGAGATATCCCACAGCAAATCCACTTGCAGTCTAGGATAGAACCTTGTCATGAAGGTATTGAGTCCTGCCCTTCTGATAGGTAGGCCTAGGCATGAGGTCCTGGATGAGAAATACTCTCTCTACTCAGTCTCTACTTCAGCTGTACCCAATTAATGTTTCCATTTCACAAGCATAAATTTGCCTGACTCACTGCCACAGCCACACTGCAATCAGAAGGTTCTCTCCTTTCCCAACAGATCCTGGATTTTGTTTTATCCCATCTTTTACAAGTTCCTTTACAGAAGGAATTGCTCCTTTTCACTGTTTCCTGTTTTACTTCTGTTCTCAAAAACTCCTGCTTCCTGTGTGGTGTTTAGATAACAAGAAGCCATGAGATTTCACTTCAAAAATTTAACTTCTACTGAAGCTCTCTGCTGTTTTCCTTCAGGGGTTGAATGGACTCCAAAGTTTATAGCAAGAGTCGGAAGTTGTTTGAGAACTTGGTGAAGAGTTGATTCTTCTTTTAAAAATACCTGTTGTCAGCCTCTTCATATGCAGACACTGCCAGCCAACAACAAAGTACAGGTACTGTTGGAACAGTGTCATGTTCATGCTTCCTACCCACTACGGCCAATAGAAAACACTTCATGCCTGTTAAAGGGTCTGCTGGCAGGATGCAGATTGAAAGTGAGACCTCTCCGTTTACATAGCATTGTGTAGCATTAATTTGTGAGTAACTATACTCTTGTTATAGTCCGTGGAGATTAAGTCTACTTGCTATACAGCAAGTGGAGTTTGGCAGGATTCAGAACCCTAAGCAGAAACCTAGTGCCATTTTGAGACACCTTAACTTATCCAACATATCTGCACAGTGTCAGGTGATTGGGCATGGTGTCTATGGGAGACCTATATCCTTTTAGAGAAGCAGATAAAGAAGAGGTGCAATACTGTATAGTATTCAAATTAAAGATATATATACCTATAATAAGATTAAAATGTATATACCTATATGTTATGTAGCCTGTATAAGGAAATATATACAAATGTATGAAGTGAATTTAATCCTATCTCTAAATCTGTGTCTTAATTTCAAACAAAATACAGACCAAAGTGCCAGTTCTGCTTCCCAACCAGAAGGGTGCTTTGATTTCATTCCAATACAGTTCTATGTTATTGATCTATGGAAATGTGCAGACAAAATTTGGGAACTAAGAAATATGTGTGATATAAATTAAGCATGCTGCAGATATGTCAAAATATACAAACTGTCTTATTACTCAGAAAAATGCTCAGATTTTTTTTGAGTATTAAGACATGCATTGGTCCGAAAGAGTAAAAAATAAAAAAGGAAAAAAAAAAAAAGATAGGACATTTTTGTTCAATTAGATTACTTGGATCACTTGCAAATACTGTTTATGGTTAGTAATGAAGCAAATGGGTAACCATGCCAACATATTAAATGTTGCTGTAAATGTGACATAAAAGATCTGTCACTCTAGCCAGTAAAAATTGCATTTTAATTTTTTAATGTACTTAAAATGGTAGAAAATGAATATGCTAATTTGAAAAGTAACGTGCAAAAGACAAGATAAAGATTGATTTTTTTCTAAGCTGTCCTCAGCTGTTTCTGAAAGTCCTGTTCACTGTGCCGTGTCATAGGCGATGCTGGAATAAATGAGTAAAACTATGTTCTGATCTTTTTTAACAATAGAGTGCTATGCTGCCTGAGAAAACCTCTGACTTTCTGAAATAATTTTAGTATTACTGGTCAGAAATTAACCAAATAAGGGTAACAGATCTCAAATGGGCCCAGATTAACTTCAGTTTAATTTAATGGTCAACAGTGTGAGGTCACGGAGGTTTTACCCAGGTAAGCTGGGACTGAGTCAAGTCACTTACATGACTTGTCTTGGCAGTTCTGACATCTGGTTCTTTCCTGTCTTCCCTGAGGAGCCAGAGAGCTCTGTCCTGCCCAACCTTGTTAACTTGCCAATCTGACTCGTTAACTAACTGCCTGTCACCAACAGGTTTATATCAGTTCTTTCCCCATCAGGAAGATGTCTCTTCAGTTTCTTCCCCAGTATAACATCTTAGATATACTCTTTGATTGGAAAAAAAAAAAGAAACAAAAAACACTTAAAGCCCTATTTCTAGATTACAGTGTTCTTATCTTCAGTGTTCACAGAATTATCTCTTGCATTACTACATCTGGGGGCTGATCTCTGTGGTTGCTCATTTCAATAACTGGTCATATTCAACAGAACAGCCATTTTGTGGTAGTGGAAATGGAGAAAAAAATAATGCATCTGGCTGTGATTAGTTAACTAGCCATTCCACTGCAATTAGACCAGTTTTGCTTTCTATAGGACTGTTGGTTTTGAAATTTCACTCTGTCATATGAACATACCCTAGCCAAATGCAAGCATAAAAAAAAATGTTTCCACCTTCCATACTTTAAAGAAATGCTGGTATACTTTTTGTTGGTGTGCATATATGGTGCTGCACTTCTGGTCCGTCTTAAGGAATCCAAAACCTACCTCCAGATAAGCCAAGTTACTGCTAAACCAGGTTACTAGGCCCTACGTGGTATTTAGATATGGGTTAGCACTTCAGTATGGAGAGATTTACAACAAAAGTGTTCTGGTTTTCTTTTTGCTTTAAGAATATGGTCTATATGTATCATTTGCCACTTTTCTTTCCCTTTTCACTTGTAGCTCAGAGTCAGTGGCTGAAAGACCACCAAGATACCTTATACACTCCTATATATTACAGAAGGTAGGGAGCATTTTCTCTCATCAATGGTAATAAGATGTATATAGATGTAATAAATCAATGGACATAAGTATAGTTATGGGAAAGGATGGTCTCCTGCATTAATTTGTATTTTGGGGACTATTCACATGTATATCCACAATATAAGCATGTTTTAATTTTTAAAGGAATTAACTCACTCAGTGTTAGATTTCTAATGAATTAGACATTAAAAATAGTTTTCTGTTCTCGTTACTCTGATCTGTTTCAAAAAGCTATTGCAAAAGGGGGAGGAAGATGAAACAAAAGATCAACTTCAGGAACAGTGATAACTGTCCCTGAAATATTCAAATGTTATTTTATTCACCTTCAGTCACATCTGAGCTGCAGTGGAGGGATAATCTCCTTTTGACTTGACATCACTATGAAACCAAAACTATGCAGTCACTGTAGGTTCAGTGGTTCAAAATCAGTTTTCCACTAATAAACTCCCTGAAATTTTAGGAAACTCTGGAGCCTTCTGTTCAGGCTCATTCTTAGCTTAAACAGAGAGGTGGGTTCAACTTCAATTCAATCAATTTATTCAGAGAGTTACGTTAGAATCTGACAGTTAAAATTATCCAGATTCATTAACAGAGACAATAATGGTCAGTAATTCAAAGGGGGAGAAAAGCAAAATATCTGGCTTTCCAACTGAGCTACATTAAGATCTAATAAACACTGCCAAGAAGGTATCCAGATAGCTAATCAAAATAAATCTGAGGATTACTCTGTTCTACAGTGTTTTAAAGGATATAAGTCTCCAATTCAAAGTCCACATTAAAACAGTATTTTGTGCTGCAACTCACTGTCTCTGGTTTAACAGGACACCTCCTTAGTGTCCTTCCAAGTTGTAGCCTGTTGGTAAGGGATGTTGACATCTCCTGGCACTGGCAGAGGCAGTTGCTGTGGGTTCCCTTGAAACAGGTCCAGATGGGGGGGCACATATAATCTTCTGTCTTTCCTCCAGAACACCATGCCTTGGGCTTCCATAGAGCAGGATGTTACTTTGTGTTTATATTTAATAACCTCCTCCCTTCTAGCCCCATGAAGGGAGGTCTTGGGACTAGCACATTATCCTATAGCTCAAGAGGGTTGGCTTTAATTTGCTTGATTCACTACAGGCTTTCTGTTTGACCTGGGGCTAATCACTTTGGACTAAGGCCACAAGGGGATTTAGGTAGAACCCAGATCCTCACCACTGGTGCTTATCCAATACCTAATTTTCTGCTGGTTGGCATGTGCAAAATTGCCTCAGTCCTGATTAGAGCCAGGCAATTTTTTATGGAAGAATTCTTTGTTTGCTCAAAAATGCACTTTCGTGTTGATGGAAACTATCTGCAAATTTGTACCAGATTTGGCCAATTGTTTCAGCCAAAAAAAAAATATTGGAAATGTCAAAATGATTTGTTTGAACATTTTTAAGGAAAATATTTTTTGAAGCTGTTCCATTTTGAATAAATAATCAAATATTCAGTGAAGTAGAACTAGGGTCTAACTTGCCTTCATCTTAGGTAAGAACCCCCAAAAGATTTCATTTCTTGCTTACTCTCTGTAACATCTAAAGAAGAAAAACAAAACAAAACAAAACAAACAAAAACCAACCAAACAAACAAAAACAATTTCTAAAGGAGAGACAAAGCATATCCAACTGTGCAGTGGCTTAGGGTTCTCTATGAATAAGAACAAGATTTAAACTCTTAATCAGAAAGACAGAACAAGTTAAAGCTGGCACCACCTTCCAGGTAAATGTCTAAGATTTCCGTACATTAAAAGCAAAATTAATGTTCTTTCATGTTTACCGGATGATCTAGGGACATTATCTCCAGTTAATCCAAAATCGACTTTAGCGTCTATCTGTTTTATAGAGATGGGGCCTATGGGCAGAGACCCAACCTTTCTCCCAGGATTTCTTATTGGCCACTTATGGTTATCTTTCAAATCATCTAATTAGCTCATGATCATTCAGATTGTTTCCAGTAATGCATGACTTTCTTTTATAACTTTTATACAAAATATGGGTGCCTAATTCAGAGCTGGGAATTCCACTAGATGAAAAGAAATGTGAAAAATATCTACTGCATTATTTCCCTCTGTATATTTATACATTTTTTTGTTTTCTTTTGTGCCATAGTTTTCTGTCTGCACATAATGCTTTCTTATCTCCCAGAGATTCTGTCTCATGAAGTTTAAGAATTGGAACTGAGTTGCTGAATGACAATATGTTTAAGGAAGAACTCTTTCACCTAAACCTAGGTGTTCAGTTGTATTTGAGATGACCAGGCATATCTTCTGCCTTCTAGCTTCAGCTGGGAAGTATGTGGGCTTCCTGTGGGAACTAAACGTCTGCCATCCCCATACGGAGGTACTACATTCCCAAGCATGTCTCAAATACAATTGAACTGAACCCTAAAAACCTTAAGGGTTTTCCTTCAGTAGGATTCTGGCATTCAAAGAAAAAGTTCTTACTAGCACTGTATAACTTCTAAAGTAAAAATAATACCCCTAAATGCTCTGGAGGTCTGCAAACAATCTTTGCGTTAGACACTCTAAGCTCTGTTAGTCAAATAGTTTTAACTCGTTGTAAAAGCCAGAAGTTCATTGCTTTATTCTTAAGAGACTAACAGGCGATAAAGGGGTGGGGGGAGAGGGGATGAGAAGGAAATCCAAATTGTTGCCTTCAGTTTATGAACTATCAGAAAAGTTTTGGGGATGACACCCGGACAAAAGCACAGCAGTTTTTTGTTCCTTCCCATTAGGTAGTTCTCCCACTACTACCAGTTTACAATATTTACTGTATAGGAGCATATATGGAACTTGTGTATACCTCAGCCAGTGTAACACATTTCTCAAACTGAGAAATAAGACAAAAACGTAGCCTGAGATTCAAATGTTCTACAGTTCCGTGGGACTGGAGAAATTAATTGTAGCAAAAAACTAAACTGTCTTTAAGTTCTAAATTCTTTTGTTCTTTCATTCTCTTGCATTTTTTTTTTCCATTTTCACAATTTTTGATGGGTGACATATATGACTCCTTGTGTAAGTATGTCTACAGTCACTGAACACATAGATAAATTTACATGTATGTGTGTGTATCTATGTGTGTGTGTGATATCCCACCTCTGTTGGATGGCTGTCACTGAAACAGAAGGACAGTAATGCCTGCTCAGAGGTAAAGGAGCTTTTGAAGTTGCAGAACCTAATTTCCAATCCCTGTCTCTGGGTGATTTATATTCTAATCATGTCTGTTGTCTCAAGCACATGGATTCAATGAAGTGTGAGATGCTCTGCCTATAAAAATGCAGGAGTAAAAACATACAGTACATTTTCCCATTTGTTAATAACGTTCAACAGGCAAGTACACAGAAAACATACAATAGTCCATCTACTTATGTGTAAATGAGATCTCTCTCAGTGACTTCTGTAAGCTCATAAACTTCATTTATTTACACCCAGTAAGCTATTTCCAATGAAAATTTCATTCTGAATGAACCAGTTAGAGGCTGGTTTTCTGTAGCAGACAAATTCATAATTTCTTTTCTAATTTTAAAAGTATTCAAAACCCCATAAGTTAATCGCAGCTTTCTGACTTAAGATAAGACTTGATGGATGCCTTTTTTCCACCAAGTAGTAACAATCCTTTAAAATTCAGTTAACTTGCTTTGAATTCACTGAATCATTTAGTTGTCATAACACAGTCTTTTATAACCTTTTGTGTATAAATGGGGAAAATTAATTGCTTCTGGCAACATCAAAGTGTTGTTTCACTATACATTTAATCATTAGCTTTAAATGCTCCCAAACTAATGTTCCAAGACATTGTGAAGAGGTAATAAGTTCAAAGCAATATGAAACATAAAGCAGGACTCCAGAGTGAGTTGAAAGGATTTTCTAAATGCATAAGAGCTTTCAAACCCATTGTACAAAACTGTGTAGGAATTTTGGCCAGAACTAAAAGAAGAGCCATACTCCCATATTTGAATGAATTACCAGATCTGCTTAGATACTGTATGCCCTTCTGAACTCAAACAATCTGTCTCCAAGAAATAAAAAGTACAAAAATAAGCTTAATTGGTTCTGATACATGTCAGAAGTTGTGTTTGTGACATATTAATGAAACTGATGAATGGCACACGTGCTTAATATAAGGTCTCACAGAACTTGTGAGTATCACAGTATTGTTATATCAGGAACTTAAAATGTTCAGTTTTCTTTTACATGTTCAAATGTCTTTTGTTTTCCTTTCAATAAATATTTACGTCCAGTTGTTTATTGATACACATATTTCAGTTAAAAGTTTTATTTTGAAGCAGTTATTTCTACAAACCATACCATCAGCCCTCAAAATGTCCTTCCACTTGGATTGCAAGCTCTCTGAATGTCTTTGAGACATGCCTTTGTCCTGGGGAGAGTCACAACAGGGTATTATACAGATACAAGTTATTTAATAATAGAGACAGCAGTACAACAAATGTGAGGCATAAGAACTTCTTGTGCATCTACTCTGAGGAAATTCAATACCTGCTACAAAGACTATTGTATGAAGTAGGAGACTTTCCTACATGGGATTTGGATCAGGACCATAATGTTGTTCCATACTGCCTTCAATCTATATCCATAATTGGTAAACTGAGAGCAGCAAGATCAAGATTGACTTTTTTTTAATTATTATTATTCTTTTCTTTTTTTTTCTTTTTTTTTTTTTTTTTAATTCCCATGCAAAACTACCCATGCATGGGTTTCACGCTGAAAACAGTTATTGCTGGTCCATAAAACAGAGATTTTTGACTGTATGTGGGTGCCAACACTGAGCAGAACACAAGTACACATTGCACACGCACACAACAGATTTTTTTTTTAGCATTTTGCCTAAGGGCTTTGTGGTACTGGTACTGGACCAGGACATCTGGGAACAGAGCTCTGAGCTTTGCTCTAGCATGGGCTTAAATTGTGATAATGACGATAATGAGGACAGTCTGAGCCTCAGTTTCTCTAAGGTATTACTGCAGTCATTTATCTTACTCAGAGACTCTTACATTTAGCAATTATCAAATGATTTTTGGAAAGCATCTCTTTACGAAATTTGCAAGATACAGTTGTCTTATAGTAAATATGGCTATCTGCAGCATCCAGTTCCTTGGAGTTATAAAATTGTATGCCAGTTCTACACCCTGAACAATATAATTCCATAGATTTGTTTGTTTGTTTTTTTTTTTAATGTGATCTCCACAGGATTATCAAAATTTTATCTTGACTGAAAATGGAGTCTCACTCACCACATACACATTTACAGATTGGCTCCAGCTGTCAACAGTCCTTGTTAAACTCTGAGTATAGTAACCTGTCCCCAGAAAGCATGGGACACTGTTTCTCTGTGCAATTTTCCCAAATGTTGCTCACCTTTTTGAAGCTGAATAGCACCTGTTCAGTAGGCAGCCTTTGAAGGTGCAGAGGATGCAGATGAGAGGAAATAATTTCCCCATTGATTCTGAGCTCTTGTATCTTTGATGCATAATAAATACATGCCATAAACCTTTTAAAAAAGCAGTCTATTATTAATTAAAGAGTAATCAAGAGCTAAAGGAAATTCTCTTTCCCTTGGCTTAGGCTGTTCAGTTCATATTGTTTTAAATCAAGAAATAAATCTAAAGCTAAAACGTTCTCTATATAAATCTGCAGAAGATCATCTGAGATAGACAGCACCACATATGTTTATAGTTGAGAATCTGGCAGCCAGAAGATGTAACAACTGATGGTCAAGATGTTCTGGTTCAGAGTTGGAAAGTAAATAATTCCTGAGAGGAAGGATTCTACAGTTCTGGGCAGCTGATCCGGTAATAAAATAAATAAGCAATAAAATCCACTTCCTGTTTTGAGAGTTCACATTTCATACTGGCAAAATTCTCCTATTAAATTCAATTTCATGCTTCCATAAATAAACCTGGCACCTTTTTAAACACTTTTCCATCTGTTTTACAACTAGAAGTGTATTATTTAATGCACTCTTGGGATTCACACCAATGGGAAAAGGACTACTTGTGAAGAACACAACATTTTAGTTGGAGAGAGTACAGAAAAATAATCACTAGCTTCCCTAAATTCTCAAACAATTTTAACAGGACTCTGATGTAATCATTTTTATCAGGAAGGAGAAAGAGAAATTTTGTGCGTGTGTGTGTAAATGTTATTTTTATTCAACTTGAAATGGATTTTGAACCAGAACAGGATATCTACACTTTGTTTATGAACAGACATTTCTCCTTCTTCTTCGGGATATGGAAAATGTCTCCTATATGAGCTAGCAGTGTAAGGAGCTAATCAAGTCAGTTAATCTCAGAAAATCTTTCAATCAGAAGCTATCTTATTGAAAAAACAACCACACTAAAAGTGAATTTAGGTTTTGGTTTGGTTTCTCTTTAGGTTGTTTTTGTTTGCTTGGTTGTTTGTTTTCTTATGTCATCTTTAATTTTTAGTGCCAAATGCCACATTATCTTTATTTCAATTGTGATGATATCATATAATCATATCATATAATAAAATAAAAGGGTGAAAATATTTGCCACAATCACCAACAAGCTACAGACAGTCAAATTTCTTGAGAACCAGAAAACAGAATAGGACATTTGACTCTCTTATATTTCCATCTAGGAACAGTGCTAAGAATGGCAACTTACCATTCCCAGAGCTTTTCCATTTGTCCTTGATTTTGGACTGAGATACAGAGCTGGAGTCCTAATAAAGCACTTGAAATTCATGTCTCTGTTCATTACTCAATGATTTTTCTGCTATTATTTCTGGTAAATAATTCAAAGGACATGTGGCTTAGTTGCTTAATTTTAAGTGTGAAGGGTGAAAATGTCAGCATTTAGGGTAGACATCCTCTTAACCTATGAACCTCTGCAATAAACATCCGAACATCTACTGAGCCTACAAAGCCCCAGAACATCACACAGCTTTAACTGGATAGAGAGAGGAAGCTTGGAGAGATAATGTGCATCTTTGCAAGGACTTGGAAGTGTGTCTCATGATGAGAACAGAGGGAACATATCTCTATATTGGTAGAGATGAAGGAGGAGTCCTGAAGCTATTGCAAAAGTAATCACTAAATGAGTGTCCCCAGGAAAAAGCAAAAATTGTGGGAAGTGACAAAGGAGATGGTCACAGCCATCAATTTCCATCTACATAGTGGGAACTTGTCCAAAGCCAGGAAATAGTTTGTTACTTGTAGCCCTTTACCTTCTTTCATGGAAAATGAATAAAGCTTGCCAATCCCATTTCGTTCCTTTCTAGCCTGCATGCCCATTTGTATATATACAAACCAAACACTCATATAGTTAGACCCATCCAAAACCCTAACATGAGCCACAGAAGGCTTGCAAGGACATGCAGTCCAACATGTGCCATGGATATTCTCATCAGTCAAAGGCCTTAATCCATGTACTATAGGCTTTGAATGAGTTTGACCCCTTTTGGTCAGACATCTGTAGAGAGTCCTCTTGAAGTTTCAGATATGATGCATTTCCTTGGCATGCTGGATCCAGATGATTTTCTTATTGCTGTACTGTAGAGAAATTTTACCTTTTTAAGCAATCGCTGGGAAAATTGTTTAATACTGCATTTCTGATTTGGCCTCCACATTGTCTTTGTTGCTGGGGTAGATTTACTAGAGGATCAAGGGGCAAGAGTACCCCTTGATTATATCTGCACTCATAAATTAAACAGCTCCAGAGAACATTCCTGGGGTACTGGAAGTCAATCAGTCATATATATTGCTAAATTGTTAGCAGAGGCCTTGGAGTGGTTTTGACCCAGGTCAATGAGCACTCTCCCAAACAGTTCCTGGGGAGGTGTGGGGGCCAGGAACTCTGAAGAGTCATTTTGAATGACACTGTTTTGGAAGGTAAGAGAATACAGCAACATGGATATGCATTATTCCATGCTTCTTGGTTACATTGGCAGAGAATAACACTGGGCATTGATTTACCAGAGTCACGCAGCCCTTATGATTTTTGCTTTGTGCATGACAGTACTAGGATCAAACAGCGAGAATATTGATTAGCTGATTTTCCCTATATTGACACTGCAGCTGCATCCAGTTGACTACAGAATGACTTTTAGCTTAAGATCAGGACAAAAAGACTTTTTTTTTTTTTTTTTCCTCTCCCTAGGGATTTCAGACACATAAATCTTTCTAGCTTTTCACAAACAGAAAATATTTTCTGGTAAACCCGATAATCATCTTATTGATTCATATCAGTTTCCCTGGCCTTTGATGCAATTTAGTAAACACTGGAATTGCCTTGGAGTTTTGTGAATGTGAAGGTGTATATGTATACATACACGCATTAATATATATGTATATATGAATATACATAGTTTACAACAGAATGATAAACATCATGTTGAAATGATCTGCTGAGCAGGCTACCCGACTAGCAATCTCCTACACAAATAAAGTGTCCGTGCACTTAGTATACAGCTCTGAGTCTCACTTCAAGAGTGTTTTGTGTTCTGGTCCTGGTGGAGAGCTGTTCCAGGGCTTAACTGCTGTAACAGATAAGAATATTCTGATTTCCAGACTGAATTTATTCAGGGACCGATTTATACCTTTCTGTTGTTGTGCCAGCAACATCCTTTGGTTTAAATCTCTGTTCTTTTTATTTTTATTTATATTTTTTTTTCCCATGGTATTATCTCTCTGATGTATTTATAGATTGTAATTGTAATACTACTTCTAGGTTTTGATTTGCCCCACTATCTCTCATAACAAATTAAATAAACCCACTGTTCTCTGATCATAACAGTAGTCCTTTTCTGCATCTATCTTTCCTCAGAGTGAGTTGCTAGAATTGTATGCAATATTACACTTATTACCTCATTGGTGCTCTGTAAAATACCATCAATACTTACCTATCTCCGAACATTTTAGCAGTAATCATGCAAAGAATTCCCATGGTGAAATGCTTCATATCCTCAGCAGTTTCCAGCAGATAAGGTACTCACATAACCACCACCACCCCAAAAAATAATGTTATTTTTGTCTTGTTGAACCCCAGCCCAATCCTACAATTCTTAAGCTCACCCAGTTCTCTCTTTGTGTTCATTGTCTTCTAATTCTGTGCCTCTGACAGACTTCAGGGCACAGCTCATCTTTTGTATCAAAGCCATTAATGGGAATTTTTTAGCTCTGTCTCCAAAATGATCATTAAGGAACAAAGCCATTCTTTCCAATGAAAGTGCTCCTCTGTAGTGCCAACTCCTTCAGTGCCCTTTCTGGCCAAATTCTATGCAGCTTTGCGGTTCCTCTGCTGAATCCTGTGTTTGGATTTGCTGATAATCTTTCAATGGCCATCACATCAAATGTTTTTACTGATGTCCAGAAAGATTACATTTATTTTTTTTCATTTCCTCTCTCTGGAAGTTCATTTATTTAAACAAAGAAAATAAATTTTTATTTTATTATGTCCTGTCTTAGAAAAAACATATCAGTAACTGGCCTCTTTGCCTTAAAAAAAAATTATTCAAAGTATGTTTTCAAGAGCAGATTATTGAACTAAAATCTAGCTGGCCAATAGTTGTTCTGATCACTTTCTGTCTCCAGCTTCTTTACAGAGTGCGTGATGTGTGTTGCTCTCCAAACATTAGGCATCACTGAGGTTTTATAGACTTATTAAAAATAGCTGCTGCTCCACTTGAAATTTTGCTTGCTGTCTTGGATTATATTTATTTTCCTCCTGCAGTACTTTACACACACAACCTATGCTTTTGTCTCGCCTGTGCTGATTTCCATTTCTGTACCTTTTGTTCACGTCTTTACATTTTTTTCCCTAGAACCAAAATCTTTGCTTATTTCTTTGAAATCTGAGCTAAAGCATAATTCAGTTTTTGATCTATACTTGATTTATTCTTAATTTGTACTCAATCCTCACTATGTTCTGGCCCTACTTCTCTTTTCCACCCTTGTTCATTTCATTCACATCTGAAGAATCTTCTGCTATGTGTTTTAATATCCTTTGCAAGGTCTAACTCAGCTTGACTCTTTGTTATTCTCACATTATCTCTACATTTTTTGTCCTCTAAGGCAGTTTTCTTCGATGGTCAGACATTTTTCCCCTAATCATTGTAGGCATTCTGCTTATTCTAATATATATATATATATATTTATTTTTTTTTTTCTAATCCATGACTATTCATTGGTTCAGATCTGGAATACCTTCCTGCAAGCTTTTTTGTTGTTGTTTTGTTTTGTTTTTTCTTCTCTGAGGCTGAGATTCACAATAAGTTTTGCATTCTTGACTTTAAGGTTTCTTCTATACTCAAGTATCGCATTCAGGTCCAGCTGAGTTAACTGCCTAGTTTCTGCTGTTTATCAAAATTTGCCCTATGGAAATTAAGAATGTTAATATTTATTGTTTAAATTTCCATTTGATTTAAAATAATCACCCTGCAGTAATCTAAATCCTGTGTCATTTTCTATGAAAAAGAGCAGTTCATCTCTGGTATCTTTGATACCTATCAACAGCAAATTTATATTTGCTGCATCTTGAATTGATTTTGTTGCTATCTGGTTAGGAGGCAGGCTACAAATTCAAGGATATTGGTTCTACTATTTTTATTGTTGTTTTTGTTCTTTTGATTAAAGAAGCATTTATTACTTATCTGGGCATTGGTATTTATGACTATATCTGTGCTTGTAGAGACTGCTGTGATCTGCTCTTTGTGTCTCGGACCCAATAGGCACAGTCTGAACATGTCCGTACTTGTGAAAATCTTTTTGTCTCCAGAACATGGTGACCACACCCAGACTCTCCGCTAGGTACATCTGTGCTTGTGCAAACTCCTGAATTAAAAACTTTCTGTATTCTGCAGATCTTCCATGACCAAAACCATGCTACACTCTATTCTGATAATTTAAGAGTATTGTCTGCCAAATACTAGTGCCCTGAGAACTGTACCTGTACCTGAGAACTACGTATTTTACAGGATAGGCTAATCTGTCTGGTCTGCTTAGCATTCACAGCTGCTGAAGTGGGAGGATGACTTCAGACCCCCTGTTTTCCTAGTAGAAAGACAGCACAAACTTGAGTTGCTATACTTGTCAAGTACACCTGCCTTTAAACTGGACAAGGAGACAGTGAACTTGGAGAGATACAAATGCTGTTGCTCCAGGAACAGTAGGCTCTCTGGTGTGTTATGGCAATGCCTACCTCATCAATAGGCTCTGGACCGCTCACCTTTGATGTTGGACTGGCACCATATGTGGATTGAAACAACCACTTTACTGGTGGGCTTAGCAGAAGTTTGCTGGAAAAAAAAAAATAAATAAAATAAAATAAAAAAAGACTCAAGTGTCTGGTTCCCATTCCAGCATCTAACGTGAGATGTGCTTCAGGAGTTAGTTTACAGTTCCAGAACTGTAAATTGTTGGTGTCTTGAATCTGAAATTCAGTGTCCTGAGACTTGCTTGAGATGTTAAGTAAGAAAATCACATTAAGTACAATATGGAAAAAAGAAAGGCACCTAGTTTCTTATGCAGTAAGTTTGGCTGCAATTACTCTGACATTATACTACAATGCAAAATGGAAACTTTTCAGATCAGTTTAGGCAGAATGGCCATCTAGTGTATATCACGTGAACTCTGACAAAAGTATTTTTGCAAAACACCCCCCCTTTATTTTTTATTTTTTTTAATTTAGCACTCCAGAGTAAAACTCAGTGAGAAACACTGTAGTAATGTTTTCTCTTTGGATTGAGCAGAATAGATGCATTTTTCAGAGAGCATCAATTTGTTTAAATTTCATCTTGTTCAGTTATCTGAGATTTGATTTTTGAGTGCATGAACTTAGGTTTTGACATACTACATCACACTATGAGTCAAAACATGCCTGACAGTCTCTGAGATGCAATGAACAAGAAATAGGTTATGAACAATGGAAATGCTCAAAGAGTTTTCTTAAAAACTGGACGCATTTCTATAAACGATTTCATTTGTGACTAACATATGACTTCACAGAAATAAAGATCACTTCCTCACATAGAATCTTACTAAAACAAAAAAGAGAAAGCTTGCCAAATATTTCATTCATAATTTATAATTCCAAGAGTTTTCTTTATACACTTTTCATTTACGTATTTCATATTCAAAAGGTCATCTATTCTTTAGAAATGTAAATAATAATGTTTTGAGATTCAAAATGTTGAAAATCTAACGGAGATACCAAAAAAAAAAAAAAAAGATGGATACAGAGTTAAGAATCATAAAACCACTTATATCAGAAATGATCTTTGAGATCACCAAGTCCAACCATCCACCTAATACTACAAGTCTATTTTACTTTTATTGGTCCCTTGGGTTACCAGAAGTCAGTATGTTTGATACACTGGGCATAGAGAGTGCATCGTCTATTAAAGGAACTATTAAGTAATTAATGAGAAAGAAGCAAACCTTCATCCTGAAACATTATCACTTCTGTAAGAGAAACAGGACTAATATGCCCTCAAATTCTTCTGTAAAAGAAATATTTTTATAAACACAACATTAGATCTTGTCTTAAAAAGAATTACTTTTATGTTGCTTGCACTGTCTCATCATATTTCCTTCCAGTAGCAATATTATTTATACTGATGCAGCTAAGATGTTGGTGAAAGTCAATTTATATAAATTGTAACTTCTCAATTAACTGTGATACCTTCTTCAGAAAGAAAAACTGGACACTAGCTTTGATCTAATAACACGTACCGGGTTCTGAAGAATGAAGCACCCTCATGTTCATGGAGTTTCACACTCATATTTCACACACAATCCCTTGATTACATATTCCCATGTAGAATCAGGACCTTGTAATTTGTAAATCATTCTAGTAGAGTACTAGATGTCATGGTAACATGATATTTGCAATAGCTTGCAGAACAATGCATGAATTGGCTTGCAAGTATGTGGAGAGAGAAATGGAGAGAGAAATTTCCAGAATTCTGGAAAATCAAAAACTAAAATAAAATATTAATGTTTGCAAAAGTTTTTAGTCAGCATGACTGATTTGGGGGGTAATACTGTAGGTTAGCCTTTTCTGTGGTTGATTTGCATTTGCTTTTAAACTGCTGTGCAACAGAAATGTGTGTGTACTAGAAGAAAAAAAATCTCCTGCAGGACAGACACTATATTTCCCCACATTAGTTCTGTTTCTATTCTGTTAAGTGCAGTTGACCCAGGATATGGAAATGAATGTCAGTTTAAAGACTTCTTTTGATAAAGAATCTACATCACTTCTACTTATCTAGCCAATCACCTGAAATTATGTTAAAACAAATGTACCAATTAGTCAGTGCATCCTGTAGATAGAACACTGGAAATCCAAAGCTGTCCTTCTAATTTTCTTTGAGGATTATAGGACTTTGAAGGTACAGATAAAATCGACATATATAGACTACTCAGGACCTGAGTGTCTAAGTAGTTCCTCTTTCTCTCTTTAATCTCTCCCTTCTCCTTCTCCTTCTCCTTCTCCTTCTCCTTCTCCTTCTCCTTCTCCTTCTCCTTCTCCTTCTCCTTCTCCTTCTCCTTCTCCTTCTCCTTCTCCTTCTCCTTCTCCTTCTCCTTCTCCTTCTCCTTCTCCTTCTCCTTCTCCTTCTCCTTCTCCTTCTCCTTCTCCTTCTCCTTCTCCTTCTCCTTCTCCTTCTCCTTCTCCTTCTCCTTCTCCTTCTCCTTCTCCTTCTCCTCCTTCTCCTTCTCCTTCTCCTTCTCCTTCTCCTTCTCCTTCTCCTTCTCCTTCTCCTTCTCCTTCTCCTTCTCCTTCTCCTTCTCCTTCTCCTTCTCCTTCTCCTTCTCCTTCTCCTTCTCCTTCTCCTTCTCCTTCTTCTCCTTCTCCTTCTCCTTCTCCTTCTCCTTCTCCTTCTCCTTCTCCTTCTCCTTCTCCTTCTCCTTCTCCTTCTCCTTCTCCTTCTCCTTCTCCTTCTCCTTCTCCTTCTCCTTCTCCTTCTCCTTCTCCTTCTCCTTCTCCTTCTCCTTCTCCTTCTCCTTCTTCTCCTTCTCCTTCTTCTCCTTCTCCTTCTCCTTCTCCTTCTCCTTCTCCTTCTCCTTCTCCTTCTCCTTCTCCTTCTCCTTCTCCTTCTCCTTCTCCTTCTCCTTCTCCTTCTCCTTCTCCTTCTCCTCTTTCTCTTCCTTTTCTTCCTTTTTTTTTTTTTTTTTTCTGTTTCTTTGTTTGTTTGTTTAATTTTCTGAAAGGAGCTACCTCCTTATGAACAAACTTTAAAAATTCTGTCTCCTGGTTAGAATTAAATTCAGATAGTGAATATTATGGGTGAAATATTATGGCTGAAAAGCCATGATTTACTGAAGTTATCTGTAAGCTACTTACGGGTTCACAAATAACCAGTGCTGGTCTCAAATCACAGATAACACGGAAATCCTAGAGGCATCACACTTCTACATCAGACTTATAACTTCTGAAATATTTTCAGAAGAAACAGAATGAGATAGGGAGCTATAGGAAGGACAGATGATCTAAAATGCTGACATAAGTTTATTTTTCTAGGTATCAAATATGCAAATAATATTTTCATCATAATGAATAATTGGAACGGACCTTAACTTTAGTTCTTTTTCTAACATAAAGGAATGTGAAATTGCTTTTCTGGTAGTATCTTCTGGTAGTATATTTCAGATACGTCTTTGGACATGTCCTCAATTAGGAGTAGAAAATACTGTCCAGGACCCAGATTTCTTCCCAAACAGCATATGTAAACTGAAAGCTCCACTTTGACACCCTCCGGAAAACGAGCATGATCAGAAAGAAGAAAGAAAGTCTTCTCTGAGGCAATATGGCGCATAAATATTAAATTCTCATCAGACAGCTGATGTTATTTAAAACCTTTCCATTTCTCTGGGACAAGGTTTTTCCTGGATGATATCTTCAGCAGGAATGTACATGTTGCTTCTGGAAAAGACACCATATCTGGCCTTGCTCTATTTTATGCTTCCATGGAAATGAGTTTGCCTTTTTGTTTATTTTTGCTAAAACTTGTTTTCTGCCTTTACCTTTCTACCTTTTGAGTTCTTTTACCCCTATGTTGATTTTGTTTTGTTTTTTTTTTTGTTTTCCAATCTGTCTCCAAATCTTGCTTGACTGCTTCCATATCTTTCAACCCTTATTTCTCTTATTTAATGATTTACGCTGCTCTGCAGGTTAGCTTTTCTTTCTACGTCATTCTTTATATCAAACCATCCTCTTCATTTCTGATAACCTTGATGTATCAATCATCTGCTTCCTCCAGTTTCCGCAGCTGTTCCAACAATGCCACCTATAATGTTTCCTAATACCATTCATTGTCATACTTAGGACCTATTTTTTTCCAACAGCCTGGAAATCTTATGTTTTCTATTTGTCTTTGATCTGAGTGTTATTTAACTTGTCACTGCAACAAGAATAAGACTTCTGTCTGCAAAAGTTGCTTGGCTTTAGATAATCTCTTTTGATGTTTCTCAATTACAAGCTTTTTAATGGTTACTGCTGTGATATCACTGATTTGATGATTGGCACAACATAGAGTTTTTTAAATTAAAAGGAGCTGTACAAACAAACTTAGCCTTTTCACTTCTACATCAAGACTATATACATCTTTTTATCATGTTATCTAGTTCCTTTTTATTAACTATGCTGAATTGACACACTGACTTATAAAATATTATACTAATATGATATGATTTTAACTCCAACTCCATTTTGTAAGATCTGTGAGTCTATGGTGCAATGGTTTGATTCTTGCTTTTTGTTGTTGTTTTTATATACACATGGAGATTTTTTAGTAGAATTTTCCTCTTATCTGTGGTCTGTATGTAAAGCATTCTATTTCTACAACTTTCTCTTTCATCACCAGTGATCATGTTGAAAATGGTCAATTTATTAACTAAAAATATTGTAAACTGTGATAGCCAGGAGAGAAAGGTCAGTAGTTTTCTCATGGGTGCTGCCACGGTTCACATATTTCTTACATGGTGTTGGAATTTCTCTAAACAGGAGATAGACTATGAATTGGAAGAGACAGCTATCATGTTTTTATATTTTCTAAAAATCATGTAGGAATGCAAGACAAAGAAGATGAATATTGTTGTGCCTTGAAATTGTGACCCACAGCTGCCATTCACAATGGCACCATGAAGACATTATACAACCTTTTGTAATAGAGTTTCAACAGTTCTGTACACTACATGACTGTGACAAAAACAACAACAACAAAAAGTATTTACTTCATCAAAACAATTGAAAATTGCAGTATGTATATATATTTTTATATATACATATATATATATATATATATATATATATATATATATATCCTTTTTTTTTTTTTCTTCTTTCTCTCCTTTTTCCTTTCCAGGCTGTAGTCTGATATGTGGCAAAAGACATTTCTATTAAACATGTTTTCCCTGGAAATGTTGGTGTCTTGTTTGTTTTGTATTGAGATGTGGTAGTGTGCAGCTGATTTTTTTTTGTCAATGGATATTTGACTGAGGCCCTTTTTTGTACATATCTTATGCTGAATATTCTTAAAGTAGCACTCTATTCATTTGTATAATTTTCAATAAACCTGTAAAACAAAATGACACTTACAAATTTGCAGGTGACTCCAGGGATATCTTCTTTAGTGACTTAAAACAAAAACAGAAACAAACAAGGCAATTCTTTTGGATGCTCATTTATTAATGCAAATTCATTTTATGGAGATATATTATGAGCTTTAAGTTTGCCATGTCTGCAAAGAATTCAGAACGGAGCTGATTTTCATAATATTTTCTGTTTTTTTCTAATTGTGCCTGTAAAGGCACAATTCCAACAAAAGATCATTTTAATTCCTATGTATCAGTGTAAGCTACTGCTTTCCACTGACTATTCTGCTTTACTTTGGCATATTTGGAGGAGATAGCACTTCCCGCACTGTACTTTATTTATAAAATGTGGAGTTGTTCCATCAGAAATATGAGATTCTGTGGATTTCATAGATTCTCATAATTCTACAATAAACTTCATAAAATCTGAAGGTTTTTTGAAACCACTCTTATTGCAAGTGCAGAATCTCATTCTTCCCTTAATTAGGGAATGGCATGATTTCCCTATCTCCTGAACTATACTTATCAGAGAAGGAGGTTCTCTTTCAGCCTTTCACCCTGAAGTTGTCCTGTTTGGGATGGCATTAACTCTGAATGAAGTCACATTCTGTAACTCAGGATACTGGGCACACACATGAACAATAAGAGTGTATAAGGGAAAGAAAAAGTGCTTCTAATCAACTGAGGAAGAAATTTGAATCTAGGTTGTCATATCTGAGGTGTTACAATCTTCTAATTTTCAGTGTGTGGGTTTATGCTCTACAATCTTAGCCTCCCACATTTTGTAAAATGCATTTCAACTACTTCAGGAAACTAGTAAATTAACTGTTTTAAGATTTTTGAAGTTTTTCATTCTGCCCACACTAGTCATTAACTTTGACTTGGTTAATGAACTGGTTTCTGAAGTTTCAGATCAACGAGAATAATTTTGCTGCACATAAAATACTCACGTGCACACACAAAATTACTAGCACTTCATCCTCCATGTATAGATCAGACAATTAGGAGCAATAGAGATGGGAAAGTATTTGACTGCATCATCTGCAGCAGCCCCAGCACAACCATAGAGTTGTCCAGAGCAGACAATGTTTAATTTGCTTTATTTGGTTTGTTGATGTTGTCCTATGGGAAACAAAGCTTAGGACAAATTTTCAGAAGGTTAAAGAAAGTACTTCATGGGAGCAATCCCTGGGAGCACAAGATAACACAGAAAACTATCTGAAGTGGTATGTTTAGGAATATCCCAGGCATAATAGGCACAAGCATAAACAAATGACTACAGTCTTCCTGGGAGTGAATGGAAAGACAAGCCAGTAAGGACTTTCAAAATAAAAATGATGTAACTGAAAAAGATAGTGAATAACAGCATGTAAAGAGAGATAAACAAGCAACGAGTAACTGGTGTTTTCAGAAACCTTCTGAACAGCAAGTTTGTCATAGCCCAGACAGAGAATTCTTTTATTAACTGAGGTACATGGTGCTGGGAGCAGAGCAAGGCTTTTAGTTGAGTGAGTGGCAAGAGAAAGATTTCTTGGGCAACTTTTAGGAAAAAAATAAAAATAAAAACGCACAATTTAGGTCTATACTAAGTTGTGGGAATTAGATGTGGCTCCGGGTTCAAGCTCTGATAAGGGGCTGCATGGTGATGTTCTGGCAGTCTTGAGGTGGAAGGCTGAATGACAAATCACCAAAGCAGTGCAATTTCTTAGAGAAATGATTTGAGGAATATTTTGAGAACTGGTAAATATCTTTTATCTAACTCTATCCTTACCAAAAAAAAAAAAAAGACAACCCAAAACAAAATCCAACCAACCAAAGACTAACCCATTTTTGCCGAGATACTCAGAATTAAGATCTAGTTTGAGAGCAGCATGAGATATTTTATACTGTTAAAGTTCTGAAAAGCTGTAAGCAACTGGAAATAGTATTATATTATAGAAGATTCTTGGCAACCTCAGCTCCAGGTATTGCTAACTGTGTAACCTGTAATATACCATTTTGGCAGGGGCAGAGGGTGAGCGTACATAAAAAGGCTAAAATTATATTAAAAATAGCACAGAGAATTAGAGAAAAATATGGCTGACAGACGCTGTCTAACATGTACAAAAGGTTTCCACAGAGACATATGTCATGAACTATTCATATTGAAACAGCAAATATACTAGTCTTCTAATTATTTTAGCATTAGAAATGGGTTTGTGCTAGCCAAGCAAAAGGACCTTGTAATGGTACAGGGTAGGATAATAAAAGAAGAATGTTTAACCTTCCCTCCAAACTCATTTATCCAGATCCTCTCCTAGCAGAACTCAATTGGCTCCAGAAGGGCTGCACCAGAGAGAAATTCATTTCAGTTCGATTTTTGTAGTGCAAAATGCAGCTCATCCATTCTCTTGTGCTTTCTTTCAGCCTAGAAAAATAGCAATGCATGGCAGACTACCCTTCTGCTGAGGAAGAGCGATTTCCCAGCACTCATATTTGGGTCCTAGGCTGCCAGGGACTGTTGTACAGAGAAGATTTGTCCACCTGCTGCCTCCTTCTTCTTGGCAGCAAATTCTGCTTTTGTTCTCTGTCAGCATCCTGCCCTGCTGTGTGTAAGGCTCCCTGCTAACATCTATCGTTACCCACATTGTGAAACACAGCAGTGTCATTCCTGAAAACTGTTGCGTTCCTGTGCTGATTGTATTGTTTTCTTTTACCATTAAATAACAGTCAAAATCTATTTTTTTAAAATATTTTATAACTTCTGTAATTCTCGCATAATTTCAACTACCTCATGAATCTGGCAGACAACCAGTTTATATTAAATATTGCTATAAACAGCCTGAGTACTGAGGCTAGCTTCCTTAGTGTGGGATATAATTCCAATTCGTTACAACACAGAAGAAATTGCAGGGGATAAAAATTTTTCTATGCCCTACTTCTGAGACAGAATATATAATGTTAGTCATTAGGCATTGGAACGGCTTGCCCAGGGAGGTGGTGTCATCACTGTCCCTGGGGGTGTTTAAGGAAAGGCTGGATGTGGTGCTTAGGGACATGGTTTGGTGAGTGAAATTGGTGATAGGGGGATGGTTGGACCAGATGATCTTGGAGATCTTCTCCAACCTTAATGATTCTATGATTCCATGAATGTACGGAATTTAACAGCAAATACCTCTGCATAAATAAAATATTTCATATTTTTTATTATAAGATTTAAAACTATATAGAATTTGAATATTTTAGGAACTGTCTTATCAGAGATACCTAAAAATTCTTGAAATTTGCAAATATAAAATATTTGTTCAAAAAATTTTCCATAAAATAAGTTATGGAAGCAGAAAGCTTTTCAGTCCTCAGGTTTTTAGTCTGTTGGCAAGAAACATGAAAGTCTTAGATAATATGTCTATTCTTTTTGTCTTTTTTTTTTTTATTCTTTTGTCTTTTTTGTCTATTTTATTATTAGCTGTTATTTGCATGGTGATGAAATAGAAAACACTTAAAAAATATAGAAAAATAGAAACTTGCAACCCTTCCCCAAAGTAAATTAGCATTAAACTGGAACATAAATAGGCTTTTTGTTAGTTTGTTTGTTTTTTTTTGTTCGTTTGTTTCCGCCCCCCCCCCCCCCCCCTCCAGCCCCCCTCCCCAGGATAAGTTATGCATTCATACAAGTTCATTTAAATAAATAGTTTTATTATCAAATTGTTTGTTCACATTCTTATTGCAAATCTTTGTAAAGCTGTCCAAGCTGTCCATACACATTTTAGATGTAACTGTAGAGCTATTTGAATTGTTTGGAATTCCATACATATTTTGTTTCAAGGTAAACCTAAGACCTCTGAAAAATTGGTGAAAAAGGAAAGAAAATGAGTGCCCTGAATGCCAGACTAAAAAACACCAGAAGAGGCTCATATTTTTTTGACTTCATAAATTATATATTCCTATCTTCCACATTGCTGCAGTTCTAAACTTCCAGAGTCTGCTAAACACCTTCATATAACATGAAACATTGTGTCAATAAAACATTTTAGAAACTTTTACAGTTTTTAAACAGTATTTCCACCAGATGTCAGCAATGCACTCTCTAAACGGAAGCTGTCAGAGGCCTCAAGCTTTCAATGGTGTTACAGAAATCATATAACATACTACACTATACATTTAAGCAACTAGAGAAAAACAAAATGATCATCACTGCTTCTGAAAAGACTCAGCATTACTAAGCTTGTCCAGTTAATAATGTGATTCTTTGCTTAGTTTCCTCTGGGGAGTAGGTTTTACTACACATTGGACCACTAACATGTTCATTGTTTTTTTCTCACAATTTTTGTACAATGCTGACTTTCTTATTTCTATACATGTTTTTCTCTACTAGAAAATCAAGAATAATGCCTTTGGTTTTATTGCTAACTTTGCAGTATATAAGAAACAGAAATAATGGATGTAGGTTGGACACTAGTGCTATAATGTTTTTTTTTTACCTGAAACTTTTAGGATGAAACAGGACACTAAAGCAACAGGGAATAGAAGCAATGGGGTTGGTAGTAGATATTACTGTTGAAGAGTTACTATCTGCATGGCTGCTTCATCACCAGGAATTCAGGCATGCAGCTGTAATAAACAAACCAAATACAGAACATTGATGGGCTCTGGTGTTGTTTCATAGGGAACTGTTACTTATTAGCTTACACCTCCTAAAACTCAATCAGATACAACAATAAAAAGCAGCAGAATGACCTCTATTGAGGCAGTAACGTATGTGTGGTACTAACACACGCATGACAGTTGCTACACCGTAATGTCCCTGGAATTATAAAGACATATTTCAGAAGGCTGTTCCTTGTTTTCCGATGGCTTCTAGAAATTATTTCACAAAATCTTTTGGAACAGTGTTGATCTTTCAGAAGCTGAACTTTCAGGTTTGGCCAAAAATGCTTAGAAAAGATTCCTCATGTCAGGGATAAAATTACTAGTTAAAACTACAGGGAAAAAAAAATCCACAACAAAACCAAGCCCCACTTCTGAGTGAAGCTTGGGAACTCATTTAGTTCATGATCAGCTGACTTGAAATGGACTTATAACAGTCCAGGGGAGTCTCCTGACTCTGATCTAAAGATTAAGGTCTGGAAACATAAAAGCATTTAAACATAGAGCTTCATGAGAATGAGACATCAAATTGTTTTAGTGCATTGAGCTTTAGAGGCTTTCTCTGGGTCAATCAGTAATAAATATATAAATGAAGCAGCTACACTAGGGGGAAAAAAAAAAGTGGAAATTCATTAAAAGGCTTATATTTGGGGCTCATCTCCAGGAAATGGAGGGTGTAGGTGAATTCTCTGCTCACTGTGTAAATAAGAGTGAGTTTGTTCTCTTTCTCCATGAAAATCTCAAAAGCTGTTGGGTCTGTGCCAATGCACAACTGAAAAAAAAAATGTTGGAGGCTATTGGAAAACTGATTCCTGCCCAGTTCTAATTATAGGTCTGGTTGGTAACACTCCATATTATTCAGGTCGTCTGATATGTGCCATTATACAATACAGTTTTCAGCTGCTTATAACTTTGCCAGAACATTAAACATTTGGACAGAAATCTTCCATGACTTTACCTGCCTCAGGCTACTTTTTGGTAGCTGTCAATCAAATCAGTTCAGGCTCTTTGGAGTGTGAGTTGGGGGAAAAAAATATATATTTTTGATGTTAGTAACTTCTGTTCATTGTTTTGTTTAAGTCATACTAGTGTTTTATATAGAGTACAGAACCAGTAGAGGCATGGTCTGTGCATCTCTGCCATGCTTCTTGACCTCCGGAGTATCAACCCACATTTTCCCAAATGATGAATTCTTGGGAAAAAAAAAAAAAAAAAAAAAAAAAAAAAAAAGTTCACAATTCTCAGTAGCAACATCTTTATTTTTAGCTCCTAGGACCTCCAGAGAATCTATAATTACCAAGCACGTTTGAGCATTTCAGCTTGTACTGACGTTAGACAAACCTACAGACAAATGATTAGGTTCTTCTCCAGGAAGATGGAAGCTGGATATGGAAAAAAAAAAAAAAAGAAAAAAAAAAAGATACTGGGAAAATTAGGATGAGTTGGTAGGAACTGTGACTGGAACTGACACAGAAAACAGACTGATGTGATGAAGAAATTGAGAATGGAATTAAGAGCCAGGAATGTGGTGGGGAGAAATTAAATATTAAAGGAAAGTGTGGGAAGGCAGAGTGGAAGATGTAGGCCAGAAAAACAGTGAGCTCAGCTTGACACTCAGCTTTAATATAGGAGAAACTTAGGTTTTGGTGGACCTGGAAACACAGCAAGCAAGAAGCAATCTGATTAGGTAGGTGAATTCTACAATGTGTTGTTAGCCTTGGGCCTCGTCTCAGCTGAGTTGGTCTTGGTGGGAGAAATTATATGCATCCAGTTTGTCCTTTCATGGAATCGAGGTCAAACCAGGCTCATGGACTCAGTTTCAGTCCAGTAGTATGGATGTCATGATGTGTTGAAAACAGAGCTGGTACATGGTTCATCTTGCAGCTCAATTCTCAGAATTTCCAAGTGTCGCAGTATTTTATTTTTATTTTTTTTTAAAAAAGGAACATAGATACTGATCTGCTATGACAAACAAACAAGGAACAGAGATAAGGGAAAGCCTAGCCCTGGAAGAAAATTCTTGTTCGCTTTAACAAATTCACTGTGTATGAAAACTTATCCTATTCACTACACAAATTTAAATGTCTAAAAAAATGCAGAGAGTGCCCAGTAGAAAATACCTTAATTTATTACATAGCACTTGCCTGAGCCCAAACAAGTCCTGACACTGATGAAGACATTTCTAGAGGAAAAAGAAATATATATGAATATATAGTATTAACTATGTCATTAAAGACCTTCTCATGATGTGTACAAACATGACTGAGAGGAAGATGGAAAAACAGTCTGAATTTGGTCTTTCACCAATTTTTGAACACGGTTTTCCTTAACTTTTTTTTTTTTTAATATGCATTAGTGGAGATAGATTTATTCAAGCTCTTAAAAATAAACTGTATAAATTCAAGCTACTGTACCAAAGGCCAAATCCTGGCTCAGTTTTTGTTTTCTCCCTGTTCAGGCAAATCACTCTCTAGCTTTAGTAGGAATAGGGTGGGTAAGTATTTAGCAAAACTCATCAACAAATTCATGATTTGGCTCAGAGCTCAGTGAAAAATGAACTCTTTAAATGGACTGTCATGGAACTTACATAAATTTACCAAGTCAAAGTATGGAATATTCAGTGATTCATGGCAGTGTGGTTTTTATTAGAACTTCTCTGAAACACAGCGGGTTTGCTTAGCAAGGGTTCACGCAAACATTTTCTTTGGTTTCAAGCTGCAAAGGTTCACATATTCCAAGTTTCACTTTAAGCTTTGCATTTGAGTTGTGGAAATGCCCTACTTTCCCTCAATTTTTGTATCCAGACCATAGTAAAATAAATCTGGCATAAACGTGAACCAAATTCAGGCTGGCTAAAGTCCACTCAAAGCTGAGAATGCAGCTTAGATGTTTGGTGTCTTAGATGGCTTTTGTTTTTCTTAACCTCACCACTGACATCACGTTGATATTCACCTTCCTTCTCCTAATGTGCCCCAGATTGCATGGCACCTTTGTGAAATTGCAGAATATGATAAAATGAATGTCAAAATCATGAAGAACATGAAATGTTATTATGACATTTGAGAAGTTTGCACTAACAACAGGTTTCAAAGAAATATTTGAAGAGTAGTACAACTCCATTTTATCCACAATCATAAAAAGCATGGTGCTATTATACTGCATAATACAAACTGTCTCTTTACCAACAACACCCTTGCTATGTTAGCTCTCTGCAAGCATCTATAAAGTGATCTTACTGACTACACAACTTCCTAGATAAAACACTTTTTTCTACATACCTGTCAGGCACCTTGTATATTAAGACCACTGTTTACCAAGCTGCTTCATCATAGACTGGCTCTGGCAGGAAGGAATCTTAAAAATAATATAGTTCCAACACCACATCACTTCCTTTTCCTTGTTTACATGCATTTGTTGTCATACTAGTCCCTTGGTTTCTAATAACTCACACTATTTTGTTGTTGTTGTTCCATTACTAAATAAGTAAATATTAAGATCTTTATTTTTGCATTTTATCTTCAGTGAATTAAAGTTTTTACCTTCCTGCTCCTACTGTTTTTCCAGTTTCTTAGATATGTTCTTCAGCCTGATCTTCCTGAATTCTTGCATCCTGCTGGGCTTTCACCTTTCCACCTCTTCAGGAAAGCCAGGGAAAATTAGACTGACTTGGGAATTATTCTGATTTGATTGGAAGGATTTTTAAACAGTCATAGACATAGTGAAAGCATTTACTGACATTTGCTGGAAGAAGCAAGTCATACCATTATGACTTGAAGAATGAGAGAAATTTAACAAATACTTGCCAACTAAGATGAGCAAGGCAGGACAGCAGTATAAGCTGACTGAACTTAGAGCAGGAGACATTTATGTTAACTCTGTATTTTCAGCCTGCTATATGTCAGCCTGCTATTAACACTTAATTTAAAGACAATTGAATATACTTTCACTGTGACCCTTAATTTGGAGTGTATAGATGCTTTCTTTAGAAAAATACTGATGTGTCACAAGAATTTCATGCTAAGCTTATTTTAATCCAAGGTTAGAAATAAGTGCTATGTAAATTTGAAACTAATTTCTTAGCTCAACAGAAATACAACATCCAGAAAGGGACATATGGTGTAAAAGAGAAATATTAGTTGATTATGATGAAATTCAGCCTACCATCTTAGATGACAACTTGTTCTTTCTCACAGTCAGAACAGAGTAGAGAGGAATGCTACCAGTTATTTCATTAGTTCTGTTTTCTCGCTGCCTAGTCTAACTGCACTGGCAGTGCTCAAACCACTAATGACCAGCCCTTGACCGAGGCAACATTCTTAGCAAATGCCCCATCAACTTTGAGTTGGTCTAGTATTCGTAAACACATTCTGTCCTCCAAAATAGAGTGGATTTCTCTTTCCCCAAAATGAGTCAGAAAATCACAGTGTCTCATGCTACTTCTTGCTGCAGAAAATGACTAAAAGCTGATTTTAGTTGTCCTATGAGTGGTCCAATGCCACCTGAGTCAGTCTGGCCATCCATCTGTCTTTACAGAAGGGTCTCCCATAGGTCTCAGGTCATATAAATCAGCTACACAGGAATGTCTTCAGTATTCCACAGAGTATAAAAGCAGTAAACACTTGCACTGATGCTACTTTCATCCTGAAAATATGGGTAGGATATATACATTTTTTTCTTGCCTATTCAAAGCAGCTGGTGAGAAGTTTCTTTTCACCCTAGGAGCTTCTTATACAATGGTAGTGGTAATGTGTCCTTTAAAATAATAGGTATATAACAAATCAGACTGGTAAAGTGCCTGAAGTAGATCTTCAGCTATATGGGGGAAAGAAAAAAGCTACTTTGAAAACGTCCATGGAGACATTTTATTTGCCTAATGTTAGTGCACCTAGGCAGACATCTCCTTCATCAGGCATTCAGAAGCATATATCTGTTCTTAGTGATTTTAGGTTCATTTGATGTTCATTACCTTCATTCATCTAAGAGCAGGCTACATGAGTGCAGAGAGTAGGAAACACTGCAAAGGGAGATTTGTCTAAAATACTGCCTGTTTTCTTAACTAACAGATTTTGCAGTAAGAACTCTGTAAAAGCCTGCCTAAGTGCCTTGTTCTTTGGGTATTGTTAAATATAGCTGATAGAAACCACCAGGGAAACCCACTTAACAAAGAACCAACTTGGGAAGAAAAAGAACTGAACTGAAAGATTCAAATCAGCTTTCTTTTCTCCTTAGAGGGGAATAAATGAGAATCTGTATGAGGATATGGTGCCTTTTTTTCGTAGTATTACAGATGAAAATGTCAGGCTCAGTAGAACTGAAAGGTCTTGCGGAAATGGCCCTGTCTTTAACTGTATTGCTGATAGTGGTGTTACAAGCTTTCATTTTTAGGTCTAAGTAGAAAACTTTCATAATAGAATTTATCAAAACCAAGATTTACTCTTCCCCTTCCTCCCCCTTCCTCTCTCCCCACCCCATAGGAACAAGGACCTGTCCTCCCCCCACCCCAGAGGAACAAGGACCTGTCAGCAGGTTACCATTTTCCTTGCTTTTGTTTCCTATTTGCCCCAAGATTCCTTTGGGTTATTTAATTTGTAGTGGTGCAACTTCTAGGAAAAAAAAAAAAAAAAAAAAAAAAAAAAAAAAAAAAAAAAAAGGCAAAGAGATACCTCAGTATCTTTTATGGCTTGGTAGTTAAGACATTCATGGCGAGTAGGAGATGCATGTTTAAGCCCCCAAAACATGACAAGAACATTACATCTAGACTTCCTGTTTCCTCTGCGCATGATCTAACCCCAGAGTAGGATACAAAACCTAACTCCAGCAGCTAAATTTTTGGATGGCTTTGCTGTGCCTTGTATTGTGTTGTCATTTTGTGGTAAGCTTTTGCTTTTCTGGGTACTTGGCCTATTATTTGAATTCCAGATGGTTTTAAGTAGGACAGCAATAATTCTGAGTATACCAGTGGTAGAAATACAAGTCTCTGAGTAGCTGCTGGTAAAACAAAAAACCCTTATGGACCTACACTGTCCCATGGACATTTTTATCAATCACACTCTGATTTGGGCACCTAAATCCTATCTAAACTGCTTTCTAAGTTCCTATATTCATTTGTTCATCATGTTTAAGTTATAAGTCCCTCTGAGTATTACAACACTTCTCAATCTCAAATTGGCAAAATCTCACATTTTTGGAAGGCTAAAGACAACTATATCGTCAATTTAACAGGTGGGTTTTAAGACACAGACAGCTTAATTAACTTGAGCAAAATCATACAAGGAGCCTTTGTTATTGCAGATAACTGAGCCTCATTTTCTCACATCTCATGCTCATTCCCCACATAATCATTCCTTTCTGCTAAAACATGTAAGTAAGTACTTTGAGGCAAAAAGATAAAAATGGATACAGCAAAACAGCATGGAAGATGTGAATGGGCAGAGGAGAATAATTTGATTAAATGAACAGGCAGAATAGGTGATAACATGGATGCCTATACATGGACTGAAGGTAGCCCCTGTGTCTCTGTCCTCTGCCTTCTGAAGCCTCCAGTTTAACATGTAAATTGGCTTCGGGATTGCACAGAACAAATGCTAGTGCCAGCTTTTCTTCAGTGTAATGTATTCCATCTGCTTCATAAGAAACTAAATAACCTTCTGGACCATCCCAGGTATACAATCATGTAATATATAGCAATAAATCATTCATAACGAAAGCAATAAAATGTAGCTGAGAGCTCTAAGTTTTACAGAAAGCCACCATATTGTTATGCTACAGACCAGAAGGCTGTTCTCATACTTCAGCTATTCTGATTGAAAAGGACCAATGTCTGGATCTGTCCCAGAACCCTTGAGGAATCTGTGTGGTCATTCTAGCTCCACAGATTGTCAGTAAAATAAACTCTTAATCCTCAGATTCAAGGAATGCTGTGAATGAACTGCTGCCATGAGATAGCCATCAAGCTCCATTGATTAGATATGGCACCTAAGATGGCAATGATTTAAACTTAGGTGCACTGGGAAGATGCCTGAATCTGGAGTGGATCTGTTGCTTCCTGTGACAGTGTTCCAGGGCGGCATGCCAGCATTCTCCTTGGTCATTCTCTTGCAACTCACTGCACCTCTGGCACTCTCCCATTTACTAATATATGAAGTGGAACAAAAGCAAAATAACAAAGAAGCAAAAACAAAAAGAAACTTCCAGTTCCCGATGGCTGCATTCATTCCTAAGTTAAGCATGCAATTCTGGAGTTAATATGGACTTTGTGTTCTTCTTGTACACACCACAATGTTGTGACTGGCTCCATTTTTGACCAGCTATCTCCTTGTCAAACACATTGTTCAGAAACTCTAACAAAGATCCATTTAGCTAGCTTCTTTGTCTCTGAGATTAAACAGGTTTAAATTAAGAGAATAAGGCAGAAAAAAAAAAAAATTAAACCATTTTCTTCCAAGAATCTCTTTCCAGTTCCATCTGTCGATAAGTTATGAGAACAGCTAGTTCCTTTCACTTCTGAGCTAACTGGTATAACCACCTGCAGATGCTGTCCCAAGCCATCTGCTTCCATGACTTCTATCAAAACTTAAAGGAAAAATTCCCAACTGTATGCAAGGTCACGAAGGGGGAAGACACTAGCAAGTCTGTTCTACATCAGAGATGCTGTTTCAAATGAAGATTCAAATACTAGATGATGACCTGATTTATTTATTCTTAACCCTTCCTTCCCACAAATGGAAGTGAAGTGGTCAGCTAGTCTGGTGCATGGTGAGAACCTCATTCTTCTGTTTGCAAATTGCCATCTTAGCAGATAATGAGAGATCATGCTTGAACTCTTTAAGACTAGTAAAATGAACAGTTAACCTCAGCTATCCTTTCTCATGTAGGCAAGAATATTCTCTGTTTATGTTGAAGTACTATTCAAATGTCTGAGGCAAAAGTACATCTTTCTTATTCTAGACTCTTGACAAACCAGAGCAGATGACAATTATTTATTATTTTTTTTTCAGCCACAAAAAATATTAGCATATGTGGCAAAAAATAAAAATACAGCAAAAGGCATTTTTTCTCCCCCCAAAAAATCTCAGTTATTTGAGGAAAAAAAACCTTATCCACACATACAGACACACAAGCATGAGTATCCTTCTCTGTTTAGGAGTAAACTTAGTTTTCTTTTGATTAAAAATATTGAGAACATTGTGTCTAGCTCTTGAAGGTAGAAATACCACTCTGAAAAAGGACTGATCCTAAAAGGAGAATAGCTTTCTTTTTTTTTTTTTTTTTTTTTTTTTTTTTTTTTTTTTTTTTTTTGGCTGAGTAAGTAAGGATGGATGAAACTGCCCCCCTGGATAACAATGTAGCATATATATGTTGGAGCACATCCCATCTTATGGAGAAGTAACATTTAAGGGGGTGGGTAGCAATATCCTTCACCATCCTTATAAATCTGTCTCACAAGTTTATAATACTCACCATTCCTCCTCTAATGTTTTGTTTACGTGAAGATATACTATGCCACACTAGTAGTGTTAGACTTGCCCTGTTGAGGTTAACAACACAGCACTAGCTTGATGGGAAAGGTGTTTCCTCATCCTGTGAAAATTTTTGAGATTTCACCATTTTGCTAGTCTCCATACAAAACCATACATATCAGTATAAAATTTGTTTTATTCTTCCTTATAAGGCTTTTGGAGTGCTCCAGATAGCCTGGATATTTTATCAAGAAAGGTCAGTGAACAGAGAGCATGTGACATCCTGAATAGAAATACAGAATTATAGAATGCAGTGGTTTGGAAAGGAAGCCTTAAAGATCATCTAGTTTTCATCATCTAGAGCTCCTCATCAGCCAGCACTCCAAAGTCCTTCTCCTCAGGGCTGTTCTTAATCCATTTCCCACTCAGCCTGTATTTGTGCTTGGCCAGTGCTTGGAAGAAATGTCCTGTCTTGACATAAACATATTTTTTTTTGTTTTGTTTTAATCAAAACCTAACACTGTGGCATTACTAGAGTTAATAATTTCTATTCAGGGACTTTCCCAGGTAAACTCTGTGAAATTTAATCAGCATTTACACTATATGTTGCTGTGAAATTATATTCAGTTATAAAGATACCTGTTTGTTTACACACAGTACTTTGTGTTCTAAAGTCACCTGGTTACCCAGTATTTCCTAAGATAATAGCAACTTTCTATGAAGATGTGGAGTACGTCTGAGACAAGAGGACTGCACATTTTTTTCTGTCTAAATTTGTCTTTGTAAGTGAGCATAAAATGATACCATTATGATCTGGTTAAATTTAGTTCTGTAATTTGCCAATCACCACATTTCGTATCTGTTTCTGTGCCTGGTCTATAGGGTATACACATTAAAGTCCTATTAAAACTATGCACACAGTTTGCAGAGAAGTGTGTTATTTAATATAGTGAGGTATATTTGATACCTGCTTTTAGCTATGGTAGGTGTAATCCCAAACTAGGACACTGAAAAGTTTTAAAGAATTACATATACGTGTGAAAAATTTGTAAAACAACTTATGTGCAGGCCTAGTGTTTAAATGTGTTAGATATTTATAAACCTGTGACTGGGTGAAATCGATGGGCACAAATCTAAATCATTGAGATATTTTTGGAAAAAAAAAAAAAAAAGAGTATAGCCTTGCATTTCACTGCAGGATCATGAATGGGAGGTCTCTAGTTAACATAACCCCATTAACCACCAATGCCTGTAATCTGAGAATTTGAGAATTTTCCAACCAGTGTAACATTAGGAACCTTCTCCAGATTAGCATACCTCTTATACCTCTTATTCCTGGGTCCATTTTTTATCATCCCTTTCAATAATAAATAATAATAATAATAATAATAATAATAATAATAATAATAATAATAATAATAATAATAATAATAATAATAATAACCTAATGACTTTTTGGACTGCTGAGATTTTCTTACCATTGGTGAGTTTTACTCACTGAAGCAACCCAACTGAAGCCACTAGACTTATCTCTGTGAGTAACTGTGGATCCATATTCCACAATGAATGGAGCAATCTGAATTTAAGTGTAGCACTTTGCATATTTTCTCAATTTTAATGACTTCTCTGTACTCACCATGGGGAAACAGCTTATCACAAGAATGGCAGAAATCTTACTAATTTCACAGTTTTTGTTTCTCATCACTGTCAGGTAAAAAAAAAAAAAAAAAAAAAGAGAGAGAGAGAGAGAGAAAAAAAAAAGGAAAACAACAAAATGTAGAACATTTTTTTTTCTATTCATATACAGTGGATTAAACCTCCAATTCACATAAAGTAGTAAAATCAGTAGAGTTTTGCTGACTTACCCCAGCTGAGAATTTGTTCCAGTGTATTCTCATGTAAAATCACACAAATGCAATACATGAATGAGGTTATATGTGAAAATCAATATTAAATTCATCATATTTAGCTGCTACAGACCACAGTGAACACTTGCTCTCTAATGGTTAAATGCCCTTTGGATCTTAAGCCCTTTGATTTATTGGAAGAAACCTGCTGGGCAGAACATACTGTGGAGCTGATTAATGTCAGCTTCTGTCATCAGTTTCCACTTAGATTCTTGGCCAGCTCTGACATCTCCTCCCTTAAGGATCCAGAAGAATTTGAGGACTGATCCAAGAGCTTTACTGGCATGGGATTTGCAGAATGTGGTGCTTGCAAAATAAGGAAGATGAATGGAAGTAAAATTCCATGTTCTCTACTGGACTTGTTTCTTTAACTCATTTCTCTGGAGAAAGAGACCAATGCCAGGACCACACCAGCAAGGGAAACAAATCAATAGCATGTTCACTGGTTTTGTTACAGATGTCTTGCATTTCCTTTGCTGCTTTATATGCTCCCTCGTAGCCTGTCAAACTGGAAAATGACTGCAGTGAGAATGCAGAGCTACCATAGCTGTCTAGATTTACACTCACCATTGTATGAGGAAACTTATGAACTACAAACCAGTTGGTAGTGCATACCATTTGAGAGTATAAGTCCTTATCTGAAAAGGGCTAATACAAAGTGGCAACTGCTGTGATTTGCAGGTTGACTTTTCATAAGTAGCATGAGCTTTTTTAACAGTAGAACATGATCACCCTTGTCCTTTACCCTCACTCTCCCTTGGGAATGATGACTGTTTATAGCAGATGATTTGCTTGTGTTCATTTTGACACACTTCCTTTGCAGTTTCTCATTTGGAGAAAATGACTCTTAGATTTCTTCTGAGCATAGAATTCTCCTGTTGCTCATCACACATATGGATACTTCTGCTACAGGAATCACACATTTCTATAAAAATCCTAACAGTATTGTACCAGTTGCTGAAAACATTCTCACTGGCTAGAAGTAAGTAAAAGCAAAGGGTCAAATGTGAATTATCTAAGATGAAATATTGAAAACATCAGAGTATAATTATACAAAACAATGAGGTTGGGGAAAACTTAAAATGGGAAAATGATCTGTTCTAGAAGTCACATTTAAACTTCTAAGAAAACCCTTCTGATTATTTAAAGATAGAATTTTCTGTCCTGCATCTTACCAATGACAACTTGATGTGTCCAAAATGATGTCAACTGGATTAAGAATATTATCCCACTCCCCTCAAAAGGATGTAATATTTTACTGTTAGTAATCCTCATTGATAAAATAAGTCTAACCAGTTCAGTGCCTTTCCCTCCTCCCCCACTCACTGTGAATTTGATATTTTCCAAGATGATCTGTAGAAGGAAGACTGCACAGAGGTAGAAGTCAGGATTTACTTCCTTGCTTTCATTTACATCCATTACCTATTCCTTCTTTCATATTCCTTCACCACAACTTGTTTGTTTGGTCAGGAGGGAAAGTTACAAAAAAAGAAGGATAAGAGGAGTTGTTTTTTTTTTTTTTTTTTTAGTAATGAGACTAAGAAGTTGATCAGCTTCTATAACACTGCACAATTAAGCAGATTATTTTCAAATGTAGCTGTGGGATTTTGTTGATGATCTACTATTATTTACAATGAATTTTTCAGCTAAGAAGAAACTGGTTGTCTATAAAGAGAAAACATAAAACTGAGAGTTTTATGACCTTTCCAATGGCAAATTAAGTCAATACATAGATTCCCACTGACTTTAATGGGCTTTGAATCAGTCCCAAAATGATCTCAAATCTCCAAAGTAAATAAACTTGAAAACAAAACAAAGCAAAACAAAACAAAACAAAAACACACAGCATTTACTACTCAATTATTTAGGATAGTGATTTAACTTATTTAACTTTTCTATAAAATACATTTTCAAGGTCCTCAGTTTCAGGGCAAACCTGATGGCTAAAGTTCATGGAATCCATAATGTTTAGAAATAAATAGTGTACACTCCATGAATTGGCATTTTTTGGATAAAATATTGCTGAACAGGAAAATTTCTGACAAGTCCTGCTACCAATAAAGTTAGCAGATGGCAGGCACATAGACTGGCAGAGTAATAATTTATGACAAAATGTTCTGGACCAATTTGGAAATTGGACAAATTTAAACAAAATAATTAAACAACATATTCAGCACAGCCAAAAATGACTCTATGAATCAAATGATGAAGTATGAAGAACATGTCTTTGTTATCATGAAAAACAGCGAGTCCAATAAGATCATTATATCCTGATGGAAATGGAAAACCAACTTAAAATATGAGTATAGTAACCGTATAAGCTTCTGTGTACACACACACACACACACACACACACACACACAAACAAAAAAAAAAAACTAAAAAGCTAATGCAACCATGACATTTGTACAGAGAGGAGTAGTAATATACTTCTTTTGTATGCAGCTCTGGTGACTCAATACAGACATTAAAGGAGTAGTACCATTTTATTGGTTATCAGTAAGATGAGGAGTTAAATTAATGGAGGTAACAGTGTATGATTGGGAAAGAAATGTAAAATAATTACCAGGAAAAACTGGCTAATTAGTTATAAGAACACCTTGTGGCTGAAGCCAGACCAGTCTAGTTTAGAAACAGGGGTCCTCTGTTTACAGGGACATATGTTTACAATGAGATCATAGATGAATGGAAAGAAATACCAGTGGAGGTGGCTGACTCTCCATCTCTTGATAGCTTCGTAGTACAAAAGCTGAAGATATACTTTAGCTGAAGACTCAGCCTTTATGTCAGTATTATATTGTAATTAGAGAATGTCAGATAGCCTGCTACATACAGGAAGTTCAGCTGGATAATCCCATCTTGCCTTATTTATAAAATCTTTGAGATAATAAATGACAGTCATAACTAAACAATAGCTAGTTAAAGTTTTATCAGTATGGTCAAAATAGTTCAAAGAACATGGAAAAATTCTGTTGAAGTATGAAAATATATAATCCATTCTACTTTGTGTACTGCATTAATGAAAAGGACCAAGTGCTATTTCTTCCTTCCATTGACTTTAGCATGGCATCTACCATTGACTCTGTTGGGAGCAGCAACCCCTTAATCATTACCAGAATATAACTCTGAATCTGATTTTCTCCATACAGTTTCATTTCAGTCAATTATTATCAGCTGAATTTTGTCTCTTTAATTAGGCTGAAGCTAATGACAACCTGAACGAAAGCATCAAAATTCAGCCCGGCCCAAGTGATGAGACAGAAACAAAGTGACTGTTCTCTTCAGGAGGCGTTACTTGCTTGACATGTTTGCATGTCTGGGTCTGATGTTCAGAGCTCATCTTCCAGGGTGCTGCATAACTGAGGTTTTAAATTATTTTAAATTATTAGAATACCCATGAGGGACCCCAAGCCATTCAGCTAGCTAAATGCAGAAGGCTGTAATTCTCCAGAAGAGTCCTGTCAAAATTGCATCCGCATCATGCACAGAAAATACACTACACCCATACATTTTAAGCTCCTAATTGTAATAATGACTCTGGCACCAAACCTTTTTGGAGGATTGATGGCTAGCAGAGGCTAATGGCTCTCAGCTGAATTTCAGGCCACAGCTCCTCCCAAACACTCATTAATCTTCAGGAAATGTCCTGTGCTTCCATCAGGAGCATTTAAATGTCTCTGTATTTTTAACTAGATTATCCATAACATGTTTCTGTAATCAGCTGGATAGAAAAGAGGTGTTTTCTGACCAACCTTAAATGTTGCCATTAATTAATTTTCACAAGGCTACATTCTCTTAGGTCCATGGTCATTCACACCACTAAAATTCTCAGTGACTTCACTGAAGACTCGCCTTTATCTTTAAATATCAAACACTAAAAATATTATCTAGGAATTTCAGATTTACTGAGCACTGCCCCAGCCTAAATCACATTGAGGTCACTGGGTATGTCAGGTCACTGGGGTATCATTTAGTTTAGTTCCTCCATTCACTCCTTGATCCTCATCTCCTGCAGATCCATATTCTATTGTTGATTTGCTCACAAGTTATCCTCTGAATTGAAACAATCATCCTGTGGGGGAAAACAAACAAACAAACAAACAAACACTTATACATTTGTTGAGATGGTTAGCTTCAGGAATCACTCCCAATAGGTGATGTGGAGGAAATCATACTAGGTTTGGCTTTATCCATTTTGCATAGCCCTTTAGCATGTTCTGCCAGTCTTTGCATCCTCAGTTTTGCCCTTGCACTATAGACCAGTTCACGCAGTTCACACTTTCCATTTCATGCTAAGCAAACACAGCTCTGTCAGGCTGCAACACAGTCCTCACTATTCCTGACACTGTGAACTGAACTAAGAACCACACACAAGAAGATTGTTATGATTTGAGGTCACAGGGGAATCACATGGGGCCCAGCAGAGATCCAGGGCCATGCACTACACAGTGTTGATGCAGACAATCTGAGCTAACTCTGAGCAACATAGACACAAACCACCCTTCACCACTTGGACTGGGGGCCAGGAATCAGTCCCGGTATTGAAAACACTTAGCAGTGCAGCCAGTAATAACATTTCCTGGGAATAGAGTGAGACCATTGCTGGACTGTATGGAAAAAAATGTCCTATCATCATTTTCACCCATAAATCATTGATTGTCACACCAAGCCTTCAACAATCAGAGAGTTATGCAGGGCTCTTCCTGGAGTGATTCTTTTAAAGAAAGTTCAGAAAAGCTACCAGGTTTTTCCTTCATTCTGGCATCACAGCTGTACTGCACAAATACTCTTAAAACCCAAGGTTGTGTCTTATTTGTCACAGCCTTCAGGAGCACTTAGGTAAGGGATATAAGAGTTTTAAGAGGCCATAAAGCAGGGCATTTCCAAACTGAACAGTTCCTAAAAAGCAAGTTTGAAGATTTGAAGGGATCAGACACAACAGTAACCTAGGAAATACTCTCAAATAAAAATAAGTGTATGCAAAAATAAATGTGTGCAAATATATATATATATATAAATACATAGATATCACCTTACTACCTACCACATCCCATCCAGAATATGATATCTGTAAAGAGCAGCAAATTATAGAATCCCATTGTATTAGCAGACGATTCTCCTTAGTAGTAATGTTATTAAAGCATATGTTAAACCTGACCAACACTCTGAAAACATATCCCAGGAAACTTGATGGCATACTTTCTTACCTATATATTAGTTTATTCTTCAAAAAGTTTGGTGTCAAAAACAATCTCTAAGGCCAACTGTTAGTTAAAAATCAGAGTATTGTTGGAGCTAGATAGGGTTGCCTTCCCACAAAGAAAATTTGTGATGAAAAATAAGTAAATAAGTACCTTTCTTTCACTGTGTGATAAAAAAAAAAAAACTTCTGATTTAACATTTTCCATGGAACTCTTGTGTAGAAAGGAACAAGCATGTGAACACTCCTGGGTAGCCCAGCACTGATGACTACTGATGCACACTAAAACCAGCTTTGAGCTCCTGCTCTCACAACACTGTGAGTGGCCGCACTACTTCACACCGAGGTTTCTCACAGGACAGATGATTGTAACAGTTGAGGAGGCTCGGGTGGGATTTCTAACCCCAGCTAGCATTTCCTAACACAAAATATTTAACTGAGTAATTCCCACTTAGTTCTACTAAATGACTAACTTACCTCTGTGAAACAGTGGAACACGGGAAAACTAATATTCTCAATGCTGATAAGGCTTTAAAATATAAACATGGAAGGATTTTTGTTTGTTCAATTGTTTATTTATTTATTGTTATTGTTAACATGTGATTCATTATGCATTTAATGTGAAGGATAGAATATGTTGGAATATGCCTTTAACTCTCAAACATCCAAACTATAGAACTTCATCTAAAGAAAACTATTTGCAAGTATCTTTATGTTTTCAACATTTCTTAATACTTTGTCCAAAATTAAAGGTTGGTCATGGGCATTTAACCATTTGGTTCTTAGCTCAAAACATATTGAATGAAAGAACAATTCATTAAACTACAGAATGGTCAATTTTAAGGGGATTACCCCTATCAGAAAGAGTAAGCCATGGTTTACAACAGCAATATTATTTTTTAGAGCTGGTCGATGGAGCAGCTGCTTTGTAAAGTTATTAATTTCCTGTAAAGAATACTGAATGCTTAGCAATCAAAATGCAAGGCAGGATGTAGTTATGCAGTCATGTATGTGCATCTTTTATACATTAATTCTGTATGGAACTCCCTTCCCTTTTAAAATGATCAATATTGGTTCTGCTATCTGGACCCAAACAGCATCTACACACACAAAAATACACTCACTACCTGTTAGAAGGGGGTAGGACCCAGTCTTTCCTGATTTTAAGGGTAGGTTTTTACAGAACTTTATTTTTTTCAAGCAGGTGGGTGGGTGTGACAGCAATTTTTCTCTCAAGATACTTGGGGGAAAGGTACTGATTTTTGAATGGGAGACCTCTGAATATTTCAGTAAATAATGCTGTTCTCACACCTAGCTCAAATTCAGACTCGGTCCTTGTCCTTCCCTCAGAACACAGTGTGGATGCAGAAGTTGACACACTTGACACTCTGGAGGGAAGGGATGCCACCCAGAGACACCTTGACAGACTTGAGACATGGGACCATATAAACCTGATGAGGTTCAGCAAGAGCAAGTGCAATGTCCTGTACATAGGCAAGCACAATCCCAAGTACTAATAACAGTCTGGTCAGGGAATGGATTGACTTGTGGATGTTGGTTGATGAGAAACTCAACATGACAGAGCAATGTGTGTTTGCAGACCAGAAAGCCAACTGTATCTTGGGTTGCATCAAAATTAGAGTGGCCAGCAGGGAGATGGAGGTGATTCTCCCCTTCTGCTCTGCTTTTGCAAGAACCCACCTGGAGTGCTATGTTCAGCTCTGGGGCCCACAGCACAAGAAAGATGTGGACCAGTTGAAGCAAGTCCAGAGGAGGGCCACAAGGATGATCAGAGGGCTGAAGCACTTCTTCTATGAAGACAGGGAAAGAGTTGGGGTTGTTCAGCCTGGAGAAGAGAAGCTCCGGAGAGACCTTACAGTGGCCTTCCAGTGCCTTAAGAGGGGTTACAGGAAAGGTGAGAAGGGATTTTTACAAGGCTATGTAGTGATAGAACAAAGGGTAATGGCTTTAAGTTGAAAGAGGGTAGATTTAGATTAGGTATATGGAAGAAACACCTTACTATGAGGGTGGTTGGAACACTGGCACAGGTTGCCCAGAGAAGCTGTGTATGCCTCATCCCTTGCAATGTTCAAGGCCAGGCTGGATGGGGCTTTGGGCAAACTGGTCTGGTGGGAGGTGTCCCTGCCCATGCAGAGGGGATGAAACTAGTTGATCTTTAGTGATTCCTTCCAACCCAAACCATCCTACAATTCTATGATTCAAAGTGCTTTGCAGAGGTCATTCAAACTTCCTGGTAAACACCACAGATTCCTCCACAGCTGTATTAAAAAATAAAAAGAAAAAAGAAAGTTACCTGTGTACGCATTCACTTACCTCTGCAAGGTCTCTTATGCTGCATTTACATACCATCTTGTGTGGTGTTTTCATGTTCTTCAAGCTCATATGTGTTCTGGGGTTAAAGTGTAACTGGATTTTTCTTGAAGCATCTAATTTTTTTCTGCTCAGAAAATTAATCCAGGAGATATTTCAAGATTCTGAGACTTGCAAAATCCAACTGCCAGACAAATCTGTGCTGGTGGAATTCAACCCTAGATCACATGCACAGCAATCAGATGTGTGCACCACTTGATGCGTACATAGCTAACCAAATGCATTCCTGGATACATCAGATTTTCTGCACATGCACACAGTATCTGGGCAGCACATGGGCATTATTTCTGGGCAGGAAATCCCAGAGAGAAATTTGGTAACCCTACCTACCTACACTGAGAACCAGAGCTAATTTTTTCCCCATGGCCTTCAGTGCACATAGCTATTTAGACCTTGTCCTTTATCCAAAATAGTTTCCATGTTTCATGCACAATAAAATCTTAAATAGTCTTTACCATCAACAGCATCCTCTATCTCCCTCATATTGCATTTCTTCATAAAGCAGTGAGTGAATTTTTTTATACATATATGTGTGTTAAAGTCCTCTGTATCTCTCATTCTCTCCCATCTTTTTTCTAGATGGTTGTTGCCAGCTGCCTACGTCCAAAACAAATGTAATAGAAGCAAGAAATTAAACAAAAGTCTTCAACCTATTTGGTACTGGGGAAGAAACCTTTCTTGCATTTTCTGCTGAGATCTGCCCTTCAACCTGGTAATATATAACTAGTTTTAGCAAAGTTATTTCACCTTGCTTTACCCTCCCATCTTTTAATGAGCACTGCCCTGCTTTTCTTCCAGTGACTTTGGTTGAAATTGGGCACAGACAGTAAGAAATATTAACGGCAACTGGCTTTGTAAGTCCAAGACTAAAATATGAGAAGTCCTAAAAGCTCCTTATTTCCAGTACTGCTCAAGACAGGTGTGCTCTTTCTTTCAGAACAGGAGTAATAAAAGTGAACATGAGTCCATCAAGGCAAAATGGCAGATGGAAAAGAAGGGACTTAGAGGTAGAAGGGAAAGTGTTATGTTATGACCACACATGAGGGCCTCAAGAACTTTGTTAAAAAAAAAAAAAAAAAAGGGGGTAGGGAATTTGAATACTGCCTAATGGATGGAGGGATTTATAGGTGTGTTTTTTGTTTTCATATATATATATATTTGTGATTTCAGTATCCTCTTAAGCTGAGGAGCCTCCATATGTAGGCTAGCTTGCCAACAAGTCTTTGTGGTTTGTATGGGGCAGACTTCTGTTTAAATGGAGAGAAAGAAAAAAAAAAAAAAGTGTTAATTGAAGCTCCATTTCTGTTGAAAATGATAGTTTCGAATAAGGCAATCAGCTTGAGAAAGCACTCACTCCCTACCCCAATTTAGCTCATTAAACCACAAACCCTGAGCATCTTGGGCCAGATTCCCTAGTGTGTTCCAACTCCTGTGTGTTACTGGAACCATTCAAAGGAGCTGGACATCAGCCAGATGTGTCCAGCTGAGAGTTCCTCACAGTATGGGAGCCCTCAATGTGCACAAAGGAAGCACAGATGGTTCCTGTGCTGCCACCCCCAGCTCCTACCTCGCTTTGCCCTGGCACAGAAACAATGTCACAGGAAGGGAGAGAATGCTGCTGGCTGTGCTCATCTGACATGCAGACCCACAAGAATCAAAACTTGCAGAAGGAAAACAGAGCAATGCACGAGCCTCAGTGCAAAACCAAATAATAGGGAGCTCTGCTTGACAGCCCCTTGGCAGCCTTCATTCACCAAAGTCATGCTGAGCAGAAGCACAAGAAAACAGAGCCCTAGTATTTTGGGTCACATTGCTCCTCCAGTCACCAAGGAAACTCAGATTTATTTTTTTTTTATTATTATTATTATTTTTTTAATCTCAGTTCCTCAAATCATATGGCAGTAAATTAATTTCAGAGACAAATCCAAAGCTGGCTGATGAAGAAACAAGGTGAGCAAAATCCATTACATGGTTTGAGCAACTTCAGTATAAGTATTATATTCAGTGGAGATCTAGTCAATAGTATTAATATCACTTGAGAGATATCCATGTCATCCTGATGCAGATATGAAGGATGTGACTTGTTTTTTTAAACACGGACATGCTGTACCATTTTAAACTCTTTTGCACATCTCTCTGGCCCCCAGACACTATGTCAGAAAGGTATGAGTCACCTGTAGATCCTGTGTCTGTGTCCTACTTTGTGATAACATCTTAGATGGCTTGAGACATTTTAATGGTACTAGACACCCAGCAATGGGCAAATGACTCCAGTCTGCAGTGGCTGTGCAGATAAATTATTCGCTTAGCTTCTCTAACTATATTCCATCGATCTCCATTAACTACTGACTCTTTTAACTGAACCCCAGCTTATATACCAAACAAGTCTACAGACATATACATATACATTTCTTGGATTTCCTACAATGTCTTAAATGACACTGGACACTTCTGTATATGCAACTGGTATGATCCATAAGGGTCTTCAAATGGAACTAAATCTCAGTGATGAATTTAAGTGTTTTAGACTGAATCGTGCCTGAGATGCCCAAAACGTTTTGACTGTATTTTAGTGGGGTGGCTTCAGAGAAGACATCAGGCATTGTTTATCACAAGTACTTTTTATTGACTTTGGGCATCTTGGAGAATATCTGATACTGCCCATTCACATCTCAGCAGTTTCTGATAGCAGTAAGACAGCTGTAGCTGTGACACAGTCACTCTAAATCACTTTATGTCAAGCCAAAAAACATCATGATTACATATGCAGCAACACCACATATTTTTCAGGATAAATTATTTCACATTACAGGAGGTGTTGAAATACTGCAGAAGCTCAAAGAAAAGGCTCTGCATGAAAATAAATAAATAAATAGATATGTCCAGAGTAGTTCAGGACAGAAAGAGTGAATTACAATAGCAAAAAATCATACTTAGGTATTAAAGACTCTTACTGCATTCATGTCAACTTAAGGAAACAAATAGGAGCATCTTCTTTTGACACCTCTGTTTCCAGTTCCTCCTTGAAAAACAGAATGCCCTGAACTTCATAGGGTCAATAAGTGAATATGTTATAACACCACACCCATAGCTATCATTGCAAAAATGCTTGGATCAGAGAGACACTTCTAAAACAAGACTGGAATTTATTGTAGCCATAGCAGTAAAACATCTTGGTTAATCTAACTTGTCAGCCTCCTAGGGTTGCAACAGTCAAGTATGCTTAGATGAAAAGACACGTGAAAAGTTTTTTCATGTAAAATAGGATTGGAAATGTGAAAGAATATTCTGCATAATAAGTAGAGTAAGTGTATGAGAGGTTTGAAGGGAAAAAGATTTTGATGAGAAAAAATATTGGTAAAATGAGAAGGAATAATGAAATAATTGCTTTGCCTCTCATTAATGCCTTAGAGAATGTTGCTGATGACTTTTTAGAGATTTTCTTTCTAACACCTTATTAAAAATAATTTTCCACAAAAAAATGAGCTATTCAACAATTCTTCTCACATCTAAGAATCACAGTTTAGTTGATATTTAAGCAGAATTAGATTTACCTATGCTAGTTTTGTTGTTGTTATTTTATATTTTATATCTATTCTTGTGCCTCTGAAAGGAAGCTACTGGGACTGCTGTAGAAACTTTTGATGCTTTTAGAAACACAGAAATCTCCAAAGAGGGGATTAGTTTCTCAGAGACAGGAGCTGCAGCAGACCTGACCCGCCAGGTCGAAGGGAGGCACAGGCCATGTCACACCTATGATACTTCATCCATGACATAGCACCCTCCCCACAGCTCCTCCTATCCTGCCCACAGCCCAGGCCTCTATTTCAGGCCCTGAGGCTGTCAGCCCAAGCACAGCAAAGCAGCTGCAGGGTAGTCTCCAGCTGCCCACAGCCCTGCCCTTCCTGGCCATAGGTCCTGCTGAGCCTGGCCCACACACAGGCCCGTGTCTTGGCCTGAGCCCCAGCGAGGTGCCTGGTGCCTGGGACTGAGGCTGACCCCATGTCCTGCTCCTGAGTGGGACAGCCCCTGGCAGCCACAAGCCTATCTTGGGAGTCCTCATGGCTACTGGCCCCCGCCACGGGGAGCCCCTGTCCTTGCTGCACCCTCACACACAGGTGTATGGCCAGAGCCACCAGCCAGGCCTAATCAACAACCACAGTTCTTAAAAAAAAAAGCAAAACAAAAAAAAAAACCTGGCGCCTGTGATACCTGGTGTTGTCCTGAGAGTTAGTAATTTCCTGTGTTCAGTATTAATGGGAATGGCTCCTTAATCCTTCAAAGCGTTAAATGTACCAAATATTTTGACTGCGGCAAGTATTACTATTAATAAATGGCAGGGAACAGTGGGTTTCCTGTGTACATATGCCCCTCTGATGAGGTACACATAACATGTGGCTCCTAATACCAAAGATGGTGTAATCCTTCACTTGTCAGCACTGCACTAAAGGTCAGTCTGGTTTTTCTCACTTTACAAACTTCCATCTGTCAAGGGATGCTTAATTCACAGCTTATTCTCACATCTACCCCAAGGCTGTCTAAATTTAAAAACAGCCGTTTGTTTATCATGTTCTGTTTAAAAAGGGAGACTTTTTTCAAGCCAATGGTTTGTCACAAGGAAAGACTTAGAAGAATCTGTTAAAATAAAATCTAAAAGAGTAACTATAGTCTTTCTTGCAAATATAAAAGCTGCTGCTTATAAAAATCATTAGCTTTCACTGCAAAAAAAAGTGTATACTGGAATATGTCCTTCTGAAACTGAATTAAAGATCTCTGTATTTAGAAAAAAATAGAATATCACTGATTCAATGACAGCTTACTCACCAATTTGTTGTTATCTGATAGGACAAATATGCATTAAAGCAGCTCAGCAAAAGCAACAGGCAACAGAAATGGGCCTGATGAAACATTATATATATATATGTGTGTGTGTGTTTTAACAAAAAATGTCATTGGCAGTGAAATAAAAAATGGCACTAGTTTAATAAAGCACTCAAGCATGGGCATAAATTTTGAACACACAAGAAGCTGACAGTGGCTTACAGTTGACCTCTTGCTCCAATGCCTTGCTGAACTTTGTAGTCTCCATTACAAGGCATGTTCACTTACTTTAAAAATATCTGTTTACATAAGGAGTTATCAGATATTTGTGAAATAAATCTTGTTACTATGACAATGATAAGTGGATTAGCCATACTCCAAGTGGCTAAGGGTTCAGACCACCATCACCTCTTTCAGTGTAAAGTAGCTGGGTGTGAGAGGGAAGCTGTGTATTCCTGGTGGTATGGAAATGATAGACAGGGTATTGGATCATCTGTATTGCTTAAATTTTAGTATACCCTATTTATACACAGTTTAGACACAGGCTAACCAAAACTATCCTAGAAAATTCCTGAAGTCAGCTTGAGAAACCATTCCTAATAGCCAATGTAGCTGTAACCTTGTTTTGAAGGCTACAAAAGTCTAGGCTGTCCCAGACATGCCAGTTGTCATCCAGGTCAGAGAATATCTTTTTAAGTTACAAGTGTAGGTGAAACCTAAGTGCCCTTAAAAGGATAAAGTGATAGTGAGGTGTAATATATCCAAGAAAAGTTCAAGATTTAGCTAAATTGCAATGCAAAAAATTAGCTTTAGAGGCACAGACTCCCAGCCTTCTTTTGCCTCCACAAAACATGAGGATGTGTAAGAGCTTTGTGGTCCAGGAAGATAACAGACATCTGAGTTTGGATTTCCTGAAATTTCCTGGGTCCATGGGGCTGCAGTGAAAGGACATGCTGGTATCTCTTATTCACCAAGCTGAAAGAACATCTGCACCTCTGTAATAGCTTGAGCCAACAGATAGCCCCAGTCAGTTTTACCTAAGTAAATTTTCAAAAGTGAAGAGAAGCTGTAAAAGCTGTTTTCTTTATGGTTTAATTCTCTTTTTTTCTGAAGTTATATGGGGCCTGAAAACAAGTTAGGCCACACTGTGTATATATGTCCAACAAAGCCAAAGAACCAAAAAACATCAAAGTGAATTCCAAGTGAATTAGTTGGTATAAATCAGCAAAGTTGTAGTGAAGTTAACAAAGACTAGGTCAATTATTGCTTTCTTAAAAGCCAGCACATATTTTTTCATGTACTGCCTTTTCTCTGTAGCTTTTAAATCAGTCTTCATTGCTTCACATCTGAGCTGAACAGTGGACTCGCCTAGACAGTGGGACATATCAAGACAGAAGCCAGGGTCTGAAAACTCAGGACAATAGAAAATCTGCAGAACTTGTTAAGCTTGAAAGACCACAGCAGTTATGGCGTCTAAACAGTACTCAGCATGTATGACTTCATGTGTACAGTAGGCACCCTGAATACTGCAGCATAAATAGAAACTGGGTGATTGTAAACCTGAAAAGCAAAATAGAGAGCTCTTTTGCTAATGTACTTGTACAAAGAGCCATTCATAGAAATGGTTGCCGGCATGGAAATGGGGCATAGTTGCTTTTGCAAAAGTTAATCTGAATCCTTTCTCTCTCTGCTATTTGTCTTTTTCTAATCTCTATTATGTCTTCACAAACACCCACAGTTATGTACAAAACAACACCCTGTACAGCAGCAGGCCCTCTTTTATATTACTGAACTGTCAAGAAAAGCCTTGTGCTTCTACTTTTTATAGTCACTATGACTTGACCCAGCTGAGAAGAAAGGAAAACACAGTGACAGTGCCAAGAAATATACTGAGTTACAGTCATCATCAGAGGCTTCCATTAATCATGGTCAGAACTACAGCAAAATAAGGAACATCTTTTTTAGGTTCCCTTTGTTTAAGTCTCCTAGGAGATTTATACAACTCTGATGTATATCATGAACCTAGAAGATATATTTTAGGGGCTCACTTACTCCATCTGAAATTGAGCAAACATGTAAAAATAAATAAAATAAAGCTGGCCTATGTTAAGTGCAAATGTTGCAATAGTGTAAACTGCATGGTAAAGCGTTTTCTTTCAAAAATAAAAGCCAATCCCCTTCTCTGTTTCCATTATTTGCAGTATCTTCTAAAGTTAGAAACAAAATACTCTCTCTGCTGACTTCATCGTTCTCACTTGGCAGATGCTGGTAGTTCTGTTTTCTCATTGGAACAATACCAAATAAGCCCATTTCACGTTTCTTTGCTTTTGCACCAGCATCATTACCAGTAAAGCTGTCTGTGTTCCTGCACTCATGTGGCAATGCCACTCTCAAACAAAAGGACTCAAGTCCTTTCTTCTGAGCTTGCATTGCTATGAAAATGTGAATTTGTATCTGTCAACCTGCTGCATATCTCATGCCCACTTGGCTCTCTGGGAGGCAGCTTTTAGGCTGCCACTCATCTGAGCCTTCCTAGAAATGCATGTCCCCAGGTGTCATCGTGGGTCTTGTGTGCTCCACTTCTCCCTCAGCCCATATTTGTTCATTTTCTGCACCAGAAAAACTATTTCTATGTAAACATAACCACAGGCATAGTATTTCCAACCCTGAAAATTAAGATGGAGCTAAAGGAGTTTATTGCAGCTGAAAATGTGAGTTAGTATTTTGGCTTTTTTAAGTTTAAATTCTGTTCTATGGAGAAGATAAGTGCAGAGTTATGTAGTATCTACCTACTTTATACTCCTGGAAATTTGCTATTGTAATATTTTGCTTGTTGCAAATGAATAGAGCATTAAAACAAGCTAAATCTTCATCCTGATTCCCTAAATTTCTTTCATGGATATTAGTATGCATTATTCTTTATGTATAGTCTTGTAAATAAAGGAGATGATTTTTTTTTTTCCCCATGCAAAGAGTGATTTTTCAGACTTGAAACTTCACAAGATGTTTGTTTCCAAGCAACTTTAATGAGCATGTTCTTCCAGTTTGAGAATTAATTTTGTGCTCAAACCTAATCTGAGATCTATGAGACCTGTACTGCAAAAGCCAGTGGCTCAGTTCAAGACAAGAACTAAAATGGAACCTTTCTTTAATTCTAAATGAATACTTGAATTTAGTGCATTCAATAATTCTGGTGGTCTGGTCCTGTTTGAAAAAAATATATATATAATTACATGCCTTGATCTTCTGCATCAGAACAAAATGAATGTGAAAACCTTAAAATATTTTCTGGAAATATGATTTCTGTTTTCTGGCCAGCTCAGTTTTCAAAAGTCAACTTCACAAAGTAAACAGAGAAAATCTTCATTTCTGCCTAAATTTGCACAGCAAACATGACTTAGCTTCTGGAAATGTGACATAAAGGTGTTGTATTATGCAATTTTGGAATACTGTTGAAGGAATTTAAGCCTCACATTTGGATGAGATTGTCCAATGTTGGGACACATTACATTGGAAGCTGATACCAACCTCAAAAAGAAAAAAAATAATTTATATATATATATATATATATATATTAATATAATATATCATTTTTATATATTATATAATATATAATTAATTAATAATATACATATATATTTAAATATATTATATAAATATATTATATTAAATATATATCTAATATAAATAATATAAATATATAATATATATATATATATATTTCTTTATTTGCAAGTGCCAGAAAATAAATAAATAAATAAAAGATGCAGCCCCTAGAAAACTATTATTATTCTTATTAGTCTCTACATCCAAGCACCTCAACAGTGACTACATACCCCGACATTGCATTGACACAACCCCATACTGCGTTATACTGGTCCTAATATCCTACTCTTTCTATTAGTAGTGATAAAGTTATGGCACTGGCAGTGTATACTGCTTTTCTTGAAGTAATCTTCCATGGTCTTGAACAGACACAAGAGAATTAAGCTGGTTACTATAAACAGATTGAGGAAAAGTGAGTTAGGATTACTGTGGAGTCATTACTTATGTTCTTCAAGGGATGAAGAACTACTGGCCTATTGAGTAACACATTTCTACATGAAAAAATATACATGCATATCGATCTTTCTGTCTTTCTAGTTACTTACCTTCCACCTATTCTTCCACAGCAGTGATCTTTTTTTTTTCTTTTTTTTTTCTTTTTTTTTTTTTGTGTGTGTGTGTGTTATGTTTTCTCCCATCTTTTGTCTCAGAATAAAAGAAGTGTATTTTACATACATTTTTGTATTCTCACTGAAATAAGAAATAGAATGAAAATACTATTTCAAGTCAAACCATATAGACAAACATTTGTTTACTTTGGATTATATAAATGCTATGCACTGGTTCAGATGCAAGGCAGCCCAACATTGCTGATCAGGAATAGTCATAAGTAGTACTGTTCTCATTTTGTGTTTAGGGAAATAGACTAAAATTCAGTCACTTGCCCAGGGCAATATAAATGTTGAGAAACCACCTGCAAAGAATAAGTAGAGTAAACCAGAATTACAGAGAGGAGTCCCTGGCTCCCAGCCAAGAAGGCTGTGAAAGAACCAATGTATTTTTTTATTTAATCTAAATTTCTGTTCAAAAGAAAGCTTAGATTCCCCAATGGAGGAAGAAAACTCTGGTTTTAGGCTCATGAAACTCGAGTCCGTCCCTCATTTTGTACCAAATGAATGTAGACAAGCCCTTTTTGTGGGAGCAAGATCTGAAATGTGTGAATGAAATGCAATTTGCAGTCTGGGATCTGCTCTTTATTAATCATTTGTTTGAATCTCAGGAGTACTCAAGGGCCGTACTGAGGATCATGCCCTACCATGCAAGGCTCAGTGCAGAATGCATCACCCTAGACAGCCAAGGTCCTGAAAACAGCTTAAAAGAAAAACTGCCAAAGGGAACAAGAGCAGGGCATGTGGTCAGGGTCTTGAGAGGCTAAGCATTTGCTAGTTACAAGTCTAGTTTCTTAGTAAAAATTGGGGGCTGTGTTTTTTCATGGATTTTCTACAATATATCTGCCTAAGTGGATTCTGTGGGGGAGAACTTCTTAGTAATAAAATCTCAAAGACTGACTTTTTTGTTGTGTTTGAGAAAGAAAGAAAGAAAACTCTGCATGACCTCCAATTAGGTTTGAGCAAAACTGAAACAGGTTTCAGAACTGAAATGCAGTCCCAAAGTGATTTACATCTGCTCAGTGTGAACCAAAGGAGGAAGGAAATACTAGCAGTACCATCTTCCAAGACATGTCTGGTCCTGTTAATATTTGTTGAGTTGTGGTATAGTTAAAAAGTTCCAATACTGTGAAAAATGATGTGGCAGAATATGTTAGCAATTAACGGCATATACCACAGCAATGGAAAGCTCTTAGTGCTTAGTACTATCCACATTGAGATGTGGTCAAAAGAGAGAAACTAGGTTTCATTTGACTGTAAGGAAGAATACAAGTAATCTAAAATGAAAGCAAATACAGTTCTCAATAGCTGATCCCTGAGGAGGACCTGATTTCTGCACGGACATTAATTTAGAAATTAGATGTTAACACAAAATCATGATAACTAATTTTTATCTTAATAAGAGAGAAAGAGATACTAGCCTGTTGGAAGTATCTGACTGTGTGCATTTGTAAGTTTAAGTGCTTAATGAACATGAGTCAATTTCTCAGATGTGCAATTAACTTTAAAAGTGTGAGATAGCAAAAGGATAACTAAATGCTGTTTCTTCATGATTCATGGTTTTTTTTTTTTTTCTATTATACAACAAGAAGGATAGTCACTGCTATTCAATGGAAGCTAAAACAGAAAAACATGTCTCCAGAACCTAAAACTTTAGGCAAAGACCATTAATCCCACACAAAATGTGCAAGAGTTACATAGCACAGCATATGAAACCAGTAAGCATAGGAACATGTTATATGCACTTAGAAGTCTGAAAGAATCAATAATCTTCAGGTTAAGCATTGATAATGCAAAGGCCTGGAGAGGGCAGAAGGGTCTCAGTGTCCAAGCTTATATAAATGTAAACTTTACTGATTGCAGAAACTCAGTTGTGTTCAATGGCTGACTTCAAGTTTTAGTGTTTCTCTGAGATGCGAACATGAGGTTATCTCAGCTCTGCACCTACGTCCTTGTAAGCTTCTTCTACAGACCACTCCCTTCTACCCTTCATCATTGCGTTTCTCATTTGTCAGCATTCATCTTCCTATGATATATTCCTATGTAGAGACTGCAAACCTTGATGAGTGCATCAAGAGAACTTTACTACATATGTAATAGTTCTAATCTAGAAACATGACATGATGACCATTTTCTTATCTGATCTGCAATTTTCAAAATCTTCCTGGACTTGGAAGACTGGTGTACTCAGCTGTCGAACTCAGACATTTACAGGTAGAAGGATGAATACATGTGTTTCAAAGCTTTTTACACAGTTCTCATGGTGTAGATGTGCATAGCAATAGTCCTAAAATAATTTATCAGGCTTACCAGTGTGTTCCTTATGCCCTAAATTTTAGCAGCCAGCAGAATCAACATACACGTTGAGCAACATACATGTATGTCTTAAATGCTGTGTATGTTCAGAAAGTACAGGCATTTAGGAATGCTGCCTTTGTTCATCCATATCTTACTCCCTCTCATTTTGTGTGTGTCTATAAGTGTGTTTTCATGCTACATTTGTTGAAAGAGAAGGAAGTGAACAAAAACTGACATAGAATCCGAGTGAGAAATTTGAGTGAACCCTTAATGTTTTACAAGAAGAGAAATATGTATAAACTGTTCCTTTATCTGCATAACTGCACCCACACTAGGGGTTTCACTACGTTCTGTTAAGTTTCTATGTCAATATTGTCAAATTGGTACTAGAGTTGGCCTGAAAACAAGAATTTTATTTTGCAAAAAAGTCATGGTTTCAGAAATCATTTTCAGTCTGCACTGGGACAATGCTGAGACCATTCCAGAAAAAAAATTTGCAGCAAAAATGCATGTGAACGAGTCTTTTCTCCTAGTATCTTATAACTCCCCTATGTGCTCAGAGGGACTACTGTATTGCAGCTGTACTAGTAAATGAAATTGCCCAGGGACTGCTGTCAGCCCTAAGGCCAACTGGTATGGCTTGTGTTGACACAGTTAATTGCTTTTACCCCCCAAATCATGCTGACTGCATCTATACTGGCTCAAACCATCCCCTAAGCTCTGATGGAACATTTTTGTGAGAATCACACAGAATCACAGAATCACAGAATCACAGAATTTTCTAGGTTGGAAGAGACCTCAAGATCATCGAGTCCAACCTCTGACCTAAAACTAACAGTCCCCACTAAACCATATCCCTAAGCTCTACATCTAAACGTCTTTTGAAGACTTCCAGGGATGGTGACTCCACCACCTCCCTGGGCAGCCCGTTCCAATGCCTAACAACCCTTTCAGTAAAGAAATTCTTCCTAACATCTAACCTAAAACTCCCCTGGCGTAACTTTAGCCCATTCCCCCTCGTCCTGTCACCAGGCACATGGGAGAACAGGCCAACCCCCACCTCGCTACAGCCTCCTTTAATGTACTTATACAGAGCAATAAGGTCACCCCTGAGCCTCCTCTTCTCTAGGCTGAACAAGCCCAGCTCCTTCAGCCGCTCCTCGTAGGACTTGTTCTCCAGGCCCCTCACCAGCTTCGTCGCCCTTCTTTGGATCCGCTCAAGCACCTCGATGTCCTTCTTGTAGCGAGGGGCCCAAAACTGAACACAGTACTCGAGGTGCGGCCTCACCAGAGCCGAGTAGTTAGCCCAGACTAAATCATTGCCTGCGACCATGCTTACAGTTTAACTGAGCTGACAATCATCTGCCCATGCTCAGGTTTGCCCTGACCCTGTTTTGCATACTGAAATAAGATTGCTTTGGAGACCATGTCGAAGTCCTTGCTCTTGCTCTTACAAGCCAAAGGAGTTCCCCATGCCATTAGCTATTTAAGGGATTCTCTTTGCTTGGTTTTCTTGAGAAATTCCAGCCTCAGCTTGCAAAACCATCCTGACAAAAATTTAATAGAAACACATGCACTAGTGTAAAAAGTTCAGATGAATGTGCATTTTTCTTCAAAAAATCATGCTGTTGACAAATTCCGCTAGTGCAATGTTTGATTTAAGACATGCCTTCATTTAAGTATTCATCTGTATTTCAGTCCTTGAATGTATCTGGCTGGCTTTCCAAGGCCATAGTTGTTAATGCAGTTCACTTGATAGCAATTACATTGTGGTTTTATCTACGTAAGTGATGGATTAAACAATCTTGCAAATATCAAAGGGTATAACTATTATTTTTTCTTCTTCTTCTTCTTTTTTTTTTTTCTTTTTCTCTTTTTCCCTCATTGTCTTCCTGACTGTAGTGGCTTCACTCACTCCTAACAGAGTTTATAGGTATAGTGTGTTTGGAGACTATTAGTGCACATATGCTTTGCCCCACACTAATTCCTAAGAAATGTTCCTCCTTGAGCATTGATCAATACAAGAACCAAGTATTTGAATAATGGTAGAAAAACAAACAAAGGGATTTGACTGCACTGAAAATTCATTTGCATTTCATTAAGTTATCCACAGATATTCTTAGTCTGTCCCTCTGCACACTTTTCCAATTCTTTCTGTTTCCCTTCTTGTTTATTAAACAAGTCATTACATTGGTAAAGAGAAGTGTGTCCTCTTAATTCCAACTTGCTTCATAACCTGCTTTCACACTATGGAATAATGAGTAGGGAAATCTCAAGGATGTTTGAAGTGGTTTTAAAATTCTTCCCCTCTTTATAAGCCAAGTTATGTTTATCAGTAGCTTTAACTTTAGGGGATCTACAAAGGGACTGGTATGTCAGCAGAAGACTTATAAGTCTCCCTAACAGTATCAAAGACATTAGGGCTCTCTCAGTGGTAAGATGCTAGAGTTGCATACTAAAGATAGCAGACACATGCTTCATGGAAGTAGCACTACTGAAATATAAACAAGCCCCCTTCATCCAGACATTTTTGGTTATGTTTACAGATTAAATCTCAGGATGTGTATATTAGATGTTCTTGTTTCAGGATATTAATGGCAAAATGAACCTGTTTTTGATGTTTAAGTCACATTAATGTCTGATGGACTGTTAAAATGTTAAAGGGTACACCAGACATGCTGTAGTATGTGACATATGTTAGTCATACCATACTAGCTAGGAATTTGGATTTGTTTATAATGAACATAAATTGACTGAATTTAACCCCCCTCTCCCTCCTCCAGCAGTTAAATCACATTAGATTCCATTTCCTCTGAAAGACAGACTTGAAAAATTAGATGAAACTTGAAAAGTAGTTGTATTCAGATTTCAACAGTAGTACGTAAAAGTAACCTGCTAGGCAGTATGAATTTATATGACCTGTGGACAAATAATTGGATATCAGGAGAATGTTCAAAGGTAGCTTCTTGCATTTCAAGCAGTTTGGCATAACAATCATCCACACTCTCTTCCCCCCCCCCCCCCCCCCCCCCCCCCCCCCCGCCCCTTTTAGAATAGTTACAATCATTAAAATAAATCATTTAAATCCTGGACACATTTGTGTTCAGGGTCATTTAATTCACTCTATTATAAAAATGCTGACTGTGAATATTATCAAAACTGAACTCAAGCAAAGGCAGATATACAGATAGGAAGACCAAAGGAAGCAGGATAGTCTAGCTCACATTTTACAGCTTACAATAATGCATTTCACAAAAACTAATATTGCCTTATTATTTCCACATTTTTCCCACCTGTGTCTATCCCATATTTCTTTCTTTATGCTAGTACTATAAACATTTTTGGAAGACGGTGGTTTTACTCTTTTCTTCTATGATGGAGTCTCAGTTCTTGACCAGATCATTATGGCATTTAATAAAAGCTGAAATTTACCTTTTTTAAAACATTGATAATTCACATGTGAGTGTGTCTATAGTGAGAGGTGGTGGAGGGTGACAATGAAGGATTGGTTGGTTGTTAAAGGTCCTGCGTTCTGCTCATATGGTAGATTTTGGAGTGATTTAAATAAGGGAAACCTTAAATAGCTGTTAAAGACAAGGACCTGCATATAGACTGGGAACTGCTATAGCAATCAGAGCCTTCTTCACTAAGCTCAGCCTGCCAGAGGACAGAGTGACCTACAGGTCACTGTCTCCCTGCAGAGTCCAGCTGCAGTCCAGGTGACATTTCAGCATAGGAGTCAATCATCTCTGTCTAACCACACCCAGGAGGAGACCCTAAGGAGTGACTTGGAGAGCAGCAAAAATCAGACATGTAAGTGCTACAGAGCAATTTTGGGTTGAGTTCTAGCCTGCTAGTGAGAAAAGCATGGGAGACAGTGGCTGAGAAAGTGTGGCTGGCTCTGCAGCACTGCCAACATCTGAACAAAACACTGCTAGGAAATGCTTTAAAATTGACAGTGAACTGAACTCATAGGCTCTGGGAAGACCAGGCAGAGGGGACGGAGGGGATGGTTTTCTCTCTCCCTTCTCTGTCTTCTCTGTAAATATACCCCTTTCCCTTATACCAGGCAGCAGAACAAAAGTGACAGAGATAGCATAGACATCTTTTCTGGTTTTGCAACAATTAGAGAGACCATTTACTCAGAAATATTCAGGAGCAATATCCAGATGGTACGCATCATTTTCCACTATTATGAGGTGACATATGAAGCAGCACAAAATAAACTCTGTAGGCTAAGGAATATGGATCCTTGTATCAAATTTGCATTTCTAGATGCTGATACACAGGCTAATGCTGATTAATAGCCATCAAACCTGATGCCTCTGAATCTATAGCTATATAGAAATACTTAGATTCTGGTTTCTTGAACATGCTCTTCACAGAGGCAATTGAGTGCAACCATGAACTTTAATCAGTCAGGCATTTTAAGGTTATAAACTAACACAGCTGCATTTTTAGAGATGACAATATATCATTTTATGTTCTATAACCACTTAAAAGTTTACAAAATGACATAAAAAATGCTACCAATTTCTCCTCAGCATCTCTTGAAGAAAAATGTTTTGATACCGGGTATTCTTGCAGTTGTGGGAACAGATTCTAAGTCCTGGCCCAATAAACTTGAAGTCCTCTCTGAGGAACAGTGAATCTCTTTTCCTTTCAGCTTTTTAAAAAGTTTATTACTGACACACTCTTGGTGGAATATCAACAATAAATTATATCTATACAGAAAATAAATATTTAGAAGATTTTCAGATTTGGTTGTAGGCCAGTTAGGCATGACTTCCAAAAATTTCAGAACTATCTGGAAGAGAAAGTTTTAAGAAAAATGTCTCATATCAACTGAAATGTCTCAGACAGAAATGTTTAATTCTCAGTGACTTTTTAATTTTATTGAGAATATGAAATGAAACACAAACATTAAACATGAAAATCTATTTTGAAAATAAATATTAGATGCCCAGTTCCAAAATTATAAAATAGGACATTTTGGCAATGTCAGAATATTCTCTCCTATCTGTCAAAGTTTAAAATTTTACAGGACTGTGCATATCATTTTGGTATCAGAACAGATGCTTTTTTGTTTGTTTGTTTGTTTGTTTGTTAATTATTTACCCCCCCTGGCCAGCAGTAGCACAGTAGTGATTCTAAGAACATATGACCAATTCACCTATACCTGCACATTTTACTAGAGAAGTGTAAGGCAATATTCTCAAAATTGGTTTCAATTTTGAGAGGTATTGAACAAAGTTTAATTAAATGTTAAAGATTCCAATTTAGATGCAAATAAAATATTAAAGCATTTAGAAAATAACTTATTATAATGGTATAAGAATATGACATATACAAGAGCTGACTCAACAAGTCCTGTTTTTCATCTTGTCATCAAAAATGGGATTTATGTAATCTTATATTAATTATTTAAATATTATGCATAGCTAGTTACCCAAGGCTCTCTCTCTTAATAGTTAACAGGGATAGAGAAGCATTGGAAGATTCAAGCCATCCTGAAATAGGTTCCTAAGTTAGTTGAGATCAGTTTTCTTCAGATTATTTTTTTGAAGCCCAGATGAGTTGTGTGAGTAATGATGCCACATTTTGACTCAGAAACCCAGCTTCTGCAAACTGCTGATTTTACTAGAATGAAGTGGGTTATGAGAAAAAGAGAACAACTCAGAGTCAGTGATATGTGAGGTCTTGATATTTCTCAGGTCATCACTTGTAAAACTTCTGCTCAGAATGGTGTCCCACCCTTCTCACTCAGTGATGAAGGAAGGAAAAGAGATTTAAGGTGGACTCTCCTCAGAACAAGTCTCAACCACTCCACACAGCATCACGAAGGGAGCTCTGCTGATGCTCTCAGCCACCAGGCAGTACTGATGAATTACTTTCATACAATCAGAGCTAAAGCTCAAGCTGATGGGTGGTACCTGCATCATTATTTTCCTAATATATATTATGAGTTCACTTTACCCAAGTAAGAAAATATTTGAAAACAAAGAACTTATGTTTCCTTTATTGTAGGCTTTTTTTTTTCTCAGTGAAAAATAACAGCCATTTTAAGAACAAATCTTACAACACAATGTGTTTTGCCCTAGAGGAGCATCCTTGTTGCTCATTATCTGCTAAGTACTGTCCTTTGACAAGTCTAGGACAAGATTTAAGCATAAATGGTTGTCAAATCACTCTTGCAGTCTTATGGTATGCTGTAGGTCTTATGGGAGTAGAGTGGAAAATTTGTCTTTAAATGAATCTGAATAGAACTTCGAGAGGTTATGTGGATCTCAAATTTGTCTTCAGGGTATACAACAGTTCATAAGACTGCTACTTTTTTGTGACATAGCTTTTATGGGGGTAGAGCCAGAATACTAAGCTCATTACTTCCAGATGGAAAGGTTGGACGAGACAGAAATCCTTGGCATTGGGACCATGGACAGAGTGGTGTGATACGGACATGACATATTGAAGTAATCTAGATAGAAGATACAATGTTAGCCAAGGTTGTCAGTTGGATACTTTTTAAAACATTATATGGCTTGTAACAAGGTATTGTGTATCCTCAAAACCCTCCAGATTGAAATCCTGGAAAGACTGTGGGGAAAATTGTGATTATTTTGCTTAAGTTACTAGAGTTCATTTTATATATATTAAGAGCTTGGCATCATTTGCCTGCAAGAAATTTTAGGCCAGCAATTTATGCCGTACGAGCAATGTACATCATGCTAGCAGCACTTAAATGGGTCCAGGTGCTCATTTGTAACTTGGGATCCTGTGTGTTCTTATTCATGGGATATACACTGATAATAGTGCAGTCTCTCAAATGAGAATGTGACTCAGATATGTTTCGTAAACCACACATCTGTTTACAAGAGATGTCTATGCATGAAATCCTTATGGCTACGCTGAGGAGCTTTTCCACCAGGGGGCATGTAAAGCCCACAAGATTAATCATTCTTCCACTACATTTTTCCTTGGATGTTTTGCCAACGAAAATTGCTTAAAGTCCTTTTAGCAGACAGAGTCCCTGTTGTACAAATTCAAAATGTATTTTAGCTAAGCAAAAAGTAGGAATGTATGGGACACCTTACAAAGAGCCAGGGAGATGTGGGCACTGTATTCATATAGTCTTTATTGTCCAAATTAACTATATATCCACTTGCCAAGTGCTGTTCCTATTTGCAAAATCCTTGTTCTTTCGTATGAGACGTTTATGCTTGCTCTGGTTTCAGAAATAAACAAGATAAACTTTTATCCAGAACTTTTCACTGGAGCTGTTTTGTACAGAAGAAGACAGAATTTAAACTTTTTTTTCTTTAAAAAAAACAAACAAACAAAAAAAAAAAAAAAAAAAAAAAAAACACAAGGCATAACTTTAACAATAATTCAGTACCTCCAGAAAGAACAGATCAGGTACATTGTTTCAGAGATGCGTGAATAAGGTAGAAAATATCTTTTAAGACATTCTTAAAAGATATCACAAGAAGAATCACAGAATCACAAAATTGTAGGGGTTGGAAGGGACTTCAAGAGATCATCAGGTACTGTGAAGAAGTTATTTCTCATGTTGATCCCATGCTGTAATCTCTTTTTTTCATGTTCAGGCCCAGTGGGGACAGAAGCCTTTGTGACAGACTTATAAACAGCAGAGACAGATAAGTGTCTGTGAAGTTTTTCAAAAACCTTATAACAAAGTATGATACTAATTCCTCTGGACTTTCCTGTATTTGATACAACATTTTCTGGTACAACTTGAGTAATCTCCAGTTGCTGATAAGTTGGGTCAATACTAATCAATGTATCTTAAATTTTCTTTTCAGCTGAATCCAGTTGGTTTTCATCATTTATTTGTCTTGTTCAAATGCAGCTAAATTTTATTTTATATATTTATTTATTTATATTAGTAATGGGAGAAAAGATGGTCACAGCCTTTGTTTGAAAGGACATTCAGTCCTTTCAGAACAGAAAGGGGTAAAGAAAACTCTTCTTTTTCTACAGCCTTTTTCCACAGTTAACCCTATCCCATATGGTCATTTATACAGTAAATACCTGTGCATAACTATAATTATCCTTCTAACTTTCTTAAGTCTAAGACCAACTCAGATCTCTATCTCCTTAGTCCAAGACTTTGCAAGGGCTCTTCCTCATATCCATTCTTTCTTTTCCTAGCCTTCAGCCTCAGGAACCTAGAAGAATTCATCTAACCTAGCTATAGATACCTGCAAGGTACCAACCTAAATTTGGTTCTCCTTGTCTCAATGGAGAGGAACAGATGTTTTCTGGGAATGAGTCTTCTTATATCAAGGACAACATGAAATGTCTTCTAAAGACCAAAGGTTCTTTCCACAGATTATGAGTCAAGTCTAGAGGTTGCATTCAGATGTACTTTCAGAAAACATCTGTGATACTAAGTTTTACATTTATCTAGAGGAACCTTGTCTTCGCTACTAAAACTACTAAAAGAAAGTTAGCACCTATATAACAGCAACTGTCTCTGTTGGCAGACAAGCAAAGAAGTAAGATTTTCAAAATTTCCCTCCTGCCACTGAGCAGCTACCCAAGGGTAACTGTTTTGTGCAGGCATGAAGGTAAGACCAGCAACATCTTATGCTGGTCTTACCATGGCTGAGCATTAAGACTAAATCTTAGCTAGCGATACCCACAGGGTGGGTATTCCTGTGCCTAACCTCCATGTAAGAAATGTGCCCAGTGGTAACAGCATGCAATTGAACAGAGCTCACATTGCAGTTCTTGTTTGAAATATGATTTGGAAAAAGTGGTACCTCAGATTCTTCTTTCTCATTTGATTACCTAATCCATTGAGCTCATCATGTTGAACTCTTTGGTTTTATTTTTTGTGACAAGGATTTATTAGTAGACCTCAGCATCCTGGAAGGGACCAGTGTTATGAAATCTAATTGGAAATAGGGGGTTTCTAATGACTAAAGAGTAGGGTGCAAAAGTGCCACTGAGTGGACTGTATGTTAATAAACACCCTACACTGGAGTATTCTCTTGGTTAGTTTAACACTTTACTAAGTTTGATGGATTTTTCAGAAATGCCCTTAGGCATCTAAGTGTTGCCCTTGTGCTACCTAAATGCTCAGTTTTCCATCCTGGGTCTGAAAGATTTAGAGGTAGGGCAGTGCATATGAAGCACAAGTAACATTAACTGGAAAGAAGTGCTGTTATTACCCTATCCCATCAAGTATTTTGTTGTTGTTTGTTTGTTTGTTTGTTTGTTTGTTTAGTTGTAAAAGGGTGTCTACATTAATTATTTTTTTCTCTCTACATTCCTTTCTGTGGAGCATCTTATTCATTTGTGTCTAATTTACAGCCACAATAGTCCACCATTTTTCTTTTAAAATGTCATCTCTTCCTAGAATACAAAAACTGGAAAGCCCTGTTCTTCAATACCACTCTGCTTAAGTGGTCACCTATTCGCAGGCCAGAATAATAAGCATGTCCCTCTACTCACAAGAAAGTAAAAGTTAGCTCTGGCTGTACAAATCAAGTCAGAATGACATCGTTACCTCAGATTAATACAATAGCAAAAAGAAAAATAAATATATTAAATAAAATATATTAATTAGACTGTTTGTTAAGTACTAAGGACTGTATAAAGTGCTCTCATTATAAATTTTTCACTTAGATGAAGACTCATAGCAGAACAGATTTATGTCTCCAAGAGCTAAAGATGACCACACTTTATTTTACTCTTATGAATACAGGTCTCACTCCCTTGACTTTAAAGGAAACCTGTCACTGTTGATGAAATGGGTAACAAACATTTTATTTAGGAGGACAGATTTAGCAAGTTCTAAAAATTCACACTGTGTGGGTCCCATTGCTTGTTCAGTAACCAAAATAACATAAATACAAAAGGGAGGTATTTGCTCTAAAGGAAAGTTTTGACCAAATACATATTAAGAGTCTCAAGAGAACAGTGAAAATTTGGAAAAACACAAGGGTTATTCTATAAGGTAAATATATGTCTGTTGTCTCTCCAGTGTTTGTGGGGTTTCACACTTACCTATTTATTTCACCATTATTAATTTACTAATATTGTCTGGTTCTATACTCAGTGTTGAGAAACACTTATTACATGAAATTGGAATGAAAATATGATAATACTTCAAATGTACATCAACCGTTAAAGAGGAGACATGTCTCAGAATCAGATTTAATAGATTCCTGAAAAGCACAGAGATGCAATCTGCAGTCAGCATATTCTGCAACAGCTTAGATCAAGCACAGAAAATTCCGGAGCTCTGGATTAAAATATTAGTCACAGATAATCTCATTTGTTTTGTAGTCTTTACTGCTCTACTCTTTAAGCACTGAGCACATCAAAACCAGAGGGCAGAAGGGCTCCATTTTAAAAGAAAACATTAATAAACAGACTCATGCAGGGTCGCAGGGAGATCAGAGGACCCTGTGGCAGTAAGTAATAGCCATTCCTCTTTCAGGAACAATTAGCTCTGAAAGCTATTCAGATAACCAATTTTCTAAAAAGACTGAAAACACTTATTAAAATTTGGCTTTCTTTTGTACTTAACTGACTTCTACTCACACAAACTGAAATCTGTACCATCTGTTTCACAGTTACAGAAATGGGAAGAAAAAAAAAACTTATGAATGTATTAATTTTATTTTATTGAGTTAATTTTTAACTGAGAAAAAAAAAATGAATTTTGACCTGATAAACACTGTTATATAATCTGGTTATATCTGAATTAAGGCCAATATCTTGTTCTTAAATGAAGCATGTCTTCCCAAGAGCATCTGAAACTTTATTTGATAATAAAAACAGATTAATTATTCAACTAACCATATAGGCCTGCAAGTTAATCAGTGCAGACAGTTAAAAGTATTCTGCATTCTTCTTGAAAAAAATGACAAACAAACAAACACACAAAATATGTACAATATATTCTCTTGTTATGGGAGTTCACAGTCTGTGAAACAAACTAATCTTTGAACAGATTCAAATATTTAAAATTGAGAGAAAGGAAAACTCAATTCTCCTGGATCAAATAAATTGACTTAAGAACAGAGACTAAAATAGATGTGATTTATATCTGTCATAAACAGAAAATAGGACTGCAGTAAGAACTTCTTACTAGGGAATGCTGAAAGGTTCTCAAACATTATCTATCAGGTCAAATTAAAAATATGTACCATATCTATCACCTTAAATTTTAGATTTAGAGTGATTATGGATAATGGAAACAAGACTGACAAGAGTATTTTTTCTTCTGTGTATTGTCATGAAAAAAACAATAAAATGGATGGAAATGCAGAGTGAGAGAGTAGCAGAGGATGTACAAGGAAAGCTTATGATGTGAAAACAGTAAGCATTAGATGTACTTGTGGGAGTGCTCAGCAGCCTGCGAAATGGTTCATGGGGCCAATAACTCTGAACCCTGTTCACTGCAAAGAGGTTCTGGTGCGCAGTTTTTGGGCACAAAATTCTTTGGAGTGGAAAACTTTCAGAGTTCCCACATACATGTGACTCTGAACTAGGAAGAGTATACGGCTATGTGCATGGAAAAAAAAATAATAAAAATGGAGTGTACACCATATTTTATGCTTCAGTGAAGCATGAAGGAAACTCTGCAGAGATCTGTCTTGTAGGACCATCATTTACCTCCTAACTGCAGGAGTGAGGGAATAGCAATGCACTGCCAACAACAGAAGAAAGAACCGGAGTTTCACTGAACTGTGAAAAAAGATGGCCAGTCTATGGGCAGGAAACCTGTGCTTCTCTGCAGTCCGTGTGACTACATCTTGATTCTATGGAAACACATTAGTATCAACCTGATGCTTAGATGACATTAGCTATTGGCTGCGCTGTAAAATCCTGATGCAGAACTAGTGTCATCCTTACACTTTCTATGGTGCTGCTAGGTAATTTACAGACTGTGACTTTTTACAAAGCAAGAATAAATGGAAAGTGAAGGGACTAATAGCACTTCCAGAAACAAACATAGAACCAGGATGGGACATATCCAGGATGTTCAAGAGCAGCCACCAGAATGACTCAGCTGTTTCCCTGGCATCTGTAGCCCTAGTAGTGGCTGTCTAATCCTCAGGAATCTGTCCCTCTGAAGGACAAGCATCTCAACCAGAAGCAACAGGCTTTTTATAGGAATCACTGAGATGGTGGTATTATACACAAGATTAGAACGTATGATCAGAATGACCTGCTTGACCTAGAAGCTTATGATTCAACAGTAGTTTGTCAGACAAATACAGTAGCCAACAGATTTAGAAAAAGATATTTTGACCAAAGTAATTTCAGACAAGTATCAGCGATAACCTGACACTGAAAGCATTCCCCTCTACAACCAAATACATCAAATGAAAAAAAGACATTTCCTTACAGGAAACAGAAAGATTCTTTCAAGACTTAAAACTTGGGAAAAGCATCAGTTACAGACAGATTTCCTGCAGCTTTTTAAAATATGTTTCAGTAACAGCTGTCTTCAGTCCTGTGGAAATATTCCAGAAGGGAATCCTGTCCCATGACACAAGGGCTGCTTTGATCACATTGATTATAAAAGCAGATACAGAAGGTCACAGTGACAGAAACTTTCTATTTCTTTTCTGAGTGTGGAACCTAACCTTTTAACCAAGACTTTAGCTACTTGTGCATGTGAAATTGTTCCTACTCTCAACTACAAGAGTCAAATTACTTTAATGAAATGTAAATTGAAACAGTCAATACTCACAATAGCTTTTCTTTAGTGCATCAATCTCAGCTAGCATGAGATCAGCCTTTATTGGCTTTGCTGAGAAGGCAGTAGGTGTAGATGGAGATACAGAGGTTGAAAATGCTTTGGTGAAAATGTAAAACACATTTACCTCGATATTTCTGAATTCCTGTATACTTTCCTGCTCCAGTCAACAAACATCGATTGCCAAAATATTCAATTTTGAATGACAACCATACACCTTTAGTCTACATTTTTATGCATTTTGTATGGATCCCTTGCTTATGCCAAAACCACTAAATATATATCTATATACTTTTAAGAGAGATTCTCTGCTAAGACATTTTTGATTCTCAGACATCTAATATCCTTCACCTATGTGATCTACTACATACCTTAAACTTCATATGTTTCCACGCAGAATGAAACAAACCATGGCAAATAGAGATATCCAAGAGACTGAAGCAGAAAATATGTTATTTACTTTCAACTGACTTTACACAGACACAGCAGTTTGTGAATCTAGTCCAAAGCAGATTCTGAGTTATGACTATAGTACATATTAAGGAGGAGAAAGAAATGCTTGTAAGATCCTTTTATCATTACTATAGCATATGGAAAGCAAGAACGAATATCCATCCTTGGCTCCCCTACCTACATTACAGGTTTATTACTTCTTGCATTCCTATTTTGTGTGTGAGTTGTGAGTCTATGTACAGCATGAACTAATTCAGGATGAGGAAGACAAAGAATATTCTGCTATTGCAATTTGTCCTCCACAAGCTGGGAACAGCAATAAGGGTCCATTTTTCAAAGCTGTCTGAATCTGGAGACAACAACATTGAGGTGCTTCAAGTTTATATGCCTGCTGGGTTGCTATGTAAGGTTCCTTAGGAAGCTAATTCCTGCACTGGCAAACAGATAAGCACTTCACTCCTAACGCTGATATTGAAAGATCTAAACAAGTAGAGGGGAAATCTGTTTTCTGTTCAGCTTCACAGACTGGGGGCAAGCAAGGGCAGCATGTCCCTGTTCCTCTTTGCTCCTACTTGTCATGGACTTTGGGGATATAGGTTTGAGTTTTGAGGCTGAAGGTTGTAGATGAGCAGCAAACCAGGTGGAAGGTTTCCTATGTCAAAAGTACTTGTCCTTGGGTGAGATGGTTGTTCCTGCTTCTTCCTCTTCTGAACAAAGCAGGATGCCAAGAGCCAGGAACCTCTAGCTTTTCATACCCAGAAGTCTCTTTGTAAGCCTTCTGACCACTGAATCTTCTCCATGCACAGCTTAGCACCTGATAGCCAGGCATAACACAAGAGTGTGTCCCAGAAATGAATCACTAATGAAAATAGAGCAGAAGCTGGAAACCATGGCAGGCAGCAGCTCCCAAGGCTTCCTGCTCTGTAGTACCTGCATGATGTCAACCAGTAGCTGATCACTTCCATGCCATCTCCTGCTCGTTTTCCAACAGCAATCGGAAAACAGCCATTTCCCCAGGGGTACAGTGGTCTGATGGTGCTCAGATTTGGAAAAAAAAAAAAAAAAAAAAAAAAAAAAAAGTAAGTACCCAGTCAGTTTCAGGGTAGCCTTGGCTTCAATCAGCATTTCCACACACTTGTCCCTTTGTGAATCTGCTGCTATGCCCCTTTTGGAAAGGGGGCTCAGGCTCCCAAGTTATTTAGGAGTTTTAACTCGTTTCTCCCAAAGTAACTGGCCCAAGGTCACAGAGGAAATCTGTAGCAGAACTGGGAAATAAATCAAGATCTGAGTCCCAGTCCGGAACCTCAGGCACAAAACTACCATTTTTCATGGGAGGCTTAAATATGTGATGAGTTCTTTTATAATCATATAGTTTCCTTTCCAATGCCTTAAAGTTTTCTTGTTACAATCATTAAACTACTAGCTGTCCGCTTTTAACAGTACTGCAGGAATTCTTTCATGTCAGTAGTGTTTGATAATAGGCCACATATGAGGTTCCAAACTTACTTTTTCCATTATTAACCTTTCATTTACTGATGATATTTCCCTGAGTATGTTTTGTTCTTATACCATCCTGCACCATATGTTTATAATCATCTGAAACTTCTGAGTAATCCTATTATTTTTCTATTCTCTCACACATCATAAATGTGGGCTGTGTTCCAGGATAATTTATGCAGGATTAAAATGTGGAATTAGCTTCAATGCTTCATTGAGGATATCTTTAGAGTTTATCTCCCAAATTTGTATCCTTCTCAGTACTAAAAGTCCAGGAGATGAAGGTCAAAACCACACAGTCACACACACTCACATGCACATTAAATACCAAAGTGAGTGAAAGAAGAGGAAAAAACAGGGGATCATCAAGGAAAAATACCTCATCCAACTTTATTTAAATCAAGAAGAAGACTTCCTTTCATTTCTCTGTGCCTCACACTACCTCACTAAGTCTAACGGTGAAGCCTGAAATAATTATTGTACTGATGAAGTGCAGGACCATAGAAAAGCTTTTCCAAAGGGCAGGCACAAGCAGTGAGTGTATGACAGAAGAAACAGTGAGTATGTGACAGGAGAAATAGTAACTGAGAGAAATCTGGAAGCATAAAAAGAACAAGATTCAGACTATAAACCCAATGTGTGAGGCAGCAGCTAACACCTTCCTGAGCTCACTGGTTTTAATTAGCCTGTTTTTTGTGCCCTGGAAGAGAGAAAGCATCAGAAATCCCCCTTCTAGGGAGTCTAGTGCCTGCTACCTCCTAGTTCAGGAGCTTGCCTGGTTGCATCCTTCTTCAAACTCAGCTGAAGGCTAATGGGGTCACAAAGGCTGTGTGGCAGAAGTCACAAACGACTTAAAGTGACAAGAGCACTGCAAGTACAGATGGAGAGATAGGGTGCAACCAGGGACTCCAAACACAAGCATAAATAAGTGGGTGGCAGTAGAGGGAGAAGCATGATCTGAATATAATGAGAGAGGACAGGAATCACCAGGAGCAGTACTTGCTGGAGGCAGCTTTTAACAGCTGGCTCAGGACTTGGTAGTCGGTTTTAAGAACCATTCTACCAAACCTGCTGAACCATCTCCAGCTACAGAGCTGTGGCTGCAGGCTGCGAGCCAAACGTACATCATGAAGATAAATATGTTCCTCTCAGCATGTAGCCTTTGTTCCAGTAGATGAGGTAGTCTTTGGGTAGGACAGAAGGCATAAATGTAGCATGGAAACCCTAGGTTCCTTCAGACAAGTGCAAACTTCTGCTTATAAAGAGAAAACAAGATGTTCACCAGAAGCTAGTATTATTCTGACTTCTTATGAATTTGCCAAACTGTTACAACCAGCACTGTGATTTTCAAGGTAGGGAATTTGTGGTGAATATAGTAAATATTTTTTAAGACAGTGAAAACTTACTTCTTGTCCCATTCTAAAACATGCAGGTGACTTGTTCATTGAACACCAGTAACATTCATAGGCTTTTGGATATGGTAGAACTGACCACTGCAGTTAAGAATAGGTGAAGGAGAATGATTGGGGTGTAGAGGGAGATTGCGATTCCTCTTCTGATGAATGTTCACTTACATTTATATTAAACTGTAGTATAACAACTTCCTGGGTTAGGAGTCTAGAACTAAAATTGGGAAAAGAAAAGCAAGACTGGCATGTGGACATGAGTGAAAGAGACGAGTGAAGAGGATGGACAAAAATAAGATCAACGTAGGGGAAGATACAGAATCTTTGGCCACAAGGTCAGAGTCATCTCCACAGCCCAGTCTGCACCTTAGCACTAGGACCTTCTCTGTGTCTCCTGTATTTTGAGAAAATTCCAGCAAGACAGAAAATTGGTTAGCAGAATAAAGTGTAGAATAGCCTTTCAGAAAAATATAAGATACACTTCAGTCCTCTGGCATAGGTTGAAAGGTGCTAGGCAAGTGGAAAAGGAAGGTACATACAGCTTTAGATAACTGAAATCAGCTTCAATATAGGTCCTAAATATCAACAGGAACTCATCTCAGATGAGAGTGAGATCTTATGAGAAATATATATTTTTTTATTTTGCAATTGGTGAATACACAGTACTGACAGTTGTAATTATCACTTAGCATCATTTTGTAACTTCTGAGACCAGGGCATAGAAAAGAATAGCCTTTTAGCCTAGATTCTCTGTATATTTTTGTACCTGATGGGAAATAGTCTGTCCATGCATTTATTATGCGTTACTTACAGACCTTCCCAGTTCAGACCGAAAGCTCTCACAGTACATTTCTGAAGACACCTCACCTCGCTCCACGGCCTTATGGGCCTTTGAACTGAGTGTTGACTGACGGGAAGGGGTTGTGCTGCAGGATCAGGCTGAGAGGCAGTGACAGGGTGCCGTCAGGAAGTCCAGATAATGACAGATTAATCAGGCAGTTCCAGAAGTATTTGTAATGATCTGCTGCACAGCGCGAGGGCTGCAGCAGCTCATTCCTCTATTTTTAGTGAAAATGAGGTACCAACTCCACTACAGTCAGAGAAACAACATCTGGACTAGGAAATTAAATGGGCCAAGGACTTTAATTTATCCCTGAGGCCATCTGGTATGGCAAGGCGCACATTCAAACTGCAAGCCTTTGACACCCCTCCAAAACAAAGCCAGGAGTGGTCCTGAGCCTGTGATATCTGAATTGAGTCCAAGAATTATTTTGGAGGCTGTTTGGTGCCAAAAACAGTGCCAGGGAGCCAATCTGTGGATGGTTGATTGACAGTGGTGGGTGGGTGTCTAGACCTTGGTTAGTCTGTTATAGGCATTGCCAGTTAGTCATACCTTATCCTTGTTTCATACAGACTATCTATCTTGTTAATATATTAACTGAATAACGATGACAACAACAACAATAAATTATTACCTTAATAATTACCTGGAAAACTTCAGAATACATATACTTAGAGAAAATGGGTAAGATTGTATATGACATTGTCTGGTCTTCTGATACCAATCTTTTTTTTTTTGTTGTTTGTTTGTTTGCTTGTTTATTTTCTTTGTTTATTTGTTTAGTCCAGGGATACCTCCTAAACCTTAACCAAGTTAAAATCCTGAATCACATGTAGGGTAGATGAAGAATCTTTAGGAGGTACAGCTCTGATCCACTGAACTGCTCCTCTTCTCTCAAAGTATTTGTTAAAGGAGACGTAGCTACTGTATTAAAATACAGTAGAGAATGATAGGTTATTGTTGTCTTTTATTACAGCTTGTCAATGGTGGTTGCATTTTGGGCAGCAGAATTGTAGATTTCTACAAGAAAGCCAAGAGAAATTCCCTCAAAAGAAGCAGATGCAGTATTCTGTATTTTGACACTGGAGAGGGGTAGATTTTTAAATTCAATTGTGTGTGATTCCTATTAGGATTTCTGAACCTTTCCAGGAATTATTTTATGAAAGTATCACCATTTTGTACAAGAAATATTTTAACCACAGATGCCTATACTGCTACTTCTTGATGTCAGTTTTACTCATGCTTTGTTCAGCTTTGTAAAGTATTTTTACCGGGAATCAAAAAATGTTTTGTTTTGTCACAAACCATCTTTTCATTCTTTGCTTTAAAACTCTTTATAAGTTATTTGATGAAAGTTTAGTAGATGCACTTTTATTATTAAATGCCAACCAAAATTATAGAAGTGGAGTAAAAGTATTGTTTAGAAAACTGCAAGTGGAAAGATGCAAGTGCAGGGAAATATATACATACTGGGAGCATTATAAATTGGAAAAAAAAATAAAATTAAATTAAATTAAAATAATAAAATAAAATAAAATAAAATAAAATAAAATAAAATAAAATAAAATAAAATAAAATAAAATAAAATAAAATAAAAAGAGGGAGAGAGACGGAAAATGGGGCAAATACTGTGATTTGAACTTATCAGTGACATTGTGATGCAGACAGCTCCCACACCCCTTAACATTACAGGTTGCAGCTGTTTGTGACTGGGTGTTCTTGATGACCCTTCAGGAATCTGAAAAGTTGGAAGCAATGTTGTTGCAGCAATAGTCTTATTTGTGTTGGAGGGATCTGAGATGGGCACTGCTGTGGTCTGTGCCATGTGAGAAGAAGCTGTGCTTTGGGTCCCTGAGGTCCTTGCTTTTCTAGTCTGATGACTGCTTGGATGCTGCAGGATCCAGAGATAGAGCCACTTGAGGCACAGGACAGGGCCAAGGAAAGGAAAGTGGGAGGAAAGCTTCAGTGTAGCATGTTTTCCATAAGGGTTGCTTGTCTGTTCAGAATCATATTAATCTCCCTGTCCTTTCCCACCAACTTCTGGGTCACTTCAAGGTTTCTCTCTGTCAACTCCCTGCTCATGGAAAGGCAGTTCTCTGCCAGTTCCCGGGCTGCATTTTCACATTTAGCTGGAGTTTTGAAACGTTGAGTTCTCCAACCATTTCCTCACCCTCAGATTTTGCAAGGCACTTTGATAAGGGAAATGTCTCTGAAAGCCGCTTTGTTAAATCCTGCTTACATTTCAAAAAGTAAACCAACTTTTCCCCAGTTTCTATCAAAAATAAACAATTCCCTCCTTAAGATGTCATCATCATAATCAGCCTCAGGAGGCTGAAGGTGGTAAGTCCTTTCCAACCTACGTTCATATGCCTTAAAGTCCTGTTGCAATGAACTCTCTTTGTGTTCCAAAGGTCTTTGCAGTGAGCAGCCAAATGTTTTGAGTTGTTGGCCTGATGTTTTTCCTATTGGTTTTTGTCACAGCAGTGGATTGGCAAGCATAGACACCAACATTATCTTTATGTGCAGGAAATGTAGAGGTAGGATGAGGGCAAGACTATTTAGCCAAACAGGGACACATGCACTAGTTGTTCTGAGCAGATAACTTACTAATAGCATTGACATCTCTGCTGTTATAAGACAGTTATGGTATTTGAGGATTTGTCACTGATCCATGGGCTCAGAAAATATAGAAAATTATTTTTAGGAGGTCTAGGGAGACCAAAGCAAGGTATTTTCTGTTGCTATTTGCATGCTTTTTGAGTGACTGCAAAAGTTTAGCTAGTTATTCTGGTATAGGTGGAAGAGCTATGTTAGTGTTAACTAAGCTTACATGCCCATTTTCTAGATTTTTCAGACATGGACAAGGTTTATGGTGAAATATATGAAGTTTGGAAATTATTGCTTGAGCCCTCTGTAATTAATATGACTCAAATACATTGTTGCCTAATACTGGTAGTATAAGAAAAACTCAGGTGCTACAGGATGGACTTAGAAAACACCTCCAACATACCTTCTTTAAAAACACTTAATGAAAGCCAGAATAGTAAAGGTGTTTATGTTGCATCTGAAGCTTTGGAGAGGAGCAGGCCAATGGAAGCAGAAAATCCTGCAGCAAGAGGTGGAGGGAGAGAAAAGCACCAGGTGTTTAGCAGTGGGAGAAAAGCTGTGAAATGCCAGTGCCTGCACCAGTGGAGTTATAACACGTTCTCAAATGAGAGCACAGAAAAAGGAAAATGTGAGGAGGGTTACAAGCAGAGTGACGGGGAGGGCATGGAAATAAGGAGGACTAAGAAGCATAAGTGAATAGTATAATTAACAGCAAAGTCTCAGGTACTGTCCAATCATTACAGTCAAGGAGCCATAAGATTTTCTTGAGTATGCAAGGAGAGCATGGCAGGGGTGACTTGTCCCAGCCGTACTCCCAGCATTCAGGAGTCTGTAACCATTTTGCTGGGAAGTCATGGTGTTAACTCTGGCTTTCTGGACTAAGTCCAGCAAGAAACATCTGTGTTTCAACCTATCTGTGGCTAATATTTAACTGTGAATTTTACAGGTATTTGAATTTATAATCAAATATTTATAAGTCACAGACATTACGTAATACTTAATGCACAGTAATAAGTAATGAAGATAGAAGCATCTGACCAGGATAATCTAGGTAGGCTATATGAAATACATGGTGATACAGTCTGGGAAGTCAGGATTTGTCTTAATCTTACATTATGATAACTAATATAGAGATGCTGATGACAATCTCCACTCTGTTTCCAGAGTGCATTCTTGCCAAAATGTCACTTGCTGTTTATTGGAGAAGCACATGCATTGAGAATGTAAGATAAAGTCAAACAATGCCATCATTCACTGGGATTTTGGTCCATGCAAGAGACAGACTAAGCAATGTACTGCTTGACCTTCAGTTGTTAGAAGAAAAAGACATAAGGACATAAAGCGTGTGTAAAAGAAGTCCATCTGTCAATTTCAACATTACTTAATTTTATTCTAGGGAAACCTTCCTATAAAAAATAAATAAATAAATAAATAAATAAATAAATAAAATTTTTCAGAATACCAAGAAGGAGTTTTTTCTTGTGTACTGTGAACTTTTATGAATAATGACTGGATGCAATAGTCCTTTGTTTTCCTTTGCATAATACATGATATCATGCATAATTCTTTTTCCCCTGTCCTTTAACTGTTTTTCTTGTGTGACAGGCTCTCCAGACAAGTACTAGATATTGGTATTCAATTCCAAAAATTATATTTTTTTTCACTGTTCTGAGATGGTCTGTAGGCTAACCCCATTATAGTGCATGCTCCTGATACAAACAGGTATCCAGATCCTACAGGCTCCAGATCCAGATACTGTCTCTTAAAGACAGAGATTATTCTCCCCTGCCTGGCACACAGATGCTCTTTAGAAACAGAAATCAGAGGAAAGTCTTGAACTTTCTATGCAGTATGTAATATGTAGAACCCTTAATCTTGGCACTGCACTACTCCTGCCATGCTGACATTTCCCCATCTTTATTCTGGAGCACCTTTTATGGGCATCTCATGCTCTACCACTGCCTTCTTCTACCCTTCCAGCCATGGAAGCATGTTCTTGCAACAGCAGCACTGGATTTTTTGACCTAGCAAGCAGAATATCAAGTATTTGCAGTGAGAGGACAGAATTACACTTGCTAATTCCTCATTTTTCATATTGCTTGGTTTTCTAAACTTCCTTTGGTTTGTAAATGATGAGAAAGGGTAAGTGAACTTTAAAAGAGATTCCTGCAGACAAAGTGAAATCATGGATTGCTGTATCCCTGTGGACATAATGGAGGTATCTGAGTCTTAGAAAAAGGTCCACAGAAGTACCCTTTCCACCCTAAACATTCATGTAAGGTCATGCAAAAGAGTAAGAAACTGAAACCAGACCTTCCTAGCAATGCCCTGGCCAGTTGGGCCCCCTTGGAGTTAGGTGCTCCAACTTCTCCTTTCCTGTCATCTGCTTTCCACCTCTGACTATGCTCTCACCTGCTCCTCTGGATTCTTACAAGGCACCCAAACTTAATTTGATCTCTTATAAAAAATTATGGAGGCAATGGGCACTTATGTTATATAACTGCTGGTAAGACTAGAGGGAAAGGCCTCAAGTTGCGCCAGGGGAGGTTTAGGTTAGCAATTACGAGAAATTTCTTCTCAGAAAGATCAGTCAGGCATTGGGATGGGTTGCCCTGAGAAACCCATCCCAATGGTGGAGTCCCTGGGGGTGTTCAAGGAAAGGTTGGATGTGATGCTTAGGGACTTGGTTTAGGGGGTGACACTGGTGGCAGGGGGATGGTTGGACCAGATGGCCTTGGAGGACTTTTCCAACTTTAATGACTCTATGATTATCAAAGTATTATGATACTTTGACAAAGTATCATGAGGATGAAAGAGGATGACGTATACCATGTTATACTCCATGACTACAGTCTGATAAAGGTCATTTTATAAACAATAACAATTAAAAATAATTTTGAAATTTGAATTGTGTAGATATTAATACAGTTTGGGGGGGGGGGAAGATACTCTCTTGTGTAATAGCACAAATAACTTTGTGGTACAATATGTGCCTAGGGCTCTTCAGTGATATTATGATGAAAATAGCAGTAATGTCACTGTAGTTCAGGGTGACACTGTAGTCTAGGATGAAGACAATATTATTATGAAAATAGCAGTAATGTCACTGTAGTTCAGGGTGACACTGTAGTCTAGGATGGAGACAATAGGAAACGTTTTAACAGAGGAATACAGCTAAGGAAAAGGCTAGACACATGAATTCTTATGCAGAAAATGTTCCCATCCTAGCAAAATACATAGCAGTATTTAAATACCTCCCCACCACAAAGGAAAAAAAAAATCAACAAAGATACTAATCAAGAGGTAAACAAGCAAGAATGTATTAGGTGGGGCAATGAAAATGAGGAAAGGAAGATTTTTTTTCAGAGCATCACTCTGTAGAAGGATAGTATAATATAAAGAAAATAAAATAACATAATTTTGAAAATCTTTGGATTATTATATGTTCTACACATATCTTTATTCTTAAGGAGACAGCAGTAGTAACTATTAGGTATCCATGAATCCAGGTAATACTTGGATAAAACCTATTAGAGGAAACAATGTAAACTTTTTATTATTTGTTTATTTTAATCATACTAACAAGGAGACTACAGAGAGAGATGAATTTTTTCATGTAGAATGGTCCAGAATAGAGATGCCTGAGAAGGTTGATGGCGACCACAGGACATGCCACTGTGCTGCTCTCTGGTGTACAACAGGGGAATAGCAAAAAGAGCGGTTACGACACGGAAGAACAAATTTATATGCATGCAAACATAGATTATTTTTTTTTACTCTCCGCCAGAATACTTCACAGTTGTTATAACTGGTGAGCCTTAGAAATAATATGTGTTTTCCAGTTTATTCACACTGTAAGGTTTAAGGCTGATGATGGAGGAAAATAAGTCCTAGTGGATAAGTCTCTTCTAGAAGGATTTCAGAAGAATCTTCTGCTAGGCTCGCTCCAAACACTGATATATTGGAGACTGTAAACTGGAAGTTCAATCCATGACTGTGAAGACATCAGGCATTCCTTATTAGAATGGAAATGGCAAAGGAATTGCTCTATTGATGCTGATCTCATAAGGACGGTTAATTTTTTTTTTTTTTTTTTTTTTTTTTTCCTTTTACCCAATACTGCTAAAGTTCCATTCATTACAGTAAAGTCAGTATTTTGGTCTGGGGTATTCTCGCAGCCTGGTTATTAAGGGGATAATAATGAAGTTGCTGTGGCTGTATAAAACATATCTTCTCTGTCATAAAACCATTATACAATTAATCTGTTAGTGTATCTTCATGGATGCATAACTGTTGTTTTACCAGAGTATGAATAGGAGACAGACCAACCAACATGTGTCCTAGGTTGCCCAGCATCACAAAGAGCGTCCCCCCAGAATAATAATTTAAGTGAATTAAATTCATTCTGAATTATATATCAGTACTTGCATGTGCAACAACTTGCACATGCAACAACATCCTTTTTTGTTGTTGTTGTTTTCCCCAGCAACTACCTCATCTTCGTGTAACCAGTGTCTGTAATCTTCAAGTCCATATTACAGTTACTGAGGTGCCTCCGCTTTGGTTCTCAGCTCCCAGCTACCTCAGTTCTGGCAGCACTGAGAAACTCAGTGGTTAAATCATCCCTCACAAGTCACAAATTAAGGACTTTTTTATCCCAATCTGCTGTCAACACACAGCCTACAGATTAGGCTTCAGGCAAAATGTGATCATTCCCTGCTTTTTATCCAACATGAGCGTCATCTGAGCCCTCACAAAGGATGTGGAGGCCCATGGAAGCAGTATCCCAGCCACCAAGACTTAGTTTTTGTTGTTGTTGTTGTTGTAGGCTATATGGAGCACCTATATAGGAGGGTGGAGGGGATGGATGGAGAGCTACTCTGTGTAAAAACTATTAAGGTAAAATACAAGTTAAAACAGATGAGTCAAAATGTGCATAAGGGGATTCTCCTGGAAGGGTTATTTTTAACTTTTTCTGAATTGTATTAAGTATTCACTGGCTTCAAAGACTCTCTTCCTCCCACCCAGTGATGCTACAGGGGCATAATTGATCCTTTCAAACAGCCTAGTCAAGAAAAAAATCTTGAACAGTGATAACCTTGATCCCAAACAATTATTGTAACTAATGTGTTGTCAGTAGTGACAAATGAAGAGAAAATTATATTTTTTCAGCTGTGAAAAAAATACTGGTCTAATTCAATGTTGAGTTAAGTCCTGCATCCCTCACTCTGCAGCTGCATTTAGAAGTGTAAATCTTATATAGAGGGGGTGTTTTGGTGTCAAGGGAGTAGGATTTTAGACATGTTGACACATCTGCTTTGTTTATACATTTTATACTAGTTTTCTATTAAGTAACGTGGACTTAATGAATCATTCTAATCCTGTGCAGCTTTGCATCTCCCTTCCTCTTTTGTTCTGAACAAGGACCAAGGAACTGAGGACAGTAGATTCTGCCATGCAAGCCGCTACTCCCACTGTCAGGTATGAGCTGCTTCCTCAGAGGCTGGAGGTAGGTGAGATTTACAGACTTGTGGAAATGAACTGTCTTTTCAATAGTGCAGTCCATTGTTATTTCTGCAAACCCTTCTTCCTTCACTGAGGATGATTATTTTCGGTCTCCCTGTAAATATTTTTGCTGCCATACTAGACTTTATTTAAGTAAGAATTCTAGATGATCCTGGATAGAGAGGAAGGAGGAATTCCTCCTGGCAGGAGGAATTTGGATTTGGCAAATTCAGAATGACTATAGAGTGAATCAGAGAGAGAACACCCTTTTCTAGTCAGATATTACTTGTTTCCCCATGATAATGTAATGTGTAACTTATTTTCAATAAAGCAAAGAAAAAGGAAAAAAAAAAAAGCAAAAAAGAAAAAAGCATAAACTTTTACAAAAATTGAAAAGAAGAAAACAAAACAAAACATTTATATATATATATATATATATTTAACCACTGTTGTTGCCCAGGCACTAGCATTTCAGTTTACTGCATTGCTCCTCTGACATCTTATGAAGTGTAAATGGATCAAGGCACCAAAAGGTGCTCCACTGCATAAATATTTTCTGAAGAAGGAACTTTAGATGCTGCTCACAGACTGAATTGCATAGCTCTTCTGTGGGTTTCTAGAAGCCTGGATACTATTTAATTTTCTGTGATTCACCGTTTCCATAACACAAAGTGCTGAAAAGTAACAATTACAGCAGTACAGCAGTGATTTGTATTTACATAGTTCGGAGGGTATTAGGTCTGTGAGAGGGGCTGACAAGAAGAGTGGCAGATGAACTGATTTTTCAGTATCTGTAAAGTTGGGATATTTGGCATTTACTAAGGGTGAATATTCCATATTGAGAATCCAAAACTTTCTGCAATTCTTAAATACATGAATTGAAATTTTGACACCTGCCATGTAAAGTACAAGTGTGTGGAAAAGGCTCACAGGCATAATTATCTTACCTTTTTTAATTTTTATTTTATTTTATTTTATTTTTTTATTTGAACATTCATATGACTTTATATATGACTTCCAAATAATTCCTCTTTGACTTTAATATATTGTTATACCAGGTGGCAAACTGCAATGGAATAAACTGTGTAGTACCTTGTCATGTAATGGGAAAGCATGAAATATTTAGCAATATATCTAATAAATTCTATACCTATCACCTCCTGATTTTGCAAGGGTTGTTTACTACACTGTCCTGGCTGGATTTGTTTTTTCTCTCTGGAGAGGATTCATGGGCTCTGTCTTTATTATGTGCAGCATTCTCTCATGCCAGGATACTTTTGTATGGTTTTATCAAGAGTGACAGTGATTTATTCAAAGAAAAAATCCAGCCTACATTTTGTGGTGGATTTGGCAATCATCTCTTTTCCAAACTTGCCTTATTCTCCAAGAAAGAGGACTTAGGTTTAGGAGGCTCTGCAGCTGTTTGGCATCTGATATTGAGAGCTTATTATTATTAGCGATTTGTGATCTCTAACCAGTCAGATCACTCCTTTCTCTAAACATTTTTTACTTTATTTTTTTTTCACAGGGAATGTAAAACTTTCCTCCTTTAAAGTCCAATTGAGGGAGGTGAAGACATTTATTTTTCAAATGTTAATAAAATGAACTTTATATTATTATTTCAATGGCTGATTAAAAATATTATTTATACCATATGAGAACTTCTATGCACATTATAGGGTGTTTCATTTGTGATCCAGTTGAGATAGAACAGCTTCATTTCATTTCACATCCTACAGCATGAACCAAAATTAGTCACAGAACCCTATGTAATATAAACACCAGTACCTCTGGGTAAAGTATACGTTTATGGTTTTCTATTCTATAGAAAAGAGAGATTTGCGTTTGCAAGGATTCAGGAAAGTCCTGTGGCTTGTACTACGCAGGAGGTCAAAATAACTGATCACAGTGGTCTCATTGGTCTCATACTCCATGAGCCTATAATGAGTTATACCATGCATAACTCATGCAGCTTCCTTTCCCCTAACTCTAGTGGTAGTGAACCCACTTACATTGGGGGATGACTTTACCTAAGATTCTCTCTTTCTTTCTATTTACCAAAATGAGCAAGTAAATCTTACTCATTCAATTAACGTGGACAGGTTCTGAGCGTACTTCTCCATAGATTTTGTTAACGTATGTCAATAGTTTTGTTCTGGTCTTGCAGAACAGCCTCCATGTGCAGAACTGTCCCATGCTCAGCATTGACCATAAATCACTGAAGTAATGGAACCAAGGACTTGAACAGAGGTCAGCAAGCTCAGTTTTCTAAGTAAGCATGTGTATACTGCTAACACTAAAGGACATCAGCTGTGTTATTTGAAATCACATCTAATTCCAACTTTTTTCTAGATATGAATCTGAAGTCATAGAGGGACGTGTTTCCTTTGCCACACACTTCCTTGGAATATGCTTATTCTGGAGCCTCCAGTTAGTACTGGGGTCAAGTTCTTAGGCCAACAGTCTTAGTTTGCCTCAGTCTGTATTAGTACTTGGCAGTAGTAACTGCTGCGGCTAATTACAGTATTAGTTCTTGCAGTAATTGCTCTTGCACAGATCTTTCATCTGGAAAACTTTCAGTAACTACATGAATGTTACTGAAGTATGAAGACTCCTGAGACACTGGGGAGCATTAAATTAAGTATTCTGCAGGTGAATAAGTATGGTAGACCATAAGGTTATGCATAAATCTGACCACTTTAAACTCCCAGTCTCTTGCCATAATCACTAAACAGTCTTGTTAAAAAGCCTTTTCTGTTGCATTTACTTCACTGCAATGTTGCTGAATTCAGTAAGCTTTCACTGGGTCTTTTTTTGGTTAGCTGTATAAGCTAGTCCAAAGCAATGATTGTTCTGTTAAACACCCTTAGCTGTGCTAAAAAGATTTTCTATCTGTTTCTTTGGTTTCTTGCCTTCTTTTCCAGGACTCTCTGTTCTATACAATGCAGAGGTGCTTCCAAGATGAGTCTCACACTCAGAGATGCTCACAATACTCCCAGTTTACTGCCAGTAGGCCTTTGGCCAGTCATCCCAGCTCACAGAACTGGCAGAGTTTTTGGCCAGGAACCTAGAGCCATTCATAATGCAGAAAAATAGTCCTTAACACACTGTGATCTGGCCCCTGAAGCTGAGGAATGGTTTCAGCACCATGCTTGTGAGAAATAGTTCTCATTTATATCAAAAAGTCTTCTGGCGAAAACCAATTAAATTATGGATGGAATGTGGTTTGTATCAACTGCTCAAAGACAGCTTAGTGTGACTCATTAGGTACGGTCTGGGAATCCAGCAAACTGATTTCTACTACTGGCATATGAGTGTCCATGAGAAAAAATAATCAGCTCGTGTGTCTGTCCAAAGTGGGTAATTACACGGACTCCATTTCAAGCACCTTGAGATCTCAGAGTACTAGTCTAACAGCTGGCTGTTATTATTATTCTGTACAATTGATGTTATACATTTTATCCATGGCAATGGTATATCTGAATGACTCCCAAAGGTAAAAATAAACATTGTGGTTATTAAACATTATTTCTCCCATAAAGAGATATATATATTTATTTTTCATTCAGTATTAACAAATGCTAGCTAATTCTGATTGGAAAGATATGCAGAAAGGATAGTGCAGGGAAGAAGCTTGGATTTGGTGTGAATTGTATAGTTCCCAGTGGAATGAATTGTGTCATTTTGATTTATAGATCTTACATTATGTAGATAAATGTTATTGATTCAAAGGTTTCCAGAGAAAGGAGCTCTTAATAACAGTTAATATCTTGATGGGGAAAAAATGCATCACAAACGTTAATCTCTGTAGATGAAAAGAAAAATAGGTCTTTATCTTTTAGGCATTATTAATAAATGCTTAATATTGTGTGGAAGACACCAGACTTCAAGAACTGATGGTTTTGGAACTGGCTGATAGGAAGGCTTGACATTTGATTAAAGACATCTGCAAACTACTTTCCTCCTGCAATATGAAAACCAAAAAGGTTTACCCGAGGCTGCAGAACAGTGGTTTGGCAGGTTTTTAATGACTATTCAGTTAGTCACAGTGATATGTTTATTCTCTTGTTGTACTATATTGCTTCAGCATCAGTTTTAAAGATTCCTAGAAACACTGTTTGATGAGTCACCTCCACTTCTACATCCATTAGGCTTGATCAAGCAAGTCTTGAAGTACATGATATACCTTGTGATGAATCCTATTTCTCTGGCTAGTGATTGTACTTATGCAGTCTATCTTACACCATGAAAATTCATGATGTTACAGACATAACTTTGCAGAAAGTCTATGAAGAAAGGATGAGGAACTGACTCACAGAGGCTGTTTCTCCTGTTAAATGCATTTACCCCAGGGAGTGATTCAAGCCCAAGTGGTACAGAATGGTCACATCCAGACAGTTCCTCCAGACCAGACTGGCCATATCCTCAAAAGATAGCACTTGGTAATGGGTCTTCTTTATCCCTGCATGGTATTTCTGTGGTCCTGAAACATGCCTATTTGAAAACTTTTATCAGTTTATAGTGTTAAATGTAATTTGTGGGGGGTCCTGCACCCTACTACATTGAGATTGGAAATTAGGAGAAATTTCTTCTCAGAGAGGGTGGTCAGGCATTGGAATGGGTTGCCCAGGGAGGTGGTGGAGTCACCGTCCCTGGGGGTGTTCAAAGAAAGGTTGAACATGATGCTTAGGGACATGGTTTAGTGGGTGACATTGGTGTCAGGGGCCTTGGAGGACTTTTCCAACTTTAATGATTCTATGATTCTACTAGAATAATACTTTCATGGCATGAGACAGACCTTGTGTGTTGTACATCTTACTGTGAGAGAGCATATGGGAAGGCTTGAAGGTGCTGAGCCTGCCTGAAGATGGTTACAGGGCAACGAAGCATAAAGAGATCCAAGCCTGTTCTGCTGACTAGGAGCAATCTGGTAAGGAAAATATCCCCAGAAATGCACCTGATGTTTTCTAAGGAAGATAATTAGATACAAAGAGATAATGATAAAAGAATGATGCCAAAGCACCCAGTTGTTCCTTGTTTCTTCTGCTACACAAATGTGGCTGCTTTTCACTTCTTATTGCTGATGTCTCATGTGTCAAACACCAGGAACTGAATCTCCATAAACAGTTTGGAAGACAACATACGTGTGGTCAGCTTTGTCTCTGAAAAGTTCTTTTGATGTACAGCTAAAGCAGGGAGCAGGAATCAGCAGCTGCAAGTGGGAGAGCAGAAGGGGGAGATCCAGATTCTATGGATTTATTTGTTTAAATCAAATTATCTGCTTCAGAATTGCAGTCAGCTCTGTCAGATGTGCAATTCACACTATGCAAGTGAAGGCTGAAGTGATGATATTTGCTTACATTATTCTACAGACTATTGTCATTTCTGCCACTACAGGAGACTGGCTTCACCCATTTCCCTTACTCTACCAGTAAGAAAAATCCAGCCAGATTCATCCAGTTTACAGCAGAATGAAAATTGCAGGGACAATCTCTGTGAAAAATTCAGATATTGTTCCAACTCATCCTTAGGTACAGTACACAGAATGCAATACAGAAGTTTAATAATAAAAAATAATAAAATAAAAATAAAAAAAAATGTGGTGTCCCATCTCAGAATACTACAGAACACAATGAGCACTATTTCATTTGAACAATTAAGTAGATCTGCCTGTATATTGCACCTTTGACACAGGCTGAACCTCAGTTTATCTAACCATATGGGTACTGTAAAGGCTTACCATTTTCAAATTATTATACCTTGGTTTTAGTAATCTAACTCCAGGAATTAGTTAATATTAATTAAAACCTTATATGGTTTTAAAACCTCTGTTCTGCATGCAGCAGCTGAGAGTGATGCTGCCACTCCAGCTTCTGGCTTTTGCTGGAGGATTTCCATTTTATTTTCTGAGCTCTGAGATCCCCCTCTTTGGTGCTTTCGTATTTCTATGAACTGTATATGGAGTCTGTGCAGATCATTTTTGTCTTGTGATTTTGTGAGCTGGGAAATAACTGAAAACAAAGCTTTACAACACAGAGTTTGCCTATGAGGCCTACAGTAGCACTGTAATATACCCTCCAATGACAGGCAATCAGTCTAGAGAGCATTTACTGTGAAACCAGAAATATACCCTTGCATGCCAGAGGATTGGCATGGGTTTTTCTCCTATGACTAGTCATGTTTCCTCAGGGACTCATGGCCTCCATGAAGGAGAGCATGGTTCCCATCAGCACAGTGGCTAACTGATGAGCAGGGAAGTTTCTCATACTGCTTCTTAACTGGTGTGCTTTCAGTGCAGTGGTCAAAAACATATGGTTAATTTACAGCTGAAAGTACATGAAGAATTCTTAGATGTGACAGCAACCTTAGCAAGTTTCTCACCCACCCATGGCTCTCAAATGAGAATAGAAACCTGCCCTGTAAGCACATCTAATCCACCTCTAGGAACTAATTTAAGGTCCCATGTTTGCCTTTGCCCCAGAGTAGATGTATTGCTCAGACAGTTGGGTACAGATGTAAAGCAGCTTCAGAAAGCACCAGCTCCAAGTCAAGCAGGCCTCTGGCTGCAGCAGCATCCTTGGCATTAGTACACTATCCCGATTAATGTGTCTTGAGAGACATTCAAGCATGAGTGAGCTAGTACTGGGACACCTGTGCACCTTACCTTTTTAGTCTACTAGTCTGATTCTCAAATGCCTCTTGAGATATAGCTCTGGTGAATTCTTTGTTGGGTTGTACTATTTTTTTTTTTTTATTTTATTTTTCATGTTGCCCAATCTGCAGACTACAGAATGCACGTGTTTATCTGGACAAATCACTCACCCAGTGATCTTGTCCTGACCACCTGTTTTTTGACATGAAGTAAACCTGAAATAGGTAGACATTCACATATACATGTATACTGTAATCCTAATGTTTCTAGAAAACATTAGATTACTGAATATACACTGCAAAACTTTGTTTATTCTAAGGAATAAGGAGAATGATATTCCACAGTGTGGTCTCCTCAGTGAGAAGAACTAGTAAAAGTGTAAAGGAGTTAAACTTAATAGCAGTTTCTTTTAAATAATGACACCACATTTAACTCAAGAGTTTCTCCATTCCTCTACAATATAACAGTTTGTGAAGTCCACTTACAATAATGACATCTGAAAACTTGCTTTCCAAGCAAAAAATAGTTATTCCATTTTTTTTAATATGAATTAGAATAAAATTATTTTTAGATTTTTTATTAACAGACCTAGAAGCTGCAGTAGCTTATTCTTCCGATGATTCAGATAAATCAAGTATCAGAACTGGTGGATAAAGGAGCAGTTTGGTTTACATTTTCTTTCCATTCTGCTACTACATAGAGCTTTAGCGAGCTGAGTCCCACTGTTTCTGCAGTGATATTATCCTTACAGCTACTTGTGTCAGCCAAGCCATATGGACCGTGCATTTGAAGACTGACCTTTGTTCGGGTTATATTTTCATAAAATTTAAAAAACAACATGATCATTTTCTTTTGTTTATCTATTTCCTTGTTCAAATAAAAGGAGTTGAAATAATATGAAACATGTCGAGTTTTGCTATCAGTTGGACTAAATTACATAGCCATAGAACTATTCTAAGTATTTAGAGCCTTTAATTAGTATGTTTTCATAAACGGACATTTCTAATCTCTTTGGACTTTCAAGCAGATGTTTTTGAATTAAAATCATTCTATTTCAAAAAACGTCACTGAGTTTATTATAATATTTAAATATTACTTTCCTTTTGATCACACTATTGTGACATACCTCAGACATCTTCATTGTTTGTGCTATTTCTTCAGAGCACCAGTGAAAGATGATATCGTGTTGGCTGTGAATCAACTAGTTATGCTGGGCACTGGTCTATGTTAGGCAGTGTTTATTAAAATCAACCCCATAAACAATTTCAAGCTATTTTTATTATTACACAGGAGACCTTTAATTAATCTGTGCTGACAGAAGAACTACAAGCTCTGACCTGTTTCACCAGTTACCTGAGAAAGTAAGGGCAATCAACGTTTCAAATATCTTACATACATTGAATAATTGTATATTTTATAGTACTTGTTTCAGAATTTATTTTTGACGGAAGAAAATATTCAATCAAAATAATGTGTGACCAGAAAGAAGGTTCTGGAAACATTTCAAATGGTCTGACCAGATCACTTTGTTTTCACTGTTTCACATCCACCCCATATGTAACATACTGCACACTATTATAGATATCACATTCTCCATCACCACTGCAATACTGTATTCAGTAGAATTGGAATAAAACTGGGATAAAAAAGAAGTGTCATTCCTGAGCTACCTTTTAAATGCCTTCATTTTCCCAGGAAAAGAAGAACTATTTTCTGTGGATGAGAAAGAACAATTTTTTTAAATATCTTTTAAATTTTATTTTTATTAGCTATTGTCTCGGAAAAAGTCATAAATCTTGTATAATATCAAATATTCAATATACATGAAAGGAAAATTTTCATCTGACATAAGGTGAAACTAATTCTCTGTCCAAGCATTCTGAGCCTTAATTCAATAAACTCTTAAGTGTTTGTTTTACTTCAGAGCAAATTAGACTTTTGTGTCTGTCCCCTGCTGAATAAGGTTGATGTTCTGAATCTCTAGACTTTTTTGTTTGTTTGTTTGCTTGTATGGGTTTTTGCTTTTGATATTTTGTTGTTGTTGTTGTTGTTTGTTTGTTTTTGTCTAGTTTAACAGTAATGCCAAAGCTGAAGCTTTCAGATTTGGATTCTAAAATGGACAGAATGTTCACAAAATAAATTTAGTCAATGAGAGTATTCATTAGTAATTCAGACACTGGCTTACAAATAGAGCAATATCTTCTAAAATGTGAAAGCACCAGTGTTATCTGGCCTCTGACACTCATATTTCTGTTTGCTAATGTATTTTATAAAATATGTATAATTAACTCTTCAAGGCATACAGGACATTACACTTTCAATTTCTCTCTGAAAATTTTTAAAGGAAGACTTGAATATATTCTTTTGTTTTCTGCTCTTTAACTTTAGAAATGCAAGAAGATTTCACTGGAAAATAAGCTAAGTATACTTATTTAACAAGAAGTTAAACAAATACTTTACTCAAAATGATCATTTTTTGAGTCTTTGATTTGTAAGCAGTTGGATTAATGTCCTGGAAACTTCCCAGCATTCAGTTACTCCTCAAGTCCTCATTTCATTACCTCTTCATTCATTTATCAAGTTTTTATGGCAACAGAGTCAAACTTACCAGTCAAAAGTGTGTAGAAAAATGAAAATATACTCTGTGAAACACATTTAGCAAAACAAAACAAAACAAAAAACACCTACAAGGTGGTTTTCTTTTGCTGGTTACTTTCAGAGACTCGTTACTGAAGAGTTCAGCAGTCATGGCTAATGGATAGGAAATTATTTAATTTATTCTTTGAAGTCTCACTGGATGTTGAACTGACATCAAATTCAGGATGAATTCATAGGGAGTACTGAAAAGCAATTTTATAATTTATGAACAGAGAGCAGATCCATCCTTAAAGCATATGTACAAACACATGGCCATGCCCCAGTGCAAATTTCAAACAAACAATACATTTCATAAGAAACAGTCAATTTGCTCATTTCTAGAGAACTGGCAGTCAGTTTGACTTGCTGAAAGATCCAAAAAAACATAATTTAAGTACTGTGTTTAAAGTTAATCTAGCTAACAAAAAACAGGGATAAACTTTCCTAGAAAAAAAATGTAAATTAGATGCAAATTGACAATAGAAGTGGAACTTTAATGAAGTACGGTATTCCCCACTGCTGAGGAAGTTAATTTGATGGTTAATGCCATTCATTTGCACATGGGTTTGTTTGCTGACTTCCTCCAGTGCAATGGCACTAGCTACCCTGTTGGTAGTTAGCAATCAGGAAGGAGGTTTGTTTTTTGATTTTAAAAACATCATCTAGCAGAATTAAGAACACACACACAAAGGAAAAAAAAAAAAAAAAAACTCTCGGAAAATCAATAGGAATTACACTTCTGAATCCCCCACAGTGAGCAGTGGAAAGTTTTAAGCAGAAAGACTGAAACTTGAGAAAACGTTTCTCTAAGGCAGATGGAAATGAATCTACAGTGCTCTAGTATGGCTTGCCTAGTGCAACGCCACATGGGCATTTGGGGTTTATCGGTGAAGTATGCTCAGTGCTTTGGGGTACATCTGGCACAATATTGCAGAGCTGAAAATCGATGAGGAGGAGTTTGACTTTTACAGTCACAAATTCTCAGGCTTTCTCCAAGCCAGTCCAAACCTGCCCATTACCATTTTCTTCCACTCATTCTATATAAGCTCTTACAACACATTCAACAAAGCCATGACAAAGCCCTTAGCTCTCTCTTGGCAGAGATCAAATCAATAGTACAGCAAATAAGTTACTGAGTCAACAATGTAAATGGATTTCTTACTATATTAAATACCTGACTATTAACTGTGCCCTACTTTATTCTATTTCAATCATTTTCAGGCAATGAAGTTCCAACTTGCTTAGCTGCTTGGTTTCCCTAAGGAAAAAAATGTATATATATCACAGAGTTTATTAATAACTCCATGAATGACTTTGCTTCTCTACTGTCTTCCATGCTGTATTATTTATTGTGCATAGGAACCTACTGAAACAGAGTTTCAGAATTTTAACAGCAGCAGCTGACAATAATTTATTTATTTTTTTTTTACAGATGGTAAAATATGTGGTGTTTTTTTGTTTGTTTGTTTGTTTGAACAAAATGAAGGGAAGATTGAGAGAGAGGAAAAAGTAAAGAATGAAAAAGAGAAAGAATTTTATTAGAGTCTTATGAAAACAGTTTGCCATGCATATTTTGTTTCAAAATATATTAACTGTAGTCTACCAAGATCAAATCAAACTACAGCATAAAAAAGAGTGCATGTTTTCTCTGTGCTCGGCAGGATTATTCAGATTTGTTGTTTCATCAGACATTGTTAACATAATAAATTGCACATGTTACACTAACTGGCCTTTGCCAACATTCCTAAATTAGTCTTCAAAGAACCATCTAAATGATCTTCCTCTAAAAAGGGAAGAAAATGCTGAATGTATGGCGTACTAAAAATAACAGAACAGCATCATAAATGTCTGCCTGCTTTTGCTAACTCAGTCTACCCAGATTCATTGCCGAGGTTCTGAAGAAGCAAACCAACAGGGATGTATTTGCCCAGGAAATATTTGTTTTAAGTGATCTCACCATGTTGACGAGATGCAAGATTGCTGAACTAAAATTGACAGTGGCAGAACAAACTTTAGAGAACAAAGGCTTGCCCAGATGGGCAGATGCTGAGAAATATTAGAGTGCTGCTGTAGTGTCTGAACCCCTAGCACAGTGATGAAAGAAACACTGTATGTGTCAATGGAGGTGATGATAATTAAAGCTAATGAGAGTAATAATAAATTCCCACTGTATGTGAGTAACAGTTCTTGCTCTGGCTCACCCCAACATCAGCTACCGTTTCAAATTATTCCTGAGCACAGATGCTTTTTGAGATGAAGATAGCAATTTAAATTTTTTATTTTATTTTATTTTATTTTATTTTATTTTATTTTATTTTATTTTATTTTATTTTATTTTATTTTATTTTAACGTTCACTTAAGTTCATATTAAAGATGGTTTATAAGTGAGAAGAAGTGCTCTTGTTCATGTTTGCAGGTAGATTTAGCTTGGGTGACTGAAGCAGTTATACATGTCATTTCCACTCTTTCTGAAGTTACTGCCCTGTAGCAGTTATGGCTGAATAGAACAGGAATCCGGTCCAAAACTATCAGAATTCACAGCCTCATCTACAGCAGAAACCTGTGACAGTATCTACTAGCAAGCTCACCTGTGAAGCACAACTTGAATATGACATACTCAGCACTCTTTGCTTCACCAGCACCAATTTCTTGGAGAAGGTGAAAAGAAGTCATAAGACTCACCTTTAGCCCTTGCCTAACCCAAAAGCATGCATCAGTCAGAGTCCTTTTTGTTGTCTCCATTTGACAAGAAATTAATTATAGCTATATTTCAAAAGACACGTCCACACTGTTAAATAAAAGGGTCAGTCCAGGCCTCACGACCAAACACATTTGCATCTACATTGGTTATGCCTACCTCTCTCTAGCTGGGATGTCTTCGCATTTCATAGCATTTAGTACTAGGTCCATGCACAGCTCTATATGATGACCTTATGGAAAAAATATACAAATGTCATTTTGTACATGATTTTCAGATCAGTGTGACCAAAATGAGATCTCTGTTGCAGTATTCCAGTGTGCTTTTACAGCTTTAAACTTAGTTACAAACTCTAAGATGTAGAATGGGAGCATATAGAGGAATTTAAGGATACACAGCTGGCTGGAATTGTGTTAGAAAGCTGCATTAGCCAGCCTCCAATTTTGTCTACCCTCCTGCCTGGGGACCAGCGAATGTAGAACCTGTTAATTATTTCTTGTGTTGCTGTACCAAAGAAAGCACATTAAAAAGAGATTTTTCAAAATTCGGGATAGGAGGTTTTGTTCCCGTCTAATACCAACAATAAAAATAATAATAATAAAAAAAAAAAATAAAAACCTGTATTTTATCTGTACAAGTAAATTATTTATGGGTAATATTTTCACAAAAATACTTCTGAGATTTAGATACATAAGTGCCACTAGTAAAAGTCATCCCCAAAGGAGTGGAGTCATGTCATAAAAGCTGAGGTGTCGTTTCACCTAAGCCTAGTCTTGAAAAGTTGGACTTAGGCTCTAAAATAATCCAAGTGCCCTTTATCGTCAGGGGTGAGGTGTGAAGATATAAATCTTACCAGGCAGAGCAGTAGTTCAAAAGTAGGAATCTATAAGAAATGGGGCAAATGAAAATCAGAAGATGCTCGTCTCTTATTTGAGTATGATTTCACCTAACCTAGGTGACCAGATAAGCCCGTGCACCTGTCTTCTAGGTGTCATAAAGAGATTAAGAGAAACATGCCTTTAATACTTTCACTGGAGCTAAAAATATCAAGATGTTGCTCTGAGAGGAATTGGGAACTCTTTGACAATACTACTGAATTTAAGTGTCAGGAAATGTCCCTGGTCATTATTCCTTCATTCTATTCATCAGTACCACAAGGCAGTTATTTTGGTCCCTGGCATGGTTTTGGCCTTTGCCAGCATTTTCCTAGACAATTCCCAAGTGCAACGGAAGTGTAATGACTTGCCAGGAAACATTCCGAGAAAGCAGTTTGGATGCAGACACCCTGTTCTGGAAGATAAAGAGTGTTCAAGAGCACAGATGCAGATTGTGATATTCCAGCTGGCCTTAGTGTCAGGGAACAGCCCCAGGCACATTTAAATTACTGATCGCCTTAGAGCAACAGAGGGAAAGCATTGAGAAGGACTAGGATTGCCTATAAATGGACGTGCGCTTAAGTATGACATCCAGTTCTTGTTTCCTCATTTTACAGAGGTAAAAAAAATGGATAAGATGTGGAGAAGAGCTACAGAAATTATCTGAAAACTTGGAAAAGGACCTTGCAGAAAGAGATTAAAGGGGTTCAGTCTGTTGAGTTTAATAAAAACATCTAGCGATGATTTCAGTGATTACAATGTGTGAGTATCACCACAGGGAGAAAACACAAAGCAGTAACAGCAACGCTCTCATCTTACAACAAAAGGCATAATGAGAGGTGATAGATGGAAGTGAAAGCCAGACAGACTTAGGGAAGAATCAAAACACACATTTTTAAGAGAGAGGGTGATAACCATTGGACTATGCTGCCAAAGGAAGTGATGGATTCTCCAACTACTGATGGCTTCAGATGTAGACTGGACGTCTTGCTAGAAGATAAGCTTTAGCCAAACTCAAATTGCTGGACTTGATGCAAGGCTTACTGGTTTAAATTAAATGGCTTGTGTCATTCAGGAAGTCAGACTAAATAATCTAAGGGCCTTTTCTGGCTTTAAAAAATCTATGGATCTATAAAGTGCAACTGTGTAACTGTGAATTCTGGTCCAAGAATAACACATTTTGATAAAATAAGATTTCCATAGTCCAGTGCTAGTTTAGTGTACAAAATTCCAAGTGATCAGACTACAGTTGTAAAATTGAAAATGAATAAAGCATGACGACATGGTGATATTAATAACAATACTGATTCTCCATGTGTTTACAGGGTTAGTCAATAGAAATTGCAGCAAAGTCAGTGGAATTTTAGCACTATAAAATTAGCAAGAGAAAATATGCTTCAGTTTTCCAGAACAGTCTCTGGATGTCATGGAATTAAATTGAAAAATCACATCTATTCTGTTAACACTTGGGGGAGGAAGGGGGCATTTTTTGGCTATGCTCGTTCCACTCAATTAAGGAGTGACAGGGCGCCAGCACAGGCACTGAAATTTGATCATCTACACTGTTTAATACTTAGGGTAGTTCTTGGCACAGCTTTGGCCCCAGCCAACTAACACTTTCCAAAACAGCTTTTTGCATCATTCAGGAGCCAGCATGGGCCAAGGACACTCATGGACAAAAGTGTGGATGTACCCATGCCTCTTCTGTGGTAGAACAGACTATGATAGCAAGAAAATTGCCCTACTATCCCATTTAGCTTGTGGATCAGGAAACAGGTTTAATACTTAGCAAAACTGGTCTTCAGGAAAACAACTGTTTTCCATTCCTTCCCCATCTCTGCTACTAAATTATCTGCAGTGTGTGTATTTTAATTTCACATGTGAGTTATAGTGGTCTATCTTTCAAAACATCTCAACTCTCCTTAAAATCAAAAAGGTAACTTCCAAAAAGGACAATTGCAAATTGAACCATAAAATTAACTTCCATAAGTGACCTATGAGGGTCAGATCCAACTGAAAAACAGAAATGCCTACAAATAAGACACAATCAACACTTAACTTTTAGGTTTTTAGATCTAAGAGTGGAATCCAAAGCCAAAATTAGAGAGCTTTCAGGCACACAGAGTTAGGTATTATGGAAAAAATCACTCAAAACAAACAAACATATTGAGAAGGGAGCAATTACATAATCTTGAGCTTAGAAGTGTATCTGAATACCAATCTCTCCATAGAATATAAATAAAAATAAGCAAGAGAATGCATCCATCTATTCATACCTTGTGATCAGCTCCTCAAGGTATACTCTTCTAATTATTTTGATTCCCCAAATGTCCATTCATTGCTTTTTCTTTCGTATTCCAGCAAGAGAAGGCAGTATTTAGCACTAATGTAATAATGAAATAGCTAGAGCTAGATTCAGCAGGAATATAAGTTTCATGAGGTCAGGAAGGGACCTTACAGGAGCAAATACAGTTATCATCATGATAAGGATATTAACCTAGGGATGGATTCCCAATGCTCTGATCCCTGAGCATTGAGGCTACAAGTGTTGAATTCAGTGGACTGAAGCCTGAGTAGAACTGAGTGAAACCATGAAGAGACTGAAAAGGAAACATCAAGCTCAACTCAGGTAAGGAAAATGCTTTAAAAAATGTAAAGATATGATGAATTTGGCGTATCCCTCTCCGAAACACTGTTCTAATTTTAAACAGTCTATTGTACTGTGCTGTTGATAGCCTTGTGTGAGCCATCTAAGGCTCAGCCAATGCTGCTGCATGATCAGTAAAGAGACAATGCTACCACACACAGGGTTATTTGGATTAGTGAATACCATACGCAAGTAAATCATCTGCCAGATGGCATTGGAAGAAAGCTGCAACTCTCTCACTTTCATTTCCACAGCAGCAAACAATGTTCCATGTTTAAAATAAACTCTTCCAGATGAGTAAAAGATAAACGTTGTGGTGCTTTTTGTTGGTCTTCTCTTTGACTTCAGCTTTTTTCTTTAAAAAAAAAAAAAAAAAAAATCATCTGGTTGGTTATATTAATGAAAAAATCCCAATTTAGACCACCATAGTACAAAGCTGTCCCTCTAGGCAGCATCAAAATTCCAGGCTATTTACTGAACAAAAGGCAAAAATGAAATACAATATTTTCACTCATCAACTTCTGTCAACAGAACCCTTAAAAATGAACACCTACCACACTAAGCCATTTCCTGTCATTTTATAGGTTTTCCATAGTGAAGAACTGTGCTGCTTTGTTGAAACATGGTTGTTTTCACATTTTCTTCTGATGTTTTAATTTTTTTTTCTTTTTTTTCTTTTTTTTTTTCCCCACATAGCAGGTATCCAGAATTAATCAAGCAAACAAAACCCTCAGAAACTGAAAATAAAAATAAATGTCATAAAACGTTTCTAATTATTCTTTTTGATTTTTAGGGTTGCCTCCCTTGAATCTGTAAGCACATTATCTTTTATTCAGTTCTAATGTCCCAGGACCCTAGTCATAGCTTTGCTTCTGAGACAGAATTAGTTTTTAATATAATTTGGCCACTGCATAAAATGTGAAGTTATGTTTTTTGAAAATCTCTGCTTATAGCATAATTTTATGGACAAATACCTCCATGATGTAGACTTACATGCTTTTACAATGTCAGTCAAGATGCATCTGAAACACCTTTACGCCTCTGAAGATTTCCACTAGGGCAGACCGAAAACAAAGAAAATTAAATTGATGAAAAGATATCTTCTTCCACCTTCTCTTCAAATATTGTCGACACCTGGTAGAGTCTCAAGCAACTTGAACTACTATGGACCTCAATCGGTTAAAGGATCTCAGCCCTTCAGAATAACAAATGAGTGTCAACTTGCTATATTTAACCCATGGGCTACACTTACAACACTGTCTCTAGGGCTTGATGAAGTCTAAAATACTAATCTGTATACACTGGGGAAGGTGTTTCTCTCTATGAATGAGTATAAAAAATATTATCAAACCTACTCATTGCAGTGTAAGTAGGTTCTGGGCCTTCAGGCATGGCACTTGCCTTTTGGAGTTCATGACTCCTGTCTTGAAGCCTCTAGAAAGATCCTGACATCACTTGTCTCAGGAGTAGATGGGATTTGTTGAGTGGATGGTCATGCTGTGATTTAGGAGGATAATGGCCTAATGTTAAGTAAAGTTGCAACAAGACTCTGATAAACTGAAATAGTATCACTCATCACCAAAAAGCAATCCAGGTGCCAAACTGACACATGCCCCAACAGCTGCAGAGATGGGATGTCATTTTGGGACAGAAAAACAGATATTTATGGAGAATGTTCCAAGACATTTAATATATACATAACCTTCATCCCACCCCCACAACATAGTTTGCGAACTATTAAAAAATAAAAATAAAAATGCCACACATACACAGAACTGCATAAAGCGTCATTCATCGAGCTTGAATGAGTCACCATCCAACCGACTATAAGAGCTCTGCTGCCCAAAGCTAAAGCCAGATCAGAATCAGCAAAACTATTTAGGTGTCTGACTCCCAACACTTTTAGTGGGACTAGAATTTCAGACTGCTTGCTTTGGCCTTGAAGCAATGGAAAGATCTCAGTACCTTGCTAAACTGAATATCATAGACTTCAAGGATGTGACACCTTTTGAAATTTTCATGGCAAATAAGCTATCAGTTCCTTCCCTATATTGTTTAATTAAGTTTTGGCCTTTTGTTTTGTTTTGTTTTGCTTTTACATTATTTGGGAAGAAATGTAAATGTAAATGTAAATGTAAATGTAAATGTTAAATGTAAAAAGAAAGGGATTTCAACCTTTTAGGTGGTTTGTGTGCCAGCCTTCCCCAAAATAAGCAATTAGGAAAGCATTCCTTTCTCCATGCTACGTAGGTCTTTTGGAATCAATTAAATATTCAAATCTAATGTCTCTGATCTGAATCCAGCTACAACAGGTGTGAGGCTGCTAGTGGTAGCTAAAGTGGTAAGCAAAAAGTCTAGAGGGAGGTTGTCATTTTCTGTTATGAGAAATAGCAGCACTGTTCTGGGACAGATCAAAAATAATAATTCAACTGTGTAGGCCTCCTGGATCTTTTTGCAAGTCAACTACCTTCTAAGTGATTAGTTTGGAAAAAGTTAAGTGAAAAAGGGAACAGGCCTCCCATTTTAAAATTATTTGTATGACTCTTGCAAGCTGTTTATTTTCTTTATAGCCTTAGGTGGAAAGAAATTAAGTATGCTTGAAGTGGGAAATATTCGCATTTTTAAGCAAAAGCATAATCATACTGCACACTCCCAGGGCTAAGGCTTTGAAGGCTGTGAAGCATTCACATAGTAGGAAGCTTAGGCAAACCAGGCAACCACTGAAAAAAGAGAAGAGAGCTTAAATACTTCTGTTTTTATTGCATCATGGAAAAACTGATCATTTATCTAATTAAGATGGAGAATTTTTACTGTAGAACTCCTGCTGGGTTTATGAGCTTGCCTGCTGCTTTGGCTATAGTGCCTGAAAGAGCAGTGTTGTCCCTTTGCCTAGGGATAGATGTTGGCCTTTGTGGCAAGGTAAAGAGAGTAAATTAGTGACAGAACATGTCTTTTTTTTCTTTATTATTATTATTTTTTAACATACATAAGTCTCTCTTTACTTAAGCAGATATGGTATATAAATTAAATACATGCAACTGCAATTTAGCATGCTTTCAGAAACCTAATTCATAAGAGCTAGCTTGTAAGCTTGTAGTTAGGGGCTGGGACTGAGAATAAATAAATTAAAAAATATAAAATAAAATCTTTCCTCAAACTCTTGTTCTAAAGAGGAATAAATTATGCTGAAGCAGTTAAAAATGTTCCACTTAACACACTTGATGCCTGTTTCCCTCAATTATTACATGGAAATGTTTCCTTCCTTCAGCTGTGCCTGCAAGTTTCCCAGCTGCAAAAGCAGATAATGGATATGGCAACCTGAATAAAACTCGAGCACCTGAGTGCACCACTCAGACCAAGCCCAATGCCCCACATCTCATCACACACCAAGTCCATGTGGGAGGCAGTAGCCCCTGTCATACCAACAGCCCACTCTCCTCTCCCTTCAGTTCCTCAGTAAATTGTTCACAGCTCTTCCTGTCAGTCTTTCAAAAACAAGGGATTAAATTGCACCCGCACGTGTCCACACACACACTCGTGTACACTTTTAAAATAACCCATCTAGAGTATAGTTAGTTAGTCTGCAATGTTGCTGCAGTATGAAACTCGATCACTGAGAAATGGGGCCATGTGCAAGCATTTCTAGTCATTGCTGGGATGGACCTCAGGCTGCAGTGGGGAAAGTTGGCAAACAGGCAAACAGGTGAATTGCTGTTGTGGCCCTCCGCATCTCAGCTGTGACCCCAAAAAGGCATTTCACCTGCAAAAAGCAAAAGGACAAGGGCTACTTTCTCAAGAGTGACTGTGCCCTGAACACATCCCAGCCAGCTTTTAAACCACCAGGGCACAGGTGCTGATCCAGCACAGCTGGTGGATCAAAAATCAAATGCTCAAAGTCTAATAATTTATGCAAGACGGATGAAGGTACATTTGGCTGTTGAAAGTGTTGGCTATGTTTACCAGAGACCTCAATAAAATCTTAACCTCAGATGTGGCCTCCATGCATATCTGTAACGTACTTACTAGCAGTGCAATCAGCCTCGATACCTACCTGTGAAAGCTGTTGTTTTGCATTTCCCTGGTCTTTACATGTTATCCCTGGTTACTGTCTGCCTCCTTCACCTCTTATTTTTTCCATGCTTAATTCTTAATGGAAAATAAGCTTAATTTCAGAGTGATGGTGTTCATATAATGGTGTTCATGTGGTGGTGACAGTGAAGGGAGGCAACTGAAATGTGTCCTGGTTTTGACTTTACCACACCAGACAGCTCTGGATTAGTTTACAGAACAGTAACATGCAGAGCTTGCCACACCTTTCTGTAGGCACTGTAGTATTGGGGTGAAGTGTGAAGTTGTTGGAACAAGACACTGATCCCTCTACCAACCTCTGCCATTCAGCAGCCAATCATCACATCACAGATATATATTTGAGCTTACTAAGATCCTATGTAGTATTGTATTGTATTCTTTCTCAGCCAAAATGCTAATCTAGATTGAATCAGCAGCCCTAACCACACATTGAAATAAAGTCTTTGGTTTTGCACTTACATTTTTCAAGACCTGTTGACCTATGTGGTCTCAAATTCCTAGATGCTACCAGAATAACAAAAGCATCACATAAATAAACAGTAACAGCAGTCTCAAAAGAGTAATCAAAGCTTAGTCCACTGAGACTAAGTTAAATTCAACCTTGAAAGTGACAAATGTTACTGATGTTGAAAAAAAATAAAATTTATATTTTGGTGCCAGAGATTCTAACAATCCATCCTTTCAAAATGTTTTCAGGCAATATTTTCAGGCATATTATATTCCATTAAGAGTATCATGTGATTACTCTCCTGGTCTGGAACAAGGACTTTAATCTAGATATGATTACAGGAATGTAATCACCTTCCAACAAAGGCTCTTATTTCTGCAATGTTTCAAAAGAAAAAAACACCTGGTAGATGTATGAGGCATTACATGTTATAGAGTCATACCATACAGCTGGTATTTATTATTCCACATCTCTTGTCTGTACACCTGCACCTTTGCTGTTTTGAAGGCCAGGGTATATCATATGCTGATCATTCAGTCTGAAAAATATATAATCTTCTTCTGTTCAGGGCAGTTCTTTACCACAGCACTTCCAGACTTGTCATCTTCTCCATTCTCCACCTTTGCACCTAAGGCTTTCCTCTCAAGAGGCATACACAGGTTTCAGCACTGGAACAATGTAGTAGCATTAGTTCAGTATTGTTACAGTAGTACTGAGAACACAAACCCAAGTTTGGCTCAGCTCTTCTGCATCTTCACTCTTGTTCTTTGGCAGGTGAAGTACACCATGTTGTTTTGATTAAGATAACGTGCAGTTCATGAAAACAGTTTCTCATTTTACTGTTATCCCGCATTCTAGAAGTATTAATGAACTTTTAATTCTTTAGCTGTTTCAAGTGCTCTGCATACAGCTATTTCATAGAATAATATCAAACATTCAGGTTGGAAAAGACCTCTGAGATCATGTAGTCCAACCTTTAACCTAGCAATGAAAAGCCCACCACAAAGCCATGCTACTAAATTCTACATCTACACATTTCTAAAGACCTCTAGGGATGGTGACTCAACCACTTCCCTGGGCAGCCTGTTCCAATGCCAAACAACCCTTTCAGTGAAGATATTTCTCCTAAAACCCAACCTAAATCACCCCTGGCACAACTTGAGGCCATTTCTCCTCATCTTATCACTTGGTGGTTGGGAGAAGAGCCCAATCCCCACCTCACTACAGGAACTACAACATTCAACGTAATTGCAAAGTACAATGAGGTGTGTCCTGAGCCTTCTTTTCTGAACCGCAAAGTCCAGAGCAGAACAGCAGAACCTTCTCTATGCCTGTTACCTGTTTCCCTCTGGCATTACTTGAGAACTTTGATCAACACTCAAGAAAATGTTTTGACAGCACACCCATCTCTACACCTTGCCTTACAGTGAGCAGTACAAAGCTCAGCATGTTACAGGATCTTAGAAACGTGCTGAGTTTCATAGCGTGTGTTGTGGTTTTCTGGAACACCACCTTCCTCCCCCACCCACGCCACTGGCCCAGAGCAGGACCATGGTGGCAAAGGGCAAGGACATGTAAGGCCACTGCCCTGTGCAGAAGCTCCAGCAGGGTAAGACCCTGAGTAAACAACCAGAGACAGGATCTCAACAACTGGGTTGCTACATGAAGGGTAGATCTGATATGTATTTACAGGTAAGTAAAAAGGGTCTATTAAATATGCCATGTATTATTAATATTGGTTTCCTTGAATAATATTTATCAAGATAAATCACTCCACTTCATTCTTCCATATTCTATATACTCTGAATTAACTGCTAGACCAGTTTATTTAAAAAAAAAAAAAAGCCATAAATGTCAGTATGAATCCATTAATTATATCAACTTCCTCCTCCCCCCCAAAAAAAAATAAATTAATTATAGCTTCATGTAATATCTTTTTTTTTTTTTTTTTAATTTATTTGAAGTTCATTTTATTTCTAACTCTATGCAGCAGAGGGTCCCTAAACTGACACAGGTGAATCTTCTACCTTTGAAACAAAGCTACTGCATCAAGACCAGTGGTTGTATCTTCCACGATGAATGAATAAGTGCTAACTCTTTTATTTTAAAAGATTTTTTATTAAAGATTCATTAAACTGTATGAGACATTTTTTTCTAATCTCATTACCAAGTTAAAGTGCCATCAGTAAAGCCAAACACACAGCAAGAAACATATTCTCTTCAGTTTATCTGGTTGAAGTCTTGTGAACTTTGCATGGACACAACTCATGACATGCAAAGCCCTATCGAGACCACAAGACATGTCAACTACATTTTTAATGAAACGTAAGCAGTCCACGTATCAAGAAATAGCCAGTTCATCATATGTGAAAATAAAAGTACAGCTTGTACAACAGTGTATACACTCAGTGAATGGCAGTTACAGTACTCGAAAAAAAGCCAACTTTGTGCTTCACAGCTAAACTGTATACATCTTAATAATTTTGTTCACTGAAGCATTTGGCTAATGACAAGTCTTTGAATGGCACTCAGGCCTAATGATTACAGTGCAAGATACCAGTAAAACTGTTTACTCCAGTTTTCGCTGTAATGGCTCAAAAAGACAAAAATCTTAGTGTCAGGATCTCTTCTTAAAACTGCTTTACAGGAAAAGCATTTCACCATCAACACCCTGCATTGTCCAGTCTGACTACGAAGTAGTAGAACATGACAAATAGGCATATACACTGCAAAACACAGTTCTGTTTAATATTTATTTGTAGAACATGAATTTCTGAACAGATTTAATCAGAAATATTCACACCCTCAAACTTTATTGAAGATTTTTCTTGAAAGACTGCACCCATTAAATAAAGGTTATTCTTTGTTTCAAAACAGAGTTCCAGCATAAACCACTCCTCTATTAAATCTGAGCATTAACCTGTGTTTCCACAGTATTTAAAGTGAGAATTACACCCTTCCAAATACATATTGCATAGTTATCTGCATTCCTTTTTAGCAGATACCCCAGCGCTTATTTCAATAATCCAACCATCACTTCACTGATATCCCACAACTTTCTTGCAACCAAGTCATCCATGGCTTTGGGCAGGAGTTCCTCCTCTTTGCAGTCCCCAAAATATTTCCCTGACACACCTTCAACCTCAGGAGAAGAGGCCAAATAAATAGAAGTTTGGGCTCCTTCCAGAGGTGTTTTGAAGAAAGCCCACGACACCAAATTGAACAGGGGTTTTGCCAGCAAAGGAATATTCACATGCCTGCCTAAATTTGTTCTGACAATCCCAGGATGAAGCGAATTGACAGTGACTCCTGTCCCTTCCAATCGACGTGCTAGCTCCCTTGCAAATAATATATTAGCCAGTTTACTCCGGCTATAACAAAAGCTTTTATTATAACTTATTTCACTGTTCAAGTCTTCAAAGTTGATTTCTCCGTATTTGTAAAGCTTTGAGGATACTACCACAATCCTGCTTGGAGCAGAATTTTTGAGGAGGCCCAGAAGAAGGTTGGTAAGTAAGAAGTGACCCAAGTGGTTTACGCCGAATTGCATCTCAAAACCATCCTCTGTCTTCATGTATGGACACTGGAATATCCCTGCATTATTTATCAGAACATCCAGCCTTGGCTCTTCCTTTAAATAGGAAAGAAAAACATCATTCAGTTTTATAATGCAAAACATACTATTATGCTTAATATTTCTCATTAGACACCATTAGAGGGAAATAACTTAATTTCTAGTTTTCTAAATTGCAACTTTCCAATAGTCCCTAAATTGTTACTGAAAAAAAAAAAAAAAAAAAAAAAAAAAGCTACCACTAAACCAAACATTTGACTCCAGCAGGATGCAGGTACATGAAAGCAGGTCTGTTCAACTTTTAATGTGTGCAGACAACACAACATCTGTTTCTCCGGGAACAGCTTTCTATAGGAATTCAGTGGTATTTTATCTTTGTGATGCATTTTGTTTTCCTCTAAAAAAGTAACCTCCTTATTATACTTGGAAAAGTAGACACATTCATGCATGATAATCGTTTATGACAAACCTCAGCCGTAGGCAAGGGTTCTACCACAAAAGTTATACAGATATAGAACAAAAAACGTTATCTCAAAGAACTAACGTCACTGTTGAAGAGAACCTGTCATATTGCAAGCCCATCATCTCACTGGGAAGATGTAATGAAAAAATTTGAAAAACAACGTTCTCATGATTTTAAACACTATCTCATTCGAATATATTTCATTGCGCTGCTTGGTGCAAATTACAGAGCAGAACTCATGATAGAAGAGCAACATTCATGATTCTAACTGAGCAGGTTTCATACATTTGTTTAATTTGATTTGTTTAATAGGTAAACTCAATAAATGTCTACGGGACTGAAGCTTCGAATTTTTATGATATGCTCAGCACATGCTGCTTGATGGATCAATATTCTGGTTCAGACTGAGAGCAGTCAATCAGGATATCAGTCGCATCAGGAAATACAAGTAATTAACACAGAAGGTGGTGAGGATAATTCAAACGTACATTATATACTTCATGTTCCAGGATCCACTCAAAAACTGAAAGCTTTCCAAATTAACCAAAACAATGAATTCTTCAAAAAATACAGGTTAAACTAAGCTGCCCAAATAACCTCTGAATTCAGCGATTTCACCCATATCTAAAGTGTCACAGGAAACTTATGTTTACATGACTCAGATGCAAAAGTATTAATTCGCCTAACACAAAAAGCAGCGTGAGTTTTCTTTGCTGCTAATTCTTTAAAACTAATGTAGGCAAGCACAGATCACTTCAGGTAATTTTGATGATAAAAATAGAGAATCTCAAGACAAATTTTATACCATTTGCCTTTTATTTGACTATCATTTGGCGGCAAAGATACGGAGAGCAAAACACAAATTTTCACTTGGCATTCAATTAATGATGGCTGGCATTTGACACCACAAAACATCAAGTAATTCAGCCTCTGGTTTCTGCAGAACTTGATGTTTCCCAGTGTTTCACATAATTACAAAAGCATGATCTGAAGAGCATCAAAAACAATTCTCCTCACCCAAAGGGACATAATGGTATCTATCACTAAGCAAGAGAAGCACTGAACAAGTGTCTTACTGCAGATTTGCTGACTGAAGCGCTATTACTTCCTTTAGAGAACATTGTTTTAGAAACTTTTCACACCACCTGACCAGAGGATTCATTTCACAAGAATTAACACTGCAAGAAGGACTTCCACTTGTGCTATTTTCTGAGGCTCCTACATTTAATAATCCAGAGTAATGTGATCAACGCCAAGCAGGCAGCTACTATGACCAAGAACATCAGAGTACAAAACATTGCTTTGACAGGCAGTGCTATTCTTTGTGGCTTCTGAGCTTGCTTCCATTTTCTGCATTTTTCCATGGAGCCCTCCAACATATCCAAGTCATTTTTTTGCAATGAGGCTAAGGAGTGAAAGACGTAATCTCGCAGTTTTGGAATGGAAAGCTCCCACAAAGTTAGGCTGTGGGAGTGCACTGTTCCCCCATCCTGACAATATTTAAGCCTTTTCACCCCCATCCTGATGATCTTTAAGTATTCTTCATCTCAAAACACACACAAACAACACAAAAATATCCCCATCAACCAAACAACCAAAGGAAAAAAAAAAAAAAAAAAAAAAAAACACAACCAACTCAACTCCAAAAAGCAGACACAGGTTCACAGAAGACAAATAAGGTGAACTTGAATGTAACAGCTTCTTGAACTCACATTTGTTGTTATTCAGCTGCTTTGGGGATTATTTTGAAAATAAAACTTAAAATGCACCTGTGAGCAGCACTCTGCAAATACATTCACTCTCTCTTTCACTATCCATTTCTCATTTACAGGCATTTCTACTGGCTTTACCAATGAAGAATGGATAATAAATTTACATTTTTGGATATTCTGTACTACAGAAGATATAATTTTATAGGTTAAACAGTAAGTTTCTGGTCTAGTGTTTTATATCATTTTGTATATATGCCTATTTTCACAAAATACTGAAGTAACATTAGATCTTATAACTAGATTCATATATATGATTACATATGATTACATAGAGCTCCACCAGAGCTCTTTTGACTTTTTCGGGTATTTAAGTTTTACAACAGTTCTTTGAAAGTTAATACAATATAGTCTCTCTCCATTTTCATTTCTCACAACTGCACTTGAGCATCTTTCAATAAGCAGTGCACCACGTGGCAGAACTGACTATGCCTGGTTTCCTACGACCTTGTGTCTCATGGTTTGCACTGCTAGATGTGATGAGAGTCCCAGCTGAAGCTTTTCATTGGAGTGGAATGGCTCTAATGGTGCCTCCCAGTACTCTCTGGTGTCTAATGGTACTGTTGAACTCATATTGCAACATTTCCATCAGGAGAACTGACTGGATGTCTCTGATCTTAAACTTTTTTTTTTTTTTCTTCCAGGAAATTTGGAGAAAATATATATATTACAAAACATCTGACCACTAAACTCAGCTACTGTTGGCAAGAGATGCAAAATGTGTGGGAGTCTGGTGTTGCTGAGAAGACAGCAGGATGGATGCAGTTGCGAGCAGTTCACTCATGAACCTTTACTGCTATGGGGATAAGGCTATGCTGTAATGTCAACTTAAAGGCAAATTAGTTCAGAACAGAAAAGCAGGGAAAAGGGAATGTTTTATGTTTCTCAAAAAATAAAAAGTTTCATTTGCAGTACTAGAACAGCCTGAACAAATACGAATCATAGAATGGCTTGGGTTGGAAGGGACCCCTAAGATCATCCAGTTTTAACCCCCTGCCATGGGCAAGGACTCCACTCACTAGATCACGTTGCCCAGGGCCTCATCCAACCTGGCTGATACTTCCAGGGACAGGGTATCCACAGCTTCTCTGGGCAACCTGTTCCAGTGCCTCAGCACCCTCACAGTGAAGAATTTCTTCCTGATGTCTGCTTTAACTTGACCCTCTTTTAGCTCAATACCATTCTTCCTTGTCCTGTCATTGTCTGACCGAGCAAAGAGTCACTCCCCATCTTTTTCATAAGCCCCCTTTAAGTTCTGAAAGGCTGCAATAAGGTCACCCCGGAGCCTTCTCTTCTCCAGGCCGCACATCCCCAGCTCTCTCCGCCTTTATTCGTAGCAGAGCTGCTCCGGCCACGACCTTTAAGCTTCGAGCAGCCAGCACAGCGCGTCCCACTTACTGACACCACCCCGCACCCCAGGGCCGAGTGCGGGCAGGCGGGGGAGAGGGGGGGGGCTCCCCTTGAACCCCTCTACCCCCGGCAGGGCCCGTACCTGGAGGACCTGTCGGCAGAAGTCCCGCACGGAGCTGAGCGAGGCCAGGTCGAGCTGCCGCACCACCAGCTCCCCGCCGCCCTCGGCCGCCTCCCGCTCGCCCAGCTCGGCTCGGATCTCGCTGGCCGCCCGCTCCGCCCGCGCCCGGTCCCGGCAGCCCATGATGACCCGGGCCTTCATCCGCAGCAGCTCGGCGGCCACCGCCCGGCCCAGCCCGCTGTTGGCCCCGGTGATGATCACCGTCTTGCCCCGCATGGAGGCCCCGGAGCCGGCGCCGGGCCGGGCCGCGGGCCGCAGCCAGCGCCAGGCTGCCAGCAGCAGGCCTCCCCCCAGCACCGCCGCCGCCGCTACCGCTGCGGCCATGGGAGCGGGCCCCGCGTTAGGCTCGGCCGCTGGGCATTGTGGGGGTTGTAGTCGTGCAGGGGCTTGGTGAGCCCTGAAACCTCCCGGGACTATCGCGGAATATCCCGAGATGGAGGGATAGTCGAGTCCAGCTCACGGCTGCCCGCAGGGAGTTAAACACTTCTTCTGAGAGGGCTCCCAGGAGCGGCAATGCCACCACCGCTTGTAGGGCAGCAGCAGCCTCTGCAAGTTTTTGGCCCAAGCCCCAAGCACACTCTCCCACCACTCACAAGTGCCCACAAAGCAGCCACCATCTTCTGGAGAGTGACTGTGCTGGGTTTTCGCATGCCACCTGGCCTCTGTGCCAGTGAAATATTTTGTGCAAGTTCAATTTAGGCGCCCAAGTGCAGTGAGAGAGTGTGTCAGGACGGCGTGCTGAGCCCCAGCCCATGCTGCCTTTGAGATTAGATTTCTTTGTTAGGTATTTCTGCATGTGCTGTAGCTCTGGATCAAGACAGGTTGTGTGTCCAAGCGTTAAGACAGATGTCAGTACATGGCCAAACACGTCTTGCAACGTCTATGTTGCAAGCAGAAGGGATGGACCGGGTGGGGAAGTGTTACACAATTCTTTGTGGTGGTGGCTGCTCTGGCAGCTAGCCTAGGGTCTAAACACGCCAGCGAGCTGACAGGCTGACCCGCTGAACACTTGCTTTGAGGACCAGCTTCAGCTGAGTAATATCGCCTTGGAGGTAGCCTATGGGAGGTAACCAACTTTTGTTGAGGTCTGGTCCAGAGCTGTCTGTCCCATCCCAGTGTGGTGGAAGAGGGGCTGCTTGCAGAAGGTATGAGTACATACACTCACTTCACAACCACAGTCACATTCACTGGTCTCGTAAATACTAGTACAGGTTCTAAGTCCATCCAGTTTCTATACCCAGAGACTCAGGCACCAGCCCTGATGCTGGGATTTCCCAGATGCTGGTCTCTTCCTGTGTGGTGGCTTGTCCAACTAGAAGTGTACTAGTGGTTCACATACACATACTGAGGGGCCCTCAAACAGCTGGTCTGTCTGGTAGGTGCATCCAGACTGTCTCTATCCATTTGGCACCAGACCCTCAGGCCCCTTGGACCTGTGACCTTGCTCTCTGATGGCTGGCACTCAGATCTCTTGTCCTACTTACCAGCTGGTCCAACTGGGAGTTCCTTCATGGTCCACACACACATGCTCAGAAGAAAGAGTGACCTGTAAAGAAAATAGAAACAGTATTTGTGAAGAAGATATGTCAGACTGCAGTGTTGAGGTACAAACTTTGGTCAAACATGTTGACCAAACACCTGATTACCTGTGACCAGTCCCTTTTATCCCTCTCTCCTTCTATTTTTTTCCATTTTGGCTCCTCACTCCACCTTGCTTCCTCTCCCTCCCTTATTATTGCCACTTGCACTTACCATCTTATAATAAAATTTGTGCAGCCCCCAAATTCTCTCTACTCTCACCCACAATTTTCTTTCCACCTGCATCCCATAATAAACCCTGTACCCTTTTAGACGACAATTCTCCTTAGTCTGCATGGCATTTGAGCAAAAAATTATTTTCTTGGTTCATACTAGCAGGTTTCATACCAGGAATAATGGTTGAATCATTCACCTTTGATGACCTCAGGAGGAGCTGTGTGTTCTCTTTTTCTGTGATTAGGTTAGTTGGGTTCCTTGGCCCATCATTGTTCCTCTGATCCTTGCTGGATTTAATTTGATTAGATGTTAGATAACCTAACAGAGCCTTTCCGAGGAGCTGAAGCAGATTGCAGGTGACATAAGGTTAGGATACTGGTTCCTCAAATGCAATTAAGATCTGAGAAAGACAAAGGGTGCTGTTGAAAAGCGTTAGAGCACTGATATTTGAACTGCTTCCTTGTTGCTTCGCAAGTAGGTGTTACGAACATGGTCATTACTTTCTCCTGGAAATGTAAAATGGCACTCGTAGTAACATTCTTTTAGCTAGGCTGTTCTCAGTAGTCACTGGAGTCTTACAAAGCTGTCAGATTGAGAGGCCGGCCTATCAAATTTAACTATTAAAACATAGATGACTTTCATATCCTTACTGTGTTTTCAGAGATGAATGAATCTTGTTTCCCAGTGAGATGTTCTTCCATATGCTCTGCTCAGAGTAAATTATATCTTTGGAGGTGTTGGGGCCATGCTAATGATACTGCCTAGTGACCTTACAGCCAAGGACTGTGAAAAAGGGATGGTGGTTCTCAGTGAGGTGCCAAAATAAAAGAACTGGAAAATTTCCTGTTAAATGAAGAGATTCATCCTGTAAGAAATCCTAATGGATGTCAAGGATCCTGCCTGGGCCTATCAGTGGCCAATTCAGCTTTCAGTGCAAGGATATCATTCTACATAGGAGCTAACTGGTCATAGTGATCAGAAGCTGCTTATCAAGGCAGGTACATTCAGATGTACAAGACATGTACATTCAGATGTTATTGGTTCCCAAAACTACTAAGCAAGGTAACTGAAAGTTATTTCTCTCCTAAAACATCCACCTGCTTCACTGCTTTCTCTACCCATCTATTGTGTTCAAGGAGATAGATGTGTTCTTTTCAGTAATACTTCAAGTCAGTGCAGGTTACAGGTTCTGGCAGAGGCAGAGGAGACCATGTGGAGGTACCTGAAGTACCAGTTGCCAGTTTCTTTTTCATGTGTCTATCCAGTGTTATAAACAAGCTGAGGCAGTATAGTCCAGAACCATAGGACTCTTCTCTATTCCCCTATTGAAAACTGCTATGCTTGTAACTGTGACTGGCTTAGAGTAATGAAATGCTGGGGCATAAATTCATGGTATCCTCATAAGCATGAGAAGCAAGTATTTTGTTCTGCTTTGGTTTGTTTTGTTGTGGTTTGGAGTGCAATTCTGGACAAGTCTCTGAGGTGTGTGCTTTCTTTTAGTCTACGTCTGCAAAACTAGAAATCCCTTTCCTTCAGTTCCTATCCCATCCCATCCACCTTCAAAGAATTTTCTTGAAAAATTATTATTTTGGTCCACTAGCCAAAGTTGTGCCTTGGAGCTGGAGACGATGAGTAAAATGGGCAGAGACCATCTGGCAGGCCTGTGTCCCCAAATACCCAGGTCAGTCTAAAGAGGCACTTGCATGAAGAATGAGACACCATTAACCCAAAATGCTGTCAGCTGCATATGCAAAGAAGCAGCCACCATACTTGGGGCACTTACCTCACAATTAAAAGACAGTAAGTAACTTGAATACACATCTAAGTTCATTTTGGATAACTAAACTTAGGAGAAGTGACTGTGGACCTTGATGTGAACTTCTGGACTTTAAAGCTGTTTTGAGTTCTAAGACTAAGAAACCTATTATATATTTCTATGACTAAGAAACCTATTATATATATGTGAACCTTTTCTCTATTTCTCTTCACACATGCTTCAGTGCTGTCAGGACTGACACTGCATAAGATAGCTCTCTATCACTGTGTTTGTACAGATCAAAGAAGATGAAAGAACTGGAAGCTCCTATGTCCTGGTCAGCATGTTTCATTTTTTGCTGTAGGTGGGTTGTTGATTGGAAATAAATTTAAGCAGAATAGACTAGATGATTCCGATTCCTATTTATTCACCGATTTACATGCTCACCCTGTGAGGCATAAGACACTGACCTCTAGAGTCCCACAGGGATCAAGGCTCCCATTAGCCCTTTTCAGTATTAAACTTCAGTTGCTATGTTCAGAGAAAGTCAAGTGCCAGCAACATGTGCACAGCATACATCCTTTATGGTTTTTTTGCACCCAACCATCACATCTATAGCTCCAACAATGCATGGGTGAAGAATGGTTGATCATGCTTTGCTTCAACAAGGCAGGGCCAGTCTTCCTGAAGTTTGTAGCCATGCTTTTGTGGTGAAATACAGATGTAATTTATACTAAACAGCTAAGGAATATTTTTGGATGTCTTGGAGAGCTGATTCTGAGCTCTCATACAAAAACATCTGTTAATAACTTTTTTATAATCTCCATTTGGCGAAGTAACTCTATCCCATCCTGGCAGACAATGACCAGGCTGCAGTTATTCATTTCTTCCTCACCTCCTGGCTGGGCTATAGAAATGTGATATATTTTGGGCACAAAGCCTTTAACACTTATGAAATTCCAAGTACACCAGAACTCTGCAGTACATCCCATCAACAAGACAGGCTAGTGTGAATACATAAAAACCTTTCCAATGCTCCCAATTCAAGTTTCATATGGGATCAAGGCTTTCATCTCTGTTTTCAAAGAACATTGGAAACAGTTCTTCCTTCAAAGAACTTTTCAAAGAAAAGAGCATTTAAAAGATTGCCTAGGTTTCTGGGAGGGAAACCACAATGAATGCAGTGAAGCTTTCTGCAATAACAGGACAGTTCATCTGGACAGAAGACACCACACTTTCTCAGAGGCTAACATGAGATTCTGGAGTGAATTCCCTCAGGCACCACAGATCACCACAAAGCCTTCACCATCAGCTACTCCCACTGCAAAACACATTCTTTTGGTTTTGTCTCTTCTGGTATAAATACACAGCAACAATGAAAATAAAGCAGGACACTTGTTCCACTGGGGAGGGAAAGAGAACAAACACCACCTGACAGATGTTAGCTGTGTCATTTGGAAGGCACTCAAATACGTGGATGACACTGAGATACAAGAACTCAGCACAAAAGAGGTAGGATAGACATATGGTGTAATTTTACCCAAATTCATGTTGCAACAGAAACCTGTCCCCTGGAAATTCATCCAAGGTTGCCAAACTTAGTCAATGCAGATCGCAGAACAGCTGTAAAACCTAAATGAATCTAGCTAAGAAACAAGTAGTTCCATCAACAGTGGTATTTCAGTGTAGATCCTCTGTTGTTTTAAAGGTATGCTCTAATACTTCGTTCTTCGCCTCAGTCAAGATACTCATAGCATCTCTGACTTCTTTCCAGCTCTATATTTACATAAAATCTGTTAGAATTTAAGTGTCTTTGAGACCTCTCACTCTTATGGGCTGAAAGCAGTCAGTTCTGGTTCTACCTACCTCAGAGAGGGAAGAGGCAGAGAGATACTGATCACACAAATTCATTTTGCATAGGAAATTATACTCAAATTTCTACATAGACAAATCACAATGTTCTGTAAAGCCAGCTTTATTACAGTAGGAAATCAATATAGAAAAATAAAGGGTTCCTGTAAACAATATCAAATAAGCTAACATTTCACTGGAGACCCATAGTAGCTGAAACCTCATGGCAACAAAACTACTGAATACATATCTAACAAGGAAAGAAACAACAGGTAACAACATACAGGCAAACTGTGCTTTTGGTAATTTCAGAAATAAACAGTAAGGGCTATATATGCAGCATGTTTTTTCTTATAAATTACCCATCAGCAGCTTTTTAGAGAAAATATAACTGCTCTGTCTCTCAAAATATGTTTCAAACTATAAAACCAGTACAAATCGTTCTGTAATATCAAAAACACAGTGTTGTATCCAGACAGGTAAACAAACAAACCAAAAACCTTAAACTGCTTTAGAGTGCTATTAAAATAACTCTATTAAAAACTGAACAATATTAAAAAATATTTCCTCTAGAGGTTGTTCTAGCCAGAAGTCAAATCTTTCAACAAAGTGCTTATAGTACACAAATAGAGGTTTTCAGAAAGAGCTATTGGTATATTAGAGGCTGGCTGCATCAAGAACCTTATCTTTGATGGTGCCATCCAGTCACGCAGACTTTTGGTATTTCTGAGCAATGCCATAGGGAACGTGTGCAGCTATGGTGCCTAACTTCTGCGCTCCTTCGATGTGAAACATCTGGTCATCAAAGAAAATGTGAGGACGTATTTTCACCAGGATCGGTCCCTTAGGAGCTCCTGCTAAGAACAGCGCCTCATCAATCTCCAGACCCCAGCTACGTAGAGTCTTCAGGACTCGGGCTCCAGAACTTGCTGCACTTCTGGCTGTGACAAGGAAGGTCCTTATTGGACAATTTAATCGTTCATTTTTTGCATAGAACTTCTTCTGGAGTTTCCCTAGGTCTTCCAGAAAGCCCTTCAAAGGACCCTGAGTACAAAATACCAGAAGCATAATAAATATTTTCCCACAGTTCTCAAAGTCTGTGCTTTCTTCCAGATTGCCAGTTACAAACAAAATTCTTTCTTTAATGCTATGATAAATATAGCAATCTCTGTATGAACTATTTCTAAGTGGGTCTGCACACACTAGGAATTGGAAAAAAGTTAAAACCATAATCCTACATGGTGTGATCAGTAGGAAACCGATTCTCATTACTTACAAGATCTTTACAATACAGAGCTTACAAGATCTCTCACATTATAAAGTTAAAACTACAGTCATTAATACTATATTCTATGAAAGCACTGAACTCATTTTCCTATGATCCACAAGGTGCAATCAGTTGCCTGTACAAAACACAACAGCAGACCTAATTACATATGTCACCAATGTCATTACAGATTAATGACATTACACCCTGATTAAAAGTAGTAAATAATATTTAGTGTCAACTTGCAATATATTGCACTGTCCAGTACTTTCAAATGATCAAGCTTTTATTTTTTATTTATACCATTGTTAACAATAGTAGCGGGGGGATTTTTATTTTAAGCTAATTTTAAAATTTTTGTGTTTTTTAGACAAATGTCATAGTTCTACTTGAGAATAAGCAAAAATATCACCTCGCTTCAGCAACCTTAGTATCCCAGTGTTTGGAATTAACATTACCTACACAACATAATTAAAAAAATCGAGGAAATTGGTAGCAATCTTTCCTTTTTATAATGAATATAATTATAATATAACTGTAAGCCACTGTCTCATATATGCAGTTTTTCTCAGTGAAGTGAGAGATCTGATGAAAGGACTGCCTTACTGGCCTCTTTTGTGTCAAACATGGATTTTAAAGATTATCCTTGAAAAAGGACATAAATATGGCAATGAAATGATAATTCAGCTTCCACAATGATTAATGCATACACACTGGGGAAACTGAAGAAATACAGTAGTAATGAGAATTTTAAAAAAATGTTTTGAAAACTCTTTGATTTAAGAAGTACAAACCTGTGCAAGAGGCTTATTCTCATTCAGCTGTTCATGTTCAAAAAATTTATCTAATCCTTGCTCTTTGACAATCTGTTCTGATTCATCAGAAAAGAGAACTGCATCCCCGTCGAATGCCACCCTCAGCTGTGTATCCGAATAAGCGACATCCTTGTTGGCAGTGAACATGGTAGCTGATGCAATGCCTGAAAGTGTATCAGAGAACTTCACTTGGCAAGTCCTGCAAAGTCATTCATAAAGTGACCAGTAGTTTAGTTCTAATAGCTTATTTGTGGGTTTATTTGTGGTGACCTTTTCACACAGGGAGCAGAAACCATCCCTGAAGTTGTTTTGTAATGGCTGTTCTCTAACACATCTGCATGGAAGCTGTCCTGTTGGCATAGCTTCTTAGACATGCTTATTTCCAGTTCCATGCAACCCACAAACCTGGTCCCCAAGGTGTACTACAAATGAGACAAAGCATGAAATTCCAATAAGACTGTAAAGTCAAACTTTTTTTTCTTCTTCTTGTAGAACACAGAAGTCAGCTTTTGTAACTCCTATCAAACAGATGACTCAACTCAAACAGATGTTGAATAGGGAGCGACAAACCAGTGCACACAGGAATTCACTTCCTGTACACTGGCAGCATGGGAGGGACAGAAAGGTGCGACAGAGGTAGAGGCTGATAAAGATATCATTATCAGCAAGCTGAAAGGTCAGAGGGAAAAATGCAGAGAAATAACCTGATGTTATCTGATTAGGTAACAGTACAAAGTTAGTGGCATGCACAGCAGTGGCATTCTGATTTGATGAAGTGGCACTACTTTCTGTGAGAGACACACCATTACTAGATTTGTTTTTAACAAGACCAGATGAAAGAAAACAAATAAACAAAAAAGGACGATTCAAACCTGCTTCTATAGCTTCTTGCACTTTTTCAGAGTCTGCTGAGAGGTATAGGTTGGTAAGATACGCAGTCAGGTAACCAATAGGGCTTTTTCCTCCCGTCATGCAGAAGCGTTCAATTGTTAAGCCTGAAACAAGAACAGCACGACAAGGCTGACTCCACCTTAACACTACAAACCTGGAAAATGAAGCTGTGAGGAACAACACTAGCCTACAACTGACAGTAAGCTTAAAAAAGACAATCCTGTTCACTGCAATTTCAACAAGTTACACACTTAAATCAATTATGATTGATCAGTCCTTCCTCCCTGAGAATTTCACATCAAATCCCTCTATGACAGCAGAGGGGATATCTCACATACTATGACACACAAAAATAAATATCATCTCCTAAGGAATGGGTCTCTATATCAAAGAAGCTGCTTTTACTAAAGTCAGAACAGGATAAATAAAATCACTGCATTTCATTATATAACCACAGGGAGTTCTACAAAGTAGTATTTATTTTACTTACCATAGTGATTAATGCTGTTTATAAGCCTCACTCCCACTTGGGCATGGTTATTAGTCATCAGAACGATATCAAATCTTTCTTCATCATCAGGGTATAGCTCAAGAAGCCGGGCATTGACATGCTCCAATGCCTGCAGGTTAGAAATGTGGAAGTCAATAGACAAGTGGAATGTGCCTTCTTAATTGCTGTGGCTTTAGTGATAGGACTGTCTTGAAGGAGAATGAGAAATATCTGAATGTTTAACTTGCTGAACTTGTTTTCTTTCTTTCTGCTCTGTTGCTCCCAGCAACTGTTTGCCTGGGCTTATTTGAAGGGAAGCAACTAAGTTTCTTTTGCTGAAAGTTACAGAATTTAACATTATAATGGAAATCCTTTTTCTTGGGACACCTTAATAATCTGGAATATATTAATGCACTGTTGAACATTTTCAGAATACATATTAATATTTGTGTATTATTATTTTTATTCTTTTTTAAGCTTAAGATGTTGAACTTGAATTTGTTCTACCTAATCTCCCTCTGAATTGTTTTTGTTTTGTTTTGGATACCAAATATTTTTTTTCCCAGGAACCGAAAAGGTCTCTTTTTCAGAAATGTTCATGCTTCCTACTCATGTTGCTTAATAAATTTAATAAAACATTGCTGGTGAATGGTAGTATCCAGAGATTTTCTTGTCCACTTAAAGATTGTTGCTGTGAAATCAAGGAGAAGGTATAAAGAGATTTGTATGTGCAACTGCTTGTTTCTCATGAACAAATGTGAATTTGGGACATATACTTATGCAAAGATTTCACTGACACAGCTTGGGTGTCAGACTGTCCTTAAGAAACGAGTATCAAATCATATCCAGTCAAGCATGATTTCCTTGGAGATTTCTTACTGAATTACTGAATGAGACAGGTTTTGATTCATTCAAGATCTCTTTTAAGCTAATAGACCAACACGCTATATTCACAGGCTGGCATTCTTCTTATTTCCTTGACCTTCCATCTGGTTGTCTCTCTGTATCCATCTTATCTCAACTTATATTTAGAATCGTATCCTTTTGGAGTAAGACTTGCTTTTTGCTCTAGGTTTACAAACCTCTACTTTGGGAGCTTGGCCCTTGAATGGAATTCCTTGGGATTACAGCAATAAAGTCAACAATGAATCATCAAATGAATCCAGAACAGGCTGTTTTTCATTAAGGTGCATTAAAAAGCCAGACCAGTTGTTAAGAATTAAAATGTAGATTTTATAATTAAATTCTGGGAATCTCACTTTAAAAAGTAAGGCTATGTCATGTGGGACTTGGCTTAGGAGAACCGTGAGTGAGAGCCTGGTATAAGGCCTAGGAAAAAATCTCAGTATCTGGTCACAAACCCTTAGCATCACTTTTTTTCCTTTTGGTACTCTCTTCTAATACTCTAGAACACTGAGAATTTCTTCAAGTATTATAGATTAAGGGGGAGTGGAAGAGAGGAATGCCATTTTTTGTCCAAGTGCCTGTACAGTTCCCAGCCCAAGGAGATCCTGGCCTGTGATAAGGGTTCTTAAGTGCTACAAGCTTGAGATATAATGTATTTAAGTTATTATCTTAAAGATCTCAGTAAAGGAATCCAAACAAAAAAATATACTATTTCTGTAGGTCTTCTTGGTCTCCAAGTAGAAATAAGCATCCAACAAACTTGAACACCTAATTTTTTTTTTTCAAATCAGTCCCACTAAAACATGTGTTTCTCAAAATCGTACATATTTTATTTTATTTTTTTCATTTTTGCTAAGCCAACCTCCTTTCCATGCCAGAGGCTGTTTGCCTTGGGCATTTCTCTTATCTTGTGCAATGACAGCAAAGTATTCAATTTCACCTGTGCTTAAACCTCAACTCCCAACCGGGCGTCTATTGCTGGTCCTCAAGAACAATTTCCAGGATGAGAAAGAATAATAGAATGGTTTGAGTTGGAAAGGACCTTAAAAACCATCTAGTTCCAACTGCCCTGTCACAGGTAGGGACACCTCTCAACAGACCAGGTTGCCCAAAGCCCCATCCAGCCTGGCCTTGAACACTTCCAGGAATGGGGCATCCACAGCTTCTCTGGGCAACTTGTTCCACTGCTTCACCACCCTCATAGTATTATATCTAATCTAAACCTACCCTCTTTTAACTTAAAGCCATTACCCCTTGTCACTTCACTTCTGACAGAGAGTCCCTCCCTGGCTTTTCTGCAACCCCCTTTAGGTAGAGGAAGGCCGCTGTAAAGTCTCTCTGGACACTTGTCTTCTCCAGGCTGAACAACCCCAACTCCCTCAGCCTTTCTTCCTAGGAGAGGTGCTCCAGGCCTCTGATCATCCTCGTGACCCTCCTCTGGACTCATTCCAACAGTTCAGTACCCTTCTTATGTTGGAGGCCCCAGACCAGAATGCAGTGCCCTAGGTGGGGTCTCATGAGAAGAAAGCGAGGAAAAAAAATTAAAGCTGACAAAAAAAATCAATCATTTCTGAATATAGTAAATCGTTCCCTGTTGAGCCAACACTGTCTTTAATCATAGCTGTAAGTGGGACAAAAAAAGTGAAATTGAAATTAGGAAGTAAGGGGTTTGTGTGTTGTTTTTTTTTTCCTTTCCTTTTTAGGGGAAGAGGTTGCAACATCCTTAAAACCATTTGGGGGTCTGTCTTAACTGAAAATGATCTTAAAAGGAAGGGGACACGCCGGGGGATGCTGCGGGAGGAGGGCAGTGAGAGTGCTACGAGCACCCACAGTGTCAGGCTGCTGCGCTGAGGATGCCGATTTCAGGCTCCCCGGCCAAGGCGTGTTCTCCGCTTGGGGAACGTTTCCCAGGGGCAGGATTATCCCCGTCCTAAGAAGGCTGCGGGCTCCTCCTCTTCCCGAAATTCGGCCTCGCAGCATCCTCAGCACCCGCCTCCCGAGCCTGCCGGCGTACCTTAACGAAGTGGAAAGCTGGCCCAGGCTTGAGGGTGACGTTCTCGTTCTGCTGCTGGTACTCCACGTACTTCTCCACCCCTTGCTCCTCGTAGATCCGACGCTCCTCCACCAGGTCGAAGAGAGCTCGGGACGACACGGCCACGGTGATGGCGTGCTGGGGCTTGGGCTGCCGAGCGAGAGGAGGGTAGCGTCGGCACCCCCAGACCCAGCACCTTAGCTTCATCCTCCCCCCAAGTCCCGGCACCCCCACAAGCCCCAGCATTCCTCCCCCCTCGCCCCCTAAATCCTGGCATCCCCACCCCACAGCCCTGCCCCCCCCTCCAAGCGCCGGCGCCCCACTAAAGTCCCGACACCCTTCTAGCCCCGTGTCCCCCCCCCCAAGCCCCGAGTCCCCTCCCCAAGCCCCGTCCTCCTCCCTCCAAGGCCTTCCAGCCCCGGCATCCCCCTCCAAGTCCTGGCATCCCTCCCAACAACAAAAAAAAGCCCCTTCATCACCCCTCCAGCCCCGTCATACCCCCCTAAGCCCCGTCCTCCCCACCCTAAGCCTCTTCCTCCCCCCCCTTCCAGTCCCGTCCAAGCCCCTTCCAGCCCTACCCCCTCCCCAATCCCCATCCCTCCCGCTCTCACCGGCCGGGGTTTTTTGGAGACCAGGTTTTCGTAAAACGCCTTGGCCGCCGCCCAGTCCCTCTCGTCCTCCTGCAGCCCGGCCTCCTCCTGCTCCGGCCCGGAGCCGCTCATGGCTCCCGGGGTCGGGGCAGCGCCGAGCGGGCGCGGCCGGAGCCCAGGACCGGGAAGCGGCGGAGGCCGCTCCGCCCCGCTCGGGCAGCTGGAAGGAGGCCGGGTTGTGGCTTTCCCTTTCGCTCTGTGTCGGGCACGGCCCTCCCCCGGCACGGCACGGCACGGCACGGCTCCGCAGCACCCGCCCCGTGGGTCAGCAGGGCCGCCGCATCTCGCCTCATCGCGCCCTCCCTGCCCCACGCTGCAAGATGCTGTTAGAAGCCAGCCTCCTATAGCCACAGCGCTCTCAGATTTATTATTTCGATGCTGTGGTTTAATTGCTTTAATATCAGCAGCAGGAAATTTGTAGGAGATTCCTTAAAAAACATAGTGATAATGTTTCTGGGCGTCAAAACGGGATGGTTGGCGATGGCTTGGGGTCCACTGTTCCATACAACAAGGCTGAAAACACCTCTTAAAAACAGTAATCTTATAGTGTTTTGTTCAAAGTCAGTGTGCACAATGAACTTCTATTCTGGCAGGTGAATTGGGCTGTCCTAAAAACCAGAATCCCACACAAGGGTACTTACGTAATATGGGCTGCTTATCTACTACATACCTCTAAAATGTTTCTGGCTTGTCTGAACCACAGCAAAATCCCCCCAAACTGAGGAGCTGGAGGTGATAATGGGAAATGAGGAAGGAAGTGTTTTTTCTCCTTGGCTTGTATGGGGTCTGGCTCAGCAGACCAACAGCCTTTGCTGCTGCTCGTAGCCAGTGACTCAGTGTCTCAGTGGCAAGGGAAACCCTAAATATCGCTTCTGACCCTGACTGTTGCATAATCTTCAGCAAATTACATCAAGTCTTTCTGCCTCCATGCATTCTCCAAAAGGCATAATTATTTCTGCTACTTTAATTTCTTTCTTTATTTTTAAATGTGGTTTCCCAGTGACAGGAGGCTTATGTGATTATACCATCTGTCCATCACTCCCTAGTGATGTCCAGTTCCAAATGAATTTGACGGAAGGATTAAGATCTCAGAGAGATTTAAATTCCTAAAACATTTAATGACCATCAACAGCATCATGCGATTTGTTGCCCTACTGTTGGAAAAGGCTGTACTGCAAAGGCAACATATTTATCTCCTTATTCTTCTACTATATAGTAGCAAATTAATGCTCTGTGTCTGTCTGCCTTCTCCAAATCTTTGCCCTGCTGAGCAGGGAGGGTTCTGGAAGCAGGGAAGTGGTGAGCTCTGGGTGTAAGATGTGAAATGGGACTTGACCAAACTGGGGAAGGGGGGCTAAACATGTGAGGTGCATGGACATTACCTGAGAGTACCACCTTGGGAGGACAGATGTGAAGAGAGGAGTTAGGATTATTTTAAGTGTTTATTGTCCTGACACAATGTAAAAGGCATAACAAATCACAGAATCACCAAATCACAGAATTGAAGGGGTTGGAAGGGACCTTGAAAGATCATTGGGTCCAACCCCCTGCCAAAGCAGGTTCCTTAGAGCAGGCTACCCAGGTAGGCGTCCAGATGGGCCTTGAATATCTCCAGAGAAGGAGACTCCACAACCTCCCTGGGCAGCCTGCCCTAGTGCTCCGTCACCCTCACCATGTAGTTCTTTCTCATGTTAGTGCAGAACTTTCTGTGCTCCATTTTATGGCCATTGCCCCTTGTCCTGTCCCCACAAACCACTGAAAAGAGGTTGGCCAAATCCCTCTGTCTCCCACACATCAGGTATTTATACATATTGATGAGATCCCCTCTCAGTCTTCTTTTCTCCAGGCTGAACAGACCCCAGGTCTCTCAGCCTTTCCTCATAGGGAAGATGCTTCAGGCCCTGTATCATCTTTGTGGCCCTCTGCTGGACTCTTCTGAGCGAATCTGGTTTTAGTGGCTCTGCTATTGATAGATGTACTTGTTTTCCTTGAATTTTGATCCTCTTGTGTCTGTATTCAGAGCTGTAGTGTGACATACGCTGCTGAAAACACCTGCTCCCCTTCCTGCAGTCAGGTCAGGCACTTTGCTGCTTGCAGTGCTTTTCTCCATGAGCAGCTGCAAGCCTGTGATCAGGCTGAGTAGCTAGGCAAGAAGCTAACAAAAGAGATTCAACACGTAGACTGGCCCCAGTCACCACCACTGCCCTGCCCAAACACTTAACCTAATATGACCTCTAGGAAAATTCTATCCATGCATTTATTACTGGTTAAATACTGCATGTGGATGAATTGCTTGCAGGAAGAGAGCAGGAGGAATCAGAAAGAGTTCTCTGATGGGTACAAAGCAGCAATGTCATCTCTGCTTCAACCCATGGCAGTGCATTTCACAGAGTAGCACCCAGGCTGAATGCTTATGCTGTGTTCGCCAGCTCCCTGCACGTACTCAGGAGCAAGATCAGGGCTCCTCAAGCACATTCTTTGGTTTATTTTTGCTCTGTCTGCCAAGGGAAAAAAAGAAAAAGAAAGAAAAGAAAAGAAAAAAAAAGTCATCACTCAAGCAATGAAGACTCCTTTGCAATACATCTGAAAATGTAAAAGATGGCAACTTGGTTCTGGGCCCAAGCAGTGCTGTTGAAGTGCTGCTGCTGAAAGCAATGCTATGCTAACATAAATATTTTGCTCTCTGGACCCACACGGTATCTCTACATAGCACTCAACTGTGTGAACATATGCACTGAGCTGAGATGGCTCTGTTCTGTGCTCTGCTGCTTGCTGCTGACATACCCTCCATTTCCTCTTCTGCTGGAGATTGTGAACTTAAGGCCCAACATGAAAGCCTTCCAGCTTCAGCACCTTATAAATGAAGTCTTGACTTTCCAAATGCAGAATGTAGCAGCCTTATCTACATCTAAAAAATGTGGTAATGCCCATGAAGTTCCAGTAAAGAGTTATGTCTTGCTTTTACTAAATCTCCTGGGGAGTCTGAGAATAGGAATGGATCCAAAATTGAATGACTTTGTGGTTTCTGAGCTAAACTAGAAAAGGAAAGAATTTTCTGCTATCACCCATTAATTTGTAAAGTTGTAGGGCATTTGTATTAAAACAAACAAAAAAGAATGTCTGGTGCTCTCTTTGTATACACTTTTTTTTTTTTTTTTTTTTTTTTGGCTAAGAACTGTACAGCAAATGTAAGCCATGTATATGCCCTGGTCTCTTATAAATAGCAGAATTTTTAGAAGTTCCCCTGCCTGAGCAGTATATACCTTTCCAATACTAAGAACTACCACTGAATAAGATTTCAAGAAGGACCTCAAAGTGCATTATTAATGAAAAGTATGTGTGTTGTTGTTGTTGCTTGGTTGTTTTTGTTTTGTTGTTATGTTTTATATTTGTTTGTTTTATACTTACTTCTATCTGGAAGAAGGTGAAAAATTTCCAAATAGTTAAAACACTGAGATCAAAAGTCAAGAAAGGACTCACAATACAAGGACTTTTTCTCCCTTTATACATATAGATGCTAAAGCGTATGTGCATGATTATATCACAGACATTTGTCTCTGGGGCCTAATCCAGAGTCATGTCAGGGTCACTTCAAGCTGTGATTACATTGACCTTTCCTTCATGTATGCATTCTGTTTTTTCATGGTCAGACCCCAGGACTTGCGTGTGGGGTTTTCCCAGAAGGAGAGAACACGAAGAGGGTTTTGATCTAGGTCAGCCTACCATGGTAAAATGTGTGGCAACACTGTCACATTACATCTGGAAAATCCTTCTGCTTGTAGGTAATACAATTACTTTTAATGTAATTGTAGAATTCACAACCTAATTATATAAAAGTTATCCCTTTATATTAACAATTTTTAAGTTTTTAATGTTTGTTTTCTGTTTCCTACAAATTCTCAATATGGACATCAGACTGTGTGTTGGGTCTGTCTGAGCTGGAGTCACCTTTCCCTGCAGCAGCCCACACAGTGCTGTGCTCTGCACTCGTAACTGGAACAGCACTGATATCACTCCAGTGTTGTGTCTATTGCTGCGTAGTGCTGGCACAGCATCAGGACTCCTTCCAAGCCCCCAAGAGCCAGCAGGCTGGGGGTGGGCAAGTGATGGGGAGGGGACATCGCCAGGGCAGCTGATCTAAACCAACCACAGGGATATTCCATAACACCTGATGTCACACTCAGCAATAAAAGGGGGGGCTCTCGTGGGGGAGGGGGCTGTTCCTCCTTAACAACCACTACGCGTTTTGAGGCCCTGCTTCCCAGGATGTGGCCGAACATCGCTCGTTGATGGGAAGTAGAGAATAATTTTTCCCTTCTCTCTGTGCTTCCGCGCGGACTTACTGTTTCTGTGGTTTCTTTTTCTCCCTATTTCCTTTCCCTTTAATCAAACCTTTCTCATCTCAAACCTCGAGTTCTCTGTGTTGTATTTTCTCCCCCTTCCTCTTTGAGGAGAGAGAGAGTGAGAAAGCAGTTGTGGTGGAGCTCAGCTGCCCACCTGAGTAAAATCACCACCTCCTGTTGATCAAACTTAGTCTAACACAGGCAAAAATGACAAAAAGTAGTTGGTTTGAGTCAAAGATTTGTATGGTGAAGCTGCATCATGCCTTGGAGACATTTATTTGTGTACACTGAAGAAATCTTCCCATTGTATTAAACTACTTGCTTTCCTTTTTCATCTCATGATGTTTTCTTGTGCATCTCATAGTAGTGCAGGCCATTTCAGCAGTGGTTTCCATTTTCTCTCTTCTCCTACCTTTCAATTTCTCTAGGTTAATGAAGCAAAACAGGAATGCAGAACTGTATGGCATCACACTGTGATACTGTACTAACACACTCATTTGCAACAGCAACATAAATCACATAGTGATAGAGATCTTATATTATTCTAAGGCAATCTATTCCATCTTCATCACTCATTCCATGTGACAGGTTAGATGACAACCAAAACTCAATCCAGTGCAAGTACAGAGGTTTGCTATGAGGAGGCATAGCACTCACTATGGTCAGAAATGGTCCAAGGTCAGAAAAAGCTCAGAAAAGGTGAATATGCTATGCTATCACAAAATAATTATATCAATGCGTACTGTATTAAAACAACAACAACAAAACAACAACAACACAACTACCATCACTGAAAACAATAGCAATAATAACATGTTTAGATGGTCAGTATATGACTTTGCAGTACTGGAATTATTCTGTAGGCACTTAGTGCTGTAAGATTGTGAAACAGAAGCTGAAACAGAAGAATATTTGCATTTCAAAACAACCATAAATTACATAAAAGGTTGATATGTTATACATGCAAATCCCATGTGTTCCTAGTTCCCGCTGAGTAAAAAGCACAAAAACCCCCTTAATTTAAATTCAGCTCTGTGTAATAGAGATAGTTGTTTAAATGTTTTTCTATTATGCACCAATTATCTCCTTGATAATAGAAATAAATGGAGGCTCCAGCCAAGCAAACAGCACCACACAGGGATAAGTCTGGGCAACACAGAGACATAAATGCTGAAACGCTATTGATTCATTTTTCCGTAATAAAGCAAGTTAAACTATTCTGATATTCGCTCAGGTAATTACATGTTCTATTTTGCATTAAACACCCAATGATTTAGCTGTAAAGTCATATGAGAGTCCAAGTTAAGTATTCAATTGTTATATTGTTTAATGAGAAAATCATATTGTAAAAGACTGCTCATATTTTCATGTGCTTGTACAAAACCACCAAAGATATCTCACTCAATCCCTGTTGTGCTTTGCTCATTATATTTGACCCCTCAAAAAAAGAGAGAGAGAGAGAACAAACAAGACTGTCAGAAATGTTTCTCCTGCCCCCTTGGTGGCATATATAGAAAAGCCATCCAAGTAAAGTGTGGTGTCCCACCCATTTCCTGAACCAAACAAGGTCTCAAACAAAGTGTGTGCTTGAGTGCCACGAATGGAGGAGACTGCACAGTCCCTGATGTGACAACAGAATGGTCCCACAGGCTTTGTGCAGCAGTAGCAGTGAAAAACCAGAGCATTCAGAGTGAAAACATCCACAGGCTGCATTATGGCACTGGCTGCCTTTCACAAATACGTTGGGAAAAACAGATCTACAGCTTTGCTAAAACGGAACATCTGCATTTCCTCTTTACATATATAGAAAGTCTCACTCTACTCTTCCCCCATGGTGTAACTCACAAATAATGGGATCTATGTAGCAGGCTGGGAGACAAGATTTTTGTGTATGTAGCCAGCCCCTCTTTTACAGCCTTTGAGGACAAAGCCTTGAATTTGAGGATAAATATATATATATACATATATATATTAATAATAATAAAATAAAATTTTCTAAGCGTTCTTGGGTAACAAAGAGTTGGGGTATAGCCAGAAAAAAAGTACAAATTGCTCCAAGTGGTATGGAATGATGTGATTACACCTATTAATAAGGGAGGCAAGCTTTAATTGTAGTTAGAGTGCTTTCGACTGTGGAGAGCTACCATCCAGTTCCAAGAAGAGGATTGCAAGTGATTAGTGTAGCACTCCTGAGGGGAAAAGAGGAGCCAGAGGTATAAATACAGGAGGAGATTTAGAGCTTCTCTAAGTTATGGCTTCAAACCTGTCAGCAACCTGCACACGATGTGCCTGTTACTTAAGTTACAGTGTGACTCTCATTTGCAGGGAATGTGTATCCCATTTATGGTTCAGGTCCCCTCCCTCCTTTTGGCAAGTTAAGCATCTGGGAGAAAGTGAATCAGGACTAAAAATGATGATAATGTGTTATTGTTTGTGTTATGCTAGTTACCAAGGGCCTCAAAAAGCACTGGGGAGCTGTTGTGTTTGATCCTGTAGGAACACACAGGAAGGTGTTCCCCATATGACATCCCTCCTCTCCTCCTCTTGAGTCCTTTCAGTAGAAGGAAGATGATTTTTGCAGACATCTCCAAGCTCAAGCATTGTGTGAGGCTTGCACAGTTGCCCTTTTCCTCATGCCTTTTCGTAGCCAGATATTTCAGGCATTTGCAAAGCAGTGCCTTAATTCTTCTGCATGTGGCCCACACATTTCCAAGAAAACTGTGGTGACCTGGTTATTGTGGCCACTAATGGGAATTGCCTGGCATGAGGGGCATCAGACATTGGTGAGTTTGTGGGACTAACCTGCAGCCAAGGGTGAGACCCACACTCAAAGCTCCTTTCACTATGCTCCTCCTTTTGTCATGTGGCTTAAAATGTTCCTCAGACACATAGACACATACATCTGTTCACAACACGGTACAGCACTATTCATGCATCAAGGTAGGAAATACTCCAGCAGTCTGCTTTCAGTTCCCTTGAATGCACTTTTCAAGTTGTATTATTTACATCAAAGTCATGTTTACATTTCTCTGTTTTCAATTTTTTTCTTGAGGGCATGGAAAGATAGCAATAAGAGAAGTAATGACAAGAATAGCAACAACAGTAATAATATGAAAGCAAGGTTTCCAGAAGGAGGATTTTACAATATATAATGTGTCTACATCAGAAAACCAAACCCTCATTTTACATACTGCTATAAAATCACGGAACAAAAAGATAAACTCAGAGGGTTTTCAGTAGGCCTTGCATCATATAACTGGGTTATCTGAGTTATATTATCAACCTCAGCTCCTGACTTTGGAAAAAAACACATAAACTGCTTGTCCTCCTTGCACTGTAATTTCCTTCTGGTGCAGAAGTTTTCAGGTTAGATGCAATCATTATGGGCTTCCTCTGTGAGAGAGAGGTATGTGCAGTTCATTCCACTGAAGGCTTCTCTTGCACCCTGGAGATGCTTTTTTATTTCATACAGGAAGATGGGAAGGGTTGTTGGTGTTTTTAAGTTTGGTGAATCACTGTGGAATAGGAATGAGAGGAGAGTTTGGAGACACTCAGACTGATAGACTGTAGAGGGCAGAGAGCAGAGCTTCCTTCACTCTGCCCCACCTGCTTGCAGGAGCTGAAAAGATTACTGTAAATAATGCATGATGCTAGGTGCAACTGCCAAGTCAGAAGGCTGAGCTGGTCCTAAACTCACCTCTCATCAGCACTACTGCAATAACCACTACCGGACACTAGTCACAAAATTCAGGCTGAAAATCTGGTGCCTGGCTAAATTTCAGTTTGTGTAACAAAATATTGTCACATAGAGAGTAGAAAAAGAAACAAAGAACAAATTACCTGAGACTATTTCCTTGAATTCACATTATCTAAGAGTCTAACAATATATATTTTAAAACCAATTAGATTTCTTTTGTTCTCTGTTGAAGTGAGAAAACTGTTAAAAAGGCTTATTCACACAAATTTTCTCTACTTTCCAACTAGAAAAAGAACTGTGTCTCAAAAAACTGTTAATAAGCAATTACAAAGGAATAAAAATTTGAGCTCCTTCTAAGACTTGACTTCTGTGTCTCTTAGTATATACTAATTGCATTTCAGACACATTTACTAATTGTCTTTATTTCTTTATTAACAGCTTTTGTTAAACAATGAGATGATGGATTTCTATCTTTCTTAACTTAAGGATCTTGTACCATTAAATTTCATCTCATTTTTAATTTGTTATTTTTCAATGCCATCCAACCCTACTGAACAAATAGAATTGAACCTGACAAAATTTGCTGACTTCTCAAAACCAGAAAAGACTGAGGTCATTAACAAAAAATAAATAAGATCAGATTAATGAATGACTCAGGAATAATTACCAGCAGCCAATGGGTTTCTCTATGTCCATTTACTTATTTCTTCTCCACACTAATATAATAAAATGATTCAGTAATAATGCATAAAATACATTGTCAAATCATATAACCAAAATAAATTTTTCCACAGACCTTCAAGAAAATTATTTTAAAAGTACTTCCTCTGTATAAAAATAAGATACTAATGAAAGAATATTTATTCTTGCATGACCTGCCTCTGTTAAACTATTTCACATTTTATTCTACATTTGTTTCCATAGATGTATTTTTTCCTTCCTTCTAGTTCTGACTTAAAGCCTTGAATGCCACTTAGGATCTTCAATTTATTTTCAGCCATCTCAATTAATAATTGTCTGACAAAAAGCTATCTATATCTATCACTGTAGATACTGCTTCTTTAACATCCTCACCATTTATACCAATCAAGTAAAAATAACATTGTTTCTTATCCATCCAGATGTGTGATGAAATCTGTTGTTTATCACATCCAGAAGTAATTAGCACTTATCGTTACTGGTACCATTTGTTCTCCAGTCTATCCATTCATTTCTGCTATATCACAGAGTTCCTAGTGATATTTATATCTCTAATAATATCACATATATTTGGATATGGTATTTCTCTCTCCCTTCTCTAATCAGTGTTATAGTTTTCCTCCTTACGCATGAACCTCTTTCACATGACATCTTTAAATTAAAGTCTAGGGTCAAAATTCTGTCCTTCCTGCTGGTAGTGAGATATCTTCAACAGAAAAATTTCACCCTTCCAGCAATTGGCTTCTCTGCCCTAGAATAGGCTCAACTGAGCCATAGCAGACTGCCAGTGACAAGGTTTGCAAACAGCCCCCACAGAAATGAAATCTTTAACTCTTAATAGACTGCTTAAGAAATGGAAAGTGGCAGAGGAAAACTGTTTGTTCCGTTGGCTACAAACTCTTTTGAAATGGAAATGTTGTATACCCTGTAAGAATTGTCCAAGATAGAAACCTCCCTCTAAGCCCCCCAGATCTCTAATTCAGATGAATTTCATCAAGATATTCATTTTAATAAATCATGAACATCACAAAAGTATCAATAAGAAGGAGTAAAAGAAACAAACATGCAAAAAAACTCTACTGTGTTTTGTTGTAGGTTCTGTCACCATAATAACTTCCACATAATGAAAAGCACTGGTCAAAAGTCCCTTGATACTCTAGAATAGATTTCCCATTTTTTATTATTAATTTATTTATTTATTTAGTCTGTGGTTTGCAGCATGTTAGCAGGAGGTTTTGGGCAATTTGTGTGTGAATAGAATACGGTCAGTGCAGATCACATATTCAGTGAATTCTTGCTTACTCAAGTATATCTCTCTTGAGCATGTGTAAACTTTTTTTCCAAAGTCTCATAACTTGGTAAGTTTATTTTATTTATTTATTATTTATTTATTTTATTACTATTATCATAAGTATGGCAAAAGTTACTTAAAAATATAAATGTGAGCCAAACAGTATATTATTCCCAAACTGCATTCTAGGAGGCAGATGAACAAATTGCTGAAAAAACTTTTCTCAGTCCAGGCTGAATTTACAATAATAATAATAATAAAATGTTGCAAAGAATTAATGTTTGGCAAAGTAGAAAATATTAGTCAGCTTAAGCTATAGCTTTTACATACTCTGCCAACACTGTATTCATTCCAAAATGGGAGAACTCTGTGCAGTTGAGTAAAAAGCTGTGAAATAACTGGTAGCCACATTCTTGGGTTTTATTTAGTGCCAAGAAAAAGACTCTAAAGAGCAGACCATGCACTGCATATGATTCTGATGAAAAGCAAAAGAAGGTAAGTAGGCAAATAAATTGAAGCACAAAAACATAGATAAAATGATTTTTTTAGAAGGCTTGGATGCTAGTTTCTTAATATGTGCCAGTAAATTTAGATGTCATTTTAAAAAGATAGGAAAACAACAACCATAAATTTTGGTATATCTACCATTCTGATTCCATTCTTACAAAAACTATTAAACTATAATAGGTGCAAGTTCTCCTAAAAGACAACCTGAGGCACATTTTGTGAGATGGTCTCATGGCATGTTGCAGCAGTAAAGTTCCAATCCTGTTACCAGGTTCAAAAGACCTCTCGCTATTTCAATCCACATAATTATATTGAGGTGATCAATAGCTTCAGCTAGTTAAAAAAATAAAAAAATAAATAAAAAGTCACCTTGCATCCTAACTGACTTTTCCAATTTTTAATTTGTTTGTTTTGTTGTTAACAACAAACAAGCAAAACTAAACCAAGCCAAACCAAACAACAACAACAACAAAGTAGCTCAGATGCACCTGAAATGATACAACTTTTAATTTTTGAAATAGGGTCTCAAGTCAGCATCAAATTTTATTTTTCCTAGTAAATAAGCTGCCCCATATGGTTCAAAACTTTCTTAATGGTCTGTGAATGAAGTCCTTTACTTAGCACAAAATGTTGATAATCTGCTCGCATAGGATCCTCTCCATTTTCCTCTAAAACACAAGCTCAAAGTCTCCATTTCTCTCATCATGGGCATTCCAACTCTGAAGCATGTGCTAGCAGCTCCTCATCCTGCAGTGCCTCCAAGGGGACTTCCAGGACTTCCAGGACACACAATTCCAGCTTTTCTGATTGCAATGTAGTAGCTGTTCTCAGTGTTTAAGGATGACAGATGTGTTCCAGCTAATGTGTTTGCAACGAGTAAAGAACACTTCTGTTGTTCAGTCTCCTCAGTTCAGATGAGAATGAAGCTCTTCCTCACTCTTGCCCTTTGATTATGACCTTGTGGAAAATGAATGAAAAGGCATCTAAGACATCTAAAAAAGAGACCTCTAAAGACCTCTAAAAGACATCTAAGACCTTTTAAAGTATGGTAGTATGGTGTTGTATTTTTTTGTTGTTGTTGCTTTTTTGTTTGTTTTGTTGCCTTTTTTTTTTTTTTTTTTTTTTTTTACCAGCCACTGCTGTAATAATAATTATATAATGTTTTCTGTTTCAAATTTCCTGTCAATGACTTTTCTATTGTTCTAGGACTTATGAGATCTTTTATTTAGTATTGATTTTTAAAGATTACAATATAATTTAGCAGAAAAAAAAAAAAAAAGCAAAAATATTTATGTTATAATACAATAAATGTGTAAAAGATGCAATGTGTGATATAAATCATGATGATGAGGTGAAAGATGATTGTTTTCCTATTAAAAAATATAGTCTTAGAAAATACAAATAAATCTACTAAGGAAGGTTAAAATTGTTTGCTTATACTCAGAAAAAAAAAAAAAAAAAAAAAGGAATGCACATGCTGGAACACTAAAGTAGAATTTAGTCTTTGAGGATGTTCCTACCCACTCTTTTAAAAATGTAGATGTATGAAATAGTTGGAAAATAATTGTGAAATGAAGGCAAGCTAATGAAAGTAGTCTAAGAGTAGAGCTGAATGCAAGTCAGCAAGGCTATGGCCACATAAAATAATTTGAGAGAACAATCTTGCAGCTGGTGCTTACAGGAAGAGAGAGGAAACAAAAACCTTCATAAGCCTGTCCATTAATAAATGTTCTTGTAGCACATGACATACTGCATGAACTATGCTGCTTCTGCTAACATTGACAGAGTGGTAAAGCCCAAGCCAAATGGTTTGGACATGCTCTGTTTTCTGATGATTACATATTTTACTGCTGATGGCCACACCAATACCTATTTACCATTAGTTGCTAAAAAAGACTTTGACTCTACTCATCTATGTATGCTGGAATCAAGGCTTTTAGGCAGAAGACTTATGCATTCTGGTCTCTGGAAACATATTTGCCTATGTGACTTCAGTTGTTAATAATATCATGGTCAATATGGAGCAGGTTAATTTTTTATTAGTGATATCTCCATCTTCCATTTAGCAAAAGTAACTTCAGACTCTTTGACATACCTTCCCTCTCCCAACATGTCTAGTAACATCTATTCAGTATTTACTCCTGGAAAAATATTATGGAGATAACAAAGTGGTTTTATGTGACTTTTTGCCATATTTCTCCCTAATCTTCTGACAATGAAATATATAATCTGAGTTTTCCACTTCAACAGAAACATTTTTTTCTAACAGGGTGTTTTACTCCTCCGTAACATGGAGATGATCAGAGTTCTGGCAGGGCAGTGGTCTGTCCAAGTGCCAGTAGGGAAGCTCCAACCTGATAGCAGGCTAAAAACTTCTGGCCTAATGGATGATGGTGGTGCCAGCACGTGTGTCTTCTGGGAGATAGGAATGTCGATCTCACACAGTGTCAGGATTTCTTTCCCTTTACAGCGGCTGCACGGAGCGGCAGCAGTGGCATTGATTCCAGCTGTTGCCGCCCTGCTGCACGCCAAGACAGATAAACTGAGGGTGTTAGCAGCTCCTCTATGAGGTAGTTAGATAAACACAAGAAACATAAGGAGATATTAAAGAGTAGATTATAATCCATTTTCAGGAAACAGCATTTTCTCCAGCAAAAGAGACTGAACTTTATCATAGGGAAAACTTCTCCTGGAGGACTTGCCAAAGTAAATCTCTTTGATGCAAATGGTTTAAGCAAAGACATTCACCTTAATCTACTGTGTGGTGACCCGGTCTTCTGATACAAAGAATAATTATGGGTGTTTTCAGAATTGCTGTGGTCTGCAAATCCTCCAAATCTAAAATGAGTACTTTGTGTTCCCACTTCACCACTTGGATCCTGGTTACCTACATTTCTTTTAACTTTAGTAACGCCTATAATGCCTAATGTCTTTAGATGTTGTTACTCAGAAGGACTTCACTGCCTTTTGAAAGACAGATAAAAAAAAATGTAAGTGTTCATTAACCAGTTTCTTTCAGCTTTACATTTATTATTGTTCCTGTGCTAAAAGGAATAACATCTAATAAACTGAATGACCCACAAATAACTTGCCCAAAGGCAGGACAAAATGGAGTGGAAAAGATGAGTGTTTAGCTGTTGAAATTAGTATTTTCATGCAGATTGATGTTTGTGCCAGTTTGCCATCCCGGACGCTTTCAGTTTAGTTTATTTGTGTTACAGTAGTAGTGACAATGTAGTTAAATATAACCTCTGAAAACAGGATCTCTGCTTGTTTCATTTGTATTCTACTGTTCTTTCATTAAACATTTCTTCATCTTTGCAGAGCCAAATTCTTACAATAATAAATCAGAGACACCTAAGGTTCTTGCCAAGTCAAATATCTACAGTTTCTGGCAATTATGTAATTTCCAGATTTGCTACAATGGCTCTTGCTGATAAGTCAATTGTCATAAAAAGAAATGTTCCAGACCAATCTTTATTAGGGTGTCCTTCACTGATCTGTGTAAAATAATCTCCCTCCAGCCCCACTTTCTTTTAGAAAAGAGAAACATAATTACAGCTTTTTCCCTTGCTTTGAATGACTCTTCATCATAACAATTTATATCTGGAAAATGTCACGAGAAAATGTGAAAAAGGTAAGTTAAAACCAAAGAAATCAGGCACTGCTGTTATTAATAGAACAGCTCAAAAATGTTTCCCATGATGTGTTATAATGGCTCTGTCTTATAATAAAATTTAACAGTGATGTATTTCCCTTGTTCTCAAGTTGATTTTGTATTAGAAGTCCAGACAAAAGTAATTTGTAGCAAAGGTCCCTGATCCAATGTCTGTATATGGAAAAGACTCAAAGGACTTCATGCCCATTTAAAAGCCCTTTAAAATGATTAATGGCTAAATGCATTACAAATTATCAAGTATTTCACACGGACAAAACAGAAAATTTGTTCTGAGTTTTGGCCAAATTTTTCTTCCTTAGTATTTAGGTTAAAATATCACACTAACAGTAATTGTGAGCACTCATTCAAAGTGATGATGAAGTAAGTGGTGATAATTAAAAAAAGCCAATCTTTTTTTTTTTTTTTTTTGCCTGTTTTTGCTTCTTATTATAGATGTTTTATATTTAAAAGAGTGCTTGCAATCCTCATTGTCACCAGGCCTGCAAAGCGTTCTCTGAGCGCTTCATCATTTTGAAGGCAAATGGGTAAGAACAAAATGAAATCCCAGGACTTAGCTGTAAGTTCCCAATTTCTGGTCATACCTGGAAGTGATTCTGGCACCAACTTTGAAAAAGAAGCCTGTCCCTTTCTTCACTTAAAACCTAATGATTTATTTTCCAGCTCTCATTGTAGTTTCTTCTTAAGTAAAAATGCAAAGCTGTGATATATAGAAATGGGGCCCATCCTCGCCAGTAGAGTTGGCAAATATCATTCCCCATGGTTCAATTGCAATAAAGTTCAAAAATATTATTATAACAAGTAGAAATATGCACTCCTAATACAAAACAAACAAACAAACATACAAAACCCCTGAATCCATGTCTTTCAGTCCTTGTCAAAGAAAGAAAACACTTCATATGTTTGTATCCCTTGTAACTACATTGTTTGGTGGCATTTTGGACTACTCCGTGTTGGTGATGGCCACACAACAAAACAGAGATATCACCACATGACACAAGTTCAAACACAGCAGTTCATTCATTCTTGCAGTGATGTTGGCATCCCTAGAAGGCATGCTTGGGCATCACTCACTTTAACTCTGAAAAGCTCCCTCTTTTATCAGTAGCCGGCACTCAGGGAACTGGCAGTGTGCCTTTGAGGGATCTGCTGGCTGCCACCTCTGCTTGAACTGCCATGTATGAACACCCAACACCCAGTCCAAAACCTGTTGACAGCTAAGAATATATCAAATTAGAATAATTATTACATATATTTAATGACAGTATATTTACACAATTTTATTAGGTCATATACACTTTATGCATGGAGCTATAAAAAATTGCTAGCTGTTAACAAACATGTGAAACCACTGATCTTATATGTAATTTCACCGCTATTATTAGTAGTATTGTTAATATTATTTTCACTATTATTATTACAATTGCAAGAATTTTGAAATACACACAGGAAAAGAGAACAGAACTGAACTGTCTACCATCCCAGAAACATTGTGGGGGTCATAACACAAAGGAGACTAATCAATCATGCACAAGACATGGCCAGCCTGTGAAACATCACAGAACAAAAAAATGGATCTCTGTATGTCTGTTTATCCATTAACATATTATTTTCCAGTTTCTGTCTCTCTACAAAACACTTTTTTTTTCCTCCATACATATTGTGCCTTGATACTGTGCATATAACTCAAGAACTGTTCTGAAGTTTGGCAGGTTTCCAGCTGCTCTGGTGTCATCTTTATGAAATTTGAAAGCATTAGGGTTGTACATATTATCTTTGGAAGTGATGATATGATTCATTATTCTGTAGCTCTCATTAGCTGCATGGGTCTAAGAAATTTGTTTCATGGGTAAACTCAAATGTTTAGTGGTTTGCCCAGAGACAATTTTAGGGTCAAAATTAAAACTGCTGACCTCTCTCTTCCATCTCTTTCCTGCCCTCTGGCAGGAAAGCATATTAGCATTTTGACTGAAATAAATAAATAAATAATGATTTTCAATTCTAGGTATTTATAGGCTTAAGGAAAAGTCTCAGTCACTAGAATAAATCCCAATGCTCATTGAAGTAGGCTAACACTCATTCCAGTGTTAATATTTTAGGGAGTATGTGAAATGACAATCCTGCTCAGTTCTTTTACAATACCATTGCCAACAAAGTATCACCAAATCACAAGATGGTTGAGTTTGGAAGGGACCTCAGAAGGTTCTCTGTTCCAACTCCATGTTGACAACACGATCAAGCTTTGCTATCCATTATAAACACGGGCTCAGTGGGCTTTCAGGGAGGGTGGCACTAAGGCTTAACCTCTCACCCTCCAGCTGATCTCACTTATGTAGAGTCAGGGACATTTCTCTGGGGCTTAACATCCATGCTGGCATCTTCTATACTGTCTGGGTTTCCTAAAAGCCTGTTTCAGCACCACTCTTGCTAGGATGCTAGGCTAGAAAATAATACTAGGCTAGCTAGTAAATAATACTGGGAGAAGGGCTCGGGTACCATCTGCTGACTGCAGTGTGTGTCAATGTCAGCGTGGTCCTGGGCATGATAGAATAGCACTAGGCAGGGCCCTTCCCAACTGTGAACTGTGCCCAAGCCTGCTGTGAGGATTTAATGTGGCAGATGTGGCATACAGTAAGCTATTTCCACACAGTCATTCTATTCTTGGAGACAGGAGATTTTATCCTGATGGGAATGAGTTGGAGAGTCAAGAGTCCATCTTTTATTTTATTTTATTTTATTTTATTTTATTTTATTTTATTTTATTTTATTTTATTTTATTTTATTTTATTTTATTCATTTATTTAACTATCCAAAAATAGGACAGTCAACATTTTTGTTGTTGTTGTTGTTGTTTGTTTGTTTTGTTATAGATATGCCGGAAGATCTGACTGAAGGCTAATCTCTGTTTTAGTGTTGTTCTTGGGAAAGAGAGGAAAACACCTGGCTGCTGGAAAGGAATACAATACATGGGTCCTCTTCAGCTTATCCCACTTCCAAGAGCTGGAGAAGAGAAGAAATTCAAGCAGCCTTATCTGTACTCTGAGACAGCAACCAAGGCAGGAAAGAGAGATCACATAGGGACTAGGAGCAGGACAAAAAATTAGCAGAGTGAATACAGCAAGTCTATTAACATCTAATAATTCTGGCATTGTTTGGAACAGGGGATATTTAAGACCATTTCCATGGTATTAGTGCATCTCCCATCACTATATTCAAGTATTAAAATATGGATTATAGCTAACACTAAAATTGCCTGCATGAGACCCAAGAGACCCTTTGCACTTTGGTGAATCACAGGAATGCTTTCAGAGAAGTAGATTCATTGATGCAAATAGGGGAAATCTACTCTTAAATTTATGGTTAACACCATAATACAAGCTAGATCTGAGGGTCTTTTTTTACCCCCCTTTTGTGTAAAACTATATATCTACAGTTATCCTAGGAAGTAAAAACATTGGTTTGCTGAACAGTTATCTTTTGGGTCTGTGGAACTGACATAAAATATTTCAGCAAACGCACTCTCACAGTTGCAGCAGAGCCAATATCTTACAGCTGTGACTGTGCTAGGAGAGCTGCCATCACTATGGTAGTAAAAAAGAAACAGGCAGGAAATAGATTTCACATTCTGGCCAAATATAACAGTATGGAAAAATGTTTATGTCCTGCATCAGGACAAAGAAGTCAAAACCTAAAAACATCATGGGCTGTAAATTCAGAAGATATGGTTTTGGTTCAGATCAGCTGTAACATTTTGCTTTGGCAATTTGGAAATGTTTTGTTTGCTTTTAATATATATTTTGTGATTTAATTTGCTTAATTTTCTCTATGAAAAGCAATTTGGGATCATAGAATTGTCATTTCTGGAGACAAAGTCTCAGTTACTTCAAAAGACATTTGCAAATGCTTTTCAATCCGCTTCTTGAGACCAACGTTTCCCCTTGAAAAATGTTGTATGAAGTGATCAATGTGTTCTAATTCTGAAAGTAGAATGAGAGTGTTCCTGACCACCTCACTGTAATGACAGCAATTTTCCTTGGTAAATGAGGGTTGGAACAATTCATAAGAAAATAGAATCATGTATGTGGGTGCTGCAGGACTGGCAGTGATATTTTTATATGTTTTGACAGTTTTGTATACTCTGTCTTCATTTACTGGAATTGATGGTTACTTTTAATTTTCTGACAGTGCTGTGATTCTTTCTGCTGTATTCACATACATCAATCAGCAGAGCTACTCCCACTACTTAATGATAATTTCCATTTGACTTTAGGTTTGAACTAGACAATTAAGGTATCCTAAATATTCAGAGAAGGAGTCTGAGAAGGTAGGGCAGGTTGGAAATAAAAACTGGAATGGAAGCTCTGAACAGTTTTGCAAAGTCATATACATCCCTTTTTGTGTGGGGGTGTGTGTCTTACAATATTTAAGAAAAACACATCTGAAGAGATATTTTGGCAGAGATTACTGATTTATATTCATTTAGCTCTGGAGGTTGACATATTCTCTCATTAATACATGTGCAGAACATCCATAGATCTGCTCACAAGACATCCTCTGATGTTCACAGCAGAATTAATATTATCTGAACAAACTGACGTGCAATTAATAGGGGATAAATGATTAACAAATGTGATAAAAGCTGACTGTGGGCACAACAAATGGGTCTTCTTATGTTTCTTCCATGGTCAGTAAATAGTGGTGGGTTCTTATAGGGGATGACTCAATGCAGCAACTTCTCATAGAGACTCTTGGGCTTGAGCCAGTATGATGAGAATGACTGGTCTTGCAGTAAACCTTGTAGGCTTGGTTCATGGGGTCCTGTGACCTCATTCCCTCATTCTAACTCTGTGAGGTGAGGAGACAGGGTTATGTTTCATTAGCTTGTGCATCAGGATTTCTTTCCAAAGGAAATGCCTACGTTCATAGGTAGAGAAGCTATCACGTAGCATTCCAGTTTGTTCACTGATGGAAAAAAAAAATGTGGGACAAACTGCAGAGCCTATCTTTCCTGCTTTACGGATGCTGCTGGGATCAGGATAGCAAGGGGAGCCATGGAATGCCCTCATGGTATTACATAGTAACCTCTTGCTTCCCAGGACCTCTAACTCCCTTCATCAGTGACAAAAGCAGTGTAGGAAAAATAACTACCTACTTCTGAAGTTAAGCTGTGCAGTATCTCTTCCTCCAAAATCTGAAAAACATGAGCCACAAACCAATTATTGTTTTTCTTAACATCTGGAATGAAATCCAAGTGCACTGAGCAAAGTCTAACCTCTTAATTTTGAAAGTGCATATCCTTTAAAATATGTTGTCTCCCAAAAAGAAATTATGGAATTGTTTGCTGATTCTTTTTTAATACCAGATTTAATGATGACTAGGTCAAAATAAACCTTCTCTGGAGACTGCATATATTTAAAACCATGACCAAGTCAGTGCTGATCAAACTGTTTTGCCTGATATGAAAATAGCTTATTCTTTGTAGCTATCTGTGAAATTATTGGTTTTATACAATTATTAGTAGAGTTTCTGGAGTATTATTTTAAAAGTGATTATTATTCAGCTTAATTTACCACTATCATAATTTTCGCTGTACAGTCCTTTACTGCTATGCTCTAACAGCTAGGAGCAAATGACTTTGCAAAATTGAACAGAGAATCTTGAGGCCATAATGCTTTCTTATTCCAAATGTTATGTTATATACCTATAGAAATTATATGTTAGCTAAACCATCTGCTAAAGTCATGCACAAGCTGTTATTTAACAGGGTCTGCAAATGATCAGATACAGCCTCACAAGCAGGTCACTCAGTCACAGCAAATTACAAATGCGTTTCAAATAGGATAATTTGACCAGCTGAAAGATATATAGGAATATTTTCTGAAGAGAAAAACATTAGAAACTGCTTGCCCATTACTACGATTTAACTTTGAAAATATCTCTAGAAAGAGACTGGGGTCCAAACCACAAAGTAGAGAGCTGGATTTTAAAATCCTTGAATTTGGGGGATCTGATCTGAAGTTTTAGTTCTGCTCATTATTGAAGGGGATCTCATTTGTGAAATAGAGAGCTGCATCTGGTTTTGGATTGGAAACTAATGCAAAGAATGGGGGTATTTGCTTTCAAGAATCTTGATTCAGACCCCGCTTCTAATTATTGTCCCAGCTGAGGAAGCACTGATCGCTAATGCACATCATTCAGGAACTCAGTACAAGTATGCTTGCACAAAAGTTTCACTTTACTCAATTGGAAGCAAATGTAGTGCTTGCAGCCAGACCTGTTTTGGCTACAAGCAAAAACTTCTACAGATCTACACAATACAAAACTGAATCTTTAAAGTTAACAGATTGTGGTTCCTACAAACAGTCAAAAGGACATCACTTGTCTTGGGATTACTTTGACTGTGAGAAAATACTCTGCTATTAGTCTGTTTTCCAGAAAACATCACTGCAGAACAATGAAAAACTCAGTAAGTTGTGTGAAATGTTGTTGTTGTTGCTATATGATTATTTTGCATTGTTTTTCTATTTGTTTCCAATGGAAGCAAAGGTTATATTATGTTTTCTTTGTATCCCTGAAAGGTATCGAAATTCATAGCTAATTTCAGCCAAAAGTGACAGTGTTAAACCTGCAAAAGATACCAAATTGCTACAGATTTCAGGTGGAGCCTGTTTGAGAGTCCCGGTGTCAGAGAAGACTGCGATGTGATTGTCAAAAAAAATATACCTTATGGGGAAAAACATGATGAATGTCAAACAGCATCAGACAGAGTGAATCCTTACTGAGGCACTGGAGAATCAAACTGTGAAATCCTAGGCCCTACAAAATCAGATTTAACTGTTGTTAAAGACTATTGTTTTTCGTTTGTTTGTTTGTTTTCCCTAAGGCAAGAAAGTGAAGCTGAACCAAAAATACCACTTCTTAGGAAGACTCACAGTAGATCAGGAGCTGACTGAATAAAGATTGAACCTTAAGCAAATTTGCCGATGACACAAAGATGGGGAGGAGAGGCTGATATCCCAGAGGGTTGTGCTACCATTCAGCGTGTCCTTGACAGGCTGGAGGGCTGGGCCACAAGCAACCTCATGAATTTCAACAAGGGCAAGAGCAGGGACCTGCACCTAGGGAGAAATAACCCCAAGCACCAGTACAAGGTGCTGGGGGGTGACCTGCTGGAGAGCATCTCTGCAGAGAGAGACCTGGGAGTCCTGGTGGATTTGGGGTTAACAGTGTGCATAAGGACAGAGGTTAGCAGTGATTGCTGCTGTGCATGAAACACAGACAGTATACAGAAAAAGCAAATAAGACAAAGAGGTCTTGGACATGAAGTCCTGAGACAAAAATTAATAGGTGACAATAACCAAAGCATCTCTAACATATTTGCCTTTACATATGGTGAAGATTAAAACTGTGACAAATTAGTGGGGTTTTGTTTGTTTGTTTTTAAGTGACCTTATCTAGGAGGCTAATTCTTCAAAGGGCAGAGAATTTAAATTCAAGCTTTCTTCAGTGCTCACATACACAGATTTATACTAATACCCCAGAGGCCAAGCAGGTTTTAATTCACTTCTGCCCCACCAAAGACATGAAGAAAACAGTGTTTCCTCATGCTATGTTAAAGGGATGTCCTTTTTGTTGTACCAAAGTCTAATTTTAGTGTCAGAAAATGAAATTTCACTTCATCCAGAGGGCAACAAAGGTGGTAAAAGGGCTGGAGGGTAAGTCCTATGAGGGAAGGCTGTGGACACTTGTACTGAGGGACCTGGGAGTCCTGGTGGACAACAGGCCGACCATGAGCAATGTGCCCAGGTGGCCAAGAATGCCAACAGTATCTTGGGCTGCATTTGGTAGAGTGTGGCCAGCAGGCTGAGGGAGGTGATCCTCCCTCTTTACTCAGCCCTTATGAGGCCACACCTGGAGTATTGTGTCCAGTTCTGGGCTCCCCAATACACGAGGGACATGGAGATACTGGAGAGAGTCTAGAGGAGGGCCAGTAAGATGATTTGAGGACTGCAGCACCTGTTGTACAAGTACAGGCTGAGAGAGCTGGGCCTGTTCAGCCTGGAAAAGAGAAGACTGAGGTGAAACCTCATCAAAGTATACAAATATCTGAGGGGAGGGTGTTGAGAGGAAGGAGCCAGTCTTTCTTCAGTTGTGTCCAGTGAGAGGATGGGAGGCAACGGTCACAAACTAAAGCACAGTAAATTCCAGCTGAACACGAGGGGGCATTTCTTTACTGTGAGGGTGACAGAGCACTGGAACTGGTTGCCCAGAGAGGCTGTAGTCTCCTTCTCTGGAGAGATTCATAACCTACCTAGATGCCATCCTTTGCAATGTGCTCTAGGTGATCCTACTCGGCAGGGGCTTGGACTACATGATCTTCAGAGGTCCCTTCCAACCTTGGCCATTCTGTTATTCTGTGATTCTGCAAAAGAAGAGAAATCATAATGAACAGATTTCTACTAATCTGAACTTGTTCTTGAGAATGATGCCTCCCCTTCATTTGATAAATCATTATTATACATACCAACTCCATGCAAAGGAAGACAGGAAACAGGGATATTTTGAAAGGCTTAATGTTAGGATGATGATTATTCCACTTAAGTCAATGTTATTTATTTCATCATTCAGCAACAGTAGAATAACAGTAAGACTAATTTATTTATTTATTTATTTTTAAAGAAGACTCCACCTTATATAGTCTGATGCTCAATACTTATTGCTCACTAGTGAAATTTCATTAGGGTTTTGGGATTTGTTGCAAATTCTGCAGAACATGCATCCTCCAATTAACAGCAACTCTTTGTTTGTTTGTTTGTTTGTTTGTTTGTTTTTAAATAAAGCTGGAAGTAAAGATGACATAAATAGAATTTTGTACCACTTTGTACTTTCTTTTACATAGCTATGTTTAGTATCAAATTGGCAGATGGATCCAATACTGGAATGGGCCTATTTTTGTTCCAGACTTTCCTGAATCTCATGAAAGCAGCCTCAGGATATTTCTTTTAATATGTCCAAGCATTTGTCCAATTTGCCTTTAAACTTCAGTTACAACTCTAACCTATCTCTGGATGCTACTGGCCCATGTATAATAAAAAATATACTTCCATTATCGCAATGAATAATTTTTATCAGTCATAGTCCTTTGAGGCCAAATGTCCTAATATAATGTTAATTTTCAGGTCTTTTATGACATCTCCCTTCCAGCTCGGATATTCTGTGATTCTGTGATCTCTTTTGTAATCCTCTAAAAACACTTTACAAAAATCACTTATGACATATCTGTGAAATATGTAAGTGATATCGTGTTCTTCTGGGACAGTTCTGTGTCCAAAGCTTTTTTGGAACCCAAAATATAAAGCTTGTCTGTTGCACCTAAGAAAAATTCCTGAAATCTAGCCATCCTTCTTCCATGACCAGAAAAAAAAAAAAAAGAAAAAAAAAAGTTGTTTCACAATATATGAAATACTAATGGTGGTTTCTTTAGTTCGTTTTGGTTTTCCTACAGTTTTTACAAGCTTCTATGACTTCCTTAAAAGCCACTTAGAAAATGAAAGGCAGTGTGAATTATTTATATCAGTGATGTTATCAACACAAAATGCTCAGTGTAGGAAATAAAGCTATGTGATGATGGCACTAGATTAAAACATAGAAGACAGATTAATTTTATAAATTAGCCATGGCTTCCTGGGTTCACCTTGAAAGGCCCAGAAACACTTCGTGGGTTGATTTCCCAACTGGATTTGTAGCACTTCTGATTTTTCATTTCTTGTCTGTGTAACTGTAAAATCTTTGGGGAAAAAGCTGTCACTTATTATAAATCAGTGTACTGTCACTAATACTGAGGGTTTAATCTCAGCTTGGGCTTGTCTGTGCTGTCAGAATGCAAATTTGAAATAACATCATAAAAGTATTATATATTCTGTTGTACAGTAATTTTCCTGATCACAGATAAATTAACTAGTGGGATTATTTATGTTAGAGTTTGGAAAGAAAAATATAGTAACTAAAGTTTAATGTGATTTTGCATCCTCCTTTCTATGTAGATGGGCTCTTGAATAGCCTGAAGGAACAGTAACAGTGAACCCTTTGGGCTCCATGGAGTACTTGCAGCGTACCATAGCTCTGAATGACCACTGGGTGGCTACACTTGCCTTCGGCATATCGTAGCCCTTGATCCACTTTGTAATCCCAGGATATAGTTATTAAAATGAACAATGAAAGGATACACACAGAAATCTGGAAGTATTCAAAAAACAGGCTTCACTGGTCTCTTATTTGTACACTGTGGCCCATTGGCCTGCACAATGAAAAGTTACAGTGCTATTGGAAAACACCATCAAACGGCAATAAATGTGCAGAGGGAGAAAGGGAAATACAGAGATGAGTTAGCAATAAAGCAAGCGTATTCTGCACATTTATCTTGTTAGTCTCCATGTCCTGGCCACTTCCCAATTTGAGCACTTGTGCTGGATATCCTACTGATTCTCAACTGTTTTGAATTTTGATTCCTTTTCCTATGCTGGCATTCACCAATAAGCCTCCTGCCACGTGCTGGGATGATCTCCTGGTGATTGATATGGGGAAGAAAAGATTCTGGCCACCACCACCTGACATCTCTTCACCTCAGCCCTACCTAGAAGATGGCTGTTATATTAGGGAGACTACATGTGTGAAATCATCAGTGTAGCTTCACAGCATTTCCATTTCCAGGGATGAAAACTTCCAAGTAAAATTCATAACTGAAGGTCTGTTTAGCAATCTCCAAAGAGCTTTTGACACCAGGCAATTACTGGAGTTATAGCAAGACAAATAATATAAAATGATAGACAGCACCAATGTGAGCAGCAGAGCAAGAAACTTAGCTACAACATATCCTACATGTATGGTACTATGAGCTGAGAGAGCATGAGATATTTTTGTAATAAAGATTGCAGTTCACCACCATGAACAGTCCCATTGTAAATGGTAGCAGGGGAGCTCTAAGAAGAGCTAATTGAATCCATTTCTGAATTTATCCTGAAAAGTGGTGGTCCTGACTGGCTATAAATGATGTTCACTAGTCTTTGGTAGCTGTTTGTTTGTTTGTTTTGTTTTGTTTGTTTGTTTTTGTATTAACAGAAACAAAATAGGGGAAAGATATGAAATACCTATTTTTAGTGAGAAAAAAAAATAAATTAAGTTTGCATTTCCACAGCTAGGGCTTTGCTGTAAATAGGAAAAGGTGAAATACCTTGGAAATGTCAGATGTTTAAAATTTAAAAAGGAGACAGAAAAAAAAAGGGGGGGGGGCTGTCAGTCAATGTGAATATATCAATAATTCTCCAACATGAATGCATAGATGTGTCAATAAAATAAGTACCCATCACATTGCCATTTTAAATAGAGAAAAACTTCTATGCTGTGGTTGACAAATGTCAGGATATGAGAAGGGAAGGATAAAGCAAGTGGACATTAGCAGAGGGAATGCAGTCAAGGAACTAATTCTGGTTTTGTATTCAATGTGATTCTCAGTCTGTCCATACAGCAGGAGTGAAAGAAAACTTCTCAGTCTAAATATAACATGGGCTGATTGCTCTGTGCTGTGCACTTGTGCTGAAAGGTTTCTGCCCTGATGACCATGTGAGAGGAAGGCAAGCTCTTTGCAATCAGGTGCTGCACTGTTATGCATTGCTGTGTGATAGGATTTCTGGTTGTACTAAGTAATTTGTGCCAACACCTTGCAATAGGTAAAAGCTTTGTTTCCATCTCTGCAATCACTGTAGTTCCAGCAATTTCTGATCATGTGACTTAATGATGTAAAGCTTTTCTGCAGACTAAATGTTTGTCAGTTCTGCATTTATTCACCAATGCCCCAGCTTGTGGGCATTATTAGTGTAGAGAGACAGATACAACTGTGGTATGAATGGCGGAGGGGTGCTGTAGACACTCATACGGCCTCTCCCTTGCTATGTATCATAAAACAGTAGGGAAATGCTGGGGACTGAGTGAATGTGGAAACAGAATTCAGCTACTTGGGTTGCCATGAATCTGATTCTGTCCCTTATGAGAAAGTAAGGGTTGGTTATCTTTGGACAGGTGAATTAACTCAATAGCATCTTGATCTTTCTGTCTTGGAAAATAGGGATTATATATCTTATCCACTCCCATAAAAAGGCTTCAAGATATCTGAAAGAACCATGCTACTTAAACACTAGATGTTATTTTTAGAGCACTCAGCTCTCTAACTATGCCAGATGCAAATATTTACTCCTCTCTCTTTAATAAAAATTGGAGAAGAGAAACAAGATCAGAAACTTGGGCCATTTCTTGATCACCTTTGGACACAGATCTGGGGCTAATAGCACCCTTTCTCCTTTGGAATAGCATCTTCTGAAGACAAAGGAAATACTATTCCTTGCTTAATTTATTTCCTCATTGATCTTTGTTTCTTCATTGTCTTCATTGATTAAAAGTAGCACTGTCTAAGAAGAGGTCAGAAATGTTTTTTGTTTTGTTTTGGTTTTTTGCTGGTGTTTTAATTTTGAACCTCTGGATCTCCCAGGTATAAACTGTAAGTAAGTGTAATGCCAGTATGATACAGCTGCTTGCCATATGTGTTGGAGAAAGAAACATGTGATTGTGAAGAGTATGATGACATCTGAACCGATAAAACATTCATCCCAAGGTGAACGGGTGTATCTGTTATATATTTAGGCATTCTCTTTTACCAGCAGACTTAGAGCAATTTAAAAGCATAAAGCCATAAAAGGAGGAAAGATCACAAGGGTTTGCAAGGGAGAGTGACAGAAATGGAGGAGAGGGCTTATCACGAGCAACAGTGATGAAAACAGTGGGAGGTATATAGATGAAGTGGAAGCACTTTAAGGTTCTCCTTCTTACACATACGTTACAGAAAAATGGCTGTTTTCCAAAGACTTTTTTATCACCGGGAATATCTGTTTTGCTATAGATTGCCTTTTAATCCCTTGAAAAAAAATCTCTTTGTTCTCATTTTGTTTTTCTATCCCTCATCCTGTATCTCACTATCAGAGTCCAAAACACCTCTAAAATTGGCACCAAGTTAACACGATACTGACATAGATCAGCACAGCATATCCTAACAGCCCAGCCTAAGATTATCCCATGACTTAGCCATATCGTAATAGACCATTTTTGGATAAACTTATATCTTTGCCATATGTAAAGAAAGCACTCAGCATAAAATAAACTTTTGCATTTGGTGTTTCTTCCTTCAGGGTGAAGCTTCTCCCTAGGTAGAAATAAGCAAGCCCAGTTTAGAACCTTCTGATTGAACATCAGTGGATGTAAGCAGTGTAGAAATGTCCTTTTAAGGCTCCATGGGGCATACACATTTGGTCTTTGGAAGAAAGAACATCAAAAGTTTGCACAAGAAATGTTACTAATCAGCTTTCTTTTCCCTTTTCAGCTTTTCTCTTCTCAAAATGACTTCTGCTGCAGCAATGTTGAATATGTTCTGGTCAACCTCTGTTGTGTATATCATGACTAGCTGAATCACTAGACAGGGATTTTTGTCCCCTTGAATTCCTAATTATTTTGCAAATATAATACCTCCAGATATATCAAATATTAGAGAAGTTTTGAGATTCCAGTAGTATTTTTTCATTTGGCAATATTATTCAAGCATGGTGACCATCAAATGATCAGAGGTATGTTTATTTATTTATTTTAATCAAGTAAAATAATTTGTTAGTAAGGCAAGTTTAGAGGACCAGAGATAAAGGATTTGTAGAAAATCCAGAAAAACAAATAAACAATTGACAGGATATCCCATAATGTATAGTTTAGGTGCAGGTTCAAGTACGAGTATTTTGAAATCATAAATTTAAAAATCATAAATTTAAAAATTTAAAATCATAAATTGAAATAGAAAGTGATGTCATTGTTCTTTTGGTGGATCATAAAAACAAACAAACAAACAAACAAAAAAACATAACCAATTAATTAAATAAAAATAGCAATACAGTGAATACCGAGATCTGTTTCAGTACTTGTAAGAAAGCTGGAAAGTACTACATACAGAAATATTGAACACAATCTGGATGGGTAGAACTTTTCAGTGTGTGGTATAACAGCAATGTCTAATGTAAGCAGGATTGTATCTCTCTGTTTTGCAGTAAACTATAATGTTGTTGACTTGAAAAAATAGAATTTATGATTGTGTCTGCTAATTGTAAAGAAGATTCTTGAGAATGCCTTATCTGATCAAAACATCTCTCATCTTCATGGGAACCTCACAGGCAGCCTGAAGAAATGCCTGATAGTAGCTTTCTGGCTGTACAATAAGGTATACAAATGAATCAGACCAGGTAGGTGGGATTTAAAGGGTGAACCACCAGATGTGACTGGGACTGGGATGGAAGGTTTGCTATTTAATGGCCAAGAAATCCAGATTTTAGAGGAGAGTCAATATACTGTGTAATTCCTATATAAAAATGGAAATAGGTATTTGTATGCAGCACCTAATACAATCACAGTTTGCTGATGTTATTTTCTTCGAGGCAGCAAGTTTGATACTTTCTTGATGTTTGCCATATGTACGGTCTGATGTAGATCATCAACTGGAGTGCTTCCTTTGTATTTACAAGGAATAGTGAAACATACATTTGCAGTGCCACATTAAAACTCAGTTGGCTGCTCCTTACCTTCAGAATTTCATTGTAAGCAAGACATAAGTTTTAAGCAAAAATCCATAAGGATATGTTTATGCTCCAAAATAGAGGTTTGGATTGACTTCTAGGGAAAAACTAGAACTAGAACAGGAAGAAACTAGAACTTCTAGTGAAAAACTAGATTTAATTTCAGAGTAATTAATTGTTTTCCCGTGATCATTGGCATAATTTCATCCTTAACTTATGATGGCAATTCACATGCACATGTGTACACATGGATCAGTCATCCAGAATAGCAGATAGAACATCTAGTTAAGATACAGAAGGAGTGGCAAGTGAGTCTGTGTAGAAAGAAGAGTACTTAAATAAGCATAATAACTTCACTGGGTCAGGAAAAGGATGTACTATAAAGTTTATAAGTATTATATTTTCCTTCTTTTTTTAAAATATAATTAAAATGTCATAGTTTGATGACATATATAATTTACAATACATGGATGTTAATATATAAATACATTACAAAAAGCTTAATGTTAGATAGGATGATGGTATCACAGAGTCTATCTTGACATATTTCAGTTCATTAAATTTCATGCAGAAAACCCAGATGACTGACGGAATCCTCTGTAACCTCACAGAATGCTTCTCTGTCCTGAGGCTGCTACATCTCCAGCAGCAGCCAATGTGTAATGTTGCAAAGGGAAGAGAAAAATACCAAACCAAACAACCCAAAATAACAACTCACTAGATAAACAGAAAATAAGCAAATAAATAGAACAGCTCTTGAAGTTGTTCATAAGAATGGAAAAAAAATATTTTATAATTTCTTCAGGAAACAAACTGAAGCATGAAATTGAAACGCAGACACTGTCTGAGCTCAGAGCTGCTGATACTCTGTCTACTGCAGCAGCCCATGCACCCCAAATTCCATAAGAATGGAGATTTATTGAATCTACCCCCAGAAGAGAACCATAAGCACTTCATTTAATGCCTATAACCTTATTCCCAGGAGCTGCCTTAAAACGCATTGTAAAAAAGTACTAAGCTGTTCCAACTGATGAGGATGAAATTATTTCTCCTTAGCATCTATGTTGTCTAATTGTCCTCACACAAATAATGCCTCCTCTTATTTTAGGGCCAATTTGTCAAATTTGACCTTCCACCTCTGGATACCCATAAGTGTCTGACAGCAAGCTTATGTTGGCAGTTCTGCTCATCTCTCACCTATACGTTTCCATGGCATGATGGCTCACACAATACACTGAAAACCTTCATGAAGGCCTTGTTTGATAGTGAGAGAAACAAAATGCAGAAGGAATGAAAGCATTTGCTTATAGTTGACCATGAGTAGATAGCTAAGCATGTGAAAAGCAAAAACTGCCTTTAAGTGAGTGCTGTGCAAGAGCTTTTCAACCATCAGAATGATGTGGTTTAGGGGAGTTGCGTTGATCTCTTCCTAAGTGAAGTTCAGTGGGTGTGAATGAATCCTGTGAATGTATTGCTGATCCCTGCCAGGGCTCCACCAAGAAATAGTACATCTCCCTGGAGCATGGCAGACCTTTCAAAAGCAGTAAATCATAGATTTTGGTCCTTAGAGGACTTAGTTAGTCAAAGCCTTACATCTGCAGATTTAAGCATTTATACAAGTTGAGCTTTAGCTAATATTATTTAAATAGGGCTTGGAATGTTGTAGGCAGCCAAAATTAGTCTTTCTTCTTAACATATGGTATGATATGGTATAGCAGACCATTTAAGCCTTTAATCTTTCTAAGTAGGAGAGAGAGAAAGAAATCAAATATGTTAAGTCAATAGGCAGCTGATAGCAATATTATATTTATGTGAGGTACAGCAGCTAGTGTTGGAGAAGCTATGATTTTTAACTGCAAGAGGGAACAGTTATATTATTGATTGCTTAACAAATCCAGGTATTTAAAAAATCCCTTAGAATGAAAGCTAACTTACACTTATAAGACCAGTGACTGCTTTTAGTGCTCTGCAAAAATGTGCATAAAAGTAAGCCAAGCCACAAGAGAGTCACACAGACCCAGTGTGTGACAAACCATTATACAGTAAACCCAAAGATGCCAAGAGTCTTGTTCATAAAGTTAAGCAGACATTCACATTGTAGAGTCAGAACCAAAATTTTACTTTCTATAAGTTGCTTGTTCTTTGCCTTAGACACAATTTTCATGAAGCAGAATGATGCTCAGAGATTTCATATTCAGCTTCATTCTTTTCTGAAATATTCATCTGAATTCAAGATGAAGAAAATATCTGCAAAGTGTTCTCTAGGTTCACTGAAATTTTATTTTGGGCACAGTAGATTACATTCCTGATCTTGCAAACATTTAATGCATGTTCTTAATTTTGTGCAACCCTTTGATCCATGTAACCATAAAAGTTTATTCTCATGTGTTAACATTTGAAGGACCAGGCATGTCAGAGTAGCAGTATGTGTTTACTCTGAGAAATAAAAAGGAACAACAACACCAGAAGCTGGAGTATTTCACAATCTAAAACTAGACAAATTCTCCTTTGGGGCACATCTAGCAAATCTCAATTCCCACGCTTTTCTCCAAAATAGTGCTTGATGTTTAACTACCGAAGTAACGAGGCAGCTACTTAAAATCAGGATGTATAGCTAAACTTGCATATTTCTGAAGTAAAGAACCCCAAGGACAGTTTTGCTGTCACAGCACAAAGGTGGTAAGAGACATTGGACTGCCCAGCTGTGCCTAGCTGGCACAAACTTGACAGTGAGGGGGAGGAAGGTGGAGGAGAAAAATAAGGAAGAATTAAAAGGAACTCCTCTTTAACAGAGTATGTGTGATTGGTGTCATATAAGAAGGGGCAATTCTGTAGCTGTTCATCACTGCTGGGTTGCATCCAGCCTTGCTCTACCTACCAGAAGGGGGAGAGAGTGGCTTTGTGTAAGAAGGTTTCATTGTGTGCAGTAAGATATCAGGTCACTACCATGTAGGAGAGAACAAACAACACTAAACAAAACATGCAGTTCCCTTGCTACATCTGTGCAAGACCCATGGACATCAGTCAAGGTGTGAATCAATTCTAAACAAAACAAATGGATAGATATCGTCCTTCTTCCATGGCTAAAATCCCATTTGTTTAAATACCTGCCATTTGTTATTAAAGCTGTGCCAAATAGAAGATTGCATTTTGTAAAAGATAGAAGTAATGCTCTTAATTAAAACAGATTCTTAGAATGTTTCATTTGATAAAGAAGGCTGCAGATAACTTTGTTCCTCAGTGGGGCCGTCCTGTTGACTTTGTATTAATCCAGTGGATTTCTGTCACTTTGAAGAAAGGAAGAGAAAGAAAAATATATATATATATAAAGTGTTTGATTGCTCTTTTATCTTTATTCAATTTTCCTTTGGCTTCATTTAAACAATAATAATAATTTCCTTATCTGCTGTGCAGCCTCTGCTCAGTTCTTGTCAGAGATATGTTTCTTCTTTGACACTATCAACATTAGTACATTTGCTGAAGTTAAACTATCTGTGTTGTCTAGAAAGCAGTTTCTTTGCTGGCCCTAGATTTAAAAGAAACTGGGGAAACGTTGGCAAACTGCTTATTAAACAATGCATGGTATTTAATGAAGCATTCCCAACTATAAAGGACATATCAACATGGGTGAATTACAAAACTAACGTTAGATCTGAGTTGTTCTCAGAAGTCTGTTTTTGCCTTCCTGACACAATGGTCTGTCCCATCTTCACTCTGCTATCTTTTCTTTGCCAAGCAGCAGCAGGTGACAGGTCATTTGTGCTGATTTCTCAGTGGAAGATCAATCAGTGGTGGTGCAACTGGGTGTGGTCCATGTGTATTTCATTCGTTGTCTTGGGCTAGACAACGTTTGTCAGTCAACAAACAGAATAAAAATTTCTTTCTGCATTTTCCAGAGAAAAAAAAAAAAAAAAAAAAAAAAAGACTCACAAGTACTTTAAATCAGAAAGTAAAGCCTGCAGCTTTTCACATAGTTCCTTAATCCTAATCCATTGTGTCTATACAGAATTTGGCATAACCAAAAAAACTATCTTGTGTTTCACCTGTTGCATACAAAAACAAGTGCACAGAGAAATTCATAAACCCGCATTTAACTGCCTCCCTCCATAATACTTTCCTTAATATACATTCTTTTACCAAGTGTTGTGATGTCATTTTAATCTCAGAGCCCATCCATAGTAGCCTTAAGGACACAACAAAGTTTCAAATAATGACCCAGTTCTGCATGACAGCTTATTTGTGTGATCTGGTAATAAGGGAGGAAATTTAGCCCTGAAATAACTTTTAAGCATGTTAAAAGATAAAATTAAATAAATAAAAGAGTCTAACTTTATCTGGTGTACTTTCCTCTGCAGGCTATGTAGTGCCATTTAAGCCTTGCAGGACGTGGTAGTAATTATTCAGTAATTTCCCTGTCCTGACTTTTGCCATTTCCTTTGCTGCCAGATATTTCTCCTATCCTCCATTTATCCTCGTGGAAGAAGAGAGTGAAAGAAGGGTGAGGAAGGTGAGGAACTGCTTCTAGAATTAGATAAATTTTCACTATGGATCCGGAACAAAAAAGACCAAACTGAGTTCTTTGAACCTTCTAATTTGTCATGCATGTCAAAAATAAGGTGATGTTGGTATGGGTAAGAATAAGCTGCCTCTGTCAGAAAAGAGGAAATAAATGTAGGTTAGAACAGGTTCAGAACACCATCTGGGAGAAAGACACCAAGGTAACTGGATATTAAATTGCTTTTCATTTACATCTGCCAAATGAGATGAAGCCAGAAGAAGGCTTGAAAATAATTCTTCTAAGAGGACAAATTTCTGTGTAGATAATCAAAAAGGATGAGAAAGATGTTCAAAGAACAGAGCTTTTTACATGTGGGTAAGTCCATATAAATGGGGGCAGGCTGTGCACTGAATGGCCCAGACATGAACCATCTGCAATTTGGAAATTGCAGAGCTGTCCTAGCACCCAGTTCTAGTGTAAATATACGCTAAAACATAGTAATGTGCTGTGTGGTGTCTGAAATGGAGATAGATTTTGTCTGTCTGCTCAGAGAATGGACAGAAAGAGGTCATCCCTTCCATATAGGCATGTGCAGCATTATCATTAGCTCATAATGCACATTAGCCAGTGAAAAGGAAACATTTCCAGGAAAGTAATGGATCTGTTAGTTCCTCTAGTTCAGTAGCCAAATTTTCCTTTTGTTCCCATGATGATTAGTTCTCATAACATATGAGAAAAGTAATTCCTTTTGTCTACAAGCATCGACTAACCTTGTCAGTAGAAGTTCAACTCTAGGCAATTTGTAGACTAGATATTAGCACTCTGCACAAACAACAACAACAAAAAAATCAATGGCTACTTAAGACATTAAATCCAAACAGCATGGTCAGTTTGAACTTTCACATACTATGGAGAGACAAAGACATGTTTTCTTTTTTGTTTCTTTGTTTGTTTCTTTTTTTTTTTTATTATTATTTATTTTATTATTAAATGTTTTTCTGACAAAGTTTTCAGAAAATTCTTTCCTAATTCTTTTTTTGTTTTTCTAACAACTCAAGGTTTGTTTATTTGTTTATTTGTTTGTTTGTTTGTTTGTTTAATAGTTCTATATAAAACTCTGAAACAAATATCTGCTCTCAAAACAAGAAACTGAAGGCTTAGAGCTAAAGGCAAATCAATGTTTGGTGATGTGTTCATAAAACAATCAAGGAATTTAGAGTCCATCCAGCAGCTGATGTCTATAAGCCAGTTTATTATGCCTTTAATCACAACTGTGCACAACTTTTGGATTCTCTTTTGCTGGAGTCTGGCCCCAGAAATGGTGTGAACAGCAACGCAAGAGCAAAAAGATGAGTTTAGAGCTCTCCTGCTGAGATGGGGTTACATGAACCTGACTCCACATTAGGTAGTGGGGACAGCAAAAGTATCTAATTTTCTGAGGAAGAAGAGAAGCAGGCCAGCTGGCAGCTCCTGAGGACCACAGGGAGCAGGAAAAGAGCCAACTGGAGCAGATAGTCCTAAGGGCTGGGAGGTGCTTGGAGAGAGAGCGTGGGAATGGGCAGAGGGAAGGCTTCAGAGGTAGGTGGGAACAGTAGCATTAGTAGACGTGAGTAGGGAGCTCACATCTGACATGATAAGACTTGTCAGGCATGCTAATGAAGGGATTTGGGGGCTGAGAAGGATAGGGGGAAAGGAGAAGTTGATTATGACTTTAATGAATGGAAAAGCTAGAGATGAGAAAATTGGAGAGCCAGTGGAAAGAAACAGCCAAGATCTGAACCTGGTTTGTGCTGGGAGCAATTGGTAGAGTTTTGAATAGCATAAAGGAATAATTGACTCTGTTTAATAACTGTGTTCACATCAGGAATATATATGTCAATTTTTATATGTAGGCATATGCTTTGCTATCTAACTGTACACACATATCCATAGAAGTGGTAATCTCACAAGTTCTGTTTTAAATCACACTCCTCCAATTTAATGAGAAACGAAACTTGATCTGCACTGTAATTAATGAAACTTTGAAGCAGCTTAGCTAAGGAAATTTGGAGTTCTTAAGTGTTTAATTAAAAATGAATTGGTTTAAATCTAGAGCATTATAAAATATGAGACAAAATGTAGGTAGTATGTTGCACAGCAGATCAAGTGATCATAATATTCTGTTTTGGCTTTATCATGCATAAAGATCATAGATAGACATCTAATTTTGATATTTTAAAGGCTTTTCTGCTATGCTTAGGATTGGCTTCCTACCTGCTTAAGGAGATATGTGAGTAAAGCCAAATTAAAAATAGGTATTAGAGAACTTATGTGGTGTGGTAGTCTTCAATATCATAAAAAACTCTTATATAAAATTAGGTCAGCTTTCTTTTGGTAATGGAAGGTGGTTCTCATCATCTGCCTGGGTAAACTATGCCTCCTGTAGGGAGAATCTCATCTGGCATTCTATTGTGCCTAAAATTAGGGAAATTAAGTATCTAAATAGAGTCTTTCTTAAGCACTGAGTTTTCTGAATAGACGGCATGGGAAATTAAAAAACTTCCTTCAGAGTGACTGCTATGCTAGGAATATAGTGGTGTAGACTAGACTTAATGTAGACACATTAAGTTCACTGAGTCTTTGGTTAAAAGGGCTGCCATGAAAGGGTTGCTCAACCATCCTGTTGATGTCTTATCCACTGAGACAACTTGAAGTAGCACTTTTCTCTTAGGTCTGGTATTTGTGAAATACTTGTTAAATCACCTCAGAAATCATTAAATCAGTGCCAAGGAAATTTAGGATGAATTCCAGTTCAATGGAAGTAACTTTCCAAAAATCTGTATGTTTTGGACACTCACAAGTATATCAATTAAAGAATCTCATGAGACATTTGCAGTGCCAGAAGATGTTCTTTGCTATTCAGGCTGAAAATATTTTCTCAGGAGCTTAGTATGTTTGAAATATAATTTTATGGTAGGAGCAGAATTGCATATCTCAGCTGCTGACCTATTAATATTTGTAAAACATATAGAATTATCTTATAATGAATCTGCTGTTTGCATTCCCTACTCTATACTGAAAAGGTCCTCTTTTTTTTTTTTTTCTTTTTTTTTTGATTTTGCACTTTTTTTGCAAAGTGTGCTGATGACCGAACATGGTTTGATTGCTGTGTATCTCCATCAATCACAGCTAGAAGTCCTCATTCCCTTCTGATGCTTTATGAAACACAAAGTCAAAACAGACTAGAAATAGCGGGAGTAATACTCAAGGTCACACAAGCAGTCTGCAACAGGACTTGAAAGTGAAGCCAGACAACCTTGTACTTTCATTGCAAGGCCTTTCTCCTCCTCCAGCCCTTTTTAGCAAAAATGCCTAACACCTTGGTGCTTTGGGCATGTTTCCATGCTCAGCACATCTCTGGAGTTCAGAGAAGGGTGGGAAAATCTCGCTTTGTCAGTGCGTGGGAGAGCTTTGACAGCTGCAGGGTGAAGCTGGGGTCCATCTAACCAATTTGGCAGCTCTTGCTCTGCTCCGGCCTCTGGAGATGGTGACCTGGAATGCAAAGCCTCCTCTTTTGTGTGGTCTTGTGCCTATACATGCTGCACAAGCCTAATGCTAGTCCTGCTAGAAGAGATGAATTAAAGATATTGTTCAGTCATACAGAAATCTTAATCAAAACCCATGAGCTCAGCACTATCCATAAATATCTCAGCATTATTTATGGGAGTAAAATTAGGGAAAAAGGAAAAAAAAAAAAAAAGAGAGAGAGAGAAGAGAAGAAACATTGGAATGAAGGAAAAAAAAAGTACCTTCCTATGTCCAATTATTACGAAAAGAGTAAATATGTCACTCTTGGAACTTTGAAAAAGGAAAGTTTTGGCCTTGTGTCCACTGTGGCATTATCTCAGCCTAAGAAATCGGGTGATGAATTTGTTGGGATTCTCACTGGAGAAACTACTTGATTGCAATCTGGCCTGCTGCTTAAGGAAAATAGAATTGAGTTCTCATCAGGCAACAAGCCTGTATAAGTTAATAGGCTTTAATAATAGCACCTCATTACATTTTTATAAAACTGCCTGGGAAACGAATGCTGGAAATACAAAGGAAAGCTCTATGGGATCGCAGTTATAAAGCAAAGATAACATAGTCAATATTACAGCATTTCAAAATAATGCATATACTATACTGGATACCACACAGAATTCAGTGACTGGGATTAAGGCCAAATAAGCTTTTTTGAATGGATGTCCAAAGCAGATGGGAGACCTGACTCATGCTTTGGAGTAGAAAAATGATTTCTTGGACAAGGTGTTTGGGAAGCTTGATAGCAGTCAGAAAATTAAGGGGTACTAGCCTCAGTGGATGCTGATGTGTGTAGTAACAATATTGTAGTCACAATTAAAAAAAGGTCACATTCCCCATTCCCCAGCAAATAATATTTTTACATTTGCATCCAAGACACACGACTTCTTTCCCATGGATTTCTAATACCTCTGTGCAGTAACTGTTGACAAACATTTACATTTTTGAAAAATGATGAGCACTGTGTTTGTGAACTGGGAGGTATTTCTGTTCCCAACAGTTGGCTATTAATCAATGCAGTGGTAAAGAAACACTTAGATTCAGTGGAGGTAACAATAGAGAACACTTCTGAAATAATTCATGAAAATACAGCATGGACTACAGAAGATCTTGTTTGTATCAGGGACAGTCATTTACATTGCATGTAGTAAGGATAAATTTGTTGCATCGTGTGGGAGCTAGGGCTCTTGAGACTGACTGGTGGAGGCAAATATCTCTAGAGGATGATGCAGAATTTCTGAGTTCAACTGTAGTCAGGATATTAATTTAGATACTTTCTTCTTTCCACTTACTATATATTATTTACTATTTTCTATAGCCTGGGTCGATACCTAAATTAAATTACTCAAATCAAGAGAAATTCCATTCCCTCTGTGTGTGTGTTCAATTCCATGCAATGGTAATGTTTCTGAAAGCTGAATGTATTCAGTTCTTCACAGGATGTGTTTAGTACATTGTTGGAGATCTTTGATCTAGTGTTCTCAGTGGTAATGCTATATATTAATTAATAGATCCAATTTATCAGCTTGTCACTGTCAGTTGCAGACCAGAGATCCCACCTAGGAGACCAGAGGGCAGAACCAGGGCCTTGACATTGCAACCTTTCAGAAGGCAAGGTTCACAGCTATGACTTCAGCAAAGACTGACTGTGATTCCTCATTAAATATTAAATAATAGTACACTTCAGATCTGAGTCCAAACTTCTCATCTTGCACCATTCCAGCTAAGCTGGTTATGAACAGCAACACTGCTCAGAAAACCCTTTGAACTTTGGAGGAATTTTGGTTGTGGATCTAAAACATGAGTTCAGTAGCCTGTAACAAGGGCTTTCAGTCAAAAGGTAAGCATAAAAGAAAATAATTCAGTATTATTTTTGTAATGAATTGAGTAAACAGTGGAGAAAAAAAGTTCAAGTCATTTGTGACTTGTATTCTAATAACCAAAATTATCTATAAATACAAATTAAAAACGTGAAACAGGTTTGTATGAGTACATTTGAACCACTATTTCACAAAAGTTTTAACTGTGGAGGAAAAAAAAAAAAAAAGAAGAAAAAAAAAACTTTATAACACCACCTGCTGTTCTGCTGGTTTTGACCTGACCCCTTTCTCCTTTTCTTGTTATTATAAACAGTGAGCTCTTTAAGTGAGAGCTGTTTAAAGGATAGGGGGCTGTAAGTGTTCCTTCCTAGATCCCAGATGCAGTGGGAGACTGATGGGCTTTTTGATCTTTATTTTATGAGTGTCTGATAAATTGCCTCTGGCACCTGGCAACTGAAATTTCACTATCTGAAAACTAACCCTTATGTCAAACAATGTGGCCAGTCTCATACGCTGAGTTAAAGAGCTGCATGCATTTAAGTACAGGATGTTTTCCAACATTCAGTACAGTATGTGGTGAAGCCCTGCTTCACGTATTATTATTATTAGACAGATCCTCAGCTGATGTAAATTGGCATAGCCCCATATGATTAAAAGAGCTGAACTGTTTTACATCAGCTGGCAACCTGGTCCAAAGTGCAACACACATACTTTTTAATTTAAAATACTATTTTGTATGTGATTCTTCAAAGGTTGGTATGGTTCAATTTTTTCAATATATTGCTCAGTGGCCTCTGTTTTTTATTTCTGAAGCAAGTAAAAAAAAAAAAAAAAAAAAAAAAAGGATAAAAAAGCATTAAGATAAAGCATTTTAAGCATTGTGGGTAATGTTTTCTGGTTTGCTTGCTTGTTGGCTGCTTGAGATGGAAACTCAGCCATCGTGTGTTTGAAATACAAGTCTCAAATGGTGCTCTGGTTAATGACTACTAAATCTTGTTACTACATGTGACCCAGGGAAAGATGCCCTGGTCTCCACCTCATTTCATATTTGTTCTGGCAAATGATAGGAAAACTCACACCTACTTGTGTCAAAATTGAAAAGATCAGCATAATTGTCGGAGATACTGAAACGTCTGACTAGCAGGTAATCTCAACATTTCATATTTTTCCTTATCTTGTTTTGTAACAAAAGTTTGTGAGGGGGAATGACAAAAATTGCAGAGAGGGCTTATCACAAACAACAGTGATGAAAAGAGTGGGAGGTATATAAATGAACTAGAAACACTGGGAGAAAATAAGAGTAGAGACAATAACTTCCATGTTTAAATAACCCAGAAGAAGGTTGCAAGGTGCAGTCTTAAGGTGGGTACAGAGGTTTTGGAACCATGCAAGCTCCAAGCATGGGCAGCTGGGGATAACTCAAAGACATCTGTTGGGCTTGAGAGCAGAAGGGATATTATGAACTCCCCCTCAGTCAGGAGAGTTTGGAAAAAGTGTCAGCAAAGCCAGAGGGAACATTAAATCTGAAGTTGAGCAAGAAATACTAAGTAACTGATGAGCCTAATCCTCATCAGCACAGTAAACAATAAATGTGAATTATAGCAAATACAACATTTCCTTCATGCATTCTTGAAGAGATATGCATGAAATGTAAGGAAACTTAATAGGAACATCAAGGTGAGAAGTTCGATTAAGTTTATATTTGTCTTATTACACAGGATCCATTTTCTGTGACACATATCCAAATGGTACCAACGTGACTGAATTTACAGCCCAGCCATGTTCACAGTCATAATTTTTTTGTGTGTTGACTAAGACACATGCAAATCTTATTTTTCTCCAGAGGGCAAAATGCTCTCATCTACCACATGTGCCTCTGCATTGCTTACTACCAGCCTCCACCATCTCCATCTCCCCTGCTGAAGGGACTGGGACACTTTGGAAGTTCAGTAGCGTGCAGCACCTAAAGTTTAAGTAAGGGTAGGTTAGATGGCTCTGTGGGAGACATCCCGTTGTAGGATGACATCCCACCCAGAACGCTAATAAAATGATTCCTTTTACAGGAAAGCTCATGCTGGCAAATTGTCTTTGAAAACAATGCTGTTTGCTTAGACAAGAGCATTCTGTATTTTCTCGCAGCAGAGGCAGTGTGACTGGTGAGGCTCTGGGTTAGGACTCCACGCATCTGACCTCTGGTATTGGCTTTGCCTCCAGGCTTGTGGGGTGGTATTGACATCTCTTTTCCCCCCAGCCTTGTCTATTTAATGGGATCATATAAAACCTAGCACAAATTGAGCTTGGAACTTAGAGGAGGCCGTTAGTTGCTACTGAAGTACAAATAAAAATAATACAAAATTCTTCCATAGAACATTTAAAGCAAACAGTCTGGGAACAGGAACAGCCATGTTTTACTTCACTGAAAAATCACATAGGACAAAAGAAAATGCAGATGGTCTGACTGAACTGTCTTATGAGCTGTTGACTAGCTAATTAATCAAAGTTGTCAAGTGATTTATTGATTAACAGAGGTTCTGTAGTCATGAATACATCAAATTTCACAATGGAAAATTTAGCAATGGAAAAAGTCTGGTCTTTTAGTTCCTTCTTCAATCAAGACAGAGAATAGTATGAGAACTGAGGACATTTCATGTATTAAATTATGCCAAGCAATCTAATTATATGATAGTGTTACTTAAACAATTTTGATTGTTTCTTTTTTTCCATGCAGCTTTTTTCTAAATGATTTATTTATTTATTTATTTATTTATTTATTTATTTTTAACAGTGCCAGTACGATCCCCATATAAGAAATCCTTTAATGTCTTCATGCATTTGCTGTCACAAGTATTTAACATTCTCTGCCATTTTGGCCATACTGTGTAGTCTAAAAAAGGATAAGTACTGAAAGAGTTGACTTTCCTGTTGGTGAGAAATGACAGAATTAAAATGTATCTAAAATACACTTAAAAGAAAGAGACCTACCTTACCTACCAGAAGACATGAAAAGTTTTGTTTGTTTGTTTTTTCCACAAACATGTTTAGCTGTAAAATTTCTCATGCAGAGCTTTTCTTTAAATATTTAATTAATTGGTGCAAAACGATAGTTGAACATATGCATTTGACAATACACATTTGAATTCAGAGAACTCTGAGGACTGTGGGTATGCTCGTATATTGTATACAATTTATTTTCTCTGTTATAGAATTAGCAGAAGAACTGTCTTGTGTGGCCATAAATCTCACCTTTCTACTTGGTGGAGAGGTTTCTTTCTCCATTGTGTAGATATAAACCTACTGCTTGTAGGACAACTGTGCAACCTACCAGACTGGATGAGACATAGTGTTGTATCATGTAGGAATGTCCCCCATCAGCGCAGAGAAGGGATGAATCAGCAGAGAAACGTATGAAAATCCTGTCGTAAGAAGTTGTCCTAATAATCCTCTAATATCAAAAAATGGTGGAAAATTCAGTGTTCAATTTCATAACTCAACAATTCTATAGTTATTTATTATTATATTACATTGTACTCTATTGTATTGTGTTGTATTATATTATGCTCCATGTTATTATATTACTTGTTATTATTTATACAGGTAAATCTGACTCACAAATAGGGAAGGTGATACGGATGTGATTCTTTATTACTTATTTCTTGCTGCAGGAGCAGTCCATTGGGGCAGTTTTGGCTTCAAAAATTAGAGTAGCCTTGATGGTTCTCTGTTTCACACAAGTGCTGAATGAATCTTTGGCTCAGTAAGTGCTGAGGGAATTCCATCCAATCCAATACCTTAAAAACACCTGCACTGACAGCTCAGTGTAATTAAAGGATGAGGTAATACCATTTCAGTGACAAGAAATCCTCAGATTCCTGTGCTGATAACTTCTTTCTCAGAATTCAGCTAATGATTTTCTAATGGGAAGAAATAAAATAATATTCTTCCATTGACTGCAATGTCTGTATCTTCAATCCATATTGTTGTTTGTTTTGTTTGTTTGTTTGTTTGTTTTGTTTTTTAATATAACTTTAAATTACTTTCGTTTAAAAAATTCTTAAGAACTATCCTAATAAAAAAAGTGAAAAATGCATGAGAAATAAGGAAGGGTGTATAAGTATAAACATTAGATTAGTCTACTGAAAATAAAAGTCATCTGAAAGGATAGTATTATTTTTAAAAATATAGTAATATAGTCTTGTGCATATATGTGGCTTATCTTACAAAGATAAAACCTTCACATAAATTAGTAGAAAGAAATTAGTTAAATAACTAAAGAAAATGAAGTTAAATTAAGGAATCTACTTTTTATGTTCCTTTTGGACAACGAACATATAGTGGTCTTCTTTTAAATGTTTGGACAGTAAAAATAATTTTAAAACTGATTTTAAATTATTTTTCTTACTGAATAGCTCTGTTTATTTGCATCTGCACTGCACCTTTCTTTGCGCAAAATATTTCTGCTGACTTCCAAAGAAGCTCTGTAAGAAGTGCAGGTGTACAATACAGAAATTGTCTGAGGGTTTAAAATCTACAGTGAGGAAAAGACAGAAAGTATTTCACTCCCAAAAATCATAGGGGAGAGTTCTGATTAAGCATCAAATTTAAAACCTATAAAGGACTCTCCCGTCTCTGTATCCAGCCTTTCTCTGCCAGGTAAGGCACCCTATGGAGCAATAGAGACTCTGGTGAACACACAAAGACCACTACGCTATTATCAATCTATTAAAAGGCAACAGGGAAAAAATGTTTGAGCATGGAAACAACACATTGGTTTTGAAACGATCTCCTCTTTTATTTCCCAGAAGTAATTTGCTTTAGTGGTCAGTTTTGTCTTTGCATGCATTTTATTAGCCTTACCCTAGCTTCACCAGTCGCTGCGGTGACTAAAGTCACCAAAATTCCTGAGCTACAGTCTACCTTCCTCTGTCAAGTTCTACTTGACAGAAGCAGTTCCATTAAATCTGTAAAAAAGAGGTGGGATAAGTCAGGCTCTTCCAGTTTTAAAATTAATAACACTTTGGCTCTTGTCCTGTACAAAATGAACACTGTATTTATTACACCTATGGATTACAAAGGTTCTACTCTAGCAGCAAATGTTACACCCCAAGTTTGCAGGATTTGGCTCTGATGTTTCATACCTTCTATAATATATGTTACAAAAGGGATGTTTATTTGGCTCAGAAAAGTCTGCACAGAAATGGAAAACAAATATAACAACCTCTCTTTGACACTGGGCTGCAGGACCCCATTTGGAGGCACATGACTTTTTTTGCAGCATTTGGGATGTGTGAAGGGTTGCTTTTCACCTGGGACCCAAAGTCACAGACTTGCAGCCTGAGCCCCTGTTCCCAGTCCCAGTACACAGTGGAGGGCAAATGACAGATCCAGCTGTGATAAGGTCTCCAAACACACCTACCAGGACATGCAACTGATACTGGGCAGAGAAACACACAAGAACCCTAAATCAGCTGAGGCTTCTCGGTTATACAGATACCCTGTGGGAGGTTTTGGTTCCCTAAGGACCTTTTTTTTTTTTTTTTTTTTTTTTTTTTAATTTCAGAGGAAGCTAAAGAAAATCCAGTGAGACTGTGGAATTCCCTAAGTGCTCCCCTTCCTCTTGTAGGTTTTGCACCATAGGAGGACATGTTACCCTCTAATCCTCAACTGACATTGGCTTGAGCTGTGGCTTTGCAAATCTGGGTCCAGCAAGAGCCTGAGGAAGTCAAACCTTTGATCAGTTACATGACACCATAGGTGATGTGGCATCACAGAGTCAGGGACTGCACTTTTTAGTCAGGGGTTACCTTTAATCTCTAATTTGGCAAAACAAAACAAAACAAAGCAGAAATCCCCCTGAAGCGTTTCATTTTTGACTTTAATGCCAGAGAGCTTAAGCGTGGCAGTTTGGTGATGTGCTATGCAAATTAAAGCCATGAAAAAACAAAGCTAGTTAAACACAAGTTTTTCTTTAACAGGTAATTATTCTTAGCTGTTTCCACATGCCTCCTTGCAACCATGAAGCCCTGGTACATAACGATGAAAGACTAATTTCAGAACTCACACATGCACTATTTTGTTAGCAGTGGAAGCACAAGCAGAACATCTGGGTGCCAAGTTCAAGCAAAGTGCACGTTTTTTTTAAAAAAAATCAATGTTGGTGTGTCCCATCATGTAACTATGATATATGATAAAAGGAAAAATCACAGCCAAACTCAACCTTGTTCAAAGCAAGGTGCTAGTGAAAGGATGGGATGGAAAATAAGTACTAATGGATTAATGTTCCATGATAAATGTTTTATTATAAAAGCCAGTGAGTGATTAGATAATTCTTGCTTCCAAAAGTAGGATTTAAATATTTCTGCTTGGCTTGCAACCAAAATAAATACATCACTTAACTATCTGGTTTATAGGAACATCTATATGAACAAAAAAGTAATAGAGACTTGCTTTCCTTTTCTACCATGGATGTAATAAATAGCCAGTTATAGCAATGTGCTGCTTACTGTTTGGAGTTATGATACATTTTAAAAGTAATTTGGAATATTAAAGGTATAGCCAGAATTGTCCTCTGTGCAAGCTTCTCTTTCAATAATTCAAATGTTTATTAAAGGGTTGTATAGTGAATTCAGATAAGAATTCAGATACAAATTCTAACATTGTTAGGAAAATGGAGATATAAACTTTGAAAAATATGAATACTCACATTTGTAATATCTGTACAAATATTTGATCCCAACCAATTTTAATTTCCATCAGTACATCAGCTCTTGAACACAAGTGGACTTGATGAAAAAAATATAATTACATTAAATATAGTCACTTGAAAAACTTTACTTCTCTGGATATCTTTGCTCATTAATGGATCTCAAAAGACTTAAAGGGGAAGTTAATGGTATACCTTTTTCTCTGATGAAGAAACTGAGGCATTCAGAAGCAAAACAGCTTGTTCACCACCACCCAATAAACCAGCATCAGACATGGGAATAAATCCCAGATATCTCAGTTCCAAATTCGATACGGTGTTTACAGGATCATGATAGCACTGATTGCAGTTTTTCTCAAAATAACCAGCATCACTTCAAATAGGTCTTCTACAGGAATTAAGATGACCTGGGAGGCTTGGCTGGGCCTTCAAGAAAGTTGTAGGAGAAAAGGGAGAACCTATCACATGTATAAAATACGTATCCTTCCTACGGTTACTTAACCATGGATAAGAAAGGCAGATAAAATTATGCAATCTGTAAGTCACAGATTCATTCACAGTCACAGTTCAGTGACTTAACAGACACTGAGCAAATACAGAGATGGATGGATTATGAAGAGGAGGGCACAAAGTGTAATTTTACCAGAACAGCAATGACAAGAAAGAGGAAAGCAGAAGCACAATGCAGAGAAGCGTGCTTGCACTCCTTCCTCCTGTCAACTTAGCATCTAAGTTTGGCTTCATTTGCTTTGCTCTGCTAGCCCATGTTAATTGAGGGATACACTGGGTGCCAAGGGAGTACAGGGAAATGCACAACAGTTAAAGCAACCATAACTTGATTACATGTACATGCTGAGTATTAGATATAGATATTAGTATTAGAGTATTAGATAATTAGATATACATGCCGAGCTATACATTTTTAAAGTATGATCTTTTGGTACTTTACCATTACAGTGCTCCCAAAAATGACATTTAAGGGTTCAGGTTGGCCTCATTGCTGAAGGCAAACAGATCATTGTCTTACTCCAGGCAGCCTAGGGATAAGTGTGTTTATACATTTTTCTCCTAGCTGTCTAAGGCATGATATACTTAATAAGTATGTTGGCTGATGGTGTCTGATGATGGTGGGATGCTGAATGTGCTGATCAGGCATTGCTCTGGTTTCTGCAATCTCACTGGGTTGTGCTTTGCACAGTATCAGGGAACCAGAGCATGGATGGATCTACAAAGTTTTTGAGTTCCCTGGATTTTGGAGAGTGTTCTGGTCAGCAATTCTGGGCTCAAGCTAGCCCCAAAACTGAGTAAATATGGGGGTAGCCAGGCTGTGCTAAAGTCCATGCTATCACAGCTGTGCTGCAAGGAGTACTCAGATATTCCTTAAAAAGCTTGCTCAGGAATGTCTGCTCAAACTACACTCACTCCAGTGTAAACACACCCTTAAACCAGATGTAGAACATGCCCCAGGGGGAGATAATGCAACACCCAGGGATTGCTGGTAAATAAAGCAATCTACACATAGTCACTTTGCCCTGAATATTCGTACTAAGCTGAAGGTCAGACTTCAGCTCAGTGAAAAGCCAGTGGAGCATGACAGCTGGATAAAATACTGTATAATAAACATATGGGAGAGTTGCTTTCTTCTGCTTCTATTGGTCTCATGGATGTCAGTGGAACGAAGATTTGGCCTGTGTTGTATTGCCCTACAGTAGTTTTACAAACAAGGTAGATTTATATGGCTTTAGAATTAAGCTACTGCTCAAAAAAAAAAAAAAAAAAAAAAAAAAAAGTCCCATAGAAATGTTTGGTGTGAGATTATTTACAGAGAGGCTACATTGGTACCTTTCATACTAATGCTTATGCAGAGCATAATTCTTTTCTATTTCTGCTTAGGGAGGTGGTTGAAAAGTTATGCTTTTATGGACAAGTCTATAATCCTAATATCCCTGGTTTACACTAAACCCCTTTATGAAAGGACATGCATTAAGCTGTGTACTAAAAACCAGCAGAAGAAACTTTATATTGAATCATCTTGAGCGTATAGTGCAAGCTATCAGAAAATGTAGCTGGCAAAGCTGTGTAACACATCCATGTACAACTGAGTGAAGATCCATAACCACCATCACAATTTACAGAAAGAAGTTCTTCTGAAGTTAAATAAGCATCAGAATTAGAGATTTCCAGCTGCTGAAATCCATTTCCCAAAGTTACCTGGCTGCTTAATTCCTGTATATCTTGAAATATGAGCTCTGATACTTCTGATTGCTTTGAATAGCTTTGATCAGATGGATGCAAATTTGGTATCTATAAAACCTCATCTTATCTTACAAACACATTTCTAACATTAAAAATGTTGCTGGACACCAGAGAAAGAATGCTAACAAGGATTATCGCTAAACAGTGAATATTTCAGAATTCCCACTGAGGAAGATCGAGAAAATCCTTTTCATTATGTGGTGCAGAAGGAACATTAGGGATCCCATGGATCATTGCCGTTTGTCATGCTGCTGAACCTCTTTAAAAGTGAAATGAGACCGTCACTGTCTAAATGTACATATGTGCAATGTGTGTGAAGATGAGGAAGATTTCTCTCTTCCCATTACTCTGTGTGAAGAGAGCAATAACATTTTTGATTGCAAATGTTAGCATCAGGTGGAGATCTTTGTCAGAGAGGAGGGGTGATGTTGTTGTGTCTGTTTACCCAGCCATAAACAGGTTTGTGTATTTCTGGTTCTAGAGTCACACAAGCAACAGGTGGGTGCATTCATCCAGGCTAACTATGGGCTCTTTTCTCAGATAGGAATACAGGTTATATATCACTGGAAAGGGCAAGTCATCTTTAGAGCACAGATCACACCAAGAGCCTAACTAGGCTTCTCTGAATCACTTTTTGAGATGTCTCTCTTTCTTTAATGATTATAAAGATAGTGTAGGGTGACTGGCCTCCAAAATTAGTTGCTTCCATCAGTGTTCAGAGTACCACCAAGGGCCACCTGGAAAGGATTTGCTTCCTCCCAGCTCTCTAAAGACTGACCCCATTCACTCAGGCTGTACTCCTGGGAGGGCTATTGCCCCTGCCTGAACTCAGATAGAGTGAGGGTTTGTTTATATCCAAACTGAATGACTATTTCCAAATAGGTCAGGCTATAGAGCTGTGTGAAAACTGCAGCTCTGACTCCAGGGAGTCTTGGCTTACAGTGAACCTCCTCAGCAAAGAAACATGAATTTTCTGCTCCCCCACTTCTCTGATTCCCCCACAATGAGCCAGAGGAATTTCGGCAGGGAGGTGGGGGCTCAGGCTCTGCTCTTGGGGCTCTTCATTGGAAAGAAGATGCTGACTCCTCATGATGCTGCATGTAAATCTGCTTTCCCACCTCAAGGACTTGCCTCTGAACATGCACAGAAATTTATAGTTTGTTTTTTAAAAAAATATTGCCCTCTATCATCCATAAAAGAGAGAGGCTTGTTGGAACTGCATGCCTCCCAGGCATGGTGCTATTGGTTGCCCTGCCAGCCCCGTGATGTAAATTACCTTTGCACTTTGTAATAGAGTCAGCACCATGACAGGAACTCACACATCACTCAGTTGGCTAAGGGTAATAAAGAGGAAAATCAAAAGGAGCATGAGTTCATGCTGGAGGTATGTGCAATCAAGGAGAGAGATTTATGACAAAAGCTGAGTTATAATATTAAAGGGTATAAACAGCTTCTTACTGTTATGCTTTCATACACCCTGTGTTCCTTCAGTAAGTACAGTGTTAAGTTTGAGAGAGATTTAGCTCCAAAGCATTGCTTTCTTAGACAGGGTTCTGGAAAAGCAAGCTTGCAGTTACATGGCATTAATTCACTGCTGAGGTTTAGCCTGCATCAATGTGGGTGAGTGTGAAGTAGCAGTCTTGGGCTAACAGACAGCAAAAGCATATTTTGAAAGTTCAGTGTGAGACTCCTAATTTTTTTGAGAGCAGCTCAGCATCTACAAAACTGCAGCAATGTTTATCATCAGTATCCGTTCATGTATTTACCAGAAATAGAGCCAAGTGTATGACACTAAGATGGCCTCAGCATGGCCTCAGTGAGGATATTACGACTATAACATTATTTGGACATCTTCAGATATAGGCTGTGCTGTCTCAAGCAAAACCTTTGCCTACCGTAGTTTCAAACTTTTGATGGGAGCTGTTACATATGCTGAGGGAGGCTTGACAAGCAGGGCATAGCACAGGGAGCTCCTTGGACACCAGAAATTATGGCCACCATCCCATCCCAGGTGAGGTGGGCCAATAATCCTTCATCCTCCTTCCCCTCCAACCTTGCTGATCTGTGCTTCCAGCAAGACAGAGAGAGCTGGCTACAAGCTGAATAATTAATAATAATAATAATAATAATAATAATAAGTCATAAATGTTTCAGAACAGAATAACAGAAGAACTGAAATGTCACAGAACAATAAGCATAACAAACATCAAGCCATTTCAATGCATATTTTTGCCTCTGTTTCTAGTGTAAAAAGTAGCTCATTACCAAAGTCTGATATGAGTTTCCCTGTATGACCTGCAACAGGAAACCTTCTGATTTCTACACTTTTGCTGGTGCTTTTTTTAGATCCTTTCTGTTCTCAGCTGGGAAGCCAACAACAGGCCCAGGCAATGAGATCTCCTGCCCACTGTTTGCTTACTTCCTGCCCTTGTCAAGTTGTAGCTCTTAGCTAGGCCGAAGTCCTACAGGACTGTAATATATGGTGTATGTGGTAAGTGACCACTTCCCTTGGGATGCCCATTTTGTACCTCGTTCCACCATGCGGCTCCACCAGCTGTGTTGGGAAGACCGGAAGCCTGGTTTGGTAAGAAATTGCAGTTTGACAAAAGGGTAAAGGGAAAGCATGGAAAACATCAAGCCACTTTTTAATGTTACACCAAAAAGGATGCAGCAGATGTTTTTAAGTAAACATGGGCTTTTGTTATGCATTTTTGAGAAGTCAAGAGAAGCTTTTTCAGAAGCAGGAGTAGCCCATGAATTTAAAGGAGTTTTAAATACTGTACTTTCCCATAAAGCTATAAAAACTCTGGCAGAAAGCTCAGCAACCAATCAATGAGGAATGAACCTGAGCATGTTATAACTCAGATTACCAATAAAAATGTCAGGCTGAAATCAGAAGTGGGTAGTTTTATAATCCTGAACTGAAAGTATTTTTTTAATTGCTTTCAAATGGGGAACTTAACAATATAATTAAATATATGTATAAAAAGCCCCAAAGTGCTACAATCTGCTTTACTATCTGACTTTGTCAAGCTGATTATTATTACAATAGGGGAAATGGTGGATTTGAATGTCGTTTCCCTGGCACTGCAATTTCCCAGCTGTTTTATTGGGATTGTATTAAAACTAGACAAAATGGACTCCGCTGCTTCCATAAAAACCAGTTGAGCATTAAGAGTTAATACCAGCATTTTTAAATCATTAAAACCAGCCTATAGCTGCAGATTAGTGTGGGGTGAGATGTGTTATTTGAAGCAGGTGTGATCTGTCAGGAGCAGTGTTTTGGCATTTTACAACCAGTGGGGCTACGTGCACAGCTGTAGATTGAAGAAAAATGGACCAACGTGGGTACAATGGGCTGCTTTGTATATAAGCTGCTATTTTGCTAATGCACTTTTAGCATATATATAGATAAACAGTTCAAATATTGATTGGTATTTTCTGGTATTAATAGGCTCACTTTAATCTAGTTTAGTCTCTAAAGTATATTACATTGATCAGTGACCACTGATATATTTTCTTAGTGAGACTAAATTATGCTCTTATCCAAAGGATATGTGTGTAAACAAAAGTGCCTGGAGGAATAGTTTGGATAGTGAAATAGAGCTGAGTATGTGCCAGTCAGGTGTAAACTGCTGGAAATAACCTGTTACTGTTTATGGACCAGGTTGTACAGAGCACTTCAGAATAAGGTTGGTTGGGAGCCAGCAATCAAACACTTCTTTTGTTGGAAACTGCCAGTTTGGGGAAACAGAAGTATTTGTAGGAATGTGTCAGTTCTGATGAAGTTTTGATGAAATACAAACAGCATCCTGCTGAAAGTCTACCATGTTCCTACCAGCCCACTCAGAGGTTGTTATTGGACCAGAAACTGCTTATTCTTTGGTTTCATGTTGATAGGTCAGGCCCAGCCTCCACAGGTCCTGACCCTTTGTAGCCTTAGTGGTGCTGGACAGTGAGGAAACCCTAGCTATGGCGCTTTTGAGAATGGTCTTCCAAGAATTACTTAATTATGAAACTTTCAAAACAATACTTTGATTATGACTGAACAACTTTTTAACATTAATTTCCTTTTCTGAGGAACTTTTTGATATTTCTAGTTTCCAAAATATGGTGTTGAGTTTTATAATTAAGTAGAAGTATTTGTCCATGAAAGGGAAACCTCAAATTTATCTCAGTTAGTTTATAGAATAAAAATGTTACTGAGATAGTACACAAGAACTTTATAGGATTTCACATATGCCTCTCTGATTTTGACACTTACATGTTATTTGGGACTGGAACATGTAGTGATATTCTACTGTTTGGTCCAATAGAAGATTTACCTATTACTGTTTACAAGAACATTTTTTATTATCCTATAAGACTACTGGAAAGTAGTTTTTATCATATGTGGTGAAAACAAAGTAGAATTGATGCATATAAACTCTGTAAGTTTACAGAAACAATGAGCTAACATCATGAAGACTGGTAAGTAAATTGGATTTGAAGAACAAGTACAGTTCTGTGAGTCTGACAGGCTATAGATAACATGCTATAGATAGTGCTGTTTCATTTGCTGTAAATATGAAGGTCTGTTTTGCTTCCCACCTATACTGATTTATTTTTTTCCCATGGTAATTTTTTGCTGCAGTGGAGATACTAATGATTTATACTAGTGCAAATAAGAGTCAATATTAGGAGCATTACTTTCAACCCAGTCGTGTCCATTTAACTGTCACAGTGGGTAAAGACAAGAGCTCTCAGAGAAGGTTGTTTATCCTTATGGGAAGGGACAATAAAAACCACAGGGGATTTCCCTTCTGGCTTGTGTGGAATTTTAAGAGATGGAAAAAGGTAATTTTTATTCCCCAGTTTAATTAGCCAAACTCTTTGATGATAGTAGTAGATATCAGTATAAATCTCAAGGGTATTAAGTTAATGGAATTACATTAAGGGTGAATTTTCCTCAAGGAGCAATTCACAGACTCTGCTTTGCAGCTAAGAGTGCTATAGGTCAATGAGGCTTTGCTAATTATTACAGATCATGTCAAACATGACTACTTAAACCACAGAAATATGCTCTACTCAATTACACATGTATATCCAAAAAGACAGTGTTATTCTGAATCTTTCCTGTTGAACAAAATACAAGAACATTTTATTACTAGAGTCTAGCCAGGCACACTGGTACATTAGCTGGAGGATTCTAAGCATAAAACAGGCTCTTAAGAGTTTAATTCCCATTTTTGTACTTAAATCTTGGACTTTTTACATCCTTCATTACTGGGACATTCACACGGTCCCTAGTGACTCCTGGGATGCAAAATGTGTATCCTGTGCAGCCAAAGGAGCAAAGCCAGCACTGTCACATAATAAATAAAACTATGGTAGATCAAATGTTATAACATCCTGAAGGGTGCAGTAAGTGAGGTCAAGCTTAGGAGGAATATTACTAGAAAGGCCTGTGAGGCAAGACCATTGATTTTCAGTTCAGATTAGCCCAACATGGAAGTGTGAGGGCATTAGTTTCTTGGTCTCTGGTGGTAAAACAGAGGTGAGTAGGAAGAGTGACATGGAGATCAAGGAGAAAAAATAACACCACCACTTTTCTTGTCTCCATTGTATAATGGTGGCCATCATTAAAAACCCAACAGTGGTCACGTGAGGTTATATGATATTGTTATAAACTCTCTTTTGGGAAGAGAAGCTATTCTGTGGCAAAACTGGGAAATTATTTTTGCTGGAGACACATCTCTGTGTTTGGAAACAGTCCATGTCTGTTGGAGAGGCCTGTAGCTTGCTCTTATTGATGGTGAAGTTAAGGTAGCAATGAGTTATAGAGAAAAATGCTTTTTTAAAAAAAAAACAGTGGCAAGTAGAAAAAAAATCTCTATGTATACAGTGGCTCAGTCTGCAATAGCATTAGGTTAAAGACTTCCTATGCTTTACTATCATTAACACATTGTAAACACATGAGGCTAACTATTCATAAAATAGCATCCATTTCACGGGCCAGATCACTTCCCTCTTGTGGGAAACCTTGCAGGAAGAGAAGAGGGAGTCCCTGAGGAATGGGAAAATTTTCAAAACATTCCTTAAGGGGAGATAATATTTCTCTGGCCCATAAACAAACAGCTGGTTTGAACCTGAGAATCAGTATACCTGCAAGGCTGTTGTAGTGTCCAAAATTCAGAGAAACCCCGTAATACTGTATCACAGAAGTACAGAAGAAGATAACTCTGGTTAGGTGAAATCTCATGCTCCTTAGCAGTCACCAACCTGATGCTTTTGCAAGTCTCACTCTAGGAGAAATTAAAGAGAAAGTCTTTTATAAATATGGTAGGTAATCCACTTGGAAATGGTGAGGTATCAGATAAAGAAGTGATGGATAAAGTGTGACAAGTTCTAGGTTTCAAGGAAGACGTGTATGCTGGTAACAGAACAAGGTAAACAGTGATAGAAAAAATAATATATGTGGTTGCTGAAGAAAAGTTGAAAGAATTGAGTTTATTTCTCCACTTGTTGTTTTCAACATTGAGGCAGAAGAGAAGGAGAAGGAGAAAAAGAAGAAAAAATAATAGTGTCTCCTGCAGCACTGATGAGCAGTTCAGTACAACCATTCATGATTTGCCTGTCTCCTCTCACTGGACATTCCAGAAACAGTGTAACCACAACCTCTGATTCTTCAGTGTAACTTGGGTATTACTTGATCCTTTTCACAGGGTACGTTAGATCAAGGGGCAGTAGCCATTGACAGATTTTGAATAATTTACAACAGCATGACGGCAATGTCAAACTGAGAACAGGTACCATCTCACCTCTCTGAGAGGCACCATCTCTTGGTCCCCAATACTTTTCCAACCAGTGCCATCTAAATGACTCTTCCATATTCCCTCTGCTGCATTGAACTGCATTTCTAGAAATCTGCATCTAATCACCATTGCTACTTCCCCATCTCATCTGCCAAATAGTTTTTGAATGCATGGTAGAGTTTCATTCGCTTCTTCACTGACTTCTGGGGCAACAGAGTGGGAGGAATGAAGAATAGCCTCCACACCTCCAAACCTGCATTCTTGCATTCACACATCGCAAAGGCTATTGAGCTGGTCTGCAAGTTTCAGAGGCTGGGACTGGTATCAGCCTTTCATTTCCAGTTACAGAGGTAATATGCATGTCTGTATTGTAAAGGGATAGTCTGGCCCTCTGTAATGAGATATAAGTTTACAGGAATACTAGACTAATTGTTCCAGCAAAGTGCTGAAAAAAATCAGGTGGTAGTGAACATAAATAAAACATCTCACAGTCTCTTTCAATTAATGTAACTTGTATTACACATGAAATGTATACAGTGCCACATGAAGAAAAGCACATACAACCGGTGCAAGCAACAACTTCCAGTTCTGTAAGAAGTGGGAAACACATTTCTTGCTAAAATGGGGTTTGACTTAAACTAAAGGCACTTCGGGCAGCTGCTAAATTGTATTCTGAATTGGCATTTGCAGGCATTTTATCACATCCAGATTGAGGCAGAAATTGGACAAAGATGTGAATGTCCGTGGTCCATCTGAAAACCATTCCCATATTCACAGTAGAACTGTTGATATTTGAATTAGACAAACACCCCCTCTCCAGTACCTCACTCCCCCCCAGCCTAAAGAACTTGCAATTTTTTCCTCTACTGACCCCATCTTTAGGGCTGTCAGTGGGGCATCAAGGGCTGAGATGTATGGGGAACCCCGCATTACTTGCCAGCTTCTCCACAGTGTGATTGACAGTTGAGGAAAACCAGCATCACACACTCGGTGCAACAGAAACATAACATGCAGAACTTTGCTGAATGCTTACATGATATATATATGCATATACTTGTGTATATTTTTCCGTGATAGTAGCAGTTTTTGGAAAAGAGCTGGTAAAGTACACCTGGGCAGAATTACCATCTCAGCCTTCCTTTAAACCTATTCTTGCTCTGGCAGAAGTTTTAACAAGTGACAGAGCCCCATACATTTCCACACAGCAGTGGTGTAGCAGAAGCCCTAGGCTGTTCTTTTGCTTGTGACTGATGGACTCTCAGACTTGAAACAAGGCATGCAACTCTGAGACCCAGTTGCTGTGCCAATAAAACAGACTAGTGAAAGATATCTCCCAAGGGCATGTTGAGGATTAATAAATAGTTGAAAAAGCTTTGAGATACTCAGCTGAAAAGTACTTGATACTGTCAAATAATTGTTATATTCATTATTCATTGATAAATAGCTATTTGGACGTTCCTTGGGAAAATGTGGACATTTGAAAAGAGGCCAATAATATTCTTTACAGGAAAAGCAATGACTATAAATTTGAACATACTTTATATAGGTTACATCTGAAGAATGAGAATATATCTGTAGATTAAATTACTACATTTGTAGAGTATAAAAATAGGATATAGTCATAATCCTCCTTTGAGTATAGTGGGCAAAAAAAAAAAAAAGGGGGGGGAGGGAGGGGAGAAGCCCCCAAAACAGCTGCTACACAAAGTTACTAGATGCAGAGTTCAATAAAACCTTGATGTATGTAGGATGTATAAGCAGAACTGAGCCTGGATATATTAATCTCTAAAACCCTTTATTTTGCAGCCAAAATATGCCTACATGGAGTAGATTAAAAATATTTATACAAGGCAAAATTCCAAGGCTAGTGAACATCCTGTTGCCAAAGACATTTTGCGGACAACAATATATCATTTTACCACATACAGTAGTTACTGCTTTCACAGTGAAAGAGTATGATAACATAGATATATACACATGCAATTCAGAAATTATATTTGTGCCCACAAGTCAACTGAAGTCTCTTGTATAGCCATCAAGGAGACCAGATCCTATGAGTGACTGCAGATGCCCTTTCTGCTTTTGGATGCAAATAATTTTTTTGAAATCAGAGGAAAAGATGTGTAAATCAAAAAAATGCTTGTTAGACATGACAAATGTCTTCAGTTGCTGGCTGTAGACTTGAGCTGGGCTGCCCTGCTGCACCACAAATTTCCTGAATGACACTAAGCAGTGCTTTAAGACCTTCATACCACATTTAGAAATGTTACTGGCATGACTGTCAGAAGTTCAGTCTTCCTGTGTCCCTCAGTATTTGCTCAGAGACTCATTCAGAAGAAGAAAACAAGGAGCATAGGAATGGTCATCATGGGTCATATCAAACATCCACACTGTCTAGAGTTCCAAGTCTGAAAGCAGCCTTGGAATAATCTTTATGGTTCTCTGTAAACTGCCATCTCATTTGATGGCATCCACTCTTGATAAAAATGAGAGAATGGGATCAGATGTTTCCATTTCAGCTTCTCTGAGGGACACTTGTAAATAGAACTGCTTGCCACTTTCAAGCTGTATGTGCACCAAAATTTTATATCAAGACATAATAACTTTTTCTCTTTTTATTATTATTTTTTCCTTCCCCCTCTTCCCCGCCCCCCTTCTCTGTTCCTTTCCAGAACTACCTTCTGTTTTATATGGTGCTTCTGTGGGCTTAACCTCCCTTAGATGATTCCTGTCCATCTCCTTTGGCTATAGAGGAAACTCAGGGAAACAGATCCTAAAGCATACACAATGTAAGCACCCTGAGCTAAATTTCTAAAGTGAGGAGGAAGGAATCCTCTTAAGTTTCTAAAATGAAGAGGAAGGAATCCTCTGTTTCTCAGTACCTTGTGTAAAAAAAATGGGTACGGTAAAAATTAGCCTGGGAAACACTGTAGTAGTGTTATAATAGGAACATGTCATATTAAATTACTTTCATTAAGTATCAATACTTTAACTTACCTAAATTTGAAAGAGTGTGATTATCTCCAGCTTTGACGTAATTATCTTACTTTTCTACCATTTTTATTGAGAAAAATAGAGGTGAGGCATATAGAAAATGTTTGCTTTGGGAGAAGTTGTTTGTGCTGCCAAAACCAGATTTCCTGGTCAGCAAAAAAAATAAACCGAAAAAGAAATTAAACAAAAGACAACGTAATCTGTCTTTTTTGGGCAATGTTAGGAGAAAAAAAACTATTTTTTGCTATACTTTAAATAGAATACTTTTCATCTTAATATATATATATATTACTCATAAAGTTAATATTGTTTGCGTATTGTCATATAACATTTTATATATTTTTGGTATTATTTTTGATACGTTTTTTGAGTTTTCTGAATTTATTATAAATATATTAAAATAATGCCAGGAAATTCTACTACTTGGATTTTATTTTATTTATTTATTTATTTATTTTCATCCCAGATGAGGATATTTCTCAGATTTCAAAGAAATCACTGAAATTAATTCTTCTCTCAGCAAAGATTTGAAATGTTTAGACAGAATTGTGAAATCATTCAAATATTGAATTTGGAACTGTCTTGAAAATAGTTTTAAGTCATTTCAATGCAAAGTATTGTAAAACCTGTAAATGTTAATTGCAAAATATGCGCACACTTCATATCAGTTAGAATCTTCAACACAATTGTATAAGAACAGGATATTTTCCATGTATTTCCACTTTGTCAGGATTTATTTGTTGTTTGTTGTTGTTTGCTTTAAAACTCTTAGGCAAGCAGTTGTAATCTGCTCTAATTTTAATGCCCCATTGTACAGTAATTAGTCTCATTTTTAACTGTATGTACTCGGAACATGAGCCTCATTTTAAGGAAACCAATGCTACGTAAGTGACCTAATAAAATAAATAAGAATCAGGAACTATGCTGTTTTGTCACACAGAATAATAAACAACTTCTGTCCATCAACAGAGTCAAGTATCCAAAACTATTTAAGCTGTTACATGGTACCCATCACTGCCAAATTTTTTTATGTGATTACACATTCCAAAAACACTTAATTTACAGTGAAGGAAAACTGAACTCTGTTTTCTATCCTCACCAAGCTTTCAAGAAGAAACAAATACGCAGGCCTCCCAAAACCTAAAACAGAAGTAATAAAGTACCAAAGAAAAGATGTGAACTTCTCCATTCCAAAATAAAATATTGCTGGTATTGGCAGCCACTTTCCAAGACATCCTGTTTTGATTTTTCCATTTCATCTTTTCTTCACCTCTCTTATAGGCTGATATGAAGCATCTTTATCTTTCATTGCCTTACTTATTCACCTCCCTCTTGCCATTTTATTTTTATTTGAAGTGATATTATTCTGTCACTGTCTTGCAAACATTTTCAGTGAAGAACTTAAAACTCAGGAACAACATGGAAGTGTTTTTCTTCATTTATATAAATAAAAGATTAAAAAAATGGGCAAGTTTCAGCCAGAAGAGGAGGCTTTTGAGTGGTTAGTAGCCTTACAAAATAATACCACTAAGATACCTCCCTCCTGTAGGCATGAGAGATGCAAGTACCAAACTAAAAAGTGATATCCTGTTATATGCTTTAGGCATATGCTTAGCTATTGCACTACTTCAGTACTTTAGACATAGTAGAGTGACTCTTAAATGCTACCATTTGCTATACAGAAAAGATCTGATCTTTCATTTACACAGGCTAGCTGGTAGTTCTGATAGTCAAAGATTTACACAAACTTGCTCAAATGCTTAAAATTCATTAAGAATGGGAACATAGCATAGCATTAAACATATCCTGTCTTTTCTATGCAACTATTATTATTATTATTATTATTATTATTATTATTATTATTATTATTATTATTATTATTTCTTTTTCTTTCCTCTCAGCTACAAACTCTAGCAAATGATTGTTTACATTTGCCAGGGCCTTTTATTCCTCAGTGTTGTTTGGTAAAAACACTTTTATTTAGTAATGGTAAAAATATTTTGAATGCATTATACATTAAGGCTGTTGATTAGAAAACTACTTCAAGATACTTATGAATTGCTTTTGTTCTTGTTTTACCTCTCTTTGCACTCTATATTCTATAAGGAAAATGCTTGGCCTGCCTTCTTTATTTTAAATAAAGAAAGCCCATTCTTTTCCAATCTGGCAAATAAAACTTAATAAAATTATATTCTTTGATCTCTACCTAACAAAGAACTGTATATTGTTAAATGAAGTGGAACTGCAGCTACACAGTTTGCTGTGGACACAAACTCCTGGAATCAATTATCTATAGATTTTAGAGGAGCACAAAATTTACAGACTTTTTAAATGGAACTGATGGTAAGCTGAAGGAAAAACACAGATGTTTCATAGTGATGCAATGACAAGAAAGAGATCAATAAAGCACTGTGAAGGAAAATTTTAAAGGAAATAATGCTTCCAGATTTATGTGCAATATTTCATTGGGCACCCCAAAGGAAGTAATTTGATTATTTGCAGAGATAAATTTGTACATCTTTTAAAGTAGTATCTGTGATGAGTTACTAAACAGTATGGAAATTTAATCTAAGTATTAAGTTATTTTCATATGTACCAGATACTGTTAAAAATGATGATATAATATCCAGTGACCACAGGATAGGAATAGTGCATCATTCTGGTAGAAATTGTACAGCTACCACCAAGGCTGTTGGAAACTGCAACTTTGCTGTTGCAGCTGCAGCAAGAGCTATGCTATTTTACATTTAAAATTCTCTAATTATCATGCTGAATAAAATCCAAATATGTTATTCTAGTACACCACCATCAGATAACTTCTCTGAACAAATTATTTATAAATGAAGATCCTGCTGTGTAACTATTTGATACCAGACGTATTCTTATCCAGATTCAGGAAAATGTAACTCAAACGTTGGAAAGTGAACATAGGTCTGCATAGGTGTCCTGAGCATTCAGTAGAGAAATAAAGGGTCCTTAAAGACAGGTTCATGTTGGAACTCAGTCCAGACCGTGAATTTATGTATTAATTTGAAGGCAAGTAATTTACAAGTCTGCATCAAAGTTACTGTACACTTTTATAGTTAATGGAGACAAATAGGGACACATGCAGCTTAATTAAGCAAAAATAAGGCTATTTTAGCACCGACTTCAGTATGAACTGAACTCCACTCTAGATACAGAAATATCTCCACACTGATTATAAATACAGCCTAGACAACTGGATCAGATGCTGGCTTTTATGATGTAGGTACCTACATTTGATCTAACAAGCCTTCTGGGTTACCTCTGCTTGTGGTTCAAGACAGCAGAAGAATAATCAGATCCAAATCAGCAGCATTAGTCATAGCTGCAGATTGAAACTAGAGTTGTTTGACTTTGAGCTGGTACAGGTCTCAGACAGAGTGAGTTTGCAACCTACTTCAAAGACCTTGTATAGACACATCCCTGGAGTGTATGGGGAAAATGTTACAACTGAGTCTTAAAGCTTTTATAAATATTGCATGTATAAATCACATGCTTTTCAAAAATGAGTAAAATATTTTTGAATTCTCTAATTTGGTATAAAGCATGGGTAAATTGTGTTCAGAGTTTTAACTGAGGACACTAAGCTCTTTTTTAAGGCATCCAGAGTGATGGATGGAGACAAGAAGACATGGAAAATGGCAATGGAGGTGTGTACAGCTGTCAGGAAGGGAGAACCAGGAGCTAATATCAAAAAGAAGCATTGCTCTTTATAAAGTTTATAATGCAGAAAAGCAGAACAAATAAAAGATTTTTCAAGGAAAGGATATGGATTTAGTACAGCGAGCGAGGAAGATGATCCTATCTGTTTAACTTTGGAGGTCAAGTGGCTGTGGCATGTCACAGAAAAAGGGTTTCAAGTAAATGAAATGGAAAATTACAGAGATCTAAGAAAGATATTTTGGGAGCACATTACAAAGGAAAGTAATATATTTTCAGTTGGGAAAAGATACTGTGCTGTGGCAATAGCCAGTATTCAGATGACGCTCCCATAACAGAATGCTTTGACTCAAGAATGCTGTAACACAGCAGCCTGCTATCCTACAGACAGCAAGCTTGTGGACCCTCATAAATATAGGATATTTTGTCTTTCTACCTTTTTCTTTTGCTCCTTCTTAATTTTGCTCCTGTAATTAAAATTAAACACTTATAACTCTTTCATCTGGCCCAGATGAATTAATGAATTTAGGTGCCTACAAGCCTAGGCAGCTCTAGGTACTAATTTGCTCCCTAGTTTTGAATAGATTTCAGGATGTGGCCTGGGTGCCACCCCTGATGAAGCAGAAGCAGCAATTAGCAGAAGTGTAAAAATCAGAATGATATTTCCTGGATGTGGCTTCTTTTTACAGCACAAGCATATGCCAAGCACAACTGCACTCAACATTTATCAGAAAGAAAAAAACAAAACAAAACAAAACAAACAAACACAAAACAAAACAAAACAAAAACCAAACAAACAAAAAAACACAGATTTCCAGCTGTCTTGTTGACAGATACTTACTTTGCATTGCTCTGCCTCGGTAATAGATTGTACTTATGATCAGAAATAAAGCATCTTCTTATACCCCCGTCACCCACCCTTTCTGCCCTTTACACATCAGTATTTATATGCACATTTAGTACTTTAGTGCTCACACAACTGCACAACAAGTAACGCTAGATAGCACTGTTTATTTTAAGATCTTCCTTACAGATCTCTGGTAGATACTTAATCCTGACCTGACACTGCCCTCCTCTTTTGGAAGTGGGATGATATTTGAAATTATGCTTCTATGAGAGCCTGTAGAGCAGAGAATGGGGACATTTAGGTTGACGTGTTCATTCAATCTTTGTGCCCAGAGTTAAGAATCATGTTAGACAGAAAAGCTTAATTTTCAGAAGGGCAATATGACCACAAATGTGCTGGGTAATTAACATCCCAACAGTCCATTTAAGTAACTTAATAATGTTATCCCTGATTTACTGAGCAGGCCTCTGGCTCACAAATCAATGGCACAGCCAGAAGGAGATCCCAGAGCATGTAACTCCCCTTCTAGTGCTCTCATCATTAAGCAATGAGTCAAGTTTAAACCTCTGCAGATATTCTGTGGATAGAACTGGTAACCTCCAGCAGCAGGTGGGGTCAAAACACAGGCATGCACTCACCAGGGACCTCCAAAGTAATATCAGATCTGCCCACACCTTCATTCCCTATGCAACTTCCCAGATTTTGACTGTCTCACAGAGAGAGTCAAATACAGCCTCAACCCAGTAGTGGCAGTAACATAAGCTCCCCCCAGGGCCAAAATTTCTGATCACACACTCAGAAATATCCATGTGAACAATCCCCCTTTTAATGTTGTTTCAGTATAAATTATGCACTGCTCCTTTCCAGCCAACTTTTTTTATCAGCAAAAGTTATTTGGTAACGTTTTTGTTTTCATACTGAGTTTTGATTAAAGAGGAGGAAAAAAGAGCCTCATTTCATTTTCACAGTATCTCTCAGCAGAGCAAGCACTCCTGTTTCTACTGTGGGATTTTGTTTTTCTCTACAGTATGTCTTGACAAATAGCCCTCTCTGATTACTGTGCTTGCACAAGATTTCATTATGGTTTTGATAACATGCCACAATCTTTAAGTTTCGGTTTGATATAAAGAGTCTGTCCCTGAACAGTAATCATGAGAGAGTGGGGAATATTGAGTGTTAGAGTTTCCATATTTTACGAGCTGCCAAAATAAATGATTTAGGGCAGTGAAGCCTGTATTAGTAGCAGATCTCCAGCTTCACTAAAGTAAGAAACAGTGCTGATGAGTAAGCCAGTTTGTGAGAACTTATTTTTAGGGCTATTACGATTTCAGTCTTCAGGGTGCAGATTCTCAGGTAGTATGAATTGATCTAGTTGCATAGTCTTCTGTGCAGTTGTGAATTCTGCACTGATGATTCTCTTCCAAGCCCATGCCCTTCTAAGCATCTGATGCTGATGAGAGAAGACTCTTCCAGGCATGTCCAAAATTTTCATCTTAACTCTGCCCAACACAAGCATCATTTTGATGATTTTCAGCAATTATTGAGGTCTTTCTGATCCCTGCTATGTTAATTCTGTATCTAACTGTAGAAATTGTATCAGTCAAAGGGGAGTCAAGTTAGTTTTAAACTTTGGCTGGCTGCAAAAGAGGAGTAATACACCAGAGATCAAAGAGAAATATTTTCCAAGGACCTCATCCAAGGGAACTCCTTTTGGATGAAAATATTCCAAGGGCCACACAGAATGAAAAAAGCCTCTCCAGAGGCCAGAACTGCCCATTTTCAGAATCTCTGTGTTAACAACTTCCAATTCCTTGTTTGAGCAAACTTCTCTGGTGGTTCCTGTTTCACTGTATTGTTTATTATCTGTCTACTTGGGAAATTTTATGTAGGTACCGTTTCCCAACACATTAATTTTATCTTATATGTATCTTAAAAAGCAACACTGAACCGCTCCCTAAATCTGACATGCAAGGTTGTGTGAAGTTGTTTTTCTGCAAAGTTGCTAACTTCTGCATAAATTTCTTGTTTTCATTTGTCCAAGCAGTGGAGTTTCACTAGAAGTGAACAAAACTGAGATGACAGGATATTATCTAAGCAGGATTGTCATCACTCTTTTTTTTTTTTTTTTTTAAACTGAGACTTTAAACATAATCAGAGAAAAGAACAGTGGAGTCTTTTGTAGATGGCTCAAATTCTGTATAAATCAGTAATGAGTTAGAATATTGCTACCAAAATTCCAGATTATGTACTGGCCTGACTATATACTCCATTACTTTCTCTCACAAGCCTGAGAGTTTTTGCATGATTCAGCTTGCTGAATTTATTCCCAATTAGTCATGGTGATTTCCCTTCTTTTGCTTACAGAACTGATGAGTAAAGATCTTGCTTCCGAAATAGCATCCCACACTTGATATACTTTATTTTACTAAATCTACATAGGAAGGAAGGAAGGAAGGAAGGAAGGAAGGAAGGAAGGAAGGAAGGAAGGAAGGAAGGAAGGAAGGAAGGAAGGAAGGAAGGAAGGAAGGAAGGAAGGAAGGAAGGAAGGAAAGAAGAGATTTAAATTGTTTTTATTGCAATTGCTGTATAAAAAATATAAAATATAGTGATCAAGTGAAATCTATTGTCTGCTATGCGTTGTCCTGAACAACAAAGATTTTGAATGTCACATTAGCTTGGCTATTAACCTTCCTGTGTAGTCATATTATTTTCAAATTACACTTTCAAAGACCCTTGCTTATTTTAAGGAGTGTACGTGGCTTCATAGTCAGAAAGGAAATTATCTGAACTTTTGACTTTTCTAAGAAGAAAGGAGGGGAAGGGGAAAGGGAAGTGGAAGGGGAAGTGGAAGGGGAAGGGGAAGGACAGTAAATCACAGAATCAAGGAAACTGGAAGTGATGTCTGGAGGTTTATTGCAATATCCTCATCAATGCATGACTATTAACAGCAGTAGATCAGAGTAGCTGAGGTTAACTTGAGGCAAATCTTGAAACCTTCCAAAGACAGATCTTCCACCTAGATGTGATTTCCAGTGTTGTTCTACTCTCCTATTGAGGATTTTTTTCTTAATGTCCAGGGTGAATTTCCCAAGCTGCAACAAGTTGCTCTTACTCCTTCTTAAATTGTCTGCTACTAATGAGAAGAGTTTGGACTTATTGTTACTGTAAATGTCCTTCAAATACTTGTAGGATATTGTTAAATCACCACGTTGTCTCCACAACTGCTGAATGCAGGTGCATCTTCCTTCATTCCGCTGGACACACTCCTCCTAGTGTAACCCATGATGCCGTTTTCTGCACTTGTGATAAAAGCACCAAGTTGGCTATTAGTCCACCTCGTGTTCCCTAGATACCCAAAGTCCTTTCAACAAGGTTGCTGCTCAGCCTGTTGATTACTTGATTGTGTTTACTCTGCTCCAGGTGCAAATCTTTGCATTTCTCCTTGATGACCTTCATGAGACTTCTGTTAACATAGTCCTCAAGTTTCTTCGGGTCCCTCTGGTTTGGAACTCTCCTGTTCAGTGTATCAACCCCTGGCTTCTCTGTTCAATTAAATATTGTACACATTTGTCAAGAGTGTATTATGTATCATTGTTGAGGTCATCAATTAAGATACTGAACAATGTCAGTCCTAGTATCAACTCCTAGGAAGCTCTACTTGTTGCTGCCTGCCAATCTGTTGTTGCACCACTAGTTAAAATGAAGTGCTCCAGCCAATTTTCAATCCGTCTTGCAGACAGTTTGTCCAGCCCAGATTTCCTCAGCTTACAAAAGATGGTGTGGGAGATGATGTCAACAATTTTACAGAAGTCACAGTGTGTTACACCCTTATGTGCACAGATGCTTATGTCTTCATCAAACATAGCTGGGCTTAACTCTGATAATGTTGACTGTTCCTGATTATATTTCTATTCTTCATGCTCTTGGAAGTGGTAGCAATGTGACAGAGTGAAAACTCTTCTGATGGAATAGGTAAAAATATATACCAAAATGTTCTACCACTCAATGCAAATACTTAAGTATGACTACAAATTAAACCAGTGCTGGTTGTGATGATTCCAAATAATTCATCTCTTGAATATCTACTTCTCCTTAACAGAGCTTCATTATTCCTGAAGGTTTGATTCTTCTTGTCTTGGTAATAATATAGGTATGACAATATAAGAGCACTTATAACTATGTAAAGACATAATGTTGTTAATAAATAAAGTTTGCTCGTAGCACCAGAAAAATTTGTCTCTTTCAATACCTGGTTCTCCTAATATCATTCCCTTTTCTCCTATTTTTTTTTTTATTCTCTCATGACCTTTAATAAACTATTTTAAATATTAATATTATCAAATATCACTCATGTACCCAGGTCAGGATATATAGCTTTTTTCACACCTCCCACAGTTGTTCTTTTAGGGTTTCCATAAACGCAGATAGACATCAGTGTATCAGTTACATTTATGCCATGTGTTCAGGACTTCCCTTAAAGCATTAGGATTAGCATCTAATATTTTCAGCTGTTAAATATATCATAATGTAATGTAAAAATAAATAAACAAATAAATAAAAACTAAAATTAAAAGTATTTTGTTTTGGTCAGACTGAAACCTTTCAATTGATCCCAAATTAATTAAATCTTGCAATTTCCTTGCAGAGAATTTTTGAAATTTTCAAGTGCGGAAAAAAGCCAAGGTTTTAAATCCTTTGTGGGGAAAAAAAAAAAAAAAAAAAAAAAAAAAAGATTCTCATTCCCTGCAGAGCTGTAAAATTCAAGTAACAAACATGTACATGTTTTATCCCCTCCTAAATCATGTCAGCTTCCTGCAGTCTAATGCCAGCAGTTCCTGTCAAAGGTATAAGGTATAAAACTGTTCTGGTAGGAGCTGAGCTTCAGAGACTTCCTGGATAACATGGAGATTGTAAAAAATCCAAAATAGATTGGGAGGGAAGGCTGCATTCATGTGAAACTGGGAAGCTCTGTTCCAAGATCAGAGGTGAGTTTTAAAGGGTCATGATCTGCTTGTTTGTTAGGATAGCCTTAAGCTTTTCTTTGGAGAGATGCAACTTGAAGAAGAGCATGTCAAGCTAATAAAAAATTAAATAAATAAATAAATAAAAATAAAAATAAAAATAAACTAACATTTATAGCTTTCTTCAGATGGAGTTTTTGTGAAAGTTTTGAGAAGGAATATGTATCCTCACTGGAGTTAACATAAAAAAAATAAAATAAATAAGGTGAGAAAATATCATTTTTTCAGGGAAAAAAATCCAAACCATTTCAGAGAAGGAACTGAAGCCACAGTGGAAATAAGCACCTAAATAATATTTAGTTAAAATAAACATATAAATAATATTTAGTTATCTGTGCCAAGCTGTCTGACCTTGTGCCAGTTTAAGATGAGTATAAATCAGAAGATATGCAGAATGATGGAGGATCACTTTGGAACAGTCCTTAAAAGTAGAAAATAAATTTTTAAATCAGGAAAATGAAGAATATATTCAGTGGTTCACTCACAGTCACAGCAAGATACAGGTATTACAAAACCAATACACTACCCAGAGTATCTTCTGTCCTGTGCTAGATTTTTCTCCATAGGATAGTCTCCCCTTATTCTGACTTATCTAGTTAAATGTTCCAAAGAAGTTTACACAATGAAAAATGTTATTTGGGAAAGTGTTCCATAAATAAGTCTATAGAATCTTTTTCTCAGTGAGAGAGCTTTTTTTTGGATCTAAATCCTAAGGCTTTGTTTACCCTAAAATTGAGCATCTGCAATAAATATAAATTGATCTATTCTAATTATTTCAAATCCTGTAGAACTGTTTTTGTCAGTTGTAGAGCTGGATTTTCATTCATTTCAGCTGGCACATACAAATATCCAGCCCAGGGGTTTTGTAAATTGCCTGTGTTAGCTGAGGCAGTCCGTGGGTGCAGTGGGTGATCTTTCAGAAATCCACATCTTGGTTCACCTCAGTGCAGCTTACGCAGTGACTTGGACCCATTTCTATGAGAAATTAATGGAAGTTGCTGAAATCAAAATAAAGAATTACATGTTTGTGTATATAGCTCCTTAATTCACAAACTTTAAAACCTATTTTAATAAACTCATATAACTTTCCTTCTTGACTAGCTGTTTTTTCTTTTAATTTCATAGCATTAAATAATAAGTATTTCCTATGTATCCAACAGTACACATTTTTTTTCTCTTTCATGGCTGTTTCCTTTCTTCACCTAGATTATTGTGAAATCCTTTTTTTTTTTTTTTATTGTGAAATCTCTAAATATTCTGTGTTCTTAGCACAGTGGGCTGTAAACCTGTTTTATCTCTTTTACTTTATCACTTTTACTAGTCTGCTGCAGCTTGGTAAATCAATCTTGATACTAAAGTCCATTAGTTTTAAGACAGTTACATGAGGTTGTGGAGGTAGACACAAGTTGTTGGAATTGCATTGGTGGAACAACCTTTTTTAGCATTTCTGAGTTATTAAAAGCAGCAAAAATGAATATTACTAACGGATTTTATTCACAGTATTAAATCAATAGTAACAATAATAGTTTAATGCTAATAAAACGACAGATACAATTAATAGTTGAAAACTGCACCATCATATGGAAAGCAACCTTGACAACATATGTCTATATGGATAGACATTATCTAATAATAATCTAATAATGTCTGTCCATATCATACTGATTTGCAATGGAAATTTAGGTCTTTTTATCTTTCTCTTAAGGCCAACAACTTTCTTGTATGTTGGTAATTGTCAAAGACAAGATTGCACACAGTCTAATTTGAATAGGAGATATGGCTTGGTCAGGGCTATCAGAAGGTCAGGCAGTTCTGGTAAATGTTTAGCAATCAGAAAATCTGAAAAGTTTGAAAATAAAAATCATCATTGCCAAATAAAATATAAATCTGTCACTTTTAATTCCAATGTAATCAAGGAAAAAGTGTATTATCTTCTCAAGTTAGGTGTTTTTAATACAGTTTAGACACTTTTAATGTTTCCAGTGCATTTCAAATTCGTGTTATATCTAATGTGTGTTAATGTGCCTAGGCTTTTGTCAGAATTATTGGTGTCTGGTCAATTTTCAGAATTTATGTGATTTTTTTCTGACATTTGATGTTTTTATTTTCTTAATTTCTTTTCTTTTTTCTTTCTTTTTTTTTTTCTTTTTGCCATTTTATTTTCTTCTACTGTATTAGTTCTCTCTAAGCATTCTCTGTTCCTAAAAATCTTTGAAAATGCTCCAAATTAGCTTCTGAAGTACATACCCATTTTAAGAATGTGAGAAATCCCACTGACCTTAAAGTAGTGCCTCATATTCTCAGAGATGGGCACACACTTAAATACAGCACTGAAATGGGGTTTTAATGCTAAGTTCCAAACAAATTTATTCTGGAACCTGGTATTTTGGTAAAAGACATTTCTGCCATCAGCTGCTCCTCATCTGTCTTTGGCTCTGGCCAAGAGGCTGCCCTCCCTACAGCTTTGCTTGGCAGAACATCACTCTTCTGGTCTTGCACTCCTGTCCCGATGTTGGGTAGCACCTCTGGACACAGTTCAGCCCAACACCACAAACTGGTGATGCTGATGTTGGTAGCCACCTCCACCTACTGCCCTGGTTGTCTACCATGGCCCAGCTCCCTTTCCTCAGGCACTAACGTGTAACTCAGAAAAAAACTTAAACTTTTGGAGCTCAATATAAAAGTGATTTAAGGTGCAGAATGCAGTGTGCCAGGAAACACTTCATTATGATTGTAGGTGTTACCCAAAGTGCACTAGTGTGTTTAGCATTTTAGATTTTCTACCCTATAACACATGACACAAAGTTTATGTTGCACATGCTTATGTCAGAAAAGGTGTTATAAGTAGAAAAACGGGGAAGGAATTAAAAAGAACAAACAGACTGCTCCATGCACTCAGTTTCACAAATAGCTTCTCCAAAGTAGTATCGTTTTAGAAGATGAATCAGAAAAAGACTATTTACTTCTCTGTGAGCCAACAGAACCAAAGTGATTCATTCAACATGACTGAAACATTAGACATCTGTAGCATGGTCAGCAAACATCCTGCTCCTTTATATTCATTATCAAAGAGCCATTGGCAGAACCCAAATTGAAAAGTTGTTTGTTTATTCTGGGGACAATTCATTGTATTTTTTCCAACAGTCCTTCCTACTGTAAGCTAACCTGCATTCATTTAGGGCCAGGCACATCACTGTAAATTATGTCCCATGAAGCAAGAGATGGAACAAATTAATATGGAAAGCTTTTATTTTTAAAACAACACCAACAAATGGCCACAATCAACAACAAAAAGGTCTCATGAACTGGAATTATGAATAAATTACACATACATAGGATTCACTTCCAAGAAAGGAAGGTCAAACAGTTAAAGGAATTTTGAAACTTTGACTGGGACCTATGTGATTACTCAATATTTCTCTCATCAGTTGTTATAAACGTATATATAAGGATGAAAAGCTCATTTAAGGCAGGAAGGATAGCCTGCTGGAAATGGCATGGTAGTTGAATTTAGGAGTAGTGCTGTCTAAATAACTAATCTTTCCACTCTTTGGCTGAACTAAGAAAAAAATTATTTCAGGTCAACCCAAAATGACCTCTTTGTTGTTTTTGCCAAAATGAAAATGAAAGAAAAGGTTTTTCAGTTCTGATCAAATTAAACACTCTGCTTGACTTAAAATACTTCATTTACCCTAGATTTTTTTTCTTCATTTCAGTTTTACATTAGATTTAGTTAGCTTAACCTCAAAATGTGTTGAAGTGAAAATTCTGAACTTTGTTTTTATAAAAATGGGTGAAAATTAACTGTCTCTTTCTTATTTCAACCCAGGCTTCATGTGTGAATTGCATTGATTTTTATACCTCAGCTTCCCTATATCAGGAAAATGTCTTGATGTCCAAAGAACATAGCAAAAATTAAATCTCATGACCATGGCAAATAGGCTAAGATTTGTAAGAAAGAAGGAATTAGGCAGATGTATGTAAATGGAAGTCTGTAAGCAGATCCATCAATTAAGAAGATTTTAAGAAGACAGACAGTCACTGGAACTTAAATTGTGAGTCCTCCAAAGATTCACCATCCTTATGATGTTCGGAGTATACTGTAGCCAGTGGGAACACACCACATTTACAACTGTGGAGGATGAATACATTCTTTTTAGATCTGCCTCTGTCAAAGGAGCTCCTTGAATACATGTCATTCCATCTCTGTTATTTTCACAATGAAAAAAAAATAACAAATACAAGAAACGTGTCTGGGAATCAAGCAGCCCAGCCCTGCCAACATGGTACTAATTTGTTTCCAATCCACTGGCAAACTATTCTACTTAAAAAGAGGTTGGGTCAGGGTGGAGGGGGGAGCACTTGTCTCAGAGAAAGAGAGAAAAAAAATTAACAAATATTTTGCAGAAGGTGAACTCAGAGGTCCTGATGCAAATCCTGAACAAATTACAGGGAAACAGAAACAGCTGGTGGGAGAATACCACTGCAGTAAGTGCACTGCCTCAAGCCCAGTCTTCCAGCACTCTTCATCTCCCAGCTTTACCGTTTCTAAATACCTTGGCAAAGAAATACTTAGAATGCGTTGCACTTATTCAAGAAAAACAAGAGGAGATCCAATTTATTTTAGGACACAACTTGAAGAGCACCTTGGGGTTTCCATGCCAGGCCTCTGTGCTTTGGAAAAACAAACAAACAAACAAAAAAAGAACAGCTTGCTACAGAGAATCATAGGAGGGAGTAGGGAAGGCAGAGCAGCCTCATAAGTGCAGGTTATGATCCATGGCTCATGAATAGAGGAATACTGGTGATGTGGGTAGAGCTTGCACTTATTATCTGCTACACAATTAATGTACAGTGATTCTTTTAGTTTTTCAGACATTCTTCATAGGGCTTTCCTAAAGGAGGTACCTCTGCAGGTGCAGTGATGGGGAAACATCTCAGTGTGGCATGTGAGTGGCTCAGAGCTGTATATATCCCATTACTCCTTTACTTTCTTCTCTGTGACCAGCCTCCAAGGTTTTTATCCATCTGTTTCATGTTGCCTGTGTAATCTTTGAAAGGATGTGTTACCTTCAGCATGACTGAATTCTGGTTTGGACTGAGCTCAGATCCTACCAAAACCTAAATGTTGGGTAATGATTTTTTACTTTATATAGAACATAGATCAAGTGAAAGGAAGAGTAAGAGAGAAGGGTGAAGGTTGCAGTAATGGAAGGATCTTTACTGTTGTAGGCTATTTAATAACTGAAATCTGGAATTGCATGAGTTCTGTTTTTTACAAATCTACATACTGAGTTGTTAAGGATTCTTGAAAACTTCGGGTCCAGAATGGATGACGTTCTAGGAAAGATGCACTAGTTCATCCAGAAATGGCTGGCTCACCACAGGACTCTTCTGGCAAGACATTGTGACCTGTGTTCAGTGAGAAACTGGAGCATATCCTCCAAACGGTTCCTCGTGTTCTTCAAACATATGAGTCTGAATACTTCGGCTCCATTTACAAACAGTTAGTGGGTGGTTAGTAAATTTTTCATAGGCTGTCAATAAAAGACTAATCAGTCTGTATAGTTACAGTGTGATTCTGTAACAGCTTCTATTGATGTACTGTCTCTAATGCGGCTTGTAAATCCTTTGTTGAAGGAGACTTAATATAAAGTGTTACAATGACAATAATAATCAGAATGTGCAACCAATTCTCCCTCCTCTGCTGCCAGCAATGCTGATAATGAGCTAACAGAAGCACTGCTGATTACTGCCATGAAGCCTGCAGGGAGCAAAACCCTAAAAGCTTTTATTAGCAACACCAAGACACACTGCTGTTTCTTTCCAAACTAAAATGAATCACCTTTTCTATTTCTCAGTTGGTATAACCATTGTTCTTATTGCACTCCATTGCATGGTATGGTTAAAAAAAAAAATTAAAAAAGTGATACCTGTGTTATTAATTAGCTCCAAGAACTGTTTTGAGTTTTATCTGGGCAGTTCTATTTTATTTATTTATTTGTTTCCTTTTGAAACTGAAAAATGTGGCTTTGGGACTTCAACTAGGGAAATTTGGCACATTGCTGTCTCTTCTGAGTAGATAAAGTGCTTTGGAAAATTTGAATATTGATTGCACTGGAAAATAAAACCCTGAGTTTATAAGCCAGGTAAAGAAATGGCAATGCAGAGTTCTCACCACAGCCTGATCCCTGCTTCAGAGTAACCATTCCACAGGAAAAGGAGAGTCTTACTCTGTATTTGACCTGTATGTTGAGGCAGCAAACAAGAAAATCAAGAATTGCAGGGTTGAGAAGCCTTGGATTTTCTTTTTGATATGTATTAATGAAGTAAAGTATCTCTTTGTGTTCTTTATTAATTTCACAAAGGCAGTGAATGATGCAGAAATAATTCAGGTCATTGTTTGTTATAAATTTAGACTCAGAATAAAGATGAGGTAAACACTGTAGAAATGGCCTCTTGTAGAGCATGCTCATTTCAAAAACCAGAAGCTACATTAAGAACAGTGCTGCACAGTCACAGTTCTCTTTGGCTCACATGGAAGCTGTTAAGTGGCCAACACCTCCAAAAATCATGTCTGAACTGTCTCCAGCTGGGACTCAACAAATGAATAAACAGATACAGTCCCAAATGTGAGGTGGTCATGAAAACCTTGGGCTCTGAAAGTGAAAATCGCAGTAGCTTTTGGCTGCACTTTTGTTGCACACCTAAGAAACAAACCATCTATAGTTTAAAAAACAAGACACGGATGGGGGAGCCCTTGCTGTCATCTTTTTAGGTGCTCTTGAAACAGAGCCAACAGAGCAGCACAGGGGATCTTCAAGAAGCCAAAGTATTATTAATTATTATTATATTTATGTGCTAATGCTGATAATCTTAAGTAACTGTTTGTGAGAATGTTTCAGCCTGGCTGTATCCAGAAGTATTGTGTAGATGCAGTAACTGTCAAGAATATGAGCTGTGGAGCAACAAAAGCCACCTGCATTGCTCATGAAGGTCTGGAACCAAAGTACCGGAAAGACGGGGTTACATGCCAAGAAAAGAAAAATCCATTTTGTATGTTCTACATATGGACCGAGGCATGAGGCCCATAAAGATGAAAAGCTGCCGCTAATTTTAGTGGGATGTTTCTATGACTAATGGGACGTGTCAGTTATAGGTCCTCTGGATTTGCCACAGTGCCTGCTTGGAGCTGGGGAAGAAATGTTTGATTCCCAGATGCACACCCTAGAAAACCGACGTTCCCACGAGCAATGGTGTATCTTTAAAATAATGCTGTAATGGTGATGAAAATAAAACACAGTCAGATCCTGAGCTTTCATGGCTGAAGGCAGCAATCAGTGAATCATCACATTGCCAGAGCTGACTTCATTTGCACTTTGGCAAATCTGTACAGCAAATCTGAAATCCAGGTATTATTATTTTCAGTGAAAATTCCAGCAACTGACATCTCTTGCTACTTTTCAAGTAGCCCCTAGTGAGTAGCCAATGCTAAAGGACTTTGCCATATATGCGGGAGCACAGCCACTAAAAATAGTCAAGCATGTGCCTACAAGATGGCTTAGTCTGAGGCGGGTTATAAAACACACACTGGACATGTGATTTGCTTTGCTGTCGTATTTTCTGAGTTGTGAGCAGCAGGCTGCCAAAATAGAACTCGTTTGGTGATTTCTTCAGAGCCGTAAGCTTAAAACTGGTTTTTCTGTTCTTAATTTATGTCATGGAGTCTCAACAGCAATTTAACGTGAAGCCTCAGAGTGGGGGAAAGCCAGCTACTGATGTCTGCAGGCTGGTTGAACGCATGCTGGCAGAGACCTGGAGTCAGAAGCTGCACTGGTAACTGCTTCAAAGAAGTGGCTGCTCAATCTGCAGACAGTCAGATCATTTTCTTTCAGCAGGTGACACAAGAACTGGCACAGAAGTTTAGAAATGCAGATGGGAGCATCTGGATACTGTACCTGAGAGTTACATGGCTGACTTGATATAAATAAACAGCATAATGTATACAACTGCAATGGTTGAAAATGCAGCACAATTATTTTCACCTCCAGATAAACAGTTCATTTCTTTCATGATTTATCTTTGAAAATATAGAAAGAGATTCAAACACTATGAACTTTAGAAAATTTAAAGGAAACTTTAGTTTAAAACAATTTCAGTGTTAAAAATCACTTCCTTTGTTATCCTTGTTCTGATTAAGATGGTACATGATGGTTTTTTTCAACATGCCAACCTAGAGCTTGAAGGAGAAAATACCTAATATTTCCCAACAAACGATGCTCACATTAAATTTGTAGTCATAAGCTTCTGAAATTTGAGCTATCTTTCATGAAGCTTTGTAACCTTCTGACAGTTCTCCGATCTTTATCCACTTAAAGAGAAGGGTTTTTGTTTTGTTTTGTTTTCATATATATAGCTTGGAAATAGTTGTTTCCAAATCTGCAAAACTTCATAAATCTATTGACAAGAGAGCACCATAATAATGTGGCTTTGTTGAGAGCCACAGCAGATTTCAGACTGTAATACATCATTTTTTTACATAGAAGAAATTAGCAAGGCACATTAGAGTTTATTTTTAATGTTGCTTGCTTGATTTTGCCATATAAATCAGTCTTGACAGGAACTTGTCACAAACAGCACTGCCACAAAACTTTGCTGTCAAGAATTTCAACCCAAACATCAGTGCAGGGCTCCTAGGGGAAAAAAATAAAATAAAAAAATAAAAATAATAATAAAAAAAATGAATTCAAGAGAACCAAAGCCTATATGCTAACTATGATTAATATACTAAGCCTGAAATTGATCTTTCTGCTACTTGCAACAGCTCCTTGTGAAAGACCATTAAAATTATTCATAAAGAAGCTGTAACAGTGCCATCTGGTGATTGCTGCTGAACTTGTGCCACAACTGTCATGGGAAGAATCATACTGAGAAACTGTACAACAAATGTTTAGCTGGAGCAAGGTTGTGTTACTATGGGAGTCAAGAAACCCTACCAATAAATAATAGTTGGTGAACTAACCTAAACTAACCCTATGTTGGGCTTAGAAGGGCATCTGAATGTTTCCTAGTTGTGGTTGGATGCGATTGTTTACTTTTCTTTGATATTTTTATTCCTTTTTTCTTTTTTTTTTTCCTTCCATTTCGTGAAACTTTCTCATGATCCAGAGATTCTCCAAAATGGCTCATCCATGTCAAAGACTAAATCCTTATTTTTTGTGAAAACATCAGTTCTCCATAGTGTGTGCAATCTGCGTTTTTAATGTCTGTACTTTTGAAAAATAAATAATAGAAAAGTTATTGATGGAGCTTTGTTTAAAAAAGAAAACAATAACCAACAAACAACACCCCCCCTCAAAAAAAAAAAAAAAAAAAAAAAAAAAAAAAGAGCGCATCTCATTTCCTAATTTGTAGTCTAGGTCTAGGTGGAACTCATTTTGTTCTAATTTTCTGCTTACAGTGTAGGAACTAACATCTGAGCTACTCATTGGGGATATCCTTTATTGTTAACAGAGATAAAGTATATTTACAATGTGAAGAATCTGACCCATTTTTATATCTACTTGCTAAATGAATCACCATGAACCCTGGAACTACCTACCTCCAGCTGCTGAGCTTGTGCTCAGCACAAGGGAGGGAACATAGGGAAACTTTCTCTGCTGCAATCCTTCAGACTATAGCTGGCTACACTGAGCCTGACAAATGCCACCCCACTGCATGTACAACAATTCTTGTCTCTTCCTTGTAAATAGCTTCCCGGGCTTCTTGATATCACTCACCTGCATAGCTGATGCTGCACAGAGCAGAGCTGGCTTTGGGTTTGTTTTGTCAGCAGCACTGTTTTAAGAACACCATCCTGGAAACAGTGCCTTCAGGAGGGCTGGAGGAAACCAAGCAGAAGAAAGACACAGGGCAAACACTCCTGCTGCACAGACAGGATCTCTTCCCAAAAGCATCTTTGAATCAAGGCAAGACAGGAGGAATACAATTGCCTTGCCACTAGACCTACAAGAATGTGGAGGATCCGTGACAGGGAAGTTGTTTTATGAACTAAGGAGAGCCTACAAGCCCATGTATTAGCCATATTAGGGAGCCTGTGCACACACCATTATGTTGTACCACCCTGAACTATGTTGACATGGGCCTGCTACACAGCACTGGGAACCTCTGGTTTGGTCTCTAATTGTACGATTTTCTTCTTGCTGCTGTTTCCCATTCTGTAATATTTTATTTTATTTTATTTTATTTTATTTTATTTTATTTTATTTTATTTTATTTTATTTTATTTTATTGCCCCACATGTTTGATGGTCATCAAGTGTAGGCATTTTTTTACTTTGGAAATAGATGCAGGGAAATCTAAGCAGCTACTGCCCATGACCTAAAGGCCACCCATAGCTCTTAATTCAAATTCTTTTTGCAGCATCTACATATATGAGCAGCTACGGAGAGCAGGTGATCCAGTCAACTCTGTCTTCAGCTGTTAGAAGACAAAAAATGATATTATGGCCATTACTTATTTCTGTTTCTCAGTTATTCATGTGCCTGACCCATGGTCTCTCTTCCACCCACCACACCAAATTTATGTGCACATAACATATTCATGAAAACCTAAAGTGTATCATTTTCTGCCAGCCAGCCTACATTGAATAAATACAAAAATGAGACTATGTTACAGTGTGGGAAGTGTGATATCAAAAATATGTGCATAAGTAAGGGCTCACCTCGTAATTCATGTGTGAGGGAATGAATATGACATAGCTAAGAGTTTTCATTGTTAATTTTTTTTCAGGCAGATTTTAATTGTTAACATGCAGGAGCTGTGGCTATGTGTGGTCCCTCTCCCATCTTCCACTTTTGGCAGTGAGAGAGAGTTGGTGAGGAACACTGAGTCTGAGCAGACTGTGATGCTCTTGAATCACCCACACAAGCACTTACAGAGATGGAGCTGTTAAACGAGCTAAAATTCCCCCACCGACCACTGCTGCAACCACAGAACTGGTGTCTCTCAGGGCAGCATCCCTGCCTTTGACTCCTCAGCCCCAGCAATGTTTGCTCAGACCAGAGCCCTCTGGTACAATATGGCAAATCTTGTGGTTTACTGCCTACAAACCTGGTCCTGCTGCTGTCAGCCATGGAGATGCCCACGTTGCCTTTGATGAAGAGGACTGGAACAGACATCACTGATTGAAGAAGCCTGTTATGATTCTAAATGTCTTCTACAGTGAGTTTCCCAATTAAACTTGGGCATTGTAATGCACTATAGGCATTGTAATTGTAGCTACAGATGTTCTGACTTTCAGAAAAGATTTCCTTATGTGTTGTAATGCTGCATACTCAATGTGAAAAACAATCCCTTTGCTGAAAAATTTCTTTCTGTACACATCCTTCAGTTTCAGCCTAAGCTTTGTTGCTGTTGTTTTCAAAGTTTTTGTTTGTTTGTTTGTTTGTTTGTTTTTTATAAAGCAAAATAGAAAATATTTCTTCAGCCACTCTGATAAAGCATGATAAGCCTGTTGTGATGACTTGGTATTTTACCAGTATTTTCTCTATAAGGCTTTAATAAGCTTTTCTTTTCAGTGGCTACTTCTGATTTTTTGCAGAATCCAATTAACTCTTACCTGACCAATAAGCATATGAATAGCTGTGAGGAAACTGGCATAGCAGAGGCTGTCACATTGAAATTCGCTTATGAACACATTCTTGGTTCTTGTGGTTTTACGGTTTTCAGCAATACTCATGCTGAATTCTGTTATATTTTTGTAAATTATACTTAGAAATAGCAAAATCCTTTTCTTTCTTAATGTTGAAAAGATACAATTATCAAAATGTTATCTGATGTGATGTGGCACTGTGAAACCAGTCTTGCAGAAAATTGATTCCAGCAAGCAGTAGTCCTGGTAATGGTTTCCACTCACCCTTCCATTCTCCATCTCATGTAAAAGACTTTTGAAGTTCAAAATCTATTTGGTGCTATTTAAATAGAGAAATTATCAAGCACAGCAGCAATTTCTCTACTTACTTTTTTTTTTCTTTTTTTTTTTTCTTAAAAAAAAAGGCATCATTAAAAAAAAAAATGTGAATAGCTTCGAGAAAATTTTGCATTCCCTGTTGTATATAAATGGTATATTATGCCTGCTTATAAAATAACTTTAAATTTCTTTTTAACAACTTTTTTTTTTTTTTTAACAAAATGCCTTATAAACAAAAAGAAACAGGATAATTATATTTTAATGAAAACTCAAAAAATCTTCCCCTTTTCAATTTTGCTCATGTGAATGGCAAATGCATTAAAAGCTCTAAGCAGTCACAGTATGCCTGCAGCCCGTCTCTTTTTCAGTGTATGACTTTTCTAAATGAAAATAAAGAAAGACCAAAAAAAAAAAAAATAGTAGTTATATAAGAGATGAATGTTATCTACAGTGGATATGCTTTTATACAAGCTGACTGCACACCTGGGTAATTCTGAAAGCCTCTGGAAAATCCAGAAATATGTTCTGATAATTGCTCAGCATGTGTTGCAGTGGCTTAGGGATAGCATTATTGCAGAAATGTGATGTTCCTAGCATGAGAGAGAGATTAGAGAAATATCATTGCTGGGAATCAGGTAAATACCTTTTTCCACCTTCATAGGAAAGATAATCATTTTAGATAAGATTTGGTTCATGGTCTGTGGTGTTTTGTTTGCTTGTTTGTTTATTTATTATTATTATTATTATTATTATTATTATTATTATTATTATTATTATTATTATTATTATTATTATTATTATTAGAACCTGAAAGAAGAGCCTGAGAGGGAACAACTGTCTCTTGAAAGGCTGCAGATGTATAGTCACCAAAGATATAACTGCATTAAGCGGAGATTCTTCCTCTACTAAAGAGAGAAAAAGGGCAAAGCTGAGTGAAAGGAGAGTTTATACATTCTTCCTTGAGTTAGTTGTGTTTACAAGAGAGAGGCAGTGCTTTGCAGAGTGTGAGTCTTGGAGATATTCTGAGAACACTTATTGCATGTGCTGATCCAAATGCCTGCAATTATGGTACATGCTGCACTTTTTGATTTCATAAGCATTCGTAGACCAGATAGATATCATCCACAGGACTGAATAACGTAACTGAGCAGAACCAGAACTGTTTCTTGACATAGTTCAGAGCTGTTTTGAAAAGACTGAAGTACTGTCATCTTCTTCAGGGCTAAAATGTCCAGGTGGTGCACTTTATATATTATGGGTAGAAAGCTCAGGGGGAGTACATTTAGATGTGAGGACTAAAATGTGTCCTTTTCAATATTGCTGGAATAGCTTTCTATATCCACTTGAATGTATTGCCATATATGTAAGAAATGATGCAATGAAGTCTGTGTGAGCAATTTATTCCTTATGTTTAAAATCACCTATTCTAGTCCCTATTATATTCGTAATATTTACGCTTCATATAATGCTTAACTATAATAATAACTAAATAATAACATATAATGCTTAACTAATAATAACTAAATAATAACTGGGTGCATTAGACATTTAAAAAACAAACAAAGAAACAAAAAAAAAAACACTTTTGAAAGTGTGAAAATTGGGAATTTGCAGAGTTAACTCTGAGAGGCTTAATACTGCCTTCCCTATTTCCCCTGAGTTTTGTCCAAGAGTTACTGTGATATATAGTGGGGAAAAAAATGGAGCCAATGTACTTACATGTGAAAACACATTCCCTTACACAAATTAAAAAAAAAAAATACTACTAATAATAACTTGTCTTCAGCATGTATTCTATAGAAGCCTGGCTATACCATTATCCTCCAAAAATCCTTAAACTTAATCCTTAAAAGTCACTGCACCGAGCCTGTCTGAATTTAAAAAGTGATTGAACTGTGCACTTAGTCACATGGTCTAAACTTTTGGGCAGACCTGTGCAGTGCCAGGAGTTGGACTTGATGATCCTTATGGGTCCCTTCCAACTCGGGATATTCTATGGTTCTATGAAACTCATTTAATTTATGCAGCCCTGAACCTGTATGCAGCAGAACTCATGCAGGCATGAATGTCATCAGCATTGTGAGGTCATGGCAATTTATGATAACTAACACTAGAGAAAACAAAAGAAAAATATTTAATCAATTATACAGACACTATTTCTTCATTCAAGAAAGATCTTGTCTGCTTCCCTTTCTTCTTCTGCAATCAACATCTATGCAAAATGCTGTATTGCCTCAAAGTTAAGACTTCTCTATTGCACCACAAGCAGCAAACGGTGCAGTGGCTCAAAATTTGCTAGGTGTTAACCAAGGACAGTGACTTGGGTGTCTGAATAGTTAGGTGTTCCTCAGATTTTCTGTGGTATGCAGGCAGGAAGAAGAGGAAGGCACTAATAATCCAAGAGGAGGCCAGGTCCTACCAGACAGCATCTGCTATACCTTGCATCTGCAAATAGGGTCAGCTCACCTTGCTGTTAGACTTTGGACCTCTGCGAAACATTTTTCTTTTCCTGAAATCTTTAGCAATGAAAACAAGAACTTATGGTAGGCAATTTCTCTGGTCTGTTCAGGTGTGTGCTCAAGAGTGAGTTATGCTGGACTGTGGCCATACCTGCCCTTCCCCACCCATGGCATGGAGGCACCATAGAGTGGATGTAGGCCTGTGCATGCCTACACTGTAGATGTCTAAAGTTAGGTGAGACTGGTCACATCCTTTCTGGCCTGTTGTGACCTTGAGCCAGGGAGGTGGGTCACTTGGACCATGCTTGCCCAGCACAAGTACCCCAGGCCCATCACTTCAGACACCTGTGGGTGTCTCAGGGGCTGATGGGGCGGCAGGGAAACACATTGACCTGTGCTGGGGCACCAAGCAAAGCTTTGGCCTCTGCCCTACAGCACCTTGGCCAACTCGCTGTCCCCTGTCAGGGTGGGGGGACACTGCCCACCAGGACATCTCAGGTGCAACCTCTGTGGTGTGACGGGCAAAACCCCAGTGGTGTAATGGTCAAGAACTTGAGTGGCAAAGCTTTTCAAGGCAATTTTCTTTCGCTGGTAGGCAGGAGGCGCCATTTAACAGCTTGTGAAGGGGACAGGAGTCAAAAGGCCCTGGCAACAGCTAGGCCCCTGCCGGGGCATCCCAGTCCCACAGCAGCCCCGCGGCCCCTTGGGGCGCTCACACGTCCGGGCACCGGCATCAGCTCGAAGGAGAAAATGTTTTCCACCTCCAGAAGCTGCAGCTACAAGGCTGTGGGTACGGCAGAGCCTGAACCCTGCAGCTGTGTAGCCCCTCTGGCCCCTGCTTTGTGGGGCTGCACTGCT